>NW_020874406.1:12492073-13742073 GCF_003935025.1 Abrus precatorius | reverse complement strand
GAATACAACTTGAAATCTGCATTGAAGACTGAAAGTTCACCTCCTATTGAAGGCCCTAACTTGAGAACTTCTAGCCCTGAACTTAGTCCAGGGATGCCACCGATGCCACCCAGCTCAAATCAATTCTCTGCCCGGGGTCGTTTGGGTGTTCGGGCAAGGTAACAGTGTGTTTTTAAATTTTGTTAAGACCATTTATATTCTATAATTGCATGTAGGAGTCAACTTTGTTTTTTGTAACTAAATTGTCAGGTGTTAATCACTGTAAAGTGGACCTCCAATTGTTTTCTTTATTACATTATAAAATTTGAAATTGAAGACCTTTCAAAAACTGTAAGAATTGTAGCACCTAAAAAAGGCTGAGCTAGCATAGTAGTGTAATTTATCTTTTCTTTTATTAGGCTTTGTTAGCTAGCATATTGAGGATTGTCTTGTAGGCCTAACTAAAATGTATCTTAGAATTCTGGCTATTTTGTGCGCTCAGCTCTGCTTCCAGAAACAAGAGGAAGATTTTGTTATTTATCAGTCTATCATATCATCAACAGAATCTGAAAGGCAAATAATATTGATGAAACTGTTTTATGGTCTATACAGGTATGTTGACACCTTCAACCATGGTGGTGGAAGCTCACCCAACTTGTTTCAATCCCCTTCTGTTCCATCTGTGAAACCTGCTCTTGCTGCCAATGCAAAGTTTTTCATTCCTACTCCCGCACCATCGTCAAATGAGCAGACTATGGAGGCTATTGCTGAAACCAATCAAGAAGATAGTGTAGCAAATGAAGATCCTTCCACATCTGCCACGAATGATTGGTCGTACCAATCCCCCAAACAAGCATTGCCAATAGGCATGCAAAGGTTTCCAAGCATGGGTAACATCCCAAAACAAGGAGCGAAGGGAGGCAATAACTCTAATTTTGCTCATTCACGTAGAGCAGCTTCATGGAGCGGGAGTTTTAATGATTCATTTAGCCCTCCAAAAATGGGTGAAATCAAGCCTCTAGGGGAAGCTTTGGGCATGCCACCGTCAACATATATGCCTGATCAGTCTTTAATGCATACACCTATGAAAAGTAGCAGTTTTGGGGAAGATCTTCAAGAGGTTGAACTTTGAGCAGATGCTCAAGCTGTAAATATCAAATTTTGTTTTTAATCATCAGAATAGTTGGGACGCCCCTGCTTCTGCAGCATTTCTAATGATGTATGGAATAGTGGTACACATCAGATGGAGTTCACACAGAAACGGCAGATATCTATCACTATCCCCCTCCTCCCTTCCCAACCTCGTTTTAGTATTTCAAGTTCCCAACCTGGTGATGTATCATTAAATGTGGTCGGCTCACTTGATAGTGTGTGTTTTGTTTTTTATGCCAAAGGAAGTTGACACTGGCCACCATCTCAGGATTATGGAACTGGTGTCTTTTATAGCAGAGGATAGGACCACCTGCTTAGGTGAGTAGTACAACCCATTTGTTCATTTTATTAAACAGGAAAACGCCCCATGAGGAAAGAAGATGGCCTCTACAGATCAAGGACGAAAGAATAGTTTATGGAACTGTGAAATATAATTTTGTTCCATTTGTATTTGTTTCAGTTATTAAATGATATTAAATTTCTAAATATAGTCTTCTGTCTCAATTAGAAGCTCTTTTTTAGTTCACATTTATAAATGACAAAATGATGGGGCAAGATTTGCATGCTGTTGATTTTTTCACAATGCTTAAGAGGCCCAAGTTTTAAGTGTCTCCCTACATCCTAATTTAGTGGGCCTATCTATTGCAATTATCCCAGTCACCGATGATTGTTCAATGGGTAGCGATTGATAGTTAAAAGAAAGCATGAACACTTTTCGGCGGTCAGGGTATGACCGTTCCCTTTTCACTGCATATTAATATGCACATATATTTTGTTATCATTGTATTTCATTTATTGTAGATAACTTATCAACTGCAATAGAGAACCTAGAATTATAAACGTGTATATGAAACTATTTGCGATCCTAGTCAATTTGAAGATAGAAATTCATTGGCTTAGTTTTGTAAATAAAATTTAAGCTGTATTCTTGTATAGAAAAGCCAGAAATCGGATTAACTCATTATAAGCTCGGCTCATCTGCACCTAAAATATGCAAGAGCAACAACATTGATAATACAAAAAATCATTTACGACACTAAAATGGAAGCAAATATCGGTATGGCATGTATCTTGAAACACAAACAATGGGAATGGTTAACAAAGTAATTGGTGGTATTCATTTTAAAGAACTTCTGTTAAAAACCACCCATTTATAATTTAATCAAATTTTGATTATTACAATGGTGTTGTATGTTTTTAATTTTGATTTTTACATCATTAAGTAAGTTTGAATTTAAAATTATAGGCTAATCAAACCTACTTGAACTTATATTACTAGCTTATACAATTTTATTTATTGATATTTAAGACTCATTTAGTAGGATAAGATAAAAATGTTAGATAAGAATAGGATAGAATAATAGTACGATAAATATTTATCATATTCAATGTTTGATGCAGATTTAATAGAAAGAATGATATAATATAATTATGCAAAAAATGATAAAATTATCTTTTTTATCTATATTTATTAAATTAAATTTTAAATTTTTACTGTGTTTAAGTTATTTGTTTTTAATTTATTAAAAATATATAAATAATTTAATATATTTTTTAATTTTTTATATATTTTTAAAGACATAAAGATAGAATGGAGAGATAATAGAATAAATTAAAGATATTTTAAAAAAACAGTTATTATCTTTTTCTTTCTCTTTTAACCTTTAGAATAAAAATTATATTAGTCTAATAGAATATGCTAATTAATAAGATAAATTAATTATATTCTTATAATTTAATATATACTTAATTAAAAATAAGCTATTCTATCACATGTACTTTAAAAAATGTTATCCTATCCTATTTATCTTTATTCTTGTCACAAAATAGAATCTTAATGATATTATAAAATTTTTACTTTTCTTTTTATTGTTATAATTTCTTTTTCACTATCTTGTATAAATTGTTTATTCTCATATTTTAAAGGAAACAAAATGAAAGTAAAACTCTTTTCACCCAGGCCTAGGTCCATCTCTTCGGTGAAGTGAATAGGTAAAAGTAATGAATTGGACCAGAAAAAATGAAAGGGGAAGGCCCATCTACTCTTGAGTTTTCATATAATTATAAGCCCACAACCCTAACCCTAAATCCTAACAATACTAATAGCAGAACTCATCGGGGCTCTGGTTTGGTACGTGCAGCCGCAGCAAGTGATCGAGAGAGAGGAAAAGGGAGAGTAATTAGCAGAGAAATTCAGCGTCGCAGTTATGGGTATGTTGAGTTACTTTGGATTGAACGAGGCACGAAACTGTTCCCCTTTTGTTGATAATGAATAATATCGTTTGGTGCAGGTAAGGTTCACGGATCACTTGCTCGTGCCGGCAAAGTTAGAGGCCAAACCCCCAAAGTGGCGAAGCAAGACAAGAAGAAGAAACCACGTGGCCGTGCCCACAAGAGGATGCAATACAACCGCCGGTTCGTCACCGCCGGTATTCCTCTAAACCCTAACTTATGTTTCTTTCACATTTTAGATAAGCAGTAAATATTGCGGAAATTTTTTTTTTGTCTCTGATGTGAAATTTTACTTTGCGTGATTGCAGTGGTGGGATTCGGCAAGAAGAGGGGACCCAACTCATCCGAGAAGTGAGGCTAAGACTTGAAGAATGCTACTTCTTAACTCTTAAAACATGTTACGACTCTTTATTTGCTTTTTTTTTTCTTTTATCTAAGTTAATGTATTGATTTTGTTCTGTGAACGGTTTTCTCGTTAGCTTTATGTGAAACTTGAGTTTTTGCAAACAATTGTTATCCTCTTTTTAAGTTTATTGCTCGGTTTAATTGGGAAAACAAATATAGTGGGTTTCGGCTTGTACTTCAGCTATATTTGTTTTTGCTTTAACTTTACCAACGTCACTGATGCTGTTCAAACAAAGCCCATGTGTAGACAGGGAATTTATTATCTTAGCGTTATGGTTTTTGCAATCAGAGCCTTTATGTTCTGCCCCCATTTTGAGTTTGACCAGGTGAGTTATGCTTTGTGAGTGTTACACCTGGTGGAAGCTTGAAATTTAAGTTTCTAGCAACTTTCAATGTCGTATCATGTCATGTGTCTGTAGGAAGGTCGATAAGTATATTAACCTTATGGAAATTGCTAGTCAGTAGTGCATCAGTCCGTTGGATGCATTGGTGGTGGGTTGTATTTAGCAGTAGAGAATATCATGTTACCTCCTGGGTATGTCACTCGTCGGTCAACTTTTTCTTTTTGTTTTGAGCTCCTTTCAACCATTTGATGGGTTATTATTAGGTTTTGCATGGTAAACCTAGCTGCAAGTTTTCAGAAGCTTATATATTTGTAGTAGTCAGTTGATTGAATTGGTGCAGGCTGATAAAACTAGCTGGATAACTATTTAAAACGTGTTAAATGATTAAAAAGGATATATGATATTATATTAATATAATATAAAGATTTAAGAATAAATATCACTTATTTTGCTTATTTATTATCAGCCATTTAATTAAATAGTTAAATATTTATTTATATATTCATTATTAACCAATTATTTCAATAATAAAAATCAAATTATTTTCCTTGGATATATTTTTTGAAGTAAATGTAAAAAGAAGTTTTCCTTGGATATATTTTTTGAAGTAAATGTAAAAAGAAGTTAATTGTTGGTAACTAGCTTTTGGAAGCTAAATGCTATATGTTGTAATTTCCTTCCTTTTTTTATGGTCATTTCTGATTTCTTCGAGTAACTTTCTGAAGCAAGTTTTCTAGTTTATTGACTCAGTTAAAAGCTATAAGCTTGTATTACTAAACACTGTTGTTGTGATCAATTGCCTTAAGTTTGTCAAGATTTGTAATCACACTATGAGGCACTTGTGATCTGCTACATCCCCTAAACAGTGTTTAACTTAGAATAATAATCTATGAAGTCTAGATACTTAGTAAGATACAGATACGGGATATGGAAAAAATTTGAATTTCAATTAGATATGATAACATGAATCTAAAGAAATAACATACTTTATACAAAATATTTATAAAGAGGTATTGATAATTTATTTATATTAATGTGTTATATTTGAATATCAATCATTACATTTTACAAAAAAACACATGAAATTATATTTTTTCTTTGTTTAAGTAATTTAGTTAAAATATTTTTCATACTATAAACACACAAAAATTACATACTTTACTCTCTTATTTAAATTAGAATTTCATAAAAAAATTAGTAGTTCTATCTAAAGAAATATAGAAATATCACAAAAAGAAGCTTCTGCTTTTATTCTATTAAATTTTATCTAAACTGAATCAAATGATTAGGAGCTATATTTCAGTTGGATTAGGTTAAAAATTAATTTTTAAAAATAAATTAAACTATAAATGCTTACTCGGACACGTTTGCAGTTTTGAAGTATCTGGACTTCATAAATAATGAATTGTATAAAACAGATAACATCACTCCCTTGTATGATCTTTTGATCATTGGTAATGAATTGTATATAACAGATAACACTACTCACTTGCATGATCTTTTGATCATTGGTCTCTGCACGTACTATTGATATGCCAATTTCATCAACTTTCTGAGATTTTAGCTTAGTTTACTTTGGCTTTGAAAAATAATTATTTATGTCAACTTTCTAATACAGTTTTTGAAAATTACAGGATTTATTTCTGGCTTGGAAACATAATCTCTTTGCAAAATCACTTATTTAGTCCTTTTTTTTTGTTTAACATGGCTTATTAGATGTGTTTTTCAATATAGATCTTGTGTCTTCAATTATGTTTGTTGTATTAGTTATAATTGAAATCTTTTACTTCAGGATTTAAAGATTCAATCAGTAACTTGTGTTTTGTTAAAAACCCAGTTGGAAGCTTTAATGTTAACAGAAAATTAGCTACAAGTAATTGAGGCCGCAAAGTATATTCTCTACTTGTGTTCTATTTCTTCAATTTAACTTTTGTCTATCTTTCATTCCAGGATCTAGTGTCAGTATTTTATTTGGTATTTTAGTCGTAAATCTGCTTTGGAGACTATGGTATGCAAATTGCCAAATTCCTGATAAGATCTCACGATTTCACAATTTATCGTGTTACCGGCTGTGGGATTGCGCGATCAGTGGTATCCGACGATTCCACTTTTTAACACTAAGCTAATTTGCGGTGAAAAAGAATCACACTACTTAGTAAGATCCACTTTGAAAATGCCCTACTACGTTGTTCCCTTAATTTTGACTCTGGTTCTCATTATGGAAAGCAAATGTGACAGTCCGCGAAGGTTTGGTTCGGGTGAGTGATTCCTACGTCGATGGTTTCGTGGTCCAATTAAGCATCAATGGTGGCCTCTAATGTGTTGTCTCCAAAAGGGTAGAGCAGAAAAAGACGAACCCAGAAAAGTCAAATTACGGGGAGAAGGGTAAACCAAAGTTAAATTATCACTCCTTTGTATCAACTATAACCATTCCGTAGGTTGACGGGAGCAGTCAGTCCACATAATTCTTGAAGAGTTATATTCCATCCTTTTTTTTAACTATTCATTATCTCTTAATATAATTGGTTATTTTTAACAATTTATGTAATTATTGCTATGCTGGGAAAAAGAGAACGATATCTAAAATGGTTGGAGAATCATTCAATCACTCATTTCGGGATTAGACTTTACGAGACATGCATGCATTACAAATAAAAATGTCATACGGAAAGCGCTCAACGTTTGAATTTTTTTGTTAAGATAATCTTTGTCTGATAAAAATTAAATATTTAATGCCAACATTATAGATTTACATAAACATTATTAATGTATTGTGAGATACACAAGCATAGTTTGATTAAGGTAATTTTCATGTAGTGATGGGGAATTGCGCAAGAAAAAGCACTACCAGAGGTTAAAGTGAGAGATAGATAAATAGAAATATATGATCATGATAATGTGATGGGGATATAACAAATTAGCTGTGAAGCACAAACCACCTTACGGAAAGAAGAATATGAACGTTTTATCAAGCTAATGTTCATCTTGGAAATGTCAAGAATGTGGACAACAACGGAACGTTTTTGTCCTGAAGCTCGCTCCTGATTTTACTTGCCAATCTTGTTCCCCTGGATATTCCTTATGGATCATTGAATCTCTATTTAATTACTTATTTTAAAATACAAGTACACAACGTCCATGCTTTCACGTGAATTTTGCTTTTTTTTAGAATTTCTTATAAAATTTATAATAAGTTATAATCAATTGTGATTTTTTATTTTGTCAAGAACAGGCTAATATTGTGATCCATTTAATGATATTTAAGCCTGCTAATAATGTGATCAATTATTTGAGTCTTAAACACTTAATATTGATCTAGAGTAGAATTCAGTATGGGCCTAACCTTTAGGTCCATAATGAAAAGTGCCTAGGGTTAATAAATATAGTGGTTAAGTCCATTTGCCGTCACAGTAACATTCCATTGCTCTCTATGTTTGACTCATTGAGAACCTAGGATTAGGAGAGCGTAATTAAGCAAAGGAAGTTCTTAGCTTCTCACTACAAAGGGATCGCATTCCACGTAAGTCCACGCATAATCAACAATGTTTATAACAAGTAAGTGACTTTACAAATTGTTGGTTTCAATTGATATTCTAAATTCATGTAATTAAATCCCATTAAATTTGTGCTTACATTTGGTATCAGAGCTTAAATTACATGATTTGGAATTCAGTTATTAACATTTAATTAATCTAAATTTGAATTAAACCATGCGTAATATATCGTTTTCTTTTGGTGTGATGTTTTAATAGTTCAATATTATTTGCATAGTTAATATATTACCTATTTGCATTTGACATACAAACAATGCTTGTATTCAGTTATGTTTCAATTGTTTATCTATTGAATTACTATCTATTTGCTCGGATGATGTTTAATTCCTAAATTTAAACCAATTTTGATTTTAAATCTAAAATTGAATTGTTGCCGCCCCTAATCTATTTGTTGAAACGAATGGATTTAAAATTCACATTGAATAATATTTCGCTGCCATCATTATTTTTCCGTTAAAATATTAATATTTTAATATCTAATATTTTAACGTCTTTATTTCAATCGTTGCGCCAATATCTAATATTTCAACACTTTTATTTCAATTGCTCGACATTGCTCCCAGTGTATTGAACAATTGCTTGACGTTATAATACTTAATGCAACAACGCCTTTTAATATGAATAAGTTATGTTTGTTTGCTGTTTCAATATGAATATTACGTTTGCTTGCTGTTTTTATTTTCAATACAAGCTATTACAATTCAAATGCTTATTCCGAATGTTTATTTCAATTGTATTGTTATCATTTATGTTTGGTAAGATATTCTATCTCACATATACTTGCATTATAATTAATGAGATTACGATTACTCATTATTCAAATTTCTACTGTTATAAATTCATCAATAATTTTTTAATTATTATTGTTTAAGTATAAACATGTTGTGAATGTAATTGATGATTAAAGAACAACTTTGATGCATTCTTCTGTTTCATAACTTGGACAAGAGAATATTAATTCCTGTGCAAATGAATTTTGTGGATTGCTATAAATCGTTACCACCAAAATGGGACCATTTATATTGGTTTGTAAATTTTTTTTTTGTAATTTGAGGAATGTTTTTAATCTTTATATGTGATTGCTTGCCCAAAGGGGGTAGTTATGTGTATAGGTTGAAAATTGAATTTGGATGGAGTTATTGGAAAATGCATTAAGTTGAGAGATTTGTTTGCCCAAAGGGGACAATTTTCTTAGCTTGGTGTGTTCATGGATTAACCCACCTGAGGTATTGACCTCAGTAATCACTCTGGTTAGTGTATTCTACCCAAAAGAGAATATGTTATTTTATGAGCCTCACTTTGATAGCTTTTTTTTTATTTTTATCTTGAGCTATATCTTGTCTTATGATATGATCTAATGCATTAATGTTTTATCTTATCAGTGAATTTTTCTATGAATAATTGTTCTGCATCCATTGAGATCCTAATTGGGTCAAACTATAGCAAGTGGGAACAAGATTTGGACTTCTCTTTGAGAATTGCTGATCTTGACTTAGCTTTGCGTGAGAGTAAGCCCACAATTAATGCAGACAACACACCTGAACAAAAAGAGCGTTTAGCTCAGTGGGAGAGGTCTGACAGGTTGAGCCTAATCACTATCAAGAGAACAGTCTCTGAACACCTTTTGAGTGGTCTTCCGGAGAAAGGTACAGCCAAGGAGTTTCTCACTGCTTTGGGAGAGAGGTACCAAGTATCTGATAACGCTGAGTCTATATGTCTAATGAAACAGTTGACAAACATGAGATATGACAATGTTGGAGGTGTAAGGGAGTTCATTATGAAGATGGTCCACGTTCAAACCAAGCTGAAATCTCACCACATTGACCTTAATGAAGAATTTATTGTTGAACATGCCTTAAATTGCCTATCTGCTTATTTTACCCAAATCAAAACTGCCCATAATACCATTGGTGCAAATTAGAGTGTGAACGACCTAATTACCAAGTGTGTTGTTGAGGAAGAGAAACTTAAGAAAGAAAAGAGTGACATAGCCCTTTTATCTGTCCATAGTAAACCTACTTCTGGCAAGGGAAATTGGAAAAAATGTAAATAGGTCTTCTAATGCTTCTCATCAATATCAAGGTTCAGAAAAACTAAGTAAGAGTCAATGCCACAATGTAGGAGGACCTAAACTAACAGTCTTTAAGAAGAATATTTGGTGTTTTTGGTGTAAAAAGAAAGGACATAAGAAATTCGATTGTGAAAAGTTCAAGGCTTGGATAAAGAATAATAACAAATCTGAAGGTAATTGTCTAGCTCTTATCTGTTATGAATCCAATCTAGTTGATATTCCTATAGACTCTTGGTGGATTGATAGTGGTTAGGGATGACAATGGGTAAAGTACCAGATGGGCACCCGCAAAATTTACCTACAATGGGTAGGGTATTTACCCGCTATACGGGTACGAGTATGGGTGTGGGTAAAAACCCGCAAATTTTAATGGGGATGGGTGCGGGTATGGGTATCTAAGTACCCACCCCGCCCCATACCCGCATATGTATATATATATATATATATATATATATATATATATATATGTGCTTAAACTTTATTCTACAATTATGAATTGAATTTTTGTATTATTATATTACTTATGTGAAGTTATATAAGATTAATATAAAAATATATTTAATAATAAAGTAAACCAAAAAATTTATTTTGGTTTATATTTTTAATAGAAAAATTTATCTACTATTTTATATCATTTAATTAGGCTAACACAATTTAATTATTACATAGTTAATATGAGATTGACTTTTTTTTAAAATATTATTTATATATGACACACATAAAATATTTTTTACACAAATATTTTTGTTAATAAAATAATATTGATGTTTAAATCATAAAGTGAATGATAAATAATAAATATATTATAAATATTTATAAATTTTACAATCACCAACTATTACCGTAAACTTATTATTTATTAATAATATTTAAATTTTATTTTTATATTTTAATTTAAAATAATATTTTTCTATGCAACATATGTATTACAAGAACAACTATAATCTATTGAATCTAAATAATATTATTCTTACTATTTATTCACATTCAAAGAAGTTTTTGAAAAGATATAAATATAAAAAATTATTATTAATTTTTATTTGTTAATTTTTTTAAGATAAAAAAGTATAATTTTTTTAATATACACGTATATTTCTTTATTATAAAATTTTATTGTAACTATTTATCTTTTATTCAATTTTTTTTAAATTTATATACATTATAAATATTTAATTCACTAAAATATTTTTCAAAAATTTATATTTAATTCACTAAAATAATAGTATTAATATATATATATATATATATATATATTAATTATATTATATTATTTTAATTAAATCTATTATTTTTCTTACAATTTCAAATTCAAAAGTTAAAAAAAATATTTTATGTATCAACTTTCTATTGTTAGTATTGAACTTCTCTACTCTAACTCTATTCTCATTCTCAATGTCTGTCTCACTAAAACTTAATAACTATGAAATGTTATTCATTAGAGTTAGTTGTTAATGCCGTCACAAGAGGTTACTAAGTGATCCCACACGAAGGGACAACCATTGTACAGATCTATTTCGTTGTCGTTCTGACATTACCAATCAATCAAATCTCACACAAGATAGGATTATTACTGACAAATAACTTGTGTGTTTAGTTTTGCTTATTGTTTCTAAGAATTTTAGTTTAGAAAATTATTATATTAAGATACATTTAACATTTATGATCTTTGAATATTTGTTTTTTATCTATATTTGTACCTTGTTCGACAACTACATATTGAATTTTTGTATTATTATGCTACTTATGTGAAATTATATAAACATATTTTCCTTTATAAATATTTTTTTCTCAAACAAGCGCGGGTAATGGGTACAAGACGGGTATGCGGGTATCCAGAGGGTACAGGTACGGGGATTAATGTTTATACCCACGCGGGTATGGGTCTGGGTACGGGTATTTTTTTAAAACGCAGGTATGGGGATGGGTACTATAGTACCCTACCCATTGCCATCCCTAAGTGGTTCCACAACTCATATTGCTATATCTTTACAGGGGTTCAAAATCTGAGGGAGCCCAATTTGAGGGAAAACAAGCTCAGGGTAGGAAGTGATCTTGAAGTCTTAGTGGAGAAAGTGGGAGATGTCAGTTTAGTTATAAGTTGTGGATTTGAGTTGATTTTGAATAATACATTTTATGTACCCTCTTTTAGAAGAAATTTGATTTCTATTTCTCGTTTGGATGAACTTAGTTTTAATTTTATTTTTGGAGATAGAAAGATAAATTTGACATTAAACTCTCAAATTGTTGGTTATGGACTTTTAGTTAATGGTTTATATAAATTGTCTTTAGCTTCTGATGATACTTCTTATCTTTAGTCGTTGAAAATTGTGTTGCTAAAAGATCTAAGGTTGAGGAAAAATCCTTAATGTTGTGGCACAAACGTCTAGGTCATATTTCTAAGCAAAGAGTTGAAAGGTTGACAAAGACAAATATACTACCTTCATTGAATTTTGATGATTTAGAAACTTGTGTACGTTACATTAGGGGAAAATTTACTAAGACGAAAAAGAAAGGTGCAATTAGGAGTACAAATCTCTTAGAGATCATTCACACTGACATCAGTGGGCCTCTAATTCCTACAATTTGTGGTAAAACTTATTTCATTATATTTATTGATGATTTTTCCCGACATGGATATCTTTATTTAATTAAAGAAAAGTCTGAAGCACTTGAAAATTTTAAAATATTTAAGACAGGTAAAAAAAACAATTAGGAAAAATGATTAAAATTGTAAGATCTGATCGTGGTGAAGAGTAGTTTGGTAGGTATGGTATTATAGGACAACATATGGGACTGTTTGCCTTATATCTGTAAGAATGTGGAATAGTTCCATAATACACCATGCCTGATAGTCCTGAACAAAATGGTGTAGCTGAAAGACGCAATAGGACACTTAAAGATATGATGAGAAGTATGATGAGTGAATGTAACTTGCCAGAATTTTTGTGGGGTGAAGCCTTAAAAATGGCCCTTTATATTCTTAATAGAGTTCCTAGTAAATCTGTTCCCAAAACACCTTTTGAACTGTGGACAGGAAGAAAGCCAAGTTTGAATCATCTTTGAGTATTGGGGTGTCTAGCTGAAGTAAAATTTATAATCCCTTGCAGAGAAAAACAGACCCCAAGACAAGTTGTTGCTTTTTCATTAGATATCCGGATCGCGCTAAAGGATACAGGTTCTTCTGTTCTGGTAAGGAGAGAAAAATAATAGAGTCCATGAATGCCAAGTTCTTGGAGCTTGATGTAGCTGATCATGTTGAAATATTCAAAGAGACTGATGTTTTGTTACCTACGACTATTGCCTTGTCACTGCCTGTTTCTGAAATTGGCATCCCAACAATTGTTCCTAATGAGGCTGAGGTTCAAAATGTTCCAATTGAAAATAAAAATTTGATTCAAGACGCAACTGCTCCTCAAATTAATAATGTGTGTGATCCCCCTGCTGCAGTGGATATTCCACAGCCTATTCAGCCAATAGCACAAATTCCTTTGAGAAGATCAACTAGAGAGAGAAGATCTGCTATTGGTAATGATTTTGTGGTGTATCTTAGTGAGGATGCATACGACATTAGAGACATTGTTGACCCAAAGAACTATCAAGAAGCTGTATCTTGTCTGCAATCTGAGATGTGAAAGCATGCGATGAATGAAGAAATACAGTCCATGTTGGTAAATGATGTATAAGAGCTTGTTGAGTTGCCTAAAATTGCAAGACAGTTGGTTGTAAATGGGTATTCAAGACGAAGAAGAACTCAAATGGTAAGATTGAGAGATTCAAAGCAAGACTGGTGGCCAAAGGTTTCACACAAAAGGAAGGAATTGACTTTAAAGAAACTTTTTCGCCTGTGTCAAGCAAGGACTCCTTCAGGATCATCATGGCACTAGTTGCTCACTTTGATTTAGAGCTGCATCAAATGGATGTAAAGACTACTTTTCTGAATGGTGAATTAAATGAGACAATATACATGCAATAACCAGAGGGTTTCCACATTGATGATGGTAAGAACTTGGTCTGTAGACTCAAAAGATCAATCTATGGTTTAAAACAAGCCTCTAGACAGTGGTATCTGAAATTTGATGAAGTGGTGACTTCTATAGGGTTTGAGGAGAATAAAGTTGATCATTGTATATATACCTCAAGGTCAGTGGGAGCAAATTTATCTTCCTCGTGCTATATGTGGATGATATATTATTGGCTTGTAATGATTTGGGCATGTTACATGAGACAAAACAGATGTTGACCCGATTCTTTGACATGAAGGATTTGGGTGAAGCTTCTTTTGTGTTGGGAATTGAGATTCACAGAGATAGATCACAACGTACACTGGGGTTATCTCAAAAGGCTTATATTGATAGAGTCTTAGAGAGATTCAATATGCAGAACTGTAAATCATGAGATGTTCCAGTTGTTAAAGGTGATAGGCTCAACAAGGATCAATGTCCTAAGAATGAGATTGAGCAAGCAGAAATGAATGACAGACCTTTTGCAAGCGCATTAGGAAGTTTCATGTATGCTCAAGTATGCACTAGACCTGACATTGCTTTCATTGTTGGTGTTCTAGGTAGATATCAATCAAATCCTGGAAGTGATCACTAGATAGCTGCTAAGAAAGTAATGAGATACTTGAAGAAGACAAAAGAGTATATGCTTATATATAATAGAGTAGACAACCTTGAGATTGTGGGATACATAGATTCAAATCTTGGCGGGTGTCCTGATGACAGAAAATCGACTTCAGGATATGTTTTTATGATGGTTCTAGGTGCAATATCCTGGAGGAGCAAGAAACAAACTCTCGTTGCCTCTTCTACCATGCAGGTAGAGTTCATTGCTTGTTATGAAGCTGCTACTCATGCTATTTGGTTGAGAAATCTAGTAATAGGACTTCGTATTGTGGATACCATTGTTGCACCACTAAAGATTTTTTGTGACAACAGAGCTGCAGTATTTTATACAAAGAATAATAAGATTTTTAGTAGATCTAAACATTTGGAGTTGAAGTACTTGACTATCAGAGACCTTGTGAAAGATGGTTCCATTGTGATAGAGCACATTGACACAGATTCCATGTTAGCTGACCCCTTGACCAAGGGACTTAGGCCTATTATTTTCAAAAGGCATGTTGAAAAAATGGGCATTGTGAGTTCTTTTGATGTGTTTGGTTAAGTGAGAGTTTCTTTTTGGTTTTATGTCATTTTACGTTTATTGAATTCTTATTTTAGACTTTCGTAAATGTTGTGTTGGTGACATTTCGCATTTGATTTGATGAATGAGTAATGAGATGTTTATATATATATATATATATATATATATATATATGTATGTATGTATGTATCAAATGTGAATTATTGAGCTCGGCGTCATTAGGACCACTATGCCGTTGGTTGATGCCAGTTGGAGCTGAGGCATAATAGTTCGTAATGAAATATATAATTTCTTTGGCTTTTAAGCATTTGAGAAAAATTAGGGACTGATGTAGAAAATGATAGTATGGTTGTTTGATCACATTGGCATATCATTTTCTCACCACACTCCACACAGATGACTAGTCGATGAAGTCAGTAATATTTGTAACTATGGAAGGAGTTGCATCAATAAAGGATGCAATTGCCGCCATGATTCGATATTGCATGATTTTGTTGGATGGAGTCTTAATTAAGTGTTATATTTTGGAATCATATGTTTGTGGCCATAACATGTTATTAGCCTGAGAGTCACTTTTTTAAAATTTCAAAAATTATGAACTACACAATTGATTTTGTCCAAGTGGGAGAATGTTAGAATTTCTTATAAAATTTATAATGGGCTAAAATCAATTATGATTTTTTATTTTGTCAAAAACAAGATAATATTGTGATCCATTTGATGATATTTAAGTCTGCTAATAATGTGATCAATTATTTAGGCCTTAAATACTTAATATTGATCTAAAGTGGAATTCAGTGTGTGCCTAACCTCCAGGTCCATAATGGAAAGTGCCTAGGTTTAATAAATATAGTGGCTAAGTCCCCTTTGCCGTCATGGTAACATATTTCATTGCTCTCTAAGTTTGCCCTATTAAGAACCTAGGATTAGGAGAACGTGATTAGGCAAAAGAAGTTCTTAGTTTCTCATTACAAAAGGATCGCATTCCACGTAAGTCCACACACAATCAACAATGTCTACAACAAGTAAGTGACTTTACAAATTATTTATTTCAATTAATATTCTAAATTCATGTAATTAGATCCCATTAAATTTGTGCTTACATCTTTCACATACTTGACAATCTATGCTTTGTTAAACTCTGTTCATGTAGTCCATGCAAATGAACTGGCAATTTAACACTTGTAAAAATGTTTACTCTTTCTTCTTCTTTCATATATTATCATAGATTTATTACATTCGAAGGTAATCAAAGAATAGTCAAAAGAAAAGCATGAAACACAAGGACGAAGGAGAGAATAATGGCTTTGCATGCTAGATTTATCCTACAAAGAGCGAATAAATGAATTCCTATATTAACAAAGACAAATAAAAAATAAAATAAATGAAGTGCCTTTCTTTTTGAAAGGGTTAGTGCCGTGATTAACAAATGGGTTTAACTAAGCATCAGTTGGAGCGATCCAGTGCCTGCCATTGACGAAGCTCTTCACGAGAAATGGATGTGCGGATTCGAAATCTAAATCTCTTGCCCATGAGACCCCACGTACGGCTTCTGCTCCTGGTCCCCAACACTTGTACACTCCGAAGAACACAGTCCTGTCATCGTACAACCCCATATCAACAATCCAGATATTATTAAGTCAAGAATGTCGTCATCGTACAATCATAAAATAGAGTTAGTTTACTACAAATAGATGTAAGTGAAGAACAGCTAAGCCAGAAAACTGAATCTACACACTCTTCATACATATTTCTGTACTGCACAGGTGCCCAACAATGTTATATTTATGAATTTATTATTTTTACACATTTTATAATATTTTTTACACCTCAATTTTTCATTTTTATATTTTTCTATCATATCCCTAGTCTTATCATACTCAATTCTATTTTATTTTCTTATTTCTCTCTAATAATAATAATGTGTCAAAAGTATTGTACGAATAGAACTTGTGTCTAATGTGCCCAAAATGAGAATGTGCAACAACTAGATTTTAATGCCGTTTATTGCATTTTGGGTTGACTCATTTCCTAAAGCCATGGTGGCATGCAATAGGATACAATAATTGTGCTATTTTGCCTACAGACAATGGGAACAAGCCGAAAGAGATTGGGAACCCCATGGAGGATGACGTTCAAGTTTTCAAACACTACAGTGGCACCCAAAGCCCAACAATGCTCGGAATTGATCATTGGTCAAAAGTTATAACTCACAAGGGATTGGGGACCCTTTCCTGATATTATAGTTACGGATTTAGGTTTTCTGAAAAAAAAAAAGTGAAGTGAAATTAAAATGTTTTTATAGACCTAATTTAATTTAAATCATCGGTGGATAAAGTCAATTTATGCATTTTCTTATGTTAAAGGAGGTCAAATCCTTTCTATATTTAAACTTTCCTCCTTCTCCTTTAAGCCTACATTCATGTTTTATCCTCTTAACCTGCTTAGATGATACAATGAGTGCAGCAAAGAAATTCTGCTATTGAGATGAAAGGATGAATGCCAATTATTTTATCTCTCCCAATATATTAGAATTCACCAATTCAATGGGTATAAAATGAAACTAAAAATATAAATATTTGAAAAGATAATCACGTGAAATTTCTACAGAAAAAGTTAGATAGAGCTTACTTGGTTTTGTTGTCTGCATGGTCCCAATCATCCCAACCGCCATGTGCAACAATGTCATCGAAATAAGTGTAAGAGTAGACAATTCTTGAGTATTGGCCCATTGCTCGCCCCACATAGAGCGGGCCTGTACCCGTTACCCTGCATCGTACGAAAGCAAAGCCTGTCTTCTCGTCTGGGTATTTCCTATCGTGGGCTGCTATGGAACCGAACCTCGTTGCTATTGAGTGCAACTCGCAATCCTGTGCCCATCAATATTCCCATTCAGCCATTATGGGTAATGTGTGACATTAAAAAGACCATTATGGGTAATAAACTACAATCTAATGACACTTTTATTTGGCCATTTTATTTTATTTATTTTTAAAAATTTAAATTTAGATATTATTGCCTAAGTGCTTGTATCATACAAATTATCAATATAAAACTTCAATAAGAGAATAGCACCTGAAATAATTATTTTAATGTATTTATGTTTTATTCTAAATATTAATTGGCTATGTTATATATTGCATCATTACCTTTTTTATAATTAAACGAGATAAAATTTAAAAATTATTAAAAAAAATATGTAAAAACAGTACTACTCTTTTAATTATCATGTTTTCCATTACATGCAGAGGCAGATGTAGAATTCAATTACCAAGCAGTATACACAAACCTCCAATTTTTTTTAACTTTAGAAAAAGTGGACGTAAGTTTGCATTTAATTTTAGAAACAAAGGGAGAAAAAAAAGACAAAAGAGTTGGAAATGGAGATGAAGTGATGGAGAGATCTGGGAAAATGTTTTGAAAGCTAACGTGATTAAGAACCGGAAGAACTTGTCAGTGGACATGTTTTGTGTTCCATTATATGACGTGGTTCAATATTCCGTTATGTATCTGAATGCTTTGGATTTCTCCTGTTGAATACTGAGTGTGCTGACACAAATGTGCAATGCGTCAGAAAAGCTTGTTTCCTTTTACTATTTTACTATTGCCCCACTAATTCTTTGTCCACCCAAACTACGAAAGCATTCTAAAATAATAAACTTTAAAATTACCAATACCACCCAATGGTTTATTTTTAACCACATCACTCATTTTATTATGTATTTCTTATTTTTATAATTATAGAAAATATTGTAAGAAATATGTGAGAGTAAAATATCGCTACAGACTTTACAATAGTAACCTGCAATAATGCTCTGCTTGTCCCGTTCAATACCATGACCACTAGGCAATGTTGGTAAAATTAAGATAAATAATAAAAAAGAACAAAAATTTAATACATTATTGTAATGAGTTAAGTGGAGTAAATAATGAATCAGTAAATTTTACCTTGTACATGGACCTGCCATTCCCAAAAATGAAATCAATGGAGCCTTCAATGTAGCATTCCTTGAAGTAATGCCGGCCAGCATCGTCGCAAAGTGTGTCTTGTGCACCGTAGAAACCACAGCCGGAGAAGTATGCTTTGTCCCCCGATATGCGAAACGCCGCCGCCTGCCATCCCTGCATCCCCGGCATTGGTGCAGGAGCTGTGTTCTGCGCCACAGTGAATTCATTTTGTTCCTTTATTATTCACTCAAACTTTTACCAAAAAGGAAAAAGGAAAATTCAAAAGTTGATGACCAAGTGCAAAAATTGCAGAAAAAGGCATTTTAAGTTCACGTTAAATACTCATGTTTACATTTATTTTTAACCTTATTAATTATTATTTCTATATTAAATTCATGTTGTTTAGTTTTTAACTTATTTTCAAATACAGAATGTAACCTAAAATTCGGATCTGCAACTACAAGTTAACTAAGCAATACCCGCGATAGGTCAAAAAGGCGAAACACCTTTCTCAACTTTACGGACTCAAAAGAAGAAAACGAAAACTTCTAATTTGGAACCTTATTATTATTACACTTCAAATACAAAAAAAACAAAAAAGGGTCACGTGCAAGAACAAGGTTGGCACAAGCATTACTCATTCTAACAAGAGGGTAGTTAAACAATATTTTAAATTTGATATTTTTATAGCATATTACTAGTTAAAATATTTACCGCAAGTTAAGGTTAGTGAAACGTAGAGATATGCAGAGTGAGGTAGTGTTTGAGTCAGCAATGAATTTACCTTGAAGCTGATATTCCTAGCAGAAAAATAGCTGGCAAAAACAGTAACAGAAGCGGTTCTGTAAGTACGCAGTTGTTGGCCGTTGGGACCAGGGTCACTCGCTCGATCATGCCATTCTATCACTGTCACTTCCTTACCCGCGCCCTGAAATGTTATGTACGGCTTCGTCACGGGCACTACCACCTTTTCTCTGCAACCCCCCAATACCCAAATCAACTACTTCAATATTTTTCTTCACCAACAATAGAAAAAAGTGTGACACTATCCTATATGTATGTCTGTATTAATACACAAAAATATATGGTTAATGAATAAGCTTTAGAAATATTATTTAATTAGTTAATGGCATTTTTCAAGCAATGCAAATTAAGAAACAATAATTAATGAGCTTTATGTGTAATATATACACGTAGCATCCGGCGCTGATTTGAATGAGGACGTTCTTTCTGTTGTTGTCTGGGACGGCATTGACGGCGTCTTGGACGGAACGGAAGTGGCCACCGCCGTTAATGTCAACGGTGATTACGCGGTGACCGATGGGTCCAATCCAATGCTTGGAGAAGTTTGTGGAAGACAATATTTTGAAGGTACTGTTGTGGTGGCGTGTGCACGTCACCGTTGCTGCATGAAATATGCAAGTGAAGACCACAAGTACTTGCAGTGAGATGAAGATTGGAGCCATTGGATTATAGCATCGAAGGCGAAGAAAACAGAACGTTGAAGAACTAGCAGAGAGACTGTGTGATGTTGTATTTATAACTTGTATGGGAATTCTTAGGTGGAAGGAGAATGATTAAAATAATGGAGGAATGTACAACGTGAAAGCAAAAAGCAAGAAGAAGAGAGAGACATTTGGTATATTTTATAGTCAGAGGCTAGTTGGGTCTATTGTGATTAATGGTTATAAGAGTAATGTTTGTTTTTTTTTTCCGGAAAGAATAGAATGAAGATTATGGTCTTTCTAACGGTCATTTTTACTGGGGTACCTGCTTTTTGGGGGCAAAAAAATGTAGATGTAGATTGGCTATGTAGCCTTTTGGAAATTTGATTGGCTGGCATTGCGGTATCGCACACAAAATCTTGTGCCATAAAATTAGTGGGTCGTCATCCTTTTGGCTTGGTATCTCCAAGTAAGATACCACCTAGGTACTAGCAGATCTTTGGAATCCAATAATTGATGATGATTAATATTGATGATGTATATTTATCTGGTAAACATTATGTATATGAAGAAAAAAGAATATGTTAAGAGGTGGTAAAATATGAGATAAAGAGAAAGAAAAAGTAAAATAAGAGTAAAAATATTGTACATGTGTATGAATATCGTTCTTGTTTTTATATTACAATTTTACTCTTTTTAACTAATTATTACACTTACCTCCCTTAGTCTCGTATAGTTCAACAAAGACAAATCTCCCCTTATACTGTGTAAAAAAATCATTTTATGATTGGCATTTCCTTTTTAGTATGTGAACTAGCCCCTGTCAATTTGCTGTTGTTTTCTTTATTATTTACATGCTCTATTCGAGTGTTTTCAATTACCACTAAAGTTGCAAAGTCAAAGGTAGGCTGCAGTTGCACTAATGATGCTATAAAAGCGCATTGGATATAATTACGACAAACTAATTTAGCTTCCATTTTGTCTATTAGGTTCATGAATTAACTCGCTTCCGAACGTATACAGATCTTCACGGGCCAAATTTTCATAATAATAACTTGTAAACTAGAATAATGAACACATAGATACCTTCTTTGAGCCACAATCAACTTCCCAATAAGATGGTGGAGGTTTCATGTATCACATTATATGCTCGATATAATGGGTCCAATCTTGGGGTTCATGCGTCCCTTTCACCTAATTAATTTCTTAATAGATATGTAGTACCTGTCCACGTCCACTGATTCACGACCATGTTTGGCATTGTTGTGCCTCAAACGGTCATTTGGGACGGGGTTATGTAATGTGATCATGGCACATGATGGTCCCTGCATGGATAAATTAATATTTTTGCATTGTGCCCATGGAACCTTTCTATCATAGTCGCAGACAAGTTGGCCCCACCCCACAAATGTTTTTGCGTTTGGGAGCCCACAAAATTTTTGAACGTTGGGGCCCGAACCCACGTCTTCTCTCTTTCAATTTTCGTGGGGAGGATGAGACAATATTTTCCCAAACTTGTGAAAAGTCATTCATAATGATTATGGCGCAAAGAAATTAAAATCAATGATTAGTGGAGTTCCACGGGAAGGGAACTACCATGGTGTCGGGTTCCAAGTTCTAACTTCTTTATACACTCCTTTATCGTTGGACCTCTGCTTACACCAGTGGCTTGCATTTGTTGTCAAGCAATGTTATTTCCACAAAGTTTAGCAACTTTTAAGTCTAATTAAAAGTTAAAACCAATAGAGCCTGTACATAATTAACACAATGAAAATTTTGAGTTAATCAGTGATTAACAATTCATGAGAAGTTTTCTTAGGTAAAATTATGAAAGCAGCTATAATTACAAGCTGTATAAGTTATATTGATAAAAGTGAATTTGGCATAGTTAATGTTTTTCGTTCAAAGAATTATTTATTTTCATATCAAAACTCGTTTGTGATTCGTATTTTGTGCACAATTACTTAACTTTTAGATGTTTAATTATGTTAGTTTTTAATAATTATAAGTTTTGATTGAGTTTTATTTTGTAGGTGAGCTATGAAGAGAAATGGTTTAAGAGCTGAACGTAATCCAAAATTGAGTAAATTTTATAGTAAATTCTATTATTTCCTTAAAAACTTTTAAGATATTATGCAGAAAAGATTTTAATCAATAATACTTAAACACATATTTAAATGATAATTTTGTTTAATAACAATTATTATATTTATTTATTTATTTATTTATCAATTACTCTCTCAATACTTATTTTTAAATTGAAAAATAAAATTTGAGTTTACGTTCTCATGTTTGCTTCATCTTCTTGCTTCATTGTTAATATGTTTCTGTCTCTTTCGCTTCACGTCTCTTCATTACCAATGTTAGTTTCAGCTCGTGCTTTATCTTCTTACCTTAACTTCATTGTTGCTTCTGATCTCTTCGAGTCACTTTATTCTGCCATCAAGGTCGATTCGAGTTCCCTGTCCCATCGTATTACTCCTTCACTACTTTGTACCCTCTCTTTCATCTTCATTAGAAATCCCCAAGCATTTGTTCGCTCTCTCACTCTCGACTTATTGATTCGTTTTGTCTTCTTTTTTTATCGTGGTTCATTGTTTCTTCCTTTCTTTTATTTGTAGGTGCTTGAGGTTGCTCAAATTTATTTTCATCTGCATTTGCTCTCATACTTGAGGTAGGGTTTACTTTCTTGATCTATTTTTTATTTCATTCATGGTTGAAATTTCAAGTTGTATATGATGGATGCTTGATTAGGGTTTTCACTTGATATTGCTCTCTAGTTTGATAATATTTATGATTAGTTTATATATTGTTGATTGAAATCTAGAAATGAGGAATTGAGATTAAGGGTTCTCAAGTTCCAATGGATATGGTTATTGTAATGCATAATCATAAATGAACTTCAAAATGTTCTACCTACTTATAATATACATGAGCAAAATTTGAGAGGTAATAATTCAAATACAGTATTTGAATGCTTTTGTATTAAAATTTCCTTTTGGCATGTAATTTACAATTTTTGTTTAATAAACCACCCATGCTCCAATTGAATATTGTCCTTGTAATCTTTCATTAGTTTGCTATCTTGATCATTAAGGCAAATTAAGTGTTCTTTTGTTTAGTGTTCATTTTCTTTGCTCCAATTAAGTATTCAATTATAGAAATTTTAAATATCATGACATGTTACATAGAAATTTATAACATACATCTTGAAAAAGTCCACTTTTAGTTTCTCAATTATAACAAGTTTATCATTTCTTATTGCAAATAGAAAATATTTGTAATAGTCTATTACTCTTATGAAATTTCAATAGTATGAGCATGAAAACAAGCATACATGCAGACAATAGTAATACTATTACTTATTTAACGAATTAGACTTTGAGTCATTTCTACAAGTTAATATCAACTTACTAGGATCTTAGATTTTAGTTGTAGCAGCTCCATTAGGTGAAATCCCAATTGAGCGTATATTAATTATTGACCGATTATTCTCCATGAAGTACTCCTAGAAAGGGAATGCAGTTCCTAGCCTGTCTGTAACTAATTTTGGTGTTGGTTTGACAATTATATGATTATGTCATTAATAAATAACTAATATATACAGTACAAATGACACTAACAAATATGTCATTCATGGTCTATTAAGGAGTACGAACTCTGCCATAAAGCATAGTTAAGTGGCTTTGTTTTAAATTTGAACTATTATGATTTAGTTGTTAAATTATTAATTCATATGATAGAAATCATCATTGCATAATTTAAATTATGAACTAAAATGCTTACATAATTTAGATTAGCTTATCTTATTTTGTTGATAATAACCAATGAGAGTAACAGTGGTAGAGAAAAGATAACTAAAATGCTTAAATAAAACACATGATATTTTAAAACTCAATATATATATATATATATATATATATATATATATGAATATAATCACATTCAGTTGTAGGTGAAGATGCTACAGATCACGTAGCTCTTTGAGATCTCATAGGAAAAAAATAAAATAAAAGCTGATGCCTTATTTAATTATTTGATTTCTTTGTGAATATGTATGTGTATGCATGCATGCACAAAACATGAAGTTTATGAGAGATTGAAAACATGTCCATCCTCGTAAGAAAGTGTTCTATTAAGGAAAAATATGTAAGAAATTAAGAATAATGATGATATTGTTTAGGTGTCAATTTATTTTATATATAGGATGTAAAAGTGTTGAAGAGTCACTATATTACAATGCATTATTTATTTTGTTTGGTAATTAGTAGTTAATTTAATTGAGTTCATGTGACCGATTTAAATTTTATTTTGATTTTTGACAAAGAATACAAGGTCTTTCCTTTTTGTTTCTGAGGCTGTTGTGTGAATATTTGCACAAAAGTATATAAGCTAGTTGCCTTCACTCTGATATATCTCATCAAATTTCATCACATTTATTTTATTTTATTTTATTTTAAATTTTTTATATTTTCTTTAATCTTTTCACATTCATATTTGTTAAACAAGTTTTTAAAAACCTAATTAGCAATTTTAGAAGTTTTGTTGCAAGATAAGGATATCTGATGCACTATTTTCATAAGGTTAGCACCACAAAATCTTAAGCTTTGCATTATACTTTTGTATTGCTACAATTATTGTGAGGTAGTTTGTAAGAAAATTGACACTAGTTGTAATTAATGATTCAAGAAAACATAAAAAAGATGAAGAAAGTTATGAGTTCAAGCAAGATAATTTACATCTTAATGAGTTGAGCTTTTTAGAGTATTTATTATTTGACATGGTTTGCATATCATTTGACTTGGTTTTGATACCTTGCAAATTGGCAAATGAATATTGCAATTGATTTGAAAGGAAATGGGATTAATTTTCATATAACCATTTGCACATAACAACTCTAGTTAAGTACACTTTCATATGCTTATGTTGTTTATTTTTTCATAGCTATGTTAATTTTATTATTCTACCATGTTAATTTTTTATATTCTTTTTAATAGATTATATAAAATGGTCTCACTAAGTGAAGATGATTGTGTTAAGTTGAATGATGATGGTGATTGGAAAGATGACAAACATTTTAATGATCTAGATCATGATAATTCTACTGGTGGGAAGAATATAGGTTATAATGACAAGCATTTTTATGATGATACTTGCAAGAAAATAATAAAATTGATGACTAATGATATGTTAGAATTGAAGATTGATGATATGTTAAGTTTTGAATTCGGTTAAAAAAGGAAGCACGTAATTTTTATGATAAGTATGTTCATTGTTTAGGTTTTGAGACAAGAAAAGATTATGTTTATCATGATTGAAAAGGTAATATTATCTCACGTCAATTGCTTTGTAATAAAATAGGTGAAAGACACAAGAACCACTGTGAGAGGAAGAATCGAAGTACTAAAGAGCCTAAACCTATCACTTATGTTCATTGTCAAGTCATGATACGTCTTCATCGCCTTTATGGTAAGTGGAAAGTTGTAGCTTTTAAGGGGACCCATTGCAATTTAAGCCTCAGAATAATCCCTTGTGTTTCTTTAAGCATATTAAAACAGTTGATGAATGACTAAAGCACTTGTTTTGGTCGGATGGAGAGAGTCACCTTGATTATCAAGTATTTGGAGACGTTGTCGCTTTTGATAGTACATATAAGAAGAACAAGTACAACAAGCCATTGGTTATTTTTTGTGGGTATAATCACCACAGACAAATTACAATTTTTTGTTTTGCATTAGTCTCATATGAGACAACTGAAACATACAAGTGATTTTTTTAGTCCTTTTTCGAGGCAATGTTTGGCAAACACCCTAATGCAATTGTCGCAAATAAAGATGGGACAATGTCATTGAGAATGCTTGCATCGACTGTGTTCATGGCATATCTAATAAAATATCATTGATAATGTAAAGATTCTAACATTTTTGGAAGATTTTAATTCCTTGATTTATGCTAACTTTAGTCATGACAGGTTTAAGGCTGAATGGATAAGAATTATAGAAAAATATGGCGTTGTAAACAACAAGTGAGTGAAGAAAATGTATGACATGAAGTATAGGAAAATGCATAAATGAGGGACAAATTTTTTGCTAGTATTAGAACTACCTCAATTTGTGAAGGTATTAATTCCTTCATCAAGAGATATGTTCTAAGCAAGAATAGTCTAATTGATTTAATGCTTAATTTTGAGAGAACTGTGAATGAATACTGACACAATAAATTAATTTCTAATTTTAATTCAATATATTTGGAGCTTATTCTGACAACTTTTCTTTCTAGAACTAAGCATGGGGTTTCAAAAATATTCACAAGGAATAAGTTTAGGGAAGTTAAAATTGAGATAGAGTATTATACTTTGTTGAATGTTGTTGAAAGGTTAGAAATATCCAACATTGTGAGTCTGATGGTAAATCAATTTTGCACTCCAAGCAATGAGTATTTAGTTGTGCATAATAATCATCAATATAAATTTGTTTGTGTTTGCGGTTTGTTTGAATTTTATGGTATCCCTTGCTATCACATCTTTTGTGCCATGAAGAATAAGCATATGGATCAATTTTCAAATAATTTGTTATGTAAAAGATAGACAAAGTCAACAAAAGCTGATCATTTGAATTCAGTTCATTTTATTGATGTTGATTATAAAAAAGCATAAATGTTACAAAAATAGGCTTTATCTGCAGCCTGCAATTTATTTTATGAAGTTAGAAGAGCTTTGTCCAATACAAATTGAGGTCTTTATTAAGCATTCCTCTAAATTGTGTAGAGTTTTGAACTATAGTAATCAAATTCAACTTTAACTCAAAATTGTTGATCGATACATCAGGATGCCACGCATAAAAAAAAATTTAGTGTGAAGTGGAAATAATGTTCTAATTGTAAGAAAACATAACATACAATTTCAAAAAAGTGGGTTTCATCGATGGAATGTGATGATAAAAGTGAAAATGATAAAAAAAAAGTGGAGGTATTTTTCATAAGAGCAACAGATAAGTTATTCTATCATTATATGCATGACTGACTTGTGAATTTATAATTTTTCTATTTCTCGCTTATAGGATATGAATAAGAGTAGTTCCTATTCAATGAAGTGAAAATGCCTACATATAACTTGTTTGACCTAAGATTCAGTTAATGAAATTGTAAGTATAACTTTTAATATTCTATTAATTTATGTTTATTAATATATTGTTTACATTACATGGAGTTTGATGAATTCAACTTTGATGTGATTACTTGTTAGACTGAAAAGGTGGAAATAAAAAAGAAAAAAGGGAGTGAAGTTGTCTAAGCATAAGAATAATATTCCTTGTGTTAAAAGAGAAGTTAGGGACGTTATACTGCTCGATGGTTCTATTTGTGCATGTGATAATTTAACTTCGCCTTATGTAAACCTTACAAATGTATATCAAATGTTTCCTCAATTTTCTCAAGCACATGTGTTGTTTTCATATCAAATAATAACAAAGCAATAATTAATGCTAATGACAGGATGAAGGGTCCTTCTGTTATAGTCATTTTTTCAAGGTAAAATACCTTTGTCCTTTCTACCACAAACTGAATGTAACTCATCCATAATAGAATAAATATTAGTTACTTAGGAAGATAGAAATTTGTTTTTATGTTTGTTGGTTTGTAAATTTTCCTTATGATTTCGTCAATTTATAGTTGCCAATCATCCTTTGGTCATTCTTCCAGCCAAATACACAGAAGATTTGCATATGTTTTACGTTAAATTTCTAACCAATCAAAATTCATACATATGTGGAGTATTATACTATAATTTGATGTTTTGTGCATATTAAAAGTCATCACAGAACTTAACCCTTTGCATGGCTAGAGGTTTGCTCAGAGGTTGGGTTTGTTGTAGTAAATGAAGGAGGAAGAAAGGGAGAGTGAGTAGAGAGAAGTGTGTAATTGCAAAAGATATCTAAAGAAGAAAAATTAAGATTTTATAATAGAAGCGAGAGTAAGAGTTTATTTTGTAATAAAAATAAAAATAAATATTATATAATAAATGGTATATAGGTGTACCATGTGTTTATTTGTACACTAGACTAGACTATCTTTGAGTATTAAAGGTATGTTTCTCTTATTTTTACCAATGCAATAGTAAAGTGATTTTTTTTTTTTTTTGTGTATAACTTTGTTGTTCTTTCTTTTACAATGTTATATTTAATTAAACTAACTTGCACATGACTATGAAGTCACCAAGGCATTCATTTCAATCATAAAAATCTTACATTCATATTATTAGGTTCATAATTCCATCTTGAATAGTCTTTTTTTATTTTATTTTTTTCATTTCTAATATGTAATATTGATATGTTTGTATTTAAACCCTCTTTTACAGCTCATATATTTATGTTTGACCTTTATTTTATGTTAATTTTACACTGATTTATATGTTAGTTGTGCATTTTAGTATAAAGATATCACAAGTGAATTTTGTATGCATTTTGGGTTCAAATTGATGGAAGATCAGAGCTTCGCAACAGTCAACACACCCAAACACTTCTAACAAGCATGGGGTGTTTCGTGTAACACCCAAAAAAAAATTTGTCTCATTTCCTATATGTCAAAAATTTAGAATTTTGATTTGTCTTAATTATTTCTTCCTAATATTCATTTATGTCTTAATGTAGTTGAAACCATTGATATTTGAAATTCTGTTGAACTCACATCACATAAATTTTTTTTCCTTTTTTTGATTTTTTTTTTGCTTTGAATTCCATTAGTAAATATGTTTACACACATAGTTTAACATGCAACTAGATTTTATTCTTCCTTCTACAAAGAACTGCAGTCTTGGCATTCATTCATAGACTGCATGAAAGGAAAGTTGTGTCATTATTCTTAAGACTCCACATCCATCCTTCCACTTAAAAATTCTCAAAATTAGACTTCCAAATTATTAAACTACTCCACTAAATCATTTTTTTGCACACACGTAATTGCATAACATGGTAGAGAAATCTCCAATCTCCATTTTATCTCTGTATGGCACAAATTCATATGGTCTCCCATTTGAATTGCAAGTGTACTCCACCCATACACCATTCTCGATTTTTGTTGAGTATTAGCCCTACAAAATGTATATGCACATTATAAAGATGGGACATAATTCCCAAGGTAGATCTTTGCATCATAAGGTGCAGATCTCATAATAAATACAACAATCTCTTAATATTTATGATGTGTCTTCCTTCCATCTTGTTGACTGCTATATTAACCTTCCATTTTGGCTTTGAAGTGACTAAACCACTGCGTCATTCTTCCTCAATGGTGACACAACAACCTTACTAGTCAATCATACTACTTGAGTGGCATTAGAAGTTTAAAATGAGGCAGTTCATGGTCTCATCAATTCAATACTTGCTGCACCACACCCTCGGGAATTCCTACCACTAAAAGGAGAAAAACAAAGAGAAGGCCAAATTTAATGTTTTCTACATGCAATTAAAGAGTAAAATATATGCTAAGAAGCGGGAATGACTCTCAGTTTCTTACTTTAAAAACACCTTAACCTTAAAATCTTAACCTTTTCTTTCTCTTTCACTCTTCCTCATCCTTCCACGTTCTATTTTGTTTCCTGAAGGACTGAATCATGGCCTCTACCAAGCTGAACCGTGATCTTCATAACTCATTGTTTCCTTTCCCTACTGCGAGGTTCTATTATCAAAGTAAGGAGAGTCCACATTGTGTGAAACTTTGTTAAATTTTTACTGCATGTGATTTAATGAAGTTGTCCTCTTACTAAAGGAAGAAAAAGAGAGTGAATAGTAATATGTCAAGTGTAAAGATATAAACTGATGTTAACTAAAAATCGAATAGTCTCATGACTTTTGTTCTTACATGTGAAAATGGTACTATAAGATGTGCTTTTCATGATGTACCAAATACTAAGCGATCGAGTGGGAAAGTAAATGAAAACGTTGAATGATCTTAGTTGTACTGTAAGTAAGGATTTTTTCATTGAATATGATGAATGTTCTATGTGCATGTAAAGTTCTTCCACTCTGTTTTCGTTAGTGGTTATATGACTTATTTTGTGAAGTGTGTACATGTTGTGGATAAGGAAACAAAATAAATATAAGAATTGCCTTATGTTGTATTTGTTTCACGTGTTGTGTGGATTGATGCCTTTTTATTGTACATACTGGTGATTAATATGCTGGACAACTTGGATATTTGATTGTGATAAGTTGAGATTAAATTTTGGAAACAAGTAGGGAGGAAATAGTGAGGACAGTATCGACAATCATGAATAACTCTCCACTGTATAAAAGAAATAAAAATAGCTGCAAAGGATATAGCAGAATAGTTTAGTACAAAAAGGACATATTCAATGATAAGGCTAGTACAAGGAGGAACTAGAGCTCGGGAGTGAAATTTAGTTTTCCCTATATCTAACGTGTAATGCAGGTATTAGTGTAGAATAAATAACTGAGCAGAATATAACAGTATGTACTCGTGAAAATCGTAAGCAATAAATATCATGTAATAAAACACAGCTATAATATACAGCTGGAAATAATAGAAGTTAGGAAGATTTAATACAGATTATTAGAAACTAAATTAAGATTAGATTATAATAGGACGGGAACAATACATAGTCTAATTAGAAATAAGCCTTAGAAGCTAGGTGACAAAGGAAAAATGTTTTCATATAATATATATATATATATATGTACAACGAGACTTTTAAATTTTTAGGCATAAAATAATAAGAAAGATAAGGTAATTAATTTGAATCTCGAAAACATAAAAGTAGAACCAAGAAAAAAAAGGGAAAAAAAAAAGGGGAATAAAGAATAGGGACCCAACAAATATTCTAACTATAAGTGATTATACCTTATTCTCTATTTAGCCTAATATTATTTATAGTACAACAATAAAGTCAATGACAAATTTTTAAATCCTAAAGCTTTAGAAAACATAGATCCCTAATAAATAGTTCCCGACATAATCCAACTTTATATCAACAAATTAACAACCAGAAAATAAATAAATGATCAAACTACGTGAAGAACATAATTAGTAAGTATCCCCAAACAATTAGGAATCCTATGGTCCAAAATCTGTAAAGTTAAAGGAGTCATAAAATGAGAAATAATGAGAAAGGACTTGACTTTAAATAACTTCGTATGCAGACCCAGTGTGGTGTGATGGTTGTGTTAGAATCTATGATATGATCATGCATTCATGCTTATAAAGGAGGAGACAAACTTAAGGCTATAGTTGGCACAGTTGTGGGGCGTTTGTGTTAGGATCAATGATGAACCTTAGGGTGGTAAAAAGGGGATGATCCAATGATACAAAGTAGCTCACTAAGACCGAATCACGTTGTCAACAGACCCTTGCCAAACCTAACATAAACACCCGTTACCCGGATCGCAGTAGGCTCATTCCTGAATGATATCCTTGAGGCGCAGAATTAGTAAATATTACTAATTTCCAATGTGCTGAATGTGACAGTGGGGAATGAAGTCCTTCGATCACCTTAAGGCTAAAAATTAACGTTAACTGGATGGAAGAATATGGGATCCTCATGCATTGAATATAAAAAATATATATAGTTAAACGAAGAGGAGTTTCATAATTCATCTGCATCATGCATCATTTCATTCACATTATAAAGGATCCCTTTGTCTTTATTTAAAAGATAGTAATATTGTTCTAATGTATATAGATATACAGATATATGATGTGTAACGCCCTTTATATGCATATGATATATTTTGATCAGAAATTATAGACTTACCCTTTTTCTTTTCTTCCTTCTATTTGGTGTGTTTGCTTGTTTGGTGTATTTTGTGTGTTGTGTGCAGATGGGCTTTGACGTGATCAAGATGTCAGTACTTTCGACCACGGACGACCTATGGGTCTATGACGACGTCACTCAGCAAACCATCTACTAAGGGTTTGTTCAGATGACTCTTGGTTCGATTTCTGAGGTGAGTTGGGAACCCCTTTGTACCACGGACCTACCTGTTGATATTGTCTTTCCCCTACCATTATATGCTACTACTATACCTTTTTCTCTGTGACTCCTAGAACCGTGCTGACCCCCATGGACACTGATGTCCCTGCTCCAGCACTTATCCCAAATGCTACCCTTGATGCCCATGTGCCTCAGTCTTCTTCCCCTCCTCCTGTTGAACAACATTCAGGTAATCGAGCCATTTATTCGACTTTGTCTGCCCACTTCACCTCGCTAACTCTCTCTCGTCGACAAAGCTGGCCTTTTACACCGCAACCCCTCACCATTCTTGCCCTCTCCACTATCTCACATACCCCACCTACTCCTGGTTGGCTAGAAGATATGGATGAAGACCTATCCAACTTGCCTACCAATCTTGATTTGACTCTATCTATCTCGCCAGACTCTGACTCCTTCAACAAATACACTCCTCTGGATTGATGTTGTTTTATATGTATACATATGTGCCTTCTTTTTGCATGATTGGACTGTTTGGGAGAAATGGCATAGGAAGTGATAGTTATTTTGCCTTTTGAACGTTGTTTGATGATGTTTCCCTAGGGATGTCATGAGCGCTGACAACCCTTTTATTTCTTTAGTCTTCTATCAAGTTATGTATGTGACTATGTGTTAAGAAAGATTGTGTTTCAAATGTTGCACGACAACACATTTTGGTTTAAAAATTGCACTTAAATTCATTATGTAAAAATTACATTCTTGATTATGCACGTTGACTATTATATATTTATATACATATGCAAATATATACTATCATAATAAAATAGCGTGTTTGTACATATGCCTATTGTATTTGGAAATGGATAGGTTAGGTTGTCACATTTTGAGCCTCGCACGGTTGGGTCTATGGCCTTGCACAACCGTGCTTATCTGCAGAAGGCCTAATTATGAAGAGCTTTTAGGATTTCCGAACCCTATAAAAGAGAGACCTCAAGCATCCTATGAAATATCTTATTTTTTGCTCTTCGATACATCTTTCATCTCATCTCATTTACACATGATCCTTCACATACTTTTTGGCGGGACTTGAAGTTTTGAGCGACCATACTTGAAAACTGAAAACTTATCTCATTCTAGTTTATTTTTCTCTATGGCTTTATTTATGATTATTTAAGTTCTTTCTTTTAGCATGAATAACAATCCATAGCTAGGGCTTTTGAAGTTTGAATCTATATTTGATTTTTATTTGTGATTATTGTTTATCCTATTATGCATAACTGTATAATCTTAATTAATTATATCGTCAGACGATCATACCTCAAATAGTTAATGGATCTATAGAATAAAACAAGACAAAGAATTAGGTAGATCAAACTAATTTTTTTCTTCCAATCGTTATTAAATTAATAAGTTATTAGGTGTTTTATGCTTTATTTAATTAATGTCTTACATGACCATTAGAGATGTTAATTTAGAGAAAAGAATATTAATATTGCATGATCATTGGGTATTAATAGTAATTATATGAATGATTGGTAATCACAAAGAAATCAAATTTAGAATTAAACGAAAAATAAGATAAAGGATTAAATGGGAAACTTATATGTCCTAGATTTCTCTCCAATAAGTTTAAGACGTGTATTTTATTATTTGTTCTTAGTTTTATAATTGATTTTATAAATTCTTGTTTTAATCTCCTACCTTTGAGGTTCAAACAATTGAATTAGAAAATATTTTATAATTGAAAAACAATCCTTGTGCAACGATAATTTGAGAACTTAATTTAAAATCCTTTATAACTTCTCGACGGGTACACTTACCCACCGAACAAGTATGTAGTTGAGAATGTTACCAAGTAAGAGAAAGATGTTAGCTTCTTAATTTAATTGCTACTCAATGACACACCCCAAAAGCTTGCATGTGATGCCCTAAGTTAATTCAACCCAATCTGAACATCAACTTTGACTATACTAACGGATTTTGAGCTCACTCAAAGGAATTATATTAATGAGAAAATTCTTGAAAAGTTATGTCAAAACGACAACCACACTTGCATAGAAGAATATGCACATAAGACTGATGAAAATATTTTGAATTCTACAAAACCATTAGGAAGAAAAATATTCCCCCTAATAAAAATGAAACCATCCACCTTGGGTGGATCCTTTGTTCCTAATGTGTAATAGTTGTCATCAATGTTTGGTACAACAAATATAATTGGTTTAACTTTTAGTGAGATAGTTGTTGCATCATATATTTTAGGGAGATTTGTACAAATTTATTTTTCTAATTATTAATTCATCTTTTCCCATTAAATGCAAAAATGAGTCCCTAGTAAAGTCAGATATCAAATGTTGTGAGGGTACTAGGAAGAAACTCCAAACTTTGAGGTTGAAAGAGAGACTGCTTCAACATGTGCCCTATTCAGATTTTAAGTTCATAAATATATTTCTTTTATTTTTTAAAACTTATTGCTAATATAAATTTTTCCTTCGGGTTTTTGATTTGGTTGCTTCAATGTTGACACACAAAGAAAGATCGATCACTATTAGCCAAAACTCAATTTACTGGTTCTTGACAACCTTGTCAGCTGTATGTTTAAACATTTTATATCTATATTATGTCATCCCATTTCAAAAATAGCAAGTCTAATGACTTTATAAATATATTATTTTATCCCATTTCAAATATTTTATTGTAGCAATATATGCTCGCATGGTTTGCACCCCTAAATCAAATTAGAAGTCATTACCAGAAGTAATACATGGAAAAAATTGAAACACTTTCGAAGGTAAAATAGGTTTTAATAGTGGGTATAAAATTTAGCCTTCAAATTTACTATCTTATCATTTTCTCTATTTTTTTAATGTGTTAAAAATTAGATATATGTGCCGTTTAGTGACGATAACAAACACTAATTCTTGCTTGTGGTAGACTTGTTGTGTAAAGATATTATTTACCTAAACTCTTGCTCTGACTCTTCAAGGATGTATTTAAAGATAGAGAGTGTAGAGATTTTGGTAAAAATTTGTCAAACAAATTTTTCTCGTTTGTACTAATTTTTTTAAGAATTGTTAAATTTTTATAGAGACTATTCAAGTTATATTTTATGGTGTCCGTAAGTCAAAGGAGCTTTGTTAGATAGAGATTGGGGTCTTCATTAGACATTTCTCTAAATTGTGTAGAGTTCTAAACTATAGTAATCAAAGTTGGCTTCAACTCAAAATTGTTGGTCTCTAGACCAGGGTTTACAATGGTCCTAGTACCACTTTCAGTAGTGAGTGTCATAATCATGGATTGTCTTCCTGTTTGCCATCTTTTTCTTTCTACACTCTTTTCTTAGCCTTCATGCAGTCTTTTCAATTTTTGGGTCAAAAGAAAATTCTGCAAAAGACTTAGAATGAGTGAACATACACTAAAAAAATTTTATATATACATATATATATATATATATATATATAAATAAAACAAAATAACTAAAATAAAAAAGATGAAAATAAACAAAATTAAATTAAACTAAAGCAAAACAAGAATTTTTCAAATTAATTAAATATGATATTTTCTTAATATTAGAAAAAAATTCCTAGCAATAGTGCCAAAGTAATAAAGGATTTTAAAATAAGATTCTAAAATATTATTCCATAAGGATTGTTTTTAATTACCAAAAATTTCTTAATTTAATTATGTGAACTTAAAGGATATGAAAGTAAATAAAACAAGGATTTAAATATAAAACTAAATTAATAAGAAATTAAAATAACACAACCCTTAACAATAAACTTAATCGAGAAGAATTTAGGGCGTATGATTTCACATTTATACTTCTCTATGTTCATTTTTAGATTTAATTCCAAATTCGACAACCATTCATACTAAATCTATTAACACCCAATGATAATGCAACATTAATAGTCTTTTTTTCTAAACTATCACCTTCAATGATCATGCAAGGTAAAAGAAAGATAAAGCATAAAGAGCATATAAGTTATTAATTTAATAACGATTGAAAAAGAAGAATTAATATTAGTCTACTTAATCTTTTATCTCATTTTACCAGATAGATCCATTAATTATATGTGGAATGATCACTTATAATATAACTAATTATGGTTTATTCAAGAGTTGTCAATTTCAACATACAAATATAGTGCAATAGGATAAACATCAATCAAGAACGGAAACACAAAATTATCATAAATAATAAAAATTTCTTAGAGTTATACAAAGAATCCACCAAAGCCTTAGCTATATATTTATCTAGACATAATATAAATGAGAACCAAAATAATACTAAACAAATTTATAGTTATTCGAAAAGTAAAAGCAAATTAACTAGAAGAGTCTCAAATAGAGAAAAGATGAAGAAAACTCTTGATTCCAAGATGCGTTCCCAAAGCTCTTGTAGTCTTCAGCGACTGACTAACACCAAGATTAAAGATATAAAAAGACGTGAAGTATGAGAGATATCAAAAAAGATGTTTAAGTCGCTACCCCTAAGTTCTTTTTAATAAGGTTTGAAAACCCTAAAATTTCTTCATGGGTAGACTTCTCATAGGTAAACATGTTCATGTTGGCTGCAAGGATATGGGCGTGTTGGCTGCTGCGAAGCCCAATTTTTTATCTGATTTGAGCCTAAAATGCACTCAAAACCTAGTTGTGGCTTTCTCGCATTAAATTACACAATAATCATAGAGATTAGTATAAAAATCTGATAAGATAATGGTCACTCATAAGTATATAAACTATAAAAACATACCAAAATACACTCATTGCATGGACTCTTGCCATGACCCTTCAAGAATGTATTTAAGGATAGAGAGTGTGGAGATTTTGTTAAAAACTTGTCAATCAATTTTATTATTATTTTTTCTTGTTTATACTAATTTTTTTAAGAATTTTTAAATATTTATAGAGAGTATTCAAGTTATGCTATATTTATTTCTTGCAGGCTATCTATATGTAACAACTTTTTTGGTATAAGTTATTTTATGACTCTGACATGACACCAAATCAACTATATCAAAGTTTAGAGTTGTAATACCACATGGATTAAATGTGCAAAAAGATGGCTCATATGTTATAAATAAAATATTTTTGTACATTTTTTCTTTTAAATAAAAGATGACATAACTCTGTCTATTTGTTATTTCTAACATTTAAAAATGATTGTGAAACTTGTGTTGTAAGTTAGATGAAGAAAATAGGAAGAGATGAATATACCATGGAGGTAATCTAAGATGTTCTACTACTTAATTGAGTTTGACACAATCTTTATTGTTTCTTTTATTTTTTTACTATGATTTTTCTAATTTAGGTCGACAATGGCACAAGGCTAAGACTTGCTTTGGAGTTAGTATGAAATCAATGGAATAACTTACACGATAACGTTTTGTAGAACTCATTTGTAGCTACTTATTTGGTTCATTTGTTCAACTTTAACTTAGGCTAAACAATTACCAATTGTGGTGTTAATGTGTGTAGTTGTCAAAGCATTTTGAGATACTTTTTTTTTTTTAACAAAATGGATTGGCCAATACTCTTTTTTAACTTGTCAATAGCCTTCTTTTAACAACCTTTTTTGAACTTCAATATTTTGACTTGTCATTTGACTCTTATATACTAAAGTCATGTCTTATTATGAAGCTTACATTCTTAATTATATGTTTGGACTTATATTTCTGATTGACTTTGTCATTCTCAAATAGATATTCTTCTTAGGCTTAACCTTTTCTTTCTATTTTATTGGTAGCCTATTGATTCTTTAAGTGAATCTTATGTCTTAACTCTAAACATGTGAGAACTTGTTTTCTTATCATCAATGTTTGAGAATAATTAGCATATTGGTAACTATTTTTCAATTAAGTCATAAAGTAATTATGAGAAATAAAGAGAAAGAATAGTTCGATGAGATGCCATTTGAGTAATGGTACTATCCATGTGTCTTGTATGAATATAAATGATAATATTGTTGATCCTATAAAAAAAAGTTCTAAATTATTAAAAAAAAACTGTGAAAATATCTATTGAGATAAGATTAAAGCCCAAAGAATAAACATTGTCCATGAGGATATCTAACCTAGTGATTACATATTTTAAAACTTAGGTCCAAAGGGAATATCAAATAATGGAGTAGTTTGAAAAAATATGCATTAAAATCAAATTTTAATAAAATAATGATCCATATGAATGATATGCATATTTTCTACAACAAAAAAGGTTGAGTTCTTACAAAACTCTTGCTAAAATTTTTTGGCTCAATAAGAGCTAGATGTCTACAAGTTGTAGAAACATGATTGACAAATTTCACTTATGTAAATACTAAAACGAGACCAAAAGAAATATTAGCCTTATTGTCTTCAAATACATAAGAATTCATGATATGGCACAAAGGCCAAAATGTGCAAAGCTTAAGAGCTCAAGGTTGACACATGTGCATCATTCAATACTTGTATCATTTGAAGAAGTCATAGTTCAAGGTTGTATAACCAGTACTGCATCCAAAAAAAGTTTTGTACAATTACTAAATGAAAGTTCAAAGCAATGCAACTTTCGGGATACATAATAATAGTTGTCAGCAATGAGTTTTATGAATAAGAAACTTTGCGAATGTTAACAAATATTTTAATTCTTTATATACATCTAATAGCTACATAAGAAAAAGTTGTGTGTGTGTGTGTATGTTTATTTTTATTTTTTATAATTTCAAACACTTTTAAAATAAATAACTTTGGGAAGAAAAAAAAAAGATGTTGAGTACAAGAACTCGATCTATATTTTTACTGCACAATTTAGTTAAATGGTTTCTTTCTTACTGTGTTGAAACATTCTTTGCCTTGTTGGATTTAATATATTATTGATGAGATAGATTTATCTTTTATTATTATTATTTTTCACCTATTATTATAAAACCAATTAAATTTTCATATTCAAAAGTTTAAAATAAATAGACTAACTGAATATTTGTATTTTTAATAAAAGGAATGATTTTCTTACACTAGTGTAAGTCTAAAAACTCTTACACTTGATTTGAGTCTTTCATTTAACTTACATCTAAGGATCAGTGAAGTAATAAATTATAACCCATTAGATGTAGGTTAAATGAAAGGCTTAGATCAAATGTAAGAGTTTTTAGATTTATACTAATGTGAGAAGATCCTACCCCTTTTTAATAATAGCTAAATTTAATTATAATTTCAACAATGATATTATCTACTTGCTTGGTTAACCATGATTTACGATAGAATACGGGTTCGATATTATAAATCAATTAATGTAAAAAAATCAAATATCTTATTTTAGCTATTAATATAAAGTTTTCCCAAATCAAATATCTTATTTAACGATTCTCTTTGCTCGAGATTTCAATTTTCTTTTCTTTTCCTCCTTTTTCTTACTATAAACACTTATACAAAGCTCCTTTCAAAATTTTCTTAATATACATATTTTTTAGTGGAGATTTTCTCATTTCTTCTTCCTAATTTTTGTTTGATACCTATTAGATTTCCACTTCAGCTTGAAACTTGCACTGCTTATCACCTTTTCTAGTCTTCAGCTGCTACACCACAGCCTCTCTGCCGTTGGGAAGAGTTCCTTTGTACACATAACCAAACCCAACCTATACGGCTATTCATGGCTCATTTCAATCGAAAAAAACAAACCAAACTCCAATGAACTAAAAAATATCTTGGCTTAACTGAATCGAACTGGTTATGCTTTAACACCAAACTAGTTCTTTTATTTAGTGCAGCCATTTTAAAATTTCAAATTGAACCTATTTCTTTTAAATATTCAAACTAGTTTTATTTGGAACCAAATCAGTTTTAAATGCAGGAACTAAACCGATTCTGAACTAGTTTCAAAACTTGGTTTTCAATCACTTCAAAAATTGATTCTTTAAGGGTTCAAACTAGTTCTTTAATCTAGTATTGACACAAATTTAAAACTAACTCAATAACTAATTCTTTGGTTCTAAATTGATTTAAAATCAGTCTCCAAACTAGTTATGTGGTTAAAATTGGTTTCAAAATTGGTTTTAAACCAATTACTTGAGAAAAAGCAAGCAACCAAACTAAAACTAGTTTCCAAATACTAAACTGATTAAACATGCTTTAACACAACAATACAATGCATATATTAAGATATATTTTCATAAGTAATTAAAACATGTTATCTTCGTTGTTGTAATATGATAAAACAACATCTTGTAACAAACCAACAATATTTAATTGCAAGAAGCAACAACCTTTTGTTGCTTCTTAATTTAGTATAACAGCTAATCAATCAAATACAACTTATCACAATTCAAACAATTCACAATAAAATTAAAATTAAAAACTATAAAAGTCTTACATTTGTAGAGGATGACTATTATTCATCATGAAATCTAGCCAAATCTATGACAATGTATCAAAATTTGCACATGAGCTTGGCATGATTTAACAAGGTAACACTCAAAATAAAATCACAAACAAGGTATAGTCAAGTAAGCGTTATGCCAGGTATCCAATACATTTACAGCATCAACCAAATAAAACTAAGAACTGTCATTAGAACCAGCCTTTTTCTCCCTTTGTTTCTCTCTCTTTTCCTTATTTCATAATAAATTCTTGCTCATTGATCTAAGTAAACAACAATTACCATGTAATAACATATAGATTATAATAAACACAAAAACAAAATAAGAGGTCCGAGGGAAAAGATACTTATTCTACATGACTCATTAGGGTTTCAGAGAAGGAACTTCTTAAGGCAATGGTGGATAACCCGTTAGTGATCTTCTCCCCCGCCGCACGAGTTAGGGTTGCAATTCCACCACTTCAACTCAGGATCTTGGTCAGAGGAACCAGTGATCATCGCGACAAATCTCGAGACTCCTTGCTATTAGCAATTCATCCCACATGCTTCTCCTTGTCTTCCTCCTTCTTTGTAAATCAACGTCTTAAACCCTAACGGCTGATGGCCTTAAAGGAAGAAGAGTGGTCGTTGAACAAGCTAAAGAGCGACAAAGTTTTTGAGTAGAAGAAAAGCGTGATCAACTTGAAGAGCATCACACAGAATAGTAACAAAACAAGAGTTTCGTTGTTCAAGCTGCACATTTTCTCTATACTATGCACTCTAATGATATTGCAACATAACATCGCTCAAGTCAATACGATTGCATCGCAATACTTTACATATATTAAAATTTTTAAATTTTTAACATATAATAGAACTACTTAACAAATATTATAAATAATATAATTTTAAATAAACTATATTTAATAATATATAATTTTTATAATTGGTCACATATTTTTTTATTAGAATAGTTTTTTTTATACTAATAAAAAAAAAATTGGGGGACATAGCATCCACCAAATTTCATTCGCAGCGGCCATAACATGGGTTTGAAAAGTTAGTCTTAAATGCAGCCGGAAATTGTGTAGTGATTCTCCTCAATTACTTGCAGTTGCAAGATAATTATTTGAACAATAATTAAACAGTAAAACGGTACTTGAATTCATTCTATTCACGTGACAGCAGTATCGTTCTTCCTTTACATACGTATAAATTGATATCTTTTAACATGTTTTTTATAATACACTTTTATTATTAATAAAAATTTATTATAAAATATAAATATTACGTTAGTTTTATTTTTAAATTAATTTTTTTAACATTATGTAAGTCTTATTTTTTCTTAAATTAATATATTTTAAAAAAAATTAGCTTTTAATAAATTTTATTTAGTAATAAAAAATATATTTAAAAAAACGTTAAAAAATAAGTGATCGGTACATTAACATATGTTTGGTTGTTAGATAAATAGTGCTGGCTTACGCCGCGACACTTGTTCCATCATTATTTGTATGCTGTGATATGTGAATATAATAGTAAGTTAATTTGCTCCATGGGAAAATATATACTTTTAAGTATATATAATGTCATACGAGAAAACACACCCTATGGATTCCAATGAAAAAGGGAGAAGGAATTTTTTTTTTTTATCTGAATACATCTGAGAATCGGGCTGAGCATACACTTTTGTTTTTTGTTATTTTTTGGGCTTTGTTGTAAACTTTTAAGTGTGCGGGGCCTTCGGGCAGCGAAGCTGGGGAGCGAACGCTTAGCGTTGAATTCAATCCTCTCATGATACATATTAGGTAAACCCACTAAATTGTATGGGTATTTTAAATTTAAACATATTAAATAATCGTGAATATTTTTCTTGATAATAATAATTTTATTATATTAAATAAGAATAAATTAAATAGATAAGACTCTTAAAATGGAAGAAAACCTTATGGAAACAAATTGATAAAATTAAGACAAAATTTTGTCAATATGGTATGTTAAAATTGGAATATCAAATTAAGATTACAACAAGTTTAAAATTTATTTTTTCTAAAAAAACATCTTTAATTTGGTGCACTGTATCAAGATATCAATTTAAATTATAAATATTTAGAAGGAACAAAAAATAAATAACGAGGATGAGTTTAACTCCTAAAATGTCCTCACTCAAGAATATACAAAAAAATTTTAATGTATAAATCATTTTACAAAAACATTATACAACTTGTATATATAATTTTAAGAAGCTACTGTGAAATTGCAAAATAATATTGTCGACTTGTCATCTTGATATGCCTACGGTGTTGCGATCAGTTTCTTGCATTTCATTCAATCCGGGGTAAGCGATGCCGAACTCTATCCCGTGATCTCAGTGTTTGATAATTTGACAAAAATAAATAAAATACCCTATCCAATTATACAAACGATACATATATATTAACTACTAGTAGAAAACAATCCTATATCCTCGAGGGAGCGAAGTGGCAGCATCATCATCTGGGTTTCATCTGTGACGCCTTGATGATGCCAAATCCGTATCACTTCTTCCAACACAAACAAGTGAGAACAACCCACTCTTAGTTCTGAGCATTGAAACGAGGGGTATTAATATATATTATGCTCCCTTCATCAATTTTTGCTGAGCTTGCCAAGAAGGTCCCTTCTTTGTCCCACCTTTGTTGTATTATGCTCAATTGGAGAACTCAATATAACTTGGTAAACCATGAATTTGGCGAACATTCTCCCAATCTTGGCAGAAAAGCCTCCCTTTCTAGAGATAACTGAAGTCCTGCCACTATCCTCACAATAGATAGCCACAAAAATGGTGCAAAACCAAAGGCGTAACCAAAGACGGACAAGGCTCTTACTACCCCATCTGGATACCAAGGAAATGCCATCACCATCAGGGTTCCTACAATTCCAAGCCACGGTACCAAAACGGGTAAAATTGGTAGCAGAAAGACATTAATTGAAATTGAGCAAAGTGCAAAAGCACCAAGCAAATATAGGATCCAGCCCAGCACAGGGTGAACCGTGTGAGGGATGATAAAGAAGGGTGTTGCGTAAGCAGCAAGAATGCAACACAAAGCAACTAATTTCAGGCTATTGTGCGCTAGGTTGATACTCTTATCAGAGCGCCTATAACAAAGCTTCGAGAGGCTTGGCCTTGCCAAACGCGTCATTGCTATTATTCCCAGATATATTGCAGACTGGATAAGTATCACAGCCATTTCAGCACCATACCTGCACCAATGATATTATTTAATAGGTCAAATTTCACAGTAGACCCGCTTCATGATCTTGTGTCAGAAACTCAACACAATTAGAGGACACCAAAGCTGATTGAAATAATTCTTGTCACACTTGGGGGACACTTTTAGATATCACTTTTATTTTTGAGATGTATTTTTCAAATACATGTATACAAAAAAGATAAAAACTAAGAGATATATCTCCTTGGGGCTTACCCCAAAGTTTGACGACGTTGTTCATGCCAATGGAGACCTAATGGAAGAACGGGCCACGACCACCAATACCATGGCTTCAACCATGGTGCCCCCGGGAATGTGATCACACTGTTTGGTCCACAGGGTATGTTCCACCGAAGTTTAAGATCTGAAACCAAGAAAAATAGCACAAATTAAGATTTCACTGAGAAGTTCAAAAGTGCATCTGAAAATACATAATCAAAGAACGTTCCTATTGTAATTAATTTACTTACAATAGTAAGAAGCATCCATTTGATAACCTAAAGGAAGCCTATATGCTCCTTCAAGCTTGGTGCCATTTGGAGGGGAATGAAACATGGGCTTGTCAAGCAACTCGGGGAAGTAGCTAGCTATAAAACCCTGGTCTGCACCATCTGGATTTTCTCTTCCATTCTGTAATTCATGAACCATGTCTTTAAACACCACCATTGATGGCTGCAAATATCAAGTAATAATTAATTACGCACATGAGAGAGTCAAATTTAATCTAAAAACGAAACTATATATGTTGTTACCGGAATTTTACCTGCAAGACGAAGAGGCCAGTATGGAAGATGCAAGGATTGATAAAGACAGCACAGAATTGTCCACATTGAAACAACTCGTCCGTGTTTTGGAGGAAGAGATTATCAGCATCCAACATGACTACCCTTTCGTAGTCCACTAAGCTCCATGCATACAATTTGTTCAACGATAACTTAAATCTCTTGTCAAAATTATCTTGATGCTTGTACGGATTGTCCATGTTTTCGACCCTTACCACTTTCGCCCCATCTTCCTCTTCACTGATACATCCCACATAATCATTAGTGATTATTAATTGCATATGTTGCAAGTGAACCAACCAAACAAAAATAAAGGTTGTAGCTCATGAAAGTGTGTTCTCGTAATTAAACTGGGGCGGAACTAGAGTATTTTCTAGGTCAAAGTTACGTCTACGTAGGTAAGTTTTGAAATTAAAAAAAGAAAAAACTATGGTACTTTTGGAATGTCATAAAAGTAACACGTAATTCCGCAGTTGATTTCGTAATAATTGCTTTGACTAGTTTGTGAAAACAACTTCGCAAGTGGAAGACTGGAAGAACAGTGATCAGGCCCCGATTCCACAAAGGATGCCAAAATTCAGAGACGACAACGTATGCTGCTATACATTTGGCAAATGGCTGATGGGCATATTTATTTATTCATTTGACCAGTAAGAAATTAAGAATAAACAATTTGAAATCGTATTTTAACATTTTATTGCTAATATTCTTGTTAAATGTAAAAAATATTATATACCTTTTATATATTAAATGCTGTTATTTTTTTAATACCTTTTTTTAATAAACCATTAAGAAAATGAATAAGAGAATATTGTGACTTAAGCATATAGCATTATTAAAAAATAAAGTTTCACAATGCAAATCTTCTGGATCACTTCACTAATTTTTAATTATTAAATAAAAATATTACACGCCTTTTATTTTTGCAAGGTCAAGAAGATACATAAAATGTATCTAATATTATTAAATTTTCTCTTCTATTAAATATTTTTAAAAGATGCTAACAAGTGCCTGTTATTAAAAAATCAAAACTATGAAATTCCTTTATACCTCTTAGCATGCTTTTAGAAAATTATTATAAAAGCCTTAGAAAGAGATATGACAAATTCGAAAATTTAACAAAGCAAAATGTGACAAACTAGTTCTAAAATTATGAACCGTCCGAAACCCCACCAGCCTTCATGGTCCCTGTCGTAACGAAACTTAAGTTGAGTGTTAGGTCGTGTAATAGTAGGCAATTCAGGTGGCACATAAAATAATACTACCTAGTAACTGTTTGGTGGCACCAAAAGGAAAAAACGGATAGAAGCGATACACACATTTCTCAATTCGTTGAAAGTTGAAACCGTCGCCTACAACTGTTGTACTTAACGTGCAAACGTAAATTAATTAAAGCTAATAAATTAAGAATTATTCACACTAGTGCTAATTAAGTAAGAAATAACTGGATTTCGACCAGGCCAGGCTTTCCAGAGAACGGGTTTCAATTCAACCTTCCTCTGAGAAATGGACATTTATAATAATAATTATTATTATATTCCTTTATTCTAAGGCATATTCCAAAAAAATCCCCAAATGTGTGACCAGACAACGGAGCACTCTAGCCACGACGGAAATATAGGAGTAACTAACGAATAATGTAATATAACCGAAGCAACATAATAGTAATCTACGCCGTAAACCAAGGAGAAAATTGGAAATACATATACATATATATATATATATATAAAGAATTAAAAAAAGGACAAAGAAAGTGAGGGAAGAAAAAGGACTCACAGAGCACGAATCCATCGGAGAGGGACATCGACGGAAGCAATGACGACGAGATCGGCTTCGACGTTAAGTTTGGAAAGGGATTTAAGGAGGACGCGTACAGCGATGTAGAACTCGTAGTCTCTTGGCGTCCCAACATACATCATCGTCGCGTACGCGTTCTTGTACCTCGGTTTAGACGACGATGTCGTTTTGATGGAGGTTGCTGTGGAGAAATGCCATAGGCCCAGTAGCAAGAGCAGGAAGCGTCTCAGAAAAGCTGCATTGCGACCCATTTTCCGAAAAGGAAAGAATTTGGAGTCTTTACTTACTCAAAAGTTGTAGCTATGGTTGAGTTGAGTATGAAGCCAATACTTTATAAGAGAGAGAGAGGACTTATTCCTCAAACATCGGGAGAACAAGCAGAGGGAAAAGTAACAGCTTTTAAATGGTAGCTAGGCAGGAGGTACACGGTACCTTGGAACGAATCAACTCACGACTTCAGCTTTAACACCCTGGCTAAAACAACAATATATTAAAATTTTGGTATCAACGTGTAATATTATAGTTTTCCTTGTGATCCTTGAAAAAAAATTTCAGACACTGTTAAATAATAAAAAAAAAAGCTGTTAAATCACTCTTTGTCGTCCATGACTGTGAGGATTGTACTGATTTGGTGTATGTTTGAGAAAATTTTATTCTAAGAAATTAAAAACAAAAGTTGATCGAAACACCTAGTTAGTAGTTATTTGTTAAAGTCACACATGTTTTAGGGATGTTTTTTTTTTTTCTATAACCTTGTTAATTTTTTAATTTAGTTTCTAGTAAAACTGCTTTTGGATTTGTTGTGAACTCACACTTTACCATCTACATTCTATTAATGGTATTGAAAAAATAACATTGAGATAGAAAGTAGTACGGCAAGCCCTGTTCATATTTTTTTACACTTGCCGTTCCCTCACAAAGAAATATCCGCGAAAACACCTAGCAAAGGCCCGTCACTCCCCTTTAATAGTAATAAAAATAAATTAAAATTTTGGTATCAATATGCAGTATTCTATTTCTCCTTGTAATTATTGCCAAAAAATGAAATAAAATCACACATTGTGTAAAAAAAAAAAAAAAAAAGCTGTAAGTTTACTCTTTGTCTTCCATGACTGTGACGACGACATTGATTTGGTGTATGTTTGGGAATTTTTTAAAATGTTAAAAAAAAACTTTAAAATTCTTTTGTTACAAGTTTTAATGATGTTATTTTTTGAATATTTTTATAACATTGTTATTTTTTTAATTTAGTCTCTATGTAAAAATGTTTTTGAATTAGTTGTGAATTGACGAATTCGCTCTTTATCATTTACATTTAATTAACGTTACTTGCAAAATACCTAAATTATATGAAAATAGGGGAATAAAATATTGAGATATAAAGGCGTACGGAAAGAACAGTCCATATAATTGTTTTTGACATGGGCCGTTCTCCATGTCGCCGCAAAGAAAACGCAATCCATGAAAACACATATCAATGGCCCAGTCATTCCCCTTTAAATAGCATGTGCGCTTTTTAAGAGCCATCAAAGTTGCGAAACATCAAAATATAGTTCAGAAACAAGGATTTACATAAATTAGATGTAATACACAATCAACCTAAACAATAATATTAAGTATTATATGGATTTTCTATTTACATATATTTGTACAGCGCATGAATACTATATATACTTGACATGTGATAGGAGCAACTAATCTATTATTGTTTCTTCACTTGCCGATATAGGCTATACCAATCATAGACCAAGTTAATTTTATATCTTGGTGAATGCTAGTACGTCATTGACTTTGTTTTCAGTCTCTTAATTTTATTTTCACTCTCTTGCTTCATTATATGAAATTGCCTTTCCAGTTCCTTTTATTTAGCCTAAGGAAGAATTGTTAATAGAACTGAACCTATTGATCTACTTCACCTCGCACAGCACATAGAAAGTCTCGTGTGGATGATATTGGACTTGGATTGGATTTAATGAATGGAAAACCCATTCACAGTGATTCAACAAGTGCGATCTTTTTCATTCATTAAATGGATGCAGATTAATTTACTTAAAATTACTCGTAAAAAGAGCAATATATATTAACAATTAACATGGTATTTAAAATATACTTTTCAATGTGCACTTTATTATCAAACGATCAAAAGACTGAAGTTTATTTTTTATTTTTTATTCTTTATTTTTTATTTTTAGAAAAATTACTTATTACTAAAATATTTGTAAAAAAGGTCTGTTTTTGTTATTTTATAAAATATATAATTTAGTTTTACGTAAATTATCATGAAATCAGATCACCATTTTTTCTCCTTCCCTGTGAATTTTTCCTATTAAAATGTGATATAGGGAAAAAAAATCTATCCTTTAAGATGGAATTTTCTTTTGGACAACAAATACTTTTTATTAGAATATGTGATTAATTTGAACTCAAAATTATAGATTAAATTAAAATAATTTCTTACCGATTGATCAACGAGATTGAAGGTAAAAAATATTGCTTTTCAACCGCATGTTAAAATATAATTGAAAAAACAGGTAAAAAAAATAAAAACAAGTTGATTTCACAATTCTACAGCATCGTCATTTTATCATGTGATCATAATTTTGTATATAAAAAGTGCATGTGACTTGTCCAAAATACCATACCAGCTTAGAAATCCTCATCCTCTGCCGCGATCTTGTATCTGCAGCAGAGAAATTCACCGTTAGCTTTACATTGAATGATTATAGAAGGCCATACTACTTTTATAATCGGTCAATTTATCATCTCACAATGATTAATATTTGACATTACTGACCAACAAATTACAGAGAGAAGCTGGAGAGAGTGGCTGGTCCAGTGACGGCATCGCCAAATTGATCACACATGAAGTCATCTCCTAACTCTACGGCTTTTGTTTTCACAATCCTCATTCATCAAAGCTAGTAAGTACACCTCAAAAAGAAAAGAAAAGCAAATTGTAGGAATTAATGAAACTAACAGAACCATTCATTACATATTCTTGCACAGTGAGTAAAGCAACTTCTGGTCATTAATACGTTACTAAAATGAAATTATCCAAACCCAATAACAAAGAAAGAAGAAACAAGCAACGATCATTTAAAGGGTGAGCGTTGAAAGAGTAGCGAGGGTGTCTTGACTTAGTTCTTGGTCCTGCCAAGTTGGTGGTGTAGTACCGGCGGTGGTAACTGTTTGGAATATTAATCGGAGGGCTCTCTCCAATCTGGTACCGTTAGCAAATGGTATTTCCCTGTTGAAGACAATTTGACCAAATCGGAAGAAAAACAACGTTGTTGCATGAACTGCTTCTTGTCGGAACACCCTGAGACCCAGTGAGAGCTTCAGCGCAAGAGGGCAAACGATCCATGCCGCCACTATTGCAGGGCTCAAACTGTGTCTGGCAAGTTGCAAGTGGAACTTGGCCACACCCATCATGTGCAACCCCATTGATTATTTTGTAGTAGTATGCAAGAAGATGAGGTTGACATTCATTAACATATAGCGCTTTGTAGTGCTCGGAATGAAAGCTTTGCTAACACTTGGTGAGTGTCCATCGTGGGGCAACATACTCTCTGTCTCTCTCTAGTATCTTCCACACACTTGGTACTGTGTTCGAGCGTGTTTTATTACGTTTTTTTTCGTAACAAAAATGAATTTCGCAGGTAATTTTTAATCATGAACTTCTATAAAATCTTACTGAAGTTGGAAAGAGCGATGCCTCCGCTTAAACTTCAAATATTATAACGTCATAGTCAATCCTCTGTTTTAAATGATATGAGAAAACACGAAGGACGGAGAATAGTTTCAAAACCCAAAATGAAATGGAAAATCGAAGTGAAAATTTTGATTTTAACGGACTTTATAATTTATTTTTACAAAATGGATATCTAATATATGGTATGGAAAAAGTGAAGTGAATACGTTACGTTTATCATGCATGTGATCCAAACAAATGAGTGTAAAGGTTAAGGTGTGATATTTTGTCATGTCAATCGTGAAGGAAAATATTTGTCCTAGTGGGACCACAGGAATTTCCTCGAACTTTCATGTAGGAGAGACGAAATTCTGTTGAGGGGAAACATCGTGCTAAGGAGAGAGAGTGATCATATGTCGGTTTTGGGTGGTTCGGATCTAAAAGTAGTTAATTATATTTAACTGAATTATTTAAAAAAATATCTAATTTTTTATCGGTTAATTTGAATTCGGATAACTCACTAAATCGGTTAGTTAAGTATTATGTCGAGCTTTAAAAAATTTTAATAAAAATTATTGTTAAAATACTTTTTTTTCCTTACGTTCTATATTGTTAAAAAGAATTTATTTATTTAATTTTGTTTATATACACCTGATTTTTATATTTATAATATATTGTAATAAATATAATATGATGTCATTACAATGTGATAATGATTTGTTAGAAAATTTGTTTGACCTTTATAAAATATGTATTATTAATATGTTAGTAAAATATAAATTATTATTATTATTATTATTATTATTATTATTATTATTGAATAAAATTTTTTTACTAATATTTAACTTACTAATTAAGATAATAAACTAAAAATTAGTGAAATATTAATTTTCCTATAAGGTGACCATAAATTACTTTTTTTTAATATACTTATTTATGTTAATATCGGGATATTATTTTTAATCCCATATTTTTCTATAAGTTGAATATTATTATTATTATTATTATTATTATTATTTTCTTGTTTGATATTTTAGAGAAAAAGAAAAAAAAGTATTTAAATAATAAAAGAGGAGAAAAAATATAAAAAAAATAATACAAAACTCCACAAATTAAAAAAACTTAAAAACATAAACTTAAGATTTTCATATAAAAACTTTTAAACAAATATAATAGTTATATAAATCTCATTTTTCTCTCAAAAAATTAGCTCCTAAATAAAATTTAAAAGTTTTACAACAGCTCGTACTTTTCACACCTCTCAATTTTTTATGCTTATTTTATTATTACAAAATAAAATTAAAATCATTTATAAGTTGTTTCTGTTTTTTAAAAACATATTTTTAAAAGGTTTAATTTTAAAATCATTTATATAATTTCAAAAAGTGTTTTTTAGAAAATTTTATAAAATTTAAATTAAAAAAATAAACATAAAAAGAAATCTCCACAACGTATCTACACACTGTATCCTTATGTTTATTTAGAGTAATTTTTACAGTGTCCTAAAATTTACGAAAATATTCGTACTTTTAGAGGTAAAATAATAATTACTATTAATATTATATTAAATGTGCTATATATATATATATATATATATTATTTTTTTTTATAGGCAAAACAAATCTTATTAAAAAGAGTTCAAGGGGAACTCAAAACCCATATACACAAAAAATTACTTACTCAGAGAAATAAAAAGTAAAAATATACTTATACAAAATTAAGACAGATGTAATTTCGTGAGTTCAAATATCAATCAGCTAACATAATAGCTTCTCCCTTACTAACAAGTGATAACCATTTCCAGGATCTCAGAATAAAAGAATCTAGGACTTCCCTTTCATCCAAAACACCATTGGAAAATATAATTCTATTTCTATGCAACCACAAAAACTACATTGTACTTACCCAAATAATTAATAAGCATATTCCTTCTCTTTTACTACAGCCAATATCAACCCAAGAAAGCAAGTGAGTTGATAAATCTGAAGGCAAAAGCAGTGAGAATCCAAGCCAACGTGCAGTAAAGTACCAGATTTGAGATGAAACTAAACACGTTAAAAATAAATGAGTTGGAAGTTCCTCCAAACCATGACAGAAGCAACAAGTTATATCATCAATTTGAACACCACGATCAATCAGTAAACCTTTACAAAGAAGTGCATTCAACAACAATTGTCAAGAAAAAACTAGACACTTAAGAGGGACCTTCCCTCTCCATAGCCTTTGCAAGGCATCTGCCGTACAATGATCTACACTATTAGGACCACCAAAAAGTTTAAATAGCCATGAATACCATCTAGTGCCATCATGAAAACCATTTTCCAATACACATGATTCAGCATTTCTCGCCACTGCAAATAATCGCGAAAATGCTTCACACAATCGCACCCCTCCTACCCACTTATCTCTCCAAAAAAGAGTGTGAAAACCTGCACCCACACTTCTATCAAACTTCTCATCCAGCCATGAATTCCCTTGATGAATAACCTCCAGCAAATCACGCCACCACAAAGAACATCTGTTGTGAACTGATGAACGCTGAAGAGAAGAAGCTAATCTTCCATATCTAGATTCCAACACCCGCACCCACTAAGAACTAGAACAGTTAACACCTCGCCACAACCATTTACTAAGAAGCGCCCAATTAAACCACTGCACATTCCTAATGCCCAAGCCACCATTCTTCCGCGGTCTACATACAGTTTTCCATTTCACCCAGGGGATTTTAGATCCATCCTTAACACCCTTCCATAAAAAATTTCGTTAGATAGTGACAATTTCCTTTATTACCGACTTCGGTACCTTAAAAAAGGATAACGAGTGCAATGACATAGAATTAAGAACGGCATTAATCAAAGTCATCCTACCTCCAATCGATAAATACCTATGCTTCCATGACGCTAACCGTTTTTTAAGAGCCTCTAACACACCCTTCCATGCACTAGGCTTTCTCGGGTTAACACCTAACTGTAACCCGAGATACTTTAATGGGAAACTACCAATCTTACAATGTAAGAACTCCGCAGCCAAGTTTTCAAAGTCATCACCAGTGTTAATCCCCAATACAAAAGATTTATGGAAGTTAATTTTCATACCTGACATTAATTCAAAGCTACGCAATACTGCTTTCAAAGTCCACAAATTCTGCATTGAAGCCTCTCCCATAATCAATGTGTCATCCGCAAACTGCAGTAAAGAAATATCTGGTCCCCCTTCCCCAATCGTCACACCAAAGAACAACCCACAAGTCACTGCCTTTCGCATAAGAACTCCTAACCCTTCTGCTGCCACAAGAAAAAGAAAAGGGGCAAGAGGATCCCCCTGTTTTAGGCCCCGCTCAATATGAACCTCCAATGTAAGACAACCATTAATCAAAGCTGATAGGCTTCCCCCCCCACACACAAGCTTCCATCCAACTGACCCATTTGTCTGAAAAGCCAAAGCAACGTAACATAAACAAAAGATATCCCCACTCTATCGAATCATACGCCTTCTCATAATCAAGCTTTAACACAAAACACCTCTTATTATACCTCCGCACATAATCAACTGCTTCATTAGCCACAAGTACACTATCTAACATGTTCCTTCCCGGGATAAAGGCTGATTGTTCTTCTAAAATTATTGAATTCAAAACTCCTTTCAACCTATTTGCCAAAAGCTTGGAAACAATCTTATAAAGACAACCTAATAATGAGATAGGCTGAAAATCAAATATTTGTTGTGGACAAGACACTTTTGGCACAAGTGCTACAAAATAAGATAACAAAGACCTAGGTAGCTTCCCATTTCTACAAAATTCAGTAAGCATACCCATCACTTCTTCCTTGATCACTCCCCAAAACCTCTTAAGGAACACAAAATTGAAACCATCAGGCCCCAGACTTTTATCACCCTCACACTCTAAAATCATCTTTCTCACTTCCTCCTCCGAAAAAGCATTAACAAGCTCCTCATTCTGTAGAACAGAGACTCTAGGTAAATTATTAATATCAATAGTAGGTCGAAGCCAACTTCTATTATTAAAATGAGCCGCAAAATAGGACATCACACCTGTTTTATTCTCATTAACCTCTTCGACACATCTCTCTCCAATTTGGAGCGCATGTATATTATTTTGTCGCCGCCTCCTATTAACACATAAATGAAAGAACTTTGTATTTAAATCGCCCTCTTTCCCCCATCTCACCCGAGCTTTTTGGGCTTGAGACTCTCTCTATTCTTCCTAGCCTTCCAAATATCACCCACCAACATTTGTTGACGCTTTTTCTCCATATCAGAAAGTTCTATCACAGAATTTTTATCATCAATCAAGCTCAACTCAGTTGTCAAATCAGAGATCACCTTATCAACATTTCTAAATACCTCAATATTCCATTTTTTCAATGCAATCTTAACATTCCTTAACCTCTGGCTAGCTCTCTAGGCAGCCCATGGGAGGGTAATATCTCTTTTCCACGCTTCCCCCACCACCTCCACAACTTCTTTATGAGTTAGCCAATAATTATTAAATCGAAACAGCTTCGGACCCCAGTTAACCACTTTGTGCTTAAGAATAATGGGACAATGATCAGACACATCTCTGCTCAGAACCTAAATAATTGTTAAATCTTATATATATATAGATATTTTATTTTATTTTTTATGTTGTACCCTTCTTACGTGTCCAAATAGTTATGATCTATCTTTAGTGATTTTTTTTCTACGTCATGTACTTGTTTTTCTTTTTTCATGTCTAACTTTCTCTCATTCTCTCGATGCACGTGAGATCATTTTATTATCTGTACTCTCAAAACATTTTACATTCCTCAACTTCTTTAAAAAATTTCTTTATTTATTTCTCTCTCTAGCTCTCTCTCATTTGGTATACAATAGAAAAGTCACGATGAAAAGGTGATAAAGATGTCAAACATGAAAGTGATCAAAGATAAAAAGACATGGTTAAGATTAGTAGTGTGATATCCAATAAAAATTTTAAGAAAAATAAACTATGATAGGTGCATTGCTAAATATATAAGTCAAATGGAAATTCGTTTCCGTGCGTGTAAATCAAAAGTGGTAGTAAAATATATAAAAAAGAAAATAATAAAAAACCTATTAAATAAATTTCACACAAAAAGTAAATATTAGTACAAGTAAGAATATCATATAATTTTCTCTTAATATTAAGGCACTAAAGCAATTATTAAATATAATTATTTTTTATTTTTAAAATATTAGAGTAATTATCAATATAAATATATTTATTTTAACAAAATGTAACTTATGATCACAAGAGCAAACATTTTTTTAGCACTTCTATAAGTAATCAGAAAAAAGTCTCGCCGGCAAGACCCAAAATCATTTGTACTTTCATTTTGGGAATCATTTTTTCTGATTCATATTCTTCCTGCATGGCTTTATTACAAAAATAATAAATATAACCAAAAACTAATTCTTAAATTAATATTAAATTTAAAATTTTTTTGTTAAAAGCTTTTTTAACTACGTCAATATTATTATTATTGTTTTTAAATAACCTTAAAGAGTCTATACTTTCGGTTTTTTTTTTTTAAGAAGACGAGTTATAAATTACTTGCTACTCTCCCTTTGTCCTTTGGGTGAGTTTTGCAAGTTGGGATGGTAATAGTTCGGCATCATGGCCAGAGCAATTTCACGCGCTGCTCTTGATGAACCTCGGCATCACACTTATGGTATGACTGGCCCAAGGGATGCAACGTCAACATATCACTGCCCAATGACAAACTTTCTCACATTATCCAAAATTTAAATGTCAGCCTATTATATTCTTTTAATATTTATGATTGTTGTAATTGCAATATAGTCTTTTCAATCATTTTTTTTTATTATCTTAATAGATAAGGCATACATGATCAACATTTTCAGGGATAAATATGGATTGAATTTTTAAAAAATAATTTAAATTTATTTAAAATTTAATTATATGAATTAAAATTTAAATTATTTTATTTTTTTAAAAATTAATTTAAATTTGGTTTTAAAATTTAGATTTAGTTTAAAATTAATTTTAAATTTGGTAAAAATATACTACAATTATTTTTTATATTATTATTAATTTATTATATTAAAAAATATTGAAATCCTATGATAACTAATATAAAATTATATTTACATATATTTTGATCTATTAATAATATAATTTTTCTTTTTTATATTATATTAAACTAATAATATTTATATATATTATACATTTTACCATTTATTCATTCCACTAACTCATTATATGGATTAAATTTTAAATTATTTTATTTTATTTTTTAATCAGTTTAAAAGTAATTTTAAAATTTGAATTTAGTTTAAAATTATTTTTAAATTAGATTTTTGTTAAAACTAGTTTTAAATTTAATTTTTAAGATAAAACTAATTTTTAATACATTTGTAAATTTAGTGAAATATCTGTTTTAACTTAGAGCCTAAAGTCTCTGTTAAAAAGAAAGATAAGTGTGATAGTCATTATAAATAAAGTGAGTAAGATCTATATCATCACTATGAACACTACCACAAACATTACCCAATCTACCTCTTCTGAAATCTTACTCGTCTTTTTAAACTCACCTATGTCCTTACCAAAAATTTACATTAGAACAGTGTAACACCTTAACTTTATTCTCAAATAAATAATAATTTCAAACATTCTAATAAAAAATCTTTCATAAAATACTTCGAAATAAGTGAAGGATTATAAGATTCATTATCAAATAACTACTACAAGACTTATCCAAATTTCAAAAATTTCAAAACACTTTTCTAAACTCTATAGCAGTTTCATCCACCCTTCACTGAGTCCGGTGCTGATCGTCTTGATTACCTGAAAAATGAGTATAAGGGTGAGTACTCTACACTACCAGAATACAACAAATATAGAGTCTCACCTTCAAACCATTTTAAAAAGTATTAAGACAGATATAATTACAGCCATCATTTCAATTCTATAATCAACAATATATTATACCGCACTCATGTGCCCCATTTATATTATCACAACACGTTATACCGGCATTAACACACTTCATCTTAGTATTTAATATCAGCGATTTACTCACCCCATTCACACTATTGTGCCCACTGGCGATTATTCGCCTCATTCGCACTACTGTGCCTACTGGCGATTACTCGCCCCATTCATATTATTATTCACAATACACGGCTTTAAGCCCACATTCATTTATACCACACAGCGCAAATCTTCGTTTATTGACTTTACACGACCCTTGGGCTCGCATTTTCACAACATTCCTGTAGTATATATATTCGGCACAAGTGCCCATACTCATAACACACACAACAATTTACCCACAGTCGGGCCCACACTTGTTCACACATTATCATGCACAACACATTTCATCAATTACTCACATTCTCATCCACACACATATTATTCACAAGTCACGGCACATAGCCCACATCTTATTCTACAAACATTTCCATTTCTCACACATTTTCTACCCTCCAACTCAACCACATTTCCATATTCAATCAATTACACATCCAATTGTACATAAAAGAGTAGAGTAAAGTCTCCCCTTACCTCGAATTGAAGACCTACGTTCAATGTCGACCACGAGAGTGTTCCTCACATGGATCTCGGCCTAAACACACAGGTTAATTCTATGAGAACCCCAGAAACCACCCAAAATCAGAGAAAGGGAAGGAAAACTGAAACCCTAATCATTAATACTCACCTCTAAGCGTTCTTCAAACGAATCTGAGCTCCAATCTCGCTCTCGAACGGCTTTGGAGGCAATTAATCAGTGAGAAAGGGGTTTGAGGTCGAGAGAATCGAAGAGATTAGGGAGAGGATTTGAGAAATAACTCTCAAATCCCTAAACCCCTCTTCTAAACCCCTCAGATCGCGACATTTTTTGCTACAACGACATCTTCTCTGTGCAACGAGGCATCTCTCGTTGCAGCGACGCATTTCTCGCTGCAGCGACGCCCTCCGTCACCACAGCGATAATCTCAGACGAAACTGCATTTTGTTTTTTGTAGAATCTCGCTATAGCGAATCTGCGCCCAAAAATGCAGCCCCCACTGTCACAAGTGGATTTGGGGTGCATTTTGGGCCGAAATTGATAAAAGATTAGAGCTTCGCAGCAACCAGCACGCCCAGACTCTTCCAACAAGCACATGGTGCTTTAAGCCCATGCACGGTCGTGCTTAAGGCCTTACACGGCCGTGCTCATCTGCAGGAAGCCTAATTATGAAGAGTTTTTAGAGTTTTCAAACCCTATTAAAAGGAAGACCTGAGGCAACATTAGGAGGACCATTTTTGACATCTTGGCTTTTGCTTTGGGATACATCTCTCATCTCGTCTCTCTTACACGGGATCCTTGGCACATGCTTGGAAAGACTTTAAGCTTCAAGCGATCGTACTTAAAGACCGGGAACACATTTCATACTCTAGTTTGCTATTTCTTTTTATTATGGCTTTGTTTATAATTATTTTAGTTCTTTTCTTTAGCATGAGTAACTAAGTCCATAGTTAGGGCTATGGGAACTATTGTTCATGAATTTATGAGATTTTGATATTTGAATCTAAATTTGATTTTCGTTTTGTGATTAGATTTTATCCTATTGCACTTCTCTCTTAATCCTAATTAATTATATCGTTAGGCGACCGTACCTCCATTAATTAATAGATCTATAGGGTAAAACAAGACAAAGGATTAGGTGGATCAAACCAATCTTTCTCTTCTAATCGTTATTAAATTAACAAGTTCGTAGGCTCCTAAAGCTTTCTTAAATTAATGTCTTGCATGACCATTGGGGATGTTGATTTAGAGAAAAGAATATTAATATTGCATGACCATTGGGTATTAATAGTATTCGTATGAATGATTGGTAATCACAAGGAAATCGAATTTAGAGTTAAATAGAAAAATAACATAAAGGATTGAATGAGAAAACTCATATGCCCTAGGTTCCTCTCCGATAAGTTTAACCAAGATGTGCATTGTATTTCTTACTCTTAGTTTTATAATTGATTTTATAAATTCTTATTTTTAATTAATCTCGTATCTTTGAAACTTAAACAGTTGAATTAGAAAATTTTTAGTAATTGGAAAACAATCTTTGTAGAACGATATTTCGGGAACTTAATTTAAGAACCTTTTATTACTTCTCGATGGGTACACTTGCCCTCCGAACACTCTCTCGCTACAGCGAGAAGGCGACAGTTTAGCCTTCTTCTTCCCAGGGCACTCTCGCTACAGCGAGATCCTCTCGCTGTAGCGAGGACACTTTGTTCCAGCTACTCTCCAGCTTTTCAACAGCCTAGCCCAGAAGTTTTATCAATACATTTACAGCATACACATTTATATATACATATATATATATACATATATATATATATATATATATATATATATATAATCATCAACAATTTATATTAAAAAATCTAGGGCGTTACAAACAACTATTGAAAAGATTAAGAATTTGATTGAATATACTTATGTCCTATAAGATGCCAAAGTTACTGAATCTATAATTCCCTTGCTGAGCCCTTACAATGTATTCAGAAGAAAAAAAGTCATTTGCTAACAAGGTGAATATGCTTATTCTGAGGAAGCAATCACCTATTAAAGAATATGTTCAATCTTTAAGGATGGACTAGTGTGAATTGAGAGCCACATCTCAAAAACAGTATATTGATCTTGAGATTCCAAAAATGTTTATTGACACATGGAGATCAAAGGGATATACATCCATACATTTTAGAGCAGTCAAGTTAGTTCTATCTCTACATGGTAAAAAAAAACCTCCCTATTACAGACTGAATTGCTCTCTTAGACACCTCCTATCTCCATTATGAACATGTTGTGATAGCTACCCTTCTAACTACTCTACATGCTAGAAGTGTTGTCTTAATTATTTTTTTCAATTACAATGTTGCTCTTAAAGACAAAACTTTTCCTATGAGACTAAAAGTCCATATCTAGCTCTCAAGAGCAGAGCAAGTTGAATAAGCTCTATCTGCCACTCTTCCCTACTATATGATATATCGATTACAGAATCTTGCACATGATCTACCGATACAAGGAGCAGCACATGACAACATGTTTGTCATAACCAATAGGGATGAAGATGATGTCCCTTCAATAATTCAAATTCTCAGACAAATTCTTAGAGATGAACTTACCAAAATGATTTCTTTGGAATGGACAACCAATTATGAGAAAATTTGGCTGAATAACAAATCCATCCAGTATTCTGAATTTACATTTAGAAGATAAGTAGATGAAGCTGTCAAATCAATTTTTAAGAGGCCTAATGCAGAATGTAGCCAATTCGCCAACTATTTTCAGTCAATGATGATCTCATCTGCCAAAGGAGAGGACAAAATTCCTATCTATAGTTTCAAAGCAGATGATACAACAATTTATTCAGATAAATTTGATGGCCACTTCCTATGTGATGTTGATCCTTCTATGTGTGATCCTACTTGTGACTGCTAGATGCATACTAGAGACATTTTAGATGAAGAATATGATGATGAGGCCAACTTTAAGAAAAGGAAGAATAAGCCTTATAGACCTCCTCCTTAACCAAGAAAAAGAGATCCTAGATTCACCCCATGGGTAGGAATCAAACAAAAGAAAGAACCTCTACCCATATACCATGAAGCTCTTAGGATTCTAAGAGAAGAAAGATTCTTATTAGAACCTTCAAATAATTCAGATTTGATCACATGACCTCCACCTCCAAAACTTGGTAACACATTCTCTACTCAACAAACAGTTGTCCTAAAACCAATTCCTTGCATGATCGTTTTCAAGTTATAATGAAGATTTTCCTTCTCTTGAAAGGAAAATAGATCCTGTTACTAAATTTAATACTAGACCATTAGTGATTCTCTCAGAAGTTCAACCAAATGGAAAATTAAAGTCTCCATCACAAGCTGAAGAAGTTTTCAACTAGCAAACTAAGAAATATTTAGCCCAAAATAAATTGTTAAAAAAGATGGACAGAAAGATTGACTAGATTGTTGACTTAGTCAACAAAACTGATGAAAGACTACAATATTTATCTAATAAGCTTCAAAAGCACTATAAAGAATCTCAAAGAGAGATTGCTAGATTAGAGCTAGATATTTCGAATCTAACAGAACAAAAGACTGTCTTCACAGAAGAATACCACAAGAAAGATAAAGAAATCAGAAGATTAAAAGAACATATCCAACAAATGGATGAAATTATTTCGCTAAACAACAAAATATGGAGCCTGAGATAAATCCCTTCTTTGTACCACCTCTTGTACATTCAAGCTATTATTCTCCTTTTAGCCCATCCCCTTTCTACTGAAGAGAAACATTCACAGCTCCTTCATACTTTTTCCCTTCTGCATATAGACCAAAACTAGTGTCTATACCCAAAAGCTCCAAAGGAAAAGGGAAGATGAGTATCTCTTCTTCAGATACTGTCAAAACTAAAGATTTAGATTCATTCGTAGATGATCAATCTCCCCCTCCAAGAAAGTCATCAAAAACCAGTCAAGAGAAAATGTCTTTCCAAGGACTGATTACTAAAAGAGATGACACCACTAGTGAATCAAACTATGCGTCTAGAGAAAATTCCTTAATAACATCCAAAGTGAATTTAGTCTTTCTAAAGAATCACTTGGGACAATCTCAACAGAAACATTAGAACAAAATTTTGTTGATATTATTGGAATGATGATGGTCAACACAATTGAATCCAGTAATTTTCGAGGCTCATTTTATGATTTCCCAAAAGAAGGTGAAGAAGAAGACAACAAGAGAGAAAAGAAAGGAACAAAACTCAATGGAGGTTCTTATTTTACTCTTGATGATATCTCCCCTCAACATTAGAGAAAAAGACTGCTTGATTTTGGATCATGGCTTGAAACAAAATTCATGAAAGCAGATGCAAATCCATATAAAGTTATTGAAGAATTTTTCTGTAAAATGACAGACACTCTTAAGGAGTGGTACCACAATCTTATGAGTGTAAAGCAAGACCAATTTTATCAATTGGCCAATACACGCTCAGTTCTTGGAGCAATTCACCAAGAATTTGTGGGAAATATGGATCTTTATGATAAAAAGTTAGGCAAGATTATTTTGAGATGAAATGCTACTCACTAAAGAAAAGTTATATGAACAAACACCATAAAAGGATGGTAGAAAGTTTCTATCTCCTTAATAGGTATAATGATATTATCCTTAAAAACACTTATGTTGCCTCTCTCCCTCAAGAATTACAATATGAGATACACAAGATGATTACTGCTCAAGGAAGGGATCTGACTAATTTAAGTTTCGGATAGATCCACCAGATAACTATAGAAGCTCTTGACAAGCTTTACAGATAACATTTGTTTTTCACTGATGTGATGAATTAGAGATTAAAGTTTTCAAAAGCCAGCAAGAAAAATTACCTTAAAATTAGATGCAAAGACAAAAATGTGTTTGCTTATCCAAGAAAAAAGGGAAGATAAAGATATTTTCTAAGTAAAAACAAAAGAAGATGAAATTATTTAAGAAAAAAATAAAAAAAAGGAAAGAATAAAAGCATGAGATGTTTCATTTGTGGCAAGAAAGGGCATTTTGCAAAGAAATGTCCTAACAAAGATTCCAAAGGTCAGAATTTGATAAATTGTCTAGATCCTGTTGAAGGAGATATTGAATTAAAATATTTAGAACAAGAAGAAGCTGACCAAGACACAGTCTTCGCTATAGATTCTTCTGATAAATTTTCAGATACCACAGATAAAGAGAATGATTATATTCCTCTTTATTCTGCCCAAGAAGTTCAAAGTATTTCCCAGACTCCTTCATAACCTTGTGTTTGCAAATGAGGAGTTATCCATTCTGCCCAAAATGTATTTACAAATGGATAACCCCTCTTTTCTCGCTATTCTAGAATTCAAAAATAAGATGTTGCGTGATCCTCATATTCTCAAACTAAAAAATTGGTTCTCCAGATATAATTTCAATGTCAAACATATTAAAGGAGACAAGAACATAGTCCCAGATCTGCTATCTCGTCCAAAAAAGTCAATTTCTATTGTTACTTCTACTCAGACATATCCATTGATATTTCCACTCAATGATGCAGAAGCCAGTACCAGTAACATTTACCATCTCATGTTTCCTCCAAAGCTAAGTACTGAAGAGCCAACCACTTCGGAATATATCAAGGATTTTGCCTGGAGCCATATGTTTCATTATCTGGCACTCTCTCTACACAACCATGGCATCAAACCAAAACCAACTTGGTTTTATCCTGATGCCCCTTTTTAAAATATTTTTGCATTACTTATGGAGATCCCTTTTCTCGAATAAGATCTCTGGTATTTATGGTGTATTTCTTTGTTATATTATTATCTTATAGTGTTCCTTACTTTCAAGATGTTTGAGTTTCTTCACAACTCTCAGAATGAGTTCACTCTGCTAGGAAAGTTCCTACAATGGTATCAACCTATATCAACTTGGAAAAAGGATATTCAAGCTGAAATGGAGAGAGTCACATTCTGGAAGTATATAGAAGAAAATCTGCCTCCATCAAAGTTCCCTAAAAATGTCTTAGTGGCCATTTTCCATGGGCCATACTTTTAACATCCCAAATCCAAACTGTTATATATACATAATCAAGTTTCATTCTGGAATACTTATAATTGTATTGAAGAAGTCTATGAGCCAGACCGACCTCCATTTAATCAAGCTAAGTTAATCGTCCATCTTCACACTATCAATGGGACTCGTGAAGAAATGGTCAAGGTAATGTCTACCTGTACCAATCTTAAGCTGATAAATGTCATTTGCCCACATTTTCCGGATGATGATCATATGTGAAATAAAATTCAACAAATACTGCCACCTGTAAGAGCATATTCTGATCAAATAATGGACTAATGGGACAGAGAAAGACAAGTAATCCCACCATCACTCACAGACATGATGATCGATTCACAAGATCCAAATGAAGAACTATTAGACATGTGTGAATCAGAGTCAGATAAGCTTGTTAAAAGTCCCTTTAGAAAAGTATCAGAATCTTATCTGATAATATTTGTTTGTGATCATGCTATCTTTTTTCTATCCTCTATATAAGGAGGAACGTTTATTTGTAGAAGACAGACTAAATTAAAATAAAACTTATTTTTCTATTACATCATGTGTTTTTTTAAATTTTTCTCTCTGAAAACTTTATTTATGATAACTATTCATAAATTTAAATTTTTAAAATTAGTTTAACATTAGTTATAGATTAGACTTGTAGAATTGAATTTTTTCTTAAGCTTAACTATTTTCAATTAGTATTTTAATAAATAAAAAAATTATGAGTTTAATTCTTCAAATTGTGAAAGCATACTTTTTTAGTTTTTAAATTTATAAAAGTTATATTTTGATCTTTAATTTTATAAAATAATATTTATTTTAACGTAAAGCAACAATAAAAATAGATTAAGAATGATTAAAATAGTTTTTTGAATATTAAAATAAAAATAAAATTTTTAATTTTAAAAATTAAATTAATTAACATGTATAAGTTCATAGAGTAAACCTAGTCTTTGTTGCAAAGTTTGTAACCCGTTGACGTTTGGCGACCAGCGACCACGACAGAAGGAACTTATTTTTCCAACGCATTGACGTTTCGAGGAGGGAGTAAAAATGTTGGAATGCTGAGATTTGTAGAGTGAGTGCGTGACTCGCAAAAGATGTATGGTCTGGACCATTGGTGACGTAAGCGAAAAACCCCTTAAACCCTTCCCATTCCAAACTCTGAATTCATTCTGTGCAAAACCCTAACCACTTGGGTTACGAAATTTCCGCTAAGAGGCAGCGCAATGGAGGAACAGAGTGAAGCACCGGACAACAGAGAACTCTACGCACTCTTGAACTTGTCCCCGGAAGCATCCGATGAAGAAATTCGCAGAGCGTATCGTCAATGGGCGCAAGTTTATCACCCCGATAAATACCAAGCTCCTCACGTATGCTTCCTTCGCTATCTTTCATTCTTCTTATTTGCAGTTTCTTCATCCGTTTTGTTTTCTTCTATCAGATGAAAGATATTGCTACAGAGAACTTTCAGCGCATTTGCGAAGCGTATGAGATTTTGTCAGATCCAAATAAAAGGCAAATATATGATATCTATGGCATGGAAGGGTTGACTTCTGGTTTGGAACTTGGTCCGAGGCTGAATAAAGCTGAAGAGATCAAGGCAGAGCTTGAGAGACTGAAGAGGATGAAGGAACGGGAAAAAATGGAAGCGCATTTTCGATCCTCTGGTACAATTCTCGCCAATTTGTCTTTGCCACACTGTATAAACGGTGTTGGACTTTTCAGAGGGTATTGTTCTTTTCGTCATAGTTTTCTCTTAGTTTTATCACTCTGAATGTGGTTGATGATTAACTCTATTAAATAAATAACCACTTCAATTTGACAAATGTAATATTTTTTTTTTTTTAGTTATATATTGCTAAAACATAATACATTTTATAGAAGTGGTTTTAATGATATTGAGACTCAATGTTATTGTGATCAACTTGGGACAAAGACTGAAATGAAATGTACTGGAAGATATCATGCCTCATGTTCTTAATATTAGTTGCTTGTTACAATTTGTGTTTGGCTATTTGTTATTATTATTTCATGTGGTTGTTTGTGACTTTTATTGTGTCTCTGATTATCAGAATGGCTATGACAAGTGAAATCCAGTCTCAGTTATCAAAGCGTAATGCTGTTACACTTGGTGGTAATTTAGGAGTGAATGGAAATGAAGGTCATGGAGCTGCTACTGCTTTATTTAGCCATCAACTCTCAGAAGTTTCGTCTTTAGAATTTGTGGCTTCAGTCGGTTTACGTGCACTTATTGGGGTGCAAACGTCTCGGTGGGTAATGTGCATTTTATATATCAATTTGAACACTGCTCTTTTGCCTGTTTTTGCGATCTTTTATATGTTTCTTGTGCATCATATTCCAGTAATCTATCATCACACTCAGCTGCAACTATGAGCATAGAAATGTCTTTGAGAGATGGTTCATTGAATCTTTCAAATTTATGGACCCGCCAATTGTCAGAAACAGCAAGAGGACATGTATGCTACTCTGTAGTCTCTACCTCTAGCCTTTTTTTATACTATTCAGTGACTTGATAACTAGCCAATGGATGCAAACCTGGGATGGCTGAGATGGATATTTGTACATAGCATGGTGTGGAGGGTGGACAAGTATAGATAATCTAGTCAAGTATTAAAAATCAGATTTGTAGTGTTAACTGTGAAATTAATTACTTGTATTCTAACTAGATGTAACATTTGTTGATACTAAGATAGTCAACCGTTGATTGTATCTTAACATTCATCCAGAAAAGCAAGTTCAATATTGTATAAGCAACAAATCTATTCTGATTTGATTTTGCAAAAACCCAAGGGAACGATCTATCTTTATTTCCAAATTCCAACTGGTGGGAACATAGCGTTTGGGATTTGGTTCCTCTAAAATGAGAAAATGTGTAAAGTAAGTATGTATCTACTGTTGATTTGAATTTAAGCCTTTATTGCATATACTTAACTTTTAAGTCAAAGGTATTTAGGGCTCAGTTTTTCACTTCACACATTTTCTCACTTTAGAGGAGTCAAATCCTAGTTTTTGAACTTGTAGTAGACACATTCATTGACAAACTTTGTGCATTTGGTACTTTCAAAGACCCAAATCCATAATGCAGTGTTGAGCCATAATTTGGCCATAATTCACCAAATGATACGAGCATTTTAAGTGTTGACCATTTTATAGAACAACAATGATGATTGGGGCTTTCATGTTGCGTTGAGATTTGTGAAATGGTTCTGCAATGTCTTTTATCTCTAACCACCCTTCTCATCTGTGTTACAGATACAGCTTACTTTGGGATCACAGTCATCTATAGCTGTAGGGTGGCAAAAGAAAGATGAGAGAAGGCTTGCCTCTGGAGAAGTGAAGGTACCTCTATGTTTTCTGCATATTCAATTTTGAGATTGTAATTTTATTTTCTGAAAATAATTTTTTCTTCTCGTATATTCCATCTTTCTAAACCCTCCAAAAAAGGGAAGGAAAAAAAAACCATGACAAATTTTGTACTTCTCTCTTTTAATAAGGCCTTAGATGTTACTAATGTTTTAGCACAATTAAATTTCATCTTTTCCTATCCTGAATTAACTCTTTCTCAACTTTAGTTTGGCACAGGTTCTTTTCATACATCAGTTAATTATACACATCGTTTTTCTCCTAAATCTCATGGTTGCATTGCTGGAAGAGTTGGGAGGTATGTTCAATTTGATTAGATGTAAATTTAGTTGGGGTGTAATTTCCCACTTTTGGTTTTGGTTTTTGGGGAAAAAAATATCTACACTTAGATTTTTGTTGCTAAATGCTCAGGGTTTTACAATGTTGTTGGCAAAGGATTTTATAGCTGTATCTCATTTCAGTACCTGATTACATATATATTTTAGATTCAAATCTTGATGCAAAATCTAGCTAATTTGTTTGATTATTTCTGTTGTTTGTTTTTTTCTATTTGTCTTAAGAATGTCTTATTGAAAAGAAAGGGGAAATTATTGGCATTGCTTGTTACAAATTCTTTGATAATTATTCTAGTATCGTAGCTTATATATCAAATTAACAAAATAGCTTTTTCGTATCCCATGAAATTAATATGCCTTCTCTCTATTTTTTAGGAATGTGCCTTCAGACTATTGACTATTCCATCTATATCATACGCTTTCTTGTATTGAGTATAAATTTTACTGAAATAGCGTTAGTTTCTTTTAAAAACCCTTAATCTAAACTTGTTTGGTTTCTGAATTTTGATAGACATCACTGGTATTGGTCAATCCTTCTAGTCAACCTCACCTTGTAGGAAAAGGCTTGGTTGGTCTATTTATGCTTTATCGACTTTCTCTATTATGCATTTTTTTTCTATTAACTCCAAATTATTTTATGTAAAATTGAAATTTTAAAAACCTTTTGTCTGTCTTAAATGGTTTGTAGAATCTCGTATACTGCTAATTTTACTTGAATCTTGTAATTTTGTTTTGACTGCTTATGGTGATTTTGCATGATCATTTGCATAATTATCTGCCATATGTTTTAGTTACTCATTAACAGTTATGATTGAATTTATTTGCTTGCTGTCTGTTTTGACATTATCTCGTAGTTCTTCCCTTGAGATTGAAGTTGGTGGTGGGAGGAAATTATCAAAATTTAGCACTGTGCGCTGGTTGTATATAATAGGAATTCAGGTAACATTATCCGAATTTGGCATTGTTAATGGCTTTTAATTATCGTTCATGTTTATTCCTTGTGTCTTTTTTGTATGATCAAGTAAAGCAGTTTAGGCTATGGATGAAATCTTGCCATAGTTTCTATTATATAGAATCAAAATGCCCTTTGACAGGAACCTTCTATCCCAAAAGTTTATACTGTGAGGTGTTGGAGCTGCTTTTTACTTCTATAATGTCTATGACTTAAACATGCCCCCTCATGCAAGATCCTTTTAGGTTTGAAGTGTGGACACAGGTCTACCTGTCAGTTTTGAGTGATGAAAGGCAGTAATGTACTGAACAACTAAATTCATTGTGAGCAAAGCCTATGTATGCTGACAAAGACCAAAACTACTTTGAAACCCCTGGCTTCAAGCTCTACCTACCCCAAACCTGGCCGAAAAACTTGTGTACACAAACACAAAGGATTACAAAACACTTTTTTTTTTTTTAAATTGCGTTGTTGATTCCTATTTTTCATTGTCATCACCTAACCTGAAAAAAATCAGCTAAAGAACTAAAAGCAGGGCAGCATGAAGACTTTAGAAACATGTTGGTCCAGAATGTTAGTGGGATTCACATTCTGTATGTTTTTCTAGGATATAAAAAGAAAAAACAGAGAGATTGGAGAACTTAGATTTTCTCATCTTCCTTGTTTCTCTCTGCCTATTTGCTAAAGAACATAGGAACAGCAAGTCAAATTGCCCTTAGATCCCTAGATGGGTGCTGCTATTCCATTGTCGTCGTGTTTTAGTGTAATGGTCGTTGCACCATGAATCATGGCAAAAAGCAAAGCAAATCACGGCCCTAGTGGCCACTATTTCATCCTAGGGCAAAAGGGTAAGTTTTCCTCTCTCTCTGAAGGTTGGAATGCTTTTTAAGTGGGGCAATTTTGAGATTCCTGCCCCCCTTTGATATGTCAAACAGGGGCAAAAAGGTAAGTTTGCCTTCCCATTTTGAACATTGGAACCCTACCTCCATCTCAAACCCTACTTTCATCTTTGTTCTTTCATTTTCTTGCTTTGTTCTCCATATCCGACATCACTTTCTAGTGCAAGTCGCCATTTCTGACCAAGTTCTAGTTGTCTTTTTCATCTCCAACGAAACCCACTTATTTCTAAACGTTAGCAGAGACAATTTCCAGTTGTCTTCTTCATCTTTAGTGTAACCCAAGCTATTTCTGACGAAATGTAGACTTTTTTTGATGATAGTGAGATATTTTTTGATAAGACCATTTGTGTTAGAGCTTTTTCCGGTGACTAAACACTTTTTGATTTATTTTCTTTCTTTGTTTTGGTTATCTTCGGAATAGCGGTCATTTTGCTATTCTGCTATAGCATTTTTTGGGTCGGCTGCTCCGTGCCGCTATCCGTGATTGACTGTTATGATAAAAAAAAAATTGAATCGAAGGTATTAAATTTAAGATCTACTTATCTATTGTAGACATTGCATGAGATTATTCTTGCAGATGTAAAAGCTATGGAAGGGGAGAAGTTTCCTCAAGCACAAAACAAAAAGAGCAATGTGATGCCGGTGGGATATCTAAAATTCCACTTTTTGAGGCAGAATTTCAATTTCCTTGTCTTGGGGGATAAAAGTCTAAAATTCTAGGATCTTAGCTTAATCATCAAAACATTTAGTTTTGGATAAGATATTTTAAATGGTCCAAATTATTACTTCCCTCCACTTCCCTATTCAAACTCTCTGAGACAATATTCCATTTTTATTGTCATATTAATGGTTCCTTGGTTTCCAGTTTAACCCATGGAAATAACTATTTTTTTAGATCCCAATTTGTAATCATTCCTTCCCCTCAGTCAAACATTTCCTTGTAATTTGTTGGCAATCTGAAGTTCAATGCAAGATGATACTATTTTTTCTCATTTAGCAGAATTTGTTGTATTAGCTGTCTTACATTTGTTTTTATTCCTTTCAGGGTATTTCCTGGAAACTTGAACTCTATCGTGGGGGTCAGAGGTTAATTATTCCTGTAAGCACAATCTTGATTCTTTACTTGTTTAGCTTGGTAGATAGAAGATTAAATTTTGGGCTTTGTCCTATATTCAGACATATCATGTAAAATGGTTTGTGTGTATGTTCTTGATTGTTGAAATGCTCTAAAGATCTAGCTGAATAGAACTATGCTTTCTTAGAGAAGCAATTTGTTGTGATAGTTTTCTTGACAGCCCCTGAAGCCTTTTTTAAGTGAAATAAATTTATTCTTAAGGTAAAAGTCTTGTCTTTTTGTATTTGTTCTATTACTTGACCTTAATCTTACTCTCTTGCTTTGTTTAAAGTTTAGATGCCTTTGTGATCTTTGGTATTGTAAGACAGCATATACTTGCTGAGAAATATCTAGATAATATATCTTTTATTATTACCTTAAGCTTCAGGTTATATTGCAATTTCAATTTGTTCATTTGACTTTGCTTCTAACCAGTTATAATGAGCTATTACTTGCAGATTTTGTTGACAAGGCATTTGAACCCTGTATTTGCTACTGGAGCATTTGTTGTTCCCGCATCTCTTTACTTCGTTTTGAAGGTGAGTTCAAATCAACTTTGCTTCTAACCGGTCATAATGTTATTTGCTTCTAACCAGTCATAATGTTAGTGCTCTCTGCCCGTTTATTTTTGTGAAGACTGAAGACCTATAAATATTTAAAATCAATTTATTGGTAATATGTCAGTTAAGAGAAAAATATTTTGTTGTTGTAATTTGTTTTCCTCTGAATAATGCTAGCTAATTTAGATTCCTCACTTTTCCTTTGTGCTGAAGAGAGCACAATTCCAAATGAGCTATCATTATACGGTAGGGTGATATCCCCAAGTTCTATTAACACGGTTTTGTAATGAACAAATCAAATGAACACTGTATTTATAATAATGGTTAATATGCTGTAAAGTGTGGTTATTTAGAGTTTAATTTTGAAAACAGAAGAATAAAAAAAACTAAAACAGTGAAATGGTTGCCAGGGTGACAATGGGGGTATGGGTGAACGTATTTGACCAACTTAGTCAAAGAATATAGCTAGTTGCAGTACCTGGCAATAGTTTTTACTATCTAAATTATGGGTGCCCCTTTTTCTAGTTCAAAAGGTTATTAACTATTTTTGCTGCTACTTTTATATTACCTGTCTAGTTACTGCATTACGATACGTAAAAGTTGAAATGTTGGGCAAGCTGGGTCTATACATCTGTCAGCTGTATTTTCTTTGGGTGATATTTTTGGTACTATTATCCTCTGATTTAAAACTTGTCTCACGGTCAACTTGCTGAGCATGTGGATTGGCAGGGGGACTGAAACTTTGCACTTATGAATTCACTCATGTATGCTGTAGCATTAGTACAAGATCTTGATCACTACTCATACCAAATATTTCTGATACTGAAACACTAGTAGGAAGAAAAAATATAATTACTTATTTTGTGGCTAATATGACAGTTGCCTGTTTGGTTCATTGAACTGTTCTGATGATATTTCCCTCGTTCTTCTAATATTTGTGTTGTGTATTTGTAGAAATTTCTTATTAAACCATATTATCTTAGGAGGAATAAGCAGAAGGCTTTAGAGAAGGAAGAGAAAACTTCTGCTCAGGTATGGGTGATTAGTGTGCTTAAAGTAGTGGCGTTGGCTATCATTCCTGTATATCATGCAACTGCTATCCTCCTCATGTAATTTTGTTTTTGCTGTGTGATAGCCATGATCATATACGCTCTTTTAACTATTTAATATATGCTTCTTGCCATTGCATGGCACACCTTCATTTTATTACAAGTTCCAGACTATGGAATATGGATGAACCTGTTCAGTAATTAGAGTCCAAAAATGGTTTTGTTTAACCATTCATTTCAAATGTCTAAGAAAATTCTTTATGATTTTATCAATTTGATTGTTATATGGAGTCAGATGGTTGCAACTATCATCAGTTATTCCACTGTCTGAGTGTCTTTTATGCGTTGCCTATATTTTTTAGGCAGTGTTTGGGAAGTCCTCCGTTTGACATTTGGTATGTAAGGTGCCCTAACATGATGCCTAGAAATGCTAGATTTCTGTTTCCCATGCTTGTCATATAGTATACTGGGCAATCCAAGATAGTGACTGTTAAATATCCAATTACGCTCCAAATAAGAAAGCTATAGTTTGGGTAACAATTTTATGTACTATCAATCACAAGTTAAATGCACTTCTGAGAATTGGGGATCTTTAGTAATTTTAATTGTCATACAAACATGCGGCCTTTAATTCCTGTATATTTCATCCCTAAATATCTCTTACTAGTTCAAGATACCTAGGCAATTAGGATTTTTTTTATCCGAGTGCCTTGTTATTGTTATAAGTAGTGATTGTTGAAGATCAGATGCAGAGTCAGTTTGATTCATGCTTCATGAATCTTTGGGATGAGTTAAGTTTCTATATTTTTTGAACTTGAAACATAGCAGTTGTCTTTATTATTTGATATGGTATGAATTCTTGTACATATAGCACATATTGAAATTGACTTTGGAGGGAAACATACCGACATCTCTCATCCCTTGGTGAATTTCATTGAAGTTAACATCCCCCTCTCCCCCTGGGGGAAATATTTGTGCAGGTTCAAGAAGCAAGGGCTGCAGCAGAGAAAGCGCAGAAATTACAACAAAACGTGGCTCAAAGGAAAAAAAACAGGCAATTAGAAACAGGTGGACTGGTTATCATGAAAGCGCTGTATGGAAATCAAAAAATTTTGGGCAACTTAAAATCGTCAAGTGAAACCAACTTAGAATCAACATCAGAAGTCATCGATGTTACAATACCTCTGAATTTTCTAGTTAGTGATTCTGGCCGACTCAAGGTATGTATCCATGCTCTCACAAAATTATTCTGAAATCTTGGACGAACAATAAAAAAACTGTGTAACCTTCCTTTGTAGTCCAGGGAAACTGCAAAAATCTACTTGAAAGGTCTCTCAAGTGAGAGAGAATCCGCTGGGAACTTAATTATCCTATAAATTAGATTTATAAGCCGAAAGAAACAACTACTTATAAATCTTTGAATTTTGAGCCTTCACGCAACTTGGTATTATTGTGGAACTTCTGGCCGATCTTTAATGGCTATATTTGTCATAAATTAATATTATATTGCTGAAGCATTGTGACTTCAAATTTAGTCTTTGGAAGTGCTGATTTTTATTTTGGCATAATGAATGTTCTATTTGTTGATGCAGCTTCATGATGGTGTAAAAAAATCAGGCATCATGGGCTTTTATGATCCATGTCCAGGAGAACCTAAACAGTTGTATGTAGAGTACGCTTATGCTGGCAATCAACACAAGGTATTCCCAGTTACTCGTTACCGATTCAAAAGTTGTTATATACCTCGTTTCTGGATGATCCATGGGTTAATTCAAAATTTGAAGCAGGTTTGGGTTGGTGATCACGAAGAGTTACAGATACCTCAAGGCGGCCACATGATATAAACGATTATTATTTTATACAGCAATGCCATCTTAACCTTTGCAGTTTTATCTGCTTTAGAGGGATGACAGTTGAATCCGGACTCAATGGTTACTCTAAAGTTGACTCGCAATGAGTAGGATGTTTACCCATCAAATGAATCCGGGTACACGTATGAGGAATTACCCACAAATTTGCGCGTATGAGTGCGGTATCAACACATTTTTTAAATTTTTTATTTCTCTCTTAATTTATTACATCCCAAGAGTGTATCATGTTGGCTGCGGCGTTGCACTATATTGCATTGACCCTGCTGTTGTATCCTGATTTATTACTCTGGGCAACAGTCGTAGAAGTCTTAATACGAGGTTTGTTCTTTTTTAAGTTTTCATTTGGGTCTATGCCAAGATAATAATACACTAGTAATGATATTAACAATCGAGGAAAAATGGTTGAGAATTTTTCGGGCTTGCTCTCCTCAGCATTACCAACTTTGTTCAGCTGTTGTAGATATTTTTGCTTTGGACCGTTCGGCCTACGGAATTGTTCAAGGCCATCAAAATTCCTTAACTCTATTTCTCAATTACTCAACGAAAGTGGATAAAAGAGCTTATCTTTGGACCAAAAACAAAACAAGAGCTTGTCTAATAAATTTTTAGAGAGATTTTTTTATAATATAAATAAATTTGTTTGAGTTAGAATTAATTTCACAAATTTTTAAAAATTCGAATAGGAGAATTTTTTAAAAACTAAAGAAATATAAATTACTTTTAACTTATGAAAGAAATTTTATTTTATTTATATAATAGAATAAAATTTTGATACTTAGATATATTGAAATAATAAAAAAGAAATAATATTTTTTCATTTATTTAAATAAGTAAAAAATAGTAAATTTATGAGATAAAAAAGTAGAGCTTGAGAAAGAAATTTAGTAAAATTTGATATTGTTTGTTTGTTTTAAGTCGAGAACAATTAATACAATATGTAGCACTTTTTAATAAAAAAAAGAAAATTTTTATAGAAAAAAAATTAACAAAGAACCAAATATGTGAAATTTTAGAATTAGAACATTTAAATGTTTAAAAGACTTGAGTGCTCAAGATTGCGTTTGGTCTAAAAAGAATACAAAATATAATAAAGTCGATTAGTTAAAGTAATATTTATATTTGAAGGGTTATTTTAATTTTAAAGCTTTTTTAGATGGGATCGAAAGAGAACATAACTTTGTATTAAGGTTTAATAATTAAAAAAGGGTTTAAGACTTGTGAATTGTTAAATTTAAAGGGAAAAATTTTAGTAGTAAAATTTAATATGGTAAAAATCCAAAACCATTGGAATGCGGAAGTTCCACGCAATGCGATGCGATTGGGAAGATAGGGCAAAACAATGGCGGGGGCAATCGGAGGAGGGACTGCGTCGTGTGTTTTCTGTAAAATTGCGACGAAATCCTCCCCCACTACCCTTCTTCATTCCGTTCGTCTCTCTCTCTCTCTCTCTCTGTTTGAGTTTCTGTTTTCTTTCTGATTCAGTTTCGACGTCTGAAAATGCAGGATGATAAGGTTGTTGCTTTTCAGGACATTAATCCATCTGCTTTCAGGTACTCATAATTAATCCATCTAAATTCTTAATTTGCATTTTTAATTGCTGAAATGCGCAATTTCAATTAGCTAATTTCTCGATTGGCTAATTTTTCGATTGTTTATATGTTGACATTTTATTGAGGTGACCAATTTGACCCTGGCAACTTTTAGGCATTACTTAGTAATTCCTGCCGCGCACATTCCTACTGTTAAAGATCTTCAGAGAAGATCTGATGACTATTCTTTGGGTAAAGAAACTGATAACTGTAGCCACTTCAGTGTTTTTTAAAACCTGTGTATATGTTGAAATTTGCCTGGTCCAATTTCATTAATGTCTACTATACTTTATGCAGTGAATCACATGTTAGAAGTGGGGAGAATGTTATTACTTCGAGATGCACCACAGTCCAAGTACAGGTAGCATTGGGTTGTTTTCAACTTACAACAGTTATAGTTTTTCTTTTCTTTTTTTGTTTTTTTAAACACAGGCTGTGTTCGACAGTTTTTTTTGTTCAGTGTGCTGTCTGGTGTATGTTCTATTTAGCATTCTAGGTAACTGGAGAGAATTTGAATTGAAAAATGAAAAATAAAGGGTTATGTAGAGATAGGTTGGAGATGAATGCCCATTTTTTGCAATTTGACTTAACCTTTATGGATCAATCTCATTGTGATTTTTTAATCGGATTTTGAACTTTGAACTTTGAACATGCTAATGAAACCTGGATTACTGATAATAACAAATCGAGTGAAATTCTTGAACAATAATTGGATATTATGACCAGAATGCAGAGACCTACCGCATTGGTTTAAAGCAGGAGATTGATTTGACCTGAAGTTAATTGTTGTGCTTAAACAAAACGTGACAATGTGATTCTTTCTGTCATATTTTTTGGACAGATTTGGCTTTCATCAACCTCCATTGAACTCTGTCAACCACCTACACCTCCATTGTTTGGCACTACCATATACACCCAGGTAAGTGTTTTTCTTTCTGGTTGCTACATAATTAAGCTTGTCAGGTACGCTGAGTAGGTACTTAAACTTGCTACTTCATGAGCTTTAAGCAGATGGAGATGCATAAAATACTTGTCTTTTGGACCAGTTGGCTTCATTGAAGCAGAGAAATTTCTGGAAAAGATAAAGCCTTTGCCCACAGTTCACTCAAAAGTATAAGTTAACTTGAAGATACTGTTTAAAAATGCTAGATAGACTGGATCTCTTTCAAACTACCTATGTTCAATTTTTTCAGACGAGCAAAGTTTGCAGTTACAGTTATTCTTTTTGATCTGTAGATCATGATGTATATTCAGCATGATACCTTTATAATAATGGTAACCACAATGCATTGTAAGACAAACCCTACTAACGTATATTCAGCATGCCTGAGTTGGAACTCCAGGATGCTCTGGCGGTGAGTCAGATAATTACCATATTATGCTGACGCTAGCATAAGCAACTTTTCTTGGCTTTCTAAAAAAGGAATTGGCAAGAGTTGATAAAGGAAGACATATCTTAGTCCTTTACAGGCCAGCAGTTCCTTATTGTTTTCCAGCGACCCAGAAGTTAGTTGTATTGGTGATTTGGGTTTTGGAGATTGTGTGATTATGTATCGCAGATTAGTTGAATTGAGAATTGGGGGATGTCCGATATAGGTATTAGAATACATGACACTTTAACATTTGAGAAATTAAAAATGATTAAGTTTTCAAAATTATTTTGCACAGTTTATTTGTGGCTGATATATGTAGTAGTTGAACAGTATATTTGTAGCTGACAGGAAAACATCAGGACACAGATGCACCAAGACAGTCTAGTAGTATATTATAAATACAGGAGTTGACATGTCGAATTTTGTACGGTGTCATTTAAAATTTAATATATGTCATTCATATTATGCTAATCATGCAGCCTTGTCAAAATAATTTTCATAAAATATTTGTAATTTTCATGTATTAATTCATTAATATCATGCCTTAAAAATGTTTCATTCTGTATTAAAATTATGCATCAAAAGTGTTTTCGAAATTATTACCCACTGTATGGATGGATAATTGAATCCGGTGTGCAATTCAATCTTGAACTGTATTGGATCCAATTCCATCCGCACCGCTGGCTGTAATCAAAACAAGAATGTGTAATTTGGTTAGTACAAATAGACTTTGAACACTAAATAGATTCTGCAAAACAACGTTCAACACTAGGTAAAAAGGGGCAAAAACATTAAAAAGTGCGAGTTCCTGTATTGCATGACTTCTTAGCACAAGGGCTGACCGAAATCCAAGGGCTATATTAAATGTTAAATTTTATACGTGAACTTTATCGAAGATATCTCAAAAAATTTCCACTCTCAGTTTGGTAGATAATGGTGACAGCACAAGCTTTTCTTCGTGCCTTCTAACTTTCTCTGGCTAACAATAAGAAATGACGGCTGAATTGAGATAGCGATAGAAAACTGATAAAACGATTTTTTTTTCTCCCTCCATTTTTAAGATGTATACACCCAAAACAAATGAGTGAAAAATATATTAAAGGAATTATATAGTAATGATGTGAAGTACAAATATTCAAAATGTCAAGGTGTGTTTTTTACTGAAATTATACGGGACTAAACTATACTTTGTTATGATTTTGTAAAAATAAAAATATTCTTTTACGAAAATTTGTATCTTGTATGACTTAAGGAAGTAAATTTTTAATTGAGAAGAAAAAAAAGTGTTTTACTAAGGGGAGACTCGTAACTAGGAATTGTATTTTTAGAAGGTACCGTCACTAGTGACAACCACGCTGGTGATACAACCAGAGAAGTACATTCATTAACAACTCAAGCATGAACCCTTAAATCATGAATGTCAAGTCAACAACATTATAGTATGTCTGTCAAACATTTTTTGCAAAAAATATTTTTCTTGAAAACTATATTAAAAGATCATTAGAATATATAAATTACCCAGTTTATTATGTTTAACGTTTACTCATAATATCCCGTCTTCTGTACCTTGACACACTAACACTGCTGCTTGCACGTTATTTGAAAATATAAATATTGGGTAGTCAGCATATTTTCGTATGAATGAACAAGAAAATTGGGCTGATTGGAAATGTTGAACCAGCACGAAAATTTATATTTAAAAGATAATGGGTAAAAACATAAATTTTCAGGTCAAAACTAGGAACCATATTAAAGATATAATAAAAGAATTTGGAACTTGGCAGGATTGAGTGCTCCTATTCAATGCTTTGCCAGTACATTTACGAATATATTTTGCAATCGTAATGACTAATGAGACAAACTTCAGCACCAAAATATCATAAGCAGCGCCCCCCAACTTCAAAAACAGAACGAATTTGGTAGCTTTTGGATCACTAGAGGACATCAATAATCATTTTATTGAGCATGGTTTCCACAATAAAAGGGTACGCGAACAGCTGTAAAATATAAATATTATAGAAGCGTTTTAAGAAAAGTACAAAAGTATTAAATTCCTAGGTAAAGAAGAATCTTTAATAAAGATAATCTAGTTTGAAATTTAGTAGTTTAATCATCTTGCATTAGGGTATAGTTTATTTAATGTTAGTATTGTAATTAAAAGCTTCCAAAGGACTAGATGAGTTGGATTTTCCGGGATTGGTGTACAAAATAATGAATTCTTAATAGCTTCTGAATTGTCCATATATTCACCAACATCCCCGAATTTCTTTCTATATCCTTTCTGGTCGTCGCCTACTCCTCATGGAAGCATCGTAATCAATAATTCCTATGCTCGCTGCAAAGGGTCCTCTTCTCTCTATTAATGCCACTTGACAATGGAAAGAACCAGACAATGCATACTACTCCATAGGATTGGTCTACCATCCATTAGGTAGAGAGAGTCAATACTCAATAGATGACTTTTACTCTTTTCCTTTGTTTTGCCAAAGCAGCCAATCTTGTGCTTACTTTGTTGACCTTATTAATAACCTTAAAAAAATGTACTACTAACATTTTTTTTAAAATACATTCTATGTGATTAGTTTATTTTTAAAAAAGTTAAAATATTCATCGTATAAATTAATCATCTTCAAAAACTTGCTTTAACTTTTTGAAAAACTTACTAATCATTAAAGAATGAGCTCAAAATAGTATATTGTTAGCAATTTTTTATTATAAAAAATATAAATAATAAGTGCTTTTCTTTAATGTCTCTACCAAATCCAGCTATAAAGAAAGGGGGGGAAAATGATAATTATATATTTAGATGCACCTAAACTTAAGTGGAACCAAGGCATTAAGGAGTTTCAGGAAGGGAAGGCACATATTATTTTGTATGTTTAGAGACAAATAATTGGTATGACCGGCCCAAATAGCTATCATCCACTAATAGCATGAGAGTGACTTGGGTAGATAGGACACGCGTTGCAATTTTATCGGTCATTATTTGCTGCACCACGGCGAGTTAGCCTTAGCCATTGAGGTTTTTGGAATGATAAAACACTTTTTAATCTATTTTTTATTATTGGTTAAAATTTGTTAAAAATTAAGAAAAATATTAATTTAAAAGTAAAAAAATGAAATTCATATAATTTTTAATAAAATTTAATTAATAATAAAAAATATTTTAAAAAATATATATTAAAAAGTGTATTACTGATATTATTCAAGAAATTTATTATCTCAATTGATGGCTTTAGAGAACCTTTTTTCTTGTGGTCTCCAACATCATCTATAATTAATACTTCTTAGTTATATAATAATTGTGTTTAACTAGCCTTTTTAAATATTTATAAATAGAAAACTTAATAAATACAATATATTTATTATGTTAAAATTATAAAAATATAATAAGTATTTGTAATAATGTTTTTTTGATATATTTATTATTATTATTAATTGTTTATCATCAACTAAAATAATGATTTACTTATTATGAGTAATGAACTTGATTATTCAATGCTTTTATTTTTATTTCGAAATTAACTCTTTTGAAATAAAAATGTATATATAACTTAATTGTTACATATTCGTAAAGCCTGACCTTTTGTATAATTTTGGTTTCAACTTATTTGTTTCTTCACAGCTCAGTAAATAACATTGAAGAACAAAATAATTTTTGACCGATCAAAGCTGAGAGAAGAAGAAAAATTATATATAATTTGACTAATTACTGTACGTTAATAGGTTTATAAATCTAATCCGAATTGACTTGATAGCTACTTTGACAAATGTCATTTTTTTGTCTTTGCGTTAGCCCTCAAAGCAAATTTTATTTACTATTAATTTCGAAAACATTTTAATTAAAATTATTTAATTAATTTTTTTTGAAAAAATGTACTAAAGTTTCTTATAATTTAAATATATTGTGATTTTTGAAAGATAATTAATTTTAAATGAAAAATTCCAAAATCAAGTTGACATTGATTTCTTGCAATGATCAATGATTGACGTTGACGTGGATTTATTTTGCCACGTTTTCTTTTTGTCTGTTAAGCTTTTTCTCTTCTAATTCAATAAATTCGTTGATTGGCCTTCATTTGTCAATAACAGAGAAAACAATAATAAATTTGCATCTGTTCACACTTAAATTATTAAATGCTTTATATATAGAGAGATAAATTACCCTTATGAATATTATTAATGTAAACAGGCTGTTTTCTCACTAATTTGACGATGAAATTTCATTTTCATATAAATAGTTTATTTTTAAAGTAGATGGTCAAATCACTTGTTAATAAACATATACATCGCTGGTATATTAATTTTGGAATAATGAAATTACACCCATAATCAATAAATGTATATCTAGTCGTTAATTATTCGTTAAATACACATTTCTTCAATAACATTAGTTTGAGAAATTGATGATGTGAGAGTTAATTTAACTGGAAAAAAAAACATTTCTCAATAAAGAAAACAGTTTTAAAATTAGCATTGAAAATGTAATATGATCGCCGCATTTATTTTTTTTAAAGCTTAAATAAACATGGAAAACAGTTTTTGTACAAAAACATCTTACAGTTTTTTAAAAATATAATTTAAAAATATTAAATAACTTTGTAATTTATACGTCAGAGTCCTTACATAGTTCTGTTTTCTTTGCCACTTTTCTTAGTTTAAAAAAAAAGGGTTGGAATGTAGATTTAATAATCCATAAGAACAATGTAAATGTATATAATTAAAAAAAAAATAGCCAACACCCTTAAGATACTAATTAAAAAAAGAAATAGAAAAAAGAAAACACCAACTCTATATTTTCATTATTACTCTTTTCAATTACGAATTATTTGTTACACAGAACACTAGCTGGTGTTTGATTCACTTTTAATTTTTAGTTTTTAAAAACTATATTATAGAACAATTTTAAAAAACTGTTTTTAAAAGGAAATGAAAAAGAGTAAATGAAGAAAAAAAATAAAATAACATATGTGGTCTATAAAAAGAAAATAGGGCTTATGATTTTTGTGTTTTAAAAAAAGAAGTGTGTTAATTTTACCGTGAGAACAAAGTCATTTAAGTACATGTTAAACACATTTCATTAAAACATATAATTTTGATTTATTAGAAATAAAGTTACAAAATGTACCCAACTTGGGTAAATATTGAAAAAATTGCAATTTAAAATGAGGATGATTAGAATTAGGAAGGAGTCTAATCCCATGATGGCTTTGCCCAGGCGTCGCCAACCTTGAAATAGTGAAAGGTAGACGCGAAGGAATGGACCAAAAGCGGCAGTAACTGAGTGAGTGATGACAAAGAAAGTTCTCATACTTTGCTTAAGCGGCCAAATCACAATTAACTATTGTACCAAAACCAGGTTCATTCATTGCCGCATCCAATTGCAAAGTAAAAAATCGATATCATCATATGCCCTCCTTTTAATCTTTCGTAACTAGTACACTAGACACTATAAATTAACCAAGACGATAACATATTAACATGGTCCTCGTACGTGCCCATAGTACACGTACCCTCCTTTATAAACGCCAAAGAATTCAAAACCTCGTCCTCTGTCTCCCAGTCCTAGCCATACTCTGTTCTCAGAATGGCTTCTCCCCTGTTCTTCCTCTGTCTCATGCTCTGCATTTCATACTCATACCAAATGGTTCTAATGCCCCTAACACACACAATATCCAAAACCCAATTCAACAGCATCCACCACCTCCTCAAATCAACCTCCACTCGTTCAGCATCACGCTTCCACCGCCACCGCCAAAACGCAGTCTCTCTCCCGCTCTCTCCGGGAAGTGACTACACACTCTCCTTCAACTTAGGCTCAAACCCTTCGCAACACATAACACTCTACATGGACACGGGAAGCGACATCGTGTGGTTCCCTTGCGCTCCCTTCGAGTGCATCCTCTGCGAAGGAAAACCCAAAGCAACAAAACCCCCAAACATCACGCACTCCAACGCCGTTTCGTGCCAATCCCCTGCATGCGCCGTAGCACACTCTTCCATGTCCCCTCACGACCTCTGCGCAATCGCACGTTGTCCCTTGGACGCAATCGAAACCTCGGATTGTTCTTCTGCCACGTGTCCACCCTTTTACTACGCTTACGCAGATGGAAGCTTCATCGCGCGCCTCTATCGCGATACTCTCTCTATGTCTTCTCTTTTCCTAAAAAACTTCACCTTTGGTTGCGCCCACACCGCACTCGCCGAACCCATTGGCGTAGCAGGTTTCGGTCGGGGCTTATTGTCTCTCCCTGCTCAACTTGCTACCTACTCCCCGCAACTGGGTAACCGGTTTTCCTATTGTTTGGTCTCTCACTCGTTCGACGGAGAACGGGTTCGCAAACCGAGTCCACTCATTATTGGACGCTACGACGGCGCCGGCGAATCGAGTGATTTTATTTACACGTCCATGCTTCGGAACCCAAAGCACCCTTATTTCTACTGCGTGGGACTCGCCGGAATCTCCGTCGGTAACCGGACAATTCCGGCGCCGGAGATGCTGAGGAGGGTGGACGGAAGGGGAAACGGCGGCGTGGTTGTTGATTCCGGGACCACGTTCACGATGTTGCCAACTAGTTTGTATAACTCGGTGGTGGCTGAGTTTGATCACCGAGTGGGGCGAGTTCAGAAGCGCGCGAGTGAGGTTGAAAAGAAAACGGGTCTTGGGCCGTGCTATTATTTGGACGGGTTGGTGAAGGTTCCGGTGGTGACGTTGCATTTTGTTGGTAATAATTCCAATGTGGTGCTGCCAAGGAAGAACTACTTTTACGAGTTTTTGGACGGTGGTGATGGCGCGAGGAGGAAGGGGAAAGTGGGGTGCATGATGCTGATGGACGGTGGTGATGTGGCTGATTTAAGCGGTGGACCCGGGGCCACACTTGGAAATTACCAACAGCAAGGCTTTGAGGTTGTGTATGACTTGGAAAAGCAACGCGTGGGGTTCGCCAGGAGGCAATGCGCGTCGCTTTGGGATAACCTTAACAGCGAGAAAAGCTAGTACCTACTCTGCGCTGCTTACCACTGGATTATTCTGGTGAGGGTCGCGTTTACTATTTGTAAATGGAAAATAAGGTAGCGGGCTTGGGCTTGGGCTTGGATCTCCAATCCGTGCTCATGTGTATATTTATGTACCTAATGGATAAAAGAGAATTTATGCCCTTTCACTTTGTACTTGTACGTAAATTAATTGACACGAGGCAACAAGTGAAGTCTGAAAGTCTTATTATTATTATTATTATTATTATTACATTTTGATTGAAATTGTGTTCTATTTTCATATTACTTTTTAATTGAGGTGGCCTTCAATTTAAACTCAAACAAGTACCTTTGGTATATTTCAGCAAACATCATTTTAACAATAGATCAGAATTAAAAAATGTGTATTTAGTGTTTAATTATAATAAATAAATTTGATTTTGTATTTCAGAATTAAATAATTAGTAAGAAAAGAGGATAAGATCCTCTGCATAATTTATATTTGTTTTTTTAACACTAATAATTAGATAATAAATTAATTTGTGCAAATTTGACTTTTTTTTTAATATCATCCATTATTTTTAAAATGTTTTTAAATTTATATGTGATACCAATTCGTGTATATGACAATTTATCTAACACGTTTTTTAACATTGTGGACTCGTGATTTTATACTTATATGTTTGCTTTTTTTTTTTAACCTACTAATGTATAATTATATAATGTTCCTACAAAAGATATACCCGTTCACCATAACTTCTGCCATCGCATATTTCTGTGATATTTTCATACAATATTTTAGATTCTCCTTATTTATAGGAGGAGGGTACTTGCAATGACACTCCGACAGTTAAGTAAGTATTCGGTATAGAATAATAAATGTTATTAAATATTCTGAAGTTCTTCTTTTATCTGTCTTTTTTACTTTCTTTTTATAGGCATAATACTGGATTAATGGGCTTGATGAGTCAGCCCTAGATTAGCCGTTTGACTACTTGAATAATTAACCTTTTTTTATTGGTTATTTATCTTAATTAACTTGTTAATTTATTTTGATATGATTAAAGGGTGACGGTGCCTCTCGTTCGAAAGTGAAGTCAAAGGAGTGATGAGGCCGAAGGGGTGTTGGTACCACTCGTCCCGAGGTGCGGCCGAAGAGATGTTGGTACCCCTCGTCCAGATGTGAGGCCGAAGGGGTGTTGGTACCACTCGTCCCAAGGTGAGGCCGAAGAGATGTTGGTACCCCTCATTCAGATGTAAGGTCGAAAGGGTGTTGGTACCTCTTATCCAGAGGTGAGGCCGAAGGGGTATTGGTACCTCTCGTCCCGAAGTGAGGTCGAAGGGGTGTTGGGTTCCTGATTTTTTTAAGGATGACCGAATAATGCCTCAGCAAACTTTGGAAGCGAGATTACTAGACAATTGTAAAAGTTTAACGCTGGAAAAATATGATGGAACTTCTTATCCTAAGGACCACATGGATATATTCACTACATAAGTCGGCCTTTACACTGACGATAGTGCCCTACTATGCCGAATATTCCCAACATCGCTCCGTGGACCAGTTTTCAATTGGTTCACTAGATTACCGCCCACTTCCATATACTCATTTGCAACGCTTGTCATGCGCTTCAATTTTCAATTTATCACCAGTCATCCTCATCAACTAACCTCGTTGGCTCTGGTTAATATTCGCAAGGAGAAGAAGAAAACACTCAGGGCGTTTATGGAACGTTTTAGGAAAATGGCCCTCTCAATCCAGAACTTGGATCCGGCAATTGCGACTCATCATCTTACAACAGCCCTTAGGCCAAGTCTGTTTGTCAACAATATCTACAAAAAAACTCCTGTCGACCTAGATGAACTACGTTGCCGAGCAACCAAGTACATGCAGATGGAAGAACTGACTATGTTCTGCAACTAGGCCCAGATGGAGCAAGTGTCGAGTCGAAGAGAATCTGAATGGAACGAACACACAAGAAATAAACACGAAAACAAGGACCAAAAGATTAGAGTTGAACGTCTCCTGAGAGGACCTAGGTATTCGAGTTACGCAATGTTAAAAACCAATTAGTCCAGGGTACTCGAGCAGACTTTAGCAATAGAGATATTGATAATATCGAAGTGCGTGAACACCCTCACTCGGGCTAGAAATTGTAGTTTGTAAATTTAGTGCACTCTTTCCTTACTCGGATTTTGTCCTCTTAAAAGAACATGAAGAAAGGTTTTCCTGATAAAGTCTTTAACGAGACACTTCATCAATAAAATAATAGAACTTTCTTTATAACTCAACAGTCTCTTATTCTCAACATTCTTTCCTGGGTACCCCACTTGGCTATGGTTGAATAAAAATTCCCTCCCGAGTACCTCACTTAGCTAAAGTTGAATCACTATTCCCTCCAGATACCTCACTCGGCTAAAGTTGAATCAATATTCTCTCCCGAACACTTTACTCAGCTAAGGTCAAATTAAATATTTCCTCCAAAGTACCTTACTCGGCTAAGGTCGAATTAAATATTCCTTCCTAAGAAAGGTTGAATTGTCATCACCTATCGGATATCTTGCTTAACCAAGATTCATATATTTTCTCTCAACACATCTCGATTTGTTTATTTTCCCAATAACTTCGCTTGGTTTGAATGTTTTATCTCCTAACAACCCCCTTAGGTTAAGGGAGAATTTACATTTACTCATTCGGTTCAAATGTTCGCAAACGTTTACTATGAATGATTACTACCATGTAACTTATTCGATTCGAAGTGTTAACTAGCTGCAAATATCGTGGTTATTAATCATTTTTAACTTGTTCATTTTTTAGCCATGCATAATGTTGTTACCAAAAGTTTCCTCAGACACTTAACAAAATTTTATCAAGAAAGAAACTTTCATATTCCAAATGAAGGCACTAAAAGGTCAGGGTCTTACAAAAATGGGTGCTAATGGCACAGAACATACAAAAAATATGTACAAACCCCTTTTGACATAATTCATCTTTTAGACTAATGATCCCCGCGATTTTCCTATATTCGGTTGTTACTTCATTTAAAACCTAAGATGACTCCCCCCTTTTGATTGATGCTCCATTTAGGGGCAAATTATATAATCGGATTAAAAAAGATGTGTAAAATATTCCGAGTACCAATACTAATATATAATTAGTGGCAGCAATTGATGGATTGATCAATGGTGGAGCTAAAGCATAAAATGTTTTGAAATTGCCGTTTGATATTCAAAGTTAGCTATTTACTTCGGTATCAATATAATATTGTACTGCGATTTATAAAATTTAATATAAATTCGACAGTTTTCCATTATAAATCCCCGGGGTTTTGTTAAAAATAAAACGTTCAAATATTAATAATAAGTATACATATTTTTTATTAAATCATACAAACATGATATAAAAAATAACATTAAAATTTATGCAATAATGGTATATCACCGTAGTGTCGTAGAAGAGTACAAGTACCACACCGAAATACTTATTTTTAGCTAAACTCGTAATCAAAATTTTTAATAAATTGTAATTAATAATAAAAATATATTTCAAAGAATATATTATTAATATTTTTGAAAGATATTCACATTAAATTTAAAATATTAACGTAAACACTATTTAAAAGTGGAAATTATTATTTTAAAATGTTTAAAATCTACCCCAACATATTATAAAAAACAAGTGTTTTAAATATGGGATCTTATTTATTCGTTTCATGAAATTGGGGTGAAGAAATAGAAGGGAAAGATAATTGGGGAGACGAGGCACGTAGACAAACCAAAGTGAGGAAGGGTTTGGGAAATTGGGTAATCTGATTTCAGAATTAGGTGTCACGAGTAATGATTATTCATTATTGTTACTGAAGTGAAAAGATTCTCAATGTGGTAAAGATTTTATGGGTCATAAAGTGTTGGCAGTTTCTGTGTTGTAATTGGAGTAGGATCTGTAACGTGCTCCATCATCCAAGTAATGAACAAATGTTGCCAAATTTGAAAACGAATCATTTTTTCTGTGACGTGAAGACTCTTTCCACATTTCCAGCTACACGTTTTTTTCTAAGTAATATCGCACCTCCTCTTTCCTATTCTTTCAATCTTGCGCGGGTCCCCTTTAAATGCCGCTACAATATAGTATAAGTAATATTCCCCTGATATTTTTTTATTTCCATGATTTGTGAGTATCGAAACATTTTATGAATAAAATTTAATATGAATTATTATATTATTAAAAAAGTTAATTTTTATAATAATGTATAACTTTTACGGTTTTGCAAGCTGGTGACACCCTTCAGCAGTCACTTTTGAAAAGACCGCGTCATTTTGCGTATTGATTTTACCCAAGGCATAGAAGCAAGAGATCAAAATGTTTATAAAAGTGCTTTAGATTTTGAATTCTCCAAACCAGAAAAACCTTCCCTTTTTATATTAAGTTCCGTTCACTTCAAATTTAGAAAAACACTGCTTTACTTTTTAAAATTTTTAACGTGTATCACTGCATTTATATATTTGAAAATTTAATTAAAAAGATAACAAAATTTATTAAAAATATGTTAACTGTATTAAAAAAAAACCATTGCAATATATTAAAAAAAAAACTTTTGCCAGATTGTTGTGACGTATATGCATGAAATGTTGACGTTAAAAAAGAGTGGTAAGTAGAAAGAGCTACAGTGAAGTCCGAACAAGGAACAAGCTGCTTTCAACTCTGGATACAGCTAGCTTCGCTGTCCTCACTCTCCATAACACGCACGTGTGCTTTAAGATACTCACCAACGTGCCCCACACAGTGCTAGTATTTACGAGTTCCGTTTTTAAATATGTTTTATAAAATTTTATTTAAAGTTAATTTGGTACGAAAATAAATTGTTCAAATTTGATAACTTATTTTTTTTCAAAAAGGAAGTGTTTTTTATATTAAATAAATGTAATCGTTATGGGAAGTCCGAGTAGAGAGGTAAACGGGCCTGCTACACCCTGAAAGGGCTTTTTTTTAAGCTCCCTTTTGCACTTCATTTTTTTTCTTTTCACACTTTTAATATATTTTTGTAATATTTTGTTCTAAAAATACTCTTTTTTTTTTTTTGGCTTTTCTTCTATGTTGTCCTTCTGTTGTAAGAAAAGAAGCAGCAACTCTTCTCGGTAAACATGGCTAACCCAAGTTGTACTATGGTTTCTCTACATATATCAGTATGATATTCTGGAGATAAGGAATATCATAAATATTTATCAATTTCATGATTTTTAAATATCACTGTATATTTCCCTCATTATTTGTCAGCATAATAGAGGATCATTTTTATTGTTGCGACGCTTGAATCTCTCCGTTCTTCTCATTATTTTTCAACTTTTATATAACAACTCTGCACAGTGAATTGAGGTGTTTGACTGGGAACTTAGGTTCTTGACAATTTGAGATTGTTTAACACAATTCAAAAATAAAAGAAAAACACTAATAGATTTTGAAAATATTTTTTTGTTAGTCCAAAACAAATTTCTAAAGTTTTAGTTACAAAATTGTATTCATCCTTTTATAAAAGTTTAATTCTTAAAAGCATTTGAAGTTAACTTTAAAAATTAAGTTTCAATAAACAGTGATATCTTTTCAAAAATATCAAGCTTTTTTTTTTTACTTAAATAGTATAATTTTAAAAATAATTTTTCAAATTACTATAATTTAATTTTTTTTTCATGTCTAGTGCTTTTTTTTTATCACATCATATGATGTTTCAAACCTGCATAGTCGATATTAATTTTTACAATCTAGTATCACCTCATTCAGTTCAATACTATCTTAGATTTACACGTGGTTTTTTTATAAGCTTGTATCGCCCCCATAAGTATGCAACAATCTAAACAGGTCAGATGGAGTCATGTGGCCTATAAAAGAATTGATACTAATTTCAACAGTTAAAGTATGAGATTATTATCGTCTGTGGGCGATTCTTCTAGAATGTTAACACGTGTTATGAAAATTAATTTATCTTTTAAATAATTATTATAAATATATTTTTTGTTCACATTACATGTCTGAATATATATAATGTGAAATTGAACATAAATTACCTTGGATGCAAAAACATAAGGTTGGTATTAGGTTAATATTTTCTTTTGAAAATTTAGAATTTTTTTAGTTGCTATTTGAATATTACAGTACATGTGCTAAAATTGGACATTATATGGCTTTAATGTTACATGTTCTTAACTTTGGTCTCGGGTTTCAAAGTTCCACATCTTATTATGGCGAACCCTAATTTTTGGGGGAAGGAACTATTTGGGTGGAGATTAATGAAGCATAGAGTAAGAAAATGGTGGACCTGTAGTGGAGTTTTGAAGGGATGGGTTGCAACAAGGTTCTTGTTATTGTTGCGAAGAAAGATATACTAAGGGATAGAGGGAAACTTTATCATAAAAAGTTGGTGAATAGTTATTGGAAAGGGATGACTGAGTTTTATGAGACTCTTAAGAGTATCATGTCTTTCTTTCGTTTGACCTCAGTTGTGTCATAGCTAAGAGCTTGTTTAAATGCATCTTTGTTTTTGTTCACGAACAATGTTACAGTGATAATTTTGTCACAGTTGTGTTGTTTGTGTCATATAGTGAGACTCTTTCCCATTGCCTATTATTTAATCTTAACTATTGGATTAAAAACTCGATGTAGAATCCATACCAACTTATAGAAAAACCATCCTTCCAAGACTTTTGAAAAAAGATAGAACAAATATTAGAATTCACCAGTCACCACAAGTAAATGTAAAAAGTTGAAGCGCAAATATTGATATTATAAAGACAAAAAATGTTATCTCTAATTAAAAAAAAAATTAGAAAGGATAAAAAGAAAGATTTTGATCACCGTTTTAACTTATGCTTTGTTTTTAAATGAGTAGTGGCATGCTAATATAAACATGCTAGTGAGAGATGGCACATTTTAAGATTTTAAAAAAAGTATTTCAAAATTTTTATTTTTAAATTTATTTATAAAAAATATTATAATCTTAACTATCAAATTAAATATTATTAAATTTAATGATTAGAATAAATGGTCCATCACAATCTTATGTCAGAAAAAAAAAGATGTTAAAAATACCACAAGTAACTCTCTTGCGTTAATGTATAACCGGTACATATTTAGAGAAGATAATACAATACCCATTTTTATACTCTCGCCTTAAAAACTTCTCTCACCTAAGTTCATTATATATGCATGTCGAACGAAAAAAAAGTTCATATATGCACAAATAGCAATTTCTTCTACCATATGTAGAATTTGGAATTTAGAAATGAGAGAAAAATTTAAAAATTTATTTTGATTTGAGTAAAATTTGATACTTTAATTAATAAGTTTTGAATATAAGAAAATTAAAATAAAAATTAAGAAAAAAATACAAGATAAATTTCACTTATTTTAAAAATAAAAACTTAATTAATATAAAAAATTAAATTGAAAGAAATAAAAATATAACTTAAGCCTTTTTTTAAGAATAGAACGTGGCAAAAAAAAAAGAAAGTATTAATAGTTTAGAACCTGAGCAGTCGTCACAGCTGCGTCAATGTCATTCCCGAAAATGCAAATATACGTAGTTACGTCACTTTCACACTTTCCTCTGTACTTTTACTTGAACAAACTCAAACATTGGATGCCGAACTTCTTTTCGCGGTTTCTTAGAACACACGTCATTCTAATTCTATCCTTCTCCCACTCCAACATTTCCTTCCTTCATTCTTCTTCTTTCTCGCAAGTACAACTGCTTTTCTTTTTCTACCCTCTGATTCCATTTTTCCATGGAATTTAATTTCTGTTTTACTCACTTTTACGATAAACCTTTCTTGTATAAATAGGATTCATGTTTATCTTTATTCTTTAGTTCCGATTTTATTGTCAAAAATATAGTGGGAGTAATTGTTCATGCTAATAGCTTCCAAGGATACCCATATTCAATAGATTCTTATCAATGCACGTTTTCAGTTACAAATGAATAGTCAGAAGGATAAGGCCGAAGATAGGGACGTGATTATAGCAAAGGGTGATAAAGAAGATGAGTCATTTTCTGGCTTTCATGGATTGACGATAGACTTCGGTAGTGATAAGAGTAAGACCAAAACTTTTCATCCTCCGATTGAAACGCATTGGGATCTTCCTTCATCACAAAGAAGAAAGGATTCTTCTTCCCACCTGAAGTCACTGTTGTCTTTCCCGCTCAAGAAATTTAGAAGGAATAAAAGCCTGAAAATGATTCTAGAAGGAGCTCGTGATCCCAAAGATAATCAAATTGTGGAGTCTTTTCGTGAAATGCTTTTACAAGAGGGTCTTTTGCCACCTAAGCACGATGATTATCATACTCTTTTGAGGTATCTATGTATGTCTCTCTTGCTGTTCTGTGACAAGTTTGCACTTTGCAGGGCTGGTTTTTTAATTGCATTGCCTTTGATGTGAGGTTTCTGCGCATGAGGGATTTCGACATGCCAAAATCCAAGGATATGTTTCAGAATTATCTGAAATGGCGCAAGGAATTTCGAGTAGATAAGCTGGCTGAGGTGAATAACCCGAAACTTCAACATATGTTTCTTTTTTAGTATGAAATTTCTAATTGGTCGATACATGTTGAGTTGTAGTCTGGTAGAGGTGATTTAAAATTATTCTTTCTTTGATGTCTTGTAATGCATGTGGAGGTATCATTTGGATATGGGGAGAGGTTGATTTTTCTAAAGCATTTATCATGACTTGCCGTCTCAATGTAGAAATGGAAATGATGAATGTTAGTTACCCTTTTAATTTAACGAGTTTAATTTTGATACAAAGTAAGAGTAACGCAACACTGTCATCTAATTACATGACACCCCTAATTATCACTTTAAAGTAATTATTATAAAAGTTCATAATTTTTAAATAATAAGACAATTCGTGATTGGTTTGAAATTTAAAACCTTGAATGTATGTCAAAAGGAAGCTTTACATCTATACTCCTCCTCCCAGGGGCGTGTTTCGGGAATAGTTTGGGGGCTTTGGGACCCCCATTAAACCGCCAGCAGAAAATTTACCATGATTTTAGCATCAAAATGTAACCATTAATGTAATTTAGAAGTTCTTCACCTCTTGTTATTAATGTAATTTTTGTTAAAAATCGTTAAGTTCTTGCTTCATGCTACAATTCAGTTCAATAACGATGCTGATTTGAACTATTTATGGGCTTCACATTTTGATGCATAATCAGGAATTCAAATTCACGGAGTACAATGAAGTGAAGAAATGCTATCCTCATGGATTCCACGGGGTTGACAGATTTGGCAGACCCGTGTATATTGAGAGAATTGGGATGGTAGACCTTAACAAACTAGCGCAAGTAACCACATTTGAAAGGTTTATAAAGTATCATGTGTCAGAACAAGAGAAAACTCTTAAAGTAAGATTTCCTGCATGTTCACTGGCTGCTAAAAGGCACATAGCATCCACTACAAGTATCTTGGATGTCAACGGAGTAGTAAGCAGATTCTTCTATATATTTTGCCTTCTTATTAGAACTTGCTTACCATTTTCCCGACTCATAGTTCTTCAGATGGGGGGCGTGGGACTAGGGAAAGGTCTTTTAAACCATTCATGCAGACTATACAAATTGAAACCTCGTTATGGTCTATCTAGGTTCACTTCACTTTCTAGCGATCCATGTCTATATTATATGGTTTCTGAATGCTGATATGATTATTTGGCTGTATTCTTCTAGGGAATGTCTAATTTCTCAAAGCCCGCAAGATACCTCTTTATGGAAATTCAGAAGATCGATAGCAGTTACTATCCTGAGGTAATTTTTAGATTGTAGCTCGTACGCAGAAGATGATTTGGATATGCTTGTGAATTGTGATAAATGTGAGAAACTGGGGGTCAGTTTATCAGATGATAGGACAATGACCAGTTTTAATGTTGTTTACAATGATTCAGTAACATAAAATATTATAATCTATAAAACAGTTACTGGTTTTAGATCAAAATTTCTGGTACATTTATGGCGTAACTATCATATATAGTTTTATACGAAGTTGCGTAATGGAAGGGAGAAATCCTTTTTAGTTTTGGATGAACTGCTATCTCTAATTACAGTTTGCCTACATGTTTTTGATCTCTCTCCTTAGGGTATCAATATTTTTTTATGATGCAAGGTTGAACACTAACTTACTGATTACACTCGGAATTAAGACATGCCAGAATTTTTATGCAAAACAGTTTGCTAAGTTTCTTTTTAACAATCATAGATAGACCCGAGCTGCTTCGATATAGGCATTAGTGTGCAGTTGTTTAGTATTCATTTTTGTACTTGCAGACACTAAATCAGCTCTTCATTATTAATGCCGGATCTGGGTTTAGGATGCTGTGGAAAGCAGTAAAGACATTCCTAGATGTACGCACAGTAGCAAAAATTCAAGTATGAATCACTGAAACTACATATTATTTCGTTTTCGGATACCATGAAGTTGCACCTACTTTACTCTGGTAATATTACTCTCAAGCCTGTATCTGTGCTGAATGTACAAGATGACTGTTTCAGGTGTTGGGTTCTAGTTATCTCAATGTGCTGCTTGAGGCTATAGATCCGAGGTAACATGACTTCTGCATCGTTTAGCCAAGCTTTTTTCGATAGTAGCTACCTTGTCGATGAACTTACTTCTAACAAGTCAAAAAAAAAAAAGAGAGATTCTGCATTCAATGAAAGCTCCTATATTTGATTGTCTGATTATACAGTAATTTGCCAATGTTTCTGGGTGGCAACTGCACATGTTCTGATTATGAAGGCTGCATGATGAGTGATCGAGGGCCCTGGAAAATTCCAGAAGTGCTAGAAATGATTCAGGTTTGGCAGTACTGTGAATGACATCTCGAAGTTTTTCAGCGCGCTACTTGTCTTTGTATTGTCATATAGAAGCAGTTGAGAGGTGCATGTCTCATTAATCATGCAGGTTGTTAACTTGAGAGAAGAGATCGACGGTAATGCGGCTTCAGAAGATTCCTTGAGAGAAGAGATCGATGGTAAATGTGAAGTCAGTAATGTGGCTTCAGAATATTCCTTGATGCCCAATAAAGTGAGGAATTATTGAATTATTCACCTTTGTTCTACCAATGCGATGGGCACCTTTACATAAAATGATGAAATGCAGGTTGACATGCAAAACAAAGATGACTATACTATGAGTCTACTTGAGGAGGCGGCATGTGCAGGATCAGACTCGGCATGTAGGTCAGCATTACAAAAAATTGACTGTCTTGAAGCTGTTCTTGGAGACACCAAGAATGTGAGTTTTTCATACGATGATTCCATGTTACAGTTAAACCATGACAATCCAAAATGCTTAGGGGTTTTTGCTGATACTTGTACATATAGCAGAAAATCAAGAAGCTGGAAGACGCACTTCAGGACACCAGGATGGTGAGCTCATAAACACTGATGAATGTTTCCTCTAGCACTGCGAAAATTACAGTTTGTTTTACCTTTCTCTTTCAGGCCTTGAAGGAACTTGCACAGCTTATAGAACAGCCGAAAATGTAAAATTGGCTACTGTTAACACTGTTGCAGTTACTCAAATGATTATTTTTCCCCTTCTATTATTATTAGATGAAAGTTCAGCGTACTGTTATATTAACATTTTATCAGTGTGGTTCTACAGAATTCTACCAAAAATTAGTTGATGTACGTGAGAAAAATTAACACATCCTAGAATGCCTAGACAGGGTCATTTTCATGAAGTTTTAAGAGTTGAATGATCAGATTGAATTGATCATGTTACGATAATCACACGACTTATTAAAATAATTTAAGTTTAAAACAATTTATCAGTTTGAGGTACTTTGGGACGTGTAACAACTCTGTCGCAGAAACAGCATGGACTAACACTACACATATTTCGCCATGCCATGGCATGCTTTTTCGCTGCGAAACGAAAAATCAAATGGGCTTTTCCAACTTCGGATCAAATTGTGGCTTCTTCTATCCTTAGCCATCTAAGACCTTAATGAACCTTGGAAAACATATTTTAACCACCAAAATTAATAGATTTTGAATTTGTCTTATATAAGAAGAATAATATTTAAATCTTATTTTACTAAGTGAGGTCTACTAAATAGATTAGATCGCACTGTTAAATTTAATCATTTAAAATTTCAAATATTAGGTTAATCGAAAGGTTTCTTTAATACTCATTAAAAAAAAACTTTTTTGGCTATAAAATTAACACTTGATAAATATCAATTAAAGTAATGTCCATCATATTATTATATATATTATTTGTTGATTAACTACCACTGAATAGAACTTTTACTCTTATAAGTGTTAGCGGGAGACAACCTTTTATATGTCCACAACGAAATATGGCAAGCCAAACTAAAGCAAGGCATTGATTGATGACCCAGGTTCTCTTTACCAAGTTAATTGCTTTAATTCATCGTGTATTATTATTGGTCACTGATCCCATTACTTGGTGCTTTTCGGTTATGCCATGAAAAGGCACACGTATCTTTGTGAAATTCACGATTCCTTGTGTGTTGCGAAGTTTTCTATTCTTTTGGTCTTGTCCGGCTCCTTTCATTACTCTCATCATTAACTTTTGGGACATTAAATCAGTCTTGTAATCTTGTCAGTTTCATAGTTCTTCGTTTTGGATACCCAGAGTTAATAACACGAAACACTCAATTCATACGAATAATTCTAAATCTTCTTACCTTTTATTCTTACAAATCTTTCTAATTATTAAATAAAAAGTATTTAATATATTTTATGTTTTCAACCTAATAATCAGAACATCTTCGTTTAATACTTTTATAAAGTAGTAATAGGATACACCAAAGCTCAGTCCATTTTCCATACTCATTCTAATCTTTCTCCTCAATTATCATGGCTCTTCTACCAACCTGCCCCTCTTCCTTCACTTATAGATTCAGTTATGATTTGTTCATCAGCCTTAGGGTTTTAGATACGCGTCACGGTTTCACCGGTCATCTCTACAAAGCGCTTTGTGACAGTGGAATCCACACCTTCATTGACGCTGAGGAGCTTCAAAAAGGAGAGGAAATCACACCATCACTTCTCAAGCAACTGAAGAATCCAGGATTGCCATCGTCGTGCTCTCTAACAACTATGCATCTTCATCGTTTTGCTTAGATGAACTTTCCGACATTCTTCACTGTGTTAACCAAAAAGGTCGATTAGTTTGGCCTATTTTCTATATGTGGATCCTTCCCAAGACAACAAACTGGGGCCTATGTAGAAGTATTAGCTAAGCCCGAAAAGAACTTCATGGATAACAAGGAAAAGGTCAAGAATTGGAGGAATGCTCTTCAACAAGTAGCTAAAGTTATCTGGCTGGCATATCAAGCTTGGATACGTTCTTATTATGTCATGTTATTTACGTTCTATATGTCTAATTATTATGCCTTGACTTATAGTAATCACTATTACAAACACATGCATGATGCATAAGCATATGACTTCACTTCTTTTATTGGATATAGGGATGGATATGAACACGAGTTTATTGGAAAGATCGTTCAAGAGGTCTCAAGAAAGATCATTCGTGTTCCTTTGTCTGTTGCTTAATATCCAGTTGGGTTGGAGTCTCGCGTGCCAGAAGTAATTTCTCTTTTCGATATTGGGTCTAATGATAAAGTTCACATGGTATTGGTGTCATAGGTAAAACGACCCTTGCTCTAGCAGTTTATAATTCAATTGCAGATCATTTTGAAGGTTTATGTTTTCTTGAAAAATCAACAAAACATGGAGTACTACATCTCCAAAAGATCCTTCTTTCTATAACACTTGGAGAGAAAAAAAAGAGTTAATAAATCTCAGTGAAGGAATTTCAATAATAAAACATAGACTCCAGCACAAAAGCTTCTTTTGATTCTAGATGATGTCCACAAGCGGGAGCAGTTACAGGCTATTGCTGGAAGAGGCGATTGGTTTGGTCATGGCAGTAGATTCATTACACCAATCGAGACAAACAGTTGCTAGCTTGTCTGTTGAAAGAACATACGAGGTGGGAGAGTTGAATCAGAAAGATGCTGTTGAATTGCTCAAACGGAATGCTTTCAAAGCTGATAAAGCTAGTTCGAGTTATGTGGATGTTTTAAATCGTGCAATCACTTATGCTTCTGGGCTTCCTTTAGCTTTGGAAGTAATAGGATCTAACTTGCTTTAAAAGGGCATAGAAGAATGGAAATCTGCATTAGCCAAGTAGGAAAGAATTCCTCATAAAGACATCCTACAGATACTTGAAGTGAGCTTTGATGCTTTGGAGGAAGAAGAGCAAAGAGTTTTCCTTGACATTGCATGTTGCTTCAAAGGATATGAATTGGAAAAGGTTGAAGATATACTTCAGGCTCATTATGGTGTCTCCGTGAAATATCATGTAAGAGTGTTATTTGAAAAATTTATTGTAAAGCTTCGTCAGAATTGCTTTGGTCGTGTTTATGTGAAATTATATGATTTGATAGAGGATATGGGTAGAGAAATTGTCCGACGAGAGTCACCAAAAGAACCTGGAAAACGCAGTAGATTAATGGAGAGGCCTACAAGAAGATGAAAAACCTCAAAACACTCATAATTAGAAATGGCCGTTTTTCCAGAGATCCTGAACATCTTCCAAAATGTTTAAGAATATTCGACTGGTGTAAATATCCTTTCCCTTATTTACCGTCTGATTTTAGCCCAGAGAATCTTGTTATATTCAAGTTACCCCATAGTTGGTTGACATCGATTGAGTGGGTCGGGTCAAGGAAGAAGGCGAGTTTTAAACTTGAATCGGTGTGATTGTCTAACAGTGATACCTGATGTATCTGGTTTGCCAAATCTAGAAGAATTATCATTTGAATGGTGTCGAAATTTAATTGCAATCGTGAGTCTGCAGGGTTGCTGAGTAAACTCAAAATTTTGAGAGCTGGTCTCTGTGAGAAGCTTATGAAATGTCCACCCCTCAAGTTACCCTCTCTTGAATACCTGGACCTTCATGATTGTTCTAGTCTTGAATATTTTCCAAAAATATTAGTAGAGATGGAAAATATAACTAAGCTTAATTTCTTGGGGGGCGTTGGCTCTTGCATGAAACAAGTGCCACATTCATTTAGAAATATTACACGGCTTTCACAATTAGAGCTACGGAGCATTGAAAGCATTGAGTTACCAACTAGCATTTTCATGATGCCAGAGTTGACTCGTATTACTACGGAGGGATACGGCAAAGAGTGTGAGATACACCTAAAAGAGGATTATTATAAAGGTGAAAAACAAACGAGCTCAATGCTGTCAGTGTCATCAAACCTGAAATGCCTCACTTTCCTTAGATGGAATCTATCAGATGAATTTTGGACAATAGGTCTCACGTGGTTTGTTAACGTGAAAGAATTAAACCTATCTTACAATAATTTCACAATTGTTCCACAATGCATCAAAGAATACCGCTCTTTACGGAAGCTTTACTTGAATGGTTGCAAGCGGCTTCGAGAAATTAGAGGGATTCCACCAAGCTTAGAATATTTCTCTGCGGAAAATTGTGAATCCTTGACTATCTCACAGAGAAGCGTGTTGTTGGCATTAAGTCCTGTGTTGTTTGTTGATGTGAAAGAATTAAACCTGTAGTTCAATAATTTCACAATCATTCCTGAATGCATCAAAGAATGTCGCTTTCTACGAAATCTTTACTTGGATCATTGTGACCAACTTGAAGAAATTAGAGGGATTCCACAAAGCTTAAAAAAATTGTCTACATGGGATGTAATTCCTTGAGTTCCTGGTGCAGAAGCATGTTAACGAATCAGGTTTGTTTAAATTTCACTTTTTAATGTAATGTATTTGATAGTTTTTATCGTCACTAAACAAACTTATGAATTAGTTGTTGACCACTAAAAGGAATTGCATGGGCCTGGAAACACTTATTTTTGGGTGCCAAGCCCAAAAGCAGCATGGATTCCAGAGTGGTTCAAGCACCAGAGCAGTGGAAAGTCAACTTCTTTCTAGATTCGTAACAAGTTTCCTGACGTAGTTCTCTGTCTTGTTCTTCCGCCTGCATGGTTCAATGAATGTACAAATGTGACCATCAATGACAGGAGATTTCCTCTCTTTTTGAAACACGATTCCTGTTGTATGAGGTATGACCGTTTAGGTGTGTGCCTAGGCCATACATTTCTTGTTCATATGAAAAAGAATATCATAGACTTTGGCGGTATATATGGTCTGGACAGAGTGCTTAAAGAAAATGAGTGGAATCATGAGGAGGTTGCAATAAATGAGTCTTATAGAAAATTAAACTCAATGGATATTAACCAGATGAGGGTTGGAATCCATGTATTGAAAGAGAGAAGTACCATGAAGGATATTAAATTCACCAATCCTTATCAAAAGGAAAAACTAGTCTAGAATTGCCCACCACCTCCACAGCATGAGCTTACTCTCTAGAATGGAACACTTGGTTATTGCTCTCCATTTTCGTTTATGATGTCTACAAAGGGGAATGGATCAACTCTTCCAATTCATAGTATTTGTATGCCAACAAAGATAAATCATGTATATTATGTTCATGTGGTATTGCCCTCAATAATTTCCCTCCTTTTAGCCGCAAGTGTTTTACTTGTTATCACCATGGTATAAGCAACAAGATTTCTAGAAGAATTAAACTGAAATTTCAATTCAGATGCTGTGCTTTTAGGTCATCATGTTCTGCATTCTCTTCAAGTCTTTTGATTTTCAGCGTCAAACGTCATTCTTCTAGGACTTGAGATAACGAGGTGAGTTTTTGAAAAAGCTGAACCTAGTTGTTGAAAGCTAAAATATTTACTTTTTCGTTTTTATGCACATGTGGATGTTAAGAATTCGGTAAATGCATACACTTCCCTTTTGAAGTTTTCTTTTTTGAAAGAGTGTGAAGAATTACACCCTTAATGATCAATATAATCTGATTGGATTGATTTTGGTTCCAGGAGCCTTAGGCTAATATTTGCCAAAAGGATAGTGGGTGATATGTTTGGGGGTGACAAACAATTAACAATGACAGATTGGTGGGTCGTTCTCTTGTACAATGCTTCGAATATAACTTAGGGGCAATTGGCAAAGTACAAAACATTTGTTCAACATGATTGCCATGGAGCTAGCTACTTTTGCCATTTTTTGTTTGAATTTATGTAAATTGTGGGGCAGCAAACCTGAATATATTAAGTGACTGGTTCCATCAGTGCTTACCTATATATGAGTTGTGTTACCTTTCCATTGATGTAATTTGTGCAGGTGCTAGAGGTGATGAAGATAATTTTATGCAGAAACATGCCATGCTAACATAAAGTGGATCATATCAAATCTTAGTTACAGAATTTTTTTCAGTTGGTTATAATATTTTCATAACAAATTTTTATGGTAATTTTTTACAATAATAAACTTTTTATCTATTTCTTTTTTAACAAATCACTCATATTACTAGTTTTTTTCCCCCCCTCTAATCTTCTTATTTTATTTTAAGTTATAGCAAAAATTTATAAAACTTTTATACAAATAGCATTTATCTTTCTCAATTACCCTGTACACTACATACTATAAATTAATAATTTTATTGTGTCATGTACTAACTAATTTTTTTCAAAGGTTTTGTGATATAATATAATAACATTTTTAATGTATGTTTACAATGCATGATAAAAAATCAATAAATAATATTTTTTATTAAAATAATAGTATTATGTTGGCAATATATAAAAATTTTAATATTATTTCATTTTAATAAATAATTATTACATTTAAATTTTTATTATATATAAAAGATAAGATTTTGTTAACCTCGGCACTTAAAATTAATTTTAATCATCTATAAAAATTTATAAAAAAATTACATATTTTTATATTAAAGTTTTAAAAATATAATAAATATATATTTTTAATAAAATTTATTATTATAAATTGTTTATTCTTAACTTTAAGAATTAAAATTAATAAAACTTAAAAAAAATAAATTTTAAAAAATATATAAAAGTGACAAACATAAATAATGTCTATCATCGAACATATGAATAAACAAATAATGAATTGTTTTAGTTTAAGTTATGATTTCAAAATTTGTTATCCATTATAGTCTTATTTAATTTGAACATAATTATTATATAACATAACATGATAAAATAAAAAAATTATAAATGTTATTAATATTTTTTAATTAAAATTTTATTTTAATAATATATATTACCAACCTTTATTATACATGTTATTAAAATAAAACTTTAGTTTTAATAAAGTAACAAGGCAAACCCTTATATTACTTACACTTAAATTTTGTCTTAAAATAAAATAGTGGATTGATAGTATATTTGATTTCTTACGATACATGTTCATAAATCATACTCTCTCTAGTTTTTTTATAAGAAACAAAATATAATTTTTTTTAGTCTTTATTATAAGAAATAAATGATAAATTTAAGATGTATTAATTATTAAATTTCTTTTATACCTTTTTTTTATTATATTATTAAATATACAAATTACTAACTATATCATTTAATATATGGATATTTTTGAAATAAAATTTATATTTATGAAAAACATAACATGCTTAATTGCTTTCCTTAGTCCTAGTGATTTAATATTGTGTTTTTTTTATAAAAAAGACTGGAGAGAGTACTAAATAAAAATACTTGTTATACTATTCTTAAATTTAAAGAAATATTGAATACTCTATTTAAATTATACTAAGATATTAAATGATATTTATATTTTTTTTAAAGATACCATTAGTTTTATAAAAGCATGTAATACTCTTCCATTTCTCATAGCACCTTAGAATGTACCCTAAATATAACTTAGTACATTTGAATACATTTAAATCCTTTCTAACATTTTTTTGAAAAACAGAGTCATTCATTTCAGCATCTATATGCCTATGTTTATCCCTCAGCTGTGTCCCCCAACCATGAATAAAATAAAAGGCTTCCTCCAAAGAAAGTCATAACTGTCTATTCACAACCTTCGGGAAGGGCCACAATTAATCCTACCCTATGCTCACTCTCATAAATGTGTGCATTATTCCGGAGCCATGCCCAACTACCCAAATTTATTTGTATAAGCCTTTGCCTTTTTCTTTTAATCTCAAACACTGTTTTAAAATTAAAACTAAAAATCACAGTTTAAATTAAAGTTAAGATTTAGTAATTTTACATTTATTTTAATATAAACACTGTTGTAAGTTAAAAATAGTTGTGCAGTGTACAATTGAGTCTTATAAAACAGCTTTTATAGCACTGTATTTTAGGTAAATGAAGTATTTATACGTATATAGTTTTTCATTAATATTTATTTATATTTTATAAATATATTGTAAATTAAGATAAATTTATTTAATAAAAAAAATTCAATTTTACATTTAAATTAATAAATTTTATTATTATAAACATATAAAATAAAAATTAAACAAAAATTACTTTAAGTGAATCTAACCACACAATTACACACACATGTACACACGAGCATGTATGAACACACGACCTTTTAATAATAATTTTTTATTTTGATAAATATTAACTAATATTTCAATAAAAAGTAATTTTAATTTCTTAATAATTGTTATTACGATAGAGTATTGATTTTCAGCAGAGTACGCTTAGAATTTTTGTTTTTTGTTTTTTTATTAGATTATTATTATTATTATTATCGTTCATACATTATCATATTATTATAATACGATCAAATGACATATTATAATAAAATAATAAATAGTGTTATGTCTACAAAATAAAGATTTAAAATTAATAATAAATGTTATTTTGTGTATAAATTTTAATTATAATTATTTTATTATTTTGACAATTTTTTATTTAATTTTTATTCAGTTTGTATATTTTTAATCTATTTTTCTACCATGTCATTATATGTAGCTCCGCCCCCGGTATTTTTACTCAATTTTATTTCCAGTCCATTTGAATAATTTTTGTTCACTTAAGAATTAGTTAAAAGTAAAACTGATAATATTTACAAAAACTTTTCACTCATGAACGGTGTTCTAACTTTTAAGCATTTGTCTTATATTAATAATAATTTGTGTTTATAGAGTAAAATATTTGTTAGGCAAGAGAAAGGAAAATAGTGAATTAATATTATTTAGTTCGAAGGCACTTTAAAACGGGCACGTTCTCCACACCACAGAGAAAATAGAAAAGAAAAGGAAATTGAATGAGAATCCCTCCCTGTCTGCCACAATCACCATCCCATTTGCATTTCAATTTCATTTCCTTCTCGATCTTTCCGTCCATCGACAGAGCCACATTCTCAATTTCTCTTCGCAGATCCAAAATCATTGATCCGAGATGAGCACCGGCGACCTTCTCAACATCGACCCTCTCGAACTTAAGTTCTTCTGTGCGTTTGTTATGTTCTTTTTTCCGTCGATCTTTTTCTCTTCTCCTAGGGTTTGTCGCGTCTGTTTGATTTGGATTTGGATTTTGCATTCTCGTTCCATGTTTCAGTTGAGCTGAAGAAGCAGATCTCATGTACTCTTCAATTGTCAAATAAGACCGACAGCTATGTAGCTTTCAAGGTAAACCTTTCATTGCACACCCTATGCTTCCAACTCCTCGTTTCTTAATGCTTAATGTTTTTCCCCTTTGGTTTTGGAGTACGATTTGATTGTGATTGTGATTTTACCGTTGTTTTTTGTTTTCAGCGTCTCGCGAGATTCGCATGTTTGATTTCGTATTTTGATATTTTTTTTTTCATGCAGGTGAAAACGACAAATCCCAAGAAGTATTGTGTTCGTCCAAACACTGGAATTGTCTCGCCACGATCAACGTGTGATGTTATAGGTACCAAAGTGAATAGATATATTACCTTTTCGCCCTTTTACTTTCTTTTTTAAATTTATCGTTAATTAATGGCTTTGTGACATTTGGTGTTGTACAGTTACGATGCAAGCGCAAAAGGAAGCTCCAGCTGATATGCAATGCAAGGATAAGTTTCTTCTTCAGAGCGTAAAAACACCTGATGGAGCCACCCCAAAGGATATCACTGCAGAAATGGTATAATACATCAGGCTAACCACTGCAATTTCCCTTGATTCTTTTATCCTATTTATTATATTGACAAGACTCGTGCCATTGGGATTATGTAGTTCAACAAGGAAGCAGGGCATGTGGTTGAGGAGTGCAAATTGAGAGTGCTGTATATTCCTCCACCACAGCCTCCATCTCCAGTCCCAGAAGGTTCCGAGGAAGGGTCATCACCTAGAGCTTCTGTTTCCGAAAATGGAAACTTCAATGGTGCTGACTCCACGACGGTGGGTTATTGACTTGCTCCTGGTTTAGATAACCTTTCTTGTTTCTCTATAGAAGACCTAATGGTGTCAACTTGGATAACTTTCTCTTTGGGTATTGCAGGTAACAAGAGCATTTACTGAACGACTTGAGGGTCCAGAAAAATCTGCAGAGGTAAAGCAAAGCAATTTTTCGTTTTGAGTGTATATGTTATTCGTACACAATCAACATGCATTTTGATTAAGCGTACCTTTTTCAGGAAAGAATACAAAGGAGAATTGAACATGTGTCACTTGTTCAATTTACATTCTGTTGCAACTTGTTTTGACTGACTTTTTCTCTCTCTCTCTCTCTCTCTTGGGGTTGGGGTTCTGGGCTGTCATACATTATTGCTAAGATGGTGATGCAGATATACGCATTAGGATACAATCTTATGCTCTTTCTTGAAGTATACCGATCGGAAGAAAATTTCATAGCTGAGTTTTGTGCTCAGGTGTTTGGTTACTAGATATGAGAATTAGTAGTTTTAACGAGAGTAGTTATTAATGAAGATGACTTTGAAATTGAGATTTCTTGCTCTGTTGTTGTTGAAGGACTTATTTTATTTCTTTTCGTATCCCCCCCTGAAGGCATTCACTACTTTCATTGTTGAAGAATTCTCAAAATCACTCATGTAATCTTAAAAAATGGCATCAAATGCATATACATAATGTATGTACTCGTGTAATGCAGCTATTTATGTAAACAGATGGCTTACGGAAACAGATATTTATGTGCGTAGTGGCTTTATTTTGATTATGGTGGCTTTGTCACAGGCAAAAGTTCTTATCTCAAGGTTGTCTGAAGAGAAGAATAATGCAATTCTACAAAATAACAAGCTTCGTCAGGAACTGGTGAGGATTTACAAAATATATATTGATAAACTATATCACTTCATCGAACTGACCTGTGTTTCTCCTCATTTCCTGGCCGGAGAGTTAAATATGAAATATGAACTCTCTTGATCTGGAGTATTACTATTACCCTTCCTTAAGTCGGAAGTGCAGTTCTAAAACTGAAGGAAAGCACCAGATATAGTAAGAGGATAATCATATTTGTTTGGATTGGTCACTGGTTCACAAGTGAGCCTGGTGCATGTGCTGATTTTCTTGGGAAGGACTTACTTTTTTTATTCTTCTCTTTTTTAACATAATACACTTATGTATAATCTAAATAGATGAGAATGGTTTTGTTTTTGGTTTTATTTTCTCCCGTCATCCTTTGGTTTTTGCTTACTAAAATACAGTTTATGTTATTGGGGCAGTATTTGCCTTGGATATCATGCTATTTTTGTCATCTCAGCGTCTGACTTGTCATCATATGCCCTTTCTAACTATTTCTTTGGAAACCTGACTTGAACTGAAAAGTAAAAACACATTATGTTGTTTGTTAGAAGTGAAACTTGGAACCATTTAATGGTTTTTGTGAAGGTAACTTTAGGAGAGGGTCTTTGCTAGCATAGGGTTTTCACTCTTTAATTTCTTCCTAAAAATGTTTTAAGGGTGCTGAATCAATCTTTCCTTTTCTTCATTTGCTGCATTGATTATGATTATCAATTTCTTGGCACTGGGAGACCAAGGAACATAGATTTTCAGCACCAGTATTGAGTTTTTGTTGAATGAACAATTGTGTGGGAGTTGGTTATTTTTGCTTCCTGTGGTTTCATATTAATTCCATGTTAGGGACACATTTCCTGCCTATTGCTTTCTCACCCTGTTACGTTGAACTTGAAAATTGAAACAAGTCAAATGATGAGAGAATTTTTAGTTGCACATGTGATGACATTTTTTTTAAGGCTTAAATATATTTTTTGTTCTCACATTTTAGCAAGTTTTTGGTTTTAGTACTTTCAAATGATTTTTTTTTGTTTTACTTTCGACTTTTTTTTATAAATTTTTGTTTTTAGTCTCTAACATTGATCTGTTCATTGAGATTAAACAAAAATTTATAAATAAGTAGGGATTAAAAAAAAAAATCATTTAAATGTGAGGACCAAAAACATATTTAAGCTTTTTTTTAAATATATAGATCATAAGTATACGATGACAGAAGATCTTGGTATGATGTATTTGTATTAAAGCAACTGAACTAAGCAACCGATTATATATTGTTGCTTTTTAACTGGGGGAAACACTTTGATGATCTTATTACCTGCAGGATCTGCTCAGACGTGAAAGCAACAAAAATCGTGGGGGTGTCTCTATGGTCATTGTCATATTAATTGGCTTACTTGGCATATTTATGGGGTATCTCATGAAGAGGACCTAAGTATTTTCCAGATTTGATCCTTCGCCATACAGTTTGATCTTAGTTTTCTTGTTGTTCCTGACTATTCAAGTAATGATGACGAGAGGCAAAATAGATTAATTCAGCAGGTGTTGTTTTTTGTTGGGGTGGGGTCGATAATATGGACGTAGAAGAAACATTAGTTGAAAGTGTGGGTCAACGGTTTCTTGAAGAGCAGATTACTGTGTACTGACTCATGCTTTCGGTGACATGCATTCTTTTTTGTAACTTTAAGGGAAATTTGATTTCCGTGGTTCATCCAGTGACTGTTTGGAAATGTCAACAATGACCACTAATAGCATGCATATTAAGAATATGGTATGGGACATTGTGTTTACTGTTCATGAGAAGAATATTACTTTGTAGTTAGATTTCTAAAAGGCAGATAAAAGCTCATTATTTGACTTTGGTCATCACATTATCGAGCACATGTATGGTCTGGGTTATTTCCGAGGAAATGATCATTTTTTTAAGAAAAAAAGACTTTCTAAAATTTTGCAGAAACGAGTTATTTATCTAAAATAAGTTAAATCAGACGCGGATAGAGATGGAACCGTTTTGCTGTATCTTAGTGATACAGGGTATTTCACCTTTTCAGCATTTTGAGGAATTATTATTGAAAAGAACTAGTGGGCCTCTTTATTATATTTTAAAAAAATTATTTCAAACAAATTCTGTATTTGGATTTCTTTTTTGCCATGTCACCTTTTAGTTTTACACTTGCAAAGGTGTAAAACTATTTTTTAAAGGAGTTTTGTACAGTAGGCAAAAGTAAAGAGATCATGACACAGTTTAAGACATGTTAAGATTTGAAGTATTTTTGCCTTTTTTGTAGCAAAGTGGTATTATTTTTTTACATTTCAATTTGAATTTAGATGGCTAAAGATTGTTATCATGTGTTGAAATCTGGACAAGTTTTTCTTATGACACAAGCAAAAATTAGTTTGACATTGTGCTTTCCACTCCATTTGATTAGAAAAGAAAGGAAATGATAATAATAATTTTTAAAAAAATATCTTTAATTTATTCTATTATCTCTCTTCTTTTTTCTCTATTTTTACATATTTTTAAATATATTAAATTATTTATATATTTTTTATAAATAAAAAATAAATAACTTGTACATAATAAAAAAATAAATTTAATTTAATAAAAAAAAAAGTAATTTATACTTTTCTGTATGTTTATGTTATATTCTTCTTTTTATCACATTTTCATCAAACATTGAATATGATAAAAGTTTATCCTTAGTGCTCTCAACTTTTTTTTGTTTTCAAGATAAAAGTCATGTTCTATTTTGATATGAATATTCTCTTCTCTCTTTTTTTTTTTTTACGGACCTCAGCGTTTCCTATTTTTATATTCTAATATTTTAAGTGATAAGAAAATTAAGAATATAAAGTAAAATAAATTTCGTAAAGTTAAATTAAGTTAGCCAATGTCAAAGAAAAAATTATTCTAAATCTTGACACGTGGTATTAACAATTCTCAACGGAAAACTCTTTAAAAAAGAAAAATAGTTTTGCACCTACAAATTGTAAAACTAAAGTTGACATGATAGAAAACATTTTAAATAGAGAATTTGTTTGAAAATATAAATAATTTAATAAATATTTTTTTAAAAATAATAAAAACCCCTCATAGTTACCTAGAACCTATTTTTTAATCTCCAAGTGGTAAAGAAACCAAAGAAAAGCTGAATGTTTGGGGCTATTGTTTGCAGGGGCCAGAAAGGAACAGTGGTAGTACTCTCAACTGTGGAAAAGAAGAGATGAAAAACTATTTTCTGTGTTATTCCAAGGAACCGAGCAAAAGCATATATATACGGGGTCAGCTCCAAAAAATATCCTAACAGCAGTACAGAGTTAATATAAAGAATTAAAGGAAATCAAGAACAAATCAGAGACAAATCTGATGCCTATAGTTACGTTCCTAAACTTATGCGTAATACAATATTACTCCTACAATCATGGTACAGGTACATCATATTTCTGCCAATATCAACAATTGAATAAATACTTACCAATCCATATTTTATTCCAAACACAATAAATAACTATATTTTCAACAGAATAATCTGTTTTTGGTATGAATGATGGGCTCTAATTCACCCCAAATTTTGAATTTCTACAAATGTTAGATTCTGACTACCAAAACGGTCATATGCGTTGGCTACGAACGGTCTCCGTCCTTGGTTGGTACTGAAGGGAGAATAGAAGACACTACACTCTTTTATTTGGTTGCTACTGAAAAGGAAAAGGACTAGTCTCAAACCTAACAGAGAAAGTTGACATTAGTGAGGTCCTGGCTTGTATAACCCTTTTGTCCTTTGGGATAGTGTTACTGAACCGATAAAAACTAGATAAAATTCAATCAATTTACGTGCTACACAAGCTAAAGAGGTGAATATGGTTTTTCCAATAATACAAAAATTATAGCAAATGAGCAGATAGTATCCTTCAAACCAATCTCTTTAACAAAATTATAACGGAAAGTTCAAAGTTAATGGCAATTTTCAGCCTTGATTTGGTAGCCATTCCCTCGTGAATAAACAAAGATCAGTTCGTTTCCATCACAAAAGATACGAATAGTTGCAACAACAAAAAAGTTGCGGCATGCAATTCAACCCTGATAATGACTACGACAAGTAATGTTTCTCTGAAGAATTCAACCGGTCGCGCAAATTAAACGTGCAACAACAGGGCCTTTGAAACATAGGCGTTTCTCCATTCAATTAAACTTAAAGAAGAGGCAGTAAAAGTGTATAAATTTCCTAACAAACAGAAAATGAAGCACTGAGCAAGTTCGTGACAAACGCATAACAAAAAGAAAAACGAGAGGGGACAAATCAAGAATCATCGTCTTTGTTCTTGGGTTTCCTGTAAGTGTGTTCGACGTGGTTGGCCATGGAAAGGGCGGTGGAAGCGAGCTTCTTAACGTTGGGCATTTTGTAGTTTTGGGCTACGTACACACCGAAAGCTGTGCCTACAATGAACGAAAAGCTGCCTTTAATAAAACCCATTGCCAAACAAGACTCTTGAGGGTTTTGGATTTGCAGACAAAAGAGAAAGTATCGCTATTTTAGCGTATTCCAGGTGGCTTCTTTTATACTCCTCTCTCTCCATTGGTCCCTATCTTATAACCCCTTCCCCAAGCAATTTTTCTTTAACAACAAATAAAAGAAAACCCTTCGTCAAGCAATACCATCCTCCTCTGTCATAGGGGGGCCCAGATATTCGTTTCTCATGCGGACTAAGATTTGGTCAAATTAAATTAATGAAAAAAAAAACATAAAACATAATCATCACATACATTGTTTTAGTGCCTCTTTTTTTTTTATGGTAATTATATTTTATAATTATAAAAATATGAGATTTTATGTGAAATTACAGGAATATGATTTAATTTAAAAGTGGTCATTGGCATTTTTATATAAATTAAAAAAATTATTTTGAAAAAATAAAGTTGTTATTGGCCACATTAAAAATATTAAAACTTGTCATTGGCGACAAAAAAAATTTAAAAAGTCTAAATCTCTGACAATATTTAAATTTTAAAAAATAATTAAAAAACTAAAAAGTTATTATTAATAACTTTTAATTATTATATTATAAATATTCAAATCTTCATTCGTAACAAATTTTAAGGGAAGGCAGGAGAGGTGTTTTAATATAATTTGAATTCTTGAGAAAAATATGAGTGTTCTAATAATAATATTTTTTAATGGTGATATTTTTATAAACACTCGTGATAGTGTGTTATTTATGTGTAAAAATTCAATATATGTGTATATGACAAATAGTGTATTATTTAGAGAGGTAAAGTATTGGATTGTTCAATATATTTATTGAGGTGAATTTTTAAAAATAGTAGAAAGTATTATGTATAGGTATCCAATATCCATCTTTAGCAGTTTCATGTAATATCATACAATTTAAATAACGAGGAATGATGATATCAAACTAATGTTTCATATACATCAACATCATCGTCCTCCCATTTTCTTCATTGAGTTTTATGTTGTTTTCAACGAAAATAATAAAGAAATATATGTAAGCACAGTGCTAAATAGAGAGATAAACTGAGAACAAAACAATAATAAAAATGGTAAAAACTATAAAGAACAATATGGAAACAATAAAGATAGTAAAGATAACATTATGGATAATAATATTAATGATATGAGCCCTATCTGTCATTTGTATTAAGAGCCCTATTCCTTTAATATATTTTGTTTGTCTTATTTAATATTTTATTTTTTCTTTAATATTTAAAATAAGATAAAATTCACTTTTTTTATTGAGTATTGTTTTTACTATTTTTACATGTTTGAATTATAAACTGCCCAGTCTAAATCTTTGCTTCATTCATACATAACATATTTGGCAAAATTATAATTGAAATACATTTGAATGTTATTTTGAATTTCAAATAAGGTTTGAGAAGAAGAGAAATTTTTTTTCATTGATATAGTCTTAATTCGAAAACTATGATCCAAGCACATGGATTGTCAACACGCTGATATACAATATTTCTTTTATTTGATTATATAATATCTAAGTAAAATTTTCTTCTTACTACAATTTCCTTAACAAGTTTTTAAAACAATTTATACTGAACTATGAAATTTTATAAAAAGTTTTAAAGATATGAAAACTCAAATATGGTCAATAACAAGTTTTTCACAGATTTAGAGATAAAAAAAACTAAAAATGAAAAAAATTAAAGTGATAACTTTTTTTAAAAATTTTAAACTAATTAAATATTTAATTTTTTTTAGTACCAAAAGTCATTATTGACAATTTTTAAATTTTTATAATTTTTTCTCAAAATTTCACACTTTTACATTTTAATTTTTTAATATATTGAAAATTCTCCCTACACATTTTTTATTATTTATTAAAATAACAATATAGATAGAAATCTTATAAATGGGTAGAGCATCACATAATTAACATGACAATGTTTATCAACTTCTTGTGAAACATTTAATAAAACTTCTCTCTTTTATAATTTATTTCTTACGTCAACTTTTTAATAATAAAATTATAAATTGATGTGTGAATTTCATTATCCTTAGTTGCAATCATTTTATTTTTATTTTTATTTTTAAATTTGAAATAAAAAATATTATTTTATTTTCTCTAATTACTTTATGTAAATTTTTAAAACTTCTACAAATATCTTTATTCATATAAAATTCATAATACTTAATATATTATTTATGTTATTTTAAAATAAATTATATTTGAAATTTAATTAAATTTTTATTATTTTATACATATTATTTATGATTATAAAATTAAGTTAAAATAATTTTTTAAAAATTATTATTTCATATAATTTTATTATATATTTATTTTAAACTAGAATCTAGTGCAATCTTTACTAGTTACCTACTAAATCCAAGATTTAGTTTCCAGCAATAAAATAAAACTACCAGAAGATGGTAAATAATTTAAAAATAGTAACTATAAAATAGAATTATAGGAATATGACATGTTTCATGAATATACGTGAATATAGTATTCTAAAAAATATTATTGGCAATTTTTCTATGAAAGAGAAGAAAAATTGTAATTTGAAAGACTCCATTGACATGATCTTGAGCTCTCAAGATATTTGAAAACTTGTCATTCTGACTTTTAAACTTGCAACATTTCTGCAACCACCTGAATGCCATTGATGGACTCTAGCGATGCTAAAAAATTGCTATTGGTGATCTTTGACTTGCTTAATAGTCTTTTACTCGCTATTGTAATTGTTTACGCTTGTTAGTCATTTCTAGACCCTAAAAAATCATCAAAGACGAATTTTAGATCAGGAAGCTTTGTAGGTATTGACATTGGTGCACTGAAAAATCACTAATAATGAAGCTATAAATCTCCAAAAGTACAATGAGAACCCATGCACAAGGAAGAGAGAGAAGTTGTGTAAAGAAGAAGGAGAAGGGAAAAAGTGGGTTGTGAGGTTGAAGAAAGGTGGAAAAAATTGAGTTAAAACATTTTTAAATTTAAAATAAAAAAATATTACAAAGATGGTTAGAAATTCTACTATGGATTTAAGAATGCATATTTTAGAAAATATTCGCAATTTAAATGTAAGTTATGCTTTTGTTAATTTTTATACTTTAATTTGAATTTAAACTTGATTACAAATTTGTTATATCCATAATTTTGAGTATTTGAGAATAAAATATACATATATCCATAATTTTGAAATAGCTTTGTAAGGATTTTTGTCCCAAAATTTAGGCTTCATTTGTAATACTATGGAAAATTTTTCCTTAGCAATACAATTTGACGGATTTTAGGTTTTTTAGAGGTTTGAATCTCTGATTGGGAGTCTACAGAGACAGACTTTGCTTTCAACATAGATGGTAAGTCAGAGTATAACATTATTTATACCAATCATGATTATGCTAAAGATACTATTGTCTATATCTTAGTTACAAGATTTTTCGGTCAACTCAAAGGTTGGTGGGATAAATTTTATTCAAACAAAATTAATCAAATTAATTTTCTCAAAAAATAAGTTTCTTTTGCTAATATTGATAATCAGTTGAGGAACTCATCACTTCATAAAAGAATTCAAACTCTTTTAGAATCTATTCAATCTTCCATCTGTCCTGATCTTCCTAATACTTTCTAGAATGGAAAAAAGCATATCATCAATCTTCCCTATGAGGCAGACTTCAAAGAAAGTCAAATTCCTACTAAGGCAAGACCCATTAAAATGAATGAAGAACTCATTCAATATTATCAAAAAGAGATTAAGAATCTCTTAGACAAAAAACTCATCAGAAAAAAAATAAGAGTTCATGGTCTTGTTCTACTTTTTATGTTAATAAATAATAGAAAGAGACACTCCCAAGTTAGTAATTAACTACAAACCTCTCAACCAGACTGTTCAATTGATTAGGTATCTTATTCCTAATAATAATAATAATAATTATTATTATTATTCTAAATTTTGTTAATAAATTAAAATTATGAAATAATTGTAATTATAATCTACCTTTAACACTAAATTAATGCACTCAAATAGATTTGTAGTCATATGACCCCACCTATAGCCTCCATCAAATGTTAGAATCCATTTCTCTCATGAAATTTCATTAAGCCAGTTTGAATAAATCTCTCCATGTGATAAATATATAAAATGGGTAACTTTAAATGATGATTTGAGCACTTTTCATATTGAATGTTTAGATTTTTTGGTTAAAATTTCTCTTAAACTTGAAACTTTTGCAATTACTTGCATATTTTAAGAAAAGAATACAAATATAAGTGTTTTGATTCCTTTTTAATATATTTTGTAGTTGGAATCAGGAGAAAGATATCACTCAAATTTGAAGAAAATTGAAAAAGTAAGAAAAATGTCATATAAAGCATGAAATTGTAGAAAAGTCAACTTCTGGAGATTTCTCGCTATAGCAAAATACCCTCGCTGTAGCGAAAATGCTTAAATTTATGAAAACGATTATGTACTCCTCTTACTACAGCGAGAATTTGTCGCCATATCAAGAGTTATTTGTATTGCTGCAGTGAGTGACAAATAAAATGACCTAATTTTTATCTTCATATTTTGCTACAGAGAAGAGATGTCGCTGTAGCGAGAGAAGCTACGTTCATACCAGTATAAAAAGCGGCTTTTGTGTTCCTGAAAGAGTTATTGTTCCATTTCATTGTTTGAGAGAGAGAGAGCGGTGGAGGGCAAAGAAAAAGAGTAAAAATACTCAAGTTTTGATGTTTTACACCGTTTATATCTCATTTCTTGTTACTACGGTTGCAATGAGCAGCTAAAATTTGTATGAGATTGAATGTAAATCTTTAAAATTAATATATTCTCAGTAATTTATATAAATATAATTATTTTTCTTTATTTCTGTCGATTTGGTGATTTCAATCTGTGTTAATGTTTGAATTTGTCTATTTGATAATTTCTTTAGCTCATATCTGAGAAGGTATTACTTAGATCCAGATCTGATTGAGATTACTTAATAACTGGTTATTCTAATAATAGATTTTAAGTTATTGATTGCTTTTAAATCTTGATTTTAATGCTGGATAGTTTGTTAACTGTTTGAGGAATCAATTTTTAAGAAATTATCTTAGAAATATATTTTCAAGGAATTGATATATATGATTTTTGTATTTTTCATCAAATTCACTGTAAATGATTTTTATGTTTATTACTGAATTACTAGAGTACAAAGAGGAAGATAGATGAAATTCAATCCCAATTTCTTTAATTTGAATTTTATTACATTTTACATTATAATTGTTGTTTAAATCTTATAAAAATCATCAATCAATTTTATTGTATATAAGTTCAATTAATTTTTATCTTAACAATTAATACATTTTGAATTGCTCTCTGAGAACGATTTTTTGTTATTCTACCATCTATTACTTGCAATAGACCCAGTACACTTACCGTATTTGAAGGAAAAATCCCAACACCATTTTCCCTTAATTGCTCATAAAGAATATAAATTCACGTTTAGTTTTGAATAACCTGCAAAAATTATAACGATTCATATTAGTAGTTTTAATAATATATTAATTCATATGATAGTTTTATTTAAAATATAGCAAGGTCATGAAACATACTTATGCGGACAACAAGTTTATGCAAGTATAAAGCCTTGAATCTTCGTAAAAAATTTGCCGCAATATACCTAGTATAATATATGTGAAAGGCTCTTAATGGTTCTCACTCTCCATTGCTTATTCATATCATCTAGTAAGAAATAAGTAAAAAGGGACAATTGTAAATACCCAATTTTATCTGAGTCTCATCTAATTAAAGTTCTTAAAAAATAATATAAATAAATAAAAATTTAAATTAAATTAAATAAAAATTAGATGAGATTTTAAATTTAAGAGGTTAGGATTTTAAATAGGTAGATATTTTGGTTAGTAGAGAAAAAAGTAATTAGTGGGCAGATTTTAAGACAAGTGGAAAAGATAGTTGAGAAAAATCTAATGGGTGGCCATTGAAAAATAAGAGATTATGGGAAGATAGAATCTTTTATTAAAATAAATAAATAAATAATCTTATTAAATAGGATCGAGGGTTTATGAGCTATGGACTATAAATAGGAAGTTTAAGTCTTCAGAGAAAGAAACTTTTGAATGTGAAAACAAAAAGAGAGAATTGAGACCTCTTTTGAAAAAAAAAAGAGAGGAAATTCCATAGAGAGCCCAAGAAATAAAGAGCAAGAGGAGGAGAGAATAAAAAAAAGCTATCTTACAGCACTAAGAATCCTAAAGCACATCTCGAAGCAAATTACAGAGAACAAATCGAAAAAGAGATCCAACCAAATAAGTGTTCTTTTTCTTATTTCTTGGTTTGTTTCTCATCGTCCCTTAATCTAATAAGGATTCTCCTTCTTTGTTTGTTTCCTATCTTCCCTTTATCTAATAAGGATTCTCCTTCGTTGTTTGTTTTTTCTCATCATTCCTTTATATGATAAGAGTTATTATTCTTACTTCTTTGTTTGCATTCTTTTCTTCGTTTATTTATTTTATACGTTCTTCTCTTCTCTCTCATGATCTAACACTTTTTGCGAGTGTAATAAATAAGTAAAAAGAGAACTACAATAAAAAAAAAAAATTCTAACCATTTTTCTAACTCTAAATTTCTTCTCCTTCTGTCAAATCCTAAAAAATAAAATTCAAGTCCATAAAAATTTCTTATCTTTTTTTCAATTTTTTCTAACCCCAAATATTCCCTTTTTTGCAAAGCTTCAAATATAATTTTTTTCCTAACCTTAAGTATTTCCTTATTTTGCAAACCCTAAAAAAATTAATTTTTTCTAACTCTAAATGTTTTCTTGTAAACCCTAAAAATAATAATTTTTTTAACCCTAAAATCATACAGTTGTTTTGCAAGCTCTAAAAAAAAATATATATATATTTTTTATCCTAACAATTTTGCAAATTATAAAAATTTAATTTTTTTCAAATATTAAATTTTTTTTTCTTTTCATAAATTCTAAAAAACCTAATTCTTTCCTAATATCCTTTTTTTTTCTTTGTACTTTTAAAAATTATCCTTTTTGCGAAACTCTAAAAAATAACCTAATTTTTCTCCAAAAATTCTTCCCTTTTTTCTCTTAAAAATCTCTTTTAAATATCCTTTTTTTACAAACTCTAAAAAGCCTAATTTTTTTTTTCCAAAAAATCCCTTTTTTGCTTACCTAATTTTTTTTTTGAAAAACCTTAAACCTTATTTAATAGGATTATTTTTTATTATTTTTATTTTAATAAAAGGTTTCATCTTCTCATAATTCTTTATTACCCGATGGCCGCTCCTTAGATTTTCTCAACCGTCTACTCCACTTCTCTTAAAATCTATTTACTAATCATTTTTTTTTCACTAACTAAAATATCTATCTATTTAAAATTTGAAATTAAAATTTTAAAAAATTAACCTCTTATAGATCTAAAAAATTTAATATTGCATCTATTTTTTATTTTATTTTATTTATTTTAAAACTTTATTTAGATTGGACTTGGATAAAATTAAGTATTCACAATTTTATCGTAATCGAGGTCATGAAGGGACAATGATCGCGTAGAGAAAATGAAGTATGTAGAAACAAGGTTATAATCAATTTAAAAAGAATAATGATAGGAAGTTGTCACCAAAGTTCATTAAATAAAACATTGGAAAACCTTTTAATAAAAATAATCTTCAAAACTAAATTTAGATTCGAGAGTCGTTTACGCGTAAAGAAGTGTTAGCACCTTACGACATGCGTTGATTAAAACAATTACCTTCTAATTAATCGTAAAAAATTCTTTTAACTTTAAAAATATTTATTATACTCTAAAAGAAAATAATTAATATTTTTTATTATTTTCAAATTTGTCATTATTTTTTAGATTTATTTCTAATTCTTATAATTTTTAAAAAGTTTTATTTTTAATTTTTTAATAAAGAAATAAAATTAAAAATTTATTTGGATTAAATGAATGAATTATTTATGAAAATGTTATTCCTTTTTTTTGCATTTTTGGGGAAAAATCAGGTTATTTTTTAGATTTTCACAAAAAGGATGATCTTTAAAAGTTAAAAAAAAAAAAGGATATTGGGGAAGAATTAGATTTTTTAGAATTTATGAAAAGAAATAATTTTTAAGATTTAGAAAATTAAATTTTTTTTAAAGAAAGTATCAAGATAAGTTCTTTTTAAACATATTTATTTAATACAAAAATGAAAAAAAAAGAATAACATTTTCATAAATAATTCAATCTTTAATCAAAATAAATTTTCAATTATATTTCTTTATTAAATATATAAAATTAAAACTTTTTAAAAATTGTAAGAATTAGAAACAAAGCTAAAAAAATGACAAATTTGAAAATAATAAAAAAATATTAATTATTTTCTTTTAGAGTGAAAAAAATATTTTTAAAGTTAAAATAATTTTTGTATAATTAATTAGAAGGTAATTGTTTTAATCAATGCATGTCGTAAGATGCTAACACATTTTTTATGCAGAAATGACTCTCGAATCTAAATATGATTTTGAAAATTATTTCTATTAAAAATTTTTCTAATATTTTCTTTAATAAACTTTGGTGACAACTTTTTGTCATCAATTTTTTTAAATTAATTATAACCATGTTTTTACATACTTCCTTTTCTCTATGTGATTGTTGTCCCGTCATGACTTCAGTTGCAACAAAATTGTGAATACCTAATTTTATCTGGGTCCAATCTAAATAAAGTTTTAGAAAATAAATAAAATAAAATAAAAAATAGATACAATCTTAAATATTTTAGATCTATAAGAGGTTAATATTTTAAAATTTTAACTTCAAATTTTAAATAGATAGATATTTTGGTTAGTGAAGAAAAAAAAGCATTAGTGAGTAGATTTTAAAAGAAGTAGAGGAGACGGTTGAAAAAAATCTTAGGAGTGGCCATCGGGTAATAAGAAATTATAGGAAGGTGAAACCTTTTATTAAAATAAAAATAATAATAAATAATCCTATTAAATAGGATCTAGGGTTTAGGGTTTCTCAAAAGAATTTTTTTTAGGTAAGCAAAAAAGGAATTTTTAAGAGAAAAAGAGAAAAAATTTTGGGGGAAAATCAGGTTATTTTTTAGAGTTTCGCAAAAAGGATGATTTTTAAAAGTAAAAAAAAACGAAGAATATTGGGGAAGAATTAGGTTTTTTTAGAATTTATGAAAAGAAATTTTTTTTAAGATTTGAAAAAAATTAAATTTTTATAATTTACAAAATTATTAGGGTAAAAAAATAGTTTTTTTTAGAGCTTGCAAAAAAAACTGAATGATTTTAGGGTTAAAAAAAATAAATATTTAGGGTTAGAAAAAATTGAAAAAAAGAAAAAAAAAATTATGGACTTGGATTTTATTTTTTAGGGTTTGATAGAAGGAGAAGAAATTTAGAGTTAAAAAAATGGTTAGAAATTTTTTTTTATTGAATTTCTCCTTTTCATTTATTTATTACACTCGCAAAAAGTGTTAGATCATGAGGAAGAAGAAAAGAACGTACAAAATAAATAAATAAAAAAATGAATGCAAACAAAGAAGTAAGAATAATAACTCTTACCAGATAAAAGAATGATGAGAAACAAACAAAGAAAGAGAATCCTTATTAGATAAAGGGAGGATAGGAAACAAACAAAGAGGGAGAATCCTTATTAGGTTAAGGGATAATGAGAAATAAATCAAGAAATAGGAAAGAGAACACTTACTTGGTTGGATCTCTCCTTCAATTTGTTCTCTGTAATCAGCTTCGAGATGTGCTTTAGGATTCTTGGTGCCATAAGATAACTTTTTCTGATGTACTCTCCTCCTCTTGCTCTTTATTTTCCATGCTCTCTATAGAATTCCCTCTCCTCCTTTGTTTTTTTTTTTAAAGAGGTCTCAATTCTCTCTTTTTGTTTTCGTATTCAAAATTCCCCCTCTCTAAAAATCTAAGTTTCCTATTTATAACCCACACCTCATAAACCCTCGATCCTATTTAATAGGATTATTTATTTAATTATTTTAATAAAAGGTTCCATCTTCTTATAATCCCTTATTTCTAGATGGCCACCCCTCATATTTTCTCAAGTGTCTCCTCCACTTCTATTAAAATCTACCCACTAACGTTTTTTCTCTCCACTAACCAAAATATCTACCTATTTAAAATTTTAAAATATTAACCTCTTATAAATCTAAGAAATTTAAGATTTTATCTAATTTTTATTTTATTTTTTTAAAACTTTATTTAAACTGGACCTAGATAAAATTGGATATTCACATTATTATTGATGCAATAATTGACTCATGCTGATCAGAAATTATGCCAACAATATCTTAGGTGACAACGTGTCTACATAAATTATCAAGGAAAAAAAAACAAGCATTTGCAGTATCACTCTCAACAATAACAACTATGATTACCATCTTGTGCAACATCTTTCAATAGAACTCTCTTGTATTTTTTATATAAATGTGTCTCATCAACCTGTACAAGTGATTTGTAGTGTTTAAATGTTCTGTTACAAGGATCAAAAGTCCAGAACACTAGATGAAATATTTTAACATTGGGAATTAACTCATCAGCATGGTAGGCGTCTACAACATCCAACAGAACTTTGAACATAATCATACGTTGCTACACATCATTGCGATAAAGCTTTAAATGAGGCTTTTCATTGACCATAAACTTTTTCAATTGCTTTCTATTTTTCCATACATGCTTTCTAATATGTTGTCGTTTAGCTGTACTGAGATTGAATTTCACTAATAACGAGTTTTATTTTAAAGGAAGGGTCAGACTCAACCATTAATTTTATATATTCTGCAATTGTGTCAGAATCCAATTTGGCATGATCCTAAAAAATCCTTCCTCTTGTACATATGTGTGAGTTGTTGTACTTTCCGATCTCCCAAATAAACTCGTTCCCACTAAAAGAAGCACAAAGAAGTCATCTATAATCTATTTCATACCTCACGCATTTATAATAAAACACATTTGGTTTTGACCCAACCACTTTGTAGTCCACTCCATTTGCTATACTATAACACTTAATTGTTCAGGTAACAGCTTCTCTATCATTAAATTGCTTTCTAAAATACAAGTCTTCATCTACAAAAGAATGACTTATCAAATGCAAAAACAAATATAATAAATTTATAAAATTATAATTTAATTCATCAACAAAATTATTAAAAAACATATACCTAAGTTTGTATACTCTAAAAATTTCAAATGCATGCATAACATTAATATTTCACAAACACATAAAATGTGTCTCCTCAAATGGATGTTGCCCTATCACTATGTTTGACAAATAGACCTCATCATCACCATTGTCATTCAAATCCTCATCTTCACTCAGCTCACCACTTCCATATTCTTCTTTAAACTTAGAGTCACCACTTTCATTGTTGGCATTTATCCATTCTACTTCTCTGTTTGATACAGTGCTTGTATGTTTTCTCATTGTCTTTTTCATCAATGTTAACTGTAATTTCTTTTATAACAACATATAACTCAATGATAGAGGTTGGCGTATGATGTTATTGATATATTTAAAATATTTGTAAAATATCAACATCGTTCCTTATTATAATTGTATGATATTATATGAAACCGCTAAATATTAATATTTGACGCCTATAAATAATACTTTCTATTGCTTTTGGAAACACAAATTCAATATTTTGAGTAAGCTAATACTTTAGTTTGTCAAATAATACATTCTCTCTTATATACATACATGTTGACTTTTCACATTTAAATAACATACCTTTAAAGTGTTTGTAATAATCTCACCATTAAAGTATATTAATAAGAATACACTCATTTTTTTCCTCTATGATGAACACACTCTCTATTTAAAAATCTTCCTTTCCACTCACTTACAACTTATAAAGGATGAAAAACTCAATATTTATAGGCAGATATTTTAAAAATTGATAATAATGAATTTTAAGATTTTTTGATTAATTTATATAATCTAAAAATTGTCAATAAAAATTTTATATATATATATATATATATATATATATAATTTTATTTTTGTAAGTACTAAAAGTTATCAATCACAATTTTTTACACGTACAATTTTTTTTAAAGTTACGGTTGACAAGTCTTGGAATGATTTGATATTTATGATAAAAAAATTGTCACGGACAATTTTTACTAAAATCTCATATTCACGTAATATAGAAAATTTTTTCATATTTCTTATATTTTTAAAGAAAAAAATTATTTAAAAAAAGAGCCTAATATGAAAATTGTTGAAACATTATTTATTTATTTATTTTTTTTATAGTTGACGACCATAACAAAGTCACCAGGTTCCATCTCATTGTAAGTGGTTACTACAATTCTTATCAACGACAGGTCTAAATCTTTAAAAATTCGTATGAGTTTGGATTTTTTTCTAGTGAAAATTTCATTATTAAAAAAATATTATATAATCTCATTGTTAAAAATTAAAATATATTATTTAATAAATATTTATATCATAATATTGTATTATTCATTATTAAAAGTTTATGCAATAAAAATATTAATGCACAAAATCTCTTCCGAACCCATACACCACTTTCCGCCTCATCTAGCACTCATCAATGTTATTGACTTCCACTAATGACAAAACCTTTGCTAGATTTGCTTCATCATTATGCTCTCTCCCGTATCCAGTCCTCTCATTGAAAACATAAACGTTACCGATACTCAAATGTAAGTCTAATCAAATAGCATTGTCAATGCTATATGGAAAAAAATAAAATAAACTTGTTGCAAAAAAATTGTCACAAATATTAAAGCCTTGGTGAGTGAGAACAAATTATGAAAAGTATATATACATGGGCATGATTTTTTTATATTAATATAAATTTAAAAAATTTTATATTAATATAAATTTAAAAAAATTTATAATTAATTTAAATTTTTTATTTAATTTATATTTAACAGGTTATAATTTATTATTTTACTTGTCATTATATATAAATTAAATAAAATATTCAAATTGAGTGTAAGAATTTTTAAATTTACATTAATATAAAAAGATCATTTTTCTATCTCTATATATAAATGACTATTCATTTTTATAAAAAAAAAGTTCAATTAACCACTTTAATCTTTTGTAGGTTATTAATTTTAAATTTTATTTTTGATTTAAAAGTAATTATTCTCTTTTAATAGTGGCATGGTGTTTTCTCATTTCTGAGGGATTAAATTAAACTAAATTAGATATAATTTGTATTCAATTAACGGTAATTTAATAATAAATTGATTTAATATAGATATCTTGGAGACTAAATTATAGAAACTAACATGTTAACTAAATGAGAAAAACAAAGGATCAGCAAAAAATTAAAAGAAGATTTTGATTTTTGTTATTCAGTGTTCAAATAAAATATTGTTAATTTTTAACTGATATTTAAATTCAAACTAAAAGTACATTTTTTATATTTTGTTTAGAATGTGAGAATTTTTTGTAAAAAGGAAAAGAAGAATGTCAGAATTTGAGAGAAAAGAAATTAACAAAATTAACAATCTTATTAGAAAACTAAAATTAAATTATATTTGTAATGATTAAAGATATAATTTACCTTGTAATCACACGTAAATGAAACGTTTGAATTTTCATTTTATAAATTAACAACATTTTTTCCCCCATTTTGTACATTAATAAAGACATGCTAATCGTATTCAATATTCAATTAGCATAGATCCTTAGTACGTGGCGATGACTGGGCATACTGTTGATAGAGAACATTTACGCCATTATTAAATTATTGTATCACATTAAAATAGGATCCTATTTTATTATTGTTCAATCTTAGTTGATAACTGTTTTTTATTAAGCATGTGGACAAAAGTTTAAGTTTTGATAGTATGTATAAAAAATATAGGAAAAACAAAAACTAATTTAAACCTCTTTTATGTTTTAAAGAAATTAATTTCATCTTTCAGCTAAAAATACCTTCGGTACGTATAAAAAAGTTTTAATTAAATGTAATTTTTCCGTTTTCTCTCACTAAAGATTAAATATGTATTTGTTTTACTTTATTTCTTTTAAAAAATTAATAGATTTTTTAAAACTAATATAAAAAAGGCCCAATCAATTATGAGCTTATTAATTATAAATTATCAATAAAAAGTTTTCAATAAATTTTTTAATAAAATAATTTAAATATTTTTATTAAAATAAATATTTTTATACTTTTTAATATAATAAATAACTTTTTAACACAATCATATCATTTTTAAAAAAGTTAAAATCAATGCTGAAGATTTTAAGGTTTGATACTTGTTTTGATTTGAGAACTTTAAAAAGTTAAACTATGTTTTTTTCCAATATAAATAATAAATATTTGTTGAAAGTCTCAAAGCCACCATTTTATTTTTGTTATCCTGAAGCAATCCAGTCACGGGCTTCGTGAAGTTGTGATCAACTACGTTACTTTTCTCTTGGTTTTCTTCCCCTTCTTAATCAGGTTTACTTCTTTCCATAACTTTGTCAAAATCAAAGTTTCATGTTTTTGGTTTCCATAATCACTTCTCTGTTGTTAGACGGATATTATATCATCTGGGAAATTCGCTCAATTTGTGCTTTTCCTCTTTTTTGAATTCCTTTGCTCCCAAGTTTATCTGAAACACGGTAGGTAGGAGATGATGATCCTTTTCGAACTTAGGGTTCCTTTTTTACTTATAACATAATATTTTATTTTCCGATGAGTTTTGTTCCCCTTATACCCCATCCGCTACTTGTCTATTTGCAATCGTTTGCTGGCTTCGTGTTGTTTAGTTTGCGGTTTTGTCGTTTTATGATGTCTCTTCCTTTGTTTTATATTTTAGATAAAATAATTCATTTTTATGTTTGAGTGATTGGCGAATAACCTTTCCTGTGTCTGACAATGCATATTTCATTTTTCTTTTAACTGAGTTTTGTGTATGCTACTTTCAGTAAGAATGGCAAAGAGCTACTTCAAACAAGAACATGATCTTGGTATATACTTTTTGTTTTTACTTCCCCAGTTACTCGTTACTCTTCCTGTGTATGTTAGTGGTAGTAATATCCAAATAATCACTTTGTCTTCAGAGAAGAGAAGAGCTGAGGCAGCTAGGATTAGGGAGAAATACCCGGACAGGATCCCGGTAAGAATTATTACTGTCTCATACTGATGCTGTTTGTGGTGATAGGTGAAGTATACCTTTGTAGCAGAAGCAGACTTGTTTTCTTATGTGTTCGTCTGCTTGAGGTTCCAATGCTTTTAAATTTGTCTGGTTGATATTTTGTGGGGTGGAGAATATTTTTTTCTTAATTGTAAATATATATTCTTTATGTTTGAATTATTTATTGTCTACTATCTCTGCGCTATGATGTGGTGGTGTAATGTATAGCTGACTTGCGCTTGACTTTTGTGCAAGTCCTTTACAGAATAGGTGGTCGTTGATAACAATCTTTCTTGAACAGATATTTCTTTAACAATGATCTGTTCATTTGGATACCTGCTACTTTGATTTTCAGATTTTAGACATGTTCACTGCGTTCTGTACGGTGAAAGCAATTTAATTAAGCATTTTTCTGTTCTTATTTTGGTGGTCTTCTCATCATACATGCTTGATGTTCCTGTTAGTGTCATTGTTCCCCTTACCTTGTTTTAATTTCTTTCCAGGCATCTCTAGTCCTACCTTTCCCTGGGTGGACTCTAATGTAATATCTTTGGAAATATAGTTATGTTCCTCACAAGAATGGTCTGTAATTCTATTGCATGCTAAATTGTTACATGTTTTTAGATTTTGTTTATTGGTTTAAATTTGGATAGCTAGTGTACAAATTATCTTGATTTGGGAATACTCTATATATTGGATGTTAAGTGACTGATCATGAGTCCACTGAAGTATACAATGAATTCAACTGAAGAAAAATTGTAAGATGATTTTTACTTAATATTTATGAATCATGCATTTGTGGACTTTCTCCAAGGCTGGATCCTTTGATTGAATAACGTTCCTAAACCATAATGTATTTATGTTTTCTGCTCTATACTAGTTATTCTGAGTTATGATTATATGATGCCAATCAGTCTTCATTACCCATTTTAATTTTACTCTGATTTTAATATCAAAGTCGTGCCATCTAGATGTCAATTTGATTAGACAGTATATCCATATTTAGAGATAGGTTGATTTTAACTTTTCAAGTGGTTATATTATATCAGTCAAGGCATGTTGTAACTTCTGCCTTCTGCCCGCCTGAACTATGATACATAAAAGTGCATATCATTGATAAAATATCTAATTTTTGTGCTAAATTGTCTATGGGTATGCGTGAAGGTAATTGTGGAGAAGGCTGAAAGAAGTGACATCCCAAGTATTGACAAGAAGAAGTAAGATATTGCCTGTACTTTCCTTCTAATGTTGCAAAGTCATATTAATTATTTCCAATCCAGTTTATGTAATTCAAAATCAAGCTTACACAAATGAATAAATTTTTATTACTGTATAATTAATAAATGCAAATATCATGCTTAGTTGAAAATTTTTTCATATTCCATTCATTTGTATTACAATTAATGTACAATATACTTTTCAAACTATAGATATTCAAACATTTAGTGGGTGTTTGGTTTTCCGTTGGGAAAGAGCCTAGCGTACATTTGTCAGGAAGCAACTGGTTATTGTTTTTCTGATATATATTACATGCTTGGGAATTTGTACCAATGAAAAACCAAACATACTAGTTGTGTTCTTATGCTTGTTTAACTATTCTGAAGTGAGGCATACAATTTCTATGTGATACAGTCATAATGGCCAGATTGATCAAAATCATTTTTTATGGATTTATCAGATGATGTACTGAATTGATCAAACAATTATGAACACCCATTTCGTGGGTGTTAAATGGGTGGATGGAAGAGAGAGCTAGAAAAAAAAAAAGAAAAAGAGATGAGAATGGAAGTAAGAGATGTGTAAAAAAATGAAGAGATAAATAAAAAGAAAGAGGGGATGAAAAGTGGGATGTAAGAAAATTGCTGATATCAGTAGCTTCATTTAGTAAAAGGACCTGAATTTCATATTGGGTTGGCAGCATTTTGAATTGGTTTTCTATTTCTGCAAGCTTGGTTATAACTGCTGCGTATTTTGCTTTTCTTTGTTAATATCTACTAGATTTCTTAAGGTGAAATGAATATATCATTCGCCATTGTCAAATAGATTTGTGCAGTTCGACGTGTAAAATTTCTAATATGGTTGGCAGCCGTATGTACCATATGATGCTATCAAACTGAATGACTAAATTGCAGGTACCTTGTCCCTGCTGACTTGACTGTAGGACAGTTTGTCTACGTGATCCGCAAAAGGATTAAATTAAGTGCAGAAAAGGCAATCTTTATATTTGTGGATAACGTCCTTCCTCCTACAGGTGAACTTAGACGAATTAAATGCTTCTTCACCTTTTTTTTTAATATATGATTCTCTAGACTTCTAACGCAGATTAATCTTAGCCTATCGCTTAACTGGATAATTCACTTTCTTCAGGAGCTATTATGTCTTCCATATATGATGAGAAAATGGATGAGGATGGGTTCCTTTATGTTACATACAGCGGCGAGAACACCTTTGGGGATCTGATTTCATTCATTCAGTAGCCATTAAAAGTTTACTCTGTATGATCCGTATCATCCGGTCTTATTGTTCTGTCTGATAAATTCGTTACAGTACTCATGTCAAGAACCTTACTCTCAATGTTGTGTACATTTGTATATAAATTACGAGAACTTGATTGATGTTAAAAAGTTCCCTCATTCAGTTTTCCCTGTGGCGTCCATCTTCCATATCTTTGAATGTTTATTTTGATTGCACGTTGATACTATGATGTAGTAGTATAAGATTTGGATTTAAATATCTCTTTTTATTCAAGAGGACCTCTTCTTGCCACTTCTTTCTCCTTTGATCATCAATGTTTGATGGGAAAAGGCAAGGCGCCGGGAATTGAGTCAGTATATGGCAGAATGGGGGCTCATTTGTAATGTACATCTTTGAGTATGCACAAGAAAAACGATGATAAATAATAACAATTACTGCTTACTATTTTACTATTTTACTTTTCTGATGGATTATATCACTTCTATTGATATTATTACATGTAAAAATACAGTCATAGTTTGCATAAGCATGCATGTAGCAGACAGTGGGATCTGAAGGATGTGTCCGTTGTCGTGTTACATATAACCTTGAATTAGATATCTGCCCTTCTGGGAAGCAATGGCTATTGTGACAAGGCGTTCCCGCTAATGGCAGATGGTGTACGTGCCATGTGGCATGCTTCTTTGGTGCTGGGAAGAGAGTTGAAAGTGACGGTTTAGCCATGCTTCGTTGTCCCCAAAAGTCCTCCTCCCCACTTCCCCCTCTCCTGTAGGTCCCATATGTTGCAATTCTCTTATGGTAATAGCAGATTGACCTTCTAAAGAACGTAAGAATTCCTAGTTTCTGGGGAGAAAATCAACATTTTAGACAAGAAGGAAACGTTTTATAAATCTTTCAAAACCTTTTTGAATTTATGTTTTTAATTTCTTCCAATGTAAATATTTTTCTACTCTAATTATTATATTAATAAAAAATTTTAATTTTTATAATAATTAATATAAACTATATTAATAGTGTATTCTAATTAATTAACGGTGTAAAAATCTTTGTTATGACACCGGGACAGATGAGTTCTTCAGAATATATATACGCTTAAGAAGCAAAAATAAAATAAAAATGCATTTGAGTTCGTGAGTTTTGAATGCAATCAATGTTGTTACTGATTAAGCTCTCTTGCTTATTTGATTAAAATCTTAATTCAGTAGCTAATTAGGTAGGGATGGGAGATGGGGTGTCCCTACTGATTAAAAATGATCTGCGAATAGAGGTAGGGAGACAAATGTGGACCCTTCATATCTTTATTTTCGTTTTCAAGGTTCATCTCCCAAACACCTGCATGTTCTCTTAAAAAACGTTCTCCATCCCACACAAAACCTGCATTTAATGCACCTGCTATTCTACCATTACATATTCGTGAATATCTGACGCTAGACACTTAAACAAACCTCACTCTTCCTCTGTAACTTGAGCCACCATGACTTCTCTTTCTCTTCTTATGCTCCTTCTCCTCTGTGTTTCTTTGCATGCATGCACCGCCCGATCTCTTCGTCTTACCATAAAAGGCTCCCCCAAGTACCGTTTTCATAAGGTTGGATTCCAAACACCACCTACAATTCCATTTTTGTATGCTACAAGACTTCCTTAGTGCATTGCTTCTTCTTTAGTTCTCCTTATGGGACAAAATATATATATTGTTCACCAAGTAAAGCATTTGAATTTTTTAATAGATGGAGACTAATATTTGTGATGATTTACAGGGACTAGACAATGTTAAATTATTGGAGACATTAACTGCATCGACTGTGAAGGATTACAGGGTAGAGGAGAATCAACCGAAGCAACAGAAAGTGGCAAATGATGAGATACACATTTGTGAGCGTTGTGGCGGCGTATCTACTTTGAAGAAAATGATCGTAGCGGCAGCTTCAGGTGCTTAATTTTCTAGATATCGTTTCTCGGACACACACACCCACATCTCACTTTATTTAATTTGTTAATATATGAGCATAGAAGAGCATTGTCACGAACTCAGACAAAAGAAAATTGAAATTTCTGGGGTTTATATCTACGTTGGTTGTTGAAAGTTACTGTGTATTACTTGTTCATTTCGATCACTTAGTAGGAATTAGTAAAAATAATGAACTAGTTACTATACTTCCAGTTACATGTTGAGATCAATGTACGTCCAAATTTTTCTTCTTTGCATATGTTTGGTCAGACAATAAAACACGATGTGGGGGTAACTAATTTGTGAGGATGAAGTTATTTATATACTGTGCACTCGGTTGTGTATTCCATTAGATTAATTAATTCCTCTCTCAGGATATTTGTAGCTATATGTAACTTTTTTAAGAAATTTTACGATCTTTCCACTATTATATAATTTCTCTCTGTTGCAATAATAATAGTAATAATAATAATAATAATAAGTGTATGGGGTGGCTATGCTGCAGGGATATCTTTTCAAATGGATTCTCCATCCTTCCTTGGAGCAGAGGTAATAGTTTTGAGTAATTTTTAAAAATAATTTTGACTTCAAATATTTGATATCATCTGCCCCTCTTATTGGGTTTAAAATCAGTTTGTCACATTTTAAAATTAATGATAAAAAATTCCAATATAAATCTTTTTACGTGAATTTTACTACTAGCATATACAGTTCTAAAATGGAGAACATGCATTTGTTTGTCGGGTAGAGCCTAGAGGCAACAGTAATCTAATTAATATGGTGGGATGATGTGCATGCATGTTTCTTGCTTGAGAATTATCATTTGAATGATAGAAAGCGATTAGACGTATACTTGTGTAGGATCAGAGGAGGCATGGCCGGTCAATGCTGGGACCTGGTCAGCACCATGTAGAAGAAACAACGGTTACAAACGCCAGTGACACCGCAGAGGACATAGTTGAGATGGATTATGCGCAGCCCCACCGGAAACCACCCATTCACAATGAAAAGCCTTGAATGCATGCTATATTTCAATAATACAATGTTTACTTTTCAAAGAATGTTTGCTGCGAGGTAGTTTTTGGCATTTCCCATGATGTGTGGCAATGTTGAGTAATTTACTTTAGTCAAAATTTGCAGGCTGAAGAAACCAAGGCACATGTAATGCCTTAGTGAAAGTGTCAGAATACCTTGTTTTCCTTATCCGTCGAAAATTTGACTCACGTGAAAAGAGTGCTATGAATTTATGAGAAGTCGAATGCAAGACATGGAATGGAAGAGTTGCCAACTTTTCAGGCTTCTATCAGTATAGCTGGTATTCCTCTTAAATGTTGGTAGTTAAATTGTGTCCCCAATTTCAGTTTACTGTCCTCAAGTTAGTTAATTACACCAAATTGTATTCTGGGTCGATCATATAATTAATACAGGAAGCAAAATCAAAGATAAATAAATTATAAATAATTTTTAGGATATGTCTAGAAGCACATAAAAAAATTAATAAATAATAAAGTTCACTAAAAATTATAATGTTTAATATTATTCTATAATTTCTAATACATCAAATTTTTTATTTTTGTATACCTTGCATATATGTTAAAAAAATCGATTAATAAATGGAAGAAACAAAAGAGACGCATATCACATGTTTTGTAACCGTGCCAAATCTATACACCTCTTGCCTGCTTGGTCCATTACTTCTCTAAGCTTATATTTTATAATGTAGTCAACGGGTCATCAATGACATCTTGTTAATTGATGCCTCTAAGCTTGCATCATCATCATTCATCACCCTCATGTCTGATATTCATCCAATAATAGCCTATACTGATACATTCGTCATGATAAATATTGAATGACTCTAAAATCTAAATTGATATAGAAAAGCTAAATTTCGACAAATGTAAAATATGAAAAATAAAGTCTCAGTAACAATTACAAGGACAAATTATTCAAATCATTAATATAAAATGGCATGTAAACTCATTTACGTACCCTATTCCGATCAAGTTCAGTCTCCGTTTATCCAATGCTATCCAATTTTTCAGTTAATCTGAAAATAATAAAGTAATTAACATGCATCGGTATAGAAAAAATTTAAGAAACTTCATCTCAATGCATAGACGTTGGCTCCCACGGTAGAGTGTTGTGCGCCAATCCAATTGTTTTTATAGTTCAAACTCATTTTACCTTTGCCTTTATAAAAAAAAACACGAAAGTATTTTCGTAAATATGCTAAACGCGATTTCTCATGATTATCGCGGTTTATTCTTTTTTCTTACTGTGCGCCAATCCAATTGTTTTTATAGTTCAAACCCATTTTTTGTTGACCTTTTGTCCCGAAAATGTTGGGCCAACAGACCGGTCCATCAAAATAGTCAGCTTTAGCCCTTAAAAGAATATTTGACAAAAGAAAAGCCCTTAAAAGAATACACGATTTAATAGGGTAGGCTCAATGCAACTTTATCTATCTATCTATTTATTTTATATAAAAATTATCTCATTATTATCTAAATTTTAAATTTAAATATTATTATTTAATAGTCTTTATTTTTATTATGATAAAAATAAGAAAGAGTGATAAAAAAAGAAGAAAAAAAACATGCAAAATTAATGGAATTTAATCACATGACTTACATTTACAAGCAAATTAAAAGATTTCTCTAAAGCTCACAAGTCATATTAGTTCATAACTCTCTATAATAACTTATAACTCTATTACAATCTATTAAAATAATAATAACTGAAATTGAGTCACACATATATTTAAAACATCTCAACAATTATTTATCTTAACTTGAATTATTCAAAATTATCAATAACCAAAAACAAGTAAAAATATTTCACCTTACTACTATTTCATCTTTTCATTGAATTTGCTAGCTTTCAAACCTATATCATTTACATTAGAAGTAAAAGTTATTTTCTTCAATTATTTATACTACATACTATCTTCCATATAACTAAGTGTTTGACTTATATTATTTAAGAACTCTTTAATTTTCTAGAGTACATACGTTCTAACTTATATCATTTACATTAGAATTAAAGACAAGTCTTTCTGATTTTTTAGACTACATGTTATTTTCTTATTTAACCATACCTTTTTAATCATAAGTATTTATAATGACACAAAAGTACTACAACCATCATCATCACAGGACAAACACTATAACCACCATTACCAATGCTCTTTTCAATTTTCTATTGTTATTAACTCTTATCAAGTTATTAATACTAATACTCTTTTCAACTTTGCACCATCATTAGCTCTCATCAATAATGTCATCCAACTACTTTGTTAGAAAAACTTTCAATGTTCGCTACCAATTCCTAGTACATTTATTAATTTAATCACCTAGATGAACCTTTGACTTGCATACTATTTATTGTGGTAAAAACAAAAAAAAATAATAAGAATAAGAAGAACATACAAAATTAATATAGCTTAGTCAGTTTAACCTTCTACATGAAGAGATTTTTATTAGTGCAATTTATAAATATAAGATACTACATTTTGTGTTAGAAAAAAAATATTTTTTCAACTTTTTAAAACTCAAGTAAATAATGGTTTATAAACACATAAATTTTCATTACAACTTATTCAATAATAACGATTAAAATTTAAGAGGCAACAGAAAAATTTAATCATGCAAAAATTCAAAATATTTCAACAATTTTGTTAGGATATTTATATATTGAAAATGATACTAAAACATGTGAAATATAAATATGAGTTATTTTGTAAAAAATTAAGAAAGTTATGGTATATAAGGGTAGTTGGTTGTCAACTAATACAGTGTGTGTTATACAATATTTGTATTAGAAAATTATTTGAGTTGTAAAGGTATGAGGTTTGAAGCATAGTCAATATAAGTTGTAATTGTAATGATAAATTATTTGCAACTTTTTTCGCTGTGGATATTGGCATATACTGATCAAACCATTTTAACGTACAATTAAAATATCTTTGCATCGCTAGTTACATCAATTTGGAAAAGGATGCGAGTTCAGAGTTTTACCTGTCATGGTTTGGAGACAACAATAATATAAAAATAAATTAAAACTGTTGTTCATAGTTTATAATTTATTTAAAATGTATACCGTGGCACTTTAAATTGAATTTTTTATTTTTTTATAAATTTTTAATTTTAAATAAAATATAATTCATATTTAAATAATTTTTATTTGTTATAAATAAAAATAATTCTACCATAATATATTAATTAAATAATTAAACATTCATAATAATAAAAATAAAAATATAAAAAATATATTAATATAGTAATATTATTTTATTTTTAAATTTTAATTTGTTTAATTTTAATTACGTTCTAATCATATTTAAAAAATTAATCACTTTTTAGCTTATTTAAATATAGTAAATATAATAATTTATTATTAAATAAATTTATTATATAAATAAGTGTCTAAATATTATTAGTTACAAATTTTTATATTTAGTACCTTAAAAAATTTTAAAGATACTACAGAATTTGTTTTTATTTAATTAAATCCAATAATAAATAATGCACATCAAGAGGGCCACCTTTGTATCAAATTTTTTGAATAAATGTTGCCACAGAAAGTCATTTTGTGCATGTCGGTCCTATCACGTCCTTCTTGCATCTGATAAGCAAACTCTGTCAATATGAGAAACTACTAAACACAAACATAACACATTGGACGTGTGGACGCTAAAAGTGGAAAATAATGTTCAACGATTACAACAAGCTCAGCGCACACAGGTTTCTATCTATGCTGTCGTACGAAAATGAATTACTTTTCCTCTTTTTATTATCTGTATATTTATTTGTAGTTTCTCAGGGAACAAAAGAAACAGAAGAGAAGGGAAACATCGTATATCTTCCGGCACATGCTTTCTTCTCCGAATCGTGTCGTTGAAAGTTTCAATGAATTACTAATTTCCTTTGATTGCTCGAGTGATACGATGACTTTTTAGCCTCGTAAAGTCACACATTTGACTAAAGGTTAAAAGATCTCCAAAATTTGTATGTTAATTCATAGAGTTGAATCGAGACAAAAAGGAATTACAATTTCAATATAAACCATGTCTTCTCATTATTTAATTTTTGTAATTATTATAATATTATAATTATAATTCCATTGTCATCACACACAAAAGTTGGGAAGGAGTAGCTAGAAATTGAAGCAGAGAAAAAGTTCATATAAGAGCACGTCAAGCAAAATGACACAGCCGACACGTTTTATTGCCCCTTTTACAATCCTTCTGTGAATCCAGAAACTATTGAAACTTCCAAGGCCATACAATTACCGGGCATTCTCAAACAGTCAAAGTCCTTGTTTAACCATTCTATTTGATCAATAAAGAATTCAAAGAAAATAGTATCCGTTTTAAGGAACTCAAAGGACATCTTTAAAATACTTATATTTATTATGTTTTAACTATCACCTTTAAATAAGATTCATTTTAAATTATTATTTATTATATTTTATTTTTATTTTAATATTTAATTAGTTTTTTAAAATTTTGTACCTAACATTAACATTCATCAATTAAAATTAAATGATAACATGCTCACAATTTTTGATACGTCATATTCAATCTTTCTCTTCTATCTTATTTTTAAATTTTTTCTTTATAAATTTTTTTTTTTAAAACACTATACCCTTAAATTTTAATTTTTTTGTTTTTTTATTTTTTAAAAAATAAAATATTGATGTAAATTTGTGACATATAAACTTAGGAATAGTGCATAAAAAAAATTAGAGGTCACGTGATAAACTGTGTACCATTTCAACATTTAAGGTAAGGTACAAAACTAAAAAAATTAGTTAAATATTAAAATAAAAAAAATTAATAAATAAGAAATTAAAATAAATTTTATTTAAAAGTAATTAAAATATATTTAAGTTTATTTATAATTTATTTGAGATAAGTAAAAGTTCAAAACGTGACACAAGGTGCAACACACTGTAGCAAGAAAGTTTGGGAGTCATGAGCTAGGGATAGGCTAGGCTGAAAGAAAGTGAATGGGGCCACAAAGTGAGGCATTGATCTCAACCACCCACATCACATAAGAATGAAAAAAGCACAAGATTGACCGTTGAAAACCAAGGCCAAGAGTCCGAAACCATTTACCCAGGCCCAAGTTTCACGTTGATCATCGGTCTCAGCGCTACACCATCACATTATATAAATCCTCTACCTGCCTTCATAACCACGATAACAAACAATACCATTGTAGACATACATTTTAACATCTCTTCTTCATCAAAACGAAACAATTAATGGCAATGCACAAGAGCAGTTCAGGCTCAGCGTTGGGACCAGGGGGCTTGGACCTAACGCAGGCCTTCTTCAGGCCCATTATGAACGCAGCACCTCCTTCTCCCACAAAGCGCCACAACAAGGTCTCTGTTATTGGGGCAGGCAACGTGGGAATGGCCATAGCCCAAACCATCCTCACTCAGGACCTCACCGACGAGCTCGTCCTCGTCGACGCCATTCCCGACAAACTCCGCGGCGAGATGCTCGACCTGCAGCACGCCGCCGCCTTCCTCCCACGAACCAAAATTCACGCCTCCACCGACTACTCCATCACGGTGGGTTCCGACCTCTGCATTGTAACCGCTGGTGCCCGCCAGATAAGTGGCGAGTCCAGGCTAAACCTGCTGCAGAGGAACGTAGCCCTCTTTCAGAAAATAATACCCCCTTTGGTTCGTTATTCCCCTAACACCGTTCTACTTATCGTCTCTAACCCCGTTGATGTACTAACTTACGTGGCATGGAAGCTCTCGGGGTTCCCTTCCAACCGCGTCATTGGCTCTGGCACTAACCTTGACTCCTCCCGTTTCCGTTTCCTCATCGCTAATCATCTTGACGTCAACGCTCAGGATGTCCAGGTCTTCTCTTTTTTCACCCTTCATTCATGCAAGATAACGCATTACTTTGACACAACATAGTACGGAGTATGATAAATAAATCTTAAGAAATTAAAATAAGATATTACTTAGTTGGACACCTCAGCATTAATTTATAAATACATATGTATTCCTAGAATGTCACAAAAGCTTCATTAGTTCTATTTGAAAAGGCATTGACTCTGTATAATTGCCTATTGCTCATTACATGTTACATTTTATATATTTTTATTGCTCAATATTTTTTAATTTTTATAGAATGTGAAATGTGATTTTGATTAATCTAAAGGTTAATTTGAAGGTTTTTATTAAATTTTTAATTTTATTAAAAAATAAAATTAATTTTCACTAGTATTATCTTTTTAAAATATAAATAAATATCAAAATTTTAAACATATTTACAAATATATAAATTATATGAAATTTGATATACATAATTATATAAATATTAATGATTGATCTTATAATTTATAAAATATATTAAAATTTGTAAATATTTAAATTTAACAACTGGTTGAATGATGAATCTTACATTTTATGAAAAATTACTTAAAAAGTGTAACATCTTATGTCTTGCCAGAATACAGAGGAAAAGATAGAGATATAGGTGGTAATTTTAGTTTCAAAGTATTTGAGTAGCATTCCAATTTTATAGAAGTTTAAAAAAATGAAAGATGTTTCTTGAATAGGTATCTCAGAGTATAGTACTCTGCGTATCAGATTCGGATACATAAAACACTAATATTGTCGTTTTTTGAGTATCAGAAGTTCATATTAACTGTGACTTTCATTATTTTTACGTCAAATCTATATATGTATTGTAATATGGTTCTGTAATTGTAGGCTTATATAGTGGGGGAACACGGTGACAGCTCGGTGGCCCTGTGGTCTAGCATTAGCGTTGGGGGTGTTCCGGTGCTAAGCTTTCTGGAGAAACAGCAAATTGCGTATGAGAAGGAAATGCTAGAGAATATACACAAGGAAGTTGTACATAGTGCGTACGAAGTCATTAGTCTGAAAGGTTACACTTCTTGGGCAATTGGATACTCGGTGGCAAACTTGGCCCGAACCATTCTTAGGGACCAAAGGAGGGTTCACCCAGTCTCGGTTCTCGCAAAGGGTCTTTATGACATCAATGGTGAAGAAGTGTTCCTCAGCTTGCCTGCACAACTTGGAAGAGGAGGGGTATTGGGTGTAACCAATGTGCATTTGACAGAAGAAGAGACACAAAGGCTTAGGGACTCAGCCACCACCATCCTCGAGGTGCAGAATCAGTTGGCTATTTGAATTTTCTTTCAACCACCCTTTGATGAAGTAGTCACCTAGACACTCGTGTATCAATGACAGTTTATCATCCTTTTTATCTTTCTTTTTCTTTGGCAAGATATTGTTTGGCCATCTATGTACTGAGTTTTTTTTTTTTTCTTTTGTTACTATAATAAAAAGAGATGTATTTTATATTCACTACTAATCCAATCATAATTAAATGATAGTTAAAGCAATAATAATGTGAACTTAGCGAAATTTGAATAATAACATTGATCCCAGAGGAAGGCGACGGGCTATACTCAGGTCGTAAGGCCATGAAACCCCTTACTCTCAACCAGGGATACTTCTATTAATGGTAGTTTATAAACACTCATATCCCACCTAACTTTACAAATAAAGTTAACTCAATAACAATAGGGAGGTTAGACAAAATATCATCAATGATGAAAAAGGTAAAGTGAAATGATGACATGTCAATTAATTTTTAAAAGGTATAAAATTTTATAAACTTGATTAGTATATGAAAATACTATATTTAATAGTTAAATTTATAAAAGTTACGTTTAAGTAAGTCATTGAAGATTTTATTTCACTGAGTATATCATATAAGGAAAGGATTAAAACAAAACAATTTATACACAAATGACACATATTATATATACGTAAATATTAATAATTATAAAATTCCATATTTCTTATTTAAACAAAATAAAGTCTTATAAAAAATATGATGGGAAAAATTTATTAAAAAAGGTCAAGACCCAGGCTCACTCCTGTCTAGATCTGTCCCTACACTTTCTCCAAAAAGTAAATAACACCTAAATAAAATAAATAAATAATATATTACGATTATAAAAAAATTTATACTATACATCAATTAGAATACACATAAACATGAATGATTTCAATCTTGTTATCAAAGCTTCTCAAAAATATATTAAGACTTGATCCGTCCCATACATGTGGCTAAGAGGTATATTTCTTATTTAAAATATATTTTATGCCATTAATCATTCCTAATTTCTTAATAATATATTTTCTTTGATTTCAAATAAGGCCTACGCTACATTGAAATGAGAAAGAAAGCCCAACGAACCATCGCTCAGCAGTAAATGAAAAAAGCGAAATGACAAAAACCAAAAAATAAAAGAAAAAACTCTTTATTTATTCAGTGTAGACCCAAAAGAACAAAAAGGCCTAAGCGTTAGATGATGGACATATAACTTAAAATTAGGAGGAAGTTCCCTGAGGTTTTAGGCCCAAGGTTTAAATTTAAGTCATAAAGGCATGGATAATACTTCTTTAATTATTATTAGACCAAGCTTAACTAATTATTACTCACATTTATAACTGTTGTTAGAGACAATTCAGATGAGAGCGGAGAGCTAGGGGATTTAAATTGGGTTGGGTTTGACTCGATAGATTGAATGTTTTGGACTCACTTATTTTATTTTAACTCGTTAAATGTGAATCAATAATAGAATTAAATAAATTAACTTATTGAGTTTATTTTAAATTTTTAAAAATAAAAAATTTATTTATTAATTAATATTAAACTTATTAATATAAAAATATTTTTTTAATTTTAAGTAAATTATTTTATTAACTCACCAATATTTTCTTATATATAGCCCGTTTGGGTAACGAGCTGGCCTTTTTAGCGGAGTGTGCTGGCCCATTTTAATACTCATGCAATTCCGTCCATTGATTGCAGTTGCACTATCCATTCTTCAAAAGAGTAGAATTTTATTCTTAAAAATTTTGGAAAATCGAAACGAATTACAATGGTAAAAGAAAAACGAAAAGAGAAACCAAGATAGTACTTCGAAGCAGGAACTGGCATTTTCCGAGGTCATGTTTATCCTTGATGCATCTCCTTTTCATCGCACCCACATGCCAGTTTCGCCCTTAATGATTAAATTTGATTTTGATTTGGATATAAATGAAGAAATAACAGAAGACATTAGAAAGTTTATGCGTAAGGTTAGTAACATACTTTTTGAACTTTTGTTTCGCCATCGGATGAATTTATGTGAGTAAAAGTTAATTTAAAGATGTTGAGAAGAGCGTGTTTGTTCACAATTCTTCTTTTCTGTTGTTTAAAACTCTTTTACAAGTTTCCACTGATTAAATATTGGTAGACGGATTCCAACAGATGAGAATAAAATAATGCATAAAGGGGTAGCCACGGTTGAGCGGATCTTCAATATATTATGGTCAAACATGCCAAAAGGCCCCCACCCTAGATGAGGACTTCCCCACATGTTGAGAATCTAAATGGGGGCACTGCCACATGTCTACAGGTATCAATGTGTATATTCTACAAAATTTTCCGTTCCCTCTTCATTCCATGGCACCTTTGTCCACATCTCTATACCTGTCTTTACACTGTTCTTAAAGCCAAATTTAAAGCAAACCTTGATCGATGTGACAATAATTGAAGGTCAATTTCTTTTTTATTTTCTAACGTTTTTCCTTCATATGTATAACGCCACCTGTGTTTATCCATTTTCAATGTTTCGCTATTATAATACATTTCAACGCTTAATTAGCTAACTGTATCCAAAACCACGGATAAGCACGTCTTGAAGCAGCACATTACAAGTGAGAGACATGGTGTATTTGTAATCCACACACATTGAGCATGCGCTTCACAAAATAACATCATATTATCAACCAGAGATACTAGTATATACTATATAGACAATAATAATCAATTATTGCTAATAAATAATTGTAGAATCATATACTTTACTACTGAATGTCAACTTCTGATTCTCGAAACTTATATACTTGGTCATATAGACTTTTTATCTATTCTTTTAAAAAAATAGGTATGAACGACCAGGTGAGGGATTCAAAATCCTTCCATTTCTTCTTCAAGTTGCAAGTATTTATTTATTTATTTTTTTGTGAGCGAGGAAATTGTATGAGGAGATGAATATATATATTAAGCCAGATCTTAAATTAAATATTCGTTTCTTCCAATCTCATAAAGAAAATGTTTTCTACACAAAAAAATCCGGTACCTGCAGAGACTTCACAAGTTCACATTCACATAGCTTAATGTGCCAAGCGTAAAAGAAAAATGAAAAGTGTATGTTGATGTAGTGAGTAGTATGTCCTTTTTCATATAATGTTATTTGTTTAGTGTAAATTTTGTTTAGTGTGAGTAACACAACCCTTCATATAATGTTATTTGTTAGACTTGTTAAATAGTCTTGCTGAGTTTAACAATAGGAGGCCATGATTATAATGACATAACGAACCTATACATTTTTACTGAACCTGTACTTTCATGGTGGATGGAACTCACAACAATTAAGTAATTGTGTCCAATTTATATAGTGCAAAAAAAATGATGATAAAGAGAATTAAATTATTGATATAGATCTACATTATCATTTGAATGGCTGATTCACAAGAGAACTCACATTATTTGGAACAATATGAAGTCACAAGCTCGTGTTATCGAAAAAAATGAGACATGCAAATCTGTAAAATTCCTTTCTGAATCTGATACAATCTATGATCCAAAAAAGAATTATCCTTACAGATTATATGGATGTGCAAACTAAAATAACCAGATCGAGTTAATGTACACGTCATTAATCTTTATGATATATTCATTGTTGGATTTACTTTATTATTTTTTAAGTTATAATGTGTGATATGTACAAGAAGAAAGATTATGTAACTTTTAAAAATGAGTATTATTGTACAAACGAAGGCTAAGAACATACTATTTTTTTTTTTTAGATTATATGTGTCTTTCAAGAGAGAATTTTAGAATTAAGCATGTATTACTTTAACCAATTTTCATAGATAAAAATATCTCCTTTAAACATACTTTATGTATTTATTTATTTTTATTATTTAAATAATTTTTAAAAAAATAATTTATAAAATAAATACTTTGAAATTTTAATAATAGATTAACTATACAAAATTTATTAAATAAATATGTTTGAAAGATTTTTTTGCTGTATTTTTCATGTGTGAATGTAATATATAAAGAAAAGAGGATAAGTATAATTTTTCAATTGAAAAAATGTAAATATAATTACCATTAGCTTGAAAAGGTAATTCTGATTATTTATTGTTGATTTTTTTTCCATTAAATGATTGACAAATCTTTGTGCCAACAAGACTTTTTTTTTTCTTAGTTTTCGTTTTGCATCTTAAAATTAAAAAAAAAAATTGAAAGAGTTCTTATAATACTAATTAATAAAATAAAATACAAAAAATATTTAATATATAATTGAGGGCATAAAAATGATAAATATGTACTTTTAGAAATACTTAAAAGTACTTAATATTGCATATTAAATATTAGTAATTAATATTCTCTTAAGGAGATTTATATGATAAAATTCTCTGCAACAAAATAATCTCTTTTTTCGATTATAATAATATCATGTTATTTAAAATATAATATAATTACCAAAAATTTCGTTTGCTAACTCATTATTGTAATATTTTATTATTTAACATTTTTTAGAATTTAATTAATTTTAACCTAATTATAACTTATATTAATTCTCTTTATTTAGCCTCAACATGTAGTTTAAACTTCAGTCACATGCTTGTTTTTCTATTATTGTTTAAGTTTATTTTTATTTTTTTTTGTAGTTTTTTTTTTAATATCACAGATCAAATTTTTTTATATTAAACTTTAACATTATATTAAAATTTGATTGCTGGCTCGGTCTAAGAACATAAAAGAGAATGAGCATAGATTTATAGGACATATTTATCTAAATAATAATCTTTTAAATTCATAATTTTCTTATTTATATATTTTTAAGTTGTTGGTAATTCACTAAAATTATAATTTAGTTAAAATACACAATAAAATTTAATCATGAATTATTATATTAATAAAAATTATTAAATATTATAATAATTAATTTAAAAGAAACATGTAATATATTCGTTTATTGATTAACAATTTAAAACTAATTTATATTAATAATTCATCAAAATTAAACTCGTAACTTTTTTTTATTTATAAATAATATGTGTAAAACACTAAGCATAATAACTAGTTTATTGATAAATAAAAAATGACATATTTAAAATTGTAGGTTATTTTTGACAAAAATAAAATAAAATTCTAAAAAAATAATAATAAAAGACACTTAGAATTTAAGAAAAGTTATAAATAATACATACAAGTTAAGTATAATAAAAAAATTAAATTCTCTTTATATAAAAATTATTTAATTAAAATTTTTTAATTTTTAAAACTATTTTTAAAGTATTTATATACATAAATTATAGTAATTTTAAAATAGTTTGTCTAATCACTGTCTTAATAATTTTTAAATGTTAAACGAAGGAATGTTGAACATTTTTTAGAGACGTCATCAAATATATTCTTTTACATTAAATATTTTTTTACTAAAAAAACACATTAATTAGAAATTGTCTTCTAAGAGTTTATCTCCTATCTTTCACACACACGCATGAATAACTCCTATCACTTATATGTATGGTTATTTTTCAATAACTTAATTGATCAGTTATGATTCGTCAGTTTTAGTACAAAAAGTCGTACTAAATAGTATCACACCCTTTAGTTATTGATCAGTTATTAGTATTTTGTGTCTATACGTCTTTGTTAAGTGCAAAGTGCATTTTGGGGAAGATTTTTTTTTTAAGGAAAATAATTGTTTATTTTTTAAAAATATTTAAAATATTTAAAATAAGCAATTATATTTTTAAAAAAATAGTTAAAGTAAGTAGGTATCAAGAAGTTAAAGACTAAAAGTTTAATCAAATAATATTTATTATTTAAAAATAAAAAATAAAATTTACATTTTTAATTAATTTGAAATATTTAATATTTTTACTCTGTGGCAACAATTCCTTACTTAAAAAATACACGTTTGTGGTGTCATATGGTGCCTACCAGCTTAAGGTTATCCGACTCGAAGTCGTTAATGGGGCTTCTCTCTCTTCCATTATGTGTTTTCTTTAATCTTTCTTTTTGTTTATCCAAACAATTTCTAAGAAACGAGAAAACAAGTTGCTTAAATAACTAGACGCTGGCTAGTTATTAAAGTGCTATTATTGATCCACGTGTTACGTTGTCAAGGGATTGGATCTTTTGAATAACGCGAAAAGCCGATTATGAACTTCATTAAAGGGCCGTATTAGACTGAAAATGATTCATTAAAATAGTATTAATTTCATCACCGACTGATAATTTTGTGAGAAGAGAGGTTTGAACGTCTTTGTTCAAGGGAACCAATCTGACGTATTAATGTTACTCTCTTTTCCTCATATGTATTAATGGTCTTATTATATCAGTCATTAATGTTAAATTAAATTAAACTCAAGATGGATTGTGTCACGCGCCGTCCAATTAAGTGTTTTTTCATCCTTCTACTTGTTTGCCAAGATTCGACTTCAATTTAACTTTCTTATTTTTTATAATAAAATACTTATAAATTAGCAGCAATCGACGTCAACCACATATCTACGATTGTTGAGAACAAACCTGTGGTGGAAATAGATCCGCGTGGCCTGTCCATTCTTTAAAATCTTTATCCTTATTTCCACGTATGAAACCAAACAAATTAATCGATCAACAGAAAACCCTTTTTTTGCCAAATAAAAAATTCATTTAATTATAAAACTAAAAATAATTAGAATAGAAAATAACAGTAGTTAAGATAAGGAAAGTGCATACCCATAAAGGTTAGCTTTAAAGGGCACGTGAATGTGATGATATATATAATTTAATTCATTAACATTAAGAAAAATTAATTATATATTATAAATTTATATTCTATTTAAAAACATTCATAATATTTAATAATAAAATCAATAACTAATATTTTAAATGACTAAATATATCCAATAATATGAATAATGAGTAATTATTTTGCTAACACAAAGCTCTCTAATAAATAAAAGTTTAAAAAATTCTTATGTCGTCTTAAATAAAAAAAATACAGATAATTATTTTTTATGAAAAAATAAATAAGGAGCTTTTTAAAATAATATCTTTCAGTTGTCGTCGGTTAATAAATTTAAAATAAAAAAAGCGTCAGAATAAGCGATGATTACAAAAATGAGGTGTTTTTGTCACAATCAATGTGCTCACTATTGTCGAGGTTTAGCAGCATGAGCCTATCGTGTGTATGCAATGCTAATACATTAGTATTAACGTTTAGCATATGAGTTTGGATTGAGCTTTTAAATGAAACATACAATAAAGAGTTGGGTGAAAGCTGCTCCAGTTTAGTTACCCAAATGTATAGAAATGTATCGATGTAAGAATTAAAATTAAACTTGCACACTGTAACTTTTACTCCTCATCATCAATTCCCATATATGATTATTTTAAACTTTTTAGAAAAATAAATTAACAATGTTGTTGGGTTAGTGTATTTGTTTGTTATTTGCTTAATATGATTTTTTGGGAATGTCTTCATTTGTCCTTTTAGCCGTTGGTTGTATTATTTTTAAGCTCTTTGAAAATACTTTTTCCTTTCAATTTATTATAAGACGGACTCTAAAAATTGAAGTAATTTTTTTTATTTGAGCATCTCTTTGCTATTTTTTTCCCTTAATTCATTAATTTGCAATACTTTTCAATATTTCATAATTTGATTTGATTTGATTGATTTTAACCCTGTTTATGTAATTGTGCCAAAATAAAGAGTATTTTTTAGAGTTGAGTTTTTGTATTGTTTTGAAAAAGTCCTGTATAAAGCTCACTTTTAGTCGAACTATCTAAACGTCAGGGAAGTTCTGAATTTATTACGGGTAATAAAGCTTAAGGGTATGTTGCTTGTGGTGAAAAACATGTCAGTATCGTCCAAAAATAGTTAAAATTAAAAATATATATAATGAAGTACCTCTATCCCTTTTCTAATTCTCATCAGAATGCATGTGGATTAGTTTTTTTATACCTAGTATTTAGAAATAATATATTAAAAATATAGTATTTTTGAAAAAATTATTAAGTTCAAAAATTCAGAGATAAAAAATTTTTAAAAATTGTTAAATCTCAAAAATCGTCATTAACAATTTAAATAAATAAATAAATTTTGTCATTAAATAAATTTAAAATAAAAAAATGGTAAAAAAAAGGAGCCCAGCAATGTCACACTTACGCTCTCAACGTTGAAAAACATCGTCGAAGAGAACAACAAATTCAACATTATTAACATAAGTTGATCACTTTTCAACCTCCAAGTGGGATTATTGCGGAAATATTTGATCAGATTAAGAAGAGGCATGTCACCTTCATTTGCATATATAGCTGCATTTTGAGTCATGGTCAGCTAAAATGATATTTGAAATTTTAGACAAAAATCATGTTATAATTTTGAGTAAGCCACCAATTGTATCTTTTGACGTTTTACCTATTCGTCAAATTTATTCCCAAATTAGAAAATAACATGTTTAAAGTATTCAAGTAGAAAAATACAGTATTTAAATAGCGTTAGTCAATAGTGATGAATAACAAATAACACAAATTCAAGTAAACTACTAAATGGTCTCTAACATCTCATACGTTCACTAAACTAGTTCTTAATATTTAACATATGCATCAAATTAGTTTCTAACATTAATAAATTTGTACGTTAAATAAATTTTCAAAAGACGTCTCAGCATCATTAACAAGTCACTTACACACTACATGACAAATAGTAGGTCATGTAAACATTTCCTTAATCGATAACCAAAAAATTATAATACTAATAACTAATTTAAAGGACAGGACATTATACGAAGTTAGTTATTAAAATTGAATAATTAAGTTTAAATATATTCTTTATTGATAAAACAATTAAATCATTCAATCTTTTTAATATATATTTATACGAAAATAAGATATTTTAATATATTTTATCCCTGAAGATGCAATAGTGGAAGTATAGTTGATAATATTCTATTAGATATCCATTTATTTGGAAAAAAAAATTACACTTTCTATGATGGTATTTTAAATTTTATATTTATAATATTTTTTAAAATATTGGAATTTAATTTTTAACTTTTTATAGATAATTAATTAATTTTTTTAGGTCTAACAAAAGTGGGATCCAAGAGGCAATAGACCACCATGGTAGATTATGACCTGAGTGGATATTTATTTCGGTTTCACTTCCACGTTGGAATTTAATTTCACTACATTGTTAGGGTAAAAGAAATTACATTGAGTAAATATCAATTTTGTTCCTCCACATTTGAAGTATTAATTACTTTAATCTTTAATTTTACAATTGTTATTATATATCTATATATTATTTTATAAAATGAATTTTTTTATAAAGTTAGAGGCTAGAATCATCGACGCATATAATAATGTAAATTATGTTTTTACATTAATATCAGTGGAATAATGGCAGAATAATTGTTTTATAAACTTAGTTTTGCAAATTATGTTAATAAAAACCAGATGTATCATCATTTATTAAATTTTTTTTTTATAGGCAAAACAAATCTTATTAAAAAGAGTTTAAGGGGAACTCAAAACTCATATACACAAAAAATTACTTACTCAGAGAAATAAAAAGCAAAAATATACTTATGCAAAATTAAGACAGATGCAATTTCGTGAGTTCAAATACCAATCAGCTAACATAATAGTTTCTCCCTTACTAACAAGTGAAAACCATTTCCAGGATCTCAGAATAATAGAATCTAAGACTTCCCTCTCATCCAAAACACCATTAGAAAATATAATTCTATTTCTATTCAACCACAAAGACCACATTGTACTTACCCAGATAATTAATAAGCATATTCCTTCTCTTTTACTACAGCCAACACCAACCCAAGAAAGCAAGTGAGTCGATAAATCTGAAGGCAAAACCAGTGAGAATCCAAGCCAACGTGCAGTAAAGTACCAGATTTGAGATGAAACTGAGCACGTTAAAAATAAATGAGTTGGAAATTCCTCCAAACCATGACAGAAACAACAAGTTATATCATCAATTTGAACACCACGATCAATCAGTAAACCTTTACAAGGAAGTGCATTCAACAACAATTGCCAAGAAAAAACCAGACACTTAAGAGGGACCTTCCCTCTCCATAGCCTTTGCAAGGCATCTGCCGTACACTGATCTACACTATTAGGACCACCAAAAAGTTCAAATAGCCATGAATACGCAGATTGCACTGAATAACAACCTGAAAAATCTGCCCTCCATACCCATTTATCTTCTTGTAGTAACTTAATAGAAACTCCATCCACAAGCTCCAACAAAAGATTAAAGCTCGAGATCTCATATTGAAAGAGTCCTCTTCGCCAACTAACATTCCAAACCCATCTAGTGTCATCATGAAAACCATTCTCCAATACACGTGATTCAACATTTCTCGCCACTGCAAATAATCGCGGAAATGCTTCACACAATCGCACCCCTCCTACCCACTTATCTCTCCAAAAAAGAGTGTGTAAACCTGCACCCACACTTCTATCAAACTTCTCATCCAGCCATGAATTCCCTTGATGAATAACCTCCAGCAAATCACGCCACCACAAAGAACATCTGTTGTGAACTGATGAACGTTGAAGAGAAGAAGCTAATCTTCCATATCTAGATTCCAACACCCGCACCCACAATGAACTAGAACAGTTAACACCTCGCCACAACCATTTACCAAGAAGCGCCCAATTAAATCACTGCACATTTCTAATGCCCAAGCCACCATTCTTCCGCGGTCTACATACAGTTTTCCATTTCACCCAGGGGATTTTAGATCCATCCTTAACACCCTTCCATAAAAAATTCCGTTGGATAGTGACAATTTCCTTTATTACCGACTTCGGCACCTTAAAAAAGGATAACGAGTGCAATGACATAGAATTAAGAACGGCATTAATCAAAGTCACCCTACCTCCAATCGATAAATACCTATGCTTCCATGACGCTAACCGCTTTTTAAGAGCCTCTAACACACCCTTCCATGCACTAGGCTTTCTCGGGTTAACACCTAACTGTAATCCGAGATACTTTAATGAGAAACTACCAATCTTACAATGTAGGAACTCTGCAGCCAAGTTTTTAAAGTCATCACCAGTGTTAATCCCCAATACAAAAGATTTATGGAAGTTAATTTTCATACCTGACATTAATTCAAAGCTACGCAATACTGCTTTCAAAGTCCACAAATTCTGCACCGAAGCCTCTCCCATAATCAATGTGTCATCCGCAAACTGCAGCAAAGAAATATCTGGTCCCCCTTCCCCAATCGTCACACCAGAGAACAACCCACAAGTCACTGCCTTCCGCATAAGAACTCCTAACCCTTCCGCTGCCACAAGAAAAAGAAAAGGGGCAAGAGGATCCCCCTGTTTTAGGCCCCGCTCAATATGAACCTTCAATGTAAGATAACCATTAATCAAAGCTGATAGGCTTCTCCCCCCCCCCACACACAAGCTTCCATCCAACTGACCCATTTGTCTGAAAAGCCAAAGCTACGTAACATAAACAAAAGATATCCCCACTCTATCAGATATCTGTTGTGGGCAAGACACTTTTGACACAAGTGCTACAAAATAAAATAATAAAGACTTAGGTAGCTTCCCATTTCTACAAAATTCAGTAAGCATATCCATCACTTCTTCCTTGATCACTCCTCAAAACCTCTTAAGGAACACAAAATTGAAACCATCAGGCCCCGGACTTTTATCACCCTCACACTCCAAAATCATCTTTCCCATTTCCTCCTCCGAAAAAGCAGTAACAAGCTCCTCATTCTGTAGAACAGAGACTCTTGGTAAATTATTAATATCAATAGTAGGTCGAAGCCAACTTCTACTACTAAAATGAGCCGCAAAATAGGACACCACACCTGTTTTAATCTCATTAACCTCTTTGACACATCTCTCTCCAATTTGGAGCGCATATATATTATTTCGTCGCCGCCTCCCATTAACACATAAATGAAAGAACTTTGTATTTAAATCACCCTCTTTCCCTCATCTCACCCGAGCTTTTTGGGCTATGAGACTCTCTCTATTCTTCCTAGCCTTCCAAATATCACCCACCAACATTTGTTGACGCTTCTTCTCCAGATCGGAAAGTTCTTTAACAGAATTTTTATCATCAATCAAGCTCAACTCAGTTGTCAAATCAGAGATCACCTTATCAACATTTCCAAATACCTCAATATTCCATTTTTTTAATGCAATCTTAACATTCCTTAACCTCTGGCTAGCTCTCTGGGCAGCCCATGGAAGGGTAATATCTCTTTTCCACGCTTCCTCCACCACCTCCACAACTTCTTTATGAGTCAGCCAACAATTATTAAATCGAAACGGCTTCGGACCCCAGTTAACCACTTTGTGCTTAAGAATAATGGGACAATGATCAGACACATCTATGCTCAGAACCTGAATAAAACCATCTCCCCAATAATCAAGCCAGGAACTAGAAACAAGGACTCTATCCAGCCTGCTCATCATAGAAGCATCCCCTTTTATCCATGTAAATTTTTTACCCACAAGTGGAAGATCCACAAGTTCCATTTCCTGAATGAAAGAATTGAAGCCCTCCATTTCAGAGATACCATAGTCTGCCTGACAACCCTTCCTCTCTCTCACTTGTCTCACAGCATTGAAGTCACCCAATATACACCACATAAATTTGCCAAGACCCCTTCTTGTCATGAGCAAATCATCCCATAACTTTCTCTTCTCACTTAGTCTACACGATGCATAGACATTCACCACAACACATAGGTTTTCAGTAGCCAAAACCTGCAAGCAAACACCCAGGAATCCAGTACCAGAAAAGGAGAAAAGTATTTTACATTTGGAAGTATCCCAAAGTGAAAGCATACCCTCACTTCTGCCAATGGAAGGCAAGGCACACCAATCAAAATTCACAGAACCCCACAAACGCGTACATAAATTACTATTACATATTTCAAGTTTTGTTTCCTGAATCGCCAAGAACTCCAGACCTTCAGAGCGAACAATCTCACACACCTTCTTTTGCTTTACCGCACTCCCCTGCCCTCTACAATTAAATGAGCCAATCTTCATTTAGTATCAAAGCGAACCCCATATTCTTTCGCAATCGTTCTATCACGTACCTCCATCTCAATCAATTTCTCTCGAACCTGCTCATCATTCTCATGTACCACCAAACCAACCTTCTTGCCAATGTCTAGTAACTTCGATGCCATTACCTCATCATTACAATCTGTAGCAACCATTCGCTCTCCCACCTCTACTGAAGGATTGGAATGATGCGAGTTGTCGGAACTCTTGGAAGCATTAGCTGAGATTTCATCAGTTAGCGATACATGTCCTCTAAGTTGCGATGACATTGACGCTTCTTTATTATGATTCTTAGAGATTTATTAAATTGTGTTATATATATAGACAAAATGGTTGTTCTGGTTGACCGAAAAATTTGTCTAGCCTAATTTGCATGAGCCAATTATATATACTAACTGTGAGACCAATGTTGCATGTCTATTAAATATTATCCTTTTATTATTGTATGGTTCAAATTACTTTTAAGTCCTGAACTATGCAATAAAATGGTCGATAAAATCTAATCTGTAAGGCTTTTATGTAGTAGGTACCAAAATCCATGCGGTTAATTGTTTCTCACTTTCGAAATATTCAAATCGTTTGTAAATATTTATGCTAAAAATCTAACAAAGATTTTAAAGATAAAAAAAATTAAAAAAAATTATGAAAAATATTTATTATATAAAAATTTAATGTTAAAAAATAATAGTTTATAAAATATAACTAATATTCTTCAATTAATCTAAAACACTCATCATGTGACTATATACTTTACCCTATCCCAAGTGCATCTCGCGGCAACCGGAGAACAAACAAAAGGATGTAAAAAAGCAACTGCAACGCACGATTATATTTATAAAAATATAAATTACTTTATTATAAAATATTGCATAAAATTAATTAGTTTAATTAATAAACAATATTTTTTATAATAAATATAAAAAAATATTTATTGTTTGATTCAATTATGCGTTTGAATGTAATTTTAATTTAATTAAAACTCGATAATACAATATAATTATGTTAATGTAATTTATTGAAATTGAGAATGAAAATAATTACTGTATTAAATTTTATTTTATCAATTAATTTTTTTAAAAAAGGTATATAAATTTTTAAAGAAGTTATGTGATCATTATAACTAAATGTTACTTTTATTCATGTATAGTTATTTAGTTTGGACTTATAATTCCCAAATTTGAAGGAAAATTAATTTCATTAAATATATTCTTATGTAACAGTTATTCATGTAAAAATATTTGCTTATTGTAAGAATAAAAATAATAAATATAAATGTTTAGATATTTTTAGTTAAAATTAAATTAAAAACAATTTACATAACTTTTTTAAATGACTATGTAGTCATTAACTTACTTTTAATAATCATTAACTCTGAGTATGTGTTTAGTGAAAATATTTCTTATTTAAGATTGTGAAATTATACATTTATGTCATAATTAATTCTGAAGATATGTATAGATATTAATGTAAAAATATACAATAATGATCACATTATTTGCTTTGTGTATAATTTATTTTTTGGTTTTGAAATTTATTTTATAATATCAATTATTTTGAATATTTTTTACTTGATAATTTAATATTCTTTAATTTGTTGGATTGCTACTTGCTTTACATGTTTTATTATTATCTTTAATATATTATAAGTATATATATATATATATATATATATATATATATAATTTTAAAAATGGCGACCATGTATAATTTCTAAATGATAATAATTTTTTATTTATATATATTATTTAAAAATTTATTATTTAAAAAAAATCTTATTATCAACTTCTATATTATAAATTAAAGTATTTGATCCAGAGTGAAGTATTTAGTGGAATTACATATTTATTTTTAATTAAAATCATATGAAAATAATATGTAAAATATATTCATTCTTTTTATAATGGTTTTAATTTTTTTTCAGTTTTTTATTCTAAATTTTTAAAATTAAAATTTTTATTAACTAACTTTTATATAAAATAAATAAATTGTCAAAAGAATTTCTATATTTATATTTAATAAATGTATCTTATTACCTTGTATAAAATTTTAAATAATAAATAATAAATATTTTGAATTTAAATTTTATAAACATAGATTAGTTTTAAAAAATCAAGTTAATAAAGACTTGTTTTAATTTAAAAATAAAACTAAAAAAACTATAAAATTACTAGAAATAATCTAATCAACAAACATAATCCGCTAGCGTTTTAAAAATTATTTATTATAAAAATATTTTAAAATGTAAAAATTATTATTTTCAGTTTATATTATAAGTATCTTTTATATAATTTCACTCAAGTAAATTAGCATATACATATTTAAACTTAAAATTAATAATTAGATTAGAACAATCTCATGTTAATAATTTACACAGTCAATTATAATAATAAAAAAAGTTGATAAATTTTTTTGAGTAAATATGAATATTTTTAAAAATTATTATAAACATTTTTTTAAAGTAATTGATATTAACAATGTGATGTAAATATATTTCTTTAATTAAAACTAATTTTAAAAAATTATATTTTATCATCACAGTATATAAAAATTTATTTTTATGTTTTATTATAAATAAAGATATATTAAATTTTTAGCAAAAAATCATCTGTCACTGTTAATGTTACCATTCAATGATTTGCCTTACTAAATGAAAAAAATCAAGTTTGAGCTTTTCAATATTATTTTTGATTTTTTTACTTTAATGGAATATGATTCTCGACCTCTTTATTTTAACTATTTATCTTTATTTTTTTAGTTTTTTAGTTTTTCAAAGATTCAAATTAAGTCTATCTCAAAATTAAGATTTTTATTATATATTTTTTGTACTTAGGTTTGTATAAATCAATTAATAAAATATCATACCTTTATTATATTTTTTTAATTATTGAATGAAATTTTAAGATACAAAATTTAATTTAAAAATTTTAAAAATTGAAGAGACTAAACATTAGAATATTAAAAAAATTAAATTTAAACACCCATAAAAATATAAAGACTAAAAATATAATTGAATTTGGATATTTGTTTCAAGAAGAAGAACAATTTGCTATGCATCTATTGGAAATTCAGGATAGATGCCTCAAGTTGCTTTTATAAAAAGTTTAGATTTCTGCTCTCTTTTAGGTGCAGAATTGTAGAGACTCTATGTTGGTATGCAATTAATTTGCTAGAAAAATATCCAAGTTATCTGGATTGAACTGAACTTGAAGTAAACTCTCCAACTAGTATTAAGTATTCAAAGTTGTAACCAAATAGAAGTGCCAATGTACTTACTAAAATTGACTTAAATTCTACAAAAACATTTCATTACTTTGACAGGATCGTGCTCTGTCTCTTGTGCTTGTACTACATAAGACCAGTAACCTTTAAGTTTTTGTAATTATAGCCTTAGTTATGTTGTCTTGTTTTCTATGGATTGTGTAGTTTATTGATTAGAAAAAAAAAAAAAGAGTTAAGTTTTTTGTAATAACGAATATAATCAGATTTTCTTGTAGTAACGGATATAAAATATGACCATATTAGATTCACCTTGTAATCACTGCAAGAAATCTAACCATGTTTCAATAACAAATATAAAATTTGTCATAAACATAGTTACAAATAATCTGATACTTAATTATGTCAAAGAGAATAATGAACATAAAGCTATTCAATTTTGTTTTGTTAATCAAAAGTATAGAAAAAGTTCTGTTAACTAATTTTTAATTTTAATTATTTGTATATAATTATAAGATATATATTTATGATTTTCATGATCTTAAAACGAGGACTGTTTTCTTCAAATGCATGCTTATAAAAAAATTACTGAAGTAAGAATCATTGCTTATTTTACGAAAATAAAACAATAATTATAAACTGTTAAATTTTATTTAAATACTCAAAATTAAAAGATAAATATCATCTATAATTTTAAATAGTCTAGTTTTCACATCTTGAAGGTAGGAATGTCTCTCCAAGTATATGTAAATTATTACTTAATTTTTAATCTTAATTACTTAATATATAATTATATAATCTTTATGATTATCATAATTTTAAAATAAAACCTATTTTTACTAAATATATTTAATAAAAAATGAATAAATCATCGTTACATCATTCTGTTAGTACGATACGTTACATGATTAGTATAGACACACAATATTTACAGTAGTAATTTTTTTATTAGACGAAATATATACCAATAAATGTAAGCAAAATTATTAACTGTTTTGTATATGAATTTGGCACTACATGTAAGTAAGATAAATTGACATGCGTTACATTATTGGGAACTAGGATAAATTATAAAGAAAATATTTTATCTAAGGTGATTTTTATTATTCTTTTATAATAATTTATTATTTTTACCTTAGTCTACCTTGAAATTATGCAAATGAAAACATTTGTCATATCAGCCATGCATTGTTTTAACAAAATTTATCGATTCTGCGATAGAAGTGAATAATTTGAATCGCTCACAAAATATTGCACCGAAAAAAGTACTTAAAAAATAAAACTAATTAAGAAAACTATTTTGAAAGTTTACTTATATATAAAATCATTATAAAACATAAATGATCAAGAAAATTTGCCAACTTCAAGTGTACATAAATATTTAAAATTATTTTTATTGTTGTTGTTTTGTCCTTTCTCATGATTGATGCATTTATTTAACATAAATTTAATCAAAGGATGGCTAGGCAAAGGATGGGTATTTTTTATTCTTATAAATAAACATTTTATATATCCTGGTCGTTTGTGGCCTTAACTTAGGTGTATATAAAGGGCACAAGCTGGTGGCATAACCACCAACTTCCCTTCTTTGTATTGTAGCATTCTATTTCACCTTTCATCCCCACACCTCACTCTGCAATGAGTACTCTCCCCACAACACAAGGCAAAACCGTACCAGATGCCTCTGATTACAAGGGTCGCCCCGCAGAGAGGTCCAATACCGGTGGTTGGATTGCATCCGCCATGATATTAGGTCTCAGAAACCCACCACCTCTCTCTTTCTCTCTCTTTTTCAATCACTGACACACGTTTCTCTTTGTTATCTCAGGAGGAGAAGTGATGGAGAGGTTGACAACACTGGGCATCGCCGTGAATTTGGTAACATATTTGACCAACACCATGCATTTGGGCAATGCTGCCTCTGCCAACGTTGTCACCAACTTCTTGGGAACCTCCTTCATGCTCTGCTTGCTCGGTGGCTTCTTAGCCGATACTTTTCTCGGAAGGTTCCAACCTCTTCATCACAATTATATTTACATGGGTTTAGTTAACCTTAGAAAACATAATTATTATATTAAAATTATAAAAATGTTATAAATACTTTTTTTAATAAAATATTTATACTATTAATCGGTTCAACTTACCTCTTTTAACATTTTCCTATTTATACATGCATCGCTCTTATTATTTTTTTTTAAAATCTTATTCAATTCACATTTGTTAACGTGCCGTCATCAACATGTGGCTCGTGAGTGTTTATTGGATTTTTCGTTTTCATCTTTCACAGATACCGCACTATCGCCATCTTCGCAGCGGTTCAAGCAACTGTAAGAAACCTGGACGCAACTTCAATTTTTTTTTTATATTATCTTTTTAACTCTTTGTTCGATTATACTTAAGTTTAACTGTTTCCTTGATGTTGTCGAATGCTATCCATATAGGGTGTTACAATCTTGACAATATCGACCATAATTCGGAGCCTACATCCTCCAAAGTGCACGGGAGACACTGTCCCACCATGCGTACGAGCAAACGAGAAACAGCTAACGGTTTTGTATTTGGCACTTTACCTAACGGCCCTTGGCACTGGCGGGTTGAAATCGAGTGTATCCGGGTTCGGGTCGGATCAGTTTGATGATTCGGACCAAGAAGAGAAGAAGCATATGATTAAATTCTTCAACTGGTTCTACTTCTTCGTGAGCTTAGGGTCTCTGGCTGCAGTGACAATTCTGGTGTACATACAAGATAACCAAGGCAGAGAGTGGGGTTATGGGATCTGTGCGTGTGCGATTGTGATGGCGCTTCTTGTGTTCTTGTCGGGTACGAGGCAGTACCGGTTCAAGAAACTTGTGGGTAGTCCCCTGACTCAGATTGCTGAGGTGGTGGTGGCTGCTATTAGGAAGAGGAACTTGGAATTGCCCTCTGATTCCTCATTGCTCTTTAACGACTACGATACCAAGAAGCAGACCTTGCCGCATAGCAAGCAGTTCAGGTAAATATTTTTTCAGTGTCTCCTACTTTTTATTTATTCACTTTTATGGTTGTTTTTGATAATAGATACATAGAAGTTCCCGAATGATTCTTTGTTGTTAAATTATTTTGCTGGAGTTTACCTCCTCCAGTAAGCTTTGACTTTAGAGTATAATCATCAACCAATGATGCATATATTATTCATAATTTTACATATAAACAAATATATGTGTAAGACAAATAATAGTATGTTTAATTTACACGCATAATTTAAATAAAGATAATTTTTCATACCCTTTATTTTAATTAAAATGATGTGAAGTGGGATAGAGAAGAGAGATAAAAAAAATAAAAAGTATATATAATAAATGAGTTGATAAAAATAAAAATAAATTATAATTTTAACTTAAATGAATAACTGTCAAGGTTTGTAAATTTATGTCGGCTGACTATTTTTTTCATTTAATGAAAATTGGTTGATGATCAACTAAAGTTAAAGTGTCTCTTTTAATATAAAACTTAAACGAAGCTATATATATTTACATGATATCTTTGTGTTAAATAATTCTTTGGAAGAAAGGTATATACGCAAGAAAAATAAAGAATATAAAAGGAAAGAAAGAAAAAGCGATGAGGAAAAAAAATGTAAAAGGTAGAAAGAAGCTGTAAAGTAAGAAAAAAAAAACGAAAAACAAACTAGGGCTATTTTTTATTTGCTGGTGTATATGACAAGCAAAATTTTTTTTTATTCCCGCTAGGGAAATTTATTTTAATAATGTTTTTTTATTTCCCATAAAGTTTTTACCGGTTTTGGATGCACACTTTAGGGCTTTTCCCACACTGAGGATTTTTCCTTCCTTCTTTTTTTTTTTTACTTAAGCTAATTAACGTTAAAAAGAATAGCGCGTAAATGATTGGGCCAATGAATTGATTGCGTGACCCAGAGCCAGAACCAGAGAGGTGGAGAACCAGTTGACCTTGAAATGGACAACCAAGTTATCTTGGCTCATTAGCTATGTGGTCCGGAGAGGGAAATCCATGAACTTAGAGCATAAGTAAATGTATGGTTTAGAATATTTGGTATTCTTGCTTTGAATTTTGGATAGCACAAAGATTAATTAATAGCCATGATTTTTATATGTCTACCCTTCGATTTGGTAAATATCCCTTTCTCTCTCGCCAAGAATTGGTTTCTGCATGTGGAGACAAGGATGAGAAAACAACTATCTTTGTATCTAATAATTGTCCATTAAGATTCTAGTCCGTCTTACGACTCAGATCGAGAATCAAATCAACTCACGTAAAAGCTTAGGGACCTCAGGAACGACATGGCTATTCCAAAGTGGACTCTCACGCATCGTTTGTCCTTCATGCAAGCTAGCGCATCTACTACTACTCTTTCTTTTCTCTTCTCTGCCTCTCTCCCACTGCTACCTCTAACACGGACAAGCCTATCTGTATGCTAAACCTGCGCTCAACAATTAATATTATTACTTGTTCTTGTTCATGTGATATCTTGTACTCACATTTTATTTAAGGAAGCTTCTTTGGTTGCTATGACCCACACAACCTTTGTGCCAAACTAAAACAAGCAAAGTGTACTTACTCATTTCTTTTATTATATTTTCTCTTACTCTTTATATTCTTGGTATACATGCATCTTAAAAATATTTTCTAAAATTAAATGAGATGCCAAAAGATGTTTCATTAAAAAAAATACATTTTTCATCAATATTACTTGTTCATGTTCATGTTATATATTATTGTACGCAAATTTTTTTTAAGAAAACTTCTATGGTTTGCTATGACCCACTCAAGCTTTTTGCCATATTAAAACAAACAAAATATTCTCACTCATATGTCATATCACATCGCTAGAGGCGGAAATTTTAATGGTTATGCACGGGCAAGGCTAATTTGATTTAAATGTATAATATAAGGTACATTATTTGCATGCATGAATGTGATTTAACTTTATTCTAGTCCTTATATTCCTTCTCAATCCTTCATGGACGTTAGCTCAAATATGAATTAATGGATATTTTAATTTGTGGATGAGGCAGATTTTTGGACAGAGCTGCAATCAAGGACTCATCTGAAGTTGGTGGTGGAATCACGGTGAAGAGGAAGTGGTATCTCTGTACCTTAACAGATGTGGAAGAAGTGAAATCGGTGCTAAGAATGCTACCCATATGGGCAACCACCATAATGTTTTGGACCATCCATGCTCAAATGACCACATTCTCAGTGTCACAAGCGACCACCATGGACCGCCACATAGGAAAAAAGTTTCAAATCCCGGCAGCATCGATGACGGTCTTCTTAATCGGAACAATTCTGTTAACGGTTCCCTTTTACGACCGCTTTATTGTTCCGGTGGCAAGGAGAGTGCTTAAGAACCCGCATGGGCTAAACCCTTTGCAAAGAGTTGGAGTTGGTTTAGTCTTGTCAGTGTTGGCTATGGTGGCAGGAGCACTAGTAGAAATAAAGCGATCGAGAAATGCGCAATCACATGGTTTGGTTGATAATCCACAGGGAAAGATTCCAATGACCGTGTTTTGGTTGATCCCACAAAATTTCTTAGTGGGGGCAGGAGAGGCGTTTATGTATATGGGGCAGCTTGATTTTTTCCTTAGAGAATGTCCCAAAGGGATGAAAACAATGAGCACGGGACTGTTCTTGAGCACGTTGTCCTTGGGATTCTTCTTTAGCTCCTTGTTAGTATCTATAGTCAACAAAATGACAGCTCATGGAAAGCAATGGCTTGCAGATAATCTTAACCAAGGGAGACTCTACGACTTTTATTGGCTTTTGGCTACGCTGAGTGCTATAAACGTTGTGTTATTCTTGGTTTGTGCTAAGTGGTACGTCTACAAGGAGAAGAGACTTGCTGAGGTGGGCATAGAATTGGAAGAAACAGACGATGCTGCTACTTTCCATGCGTAGGATTTTTCTCCTACAACCTTTTCTCTCTTTTTCTTTTTTTCTTTCTTTCTTTTTTTTTTTTTTTTTTGGGAAATAACTTGCTGCTTGTATTAATATGATAATTTAGCTTTTGGTTACCACAATTAAGATTGTAAGTTGTAACCATTTTCAAAGTGCCTATACTGTGGGAAAGAGAAAACAAATAAAGTGAATAGTTTGCTACATAATCACCAGGTCTTGTTTATTTTGAGTGTTTTCATCAATCTAATCCATTTCTTAATCATACACACATATGTTCTTTTCAAACGTGACAGTTAAGTCCCACTAACCTTTGGATTATAGTAATGTAAGACACATAATATACAGTGGGCAAAGACGAGATTTCTTTTGGGGTCCATGGCGAAAACGAGCATTGGTTTTTATCCAAGAATATAACAAGCTTTTTTTTTTTTTTTCTTTTACAAACAATAAGCCTGAAAAACGCTACAAGCCCAAAGGCAACTTTTGCATATTAAGAAAGGTATCCGAGGAGAATGGTTTAACATGTATTAATAACCATTAAACCAACAATATCAGTCCCTGATGACACTAAACTCGAAATGATACCAGTCAAAATGGAACCCCAAACATACCTGTAACCTGTTTTAAAACCATTCACGGAATAGATGATATCAATATAGGTGTGTTTGCATGTATATATGTAACCTTCTCGTATTTACATAATTTACGTATATATTTTTATACGTAATTTATTTGTCTTAATAAGTCACGTACCATCTTACATCAGACATTTTACTTTTTGTCACTCTTTTTTTAAGCATTTTTGCTTAAATTTTGTTAATTCCGTTCTATCCAGTTGGTAATACTAAAATTTCCCAAATTCGTCCATTCCAAATTTATAAATTTGAATTTTGATATATGATACAAATTGATAATTTATTTAGATATTTTTAATGAATAATTTTTTCCTTAACTTAAAAATTCTTATATCTTTGATTTATTCGTATGTAATAAAATGAAATCCTCGATGTGATAATAAAACGTCACTTATTATTGTTTATTCTTTCGTACCTTTAGTTTCACTATTATTTGACAATAGTAATATTTTTACTATTACATATATTTTTTTAAATTTTACCTTTTATATTTTATCTAAAATGTAAAATGCCTGTATAATGTTTTTTTAAAAAGCCTATACGGATCTTTGATACCTACTTTTCATTTTTACTATCTTTTTCACTAAATTTTTCGAATGAAATCATATCTCAATAATCACGTTCAAGGTTATAGGAAAATAACAAGGAAAATTTCTTTCGTCGAAGAAAGTAATAATGCGCATTTCTCCCCATTTAAACGTCTAGCATGAGCTATTCCGAAACTTCGTTCCCTGTATCTTGTCAATTGTGAATGTGGTACAAGGAACGGAATATGCTTCGAGAATAGAAATGGGAAAATATAATGTTTATCACTGTATAAGCTGAAAGGATATTTACAATTTGTAAGGCAGAGAGCTAGAAATAAAACGTAGATAAAGTAGATGATCGCAAGGATAGTTTGCTGAGATTGGTTTAAAAAACGATTACATGAAATAAAAAGTAGGAGAAACTTGAGATAAAATGTCTTTTTGTCATTTATTTTTACGAAATGAAATCAAATAGCTAATAAATCAATAGCCTTTTGGCTGAGTTAATGGCTATAACAGGATAACGGGATATATATCCTTACATCAGCTAATTAACCCCAAACTACATGCAACTCTCTTCCAAGTAAACGCTGGTTCTTAAGGTCAAGAAAATTACAACTGTACTAACCATACATGGCGTAGGTCATTTCATTTCACAAAGCAGCGTCGAGAAACAATTGCTGAAAGTTATTTTTGGTACCCCTTCCATCTTGTTAATTGTTCATATATACCTACTACGACATCAACTGCAGGGCAATCCACAAAGCTTGTCCGACCAGGACCACTCAAGGGTGGTCCCAATTTCAGAGTTTCCGGAAGCCTACTCTCTCATTCTGTCAAAACACGTAACCATGCAAGAAGATTTAAGATAAGCCCACTCAGTGCTGATTTAGCCTTTTTCATCGTCATTATCTGCAACAGATGAGTACTTCATTGTTATAGGATAGTTATCACTGATGAACATTCAGAGTTACACCTTAAGACCCTCGAGATGTCGCTCAGGGACATAATAGCACGCAAGGACAGTTGCATATGTAGCTCAAGTTGGAAAATATATAAACGTTACCTGAACCAAATTAAGATGCACCTAATGGATCGCCAGAGTCTTCATTAAATTTGCCAAATATATTTGGACACCCATCCCATCGTCCAAGCTCTCTTGCTTCCCAATACCCACCAACGTATCGAAATGCTTCCTTCTCACCTTCTCTTCGGAACCACCTAGGCTTCCAACCATTTTCTTGCATTTTCCGTGACTGTAGACATAAGAACCATTATGATCATCAATAAAAAGAATAAGGAAAAAGTTCGATGATTAACCTCAGCATACGTGCATAAGAAAATTGGCAGAAAACTAATTGCAGAGGACAAAAAGCTGTACACAAACAAGATCGCAATTTGTTTACATTGGGACTAAAGGAATAAATGTCAACTCTCAATTGGGAAAACTCATTTCAAAACTTAGATCAAACAAATTGGACCGCATGAAAAAATGAATAATGAAAACTTAGAAGGACTTAGAATAGAAAGATTCAACTTGTTTAATTTGACAAAATGTTTTCTAATCTCACTTTTTATTTTCTTTACAAATAATTATGAAAAACATCACATCATTTTGTACGCACAGTTTCGTACCATACTGGGAGTTCATATATTTATATAACTAACGGTAAAAAAGACAGCCACCAAACAAATCATTAAATTAATAATAACGTGTGTTGAAGAGAACGCTATACATATAGTAAAAAATCACAAAATATCACAAGGCATTAAATATTATTATTTCTAATAAAAATTAACTATTTATTATAATTTTTAATACACATTAAAAAGTTATTAATAAAAATACCTATTCGTGACTTGTTAGTTTAGATTAAATAAAACATGAAATAATACTAATACTAATACTAATAATAATAATTAGATATTTATTTTAAATATTATGTAATATCTTTAATAGTAAATTAACTAAAATTTTAAATTAATATAAATGACTATGTTATTTGTTTTATGATAAAAAATAATAAATAAATAGCTTAATAATAATAATAATAATTCATAACTAAGTATGGAACATTATTTATTATAAAAAATATTTACAAATTAAAATATTTAAAAAAATAAGGAATACCCAAAAAATTAAATAAATAACTAGTTCAAAACGATTTATTTGGCCAATTATTACCTAATTTTGATCCGTTCATAACTGGTCTGACTAGTTTTAAACTAATATTTTGAGTTATCCAGCTACCGATTCCTAATCAAAGTAGGGTCTGGATTTCATGACGACTGAAACTATCAAGAATTATGGGCTTACTTAATAAATGTTTTTAGAAAATAATTTTAAAGTTTTGAAGACTATTAAAAAATGCTTTATAATTATTTTTTAACTATTCCAAAAAATTATAAAAATAGCTGTTAAAAAAATCTTTTTTTATTTGTTTTCTGAATTCTGAATTTGTTTTTAAAAGTGTCACTAAACATTTCTTTTCTTTTTCCAAAAAAAAAAAAGAAACCGCCTTTTCAAAACAGAAATACTTGTTAGTCTGAAAAAATGGTAATAAGACAAACTCGTTATCAACATTTCGCTACAAATTATTTTAAATTTTTTACCACCTAACTGCATCATTATGCTTCTCAATTCTCATTTAGTTTTTCATTTTGTCAACTTTACACAAACAGGCTAGAAATGGATTCGTTGAGAAATGAGAACCACAGTTCAGAAATTAGAACTCTAAACCCTCGCCCTCAGTACCCAAAACTTCCCAAATACAAGGGGAGGAAGAAGAAAAGCGAAAATGCGTGCTCATAGCAGACAAGATGAAAGAGCTTTCAGACATACCATTCTCTGCCGTTTTTCCAACCGTTGTTTCTCCAAATTAGCCTTCTCGTATTCCCCATTCTCTAGATGCCGCTGATCTGGTCTTAGCCTGGAATCCGTGGGCGGGAGCTTCTCCTTTAATCCGTGATCAAATACCCGGGATCAGACAAGGCTATAAAAAACAATTAGAGACGCATATATAAGAAGTGAAGTGCATATCAAATAATGATTTAATACATAATTGTATACCTTCAGTCCCGGAGTAAGCTCATTCAGAGTGATGGCAAATGGTGTCAAATTATACCGGGTGAGATTAGGCGGTGGCATATTCCTTTTCCACAACAAGGATGCGTTTGATGAAGTGAAATCTTTTGGCTTGACATTCACATCACCACTAACATAATACATGCGGTCGTCCCATTTGCCAAATAACGTGGCAATTTTTTTTCCCATTACATCTTCGACAAATCCATGCACCTAATTAATCGAACGCAAGTTACACGTTCAACGACACGTTAAGCAAAAAACGACTTAGTAGATAATATTACTTTGGAATATCAAGTGAGGACACCGGCGAAAAATGATTAAGTTGGTAAACTAACCTAAATTTCAGGAATAATGAAAATAAATAGAATAATGCCTAGAACGGATTGCAAAGAATAAAAATTGTTACTAATAACTCTTACTTGGTGAGGATTTCGGTCAAGAATAGTCTGCTCTTTGAACTTGAGTTTGCAGGAATATTTACGATTACCACGTATATCCATGTTCCCATGATGATCACAGTATATTTTCCCAAGGATAAGATTATAGATTGTGGTTGTGACCTAATGGAGAAACAACAGGAACAACAATCAAAACAAATATTCAGAGAAAAAATATACGATGAATTTTGAAGACACATCACTAGTACAACCCGGCGGAATATAATATATCCTACACAAATAGAGTGACTTTACAATGCACACCTTGCTCCACTGAAATATTTCACCATCATCGAACTCTAGGGTCAGAACACCCACTGGATCAAGCTGAATTGACGTTCCCCAAAACTTTGAATGGATGTTGCTGTCAGCCCAAAACTTCCATCCCCTACCTTCGCAATGGCAGGCAATGAGAGTTGGATGATGACTGACCTGTTTCACACATAAGGTCAGCAAACGTGAAATAGATAGGCAAGTTCAATTTCTATTATTAAGACTAACTGGGCAAAATACATATGAAGATCGAATTCTATCAAGATGAAATGTATGTCTGGACATTAATATGTATGAACTGCTGGAACTAGGAAACATGTTGATGCATGATTCTGGAACTTCCTTATCATTAAGCCTAAAGAACACCGCAAGTGAGCCCACGATAATATAAGAAATTTTATTTACTTCAACAGCGTAACATAACAAAAACTTGAACCAAAAGAGAAGAGACAACATAAAAAGCCACTTCTCAATAGAAGTAAGGACAAATAGCACATATCTCCCCTCAGACATGGGAGAAGTTTAAATCACATCGTTTTCTCCTATATTTTGAAGTATTATACTTCCCGCCCTTGTGAGATAAAAATGCCATATACTTTATTTATTTTAATGTAAACAAATCTTTTAGAGGTGGTGAGCATCTATCAACAAACCTCATAAGGATATCTTTCTCCTCTCCACGACTCAGAATATTACCTTAGCTAATTTTGAATGCCCTACTGTCAACTTTGGGATTTTCTGGAGATGAAGTGAAATTTTATGCACATTTATTATTGTCTTTGGGACTTCACCGACAATATTCATAATGTAATACCTCAAAATCAATAGTAGGGATTAATAACTAGTCACAGATGACACTGAGAAACATAATCAAGGAATTCATCAAATGAATGTAATTTTAATTTGTAGGAAAATTGCCATTTGTAAGCCAAGGGCTCTATAGATATCCAAAATAAAACTGGACCTCATGTCATCTATGATCGGGCTTCAGAGCCTATTTTAGATTCCAATGTTGTATATATACTTTAATCAAATCATAAGGAACTAACCTTCTCTGAAAAGAAGCGAATTCCTTTCTCAGGATAATCAGCTTCAAAGGTTTCTCCTAATAAAGGATTAAAGGGTTTACAATGACGACCTTCAGATGATCCATATCCAGAAATTGCAAAGGCAGCGACATTCAATGCCCTAAGGAGACTGTTTCCCTGAAAAAGAAATTCAAAGTGGAAAGTTATCGCAAACAGCAGTATGAATTTATGTCGACTTTGAATCATGTTATCATTCAATACTTCCACCACAAAAACACGTAAACTAATGGTAAGCTTAATTAATTTGATGGAAACTGGAAAATAGAGAATAAGTTGACAATTTAACCAAAAGTAAAAAATGAAGCACATTTTATTTTCCATTTTCTCATTTTTTCGTTGGACCAGGCAAATGTAGAGTGATTTTATTTTCATATTATCTACCTTCTCACTTTCCCAGGCTAAACCAAGCAAACTCCCTAAGGGAAAGATAAAAATTTACTAAATGTCGCTACTTGCCAAATCATCAGTAGAGTTCCTCACAAGTTTGACTCGTGTACTTGAGCTTAGAGAAAACACCATTATACAGAGAACTGTTACACCACTTGGCTATGATACAACTGAACTGAAACTCATTTGTGATCAAACAATTTCGTAGAAATTAATGTATGGTTAATTTCATACTCTCAAAATTATGATTTCCCCCTCCCTCCTCTTCTACATGTGACATAACGTGAACTTAATGAGTGAAACTACAGACATAAAACAAAGGAGCTAAAAGAGTGAAGCAAGGTTACTATATCTCCGTATATAAGAGATGGAAACACCCCTTAGACAGCCACGGATAGATTTGTAAAGGTAAATCATAAAAACAATCATGCCACACCAGAACAAAACAGGTTTAGGGGCCAAGGAGTGCCTTTGAGAATGTGGGCATTCAACTTCAATACTACTTTTAAATTTGTATTGTTTGAACTTCAAAACTCAGTGGGTGGTATAAACAAGAGCAAGGTGTTTATCTTACTGATTTTCCGTACTCATAAGCTTGATCCAGAAGATAAGAGTATTCCAAGTCCTCACAACATTTTTGAAGCGATGATATCGGCTCATTAAAGTATACTGGAAGACAAACTCTTGTGAGATCTTTTCCCACGTTGTCCTTGATCATTGACCAAAGACTAACACCCTTCTCTCTCTCAACAGGATTTGGAAGCTTTTTTCGTCTTCCAATCTGAGGGTGCTCATAATTGCAGAGTTTTTTCTCAGGATGAATGTTCCCCGTATCAGTGCACTGTGTGTTGTCTTGCCCAGACCTGTCCACTTGATTCATAGATCCTCTTGACTCACACTTGCAATCAGCCTCTGTAAAACACTCTCTAGTATCATAATATGAGCTTTCATCTTCATCTGACTCTTCCTCCGTCTCTTGTTTCTCAATATCATCAGATGATTCAGTTGTACTACATTCTGAAACCCAAAAAATATGTGAAAATAATAATACATCTTGAAAGCACAAGATCATAAACAATGAACGTTGCAAACAGATTCATTGTAGACAAATTTACCCAAAGACAAAGCACAAAATATTTTATATAGACAGCAATGGTGCATATGATCATTCTAGCATCCAGCAAAGTGAACTCGGCATGTTTGTGAGGTACAGTTTCTATTCTGATTAAATGAATTAACATTTGAGCAAATCATGGATTCATGATCCTCGAGTTCAAAAACATAAATTGCCTAACGAATAGATGAAAATGTATTAGAAGTCAACAAGTAGAAACATATGAACTCATCAAAAATATTAATTTAGTCAAATCATAAAATGCATAGGCACTCATAGTCATCGAGTTGACTTACAAAATAAAACTATCATATGAATTTGAATCTAAATCATGAAATAAAATAATGATAGATAAATTGAAATTCTATAGAGGTCACAGCATATGAAGATACCTTTAAGAGAAAATCATAAGAGGTTGAATTAAAACTCTAGAACCTAGAACAAAATAGAAATAAACGGGCCCATGTACTAATGGCATTTAGCCAAATACTTTCCATCATTCAAGAAACGGCTTGTAAAAACAATATGATGTCAGCAATATTCCTCTGTTCATATAAGACAGAACCACAGGTCCCTACGATAACTTTCAACACAACAAAGATTCCGCATACAACCACATGCTTATTACATCAAATAGGAAAGACAAAAGTCACAGCATATGTATAAACAGAAAAGCATTCGCAACATATATAGCAGTACCACTATATTTTCCACGTCCAAGACTTGAAAGCTCATTCTTTGTTAATTGGTATCCACCATCATGTATTGCAGAGGCCTCAGGTTCAGTATTAGCTGCCTGCTTATCATGGTCAATAACAAATTATTTTAGTTACATACAAATAAGAGCTTCCACATTGAGAAATTAAAAGCATACTAAAATGATAATAGAATTGAAATATAAATCCATGAATTACATTTACTTTTTTGATGAGGGAGAAGGGAGAAAACAATTGATGGCATCAACTAAAGTCGCCAGTGACGTGACTCTCTAGTAAGAAAAGCCCACAAAAAAGCAAGAATGCATGACCACATGAACCAAACATGTCATGTGGTCTAGCGCATAAGAAATTTGACATAGTTCTTGATTGTATGATAACAATAACTCTTCAGTTTGAAATATGCCAATACCAGTGATCAGATAATTTCATCATAATGATCCTACAAACACTTATATCTTAAACATGTATTTTTATTTTTATAAATAATCACTTAGTTCTATAGCTTCTGCATAGAATTTTGGAAAAATACACAATTATTTTTATTAAGTTAACCTGAACCAACCATGCTATAATAAGCACAATAATTACGGAATAATATATGTACACAAGAAATGAAAATATAGCCAAAGTTTTGAAACTTGATGTACAAACTCTAAATTAGCATTGTAAGTAAGATGACCACACAAAAAAATAAAGTGATACGCGTGACAACTTGTCCCATTACATATAAGATAGATTCTAAAAAATAATTGATGGTACATGAGACTGAAAAGAAATTTTAGTTCATTGAGCAAAATATATTTTACTGAATGTTTTATCAACTTAAGTATTTGTCCACCCAAGATGACCCGGTCAAAAAGATTGAAATCAAATGACCAGAAATCATAAGTTATTGAATAATTCATAATTAAGAGAATATTGGGAAGTTACCTCCAACTGCCTTATTGTATCAAGCAAATTAGATCGCTCTTGACAAAGAACTTCAAGTTGTCCTCGTATTTCGGAGAACTCTGAGAGCATGATTTGCTCGCACTCCTTTACAAGGTTTTCACCCGTACCCTCTTCAAGCAAGCGTGTCTTAAGCCGCTCGGTGGACACGGATATATCATTGTGTGCAAGTAAGAAATGATCATTGAGTGGTTGAAGAGGATACAAGCCACGAGTTGACACTAAGGCTTGCATCCACGCCACGCGATCTTTCCTCGAATCAGTTCTCAGATGGAGAGTCTTCGTTGCTGTAAATATATAGAAACGCCGATCATCTGATTTGCTCTCTCTAAACGACGAAATCTGCTAAACATCCACATGATGTAACTTTAATTTTAATTCACGAAGAAGCAACCTCAAGTCCTTACTCTAACCAAGTTTTCTTTTCGTTGAAAAATAAGAAATAAAAGAAATAGGATTTATAAATAATAGTAAACTGAAAAATAATAATGGCATAACAAATAACAAATTTGTACAAAAAGGTAAAAAATAATATAATAACTAATTGAAGTTTGTGTTCATTAATAAAGAATAAATATTAGAAAAAAACGAACCAGCACAGCAACAAAATTTATAGGAGAGAGCCCACCTCGACAGAACGCTGTTGTGAAGAAAACAGAAATAAGCTTCCCAACAAGGCACACGGACACAACAAACAAGAATAAAAAGTAAGGACGCCCCTACCACCTCAACCAAAAAACATTAAAATTTTGTAGCTAATGAAAGACACTTACCCATAATCAAAACACGCGGAACAAGCACAGGCCCGCCAGGTTTTGGACCGCCAAACCAATAATACTATGTTACGAAATATAGTTCTAGTTTGAACGACGCTGCTAGACTATTATGATACAATCAGGACCAAATAAAAAAACTATAATGTTCAAGAAATATGGTAAATATTGTAAAATGTGCTTTACTGTCTCTTACTGTAATTATTTTCCCAACTTTATCTGGGAGAAGTGGACTGGCTTTTCATCTTGAAAACAGCAGCATACAAGTTTCCCACTTTACTAATACACAATCATTAAAAAGGAAAAATAACAAAAACAAATCACTCGAGTGCGGAATAGATAATACCACACCAAATGGCAAGTCCCACATACATGTTTATTTTTTTCAGAGATTTCATTTCAATTGTTTAGACAAAACCAACAAGCTAAAAGGCATTTTACCATTAAGGTTGCTTAAAGTAACATATGAGGCATTCCAATTTACAAAGCTAAACGCACGCCAGTCCAAGATCCCTAATTAACTGCCGTTCAATCAACGCACTATTAATATTTGTTTTGTCTGCTCCACAATGTAGTGTAATGTAACTCCTTCAAGTTCAAGTCTTGTATAACCGTTAAGGCAAGCAAGGAAAAGCCAAAAAGTATGCCGTCGCTTTTTCTCTCTCTCTCCCTAAATATTTACAAGCTACAGGAACATGTTCTGTGAGGAGCAAAACAAAAACAATACAAGACAACGGAAGAGAAAGACGTACGGCGTATAAACAGATAAGAAAGAAACAATAAGAGGAAAAGTGCAAAAACATTACTGGTTACAGGAAGGCCTTCCAGGATACCCAGTCTATTTTGTGTTTCATATTTTTGAGCTGAAATGGTAAACGCGAGATTGGTAGAAAAATGGGTGTGAGGAGGAAGCAATATTAGAAAGAGCAGAGCGAAAATGAAGAAAAGCATTCTTCCAACGACCAATGGCAACGAAGGGATGATGTGACCGCAAGTTAATGCCTAGGGCTACGACGTAGGCTATCCGTACCCCCCTCGGCCACCTGTTGATGTGACCCACTCTACATAAACAACCAGTTAAAACCGTAAAACGAGAATTAGAGAGTTGAATTTTCAAATTGAAACCACCCATCGCATCCTCTCCGATTAGGATTTTTAGTGTTCAAACTAATTTTTTGAATAATTAAATATTAAAATTAAATACAACTTATTAAATATTAATTACGAGCCTCCCCTCCTGCCCTTTAGAACTGCACTGATCTATCTATCCTTGAAATCGCGCCCAAACCCAAACCAAAACCCAGACAGAATAGAGAGAGAGAGCAAAGTCACATCGAACAATGGCTGAAACCCGCGGGTTTCCACATTACTGCTCAGACATACCAGCCTATTTGTTTGTTACTTCTCACTGCCAGAGGAAGAATCAGTATCAGGTGGATAATTTTAATGGCTGGAACCAAAGAACGAATCCATGAAATCCTCGCCACGCCTTCGTAATCACTAATCACATCATTAAAAATTAAGAAAAAATCAAGCACGAATAACAATAAGCATATTTAAAATCGAAAATTAAAATGTAACCGTTGCCTAATCCTAACTCGCAGTGAACTAGTGCCGAAAAAACAGTATAACTGAGGAGACAGATCACAGCGCCAACGCCTGCGATGATTCTTTCTTAACTTCTTGAATCAATAAAAAGAAAAAACCAAATCAACAATTAAGTTATACGTATAGTATAGTTGTACCTTGAGATGAACTACGCCAGAAGAAGAAGAAGCTTTGCGATACTTCCGTCGCGTGACGGAGGTGGCACTGTCCATCCGTGAGAGGCGGTTGGTGGAAATCTCTCCGATGAGGCGAACGTCGTAGGAAGGAATGAGGAGGTTGAGATTCTCCGGACAGCGGATCTTGGCGTAAGAGAGAATGCCATTTCGCAAGAGGAACCATCGGGATCTCCAGCCTTTGCCGTAATTGGTCCACTTGTATAGAACGCCGGCGACGGTTACCTCCGATCCCTGAGCAGCATTGCCGTGAGATCCGGCAGCCGGGAGGCTCCTGGTTCGGAAAAGTGACGGCGCCTCCCGGTCCGGAGAATGGTTGCCGATTCCGGGACTCTCCAGGGAGATACAGCACAGCGGGTGCATCTCTTTCACTCGCATTTTCACTTTCCAATAATAATTTCCTCCGATTTTCGCTCCTTTCTTTATTTTAACGTCTTGATTTTGCTATCGCCAACTCGCAATTCTTTTCTTCATTTATTTAATGTTCTTAAACAGAGTGGTGTTGGAATAAGAAGGAGCTGAGAGGAGTGAAAATGAGATTGCGAATGAAAAGAACATAGAAGGAGGTTGAGCAATAGATGCATTAATTGTTAAGTATAGTAAAAAGAGTGCATATGGAAATAGCTTGGACTTCTATTTTAAGAGAAAAAAAAATGAGATTAGTATAAGCAAATGAATAAATGTGTTGGGAGAGGGAATAGCCGGCGCGTATATATAGATTGGACAGGGCAAAGCCAACGGAAAGGGCACAATGGTAATAAAATGAAAATACAAGGGTTTGAAATTGGAAATAGAGATTCTTCTCTTCTTTGGTCTTTTTTTCATTTAATCTGTATATATCAATTTGGTTGGAAGCCGGAGCCTGCGTACAGCAACCGGAAACCCCAGCTCGAGCCTAAGATATCTGGAATTATCCAAAGAGATAATAAATAGACTTCTCGCGACTATATCAGGCTTCCAAATTATCGCCAAATTATCGCACCAGATGCTGTGCGTCTGTGACTGTTGACTATGATAAGTCGGAAACTGAGCTGCCTTATAAATGCTAATTAGTGCCTTACCATCCACTATTTGTGTTTTTTTTTCCTCCTAAGAGAATTATATTTAATATATATATATATATATATAATAGATTTTGTTAAGGGCTGAGCATAAATAATTAATAATAATAAAATTTTATTAAAAATAAAAAAATTATTATATTTTTATTATTTCAATATAATAATTATATATTTTTTTATAAAAAATTATTTGTGAATGTTTAAATCTAATCCAAAAAATTGAGGTTAATAAAATTTATATATAGTTTATTTTAAAAACTTTTATAAATAAAAATTCTTATTTTTATCAAGTGTTTTATTACGTGCTTATTACATAATTTGAGAATATTAAACTTACCTTGTTAAGATTTTCTTTGTGTTACTTTTTCATTATAAAAAAAATTAATTTCAGTATTTTGTTGGAGTTTTAAAAACAAAACAAATTTTTTTATTTTAAACTATTTTAATTAAAACTAAACAAAATACAAAATGTTTTTAAAAAAAAAACTCTTGCAAAATAACAATTTTTTATGCATTCTTAAAATATTTTTAAAGTTAAACAGTTTGATTATAAATATAATTAAATTTTGATATATATTTTTTATTTAGATTTAAAAAGACAGTAATATTTATTTATTTTTATAATATCCTTATTCGCTATATAAAAATCTAATTTGTTGGAATGTGATCAATAACAGTGTTCGTTTATCAACAAAGTAGACTAAATTTTGCACAATATATTTAACAATAAAGTAAAATAAGATAATATCTCATATTTAACATGAAAGTAATTTATTGAGATCTACAATTTTCTTTGTCTTAAAATGATTCCTTCTTTTAAAGTTTCTGTAAAAAAATATATATCGTTTATGCTTATAAAATGAAAGAACTCAAACATTGTTAAATGGACCACTTGATATAAAATGCTCCAAACCAACTCTTCTACACATTACTAGATATCACTGATTTTTTATTATTATTTCAGTTGATTTTCGAATATTTTGTACTCTCTCGAAAGAGTTAATATGGTTATTGAAAAAGTGAAAGAGATAAAACAGTGGCCACAAAAATATGAGGAATCCCTTGTAAGCGTATTCCACCAGTTGAAGACCTGCTGCTGTGGTCTCACACCTACAGGTTCCTTCTTGATTTCCCTATTGATATAGTATCCGACAAAACTTCATTCCACGTACTAGACCAACAAAAGTAACCCCACAAGATAATCTGTTAATGTTTTCCCCTTTTATACTCTAATTCCTTAATTAGCCACTTTTTTTCAATTAATCACAGTAACTATCAATAAAATTTAACTTATATATACTCAATTAATTTTGAATCGCCGACTCGGGTACCCAGCTTCTCCGTTGCTAGCACTAAAGGGTGTTTGGTTAAATTTAAAGACGTATCAAAACAAAATACACGTGCCTTAAACTATTTGTATTAAAATATATTAAAATTATGTTAATATATTAATTCATATTTTTATTTTTAAAATATTAATTCTAAATATATTTATTTAAAATTAATAATTTTATTATTATTACTCTCTTCAAAACTCCCTTTTTAAACATTTTGTAATGTTCAAAAAAGTATGACTTTTGGACATGTGTACCCTCTTGGATGAGAATATGTCTGTCTCGTCAAATATTATAACCCTTAAGAAGAAGTAGTTGTTTGAAAAAAAAAAAAAAAAGATACTTTGGAAGAGAGAGAAAAAAATTATTTTTTAAAAATATATTTAAAATTTTTTTATTTAAAATAAAAATATAGGTTTATATAAATTTAAGTATATTAATTATATATTTATAATATGTAATTATTTTAATTTGAAATTAAAAAACATGTTTTCGTTTTTTGTATAAAAATAATCTATCCTTTAAACAAACAGGTCCAGAGCAAATAAATTTGGCTTCTTACACACTAGTCAATTTTTAAGATACAACATTAGGATTAATTATTAAATTTTTTTATTAAAAACTGTAAATAAAGTATATAATTACATATTCTTAAATAATTATATTCAAACGCTCACTTTCTTATTCATTCATTTTTTTATTTCTCTTTTTTTTATCGCATCACTCGTCATATATTTTACTTTCACTCTCTTCTATTTTTTTTCTATCTCTCTCTTCCCCACCTATTCTTCACTCCGAAAATAAACTCACAAAAATAATTTTTATTTAATTTATATTCTTCTATTTGGTCTGTTTAATTTTTATTTTTTGCATAAGAAAATTAACTCATAGTCCACGATTTCATTATGTTTCATTCATTGCTTTTTCTTCTTTATGTTATTTTTATTTCATAGTCCACCCATAGAACATCCCAATTGTCTCTACTATATTGTCTAAACGTTTGAGTGAGAGAGGTCTATGCTATCATCTTAAAATATTAGTATTTTTTTTTCAAATAATATGTCACAAATAGAAAATATCATATCATTGATTTACGTAAATTTATAAAAAAATAAAAAAATAATTATTTTTATTATATTTTGTATAATATTTATTTATTTATATAAATTAATAATAAGTCACACTTTTATTATATTTTTATTAATTGTTTAATTAAAATTGTAGGGTGAAGACTTAGTTCAAAATTAAAAAAGTAACTGAGAGTAATTAAAATTAAAATTACACATTTATTAAAATATAAAGACAAAAATACAATTAAGTCTAAATAAAAAAATACATCATAATTTTTGCGCTATTATTATTATTTTTGTATATTACTTCTCCTTTGGTGCCTCACTTATTTTATTATTGTGTTTTTTTATCTTCATCTTCTACTTTTCTTCGTCGCATACTGGGATGTTTTCGCTCTAAGAAGTGTGAAATGATTCGATCCTGAGATAAATATGAGGATGGCATTCGATGATCACTCTTAATTTGCTGCCATCGTATTTTAATACAAGTGTCAAGTATTTGAGAATCTAGGATCGTCACACTATATCTCAAAAACACAAATGGGAATCTCACATCAAAAGAAATCATGGGAATCCAAAAACATTATATAAAAAAGGTTTTCCAAACGCATAAAAAAAATATCGCCCTTGTATATCAAAGAATCCTATGTAAAACTCACTGTTAATAAAAGACATGTAAGAATAACAATATACGTATGATAACTTTTTATGTATAGTAAATTTTTATTTTGTTGTAATGTTATGGTTGGCTTTATAGAGAATAAACGAAAGAGAAAAGGATAAAAAGAAAAAGAGGTGAAAAAAGTAACAGGACACACTGACCAAATTAATATTTAAAAGAAATAATTATAATTTAGCACGTGCTTTCTAGCACACAAATTAAGCAAAGAAGAGACACCAGGATGAGTGCGTTGGTTGAAAGGTAGGTGTGGGTGGTTATTGCTGGTGAGGCGACACCAGAATGACACAGACGGCAACTTGCATAAACATTTGACAGATTAATTTTCTTATTTGAAACACTAAAGATTAACATCATATATAATATTGTTACGTATAATTATTTTTATTTATTTTTGTTTATTTATTTATATTTTCATGTACGTAATTTTTAAAATTATAAAAAATGCCTAAAGTATTTCCTCATTCTTAATTTCTTTCTTACATGATTGCTGCAGCAGTTTTTAAATGTAAATTTTGTTATTATATTTATTTAACTTTTAAATATTCCAAAAGTCATTATAATGAAAGAATTACTCTCCATTTATGATATAAATATTTCCGTACTTGTAACTAAATAATAACTTTACAAGTTTAATATTTACTTAAATAATTGCATTGTAATCCTTACTTTACATTTAATATTTAAGTTTAGACTTAAAATTTATTTTACAAGACTATTTATTGAAATATTTTTTTATATTCAAGCATACATTTAAATAAGAATATAGTTTTTCGAATCTCGCAGGTGCTCCCCTCCGTACCCTATACGTACGGGGTTCAATTACAGAAAGGTGTGCAAACGGAATCGCGCATATTGATTTTAGAAAAAGCAAGCATTACGTGTTGCAGACGATACGGAGTTAAGCATAAACGGAGCATCTAACTAGACATAAAAATAGTTCAAGCTCTTCAATAAGAGTTTACAGTTTGGTTTATTTAAAGTATAGTTGCACCTAATTTATTTAATTAATATTTTTAATTTAAATTTTTAAAAAAATTTAATTAATTAAATAATTTAGATTTAAATTTAAAAAATTATTAAATCTATTATAATGACATATTTAAAATTTATAATAATATATTAAATAATTTTATATAAAAATTATAATATAACAATATATTAAATCAATTAAATTTTAAAATAATAAAATCTTAAATTAAAAATTTTAATCATTTTCTTTAGAACTAAAAATTATCTCTATTACATATTTTTTAAGAGAAAGAGAGCTTTATTTGATGGAGTTTTTTTGCATATTCTATATGCATAATACTTATTTACATTGCGTTATCTCGATTACATATAGGTGTGCAGATCCAAACAATTCGTTTCGCTCCGTATGAATCTGGGCAACCCACCCAAGCAAAATTGGTCAGTAACAAGTTTTAGGTAAGTATAATACCTTTTCTAGATTAAAATGATTAAATAAGGTCAGTGACGAATATAAAATTAGAAAACTATCGGTATTTGAAATTGACCGAATATATATATATATATATATATATATATATATATATATATATATATATGTGTGTGTTTGTGTGTGTGTGAATCTGTGAAAGTTTAACTAAATATACATGTGATATAAATATTTAATTTAGGCCAGGTCCAATTCCGTTATTGGGTCATTAGGTTTTAATTGATATTGCAATATATCTTTCTCTCATTTTTGAATATGTGAATGTTTAATTTATCAAATATGCATGTGATATGAATATTTAATTTGGGCGAGGCCTAATTCCATTATTAGGTCATTAGGTTTTAATTGATACCACAACATATCTTTCTCTCATTTTTTTAGTTTGTAGCCGATCCTTTGTTTGTTATCTTTGAACTCTGCTAGGGTTTGAAATTTTTTCTCTTCTCCACCTTTCTTTTTATTATCATGGACCACGTTTCTTTCTTTCTAGCATAAGGCTTAACCAAATTAACCACCCAATTAATTGAGTTACCCGATGAACCCGAATCCGAGCTATCCGATAAAAAATTAGATAAAATTGAGTATTTTTCTAAATAACTTAGTTAAATATAATTAGTTAATTTTAGATCTGAATCCACCCAAAACTGACCGACGATCACTCCTAATTACGTCTATTATTAGTTAGTCTCATATCATTTATATCTTCTTACAATTTTGTGTATTTATTTATATTATATTATTTTTTAATAATTTATTTAGATAGACTTTTAAAAAAATATTTATTTAAATAATTTTTTAGTTTATTTATAAGAAAACTTAATAATTTATTAAATGTCTCAATATAAAATAGGTTATTAAAAAGATTAATAGGCTAAATTAAATTTATAAAAAAATTAAATTAATCTTAATAAAAAACTTATAACAAATAATAGATCAAAATTAAGCTTTAAAATTATTAAACAAACTATTTTTATTTATACAAAATCTAATATAACTTATCTTATTTTTATAACTACATGTAAGTGGCTCTGTCTGCATGCAAGCGCAAAGGATGGTCCTCGCAAAATAAAAGCAATGTAGTAATGTACCTTGACTGCTTAGCTACATCAGAAGTCGGTTATCAAAAGTACCAATGTATTTTGAAAAATAGTTGAGATATTTATACTTAAAGAAATAAAAAAATAGATAAAAGAAGAATAATAAATATAATAAATAATATAATGTGAAAAGAATATTATTAAAAAATTAAAATTACTATTGTATTACCTGTTAGTATTGGTCTGCAGTGGAATCTAATTATTCATTTTGTACTATGAGAATTTGGTCAAAGCTTTTCTTTACGTAAAACTCTCAGAGAAGGACGCCACTCGTAGCAATTCTACGAATTCAACAAGCCCTACCTATATATAGCTAGGCTCCATAGTTTACAGACACAGACCCTTAATAATAGGGTCGCCAAAAATCCTTCTTTATTGTTGTAAATATACCTTGCATCTTAATATATGGTAGTAGAAAGAAATAGAAAGGAAAATTTAAGTTGGAAAAAATTCTCTTCCAAGTACTAATTAGTGGCGGCGGCTTTAGTTTATTGTTAGGAGATTGAAATCGGATGTATTTTGAAGGATGAGAGAGATAAGTCTTTCCCTTGTATTTGTATGTATAATCGAACTAACAGTATATATGATTTAGATTATTTTTTTAATTTAGAAATAAACTTTTGATAAATTTACTTATAATAAAAAAATTGTAAGTATCTTTTAATAAAAATAAGCATTACAAATAATAGTAAAGTTTTACTAATAATTTGTTTAGAAGAAGTGAGTGCGTAATGGAGATTAAAGGAATATTGATCAATGAAAGTATTGTTTTCCTCAGAGAAATTGACTAAAACTATGACTAATTGTCTAGAAATTTTTGTGATTTACTTTTGAGAAATAGTTGTCCAAAATAAGTGAATTTAAATTTAGTTTATGTAATATTAAAAACTGTATCAATTGTATTGTCTAAACAAATTAAATATATACATATAACATTATTAATAAATTTTATTTCTTTCATATATATACACCTTTATCTAAAAAAGAAAAGGAGAAAATTTTAAAATTGCATTTTCTATCTTTCAAAGCTAAAAGAAAACAGTATATAAATAATAAATAATGTAAAAGTATCATTCCATAATTATAAGGTCATGTGGTTAAATCATAATATGAGAAATGAAATCAGTGGATATTAGCTAGGGACAGCACCGCTCTCTGCTGGAAAATAAAGTTTAAACATAAAAAATGAATTAGTTAAAAATATATTAAAAATTGCATTGAAAAGAAAATGTTGTTAACGTGTGTAAAACATAACAGTGTCATCTTTTTGTGAGACCAAAACTATAGTATTACTTATCTCCTTGCCACGTGTCTGAATTAAGGGCTTCTTAGTGTCGAGGCCATGGCACGTGTGTGGCCCACAACCAAGTAAAGTTGGCGAGATAGTTAGTCCCAATCACAAGTCTCTTCTTTGCACTATATCATTCATGAATCATGATGCTCTAAATCCCTTCGAGTATTCTCATATGCGATCTGGTCGATGATATCTGTATTTTCTATTGTCTAATAATATAAATGTATATTTTTTATATTATATAAACTTTATAAATTTTCTCTTTTCGTCGTTCTTTCTGAAAGGTGCTGGGCTGCTGGCACTGATTACATGAGGAATAGTTTTCTTTTGTTTTATTCAATCGATAATGAGATACTGATTTGCCGCTAACCTTTTTCGATTTGTTTCATTGTTTATTTTTGTTGACAGTCATGTAAAGACATTTTGAGCAATGTTATTCTCGTTTAACGATCTCATGATATATTTTACAATAAAAAAATTTAAGAAAAATTACAACATAAAATAAAAGTTATAATTAGAAAAAAAATATTATTATGATAAAGTGTTAAGAAATGAAATTAAAAAAATTATATTATTGAGACATTGTTAAGGGGATAGAAAATGGGAGATCCCACATGCTCTCGTGTTAAACAGAGTAGAGAACGCCTTGACATCAGGATTTATTAATCAACAGTTATGATGTCACCGTGCATGATTTAAACATCCCCTCATCGTAACTCTATCAATTTATTTATTTATTTATTTGGTGTATCGCTTTCAAAATTTAAAATGTCTGGGATATATCTTATCCACTCATAAACTCAGAAACTCCTAGATCTAAGATTGCAAAAAAATGGCAAGTGCTACTTGGCTTAACTAACAACCAAAGGCTAGCATATGGGTAATTAGGTATATATAGTGAACATTGATGAGGACGTGTTTATGAACATATACAAGGATAAATTATTAAAGTGGAGTGACTGAAGCCTAAATTAAAATATCCATAGTGTGATATGTGTCTTTCAAGTTTCTACTTGTATCATCGTTATTTTTTATCAATTAATTCTCAACAGTAGCACTATTTTCGTTCGCATTTATTCAAATCTCTCATTTAAAATTTCAATATACTTTATTCCGTTCATTTTCAGCATCTTTGATCTTGAATCCCTGTATTTTCTGCTTTTGATTCACGGAGATTCCGAACAGATCGTATCATCCTAGGAGGTCTCTGTGCAAAGGTCTTCCGTGTTTAGTTGTTATGCATTACGAATAGTTGTTCCAGCCATAAATTGGTCCAATGACAGCAAATCATCAATTATCCATGATTGTGATGTAAAATGAGTCACCCAAAATTATATCCATAAATTATGTTAATCCATTTTTGAACTAGCTCGGATCAATAAGTTTTTATCGAAACATGTGTGTAGCTCTTAGATTTTCGAACAACTTCTATAAGGGTCCAATAATTTTCTATAACAAGATCTTTGTGAATCTAATATTTGACGGAAACAGTAAACCATTGAAATATTGAGAGGAAATTCAAGAAAGAAAGATTCTGATCATACTTCTATTTGAGGACTGTGGTGCTAATTATATTATCTAGGTTTAGATATATCAAGAATTTTGGTGAAAATACCTTAGTGATATAATGATTGTTTAGACAAGTGATTTAATTAAATGTTTATAGCATAAATTTGATAATAAAAAATATTAAAATAATTTTTTTAAAAACTATTTACATAAGTTATATTTAAAAATTTATAAGTCATAAATTATTTTATAATTTTTTAAATACCTCCTAAATATTATATTTTTAAAAAAAATTATCTTTTTTATTCTTCAATCATTGTCCTATAGTAGGAAAACTGAATTCTACTTCCCTTATTTTCGGAACCATTTATCATTGAATCCATAGAGATGTTCCAACTAGCACTTGAAACCTTTTTGTGATGTCAAAAATGGGCATTCGTAGCTCCATTACCTATAACTTCTCCGATAGGGTTAGGGTTAACATTTTCAATCCCTATGGTAGTATTTGTTTTAGAAAACGACGTTACATTTTTAGGAGTAAGATATTTAAGAATGTTATATATAAAAATATTATTTCTTTTAAAATAAGATTTATCTTATATTATTTAAATCTTATTCCTGCAAATATTTTATTATAAAACAAAAAAAAAAATTCTTTCACTATTCACTATAACCATCATTACCCATTCCTATAAGACTTCAATTATTCTATGTGAATAAATTATACTCACCTCTCTCTGTGTGAATGAATTAATGGAAATAATGTTCAAAAAGTATGTTTGAGAATCAATTTTAAATTTGCAAAACTTGACACAAATGTAAGAATGATGCATACCTATCTCAATATTTTCAAGAACATAAATTTAAAACTTGAAATAAATGTTGCAAAATTAACTTAAAATAAATATTAAAAACTTCTTTAAGATACCATGAATTTTGTCTGAGAGAGACTAATGCACTTATGAGCCACAAACATTCTATAAAGCACCATATGAGCAAGTGTGTTAATGTTAAGAAATTACCATAAATATAGGGAATAAAATGACTGATAAAGTATCATGTTCTTTCCTGTAAAGACTAAAATAACCGATCCCAACACTTTCAACATCCAAAATAATAGCTTCCTAAAACTTCTAAAATAATAATTATTTTGACATATGAGAAAAGCATACCCTACTTGAGGCATTCAATCAACTGCATGGATATATTAGAAAATCAGAAGCCCAAGAAATGACCCACCCTACCCGTTTGAAGGATTTCCACAACGTGTGGGACATGTTGAAGTGCAGTATGGCCCCCCAAACCACCCAAACCCACCAACTACCCTCTCTCATATTCAAGCACACACACTCATATAATTGACTGCACAATTAATATATGAAGAATAACGAAATCCTACCACTCTTTTGTTGTATTAAGACAGAGAAAGTAAGTGAAGCCTGATTAACAAAGAAACCAACAACCAACAATCAAATCCATGTTTATAAGAGTACGTTCCATACATATACAATCAATCACTCCCCCCACACTTCCTCCATGGGAGATTAGATGGAAAACTACTCTTTGTAGTTGGGAAACAATTCATTGAACCTCTAACAGTAACCAGCAGCTACTTACTGGTAAAACAACGACCGGCCCCTCCCACAGGCCATATAGCTCCTCCTGTCTTCACTGAATACACCAACATTTCTTTACTTCCCCCTATCACTTCAATGTTTTCATCATATCATCAAAATTCAAATGTCCCCAACCAGCACAGCATGTGCCTGCCCATACTGCCAATATTCTTTCTAGGTAACTAAATAATTAAGGATTTTGTTAACCCTTAAGTTAACTAATTAATTTTTATTAAAAAATAGCATATTTATAACATTAAAGTTCTAAATATCATTGATTGCTTAAATTCAACCCTAAAAAATGATGTTAACATTTTTCAATAAATAACTTCATTGTTGCGCAATTAGAGGTGGGTTCATGCCACTCTTTACACTCTCAATCTGCAAGTATATGCTATATAGACAACTACTAAATCCAATATACGTGTTCATACACACGTGTATTTGTATGTATTTATACTTCTAAGTATCCTCATTTTCCTTAATTACAGTTGAAGTTATCATAGACCCTATCAAAGTCACAAAATGTCGACCGATTGATTTGAAGTCTTGCATGAATGAAAGAAATTCAGAGATAATAAGTTGATTAGCTTGATCAATGTTACCACACATTCATAATTGAAATATCCATTGTCGGGTGCATGCAAATTAAGGCAAACACATTGATATGGTAGCACTGCATCAGAGTGCATGGGAGAATTTATAATTGATAGTTTGTCCGTATATTACCAAGTTGAATCACATAAGGAGGGGACGGCACGGTACATATTTTGCATGTGACTTTTATGATAGCCGTTCTGTGCAGAGACATGTAACCTTGCCCACAGTGTGCCAACCTAGTGACAGAATTTTGCAGAGGTCGTTGGGGCCATCCTCTCCCATTTCAAAACTTTATAAATTTAATTTATTTTCCCAGCTATCAACTAGTAAATGATATACTTTATACAACCACTAAGAACAATCATAAAAAGGAATAATATATGAACACTAAGAAACTTATCATCTTCCAATTCAATAGAGGGTCTCATGCAGAAACTAGTAAACTTTACCCTGCCAACCATTTTAAGAGGTTAAGTACCTCTCTCTCGTTCTTTTCAATACTTTACTTGGAGAGACTAGGAGTGACGCCTTATTTCAACCCCTCTCTTTTTGGCCACAACACCATTTCTTTCTCATTACCGCAATGTATGATAAAATGGTTAATTCGTCATGGGATCACAAATAGTCAATCATGGAAGTAATGGCATTTTTACTAGATTCAGGATCAGTTCACATCAGTTTGGTACATTGTTGCAGAGAAAAGAAAAATCTATCGGATTAATTGGGAGTGTATAAACTTTAAAGCTAGGTGTGATTTTAGTAGTCATTCAAGAGAAAAGGAAAAAGAAAAAGCAGGCTCATGCATCAAGATTAGAAATGTATCATTTTGATTTCCAAGTGGTGTCAGTAATCTATCTATCTTTCTTCCCTGCATCCCTCTGTTGAGTTTCTCAGTTTGTAGCAGTGATAAAATTGGATACATGGCAAAATTAGAAAGACATGTAAAGTTCAGCAGTATCTGCCTCCAGTATCCCATTTGGTTGAGTGGTCCTCTATTAACTTTTTTCAGATGAAGTATCCTAGATCCTCAGGATATTGAGATAACAAAGAATGGTCCAAAAATCATTTTAGCGCTTCCACGGCCAAATGTCACAAACTCCCAAAATAATTCGTACGAAACTCAGAAAAGCCTCACATGGTTGCAGGACTTTCTACGGCTGCACTCACAATTCACAAGTCCACTGTCGGATCATCAACTGTGTTCATTCATCATTGAGCATGTTCAGGCCTCTAAGCTTATCTTTGTCCTAATAATCAAATTCATTGTGAGGCCAGGCTTTGACTGGTCCAATATATGTAACACTTCAGAGGCCTCATTGTGCTAGTCCAAAGGTCACACCAAGACCCAAATTGGTGATGTAACTACTGATCAACCGAAGCCCGTGTCACCCCATTTTTTGTTAGATACGGATTCTTCACTTTGTTTAACAACTCCCCTTATCTAAGAACTGCGGTTTCACTTCAGGGTTGCTGCATGCATGCCTTGGTGCAATCACAATTGTCAAAAGACACCAATGCTGACAAAGATGTACACGCAACAGCACTGCACTATGTTTTTGCCCTTGTAACTTTCTGATACAAATGTGCAACTCTAGCATGGTAAAGAGGGGAAATTTTCTAACTCAACACATTCCTAAAAATATATGCACAATGTTGACTGAGAAAAATCACACAGGTTTCCAAACTCGGAAAAACAATCAGCCAAAAAAAAAAAGGTACTGACCAAAATACAAAGCCAATTCATGCTAATAATCAAAGGGTAGTAAAATGTATCAGCCTATTCATATTTTTGTTTTCTACAGCCATCTTATTAGCGTGTATCAAAATGTATAAACGCATATAATTAAATGGTAAAAAAATTCTATAACTTAATTGTATTATTTCCATTTCTAGGCGGATCTAGTTTCAACCGCGGCAACGATTAACCACATTTAACATATTATGTTAAATATTGTTAATCATTTAAAAATGAATATTAAATTATTTCTATATCTTTAATATAATAATTTTTTTTTTCCCTTAAGCGTCATCCAAAGATCTAAAAAGAAATATGAAAACCACCGAGGCAAGTGTCCCACAAAATACAGAGTTCCAACCACTCAAAATTTTGAGCAGTAACTTATGTAGTGTCTAACCAATTAGCCAGGCCTGCAGTTCTTCATGCCAGTGGTAGGCCACTAAAATTGTAGTGGATTCCACTACCAGTTTGAGCAGTACCAAGAATAATGACCTCACTTCTCAATCCAAGGCAATAAATTATAAACTCAAACGCGGATCCAATTATTCAAAAAAAGCACAGCAAAAGACATTATATGAGCGATATAGTCAAGGTTCGGCGGATCAATATCTAAGCATACAAAAGCTTGCTCCAAATTTAAGTGCTTAAAAATATCTTGGCGGTAACAACAACCAGCCCCACATGTAAAGTCAATAATCCCATTTACAACTTATTGCACTAGTCTTTCAGTGTGTTACACATTTCCATATCATAGCAATGAGTAATGTCAATGATGCTGCCAGCACACCATAATAAATCACCGTCGGCGCTGATTTAGTAACTTTTCCAAAATTAAAGCATGGAACAGTCAATAATAATAACATAACATACATATAAAGTTTATCACATGGTAAGATAGATAGAACATTCTAAAGAAGCCACTAACCAGATTAATTTTAATCCTTCAATTATGGTCTAGATTTCAGCTTAAAGTCAACCTGACATCAGACAAATATACTGCTCCCCATCTTAGATCAAAATTCATGGGGTGGCACTAACCTCATGCCTCTAAAAAAATATAATTTCTAACATTTTAATTAAAAAGTGTTCTCTTGGTGATCACATTCGAAACTCAAACACTGATACTCAATCCACCTGAACTGACAGAGTATCATCCGAGATATGATAGACAAAAACCAAGTCAAGCGTCTGGCAGTATTTCTCAGAAATAAGATAACGGATTTGAATTCTTCATATTGAGAAAGAGGTAGACCAAAATGGTCTTTTGCATCAGCACCTCTGCAGATAATCTGACAGCAGCAACAAATTTGCACATGGCATGAAGAACTGCTCATTACCTTTTGTCAGCACACATCCTATAGTTTGGATGCAAAATGAGACAAAAAGCTGTAAAGAAATTTTATACAGCTCTGCTGTACCAGGATGCCACAATATATGTGTCGATCACTTGTAGAAAGTAAGGATAAATGACAACCCAACAAATATTGAAGCTTCAAAGCAATGTTAACAGATGGGTTAACTATGGAGTTCAGACCCACTGATCAATTATTTGCATGGAGGTTTCCAATGTTACATCAGCTTTTTTTTATACGTAAGTTTAAGGTTATAATAAATAAATTACGAAATATAATTTCTATTTTTATTTGTATTAAAATTATGTATATTTTCTTTTCTTTATCTTTTTTTTAAAACTTGTAATTACAGCATGTTATACACTATTATTTTTCTTTTGTTTCTTTTGTTTTTTACTTTCTCCCACTATCGGAATTAATCTGTCAGTGTCATTTTTATCCATAAAAAAGCATTTTGCAAGTACAGACAAAACTGTGAGGAGGGCAAAGGAAAAGACTTACCCTTTCAATTACCATAACAAAAAAAAACGAGGGAGTGAGAGGGGGCGGACGTCATCCTTGATGCCTCATGCTTACCAAATAGGAACTCTTGAAATCATCATTTCTTTTACGAAAAAGATATATAAAAATATGAATAACAATAACTTTTTTATTTGATCAAAGAATTTTTTCAAAATAGCATAAATTTTATTCTATGAGGCCTGGTTTAGAAATATAGAATATAACAAATAAAAGATAATGTATAGAGTTTATTATTTTAACATGCATTATACATAAAATAAAACAAGAATTTATCATATTTTTACTCTATTTCATTCTTATCTAATTGCCGTATCATTTGTATCATCTATCGATTAAAGCAACAAAAATGTAAAATTAAGACATGGTTTGTATCCGTAAGTATGTTCTTGCCTTTTTCGTTGGTTTAAGCACATTGCATAACCATACACAATGAATTTTGCCTTTGGTAAATGGGCTCTGAGCTACTCTTGGTTGAGGTTCTTACCTAACAATCAGAAAATTCTTAGAAATTTCAGCATTCAAGGACACAATCAAGCAAACCCAGCTCTGTGAAACACAATGCGGTTTTCGCGATTATGATGGACGATACTTGGGCCGTTGTTATGAGACAAAAGGGATACAAGCGAAGGCCCAATAGCTTATGCTCAATTTTGTCTTTCTCCCAAACCTTATACAATCCAACTATGGAGAACATTAAGAATGAGAATTACTAAACATGTTATCAAGGCCAGAAACAAATAAATAAATAACATTCAGATTGTGGAAACTCGCAACAAAAAATGACTTGATTTTTGTCTATTTCTGATTTTCTTAAAGAATTTAAATTACCCTTTCAATCATTATATCATCATTATTATATATAACTTTAGTCCCGAACATTTTTTAATTGTCTTTTATTTTTTAAAAATACTACAATTAAATTTATATTTTTTTTCTCTTCTTAAAATTTCTCTTTTTTTCTCTATTTTTTTTTGTGAATTAATCAATTAAACAGTCTTAAATATTCTTGTGCTCCAAATTCATGAATCAAAAGATCGTATTCTATCGAAATTAGTTAATTTTTTCCTTTTATTGATTATAGAGTACCACGAATCATGAATCACGTTCATATGATTCGTTAACACAGAAACTTTTGGTCCAAAGAAAACTGCTGCCAGAAAAAAAATAAAAAAATCAATCAATCCAATTATTTATTTTCTAACACTTTTTAGTCTTGGTCAACATTTAGTTACTTGTGAAAAATTAATCATAAAAAATCAACACTTTATGAAAAAAAAAAGTTTTTAATACACACATATACACATTTAGTTATTTATAATCTTTCTCAAAACATCTACTTTCTTGATCCCTGATTTAATTAGTAATTTATCAATTTAAACCTTTTAAAAAATGAGTAGATAGCCTCGCACCTAATTTGCTTTTTCTCAAAATTTCTACGTATATTATAACTAGTAACGTAAAACTAAATGTAAATTCCAAACACCCCTTTATATAATTAACTTAATAAAAATACATGGGCTGCAAAAAGTTTGAAGAGGTAGAATCACTTACTGTAAGGACTTGATCTGCATTTAGTTACCGCAATGGGCAATGGCGTCGTCCAAACATAATGACAAAACTTGATGAGGTTAGCTGCAAGTCGCAACGAATGTTCAGTAGTTCGTGTTGATAATGACTACACACCCATTTTGAAAAGACAATCTGACGCCGTATTCGCTTTATATGGATAATAAGCTGCGATATCTTAATTAACTGAACTTGCTTTAACTACCAGCTCAACAAATCAACCATGCTAAGTTATGGTCACATAAATAACTTTGAACTGGTAAATGCTTCGAATAATTTGAATTTGGATAAACTAAATTAATAAACTGACAAATACATTATTGTTTTATATTAAATAATTATGTCAAATCATGTTATAATTTATTTTTATTAATATTAATTCATTTAATTATTTATATTAAATAATTATGTCAAATTTAAGTTTGACAAAAAATTTGGTTATTTAAAATTTAATTTAGAACTAAACACTTGCTAATTAGTGTTTCGATATTTCATCATCTCTAATTTTTTAAAAGTTTCATGACTCTTTATATTGTTAAGTTTTACTATTCAACTTAAATTTTTCAACCTTGTAATTATCTTCTAACATATTCTCCCTTAAATTAAGCTTGTAGAATTGATTATTCCAAGCAACTTATTCAACTTGTAAAATAGCTTAGCCTTAAAAAATTTTGTGAAAATATATATAATTTGATTTATAGTAAGACAATATTTAATCATCATTTCTTTCTCAACTACCAGCTCTCTCAATTTTGTGAAACAAAATATTAATATGTTTGGATCATCCATGAAAAATTAAATTTTTGTACATTGACAAAAAAAAATTTCATCAGTCAAAGTACCTTTGATATATCATAAAATTCTATTTGCTCCTTGCAAATGAAAATCACGTGGCTCCTATATAAATCTACAGTAATCCAACTCAAAAAACTACATTTAGTCTTGTTGCAGTCAAATATCTTAGACTTCTAATTAAACTCTTATAGTAAGTTGAATCAATTTTCTTACCTCCAGTTTCATTTGTTAGCTTCAACTTTTCTTCAACTGGTGTGAAAACTAGTTTTGAGTTTTTCATTATAAATTTTTTCAAAATATTAGCTGTATATTTCTTTTGAAAATTAAATTTTTTTTCATTTTTCTAAATGACTTAAATATTGAGAAAATATTTGACTATCTCTAATTTTTTAAAAGCTTTATGAATCTTTACATTGTCAAGTTCTAATATTCAACTTGAATTTTTAAACCTTGTAATTATTTTGATAAGTAACAATGAGTTGTCATAAGATAAATTTGGTTTATTTTCTAACAATTTTTTTGTAGAAATAGTTTTATCCTTGAGTCAAAAGAAATTTTTAGGCCTATTTTTGTAAGAAATAATGTTGTTTAGGCCCCAAAAATTATTAATTCATATTTTGGAAGACTATGTAGTTAAGGACACAGAAAATTTTTTAATATCTATTTGAAAATGGAAGAGACATTTCAAACCCTACTTGAGTTAAGGACAAAAATGTCTCGGCGGATTCTAGTTTAATTATGCTTAAGTTAAGTGCTTTTGTTTAAAAAGAGAATCATTACAAGTGAACGGTATAAATTTCATTCATTTAATGTCTTATTAAAGTCATTTGCTTTATTAAATAAATAATTTTAAGTTTAATTTCTAGTTAAATTATATAAATTAACAAAATTAAACTTTAGAGGCTTCTCATTCAAATGTCATGAACGAATATTGTATTTAGTTATTTCACTTATATATAATTGATTACAGTTGAGTTTTAAAAAAAAATCTTTAGAATTTTAACATTTTCAAAATCTTAAATATAAATTTTTAATTTATGTCAAAAATTAAACTTATTAAAAGATAAACAAAGTTTATCAAAAGTTAACTTATTATTAACCACATTATTATTGTAAAGAAAATATATTTAAGTTGAATTCTCTATCATCATAAATAAGATAAATCTAAATTAAAGTTGTTTGCTTAATCATTAAACAAAAGACTCTATAAATAGATGATGTTGTGCAATATAGAATTTCATGGTGAAATAATTTATCATTTAACCTTTATTATAAGAAGTTTGCTTTAAAGAGAAATTTTAACGAATTTTTTGTGATTATTTAAATGCATAATTGATTATTAACAAAGTTAAAATTTATGAGTGTATTAAATTTTTTATAAGAAAATTATTTCTTAAATATTCATATTTGTCAGCAATTATATTTCAACTAAAAAATTGATTTTAAGTGCCAACAATTTAAAATAAATTTTCACCCATTTATTTTCACCAAAATGAGTGATTCGTAATGTGTACATGTGCACACCTATATATGCATATATAAAAAGAGCATTATATATATATATATATATATAATGAATAATAATTTTATATTAAAAATAAATATTATCATGATTTCTTTTATATTCTAATGTTATTTTAATATTTTTATTTTATTTTTATTATTTTAAAAATATCTATTAAATACTCAATTAAAGAATATAAAATTATCTAAAAAAAAATTGATAAATAGAATAAAATAATTATACTATCAATGAGAAAAATCAAACTGAAACTTTATAATTTTTTAAAGCAAGAAAAACACAAGCTTCGAATTCAAGACAAATAATCAAATGTGCCAAAGTTAAACATTATATATTTTCTACAAGTAAAACTTAATATTATAATTTTTAATATGGCTCAATTCGTTTACACTTTTAATTAGTAGACTGATGGATTCAAAGTAAGAAAAAAAATTATTCAAGTTTATCATACAATGTACTTCTAAAATTAGCTCAGCTTAAGGTACTTATATTTTAAAAAAATAATATTGAACTACTGGTAAAAAAAATATATAAAAATTTTATTGGACATTGTAAGTTTAATTCATTTTTAATGTCATGTTTAAAAAACTTTAGGCATGCCACATTTTATCAAGTATTTTTTTTTGGCTACGACTTCACAGTTTGAAAATTATATTAGACTGTAACTAATTTATGTAAAGTTGGATGGATTAAGAAGAATAAAGTTTCTTACCACTTTGATTAGTCAAATAGGCAATTAAAATTAAACATGTAATAACAGCAAAAATATGAAGAAAAAATACATCACTGAAATAAAATTTTCACTGAAAATAATTTATGTAACGAATTACACACATTAGTTTAAAATGTTAATAATAATTTAGAAAAAGCTCAGGACTTACTGGTGGGTCCTAACTCCAAATTGGCACTTAGAAGCACATGCGCATGCGATTTAATCTCTCTTGATGAACCTTTGTATCACCAATTCATCTCTTTAATAAGAAATAAGCAACAATGATGAGTTTGGGTATCAATTATAATCCATGGATCCGAAAATCACTCCTTCATCGACGATGACTTTGAACAGCCTCACCCTTTTGATAATGGATTATCAACATCTTTTTATGTTTTTAATAATTTATAACATTTTTAATCCACAGCATGTGTGAATAATCATTTCAGAATTATTTTTCTTATAACTTTTTAGGAAAAAAATATATGGTATCTTTTTATAACAAGAAAAGTTATTAAACTCAAATAACATTTATTTCTAATATAACATGCGGAGTATGGTGAATTCATTATCCAACGGGTCATTAGTCAATATTAGACTCGTCTTAGGTTCTTCTGTCTTAATAAGTTGTTGATTTTCTTTCTTTGCTTTTATGTGTTGACGGGGTTGCAATGCTTCTAGCCGTCCATTTCATGAGTTCAGTAAGTTGGTCAGACAGATGGGTCCTCACTCCACATTATCATCAACTTCCGCAGTTAAGACTCGTTGATTTGCAAAATCTGCTTTTTAAGAAGACAACATGATTAGCGAGGAAGATAATGATTCTCCATTTCTTTTAACAAAAGCCATGCTAGATTTGGTTGCCCCTTTCTGTTAACACAAACTTCTTCCACTCTCCCAACTGTCCCACCTGTAACTGTCACTCCTAATTCATTTTTTTTTTTTCAAATAAAAGTTTAAGGACTTGGAAGTTTTTTAGTAAAAATTTTATATTCAAAAAACTTGAACAAATATTTTAAAGATTTGATTTTTCAATGCCCAAACACCAAAGGGGGTTGCCTGCAAGTAGTCAAATCCAATTGTGTGACCAATCCATCAGCCAAAAGGATAATCAATAATTCCAAAACTATGTTGTCCCACTTGCAGTAAGCTATCGCAGATCATTGTCTTTTCTCTGTCACTAATTAAGTTATTTGAATTTCTCTGAGAAGTTTTGAATATTACTACGGAATGCAATCATTTTGACAGAATAAGAAAAACGACTTACCAAAGGCAACCCAGATTACGAAAAAAGTGTCTTTTTTTAAGGTTAAAAGCGTATCCATATTTCGGAGGTTTATTGTTGAATACTACGTTTTAGAATACAAAATTTAAAGCACGCCTACACCTACGCATTTCCCGGTAATGGATTCCGCAGGCGTGAGAACAAAGGCTGGCAACATTTCCACCCGCATTCGTCCCAACTTCCATCGTTCAATTCTCATTCCCATTTCCCAACCACCACACCATTTACATTCTGCATACCTTTAAATTTCAGTAATACTTAAATAGTCATTTTAATGTGTAAAACTACAGATGATAAAAAATTAATAAATAATATTATTGTCTGCAGTGATGTTATTGAATGTGTAACTTTTTGACTGGAATGGGTTGTTGATATTCAGGTGCAAATCCTCAAGTATTGTGACGACTAAGGAGTTTAATATGGAGCTATAACTATAAAGTCATAAAATTATAGATAAACTTTGCTTGTTTCAAGATGATTGTCTGCTTCTAATAACACTAGAAGTCCTAGTTTCAACTCTAGTTTCAATATGTTAATAAACATAACAGTGATTTGATATTCATAGAGTAGCTCTTTGCAGCTGATCAATAAATACGTATAAAAGGCACTCCATATATGAATATTAAATTGGATTAGATAAATAGGGAAAGAAAACCTGTTGTTTTATTAGTTTAAATTTCAGTGCTTTTTTAGATGCTTTCTCCCTTCCAACTCTGTGCCAGTTTCTATTCTTCTATTCTCCACACCAACTGTTCCACTCCAAACTCCCATGATATGCCCTTTTTTTATTTCTTTCTTGCTTTCTATCTACTATCTAGTAGCTACCCTAACGCTGTTACCTTCTACATTTTTTTATTAGTACGTCTAATTTCAAGAAAAATAAAAATAAATGGAACAATGAAGAATGAAACTCGATTACATTGACAAATCTACCCCGGATGACAAAATTGACGATGTAATAAAAGAAATCTTGATTAAAAAATTAATAAACAAAGTTTTTTTTCTTTTCTAAAAATCACAATAAGAGTGTATTATTAATATTTTTTATTTACATTTTTTAATTGATATCTTAAAAATACCAATTAGGGAATCTTAAATAAAACATATGAACACTTATAATTATTTCAAGCAGTAAATGTTAAATACATATTTTTATTTTCTTAACCTCCAGTAATTATAAAATTTTACATGAATCAATCAGCCAGCAAAGGAAGCGTGTAAGCTAAACGGGGGATGGGGATGGGGATGGGGGGGATCCATTGTCTTTGAGTTTAATGTTTATATTTAAAGTCCAAACTGACGACCCAACACTGCAGCTCAGTAATGGTCGCTTTGATTTCAAGCAGCAACAATGCCAATAAGCATTCATAGCTACAAGGCAGGGCAAAAAGCTTTTATTAGAATATAACTTGATTATCTAGCCACTCACCAACTGAAAAGAATTGTGTTGGGTTATTGTCAAAATCAAGGATGAAGAGAAGAAAGGGATAAATGCACATGAATTGTATATAGATAACCTGGTATGTTTATAAGAGTGTTACTAAAACACATATTATATTATATTATATTGATAAGTATCTTAAAAATATATATTCATTATATTGGTTAACATTTTCTTACTTATTAAAGCGAGGGTACTTAGCTTTTTAAAGTCTTGGACTAGATAAATCATAATAGTCTCCTCGGTTCTCAGGCTGACTCATGAAACAAATGGATTCATATTTCCTTTGAATTACCAAAAGGCAATTATGTAAGCTTCCAACTCCTAATTAAAGCGCTTAGCAGATGTCGAACTTTTCTACCATATCCCAAATCATAATACTGAGTATTAAAGATGTGGCAACTTTCACTTATTACTATTTAATGCTTTCAGTATAAAATAACTTACGATTAAAATAATTTTATTTATTTACTACCGTTGAATCCAATTGACAGAGTTGACGTTCAGGCCACCACAGTATGAAGTGATTTTGTTTGTTTGAGGAATTAATGGAATTTGTTGTTATATTAGGGCTACGAAAGAAAGAGACAGAAGGCACGTGGGTAATTCCAAAATATTCAGAAGGGCAAAAGCGTGATTTAGGAGTAAAATCCATTTATTATGGCGCCATGTCTGTTCCACTTCTCTTCTCATTCATTTCATTCATTCATTCCTTCCTTTCTCTGTTGTCTATGTACAACAAAAGATGAGACCCAAACTGCAGACAAAAAGCAGAGCTACCAAAACAAAAACTCTTTAAGATACCAATACATAATCTCTGTAATGGCGAGTGGGTGGGTCAAGTCGTTGCAATGCAAGTCCAGAGCTTATGAAGACGTATACCACCCAAACCCTAAATACCTCATACCCAGCGCCAGTTGCAAAAAGAGCGTTCAAAACATCAAAGACGTCGTCCTCGACACTACCAAGCCCAGGCCAAAGTCTAAGCCTAAGCCCAAGCCCAAGAATCCTCTGCAAAAACACCCCAGCTCCAGATACCCATCAACCACCGCCAAGCCCGATTTCGAAGCCACCATTAACCGCTCGCGAAGCACAACTGCATCCGACCCTCGCTTCCCTTCTCTCACCGAACTCACCCAGGGGCACCCTTCGCGGAACGTCGTCGAAATTATCTTCCACACTAGCTGGGGGCCCAAACCATTTTCGGGCCGGGTGGAGATGATATTCAAGGTTCACAACGGCCCACGAACGGTGTCGCGGTTCGAAGAGTATCGCGAGACAGTGAAGGCCCGAGCCGGTTCGGCGGGCCCGCCCCAGGAGAGTAACTGGGAGGAGAATGCGCGATGCGTTGCCGATGGGAATGAGGTGATGAGGTTTCACTGCTTGGGTCCCACCTCCGGCGGTGGCCCCTACGGTGGAGCTTGTGCCTGGTCGTTCCCCGGCGGCAAAGGGTCGGCGATCTGCACGTTCTCCGGCAGCGGCGGTGCCCATGATAGCTCCGGCGGAGGTAGGGGCAGAAGGGCTATGTTGGTGTGCCGGGTCATCGCGGGTCGGGTCTCGAAGCAAATAGGGTTCATAGACTCGTTGTTGGACGGACGAGTTGGGTTCGACTCGGTGAGCGGAGAAAACGGCGAGTTGTTAGTGTTTGACTCGCGTGCTGTATTACCTTGTTTTCTTATCATTTATAAATTGTAAAAAACGTATTTACCGTTCTTCCTTCTAATCTTTTTTTTTTTTTTTAAATTTTAATATACACTTTTTTCCCTCATTTATTTTCCTTTGGGATGTACGTATGTAAGTTGATTGATGAGATATTTCTTTCCTTGCATTTATCGATGCAATTTTTCTTTTTCTTTTTCCGGTTTGCCAAATATGATACTTCCTTGCCCTCCATTTTCACTTGCAAAGCCAAATAAGAAGCATAAATTCAAATTTTAATTATGGAAATTGTTATTTTATTGCTTCATTTCTATTTATTTTTTTACAACTGATTATTTTACTTTGTCACGATTTAGTTTCACATCTCATATCTATTAGAGAAGAAGAGTGAAGTTCAAAATACAACAAAATTAATACTTTATTCATTCGTGAGAATGTTACTTATATTGACTATATTTTTTTTTTTGCAAAAACAATACTTCAAATGTACACGAGAGAGCTTCATCATCATCATGCACTAAAATACCCGTTGTACGAGAACAATTTTTAATTGTATTTGTTTGCTTCATCATCACTTTTAATGTGCAGTATAGTATTAGAGTGATTATTAATCACTAATTAATCATACAAGGAATAAATCAAATAACTGTTATGGAGTATTTGAATTATGTTTTGGGTAATAAGTCATTTTAATTAAATTAATTTTTTAGTCTTCTTTTATCCGATACCATGGAAATTTTAATTACGAATTTTCATTGTGAGATTCTATTGAAAAATCCGGTATTGGCAATGTTTTGGCCGTCTGCCCGTTGAATTTTGAACTGAGTAAAATTGATTCCAATTAATTGTAAATTGTTGAATATTTTTAAAATGTATATACAAACTAATTTAAATTACATATTTTTTAAAATAAGTAATTTGTATTGGTAAGTGCGAAGATTAATTTTTCAACTATAAATCAAACAAGGACATAATATATTTTGTCGCAGTTGAAAATTCTACAAAACGACAGTTCACATACATGAATCCCGGTGTACCCCTTTACCCATCAAAGCAAAATATTCCCTCAACGATGAAAAGGAAGAAATACGTCTAAACTGAGTTTGAATATAAGTTGTGGTGTATTTTATTACTAATTTAATTTAAAATATATTTTGATGTTAATTTAGTAAAATCCAAGAATAAATATAAATGTAATTATGCATTTTAAGGACCGATTAATAATTTGATCGGCTGCGGTTGAGTTGAAGGAATTATTAAAATAGTAGTGGAAAATTGTTATGCTTAACCTCTCCTTGAAAAGGAAATAAAAGACAGAAGTGGATCGCTATTAGGTTCTGTTAAAACGAGCATAAAATTAGTTCTAAGTTAAATTTAAAATGAAGGGGAAATAGAGTAAAGAGTAAGGATAGGTAATCAAAGTGGAAACACGAGATGAGATTGGAACTTTGGATGGAGAAAGGGTCCCATCAACTTCACGAGTTGAAAACATGGGCAGGGTAATAGGGAAGTATAGCGCAAGTTACGCAATCGGTCCAAACAAAGCTCTAACCTTAAGTTGTTTGATAATGAAATGATATGAGAAAAATCAAATGACAAATTAACTAACTACAAGGGTCACTTTCTTTGACGGAAATTCATCTCACAATTGAAGTTGCTAGTTTGCCAAGTTTCTTTCCTTCTTCTCTCTATTTTCATAACCAATTTCCACTTCTTTTCTTGTCGTTCCTTTTAAGATTTTTGTTTACTAGAAAAGCTTCCCCTTCATGATATCTTTAAGTGGTAGGGAGGCCTTTTGTTAAGCTTTAACCAGTTAGCCCATACTTTTTGTTTCGGCCTGCAACTTAGCTTATAGTTTAAAAACGAAGGCCCAAACTGTTTTTGATTTTTTTAAAAGCTGTATGGCATACTTTCCATATAACTAATCAATCGGTGGATCATGTAATTTTGGTTCTCAATCATCAGGTGCTTTATCTACCACATTCAACCACTGTCTGTTCTGTTTTCGGAGAGATTGAAACTTACATGTCACCTAAATTCTATGATTGTTTACAACAATAATTATTCTCACATTTTGGTGTTGGTAAGGAGAAGAGTTTTAAGAATGCAATTGAAGCTTACTTCTACATTCCTCTTTGTTTTACAAAGTTTCATTTTTAAGTTTCTCGCTTTCTAACATAGATGGTGTGTGGGCATACCCCAAAAACAATTGTCAAAGACAAATATACATGTAATGCAAATATATCTATAGATAAAATGAATTTCATTAACAATTCCCTTAAGCACGAAGCCTATATTATTTTGGCATATGATAATATACAGGGAAACCTTTCTCTTTTCCCTCAAAAAAGACAAAAGGAAAAGGTAATCAGGTATAATTTCAATTCTATCATTTGGATGTGATAAAACTTGACTCTGCATGATCAAAGAGAGGGGTTTTTGCTCTATTAAAATTGAGTTCAAAAAACACATTCATATTCTCATAGGAAAGTTGATGAACGAAGAAATGATCACATCTCTGGTTTCAGAGTGGGAAAACATAATCAAAATTTAAGTTTACATATGATTAGCTACGCGCGCGTTATAAACTATTGGCAAGTTTATTTCAGAAAATAAACCATGAAAACAAGGAATGGGTTACAGCTTATAGGGCGCTGTGGATTCCATTTTGGCTGTCATCATGCAAAATAATCTACGTGTATATTCTGTAGCCAAAGTTATATCTTTATTTGAAAAGGGTGGGGTAAGGAGCAGAGACGAGACGGGAGACCCAAAGGGTGGGTCATACAGATTCATTAATTTGCTTTGATTTGATTGTTCCTACTACAAGCTAAGATGGGATTCCAAGTGGGAAAGCACCCACTGAATGACACATTTCACAAATCTACATCTTAATATTCTTGCCCCAACCCACTTCATATCTCGAAATATTCCACCAACACGTACAAGGGCTTCCCGTTCAAACGTTCACGACCCTGTCACGCATTCGCAAAAATCATTAACAAGCATGGCTACATAGTACATACATGACCAGCAGCAAAATACCTTTGGCCTAATGCACACAAGATCTTTTAGGTGAATGAAAATTTGGAAACACTTAACGAACATATAACAAGGAAGAAAAACCACTGGCTATTGATGAATAGACGATTAACAAAAAATTAAAACAAAGTGCATTCGATACTCTATTATCTAGGTAGCCAATCAAAATTAAATGGAAATCAAACCAAACAACGCAAAGTAGGATTGCAGCTAAGGCAACGAGTAAACTACGAAAAAAGAAATGTGAGAGTCATGTTCAAAGGTTAGTGTCCATCTCTTTCCTACTGGACAATAAATAGGTGGAGTCCTATCTTATATTTATTAGGAGAGATAAGATTCAAGATTTGAAAGATTTGAACATGACCTGACATGGTTAGGAGAGATAAGATTCAAGATTTGAACATGACCTGACATGGTGAGAAGATCTATCCCAACAAAGATAATTAGAAGATGCAAAGTATACATACCTTCAGTTCTGGTAATTCAATTACGCATGCACACTCCACTACTTCTGCTCCCACACGTTCTAAAAAACAAGGAAAACGTCAATATAATAATATCCCAAGTTTACGTGGAAAATAAAAGATATTAAAAGTGAGGCATGTTAACAGAAGTGCAGGAAAAAGTGGCATTAAATACAGCAAAAAATGCATTCGTGATCTAAAGAAATGGCCTACTGTGGTGTTATAATCACCACCGCTCATGTATTCACGAGTCATATTCAATAAGCACACCACTGCTATTTACTAATCCGTGAAAACAAATTATATGCAGTAAAACAAATGAATTAGCAAATTACTGGAACAGAGACCCAGAATTCAGTCTGTTTATACACTAACAATGGGAGTAAAACCATGAAGGTAATGCACACATTTATTAACCATATCAAACCTCTGAATATTAACCTACTAATCCTAGTTTGCATTCCTATGTACCCTAACGTTTTTCCTTACGTCAACGTGATAAATAAGAGCCAATCTTCGGGATACAAAGCCCTGATGACAAGGGCAGGGCTGGAACTTAAACAAATGAACTAGAGAAAAATATCTCAGGGCCCGAACAATTAAACAACGCCTTCAATAACAGAGTTGAACAAATTAATGGATCTCCAGTTCCTAGGAGGCTACTTCAATGTTATAACCTATGCAATGTCCATTTCTAACAGAACTTGCATACAGGTACTTACCAAGCAAGTCCATAGCAGCACAGAGTGTTCCACCAGTTGCAATCAAATCATCAACCACTATAGCACGCTCACCAGGTTCAACAGCTTCAACATGCATCTCAAGACAGTCCCTTCCATATTCCAGAATATATTCTTGAGAAATAACTTTTCCTGACATTGAGGTAAGCTTTTGTTACAAGAAAATAAGAGAAAGTATGCTACAATAACAAACTCAACCAAAGTTTAAACCTTGACAAAGCCAGAGTAAAGTATAATTAATATTTCAAGGTTTATTTATTGAAGCACCTTTTAAAATACGTCCATTTGGTTCTGATTTCACATCTCTTTAAATAAAAATTCATAATGAAAGGCAACAATACACCCTCCATTATATAGCTTAACCTGAAGTGGAGATTAGCAGTGCATGAAAAGTTGGGTATTATAACAAAGAAAAAGATGCAGGATGAAAAGGGATAATCAAGACTTAAGAGGCTAATAGGTCTAACCATAGGTCAAGAAAATATCTGTATTCATAGACTGCACATTCATCACTTATCGATAATTTCGACTCCACTCAGCAATTAGAACATATATTGGCGGGAAAGTATCACAAATCTAGTTAACAGAAACATGATAACTCCAGACTTGTATAAGATATAGATTTACAACGTTGAAACCCAAAAAACTAGGAACAACCTCAAGAACTGCTCCTGTAAACACGTTGCACAAGTATATGCCACACAGGTGGATGAAACTGTGAATCCACAATGAATCAACTGAGGAATGAAAAAAATATTTGATCTAATATGCAATAGAGCATTAAATTATTGAAAGAAACAGTCAGCATGTGGTATAAAAGAACATATGATTCATAACACTTCTAAGAGTGAAACAATCAGCATAGTAATGAAAGAAAATTTTAAAAAATATTAAGGGTCAAAATTTACCAGGCAACTTCTTTGGTTTCCTCAATGGTACAAACTTTGCTCCTATAGCCAATGCAATGGGAGGACCAAAAATGAAACCCCGAGCTTCAATTCCTAATAAGAGACAAATTAATTTATCAAAACACAAGATTGTGGATACTACATGAGGTATTGCAGAAAACATGCAGTTCAAATGTGTGCTAGTGATAATGTGCTATTACTAGCTAACCATGAGGGAAAGGGTTAAATGAGGAAATATTAAATATTAGGGCCGTCATCTTCATGATTTGTATTAAATAATACAACTGATACATAATATAAGTATAGTCAAGCTTACTTCATCAAACACCCCCTCCACCCCCCCCGCCCACACAAAAAAAAAAAAAAACCTAAAAAACAGAACATTGTTGTTCACTCATCCTAAACATCATATTCTCATGTATAAACAAACACCCAAAAGTTTCAAAATAATACCAAAGGATTTCAAATGTAATGAAGCCAACTGCCAAAGAACCCATCAATAAGTAGAGCCAATCAGCAATAATGCCACTCGGTAATACAGGATAATTGTTTTACACAGACAAATTCCACATCTCATACAGGACTCTATGATTGAACAGAAGATTCCAGGAATGTCTCAAAAAAAGATATATAACAGCAAAAAGAAAAAAAAAAAAAAAAACACCCAAATAAGCGCACAAAGACAAATACAAAGGAAGCGCTAAAAGACAAGTCACACCCAACACGGTTCTCTTCCAGTTTGTAATCATACATATAGAACTAAACGGGAGTGAAGGTCCTACCAGCAATTTAGATTAAAACTTAGCCTTAAACTGTACAGAAATTGGACAGTGTAAAATGGGCATCTTTTTGACGTTGAAAGGACTGTATGGACAGGAAAACAAGAAAACACTGCACACATTACATAAACATCCAAAATACTAATTTAGACAGAAATCAAAATACATAACAGCTCTATTTCCATGGCCTCCATGCCATATCCTCTGCAACATATCACATTAAAGTCTCCAGCAAATCCGGCAATGTCGGGAAAAAAGTTAAAAGCAGAAAAAAAAAAAAACTACAAGAACCACACACATGTTCACAGGGAACCAAAGCAGAAAAACCAAGGACGATGAACAGTGTTATAGTACACAACTGCTGGCATAATCCATCACTTGCAGCTACTATTGACACTCATGTTTTACCAGGGGTTTAGTAATTTGGAACAAGAAAGAGACACGGGAGAGTGACCAAAATAGTTTTTCTTTAAAAATGAAAAAACGGGGTACTTGAGCTCGAAATCACCCAACGGTGAGATGAAGGAAACATGCGTCATGCGGGTCCCCTCCACTTTGCACAAGTTGGAGGCAATGGATCACCAATGTTGCTCCATGCAAATTGGATCCACGAGGGGTGCTGAATAAAGCTTGAGATTTCAGAATCGCAATCAATGGTACAACCCACTAACAATGGGCAAGGGCTCATAGTCAAACAAAAAATCACTGCCAAAACCCACAGTGACTTCCATTCCACAATATCTCTCAAAAAGAGAAGCAGAAATTTATGCAACATACACCACCATCGCTGAACACTCTCCCCAACTTTCTCGTAAACATGGACCCCACCACTTTCAAGCTAATAACCACAGTGATACCTCACACACAAAAGAAAAAAAAATGGTTGAATGTTGATCCATTTTTTCCTTTTAATTTACCTGCAACAACAGAAATGTTTTTGCCCTTATATCGCTCAACGAACAAATCGATTGTGTCCTTAAACGCTTTGGGGTCGAGCAAAAGAGTAGTAATATCTTGGAACATAATACCTGCCATTGCAACCAAAACATTAGCAAACAAACTGAGTGGTAAAAAAAAAAACACGAACGAACCTCCAAGACAAGACATCCTAGAAATTGGAGAACGAAACTCAAACAAAACACGAATTCAAAGCCTCGTCCCATGGGAGCTGATTTGGTCTGGTTTCTTAGTCCAAAAACAGAAACATGAGAGACAGAAAAAAAGAGGGAGTTTATGTTGAACGGTGACAAGATGGATGGAATGTTAGTTACAGGTTTTAAAGCAAACTGAAAGAAACAGAAGCGGGAAATGAAAAATTGAAAAAGAAAGAAAGGAGAGGAAGAAAACGAACCAGATTTGGGGAAATTAGGGACGACACTAATCTTAGTTTTGATGGCATGAAGACGGGGATCTTGTTCTTTGTAAGCAGACATTGTATTTGTCTATGTAAGTCAGTACAGAGAGAAAAGGGAAAGAGAAGAAGAGAGAGTGAGGAGTGAGTGAGTTGAGTACTGAGCAGAGGATATCAGTGTCTGTACGATATTTATAGAAGAGAGAGAGAGAGAGAGAGAGCACTGCCAAATTTGGAGAGAGACTGCACACAACGAATTAGGAGAGACTTCGTTAAATAGTTACAAATATTTTCTTCTTTACTTAAATACATTTTCAGATCCTCAATTTTACTTTCATTTATATCTTGCAGTTTTAATTTACTTCCATTTAATAGAAAACAAGATAGGCTACTTTTTTTATATATAATTTTTATTTTTTAAAATATAAAAAATATAGAATTTTTTATAAAATTACAAAAATATGGAATTTAAAAATTATTATTGACAATTTTTGATACAGTATAAATATTTAAAGATAAAAAAAACAAAAAATGATAAAATTTTAAAAGTCACCCATGACAATTTTTAAAAAAATATTAAAAAATTAAAAGTCACTAATAATGATTTAAAAAAATAATTAAATATTTAAAAGATATATTAAAAGTCGTAATAATTTTTGGCTAAAGTAAAACTATATGTTTGTAATTTTACAAAAAAATTCTATATTTTTTGAATTTAAAAAAAAACTCATATATAAAATAAATGTTCCAAACAAGATATTATTATTATTTTTAACTATAATAAATTTTTTATTTACTTTTTATTATATTTTACGTATATTTTATGAATTAGTTCGTTTAACAAGGTAAACTGATGCGATTTGTACTATTATAACAATGAGAAAGAAGAATAATAGGAAAATTGTATAATAAAAAATAATATCATTAAGTGATATCTCATTACATTGTTATAATATGCTTTATTATAGTTAATTTACTATTTTAAGTTTGAAATTCTAATGTTATTATTTACACCTTTTTATCAACAACTTTTCTGACTGCTACATAATTATATTACCATTGTTGTACGTAATTATAAAAGCATAATTCATATTGTGAGTAATTTATTTTATAAAGGTGAGTAAATATAATTTGTGTTTTTTACGTTTTAAAACTTTTTCATTCTTATTTTTTTATTACCAGATACAAGTAGAATCCCTATAAAAAATACAATTTAAACTTTAACATTTTAACATTTCAACATTTATTAAGTGAAATTATTAGTAAAAAATTTCTTAAAATTTATTTGATTTTATGTAATTTTATAACGGTAATTGAGTTTCCTAAACGTTTTAATTAGTAATTAACTTTTTTTTTCATTATTTGAAACAACACAAGAAATGTGGTTAAATTATAAAGAAAATACCTGTAAAAAGCATTACTTCAAAAAATTTGCAGATAATAGTGGAAACTGCATGTATCGTTTCAGACTCCTTTTTTTTCACCTGAATGAATATTCCAACATCTTTAAAGTACGATAATTTATCAGTATATTAATTATTTATGCGAAATTTCGAATCCATATACACACAATCAATCATTCAATCGTATATACTGTATTCGCATTTTCTTAAAAGATCACAATCTTATACGAGATTTTCACCATAGATCGAACAAATCAAAAGGACCCGCGTCGATATGTACTTAAACTTAATTTTAATTCGGGTTAATTTTAATGTGTTTCCCAATATTTTTAATTTTGTGACTATGGCTCGACCAATTTGTTTCATCGTTGAGTATATGTGGAACGCTGATGTTATTCACATGGCTTTTGCATACATGTGTTCCTTTAGAATGAATTCAAAAGTAACTGACTTCAAATTTCCTATAAACTATAAATATTCGTATTAAATATTTTAAAGATTATATCATGCTTAAATCATTTTGTGGGACATTTTTTAAAAGTTATATAATTTATTTTAAATCTGACATAAACTAATTTTTTTTTAAGTTTGTTTAATTTTTTATAATAAAACCCTTTAAACACAATACAAATATACAAAGTGTCGGCAACATGTTATTTTCAAATCTCTCGCTATTATTATTATTATTAAGTGAATTTTACGTAAATTCAATCAAATAAGAGGCGAAAGTCAAATGGCTTTGTGATGTTTTGTATGAATTTCATGCGATAGTAATAATAAAATAAAGCTATCAATCGGTTTTCATCTATTCAACAAATTTGAATAATAAAATAAAACTAATTAAATTATTTATTTAAATTTATAACAATTAGTTCAAATTGAACTAAATCAATAAAACCGATCCTTTGGATCAAGTGGATTTCGCGATTCAAAATTCAAGGGTATTATTGCCTGCAAACCCATTGTCTGTACTTCGTGCCTATATATTATATTTTTTTGCTTATATATACATACCATGTAAACTAAGATACTTCGTGACTATCGTTTGAACTAATTATCCTCAAAATTTTCATAAAAACACGTACACACACATAAACTAAGATTACTTTTTTTTTCTAAGAATATAATTTTATATTTATATCAAGGAGTAAGATTAAAATTTAGCTTACAATGATGTAATTATTTTAAAAAATTACGTATATTTCTTTATCTAAATAAGATCTAACAACTCTTTATATATATATAGTAATTAGATGAAAGCAACATGATCTGAATCGAGTTTGTTTAATTTGGGGTTGACATAAGAAATTGTAAAACTAAAAACAATATCTATTGTAAATGGTCTAGATTTAAAAAAAAAAAAGATGAAAAATAAATTCATAGTATTCCTCGCAAACAAATGATCTTATCAGTGGACTGATAATTTAACCACATTGGCTAACAAGCACTCAATATATTTACTATAATTAAGATAATACAATATTAATAGTTATCGTTCATAAATAAAACTATATGTAACATATTTTAATATTTTATTTTTCTAACTTATTTCTAAATGACATTTGGTTTCGTTTTGCTATCTATATATTTAGACTGTGTATAAATGGATTTTTGACGGGACGACCGTGTAAAAAAAATAATAAACAAAGAAAGAGTTGCATCTCCTATTTCTAAAAGCATTCATATAAAATAAATAGAATAGAAGAAAAAAAGAAATAAAATATATATTTAATACGATTTGACAAAAAAAATTACGTTCATAACTCTCCATATAATTTTATTTATAATTTATAATTAAATAATATTATAAACATCTCGCTTACAATTCTTTTATGAAGAAAATTATAAACTTTCATGGTACACGATAATCTAAATTTGTACACTTAACGGACTGTACATTATCGTGATAAAATTCCTCATCAAAATCGTCAATTTTTATTATATTATTTTCTTTTCTTTTCTTCAAGTTTTTAACAGACAAGTTTTTAGATATTTAAATAAATTGACGCTAAATAAAAATTGTAAATTTTGTTATTTCGTATATTGTTTAATTAAACGAGATGTCCATAAAATCTAAATAAAAATATCTTTAGCAGTTTTAACAAGGCACAATTTAGATAATTTTTTTTAATTATGAGAGAAAAAATAGCATAAATTTTTTAATAAATTAAAAAAAAACTTATCTTTTTTTATAATTTCTTATACGTTATTTCTTTAGATTTATGTAAATTAAATAAAAGAGTTATATATATATATATATATATATATATATAAATTATCTATCTTTTATACTAATTTTGTCTCTTATAAAAAATTATCCAATCTAGACTTATAAATTTAAAAAAAGAACTTATCTCCAAAGATTTGAAGCCGATTCACGTGTGCTTGATACTTCCATTAAGTGGTTTAATGGTTTGAATTTCCTTTTACACAGTATGGTCAAAAATTAATATTTGTAGTGCAATATATCACACAGTCGTTTAAAATACAGAATTTTAATATTATATGAACAAGTTGAGCAAACATTGAGAATCCGTTCAACAGGAGATTGATCAAAAGGTGTCAACCAGACACTGATTTTATCTTCTTTCTCCTATTAGTGGTCCACTTCCCTAAGGTCTAAGCAATCAATGCAGATTTCTCCATTCTCATTTTATTTAAGAGAGAAACATGAAAAAAGTATCTCTCCTCATAATGTGTAGCCCCACGCAGCACAGAGCTTTTAAATCATTTTTCAAAGGAAAATTGAATAAACGTCGGTGGATTTATAATTTTGATAATGTATCATAGTTTGTAATGCAAAAACAATAATGCACAATTTTTCTTTGTTTTTCTATAAGCCAAAACTTAATGAAAGGATGTATAAGAAGTACTTCATGATAAACACGTTGTTTTATACGTACAGTTTCATAGGTTAAAAACATATTTAACTTTTTGTTTTTTAAAAATATGATATAATATAAATTTATACTGTATTTTATTTTTTAAAACAGAAAATTATTTTTAAAAAAAATCAAACATGCTTTAAGTCGTTTTAAAATTGTAAGTAAATTTTACAAATCTTAGAAAGGAAATGGGACTAGGAGAGAACTTTAATCGTGTCTGTGAATCAGATCAAAACCTATATTTTTTTACACTATTGTATTACATGACCAAAAATAAAAGTATTCACTTACGGTGTATTTATATATACCAAGCATGTTCCATTTTTATATGTGTTCAAAGACGTATTGTAGATAATGACCCATAGCATTCCAAGTTACAGCAAAAAATAAGCTAAGAGCAAAGAGAAAACCAGTCCTGTTATGCAAGCTTGTGCATAAATAATAGATGGAAAAATTATCATTGTTCGATGTTAAAAAGGCTACAAAGAGTCTCCTGAATATTTTCAATCACATTTCAACAGCTGCAACTTCAAAGGTTTTTTTTTGGTTAATTTTGAAGGAATGTTGTCCAAAATAGTCTGCCAAAAGAAACCTAACACGCCTTCGAAGTAACTAAACATCTTTTTATGATTATTTTTATTTTTATTTTTAAGATCAAATTTAAAAAGCTTAATAAAAATAATTTAATTATATTTTTCCACTAAATATATTTTTTAATAAAAATTCATTATGTTTTATGCTTAAGACTAATATTAATAGAAATATTTTATCTAAAAGTTAGTTAATGGACTTCAAATATTTTCCAAATGAGTATTTGCCTCACTAAACTTTTCTTTGTTAAAATATGAGTTACGATATTTTTATTAAAAAAATCAATAATAACTTTTTTGGATCATATAACATACCTTTGTCATTCTTTTTATTCCTCTTCTTATTTTCTTAAGCCGTGGCAAAAATTGTATAGATTTCTCATACAAAAAAAATTTCTCTTAGAACAATGTGATCACAGTTACAACTGAGTTCACAATATCTATGATCTACCCAAACCACCGTACTAATAAGTGATGATCCCTGCCTCCCACGTACGCTACACAGCCTACATTACCACTTTCATACGTGAGACAATCATTCTGCCGAATGCAAATACGAAAGTTCTTATCATATATATTGGCCATTTTCTACATCTCCGCATATATCATATATTATATTATAAATTCATAGGATTTTTGATAAATTAAAACTATACAATGTATGACAAATGTCTGTAATCTTTTATAAAACTGTGGTCTTTTTTTTAAAGAGATTTACTAAAACATAAATGTTTGTTTTAACAATTGACAAAAAGGGGCATATACGTTTTATTTTTAAAAATGTTACAAAATCATCTAAAAATATAAATTTTCCTAAAAATGTGGTAAATAACCGTACCCCAATTTTTTCCGTCTGAGTCTTTTTTTTCGTCAACCCGTGTCAGATTTATGAATAGTGATGTATCTATCTCTGATCTCCTTTCAGGTACCCAAAATTGTAACTGTTGATGTTTTTTGTTTTTTATATGACAAAGGGCCCCGGCAAATGTTTATATTTAACTGAGATTAAATTGTGAAGTTTCATGTTTATATATTGTCAGTGAAAACTCAAAAGGTAAAATATTATGAAACACAAGCACGTAAAACAAAACAAATCCTACAGAATAACTAAGGTTGAATTTAACAAAAATGGATTAATCTTGTATGAAATAGTAAATTATGGGTCAAACTTTCGCTGAGATGAATGTTCAGATTTAATGTGTGTTTGTATCACTAATGAAATTGTCTTGTAAGAAGAACAAATGCCAAAACAAAAAATCATGCACAATGAACTTAAAATAATATTCACTTTATTGAAAAATAAAAAGCAACGCAAAGCGCGTATACACATGTATTGATTCTAATAAACTAAAAGTATGGAGAGTTTACAACATCAAAGAATTTAAATAGAATATCATAAAGTCACATAAAAAGCTTATTGTATTTTAAAACAATACTTAATATATATATATATATATATATATATATATATATTATTTGGTAGTTATATATAACACCAATGATAAACTTTCTCTTGTCTTATATGGCCACTAAGTTATAAATATTTTGACTGGTACTGGCGCCTAAGCATGAGAGCACTTGTAACAAAGCCGAGTAACGAAATCTAGTATAATTTATTATACATCACTACGGTACTGTATACACAATCTGTGACTACCCCATCTCAATATTTGTGTATCAGGGGTTGCTTTCAAATCTGTATAGTAATATTCTGTGGGCATCTCTTACCCCTTTCCCATTAACCCAAATATCCCTCTCTCTTTGCTTATTCAACGGTGATTTATTAATGGCATCCGCCTAATTACAACAACTCAGAAAGCTATGACTAATGAAAAAGATATATATTAATTGGAACTTTTTGCATTGCATACCTTAAATTTAAGAGAGTGACCGGGTACTCGCTCGGTTGTTGGCTACATTGTGCAACTTTATAGCATCGTCTTGTAAGCAGCGAAGCCACACATTATTGTCTTCTTCTCTTTGCTTATTTTGTTTAACTGCGCTTTCTAGCAAATAATTTTAAATAAAATAATATGGCTAATCCATATATTATACATTCACTAGCATCGTAGAAATGCCAAAAAAGAAGGTTGATTAGTGAGACTAGAAAGAAAACTGCGCAAAAAGGCCCTTTGCTGGTTGCTGGAGCTGGCGCATGTCATTAAAAGCAGGGAAAGCTAGGAGGAATCTGACCTCTATAAATTAACCCTAATGCAAAGGGTTTTTACCAAATTAAACAAAACAAAACTTACACTGATTTACGTGAGAAAATATTTTGTATGGTCTAAATTATACCACTTGATAAAAAACATGAGAGATGGCAAAATATAATTGATCTCGACTACATGGTTACTATCCAATAATTTCTTTTTTAAGTGGAGTTATAAAAATGAGGGGTATAATCAATATTTATGTTGACATATTCAATCGCTTATCAAGAGATACTTACAGCAGTATTTCATGGATGCAGTTAGGCCTTTAAAAACGAGGACCATTGAACAGCGGGCCTTGTACTTTCAAACGTGCTTTTCTCTCATTTATTTAAGAAACAAAAACAAACTTTTGAACCGATCAATAATAGGAGATCGAGTTCTTCAACTTAGTATTGAAATGTGTTAATGGAATATATTATAACGGAATCTGAGCCAAAATAACGTTTAATACGCATAATCTCATTTTTTAATTATTTAAAAAATAAAAAAATTAGGAAAACACGAGGTAACGGAACTATTTGGGTATATTTGCTTTGTTCAGTTTCTCTCTCCCTTTAGTAGAATCCTCTTATACATAGACAATTTCCTCTGCGCAAGAAATTGAACCTTCTTCGTCTACCAAAGAATATACGCTGATATGCACGGATCCTCTGCTCCATAAAATCAATAATAACAAATAATAATAATAACAACAACGACAAAGACGAAATGATGTCTAAATGAAAATTAAATTCTCTCACGAAACAAACAAGACACGTGAGTATATCCAAAACACTGGAGAAGAAACAAATGGATTACACAATTGGCTATTTGAGTTGGGGCTTTCACTTCAAAGATAAAAAATGATAATTGCCCATTCTTTAATTAATTTTATAATTGTTTAAACTGTATATACTATACAAGCAGCAAATATCATGAATGTATATACATTAACAATCAAAATAGCACCATCATGAATATAAAAAATAAAATCACAAAAAAAGTTTTATGAATTCATTTTTTTAAATATATAGTAAAGTTTTGTATCAATTCAAGAAACAATATTTAAAATTTATCTTTCTTTAATTATTAAAAATAAAACAACAAATAAATTTTTATACTCTTTTTTATTTTATCTATCACATCTCTTATGTTTTTTTTTTTACTCCTCTTTTCCCCCTCATGTAACTCTTTTCTCCTTTGATTTCAACATAATATGAGTGTCAAATGATTGTTTTTCAAACAGGATAAGGGGGGATAGACAGAAGAGGGAACTTATGCACGTGCTGTTGGCACGCTTGGTTCCACCTGGTCAGTGTCAGGTTGTAACGTGGCATAGTCTGGTCCTCTTATGCTTTTTCGTACGGTTGAGATATTCTCGCCTTTCTAGGGTCTAACAGTCGACAACTCTGACCGGTGCTAATAGGCTTGTTTAGTCCAATGACCATTGTACCCTCACTTCGTAATATTTTTCTTTAACTTTGTGAAAAGAAAATATTTACACAGATCATACGAGATATATGGATAATTTTAGTAACTAATAAATATTAGTATAATACTACGCGTTGTTTAATGACCTGTCCAGGAATTTGTAAACAGTGTGAGCTTAAAAGTATATAACAAAATAAGTAATTGGGAGAGTTTTTACTCTTTTTTATTTTTTCAACCTTAATGCTTTGTTAGACAATGAGATAAAATAAAAAATGTTCAGAAATTGAATATAATATATATTATTTAGGAAAATATAAATTTAAAAATCTGTTTTGTCTCATTTTGTCTGTCAACACGGACCTCCAAATTATACGGTGAATTTGGCAACATGACATATCAGTCGTGACGTTGGCTTAGGTATGCAACATTCTGCAATGGATGGGACTTGGCTCTCGTAAGTGATGGGGGCATAGGGTAAGTAAAGTGTGGCTAGACAAAGTGATGTGAGTCATTTATGGTAGGCATGAGTGGCTTAGCAATGAGGATAATCAAGTTGGTCATCTTCCATGATGTTGACAATAGCTGTTTCAAGGCTTCGTGTTGCTTAGGAGAAATTTTTTTACCCATTCATTAGCTCATTAATAATGTGTCAAACATTGATAAAGGTTAAACTAAACTATTTAGTATGTATTATAGTTTGATTTGACACTCTCTAAGATAATTTGCTCTTAAAATTTAAAAATTATTATGATTTTAGTAAACAGTAACACATATTTAAAATGCATATCAAAAGGCGTGTTAATTTCTTATAAATAAATTATTTAACAATCAACTAATTGTGGAAAATTACCATTCATTTAAATTATTCAAAACACAGACTAATTTTGTCCTCATGGGAAGGATCCTAAGCCATAAAGAACGATGTTTTTATTTACTTTAAATTACAAAAGTTATAAAAAATACAATAATAATAATAATAATAAACAGTATAATTTTTAATATAATTAAATATTTATTATATATCATTAAATATATGTTAGAAAAATAAAAATTTAAAACTTAATTACCCCTCCTGGTGAAATGCAGAAGCAGGGAGGAGAAGGAATTGCAGAGTAGCAGAGGAGGGGCCATAGGAGAGGGAAGAAGCTGAGTCGAGAGAGAGGGTGAAGTGTTTTTGATGGTACGTATATTGGGAGGATCTTTCTTGGAATATAGCCCACAGATTTTGTTGTCCCCACTTTCCCCTTAATCGCTTTCCTTCCCACCCAACTCTACTGTTACCCCACTCCAAAATTTCGCCATTTGCCTTTTACTCTGTTTTTACTTTTATCATTTTATTTTTAAATTTATTCATTTATTTTTATTAATAATTATTCAAATCTTAATATCAAATTTTTTAAACTTATAAATAAAATACATAGAAAACTGAAAACAAAATTAATTATCGATGAAAAGAACAGAAGGTAACCAGACAATTATTTATTTATTTATTTAGATAACATGTATTTTTTCCCACAAACAATTATATTTAAATTGGATAGTACTATTAAGCAACAAAGTTTTTTTTATAATATTTAATATAGTTATATTTATTAAAAATTAAACTTAAACTAGATAAATTATTTTTATTTGAATTATAAATAAAATAAAATAATTTTATTATTATTTTTGTATAATGAATAAAGGATAATATAAATATTCTCACAACTTATCTTAATAATAACACTTAAACAACCATTAATTATAAATCATGATTTTGGTTATTTAATTTTTTTATGCTATATTATTTTTGTATTATATACTTTTGTTACATTTATTTTTGTAAGATGTATTGTTGTAAATTATTTTTTAAAATGTGATATTTAAAAAAAATAAAATAGGACCTTTTCATAAATATGAAATGCAAAGATTAAATAATAAAAAAAGTTAAAAGTTCTTAAAACTCGTCAATTGTGATTTTTAAAAGAAATATTAAAAAATAAAACTTACCATGACAATTTTTAAAAAATATTAAAAAATTTCAAGTAAAAAAATATATGATTTGAAAAATTTTCAAATTTTCATTAAAAAAGCCTTTTTTTAAATCACTAATAACTTTTATGTAATTATTCCCTTTTTCCCATATTAAAAAGAGCCTTTTCTAAATCACTGATAACTTATATTTGGTAATTTTTTTATTATTTAAAAAAAATCATTATCAATGAGTTTTGATTTTTTAAATTCATCTTTGACAAATTTTAATAATTTATAATTTTTTATTATTTTATCTTTTTTTTGTGGAACTCTTATTTTTGCAATTAAATTTTATATAAATATAATAATCCATGAATAAATGTTTTACATTAATAGAATTAATAAAATCGATACACACACGGAGACAGAATTTGACTCCTATATATTTGATACATACCATCGGAAGTTTTACCATTGAAAGTGTCCTAATGCGCACATTCGTAAATTATTATTGAATTAATTTAGACGTAGTTAATATTTCAATAAATAAAAATGTAATCATACTTTATTATTAATTATTAAACCATGAATTCATTGTAAGTTATAATAATAATAGTAATAATTAAAATGTATAAATATAACAAATACGTGAATACAGTAGATAAATTATCATGCTTTATAACAATAATTTCGGTATAAAAAGGAATTTACTCCTTTTAAGAGTAAGTTTATTAAGTTATTAAATTATATAATGTTATTGTTATAATTAAATACATTAAATTTCAAATTAATTGAATATTCACAAATACGCAATCTTACTGTTGACCTTTACTTATTTTTTTAAAAGCATATTATATGTTAAAAAAATATTCAATAAACTATAAAATAATTTTAAATTTTATAAATATTGGTAGAGTTAATTTATTTTAAAAAAACTAGTTAAATTAGTAAATTTTAAGTAATAAAAATTACTCAGAGAGTAAATATATTTCTTATATATTTATAAAATAATTAAGTGATTGGACGGAAGATTAACTTGTTAGTTACTGGTGAGAAAGAAAAAGGAGTTTTATTGGAAAAAACAAGTAAAAACACGTTAAAGTGAAGCATCTTTGGGTATATTTTATTGATAGAAAAAAAAACATAAAATATAGGTTTGAGTTCTTAATTTTAGGGTGTGATATTTTAGTTTTTAATATAAATGCTTTTAATATTTTTTTCTCTTTTAAATTCTTCCAATTGAAGCCTAAATTGATTTCAAACGAATTTAATAATGTTTTTAAAATTAAATTAATATTAAAATATTAATGCACTTATTCATAATTGATCAATTCAATTGTAGAATCGAACTAATAATAAAATATATTTTTAATATTAAATAACATATTCACTAATAAATGATATAAAATTATAAAAAACGGATCGTTGAAAATTTTAATTAGCATATCATATTTATTAAACAAATAAAAAATTTAAGTAAAAAAAAGTATCCTATCTCATACTCTTATTATATCTCATACTTATATTATCTTAACAAATGTTTACCGATTAAATAATATTTTAATAAGTTATATTATATATCAAGTTAGGTCTAATGTTAATTTTGCAACATTAAATTATGACAATCAAATAACCAAATCATATTAGTAAGTGATAAGCATCAGTACTTGTTTACTTCTATGACGACCTCAAATCTTAAATGCCAATGCCAAAAACTGTTGGCGAAGAAAACATCGTTGACACAACAAATAATATGTGAAAAGAAAAAAAGTTCATTTCAATTCTTATAGAATTGAAATTGATTTTATAATTTTAAACTATAATCCCAAATTACTGAGTCAATTAAACCCTTCTTAAATTCATTCTTTTACAAGTTTAATAACTCCCATTTTTAATTAAAAAAAAGGAGTAATAATTTTGTTGCTTTAATTCCTAAGACAAAAAAAAAAAACCATTTATTTTATAAACACTATTAAAAACTATATAAGTTAAATGTTTTGTTATTATTTTGTTAAAAAATGATTATTATTTGAAATAAATTAAATCAAGCACGCATAAGCTGAAGTCCAAAGCTTGATTTCAAATACGATCCTACTCCTGAAGGGTAGTGGCCATATACGTCGTCATCTTAATTATCCAAATCTAATTTGGATGTGAAATAATATGCTGCATGATATGTGGTCTGATATTGTTCACAAACGTTGTAAATTAAGGAAACAGATAAGAGAGGGAGAGAGAAAGAAGGTTTCAGAAAACAATGATGAGCGAAAAATTTGCTCAACTTTCCCTGCCTTGAAAGTTTTCTTCATCTACCCTGATTAATGGATTTCAATGTTAATGTGGCCCCCAAGTGTAGTTCCATGTTTGCCTGCATAAATGTTCAAATATATACAGAAAGATTGTGAGAGAAGCTATGGCCCTACCACCCAAGCAAAGCATTTCTGGTGGATGAGAAAATATTAACATAAATGATGGTGCACATCTTTACTTTTATATCTTCTCATTGCCCACTGGTGGCTAGCTATCCTACATTCATATCAACCCATCAATCAATATAATCGATAAGAGTCTGAGCAACCTCCATAAAGAATAACATATTAGTCGCCATTGTTTTTTCTGCTCTTTCTTTCTCTTCATAAGCACGTGCTAGGAAACTATTTGATCGAGTAAATAAACGAAGCAGCCTAGTAGAAATAAATGGTGTTTCTTTGGATTCCATAATATTCTCTCAATTTTGTCTTTTTGACTTCATTTAGAGAGAGAAAGTCGTTCATTGGGCTAAAGTTTGTGAATGATATAAGGTCTAGCTAGCACCATCTAAGCAAAGCATCTTGAATTTTCAGAATATTACAGGACTTGTGAATGCTAAATATTATGTTGGCAAGACCTGTGCGCGGCATACAATATAAAATTACGTATATCGATTTGATTTATGCAACTTGAACTTGAAGATATTGCAATTTGCACTGTGGAGCATTTCTTCCAATGGTCCTCATTATTGTTGATAATATATATATGGTCGGCCATGTTACATTTACTCTTCAAATAAGAGCCCTTAATATCTCAAACAAGGCAACTTTCCAATGTCTTCTGATGAGAAAAGGTGGCTCCTGTATTTATGTATGCTATGCAATATTTTGTTTGTAATCCAATTTTGCTGGTATGGTCACGGGAGCTTTATACCAACAAAAGAAATAATACTTAATTAAAGGATCGATATAAAATTTCAAATGACATTGGCAGAATAATTGATAATATTATTTACATTTTATTATAATTTAATTTAAATTCACGGTTTTTCCAATTATAAATTATCATATCGTAAAAAAATCATTTATTTTATAATAATTAATAATGTAAATTATATATATCATGCATTTTAATTTATTGTTAGTGTAGAAATATTTGTTCTGATAATGTATTAAAATTAATCTTATTTTACTATGCACAATTAGTTACATATTTTTTTAAATATGATATTACTGAAACATTTAATTTTTTTTTAGTTTAATTAGGAAATGCATAGACTATATTAAAAATAGAGTTTATATTAATTCGAATGATTGACACAATAGTGTGAACTCTATTACAACCTTTTGTGTATGGTCAATTTATTTAATAAAAAATTATGTTTTCAAACTTTATCGTATTTAAATTTTTTGAAGTTAGCAATAATCATAAATTATGAACAGATATTAATCTCCTTTTAGTATTTTTTTAGTTCATGTATTTTTTTTCCTGTCTACTATTACATAAAAAAAATAAAGATAAAAAAATTATAAAGCTTTTACTAATGTTATATTAATTTTATTTACAAAAATAGCTTTTAATATTTTTTAGTTAAAAATATATGAATTAAGCACCATTGTTTAGTACATAAATAGTTAATTTATTTTATATATCTATTTTTTTATAAAATTTATGCTACTAAAATATTCACCATAAATAAAGTTATTCATTTATTAATATATAAAACATTAATTATCATCATAAATATTTTTAAAAGAAAATGTAAATTTATAACACACAATTGCTTCTTTTTAGTATTAATGAATAAAGTATTTATTGAGTGATAATATATAGTAAACAAGTAAAATAAGCTGCTTTTAACAATTCTTAACTCATTGAATATTTTATGTAATAGACAAATTTTGCGAATCTCCATGAAAATTTTGTTTTTGGCATGAATGAATATAATACTGGGGGGTATCGTAAGCATTTCTCAGCCGCGCTGTGTGAACGTGATCATTCATAAAAGCTGCTTTTCCAAGTTTAATGTTTCCATGCCAATCGAATCCAGCATGTCCACCACAAACCCACTCCTCACCTCGCGCCACGTGGCAGTAATCGGCGCCGGCGCTGCTGGTATTGTGGCGGCACGCGAGCTACGGCGAGAAGGTCATCGGGTGGTGGTTTTCGAGCGGGGGGACCAAGTGGGTGGGACGTGGGTGTACAGTACGGAGGTCGAATCGGATCCGCTAGGGTTGGACCCGAAGCGAAGCGTGGTCCACTCGAGCCTGTACGAGTCGCTCCGAACCAATCTGCCTCGGGAGAGTATGGGATTCCGTGATTACCCCTTCAGGAAGAGGGAGGGGAAGGGGAGGGATTCTAGAAGGTTCCCAAGTCACAGCGAGGTTTTGATGTATTTGCAGGATTTCGCTACTGATTTTGAGATCAATGAATTGGTGAGGTTTCGAACGGAGGTGGTGTTCGCTGGGTTGGGTGAAGGTGGAAAATGGAGGGTCACATCAAAATCGCAAGATAGTGATAGTGTTTTTGTGGATGAGATTTACGATGCTCTCGTTGTTTGCAATGGACGCTACGTTCAGCCTCGCCTTCCTCATATTCCTGGTTTGTTCCTTTTCTCTCTCTCCTTTCTTTATATATATTACCCACCGAGTTTTTTTCACATTTAAAGTTAAATATTTAAAACAGATATTTTATGAAACGAGGGTAATGCCTTTTTTAAAAATAAAATAATATTACTTTGTTATTAATATTTTTCCTAATTTTTATGATTATTCAATAATTAGTTTTTTCCATATCTTTTTGAAAATGCTTTACTAGCTACTATAACTTAAAAGTGTCATATCGGTCGACTCGACCATATTAAAATACGAGTGCTTAATGTTTATACTTTATATTTGATCTAAGGGTAAATTAAATTTCAGCACATTTTTTGGTCAAACAAATTTGAACACAATGAAAGAAAAAGATTGCATCTCCGGCCATATTGGACTGGCCCGTTCAGATTATAACAATTTTGGAATAATCCGGCCCAAAACCCGGCTCGGTCCATTTGTGTTACGTTTATATAAAGAAGAAATTACCATTAATTATCCAAACTTTCCGTTGAAAATCTTAATGAAATTTTAATATGCAAGCGACAGAATATTAGGCCTAACAAAGCAATTATACATATGTAATTCTTGTTTCGTTTTATCTAACAATTTATCTCTTTCCAGGCATTAATGCATGGCCAGGGAAGCAGATGCATAGCCATAATTATAGAACACCTGAGCCCTTTCAAGATCAAGTATGTACTAGATTCCTTCTTCTATTTCACATTGTGTGTGTGTGTTATGTGTTAAATATTGCTGAAGCAGGTTATTGATTAGCTCTGAGTGCAAATGTTAAAAGAAAAACAAAAAAACTGGATAACTGGAAATCATGATCTTATCTGATTAATTTTTTCCGTTTCTTGAATGGGTAGGTTGTAGTTCTAATAGGTGGTGCTGCTAGTGCGGTTGATATCTCTCGAGATGTTGCAACAGTTGCTAAAGAAGTCCACATTGCAGATAGGTCAGTTGAAGAAGCTAAGCTAGGGAAGGTGCCCGGCCATGATAACATGTGGCTTCATTCAATGGTAAAACTTATCATCCATGGTGAGACTTGGATGACTATCATGAGTATCCTTTAATATGTTTTACAACTGTTCTCTAGAATGGTTAATCTGAAGCTAGTAATCCTTAATCAATGTAGATTGACAGCGTTCATGAAGATGGTACAATTGTTTTCCAAGATGGAAATGCAGTTGGTGCTGACTCCATTATATATTGCACAGGGTATGCTGAGCATTCTTAATTAGTTTTGTATCAGTTTCCATTGAAGACCCCAATTTATTTTGTTTCTAATTCAAAAACCTTCAATTGAGACACAGAACTCATTTGTTTCTTTTCCAGGTACAAGTATGATTTCCCTTTCCTTGAAACCAACGGGGAGGTGAGTGTAGATGACAACCGTGTAGGACCACTTTACAAGCATGTTTTCCCACCAGCGTTGGCTCCATGGCTTTCATTTGTTGGGTTGCCTTGGAAGGTTGTTCCCATGTCATATTTCTTCTTCATTGTCTTTGTCGTGAAACAATAGTTTCAAATATTTTTAATTTTGCACGTGGCTTTTAAAATTGATACATGCACGAAATTGATGGCAGGTTCTTCCCTTCATTATGTTCGAACTGCAAAGCAAATGGATAGCTGGAATTTTGTCTAATCGCATTGCACTTCCTTCAGAAGAGGAGATGGCTGAAGATATTGAAGCATTTTACTCGTCACTCGAAGCCTCTGGGACTCCTAAGCGTTACACTCATAATTTGGCTCTTCTTCAGGTGCTTTTTTGTTTTTGAACTTTTTGTCTGGTTGTGCCTTTTTATCGTTGCCTATATTAATTCTTGGTCATGAAGACTTATATTCAACTGGTTTGTCCATAGACTGACAGACACATGATGTGTTTGGGATTGTGCCATATTACAGTGGGATTACGACAACTGGATTGCGGATCTGTGTGGGTTGGCTCCTGTTGAAGAATGGAGAAGGCAAATGTATATGGCCGTCTCTAAGAACAAGGTCTTGCGACCCGAATCTTACCGTGACGAGTGGGAGGATGACGACTTGGTTCTGCAAGCTCAACATGCTTTTGCTAATTATATGATCTGATGTCGTCACAAGTCCTAATCCAAGCCAATTATGCACTCTGCCTCCAATTCAGTGTTGAGAATAACGATCACAAAGTCAACTATACCGCGCAGTTTCAAAGAAAGAAGTTAATTTGATATTTAAAAGTAATAACGTTATTATATATTCAGAGCGCTTTTTATAATTCATCCATTAGTAAACATGTGTTGGCGATGTGATCGCTTGTTATTTTAGTTTTAGTGTTTTACTGTTTCCCTTAAATAACTGCGTAGCTTATCTAATCTAAAGATTTCAAAAAGAAAAAAGAGAAAACATCACAAGGATTTGAATTGTTAATTTAAGGTAAATATTCATTTGAATAAACGTCCACTTCTAATAGCCTTTGGACTTTCATCGTCCCATAACCTATACACCGCGTAGCAAAATCGGAACAACCTCTTTTTCCACTCTTAACTTGAAACAGATTTGACGTCTTAGTCCAGGCATGCGTTTGGTTCTGTTTCATCAAAGCAACTTCTATCCTTGATGGGCTTTCTTCATACGAGCCTACCTAGCATAATACCTAAACACGGAGGAACAACTTTGGTACATTACACCATATCAGAAGTAGCAGAATACTAAAGAGTACACTTGATGTGTAATATCCAGTTGTGGATCTTTTGTTCTACCCACGACATAAGTAAAAAATATCATCAGTCGGAAGAAAAAACCTCAGGTTCTTTCTTCAGATAATCAGGTGAGTTGGAATGACTTAAATCAGTTTACTGACCAGAACATTAATGCAATTCTCCTGAAACGAAATTTTAATTAGGAGTGCAGCTCAGCCTTAAAAGTTTTGGTTTTGCAAACTTTGAATCTTTCAAGATCAAAATCAATTAACCATAGGTAAAAGAATACCATGGGACTGTCTACCTGACTTCTACTTTCCCTCAGATGAGGCTTTTTGTAGATTGCTTCTCTTGCCCTTTCTCTGATGTGAGATGGACACGTTTCTTTGTCTGTTTCTCACTCGGTTCTTCCTTTGTAAAGAGATGGCCGTATTTTTCCAGTACTCTCTCTTTCTCTTCAACTAAGCCTAACATCTCATATGCATTTGCCACTTTCTGAATGATAGATTTATCCCGAGGTTTACGACCAAAAGCTTCCAGTCCCTTGAAAAGCTTTTAATCAAAAGCACAAGATCATGAAGAGAAGGTTAACTGTGTGTTAATTTAATTCTTTATGTGTATGTAATAGTCAAACAAAGAGTAAGAATGCTGGATGCAAGCCCAATAATACCTGTAGTATTACAACAATATGCAAGCGGACTCCCTCTGAGGTACACATAAATTGAGATAAGCAAATTACTTGATTTTTTTAACTCAACAGAAATGACTGGGTTAAGTATTCATTGTTGTTCCTCTATATTCAAATAGTAATCCATTAGTCAGTATTCATTGGTGATAAACTATTTCTTTTATTATCCTCTGGCATTGATTAAATTCAACGTAGTTATGACTTATGACCAGTATCTATTGCTTCTGTGATAGCTGTTCTACTTTTCAACTGTTAAATTTCCTTTTACCTGGGATTTTGCCAAGTACAATGTTGGGAAAAATGAGCAGTACAGTGCAAATAATGGAATCTCCATAAAAAGGGTAACAGTAACTATGTTTGAAGGGACACTGAAAATAATAATTTTGTATTATTTAAGTTTTCACCAACTGCATTTCTACCTTTTATTTTTAATATGAACTTTTCCAATGAATGAGGATTATTTATGATTCTGTTGCTACTGAAAGAGATTTATCCCTCCCCCCCCCACAAAAAAAAAAGTCAATTATAGCATATTGCATACTATATTAGCCTGCAACAACAACCAAGCTTTATTATACCAAGTGGGTTATGCAGTTTGCTACATGGATTAATCAAAACATCATTGCAATAATACTTCCATGAGAGCAAGCACAAGTAGTATTGCTTATTAGCAATATATATTTCATAATGTAAAGCATACCTTAACAAGATCTTCCAGCATGTTGTTTCGATAATATACTGATATCATTAGATGACACAATTGCCAAGGAACTGAGTGCAAATCAGTACCAATTTTCATCTCCCAGAATTTTTGTGCTTCTTCCACTCTATGGTCCATATCTAAAGCTTGTATCAATTGACCATATGTTCCCATTGTCATCCCCTGCCCTTTGCTCAGCATCCATTTAATTACCTTGATAGGATAATAAAACACCAGAGTGATTTACTGAATAATATTGAGTTCAAGTAAAATTCTACCCTGGACAATCTTTTTTACTCCAAATATTAGAAGTACTCCCAAACATCTTTATTTACCCAAAACTCAAAATACATCCTGGAACTAACTTGCCAACAGATCAGGCCAAAATCAAGACATGACTAAGAAACACTATAAATTAACTTTATCAACAAAAGAAAGAAAGCAATAAATGGATAAATTGACCAGCTTCTACACAGAGAATAAATCTACAAAAGCTTCCTACGTACACAACAAAACACAGTTGGCAATTCACTTGTTTGCCTACATGCATTTCCATCACGAGAGTCAGGCAACCGGCACATTCAATGTTTGTTATCCTTTTTCAGAGTCATAGGATTTTTTTTTTCCAACTGTTATTAAGTTCAATTTGCTTCAAGCACATAAATTAATCAGATTAGAAAGGAGAGTTGAACTACTATTAGACATGTTCCATATTGACTGAGAAAGAATGCAAAAGAAGAAGAAAAAGGAAGCAGCAGTGATACCTGAATAACCCTATGCCACTGCTGTTCCTTCTGAAGAGCAATCAATACCGTTTTCAAGGAGGCGATGGGAAAGTTTTTCTCCCAGGCAACCCAGGCATCAAGAGCACCATAAATAGCCTCCTTACTGTCGTTGAGCTCAAGAAGCTGCATCATTTGGTTTAAACATTAAAGCTTAAAGCACGAATATATTCAGTTTGGCAAACATTGTTATTAATATTAATTATAGTTACCGTAGAGTAAAGATACTTGTTCTTGTCTTTCCTAGATACATTTTCCCCAATATAATTACTTGGAGCTGTGAATTCAGTGTGACGAGGATCACACTTCGTCTGCGAGGCAAATTAATTGAATTATGTAATGGAAAGATAACTAACTAAGAATGTTAAATAGGTAGATACCTGTTCAAAATTGGATGGAGGAGGCGACACTTGACTATAACAACAACGCCCATGCTTAACCTTCACATCACTTACTTTGATTTGACTCAATCTACCAGCCTGAAGAACTAAGCTATATCACTTACATTCAGGAAATGGCGATGACATATGGAGAGAAAGAGAAAGACTCACGAGATAATAGATTCGAGACGATCTCCACCTCCACATGCTTTTCCAAGCTTTAACTACACACGCTCGATTTTCTTTGCTTCCCCTCTCGTCCCGAACTCCACTCTCCTTTTCTTGTTTTCTCCCTCTCTCATTTCGGGCCGGGCCTCGTTAATTTGGGCCTTCATTTCCAAAAATGTTAAATAAATTAAACAAAAGCCATTCATGGTAAAAAAAAAAAAAAACAAAGAGGCTCGATTTTATTAGGAATTTTTAATTTTAAAGAATCAAATGTCATCAAAATTATTATGTAATGTGAAAAACAATGCTTAGATAACATAATCTTTTTGTACACTAAGACTGCATACCATATTTGATGTCTTTATTTGATTGTAATGAATTTACAATATTTATATTCTTTTTTTAATTTCAGTTGAATTAATAGATTCCATTTTTATATATACCTTCTTATTTTTTTAATAAAAAATAAAAGACTAAATTATCAGGATAAAAAAAAAATCTATAATATTAAACTGTATAACTCGTGTAATTACTTTAACGTAAACATATATTTAATAATAATAAAATATAATCAATACATTTTAAATTTATCATATATTTCTTAGGACTAAAAAATATTATGTTTTATTCTTTATAAAAAGAGCTCAAAAAAGTACTACGTAATATATTTTTTTATTAAAATATTACAAATAAAGGTAGTGAAACTAAAAAAATTTAAAAGGAAGGCAACATCGGAGACCTAGTAGTGGATTTATCGTATATTTTAAAGTTAAATAAAATTAATTTAGAAGGATTAAAGCCGTAGATAAAGTTATTTTGAATAAAAATAATAATATTAAAAAGTGCACATAGAAATTGATTTTAGAGAACCCTAAAAATGCTCCGCAAATTGGTAACATTATACAAAGTTGACTCACTGGTATACAAGGAAGTGGAAGTATGCGTAAAATGTTGAAACGATGAAGCTAAAAAATTTGTTAGAAGTACAATCTGGAAACCATTATTGGATACAAAAATAAATTTCATTGGGCCCCTGCCGGAGTATCCATATGCATTTCAGTACAATGGGGATCGATAAGGGACACCTTTTCGCCGGTTCACAGCGGCGGTTAGTTCCGTTGAACTCTTCATGCTCTCTGCAACACCCAAACTAATGGTACTCGTTGACCCAGACACAGACGTGGAGGAGGGTGAGTCTAGGACCCAATCTGATTCCGTTGTGATTTGGCTGTCTTCAGTTTCTATGGGTTTCACGATGCTTCTTTCTTTGTCTAGTACAACACAGAATTCATCGTACCTGTTCCAAGAACTCTTTGTCGTTCCGCTTTTGGTAATTAGCACAAGATGATGCACCTGCTGATAATTATCATCATCAAAAATCAAAATGAAAAACTGAAAGAAACCAAATTATTTGATTTGAATGAATAACACAAAAAATTGAACCTTGCAAGACAGACAACAGAAGATGTATGGGTCTTGGAGGGTACGGTGACATGTGATGCAAAGGTTGGCAAAGCCTTTGAGAGTGCCTTTGAGAGTGCGAGAGGTTGGCCTTTGTTTCAAAAATACAACCTTAGCTTTATTAACTGTGTACGGCTGTTAATTCATCAGAATTCAGAAACAATTAGATTTTAACGAGAGAACAATAAATGTATATATACTTTTGTTTGTTTTTAACATTGATGCTTTTACTTACTTGAACAAGTGAACAATTCAACAATGTCTGAGCATCACCAAGCCGTAATACGTCATTGTACATGTACCTTCGTATCTGACACACAGGAAATGGGTTAAGAAAATCATTGAATTTGTATTCAAGTGTTAGCTAAAAAAATTTTTGCACCTGCAATAGGACGTGAGAGGGGTGACAGGGCAAACAGAGGATGCAAATGCTCGTGCAGCAATCTATGCAAAAAATGTTCTTCTTGTTCTTCCTTACTGGCCCATGAATCAAACAAGGAGTAAAAAATTTCTCTTCCTTAAGAATGAGAAGCCAATTAGGAACTGAGTTGATGGAGTCGAGGCCAACCTGAACACCCAACACTAGCATTCTAAATATTACTGGCAATACAGTAATGATCAGAAATTCTACCAGAAAAAGCATAGACTTTACCATGTTAAGTTGTTGTTCAGAAGACAATGGAACGAAGGTCATACATGATGAATCATAGGAACCAGAGAAGAGTCGACCATAGCTGTAAAGTTAATTTTCTGAAGAGAAGAGAGACAAGAGGGCAGGGGGTAAAGTTTGAATGAATATAGGATTTTGTTTTTCTAAAATAAGAATTTAGAGTATAAAGTGCAGTTATAGTTATTTATTAGAAAACTAATGCATGAAAAATTAATAATTTTACAGTTTGTTATAATATTTTAATGATTAATATTCTAGTCAATAGTTATAATTATAAATTATTTTTGAGAATATACATTCAGACTATTTCTAGTCAAATCTATTTATAGTTCTATTATTTGAATATGAAAAATTAATACTGTACCTTAATGAATTTTTTACTTTTAAATTTCTCTTTAGAAAAGATATATGCATCTAAAAAACACACCAAAAAAATTAAAGGAACAATAATTTATGCTCTATAAACATTTTGTATATTTAGATGCAAGTGTTCGCGGCCAAAAGATGTGCACAGAAATAAGATAGCAGTTATTGTTTTGAATTGCAGGATAATGAAATAAGATGGCAAACTTTCCGCAATTTTGGACCATAGAGTACTTGCGTGTTGAATGTTATATTCACAATGACAGTGGCAACACGTTGAACGTTGTATGCTATGCACTATGTCTATGCACCGTGGCCCTGCCAACTGCGTGGTAGGCTTGGCCAGTTTGGGCACCTTATGCTCTTCTTTCTTTCGGCGTGACAAAGTGACACAACCCCAAAAATTACGCTTCCTTTGTCTTTCTTCTAAATTGCTGCAACACACGAGCCCACAACAAAGAACGTCAACATTGAATAATGAGAAATTTCTGCTACTTGACATAGCAAATCCTATATCTCACTTTACAATATGACTTGACATCTGAAAGGTTTTTATAATATAATTAAAACTACATTTTTATTGCCTTCTTGTACTTTCATTTTCCCAATATCTGAAGTGTATTTGTTTGAAATGTGTGTTTACTATTTTTCATAACAAAACTAGTGCATCCTTGGAAGATATATTAAAATGACTAGTCGTCTGTTGAAAAAAAGATTATTATATTTTACTTCGTTGAATAAATTTCAAAAAAATAAGAAAAGTAATAAGCAAGTGATTATTGTATTTTAGCATACTAAGATTTCTAATGGATTATTGAGACATTTTGGGCATGAATTGATGGAAAATAAGGCAAGCACATACCCATGCTTCAAGCATATACACAGTCATGCTACTGCATATAACTTGAAGATTATTTTAGAGACCCATAAAGAGAGAGTTTGTTAGATCTCAGAGTTGGGAAAAAGTTTAGAGAGAGAAGAATTTAAAAAAGAAATAGAGAAAGTTAGAAAGAAAAGGTATGAGTGATCATTCTCTTCATATTCTACAGAAAAGCTCAAATACATATATAGTTTGATAACAACAAAAATAACAAACGTATAGGAAATAAAAATAACATATATAATAATATCAGAGGCTAACGAACAAACTCTAATGCCTTCCACCATTTCTTTTACGTCCCTCTTTAGTGATTGAATAGTCTTTCATCTACTTGGGTTGACCACACATTCTTTTGGGCCTTGTTGGGTGGTGTAAACTATGATATTGGTCTTCCATCTCAATAGCAGGTTCCAAGTCCTATACCTCTTACTCTAGGTCTTCATTCCCTTATTGGATCATATCATCCCTCTCCTAATGGACAAACATCTTGTCCTCAATGTGCAGTTTAGGAAATTCTTGTAGCAGGTCGTCTAAGAGTTTTCAACTGAAATATTCAGGAAATAGTTCATGCCATTGCACCAAAACTCACTCTTGAGGATGATCACCTGTGTTTTAGTAGCCACAATAGCCATTGGAAGAACCTTAGGTTGATTGTCAATTGCAGTAAAAGGTGGCATAATCAATTCCTTATGTGCAGAATCTCCATAGAAAGGTTTGAGTTTGGAAACATGAAATACAGGATGAATTTTGGACTCCTTAGGTAAGTCCAACTCAAAAGCAACATCATTGATATCCTTAACTATTGAAAAAGGTCCATAGAACCTTTTGCCAAGCTTTCGATGACGTCTCCCAGAAACAAAAACTTGTCTATAAAGTCATAGGTGAACCAAAACTTGATCTCCAACCTTAAAAGGATGAGAAGTACAGTGCTGGTCAGCATAATGCTTCATAGTGTCTTGGGCCTTAAGCAAATTGCTCTAAAGCTTAGCCAGGATATTTTCTCGAATGGTCAATTCAGATTCCATAGCTTCTAATTGACTGATACCTACAATATATTGGGAATTGAGGGAGGAATTTACCATAGACAACTTGGTACGGGCTCATTCTAGCAGAAGTCTGAAATGCTGAGTTATAATGTCACTCGGCCCAATGTAAATACTTGCCCCAAGCTGTAGGTTGGTGGTGAACAAAGGATTGTAAATATTGTTGGAGAATTTGATTCACTACCTCAGTTTTCCTGTCACCTTGAGGGTGATATGCGGTTGTCATACGCAACTTGGTTCCACTAAGCTTGAACAACTCACTCCAAAAATGGCTTATGAAAATTGGGTCAGGATCTGAGAGTATATTCTTGAGCATGCCATGTAATTTGCACACCATGATAGCAAACAATTGAGCTACTTGTGTAGCAGTAAAGGATGAACGCAACATACCAAAATGTGCCGCCTTTGAAAATCAGTCTACCACCACTAAAATCATTGTGTGATTTTGGAATGAAAGAAGTCCTATAATAAAATCTGTGGAGACATCTTCCCAAATTCTGGATAGAATCGATAATGGTTGTAAAAACCCATAAGGTGAATGAGTGGGCACTTTTATTTGTTGAAAAGTCAAACATTTGGAAACAAAGGCAGTAACATTTGCTTTTATATTGACCCAATAAAAATTTTCAGATATCCTCCTATAAGTCTTTAAGACCCCAGCATGTTTTCCAATCAGTGTAACATGAAATTCCTCAAGTAAAAGCTACTTGAATTTTGAGTTAGCAGGAAGAAAAATTTTACCTCGGTAAAGTACTATACCCTATACCTGCTGGTAATCAGAATAATCCTCATGCTTGCTCTGAACTTGTTGAAGTAACTGAATGAGTTTTGGATCAGTTTTGTACAATTCTTAGATTTTTTTTAAAGATTTCCAAGTGAGGCACCGTGATACCAAAGAACTGAACTTCGAAATTAGATACACGTAATAACACATCTGTCACTCTGTTCACTGTTCCTGGTTTGTAGATAATCTCGTAACAGTACCCCAATAGTTTGGAAATGTAATACTGTTGCTCCAGAGTTTGAATAACCTTAATCATGAGTTTTCTTAAACTCCTTTGATCCGTATAAATTAAGAACTTGCGGCTAAGAAGGCATGTTCTCCACTTCTTAACAGCTTCTGTGATGGCATGAAGTTCTTGCATATAGGTAGAATAATTAAGCAACTTAGTGTAGAATTTTTTTATTGAAAAAACAAATAGGATGTCTATCTTGCTATAATATTGCTCCCATACTTGACCCCAAAGCGTCAGTTTCAACGACAAAGTCTTTTTCAAAATTTGGTAACCATAAGATTGGTGTAGAGATCATGACTTGCTTAAGTTGTTCAAAAGATTGTTGTGCTGCCTCAGACTAGCAAAATGCATCTTTCTTTAACAAATCTGTAAGTGGTGTGACAATGGCAACATACCCACAAATAAATTTTTGATAAAAATTGGTGAGTCCAAGGAACCCTCAGAGTTGCTTGATGGTAGTAGGTACTGGTCATTCTTTCATAGCTTTGATCTTTTCAGGATCCGGCCCAACTCCCTTTCTAGACACGATGTGACCAAAGTACTCTATAGAGACCTGCACAAATGTACACTTGGATTTTTTTAAGTAAAATTGATTAGCCAATAAGTATTGAAATACAATTTTTAAATGTTGTATATGACCATGTAAGGTCCTGTTATAAATAAAGATATCTTAAATAAAAACAATGACAAATTGATGCAAAAAAAGTTGAAACAACATATTCATAGTGGCTTGAAATGTAGTAGGAGCGTTAGTTAAGCTAAAAGGCATTACCAAGAACTCATAATGCTCTTCATGTGTTCTAAATGCCATTTTGTGAACATCCTCATCCTTCATTCGTATCTGGTGATAACCAGAATGCAAATCTAGCTTGCTAAACTAATGAGTACCATGCAATTCATCAATTAACTCATCAATTGAAGGAATTGAAAATTTGTCTCTACTGGTGATGGCGTTCAATGCCATGTAATCAACATAAAATCTCTAACTTGCGTCTTTTTTACGGAGAAGTAAAATTGGGGATGAAAATGCACTACAACTGCGCTGGATAAGACCTGAATCTATCATTTCTTTAATTAATTTTTCTATCTCTTTCTTCTAAAAATAGGGATATTGATAAGGCCATACATTCACAGGGTTAGATCTTTGAAGGAGAGGAATTTGATGGTTTGTTGGCTTAGAAGAGGGTAGTGTTTTTAGTGTTTCAAAAAGAGATTTAAATTAATATAGGAGGGCGACTATGGTTTTAGGGTGAGCTTGTTGTTCGGGTTGGATAGGCGATGAGGATGAGAGGACTTGTAAATGAAAAATTTTAGCTGTTGCATCAGTTGTGGCTAAGCGTTTAAATTAAGCTATAATGGCTTTGGTATTTTGGGCTTAGCTTGGCCTTTTAGCTGCACCACCTTTCCATTCTTAATGAATTTCATGGTTAAAGCTTCATAATAAGTCAAAATAGGTCCCAGAGATTTAAGCCAATGAATTCCCAAAATTAAATCGGCACCACTCAAGGGTATGACAAAGAGATCTACTTAGAACAGATGAGAATCAATTTTGAGGCCCATATTTGGACAAAGAGTCTCGTAGTGTAGTTCCTCCCCATTTCCCACTAGCACTGAGAAGGGTTGGGTCAACTGTAGTGGCAGGCCCAAAAACTTGACAACTCTCTCTTGAACAAAGTTGTGGGTGCTCCCACTATCAACTAAAATGTTGACTGGTGACTTCCAAATCAACTCTTGGATCTGCAACGTTTGTGAGGTGGTGTGGCCCATTAGAGAGTAGATACTGATCTGGGATTCTGGGTCTGGGTCAAGAGGTGGGTCGGGTTCCGGATCCTTGCTCAATGCGTATGCATCCAACAAACGATTAAGTTCATTATCAGGAGACAAAATTTTTGGAGCTGACAAAAGAAAATGGAATTGTTTCTTACATCGATGCCTTTGTACATAACACTCGTCACAATAGTAACAAAGTTTTTTTTCCCTTTTGGCTTGTAGATCTATTGAGATAAACTTACAGATTTGGTTTGTGTTTGAGAAATTTTGTGGTTTGTTAGAGGTTAGTAGAAGACATTTGGTGTTTTTCGGTGTAGGAAGAAGGCCCGTCATGGTCACTATTGTCAATGACAAGACTTGGGGGCAGCCACGATGGTGATGAGGATTTCCCTAAGCCTCTTGAATTTCGGACCTATTAGGACTAGGACGTATCTCGAGCTACAAAACTCGAAAAAGGGTGATTCAAAAACGAGAGGAATATTCACGTTGTGAACCTTAATTTTGACTCAAGAATCACTTAATTTGGATTTGTATAACGCAAGATATGGATAAAAGTTATTTTGGACTTAATTTGGGGTTTGTTTGGAAGAGAATGCTATGAACCTTAAAATTCAGAATTGGGAAAAATTGAAATTCATACCTTGTAAAGAGAATTAAAAAAAAAGGAAATGTGATAGGGAAGGCGCCACAAACAAGGATGTTTGATAAGCCAACAAGATTGCCACAAGAACGGATGAATTCTTGATAAGATCAGAGGTTGCAAGGAAGAACCCTAGCAGAGAATAATTCTCACTATAATCTGATTTCAATCATGTATATCCTCAAAATGATTTCCAAGTGTTTTAGTACAATTCAGTTTTGGAGTTTGTCCACATGGACTCGACATATAAAAATAAAAACTAATCCCTTTAGCACAAACATGATGTATATGTTCAAGTGGTTAAGCGAGCATATTACATCCTAAGGTGCAAGGGTTCAAATCCTATAATAGACAATAAAGCATAATAACATGTTTTTTTACACAAAGTACCAAAATAAATAAAAAGTCTTCCAAAATGAATAAAAAGTCTTCAAAATTCAGATTGAAACTTTGGACTCTTCCTTCATTGTAATTGGGCTATGCATGTGTACACTTTAGAATTCAAGTGTTGGACTTCATCTGGGTGTTGGGCCTCACATTGGGGTTGGGCTTCTAGCATGGTGCTCAGCATGTGTTGTAGAGCTTCTTGGGCTTTCCTTGATCTAGCTCTTGTCATGGGCCCTCTTAAGCCTTGTAATGGATCTTGGACTGCTTGGGCCTGCGGTTGGTCTTGAACTTGGGTTTGGGCCTGGGCTTCACTCCTTATGTCCACATCATTCCCTCCTTCTTTAGAAGCATTTGTCCTCAAATCTGTTAATTCTTCATTACCTGCATCAAACAAAGACAAGTCAGCCACATTAAAGGTAGCACTCACACCATACTCACCTGGTAGGTCAACTTTGTAAGCATTATCGTTGATTTTGGCCAACACTTGGAAGGGTCCATCTCCTCTAGGCATCAACTTTGATTTTCTCTGTGATGGAAATCTGTCCTTCCTAAAGTGTACCCATACCCAATCACCTGGTTCAAATGTTACCCTTCTCCTTCCTTTGTTAGCATGTTTGACATACCCTTCCATTTTCTTCTCAATTTGAGTCCTGACCTTTTCATGCAATTTCTTGACATACTCAGCTTTTTCTTGTCCAGATTTATCCTTCAAATGAGAAATATTAGGCAAAGATAACAAATCCAAAGGTGTCAAAGGATTAAAACCATAAACAATTTTAAATGGAGAGTAATTTGTAGTGCTATGAACAGCCCTATTGTATGCAAACTCTACATGAGGTAAACACTCCTCCCATGACTTAATATTTTTCTTTATGATAGCCCTAAGGAGAGTAGACAAAGTCCTATTAACAACCTAAGTTTGTCCATCTGTTTGGGGATGACAAGTAGTAGAAAACAACAGTTTAGTACCAATCTTACCCCATAAAATTCTCCAAAAATGACTTAGGAACTTAGAGTCTCTATCACTTACAATGCTTCTTGGTAACCCATGAAGTCTTGCCACTTCCTTGAAGAATAGATCAGCCACGTGACATGCATCATCTACTTTCTTGCAAGGTATGAAGTGAGCCATCTTAGAAAACCTGTCAACAACCACAAATATTGAGTCCTTTCCTCCCTTGGACCGAGGCAAACCTAGAACAAAATCCATAGAAATATCAATCCAAGGATAATCAGGAATAGGCAAAGGAGTATACAAACCATGCGACATGACTCTAGATTTAGCTTTCTTACATATTAGACACTTTTCGCACAACTTATGGACATCATGCTTCATATGTGGCCAATAAAAATGCTCATGCAAAATGTCCAAAGTCTTTTGAACACCAAAGTGTCCCATTAAACCCCCTTCATGTGCCTCTTTTACAAGCATGTCCCTAATTGAACTTTTAGGCACACAAAGTGTCTTACCCTTGATTAAGTAACCATCATGCTTAAAATAGCCATCATGAGCAGTGTGTGAACATGAATGAAAAATATGAGAAAAATCAGCATCATTCTCATACAAGTCTTTTATATGATCAAATCCAATGAATTTAGTTTCAAGGATAGAAAACAAAGCATACCTTTGCGACAATGCATCAGCAACCACATTGGACTTACCTTTCTTGTGCTTGATTGTATAGGGAAATTGTTCAAGAAATTTCACCCACTTAGCATGTCTCTTGTTTAGTTTACCCTGCCCTTTCAAATACTTCAAAGATTCATGGTCACTATGAATGACAAATTCTTTGGGCAGAAGATAATGTTGCCAAGTTTGCAAAGCCCGAATTAATGCATACAGTTCCTTATCATATGTAGGGTAATTAAGGGCAGCCCCACTCAATTTCTCACTAAAATATGCAATTGGGTGTCCTTCTTGCATTAGAACAGCTCCTATCCCTACTCCAGAGGCATCACATTCAAATTCAAAGGATTTGGCAAAATTAGGCAATGAAAGTATGGGTGCATGCGTTAATATTTCTTTTAGGACAGCAAATGCTTTCTCTTGTTTCTCTCCCCATTTAAATTCTACATGCTTCTTAACTAGTTCATTTAGAGGGGCAGCAATGGTACTAAAATCCTTTACAAACCTCCTATAAAAACTAGCAAGCCCATGGAAACTTCTTACCTCTCTCACACTCTTAGGAGTTGGCCATTCTTGAATTGCTTTTATTTTCTCTTTATCTACATGCACTCCACTAGAATTAACCACAAATCCTAAGAAAACAACATGGTCCTTACAAAATGTGTACTTTTCCAAATTAGCATATAATTTTTCTTTTCTAAGTACATGCAAAACAGATTTCAAATGATGCAAATGCTCATCCAAATTTTTGTTATATACAAGAATATCATCAAAGTAGACAACCACAAATTTTCCTAGAAACTCTCTCAAAACATGGTTCATCAATCTCATGAAAGTACTAGGGGCATTTGTCAAACCAAATAGCATCACTTTCCACTCATACAAGCCATATTTGGTTTTAAAGGCTGTTTTCCACTCATCACCTTCTCTAATCCTAATCTGATTATATCCACTTTTCAAATCAATTTTAGAGAAATAACAAGATCCATACAACTCATTAAGAAGATCATCTAACCTGGGAATGAGATGTCTATACTTGATAATGATGTTGTTAATTGCTCTACAGTCAGAACACATCCTCCAATTTCCATCCTTTTTGGGCACTAAAATAACAGGAACAGCACAAGGGCTCAAACTCTCCACAATCCAACCTTTGTTCATCAAGTCAGAAACTTGCTTTTGAATTTCTTGGGTGTCTTGGGGGTTACTCCTATATGCTGGTCTGTTAGGTAACACAACTCCTGGAATCAAATCAATCTGGTGCTCAATACCTCTCAAAGGTGGTAGTCCTGATGGTATTTCTCCTGGAAAAATATCTTGAAACTCCTGCAAAATAGATTTAACTCCACTAGAAAGTTCAAGATCAGAATCAAATGTAGCAATCTCTTTATTATAAAGTATATACATATACTTTCTTGCTATTAGAGCTCTTCTCACCTCACCACTCTTTACAAACAAAATATTTTTCCTTTCTTTCTCTTTATTTTTAAGCTCTTGACCTCTCTCTTTATTTTTGCTCTCTTTTTCTATTTCTTTCTTTTCTTTTCTCTCTTGCTCTCTTTTTTCTTTCATGATATTTTGATCATCACAAACCTCTTTTGGAGACAGTGGAACAAGAGTAACCTTGCGGTTATCATGGTGGAAAGTGTATTTATTTGTGTGACCATCATGGTGAGCTTTTCTATCAAATTGCCATGGTCTTCCAAGAAGCAAATGACTAGCTTCCATTGGAACAACATCACATAGAACTTGATCCTTATATTTCCCAACAGAAAATTCAATCTCCACTTGCTTATCCACCTTCAATTCTCCTTCTGCACTTAACCATTGCAACTTGTATGGCCTAGGATGGGGTTTGGTATCCAAATTCATTTTTGTGACCAACCTAGTGCTAACAACATTGGTGCAACTCCCGCCATCTATGATCAATGAGCACAACTTCCCTTGGATAAGGCACCTAGTATGGAATATGTTTTTTCTTTGGCTTCCTTCATCTTCCTTGGCTATCCCTCCTAACATCCTTCTCACAATGAATAAGTCTCCTTCAGGAATCTCCTCTACTTCTTCACTCTCTTCTCCACTAGATGGTTCTGATTCAGAACTCTCACTAATAATCTCTCCATTATCTTTTAACACCATAACCTTCTTAGTTGGACACTCAGAAGCTATGTGTCCTCTACCCAAACACTTAAAACACTTTATATCTCTAGATCGAGACTTGTTATCCGCTTCTTTACCTTTGTTTTGGGTAGGTTGTGGTGCTGCTATAGGTACCCTAGAAGATGAAGTTCCCTCCTTCTTAAACCTCCCCTTCCACCTAGAATTATCAAAATTAGAGGAACTTTTTCTCACACTTTTTCTTTTTAATTGTTGTTCCACTTTCATGGCATGGTGAACTAGGTCTTCCATCTCTACATAATTTTGAAGCTCAACAACATCCCTTATGTCTCCATTCAGCCCATCAAGAAACCTAGCCATGGTAACCTCTCTTTCCTCCTCAACATTGGCTCAAATCATAGCTATTTCTAACTCCTTATGATATTCATCCACACTCCTACTACCTTGGGTAAGCCTTTGCAGCCTATTATGCAACTCTCTATGGTAATGGGATGGCACATACCTCTTCCTCAAAACTCTTTTCAGCTCTTCCCAAGTCTCCAACATAGGCTCTCTGTACCTCCTTCTTTCCTTTTGGAATTGATCCCACCATACTAAAGCATAATCAGTGAATTCTAAGGCCTCTCATAAATCTCTTCAGTATGCTCCCTCATTATCTGATTCATCCTTTGAGTTAACGCATCTAGTAGCAACCTATGTTCTCTAGGAGGTGATTCCTCTCTTTCAGCCATACTTCTAATTTTATGATAAAATAAGATCCTCACCAAAGTGTTTCACTCTAAGTGTTTCACACAAGAGGCTTTTAAGCAAATGTATCTCTCTTGCCTTTTTCCACTCTTCCTCTAGCCTAAGGTTCTTACAAGCTTCTCTAATCAATTACCATGAAGTAAAAGACAAGTGACTATCAAGAAAGGCTCTAAATTCAGATTATGGCACCACACAAAGAAGTAGTAAAGAACAATTCTACTACCTAACAAACACAAAAAAAAAAAAGACAAGCACGCAAGGAATTATTTGGACAAAATTAAGACAAGGAAGAACAACACAAGCAAAGGGAAGGGATTAAGAATAAAGGCACAAGATAACTAAGAATTTGAGTGACTTAGTTCCTTATAGGTCCTACACTTCAAAAGCTTAAGCACAAGCTTCAACTCTTCTAAAATTCAGCAAACCACACTTTCAAAGTCAATTGTAAGTTTCAGCCACACTACAAGCTACCAAACAACCACTTCACACTTGAATTTAAGTCTCCAACAACAAACTCAAACACTCTCCTTTTTTTTTTTCTACTTTTTTTTTAAAGACAATTTCGTTTCTTTTTTTTTTTAATTTATTTTTTTTTCCAGCAAAACAGCCACAAAGAACTAGGTAATTTGCAATCAACAAACTTTAATTTTCTCCTTTGCAAGTACCCAAATTCAGCATACAATTCTAACAACTTAAGTGTACAAATAGAATTTTAATTTCACCCACAAAGTTCCAAAACACAATCACAACTTGTAGTAATTAGAATACCTACTTGGTCGCCGAGTGAAGCATTAGAGCAAACACCTCATGAGCGCAATTTGCTGTCTCCAATTCAGCCTCTTCCACAAGTGCAATTTTTTTTCTTCTTGTTCCAATTGCTGCACAAACCAGAACACAACCACACACACACACAACCAGCAGCAAACACTTCCAATTTCAACTCAAAACTAACCCTAGTTAACTAGCTCTGATACCAATTGATAACATACACCCAGTCTACCGGTTAGCATGATATTGTCCGCTTTGGGGGGTTAATCCCTCACGGTTTTGTTTCTCCTAGATATGACACACTAGGAAAAGGCCTCATGCTAGAAGGAAGGACGCCACAACTATTTAAAGACTGATAAGTCACTCCCCCCAACCGATGTGGGACTCATCATCCCCTCCATCTTCAAGAGAGTCCGCCACGGATACGCCGATAAGGTCCACCGGCTCCGGCCCAAGCTTTGATACCAAATGATGAGGATTTCCCTAAGCCTCTTGAATTTCGGACCTACTAGGACTAGGATGTATCTCGAGCTACAAAACTCGAAAAAGGGTGATTCAAAAACGAGAGGAATATTCACGTTGTGAACCTTAATTTTGACTCAAGAATCACTTAATTTGGATTTTTATAACGCAAGATATGGATAAAAGTTATTCTGGGCTTAATTTGGGGTTTGTTTGGAAGAGAATGCTATGAACCTTAAAATTCAGAATTGGGAAAAATTGAAATTCATACCTTGTAAAGAGAATTAAAAAAAAAAGGAAATGTGATAGGGAAGGCGCCACAAACAAGGATGTTTGATAAGCCAACAAGATCGCCACAAGAACGGATGAATTCTTGATAAGATCAGAGGTTGCAAGGAAGAACCCTAGCAGAGAATAATTCTCACTATAATCTGATTTCAATCATGTATATCCTCAAAATGATTTCCAAGTGTTTTAGTACAATTCAGTTTTGGAGTTTGTCCACATGGACTCGACATATAAAAATAAAAACTAATCCCTTTAGCACAAACATGATGTATATGTTCAAGTGGTTAAGCGAGCATATTACATCCTAAGGTGCAAGGGTTCAAATCCTATAATAGACAATAAAGCATAATAACATGTTTTTTTACACAAAGTACCAAAATAAATAAAAAGTCTTCCAAAATGAATAAAAAGTCTTCAAAATTCAGATTGAAACTTTGGACTCTTCCTTCATTGTAATTGGGCTATGCATGTGTACACTTTAGAATTCAAGTGTTGGACTTCATCTGGGTGTTGGGCCTCACATTGGGGTTGGGCTTCTAGCATGGTGCTCAGCATGTGTTGTAGAGCTTCTTGGGCTTTCCTTGATCTAGCTCTTGTCATGGGCCCTCCTAAGCCTTGTAATGGATCTTGGACTGCTTGGGCCTGCGGTTGGTCTTGGACTTGGGTTTGGGCCTGGGCTTCACTCCTTATGTCCACATCAGATGGTAATAGAAGACACACTTGATCTGGTTTTGCCCACGGAGACCATTTCTTCTTGCAATTTGGCGAGACTAATTACTTTAGCCAGAGAGTCCAGCTTGAATGACACCACCTCTCTTCTGATTTTTGGCTTAAGCCCAGAGAGGAAGCAACTTCAGTAGAATGGCGCTGATAGACCGTGAACATTGTTGGCAAAGGTTTCAAATTGCGCCTGATAATCACGAACCATTCCCGTCTGAATCAACTTGAACAAAGATCATTAGGGATCCTCGAAGTTTGGTGACACAAACTGGAGTTCTAAATCTTGTAAAAATGTTGGTCATGTTGTGAGTTGACCATTGATGTGTAGCAACTGATACCAACTCAACGCTTCACCTTCCATGTTGAAGGAAGCTATCCGTAGGCGTTGTTTATCCAAAGTTCGGTGGAAATCGAAGAATTGATTCAGTTTGAACCGCCACTCCAACGGGTCGTTTCCGTTAAAGCGAGGAACGTCCAGTTTAAGGATTGTGAGTAAGCGCAATGGGTTGTTAGAATAATCAATGTGTAGATTGGAATTATGCTTAGGTTCAGAAACCTTGATCTCTAATGCATCAAGCTTGGTGGTGAGAGCTTTAATGGTGGAAACAAGCATCTCCATGGTAGCCGTGTCTTTGGAGCTAGATGGTCCTCCCATCTTTCAATGAAAGCACCAAAGGTTAGATCTCAGAGTTGGGAAATAGTTTAGAGAAAGAAGAATTCAGAGAAGGAATAGGGAAAGTTAGAGAGAAAAGGTAGGAGAGGTCATTCTCTTCACATTCCACAGAAAAGCCCAAATACATATATAGTTTGATAACGACAAAAATAACAAATGTGCAGGAACTGAAAATAGCATATCTAATAATATCAGAGACTAACAAACAGACTCTAGTGTCTTTCATCATTCCTTTTATGTCCTCCTTTAGTGACTGCATAGTCTTTTATCCACTTGGGTTGACCACACATTCTTTTGGGTATTACTGGGTGGTGTAAGCTATGATAATGGTCTTCCATCTCAATAGCAGGTTCCAAGTCCTCGACCTTTTGCTCTAGGTCTTCATTCCCTTGTTGGATCATATCAAGAGTTTGAATTGAAATTCAGCAAATCATATCTTTTTCTCTGGGTACGTCATGAATATATCTTTTAGAGACAATAACCATTATCTCTAACAAGCTCTAAATCCTATTCAAAGAATCTTGAGAGCTACGACTTATACATCCTAGTTTTAATGCCCTTTTGATAGCATTTGGAGTTATTGAGAGCAAATATTACTGACGAAAATAAAGAAAGTTTCTTTAGAATCTAAGCAAGTAATTAAAAGCGTGTTTGAAGAAGAAAAAACACTTTCTATTCTCTTCTCTTGAGAATTTTTTTAGTTTGTATTCTACTTTCATATTTATGAATTTATTTGTGAACATACAATTTTGTCTGTTAATTAATTTAATTGTTTAAATATAACTTTTTTATGTGTGTTAATCCAAAATAAAAATAATATTTTTAAATAGGATTTGTAAAATAAATAATTTTTAAAATGACATAAAGTAAAGAAAATAAAATTACAATAAGTGAAATAGTAAATAAAATACATATAAATAAAATAGAAATAAAAATTCCCTTCTAAAAATAATTCAATAATATTGAGTTTAATAAAATTTATTAATAATATAATGAAACAATATATTCTTCATCTTATAACAGAAAACAACAAATTAATGGAAAATAATTTTTTTCCTCTAGAATAAAAAAAAAAAACTATACAAAAGAGCTTTAGAAGGCTTTTTAGGGACATTTTTTTTTTGAGTTCCCAACAAACTTGCGGTAACAGACAAGAGCTATGAAACATTTCACAATAAATGAATGTGAATAAACTAATAAAATATATGCATGACTTTTCTTCATTCCCTTTTTCTTCATATTGGATTTATTCTTTAATATTGTTATCTAACAAATATAGTGGGTTTTGTTTGTTTTTTGTGTGCATACTCAAATAAGTGGGTTGATCTATGTATGCTATGTCATTAAGCATGGAGCCATTGTCAAAGCGTTGAGCCATTAGACGTTGAATCAGGTGGAGAAAGACTATTTTTCTTTTTTTCTTTATTTTGGACGAGAATAGTTGGTTTTTCGCAAAATGATGATTTAGAATAAGAGATTAGTTTGGGTTATAATTTTATGTTGCTTGACAAATCAACGATACAAAGACCATTAGACAAATAATGCAGCTCTGAAACTAATTAATAGATAGTCATTTGAGCTTTTGCTATAGGATTCACTGAGAATTAGAGACAAAATAAGTTAGGCCAGATGTCAGTAGTTTATACGAAATTTCAGCCAAAATGCTAGTTTTAGATAGATGACTAAAGTATAAATTACTCACTAGAAATATTGTCATTATTCTAACCATAAATGTACATGTGAAAAAAGAATGAAATAACGATACGGTGAACACTTAAAAATTAATTTTTACGTTAATTTAATTCTATTAATAAATATAAAAGTTCAAATTGATCAACTTTTTATTATCGATTAATATTATCAATGTATTCATCTTGAGTTATTTTTTTTTATGAATGTTAATTCATTAATTGTTACCTTACTTTCCTCGCGTCCGACATGTAAATAAAATCAGTTCTTTTTAGAAATAGAAAGTTTTGAATCACTATTCGTAAACACTAAATTTGTTCCCATTCCTTTTACTCAAATCATTTCTTTAACAACATCATTCTATTATAATTGCTTTTTTAAAAATATATTAATGACTAGAAAACACACGCATAATAATTTAAAATGACATATTATAAATTTAGACACAAAGTTTTCTCATACTTTTTACCATAAAATGAAATAACAAAGTTTTAAAATCAAACTCCAAACCAATAGTTTTAATAATAAGTTCTATTACTTTTTTTTTTATTTTTAATCAATTCATTTTAATTCACGTAACAAGTTATAACAGTGATGTATAGATTACTCTATCATTCGGGTATAAATTTAGTTACACTATCTAACATTTTGTACATGTCAATTATCATAATTTTTTTTTTCAAAAATATTAAATATTTGTCTATCCTTTCTTATAAAAATTAAAAATTTAAAGATAATTTTTAACTCATAATAATTAAATATAGTAATGTATAGATTACTCTATCATTTACAAAGTATATGAACATAAAAATAAAAATTTTTCATCTTATTTCTATAAAGCTATAAATAAAGTTTTTCTGAATCATTTTAATACTCTTGAAGGAAAATTTTCATTTTTCAAATACCTTTCAAAAATGTGATTTTTTTCTTCAGAACTACGTAGCTCTAATTTCCTTAGACAGCTAAGGAATATGTAGGAGTGAGGATTAAAACCTGTCAGGTCCAATTATTTTTAAACTTTTTTTTCTCTTCTTATTATTAAAAAAATGTAAACAAATAAAATAATCAAATTTAGGAATGAAAAGAAACTTTATTTTTGCAAAATTTAGGGAAAATTTTTTGCGGATGTTATGATATGCTAATACTTTCTCTACACGTAATTTAACTCCCAAACTTTGATTTGGTTAGCTGACTATTTTTTTCTTTTCTTTTTTAAAAGTTTTCAAAGATTCTTTAAAATCTTAATGATGACTCCTTCAATCTCTATTTTTTCTATTTTCCATTTTTGTTTCACCATTTTTTCCTGTCGCTACCCAGTTGCGACATTGATTATGATTATTTTGAGTTTTTACTTTACAACAAGTAACTAAATCTTTTGTTAAGATTATGGTGAACTATTTATATAACTTTATGTTATCTTTACATTTAATAATAATTTTAGTTTTTATCCATGATTAATTTTTATTCTAGTGCACATAAATATATTTTAGGAATACTCTTAATGTTTTATAATTAATTAAAACTCTATAACTCCTTAAATCTGACTATTAAAAAAAAATAAAAATCAAAAGTTCAATATTGATTTTCTTTTAAAGTTATATTATAAGTTTGTATTCTATAATTTACATTCAATCAACTTGTTTCTTTTAAATATTTATAGTTTTTCTTTACTGCTTATTTGTATTTTTTCTTTTATTTTTATTTTATTGTATATTTTTTCTTATAACGTTAATTGGTGCATTCAAATAAGAATACATTATAAAGAATCTAAAAAAAATGTAAAATTTAATTTCAAAATGTTCTTAAATTTATTTATTTACTGATAAAATTGATTGGAACCACATTGATGATATAAAAAAAATTTAATTATTATATTAAAGCTTATGTTATCAGTTATGCATAAATAATTAGTTTTAAGTCACATATACAATAATTTGTGTCTGGTGAGCAAAGACAAACAACAAAGTGAATTGGCATAAACGATCATGTTCAATTAATTGATCGAATTTGTCCGTTGTGTGTAATATACAAATCAATTGCTGTCTCTCTACCTTCCAATTATGAGATATAGGATGGAGCTAGCCAAATTCTTTTCTATTTTCTAGGGACCAAACATAATACAAAAGTTAAAATATATTTTAAAAAAGATAATACTATTTATACTTTTTACAATGAGTGATAGAAGAAGATTACAAGGGCACTAAAAGTTTTCTTGTCAACGAGTGCTGTTCCACATATTATAGCAGAGACACTCCGAGGACAAAATACAAGTAGTAGGAAATTCAATGTTCTATAATTGCCTAACCCCTGTGTTGGATTTTAAAATATAATATTCGTGAAGAAAAAGAAAAATAGTACACTGGAAACAGATTATAGCAAAATTTTTAGAATTTTTTTTTTAAAAATGTAAATAAAAATTATTTAATAATGTTCTTTTAATACTCCATCATTTCAATGTATTCTAATTATTAATATTTTTTACAATATTATATTGAAATAATCAAAATAAGATAAAGTTATGGTTCAAGCTAGAGTACACTATCAAAATCCATTATATATATATATATATATATATATATATAGAGAGAGAGAGAGAGAGAGAGAGAGAGAGAGAGGGGGGGTTAAGATCGAATAACATCAATCGTTAATTTTTTATTATTAAAAAGTATATTGTATTGATCTAATAATTTAATTTAATTTTTTTTATAATTTATATACATGATATTCATAATAATGTATTACAAAAAATTAATGATCAGATTGAATACAATTTAAACTAAAATAAGATAACGAATATTTGAAATCAAATTAAAATTTCCTTTTTAAAATAGTTTTCAAATTTGCTTAATAGTTACACAAAATGAGTTTATATAATATGCTCTTTGTAGCAATATTTTAAGGAAGTCTACTATCTACCTTTTGTTATAAATTTGAGTTCTCACATTTAGAGTAAAACAACTTAGTCCTATGTTATTCTTATTTATATTAAATCAATATTTCCAATTAGTCAGTCAATTGGTTATTCTCTTAATTAATGTTCAAAGTTTTCAATCAATATTAAACATACTAAAATATTTGCAAATTTCAAATAAATATTTTTCTGCTAACTAAACCAATATTTGAGATGTTTTGTGTAAGTGTATTTTTATATTTTAAATTAAAGTTTTGTTAATAACACAATACCCTATAAGTTAAATTTTTTTATACAACCCTATAAGTTAAATTAATTTCTCTTTAAGTGTTTTTATATTTATATTTGTTGCCTGGGTTCAAATTCTAAAAACATTAATTTATACAATACGCGAGATACTTAATTGTTAAGATATAATAATCTTCCACTTTAATATGAAATTTTTGTAATACAAATTGCCGGCGAATAATTATAGATTATTCCTTTACATGTTTCAAATGACTTGTTTTCTGATTATTCAAAGAAAAATTTCATACTTATAAATTTAATCAAAGAGAATATATATAACGATCAAAGGAACATTCCGTTTATATATTTAATTATGGTTTGTGTAAAGTTTGTCTACCTTGTAGAATCCTTAGCTCCTTCCATTTATAGTTATTGTCCTCTCAAGCACATCAAGGGCTGCATTAAAGTGGAGAACAAAGATACGTGCGTGGAAATATGTTCACTCTTGACAATTCGGATTAGTTCGGGATTAAGAAAACTAAAACATCCAAATCGATTTTTAAAATGAAACTCGAATTAGATAAGACTTCATAAAATCCAAATATTCAATTATTAAAAAGACACTCAAAATTATTTTTATGTAATAATAATAATAATAATTCATTAGGGTCGAGTTTAACTAACTCAATGTCTAATTTATACTGATTAAGTTTATTTACTTTAAAATTAATTTTGTTCAAAAGGTCAAACTAACCCATTTATTAATTTTGTCTTAATTGGGGATGTCAGATTGATCGAATTGGGGTAACCCGTGAATACCCCTACTCTTTAGCCATTGCCCCTTTTCTTTGAAGGCTATATCACTGCAATAGGTTGTCACTCTCATCAATTCCAAATCCAACTTCAGTCCAAGACAAACGACATGCATATTAGTCATCAAACTATTAATAGAATAGGTAAAAATCGAATAGAACAAAAGTTGGATAATTTTTTATTTTATCATACGAATCATATAATTATAATAATGAATTAAATAGTATTTTATTATTTTTAAATTTTTCCAGAAAATAATATTTATAGTCAAAAGAAAGACAAAATAATTTTATAAAAAAATTATCACATTTCATCGATTAAATATATACTAATGTTATATAATAAAATATTCTTTTATACTAATCAGCAAGAAAAAATAATTCCTTGCAACATTTTTTAACAAATAAACGCTGAATTTAATATTTAGCATTATTTGTGTCTTATAAGTATTTTTAGCATAAACAGTTTATCTTATTTGTAGCATTGTGAAGACATGTTTGTATTAGAATGATAAATAATTTTTGGAAAAGCAAAATATTATAACTCCCATTCAAAATATCTTGATTTTTGTGCAAAACAATATCATCTTAAAGTGAAAATCAAGTCCACATTTGTTGAAAGTATTAAATTCATGTTATAGAAACGTTAATTTAATATATAAATTATAATTAATAACATTAAAGTAAATATAAATCAATAAAATTTTGTATTTAAATTAAAATAATTATAATTTTTTTCATTCATAAAATTTAAATATAATATTATATTTTTAAAAATAAATTTATACTTTTTATAAATTAACCCGTTTTATCCGTTCTTTTAATATCAACAGCTTATTGATCACATCGTGACATAACTAATTACGGCTTTAAGATAAAACCACGTTTTGTGGTTTTTTACTTCATTTCTCCTTTTCCACGTGCATCTATCTCATAATTTTTGGACTGTTTTATCGTGTTGCATTCATTAAGTTTTTCTCAATTTAACTCAATTTTACCCCTTTTTTCAGTAATTCAAAATTTTAAAAGTGAAGAATCTTACTTAAAACTTTATTAGAATTGTGTTTTTAATAAGTTATTATCTTGAAATATTATTAATTATATTTTTCATCTTAAAGTTAAGTCTAATATTAACTAAATATAATTTATGACATAAAGCCACAAAGAACAAGTAGTTCAAATCTATAATTGGATTATTAATTTTATTTAGTTAACTTATGTATAAAGATATATTATAAAAATAATATTTTTTTAAAAAATTTAATATTTTATTATACAATTTTCAATATATTAACAATATTATTATTATTTTATTTATTTCGCGCGATTAAAAATATGATTATTCCGATCAATGTTTCCAAATTAATGATTTCAAGGAAGTGATTATTACAATTCTTAACGTGCACCATCATCTACGTTGACATTAGCTAGATACTCGTCTTATTAGTTACAGGCATCGAGAAGTTTCATTATCTTGAGTTTGTAATTAAGACTTTATTTAATAAAACGACTAGAAAGCTATAAGCTTGAAACTTACTGTAAAGTTACTTAAAACCTTATTATTGCATAAATAATTTATCGAATTAAAGTTATTTGATAAATTAATTTTATAATTAATACATTTATATTAAATAACTTAAAAGAATAAATAATATCATATTTATATAATATTAAAATTAACTATTATTGAAAAAAAAATAAGAATACGATAAATATTTATCACTCAAAGATTATATAAAAATAATTTATTAAAAAATAAAGAATTTATTTTTAAAATTTGAACTTTCTTCAAATAGTTTTAAAAAAATTAATTTTTCAAAAGCTATAAAATTTTTTGTTTAACAAAAAATTGTATAATTTTTAAAATAAAGTACAAATTACTAAACAAACATAGTCAAAGCTTTATCTTTTGCTCAACGTTAATCCTAGTCAAGATACACAATTTTAGAGGGAGCCATATCTTTATCGAATAATACTATAATGTAATTGTAATCGAGTTCTTCAATAACGACTTTTTTGGTAGATTTTTTTTTTAAAATAAATTCATATGGCACGTGTTTACTTAATAGTTTCATAAAATTAACATAGAAAAATTGAACTTCTATATCAGTAATGATTCATGCATAATTTAAAAATTCTTCAAAAACTACATTATATAAATAAGAAAGACGCGTTGTTACAAATGATGTTATTTTAAAAATTAAGCTTACATTAAATTACAAAAAATAAACGAAGAGATTAAAAAACAAAAGCCATAAAGAATTTTGAAAAGAAAAAAAAATTTCGAGCCCAGAAATATTTTGTCACCGACGATTGCCAGCTGTGCATGAAAGCGACTTAAGCCCAATATCTGCTCGTCCTTGCATTGTGGCCCCAATATGACACATTACCACATCATCATCCAAGTTCACACATGTCATCACTTTTCCAAATTGTTGTTACCGTGTCATTGCTTTTTAAATATATGGTATAATCACATTGTTTTAAAGCTGTTTTTCCTTAATATATTTTTCTCATGTCCTAAAACCTTTTTTTTTTATTCTTAATTTCAAATCTATTTATTATTTAAACTAATTCCTTGTGGGTTGTTAATATATCTAGACGCTATCAATAAATAAAATGATATTGTTTTATTTTGTTATATTATAGGGTTTCAATTAAAATTACACGTAAAATAAAAAAAATAACAAATCAAAGTATATAAATATTTTAACGAATCAAATATTTTTTAAAGTCACAAAAAATGTCAAGAAATAAAAAATATGGAGTTTTTTTTTTAATTATTAACCGTTTACATTTTCATATAATAGTCATTTATTAACTTGTGACTGTGTATAGATACACTTTACCAAAACCATGAATTGAAGTACTACTAACATACACGCATAAATGTTTGTTCACATGTAAAAATGAGGAGAAAATTATATATTCTTTTATAATATTTTGTAAAAAAATATTAAACAAAATATTAAAGAAGGCTAATGATGAATATTTCATATTCACAATCTGATTATTTTTTTCAAAAAGATATTTCTTAATTAATGAAATAGAATGAATTGTTACAAAAAGAACCATACAAAGATTATAGGTCCGTTAAACAAAAAAAAAGTAATTATTTCATAGGATTTGACAGGAAGATCAATACAGATATATAATTAAAGTGACACGAGTTTGTTTTTTAAAATAGAATTTAAATTTAAATTTTGTGAATAAAAGAATCTTACCAAATGAACTGTGTTTACCAACTTGTGGTTTTTTTGGATTTAAGTATAATTATTTCTTGCAAAAAATACTAATTATTTAGGTGTGAAAAATTCAGGATTGATAAAACAACTACCTTGATAGGCACGTCTCATTTTACCTCGAACATATAAATACCTAAGGCCCCTAATCAGTCGTTCTTCTTTTCCTATTTTTTGAAGGCTATTTTTCATTTTTCCTTATTTTCCCACTTAAAACAACGTGAATACAAGCGTATACAGAATTTCCCCTTCTCGTCCCTTTCTTTGATTAGCCTGAAATTTTCCAAGGTCGTTAACGTTGTTTCTGCGCGCTAAAAGAAAGGTCCATTCCTACGATTATCGATGGAGACAGACACAGGTGTGTTCTTATTATAACTTCTCTGCTTATCTCGATTCCCCCAAAGGAATCCAATTTTTATGCGTCACAGTGTAGGGTGGTGGAAGTAATAATCACGCACAAATCTCATAATGTGTATAAATGTTATGTTTTAAATAAATTTTGTGTAGCCATTTTTATGTGTTCCTTCTCAGTGCAATCCGTTGTTTTTCATTCTTTTTCTATCTGAATCTCCTCTCTTTTGCCCGACATTTGCAAAGTGGCAGTTTTGCAATGAACAAAAAGAAAATGAGTCTTTATTGGCTAATGAGCACGAAAAAATGCATCCTTTTCCTGGATCCAGCAGGAGTAATTGCTTTTCCCCCAATCGTTTTGTTTTGGTTTGCTGCCATTGTTGTTATTAATAGTAATAATAATAATATTATTAATTTGGTTTTGGACGATACATTACAACGTTGACCATACAGAGTTATATTTCATATTTAATTCACTAAATATATTAACCACATTTTTTTGATCACACGTTAAAATAAGGTGTTTGTTTATTTTGTGATCCTTGCGCGAGAATCGACTACCGTTTTAGAAGAACTGCATAGTGTTTATAGATTAATTTATAATAGAGTTAAACTTTATTATTATTATTTCCCCTTTTTTTGGAGATTAATATGATGACATTTAAAATTTTTAAAAGAATAATTAAATGAAAAAGTAAACTTTTAAAAATTAACTTGATGGCAAAATCTTGACGGAACAACTAGACTTTTTTTAATATTTTCATGGGATGTTGTTTTTAACGATGTTGAGTTTTCGGAAACATGGCTATGTCTACGTAAACCCAAGTTGGAAAAAAGGCACAAAATCGTTGAAAGTAAATGGGGCCTTCTTGCCTGATTGAGGTTAAAGTTTTCCTCAGGTTATTTCTCATCGTCCACAAAACTATTCAAAATTGACCCTAACCTTGAAGAGAATGGCTGGCAACTATGCAGCATCTTCTAAAAAGCAAATTCGATGGCGACCTAAAATAACTTTTCTATATATATGTTTTCTCTGCCCACAATTTTCTTTTGTTTTCTATGATGAGGGATTTATTATACTTTTTGCTATGCTCATTTTGGTAGTTGTAGGGTATAGTCAATGAAGTTTATTGATATAATAAGTATTAATTTATAGTTTATACATATCGAAATGTGAAGGTCTTAGTTGGATCCACAAGTGACAGGCTGCAGCTCCCTTTTGTTTTGTTTTTTTCCCTATTTGATTACAATTTCAGGTAGGCCCATAACCTGATTTCATATTCAAATACAAGACATAGTTTAGTGATCATAAAAAAGAAAATGCAGACATAGCTGCACGTATACAAATGACTGCTGTAATGCAACAAATTGTTGTTTTCTTTATAACCCTGTTTTTATTAGTATTTGACATATTTTTCTTAATTGTTTTTTTTATCTCTCACTAAAATATAAAATATGTACGGTATGCAAGAGCCTTTTCCTAATAATGGTAACAATAATTATATTCATAGCCTTATATAATATATTTTCCTTTCTTTCACTTTCTTCCTATCATATTGTATTATTTATTTCATTTCTTGCATTTTCATAGACACACCTAAAGGTGGGATGTATGATGCACATTATTGTAATGACAACATATTTCTTCCTAAATTCATTTGCTGTTAGGCAATCATAGTGCATAAAATAAATTCTGTAAATTGTGGATAAGCTCGAATAACTGACAAGACAAAGGTACATTATAATGTATTTTATCAACAGCGTTATCTGAAACAGCTCTGCCGAAACAGAGCAAAATGATCTATAGCCCATATTCGTGAGCATCATTAGATTTTTAAAATACACTTTTTCCACCCGTGAAGTATACACTTGCAAAAGAGATAGATAGGAAAGAGAAAGAGAAAGAGAAAGAGAAAGAGAAGAACTGATAAATATAATTAAAAAAAATGAAGTCATAAAATGAATATAAAAAAGTAGGGTCTGAAAAAAGTTATTATTAAGCGCGTTTTGTTTTTTGTTTTTTGTTTTTGCTGAATCAAGATGGTGTTTGATTTAATGTATTTTAAGAATAATACTTATTTTTATCAGTTTCATGAAATAAAATTTCAAAATTAGGTGATTATTTCTTAAAATTTAAATTGTCCAACATATTATAAATTATTCTTTCGTATGAAACACATGCAGAACATATTAAGTGTCTTTTTGTGACCAACAAAAATTATTCTTTACATTCAATTCTCTTAAGTTATTTAGAAGGTACATAATTATTTATTTAACACGTACTAATTCGAATGAAAGAGATTCGGATTTTTTATTTGGGGTTGATTGTAAGATTAATGTGTGTGAATAAATATTGTGGAGAGGAGTCAACTTTAGCCTCTAACCAGGTGACTATATCAGGGAAATGAATTTCTCCGTACCTACAAGTGAGAAATTCTGAAGAAGAAAGTACATAATTACTTTAAAAGGATATATTTTTATGATTTAAAAAATATTCCTGATTGAAAGGGGAAAAAAAGCAGGTTAGCAAAAGAACAGAACAATTGAGTTGACTGGTGCCCCGGTTTTGATATAAGATTCTTTCCAGTTTTTAATTTTATACTTTAAAGCTTATGTAGTGAGTAGAATATGGTTTGACCCTACTTGCATTTTTTTTAAACCTCTAACTGCAAGTTCCAGGTTCAATCTGAGTCTTTCTTTTTTTTTTCCTTTAATTGCGAGTCCCAGCCTCCCAGGTTCTATCTGAGTTCACAGACATCAACTTGTTCATTTTGTTTATTCTATTGGCTTGACATGTGGCACCTGAATTTTGACCCAATATTTATAACAATACTATCAGAAACTCTTGCAACTTGTAACTACCAGACTGGATTGTCTCAATAGAACTAGAATTTCATTGGAGTCCCTGAATCACTCTCTAACAGTCTGCCTTCTGACGAGTGCAAGTTGACACGCATCATGTTTTAATTATTTTTAGGTCCTTAGTCTTTATATAAATATATATATACTTTTGGTTCAATGTGTTTTATTCCTTGTCTCTGTATCTTCCGTTTCTCCTTCAACAACTCCTAATTTTCACCGTACATTCCCGTATAAGTTATTGAACATTGTGATATTAATTTCATCTATACTGGTAGACCATAATTTCATAAAAACATTTATACAATTACCTTATGCATGGATGTAAATTTTTATCCTCATTTTATCATCTCTTGACAGTAATTAGTTGTTGATTTCCTTGTTTGCATGCAGGAGCTGTACTCACCATTCTCTTCTAAATAGACTGGTCCATTATTAATAACGACCACGGTTACAAATGCAATACTATATGAAAAGGTATTTTCATATTCTTGAACATTTTGTCAAAAACTGATTTGATTTTATTTCATATGCTTTTGGTGTCTTCCAATTAAAGTTTCAGGGAAACTCGTGCTTGATGGACTGCTCACAAAGTAGCAGTGACAAGAAAACATTAAAGCTGTGGCTTTTCATAGACAAAAGAGTTGGCTAAACAAAAATCTTGGAAAGGCTGCATAGAAATCAGCTTGTTTCTTACAAAGCCACACAGATAGTTCTTTCAATTCCATTCTTGATACAAACATAGCTAGGTCCAATGGACTCTCATGTTTCTCCTGTTCTTACTGATCCTGTACCTGTAAACAAGTCAAGACTAGGAATCCATTCTAGTCTTCTAACTTATTCCCAGCCAGATTCACCACATTCCTCAGGCAAGTATTCAAGAACTGGGTCAAGAAAAAGTGCAGCGAATCTTGATGATGTTCGGTCCAATGATTGGTTGGATGCAATGAAGGCTTCTTCACCTCCAAGGAAGAAGTTACTTAAAGGTTCCATTGCTCAGGTTGCTTCAATTGACAAAGACATTGATGACTTTCTCTCATTCATGGTATATATGCTCGCTGCTCATCTCTTAATTTCTTCACTCCTTTCAATGTTTAAATTCACTACATCGAGCAATTTCAGCCTAAGCTTTTCTATATTGTTATTTATTTATTTTTATTTCCTTTTACCAGCTTGATTATCCTTCAGCACTAGACTCTTTCGAGAATATTATTGACCGTGCAAAGAATAAGAAGATTGCAATGTTTCTAGATTATGATGGCACTCTTTCGCCAATAGTAGATGACCCAGACTGTGCCCTTATGTCTGAAGCTGTAAGCAATGCATTTTTATATAATTTCTTGTCTTGTGATATTGCATTCCCCCTCTTCTTCCTTCCTCTAAGGTCTAAACCATACTTGTTCAGATGCGTGCCACTGTGAGAAGCATGGCAAGGTATTTTCCCACGGCAATTATCAGTGGAAGAAGCCGTGACAAGGTGTGCAGGATAATCGATCCTTACTTTGGCAAGATTCAATGAAGTATTGAATTTTTTTATATCAGATTTAATTATCGATTACCGATGTCATTGAAGTGTAACGTACTGCACTTACAGGTTTTTGATCTAGTTAAACTAACGGAACTCTACTATGCTGGTAGTCATGGAATGGACATTATTGGCCCCTTTCGTCAAACTCCCTCCAATAACCTTCCAAATTGTGTCAAATCTACTGACCATCAGGTTGGAATTACTGATGAAGCAACTATGAACATTTATCATATTTCTTAATTCTTATGTTACTGCCTTTTGTACTAATTTGAATGTGGCAGGGAAAGGAGATAACTCTCTTTCAACCTGCTAGAGAATTCCTGCCCATGATTGACGAGGTGCCAAATTCTTTCTCTAATACCTGGTAAGAGATATTTTACTTTTTATAACCTGGAAAGTAGATTAATTTACGGTTGTTTTCATGCAGGTTTTTAGAACCCTCGTCGAGATTACTGAAGATATAAAGGGTGCAAAAGTTGAAAATCACAAGTTTTGCGTTTCTGTACATTACCGTAACGTCGAAGAGAATGTAAGGGTTATTTCCTGCACGACGCTAATTAATTTTTATATGTACACCAGGCTATTAATACACTACTATTTATTTTTAAGAATATAACAAGTTATTCCATTATGAATATACTGACAAATGAAAAGCTATAACTTGCTAGTGTATAGCTTTTTTTGCCCCCTATAGAACAAGTACTTATATCAGCAGTTCCAATAAATACACATATATTTATATAATTTTTGACAGTTATCCTGATCAATGCAGAATTGGTCCACAATTGGACAACGTGTCCATGATGTGTTGAAAAATTACCCTCGTTTACGTTCCACCCACGGACGGAAGGTATATTACTGTATTCCTAGGGGGGATGCGGGTGCTGTTATTTCAAACATTGTTTTCTTTATACATTTTTAAGCCTAATTTATAAACGTTATCAATTTATGATTAATTATTATCAGAAAATTGCTTGCAATGTATTTGAACTAATCAATTTGTGATACATAGGTTTTAGAGGTCCGTCCTGTGATTGACTGGAACAAAGGAAAAGCGGTTGAATTTTTACTTGAATCTCTAGGTGAGAATTTTTTCTTTTTTCTTTTTCTTATTATAAACTATAGCACGTGTGTCAAATGCTGTTGATGGTATTATTGAAAGTAAAAAATGGATTTTTTTCGTGCAGGGTTAAATGATTGGGATGATGTGCTTCCCATCTACATTGGAGATGATAAAACCGATGAAGATGCTTTCAAGGTACTGAATGAAAGCGTAGAACATAGCTAGTTTTTTCTTATATTGGGAACAGATTATCAATTGTTGACAAGAATTTGACGGTTGCATGAATTGTATATTTAGGTTCTGCACGAGGGCAATCGAGGTTGTGGGATTTTGGTTTCATCAACGAAGAAAGAAAGCAACGCTTTCTACTCTCTCCGAGACCCGACTGAGGTGCAACTTTCAACAGAGTCAACGCTTGCTGATATGCATATAAATATGCATTTTTTACTACAAACTTTGCGTGGTATTGCATATATATAGAGGGAAGTAATATAATGATTATTATTAAACATGCAGGTCATGAAATTTCTCCAGCTTCTGGTGAATTGGAAGAGGCAAGAAGAAAGGAAACATGGAGAGAAGTAAACGTCAGAATTGTAGGCATGTGGCTTTCAAAGGATTAATGCCTTGGTTCAGTATTTTGTTCTATACCAATCTTTTGATTTTCTTCATTCGATAATTTCATCCATTTACGCTTTTATTAAGTTACATTCACAGCTATTAGATTATGTGGAATTTTGGTTATTATTATGATACCATATGATATTAGTGCTCGGAATGTTGTTTACATCAGTTTACTTGGATATATATTAATTATCCCATATTCCGCGTAATCAGTTCAGCTGCCAACGAAACATCTTAAATAATTTTGAATCACATTTTATGTTAGGGTCATGCTAAAAATTTGGTTATGAAATATTAAATATATATTTTAAAATAATTTTAATTAATAATTAATAATTAAATGTTAAATTTATTTTAAAAAATGATTATGTAATAAACATTTTTTTAAAAAGTTATCTTTAAGATATTTTAAAATCTTTTTTATGGTTATGTACTTGAACCAAAAATAACTTCCAAATTTTCATTAAAAAAAAACTTTGAAACATTGACATGACAGTGCTTTAGATCCAAAAACATCACTGACTATATATCCAGTGATTGTGTTGTTCATGTGTTGTTCACGTTATTACTTTTGTTCTAATTATTGTTGCTGTACTCCTGTTGGAAAACACATATTTTCAAAATGATAAGAATGTTATAAATTTAGTTAAAGCTAGTTAAAGGGAAACTGAAGGAGATGTACTTTCGATTTCTTGTATTATTGACTGCTTGTTCAATGGAATTGTCAAGGAATGAAAAACAATAATTATTATTTCTGATAAGAAAACAAATGGTTGTAAGATGCTTAGGACACTGGACGCAATGGAGGTAACATGAAATAAGACACCTGGAATAACTTTAGAAGCTTATTATAATTTTTCGGCTTAAATATTTTTAATTTTCACATTTTAGCGAATTTTTATTTTAATTTATTTTAAAAAAAAATTTTAGTCCCTACTTTTTTGTAAATTTTTGTTTGATATATGATACTTATCTGATCAAACTAAAAACTAGCCAATTTTATTATTAAGATGTTATTAATTGATTAATAAAATATATATTCTTTTACTAAAATTTGGCCAATTTTTTTAAACTGATCTTTGAAGTGAGTTGGGTAATATATTTAAATTTAATATTAGAGCTTATATAATTTTAATATTGGATAACTTATATTGAATCTTATAAATTTTACATATCAAATGTTTAGTTATAAATATAAAAAAGTATATCAACATTGATTGAGAATAAGATGGAAATAAATAATCTTAAATTTGACTCACCTAAAGTAAAAAAAAAAACTAAAATGATCTAAAAGTAATGTTACTTATTTTCTGTTAATTAAAGTGAAGATGTATATAAAATAAAAATGTATAATAAACTCAATCACTATAAATCAGTGATAAATACTTTGTTATAACTTTCCATATTTCCTTGTCTTGAAAGAGTTAATTATATACTTTTATTTTTTCATTCACTAAATAAGTGTTATATAATATTAAGTTTTAAATATTAAAATGACATAATTCATGTCTCATACACAACCTCTCTTCCCCCCTCTCCCTTCTTTTTATGCCCAAGTTAAATAATAATTTTTGTGGTCTGAAAGTAAGATCATTTATGTAATACCTTGCTAAAGGTGAAATGAGTTTATTGGACAAGGATCCAAAATTTTCATTAACCCTATTGTTGAGCCCATAAAATAAGACCCCAACTTTGTTTCCTCCACTTGGGGTATGCCCATTCCATTATAACTGAGCTTTTTTGACTATTGCAATATTAATAAAGATAGCTGTATTAAGGAATTAATTTTAAGTTTAATTATATTTTGTATCGTTATAAATATATATTTTTTGTAATTAGTTCTTATAAATATTTTTATTAAAAAGTAGTCATTTTAAAGTTAGTAATTTAAGAATTGATCATTACTATTAACCCTTCTCTGTCTATGCAGCACCATATTATATGCCATGTCATTTAAATATTTTTTTTATTGATTAAAATAAATATTTATAAAAAGATCCATAAACATATTTTATATATTTACAATAAAGGTTTCTTCTTCCTCTCCAAACTTCTCTCTTCATATGGCGACTCCATTTTTAATCCACCTCAACCTTCACTCCTGTACCTTTCTCCAATCCCTCTCCCACCTCGACTCCAAATCTTCACCTTCCTCACCCCATCCTCTCAACCTCCATGGCAAGTGAAGACAATAGTAGTTTTTAACTTTCTGGACACAGTTTTTTTTTTTTACAAATGTGTTTGAACAATTACCCAAGTTCATCGGAAATTGGCCCAACCGATTGGTTTCTTTGTTTTATTCGTTATCCCCATATTTACCATTCAAAAGTGGAGTGTTCCACACAGGTCGTTTGATATCTAAATGTTTATGCAACAGAATAGGTGTCATTGATAACGCCAACAGAAGAGGCACCCCCAAGTAGCCCCGAATAGTGCTAATTGCATCTTGTTTTGTTCTAGGGTCATATTCCGCTGTATATATAACTTCTACCTTTTACAACTTGGCGCATTTTGGATCAAAATGAGTTAACTTCCAGACTTATATTAATGGAGTATAACTCTGAAACTTTTAAGGTTTAGTTAGATTAAAAAGAGTGCTGAAAGTTACGGTCATTATGACTGATATGCCAATAATTGCAGCTAGCTGCTACGTATGATTATTATTGTATGGTAGCATTCCCATTGATTGTCATCTAATAATTCATATGAATGTATATGGATTGAAAGTGGAGTTGCCGGTATTGAGGTAGAGAAGTTTGGAGAAGAAGACGGATTTTTTTAAATATATAAAATATGTATATGGATATTTTTATAAATATTTATTTTAATTAATAAAAAAAATTTAAATGACATGACATATAACGTACTATCACGTAAGGATTGATCCCTCTCGTTAATTAAATGTATTTTGTGAATCTTAGTACAAGACTCATAAGTTGCGTGCATCTTTCTCTCAGTTAATGGACTATTCGTAAATGAAAACAAGTTTATCCTGCTAAACAATTGTTTTCGAGACACCACCATTCGGAATTTTAGCACTAAGGTAGAATTAAATTTATTTCTGTTGGATTAGTTGCATACAAATTAGATTATGCTATTGATCTTACACGTATATGAACAGTGTATTTGATAATGCTACGTGGATAGATAGACCCAAATTTTATTATGCTTTTCTGATCCAACCTTATTATTTTAATGCTGCTTGGGGTATGTTTTGTGAAACTCCTACCCACCTTAACTTCGTATTGCTTAGAACCGAGCTTTGTGATGAATGATGGCCTTTGGCTGAATTATGAATTGAACCATGATGAAACAGAAGAATAAGATTAAGGAAGTTGGATGAAAATAATTTCGTCCATTAGTCCAGCAGTCCCACACGTGGCCTACACATGTTACTCCAATGAAGAATAATTAGGATGCTTTTAATATTGAATTAAAATACTTTAAAGTTAAAACTACAATTTTGTGGTCAGATTAATGGCACCTTCCCTTATCAGGTATATATCAGCAGGGGTCTTTAGTATATAGGCCCCATTTATTCAATTGGCTTTACCTAGTTCATCATCTACCCATATGGTTGCGATCCTTATGTAAATGAACGATGGTTGGACTATAAGATCCAAGTGTCAACTCAACTGCTAGATACTATTGAAATGGAAGAACCTTTATGGCCCTATAGTTTTATGACAACTCCTCACCACAAAAAAAATAAAAGAAATGGAGATACTCCACGCAAGTTAATGATGTTGATTGTTGAAGAATGATGTCATAAAGTAAACTCGGACAAAATAAATAGGAAAGCGACCTAAAATTAAAGTATACGACTAAGATCTATTAAAAACTACTCAAAAGCATCCCCTCGATTACAGGCAACAAGAAGCTATATTTTCAGATTATAATTTTCATGGGCATTAAACATTTAGAGATCCAAGACACAAGTTATTAATTGCTTGTTTATTGAATATTGCACTTGCCGTCAATACAATTTTCATGCTCTTGAATGCATTTTTTTTTTCAAGATAAAAAAATCATCTTTGATCAATCCGTTTAAAAAATTTAAAAGTTATAAACAAAAATAACGAATCCCAATTCCTAAAATTTGAGAGGCTCCAAAAGATTGTGGTTTAGATATTCTAGTTTGTCACCCAAAATGAAAAGAGGAAAAAAAACAACTTGGCACAGTTTAATTTGTAAATTAGAATCTATACTTTCCTACCAGCAGGAATCAAGTTTATTAACAAGTGTTTTTTACGGATTTGGATCACTTATAATTTTGGTAGGAATTACAGGTTGTAGTTTTCTGCTCGTTTAATTAAATTTTTCTTATTTAAGCGACCGATGAAAGAGTTTGAATACTTAGAAACGTGTCTAAGTGAGCCAAAAGAGACTTAAAAGCGAAATTTGCTTAAGCAATTAAATTTGGCTTAAGCTAATTTAAAATCGCTTAAGTTCTCTCAAGCGAAAAAGAAAAATTTGAAGCAAAAATGGACTGGAGATGCATGTTTTTCAGTCACCTATTTTGCAAACTAATCATTTATAGCTTAAGCTATTTTTGCCTCACTTAAGCCAAGACCAGTGAATTTAATTATTATCAAGCGAATATAAAACAGAGAGCACATGTTTCAGGCAGTGTAATTAGCTTGAGCGAATTTTAAATAGCTCAAGTGAATTTTGGTAGGGCTTGAGCCAGAGTTTTATAAATCCAGCAAATCTTTTTTAGCTTAAGCCAGTTTTATCCACTTAAGCAAATTTATTAGAAAATGCATAGCTTAAGCAAAATGTTGTAGCTTAAACGAAATATATACGTGCTTGGGCCACGCTCAAAAGAAATGAAGTCAGAATAGATAAGCTTAAGCAAATTGTGGTTACTTAAGCGAAAGTAACAGAAAATCCAACCTAATCCTAATACGGACAACATTTAAAGGGGCAAAAATACACTTGATTACATATAAAATTTTCAACTTACATCTTACACAAAACAATGGAATATAATATAGGTTACCAATTTGGATAAATATTAAAAACCATTAATGAGAACTATAGGAATAAGCATTCAAGAACTACAAATGAAATCTATTAATGAGAGCTATAGGAATAAGCATTTAAGAACTACAAATGAAATCCATTACATAACATAACACAAAATATTGACTCATTAAAATCTATTACAATAAAATCCTAATTGTAATCATGTGGCTCTAACATTGTCATCCTCTTGCATGGCTTATGGCTCATCTTCCTCATCATGTCCCCTTTCTTTCTCTAATTGTTGACCTTCTTGTACATCTCCCCCATCATTTTCCTCAATATCTTGAATGTCCTTGTGGGGTCCTTTCTTTGGCTGTCGATTTGGATCCTGTGTAGTTTTATCTTGAAATGTGAAGGTAGGGTTATCTCCAGGCCATGATATAGTTACTGCAAAAGCCTCGGGTGTGGGCCATAGGAAAGCAGATTCCTGACCATGATATTGGTGTAGAGTGAACCTGTAGAAAGATATGATGAAGGTAATGAGGGTAATGAAAAAAATAAAAAATTACAAGAGTAATTAAAATAATAAAGGAGAGAACATTTACTATATAAAGACTCGCTTAGGTGAGTGTAAGCACAATTATTTCCTGCCAATTGTTGCTCTATATGAGTGAGATGACATATGAGAGTTGGATCTATTTGTGGCGCTTTAGGCATAGATGGTCGTCTTCGTGGTTGTGTTGGTTGTGATACAGGTGGTATAGATGAAGACGATTGAGAAGAATCTCCTACCGGTTGTTCCATTGGATTGGTACAATAATCTTTGATGAACTGATAATTGATTGGTTTCTTCAAGTTTATTGTTTGATTGGAGGTATCTGGAATTGTAACACCTTGGGAAGTACATAGAGCACTGATTAGTTATGGAAGTCCCAAAAGTTTTGTTGTTGATGCAGTATTTGAGGTATTAGACATTATAAACTAGTGCAACTCATTTAAAATTATGGTTGCTATATCAATAGACATCCCTTCCATGATGCTGTATATCAGATATGCTGGACATCTGAGATGTGTGTGGTTGGGGCTATGTTAGCAAAGAGAAAGGATGCCCATATTTGGGCCAAAGTAGTCAAAGACTACCTTTTGAAGCGCATTGGCTTATTCACTGCATTTGTTTCATAGGATTTTCTATGAGTGCATAAGGTGTCAGCTAATGTATCATATAAAAAACCTGACAAAGAGTCTCGATGTTGTTGGTATTGGCATAGCTCTTCTTCCCCTAAGGTCAGAGGGTTGCCTAATAGGGCTGAAATTACATCTTTGTCATAAGCAACAGTGTGTCTTCGAACCCAAGACTTCCGATCTGACTTGTGTAGGACCAATGGCCATACATTTGCATAAAATTCTTTGACAATTACCTCATGAATTTGGTTAGAGAGATTTTCCAAGAATTGTCATTTTCTTCTTGTAATCTCTTGCAAAAATTCTTCATATTGTCCTTCTTCTAAAGAAACCTTCCTCTCAGGTAGCAGTTCCCTACACTGTAAGTCAAGAAATTTCTGAACCTTGGCCCTAGTTTTGAACCTAAATCTATCCCATGATATGATTTTTGTTTCAGTTTGAGCTTATGATTGTTGATGTTGTTTAGTAGGTTCATCATGTTACTGTGAAGCTTACCCAACTTCAAGACTTTGCCTCTTTCTTTGAGGAATAGACTTCTTTGGTGCCATCCTAAAACAAAAAACAAATTACAAGATTAAGGTAAAATTGCTTAAGCTCTGTCTTGTCACTTAAGCCTCTGTACATTTCGCTTAAGCAGAAATTTGTCGCTTAAGCGAAAGCTTTGACCTTTAGCTTTTCCTATGATTCAATTTTCGCTTAAGTGACCTAAACCTGCTTAAGCGAAAAATACATAGGCTTCCAACAAAGGCAATAAAACTAACCTTAAATCCTAAACTTAATATTCTGAATCAATCCAACATGAACATAATAATACTAATCTCATGCATATATCACAGTATTCAACACATGAAAGCCTTATAATCTCACGCAAAAGCTAAGAATAATAGCATCATTAGACGCTTAGGTAACAGAGAAAGTGAGTTTATAGCAACTAATAACAATATTGAAGTCATGCCTTACGCATGTGTTATGTACTTGAGTTAAAAATGAAAGCTTGCCCTTGAACTGAATGTGAGAATAGAGACGTTTGGGGAAGATTAAAGTTCTAAACTTTGAGAGAAGGATAGAGAAGGGTTGGAATGAAAATGAGACATTGTGATTCCACTTTTTTAAAAACCAATAGTCGCATATTTTGCTTAAACTAGTTTCTATCACTTAAGCAAAAAGTCACTTAACTGAAATTTTTCGCTTTAGCGAACTGTGTAGCGAATAAGGCTTAAGCAATTTCTATATGGCTTAAGCAATTTTTACAGAATTTTTGGCGCTAAGAATATATTAGGTTACTTATTTATGAAGAAAAAAGTTTCTTCTATTTTTGCTCTTGGTGAAACATTCAAGTACAGGATATTATCATTGGTAAAGTTTAGTAAAGACTTATTTCACACTCACGGTGAGGATAAACAACACAAGTTTGTAGTATTAAACTCCATTTCGGGTTAGATTATGACAAAGAAAGTCTTCAAACATACTAAAGGTGCACATTTTACCATTACATTTGTTACTTAACATTACTAGAATAAATACTTATCATGTTTACTATTATCTTATTAGACTGAAGAATAAATGTCGCAAGGAAACTAAGTGTCGGGCAAGAGTTTGAGAGTCTTGAACAAACATGGCGATTTTGGTGTAAATATGGCAAGCTGGCAGGATTTGGAGTTAGGAAACAATATTTTAACAAGCGAAAGGTAGATGGTGCCATTATGGCTTGCAGATATGTTTATTGTAAAGAGGGACATCGGAAAGAAGATAAAAGAAAACCCCAAGTCACAAAACATCGACTAGAAACTAGAACTAAATGTCTTGCAAGGATATCATTGTCTTTGGCAAACAACAACAAATATGTCATTCATCAATTTGTTGAAGAGCATAATCACCTATTACAACTTCCAGAAATAACACACATGCTTGCTTCATATCGTAATATAACTGAAGTCTAAACTCATGAAATTGATTTGGTTGAGGCCTCTGGATTGTGACAAAAGGCATCATTTCAACTAATAAGCACACTTGCAGGACCTCGCGCTAATGTTAGGTATACTCGACTGGATGCAAAAAATTATTTGAGAGCTAAAAGACAAAAAGGAATGGTATACAGTGAGGTTGATTATCTAATGCAATACTTTCAACGACAATTGCTAGACAACCCAGCTTTTTTTCATGCGTACCAGATGGATGCAAAGAAGGAAATCATAAATGTTTTTTAGACAAATGCAAAGATGGTAATTGATTATGATTTTTTAGTGAAGTTGTATCACTGGACACTACATATTGTACCGATCGGGCTAATAGATCTCTAACATTATTTTTTCAGTTTCAACCATTACAAAGGTTTTGTTATTTTTGGAGCAACCTTGTTGTACGATGAAATAACTGAATCCTTTCAATGATTGTTTGAGATTTTTTTGGAAGCACACAACAACAAAGAACCTCAAACAATCTTCATAGATCAAGATCAAGCTATGGCCAAATCACTTGTCCATGTAATGCCGGAAACACATCATTCATTATGTACATGGCACTTGGCAATTTGATGAAAGGAGAAAGTCATTTTTTAAGAGATTTGAAAAGATGCATGTATGACTTTGATAATTCAATTGACTTTGAGGAAGCTTGGACGAAGTTCATTATAGAATACAATGTTGAACAAAATACTTGGATTACTTCACTATATTCCATAAAGGAGAAATGATTAAGAATTTAACAAATAATTAAGAATTGATCCCTCTCGTTAATTAAATGTATTTTGTGAATCTTAGTACAAGACTCATAAGTTGCGTGCATCTTTCTCTCAGTTAATGGACTATTCGTAAATGAAAACAAGTTTATCCTGCTAAACAATTGTTTTCGAGACACCACCATTCGGAATTTTAGCACTAAGGTAGAATTAAATTTATTTCTGTTGGATTAGTTGCATACAAATTAGATTATGCTATTGATCTTACACGTATATGAACAGTGTATTTGATAATGCTACGTGGATAGATAGACCCAAATTTTATTATGCTTTTCTGATCCAACCTTATTATTTTAATGCTGCTTGGGGTATGTTTTGTGAAACTCCTACCCACCTTAACTTCGTATTGCTTAGAACCGAGCTTTGTGATGAATGATGGCCTTTGGCTGAATTATGAATTGAACCATGATGAAACAGAAGAATAAGATTAAGGAAGTTGGATGAAAATAATTTCGTCCATTAGTCCAGCAGTCCCACACGTGGCCTACACATGTTACTCCAATGAAGAATAATTAGGATGCTTTTAATATTGAATTAAAATACTTTAAAGTTAAAACTACAATTTTGTGGTCAGATTAATGGCACCTTCCCTTATCAGGTATATATCAGCAGGGGTCTTTAGTATATAGGCCCCATTTATTCAATTGGCTTTACCTAGTTCATCATCTACCCATATGGTTGCGATCCTTATGTAAATGAACGATGGTTGGACTATAAGATCCAAGTGTCAACTCAACTGCTAGATACTATTGAAATGGAAGAACCTTTATGGCCCTATAGTTTTATGACAACTCCTCACCACAAAAAAAATAAAAGAAATGGAGATACTCCACGCAAGTTAATGATGTTGATTGTTGAAGAATGATGTCATAAAGTAAACTCGGACAAAATAAATAGGAAAGCGACCTAAAATTAAAGTATACGACTAAGATCTATTAAAAACTACTCAAAAGCATCCCCTCGATTACAGGCAACAAGAAGCTATATTTTCAGATTATAATTTTCATGGGCATTAAACATTTAGAGATCCAAGACACAAGTTATTAATTGCTTGTTTATTGAATATTGCACTTGCCGTCAATACAATTTTCATGCTCTTGAATGCATTTTTTTTTTCAAGATAAAAAAATCATCTTTGATCAATCCGTTTAAAAAATTTAAAAGTTATAAACAAAAATAACGAATCCCAATTCCTAAAATTTGAGAGGCTCCAAAAGATTGTGGTTTAGATATTCTAGTTTGTCACCCAAAATGAAAAGAGGAAAAAAAACAACTTGGCACAGTTTAATTTGTAAATTAGAATCTATACTTTCCTACCAGCAGGAATCAAGTTTATTAACAAGTGTTTTTTACGGATTTGGATCACTTATAATTTTGGTAGGAATTACAGGTTGTAGTTTTCTGCTCGTTTAATTAAATTTTTCTTATTTAAGCGACCGATGAAAGAGTTTGAATACTTAGAAACGTGTCTAAGTGAGCCAAAAGAGACTTAAAAGCGAAATTTGCTTAAGCAATTAAATTTGGCTTAAGCTAATTTAAAATCGCTTAAGTTCTCTCAAGCGAAAAAGAAAAATTTGAAGCAAAAATGGACTGGAGATGCATGTTTTTCAGTCACCTATTTTGCAAACTAATCATTTATAGCTTAAGCTATTTTTGCCTCACTTAAGCCAAGACCAGTGAATTTAATTATTATCAAGCGAATATAAAACAGAGAGCACATGTTTCAGGCAGTGTAATTAGCTTGAGCGAATTTTAAATAGCTCAAGTGAATTTTGGTAGGGCTTGAGCCAGAGTTTTATAAATCCAGCAAATCTTTTTTAGCTTAAGCCAGTTTTATCCACTTAAGCAAATTTATTAGAAAATGCATAGCTTAAGCAAAATGTTGTAGCTTAAACGAAATATATACGTGCTTGGGCCACGCTCAAAAGAAATGAAGTCAGAATAGATAAGCTTAAGCAAATTGTGGTTACTTAAGCGAAAGTAACAGAAAATCCAACCTAATCCTAATACGGACAACATTTAAAGGGGCAAAAATACACTTGATTACATATAAAATTTTCAACTTACATCTTACACAAAACAATGGAATATAATATAGGTTACCAATTTGGATAAATATTAAAAACCATTAATGAGAACTATAGGAATAAGCATTCAAGAACTACAAATGAAATCTATTAATGAGAGCTATAGGAATAAGCATTTAAGAACTACAAATGAAATCCATTACATAACATAACACAAAATATTGACTCATTAAAATCTATTACAATAAAATCCTAATTGTAATCATGTGGCTCTAACATTGTCATCCTCTTGCATGGCTTATGGCTCATCTTCCTCATCATGTCCCCTTTCTTTCTCTAATTGTTGACCTTCTTGTACATCTCCCCCATCATTTTCCTCAATATCTTGAATGTCCTTGTGGGGTCCTTTCTTTGGCTGTCGATTTGGATCCTGTGTAGTTTTATCTTGAAATGTGAAGGTAGGGTTATCTCCAGGCCATGATATAGTTACTGCAAAAGCCTCGGGTGTGGGCCATAGGAAAGCAGATTCCTGACCATGATATTGGTGTAGAGTGAACCTGTAGAAAGATATGATGAAGGTAATGAGGGTAATGAAAAAAATAAAAAATTACAAGAGTAATTAAAATAATAAAGGAGAGAACATTTACTATATAAAGACTCGCTTAGGTGAGTGTAAGCACAATTATTTCCTGCCAATTGTTGCTCTATATGAGTGAGATGACATATGAGAGTTGGATCTATTTGTGGCGCTTTAGGCATAGATGGTCGTCTTCGTGGTTGTGTTGGTTGTGATACAGGTGGTATAGATGAAGACGATTGAGAAGAATCTCCTACCGGTTGTTCCATTGGATTGGTACAATAATCTTTGATGAACTGATAATTGATTGGTTTCTTCAAGTTTATTGTTTGATTGGAGGTATCTGGAATTGTAACACCTTGGGAAGTACATAGAGCACTGATTAGTTATGGAAGTCCCAAAAGTTTTGTTGTTGATGCAGTATTTGAGGTATTAGACATTATAAACTAGTGCAACTCATTTAAAATTATGGTTGCTATATCAATAGACATCCCTTCCATGATGCTGTATATCAGATATGCTGGACATCTGAGATGTGTGTGGTTGGGGCTATGTTAGCAAAGAGAAAGGATGCCCATATTTGGGCCAAAGTAGTCAAAGACTACCTTTTGAAGCGCATTGGCTTATTCACTGCATTTGTTTCATAGGATTTTCTATGAGTGCATAAGGTGTCAGCTAATGTATCATATAAAAAACCTGACAAAGAGTCTCGATGTTGTTGGTATTGGCATAGCTCTTCTTCCCCTAAGGTCAGAGGGTTGCCTAATAGGGCTGAAATTACATCTTTGTCATAAGCAACAGTGTGTCTTCGAACCCAAGACTTCCGATCTGACTTGTGTAGGACCAATGGCCATACATTTGCATAAAATTCTTTGACAATTACCTCATGAATTTGGTTAGAGAGATTTTCCAAGAATTGTCATTTTCTTCTTGTAATCTCTTGCAAAAATTCTTCATATTGTCCTTCTTCTAAAGAAACCTTCCTCTCAGGTAGCAGTTCCCTACACTGTAAGTCAAGAAATTTCTGAACCTTGGCCCTAGTTTTGAACCTAAATCTATCCCATGATATGATTTTTGTTTCAGTTTGAGCTTATGATTGTTGATGTTGTTTAGTAGGTTCATCATGTTACTGTGAAGCTTACCCAACTTCAAGACTTTGCCTCTTTCTTTGAGGAATAGACTTCTTTGGTGCCATCCTAAAACAAAAAACAAATTACAAGATTAAGGTAAAATTGCTTAAGCTCTGTCTTGTCACTTAAGCCTCTGTACATTTCGCTTAAGCAGAAATTTGTCGCTTAAGCGAAAGCTTTGACCTTTAGCTTTTCCTATGATTCAATTTTCGCTTAAGTGACCTAAACCTGCTTAAGCGAAAAATACATAGGCTTCCAACAAAGGCAATAAAACTAACCTTAAATCCTAAACTTAATATTCTGAATCAATCCAACATGAACATAATAATACTAATCTCATGCATATATCACAGTATTCAACACATGAAAGCCTTATAATCTCACGCAAAAGCTAAGAATAATAGCATCATTAGACGCTTAGGTAACAGAGAAAGTGAGTTTATAGCAACTAATAACAATATTGAAGTCATGCCTTACGCATGTGTTATGTACTTGAGTTAAAAATGAAAGCTTGCCCTTGAACTGAATGTGAGAATAGAGACGTTTGGGGAAGATTAAAGTTCTAAACTTTGAGAGAAGGATAGAGAAGGGTTGGAATGAAAATGAGACATTGTGATTCCACTTTTTTAAAAACCAATAGTCGCATATTTTGCTTAAACTAGTTTCTATCACTTAAGCAAAAAGTCACTTAACTGAAATTTTTCGCTTTAGCGAACTGTGTAGCGAATAAGGCTTAAGCAATTTCTATATGGCTTAAGCAATTTTTACAGAATTTTTGGCGCTAAGAATATATTAGGTTACTTATTTATGAAGAAAAAAGTTTCTTCTATTTTTGCTCTTGGTGAAACATTCAAGTACAGGATATTATCATTGGTAAAGTTTAGTAAAGACTTATTTCACACTCACGGTGAGGATAAACAACACAAGTTTGTAGTATTAAACTCCATTTCGGGTTAGATTATGACAAAGAAAGTCTTCAAACATACTAAAGGTGCACATTTTACCATTACATTTGTTACTTAACATTACTAGAATAAATACTTATCATGTTTACTATTATCTTATTAGACTGAAGAATAAATGTCGCAAGGAAACTAAGTGTCGGGCAAGAGTTTGAGAGTCTTGAACAAACATGGCGATTTTGGTGTAAATATGGCAAGCTGGCAGGATTTGGAGTTAGGAAACAATATTTTAACAAGCGAAAGGTAGATGGTGCCATTATGGCTTGCAGATATGTTTATTGTAAAGAGGGACATCGGAAAGAAGATAAAAGAAAACCCCAAGTCACAAAACATCGACTAGAAACTAGAACTAAATGTCTTGCAAGGATATCATTGTCTTTGGCAAACAACAACAAATATGTCATTCATCAATTTGTTGAAGAGCATAATCACCTATTACAACTTCCAGAAATAACACACATGCTTGCTTCATATCGTAATATAACTGAAGTCTAAACTCATGAAATTGATTTGGTTGAGGCCTCTGGATTGTGACAAAAGGCATCATTTCAACTAATAAGCACACTTGCAGGACCTCGCGCTAATGTTAGGTATACTCGACTGGATGCAAAAAATTATTTGAGAGCTAAAAGACAAAAAGGAATGGTATACAGTGAGGTTGATTATCTAATGCAATACTTTCAACGACAATTGCTAGACAACCCAGCTTTTTTTCATGCGTACCAGATGGATGCAAAGAAGGAAATCATAAATGTTTTTTAGACAAATGCAAAGATGGTAATTGATTATGATTTTTTAGTGAAGTTGTATCACTGGACACTACATATTGTACCGATCGGGCTAATAGATCTCTAACATTATTTTTTCAGTTTCAACCATTACAAAGGTTTTGTTATTTTTGGAGCAACCTTGTTGTACGATGAAATAACTGAATCCTTTCAATGATTGTTTGAGATTTTTTTGGAAGCACACAACAACAAAGAACCTCAAACAATCTTCATAGATCAAGATCAAGCTATGGCCAAATCACTTGTCCATGTAATGCCGGAAACACATCATTCATTATGTACATGGCACTTGGCAATTTGATGAAAGGAGAAAGTCATTTTTTAAGAGATTTGAAAAGATGCATGTATGACTTTGATAATTCAATTGACTTTGAGGAAGCTTGGACGAAGTTCATTATAGAATACAATGTTGAACAAAATACTTGGATTACTTCACTATATTCCATAAAGGAGAAATGAGCATTATGTTATCTGAAAAATTGTTTAATCCTTAGAATGTGAAGTACTTCGATGAATGAAAGTTTAAATTATGATTTCAAGACTTGTATAAAACTTGGTGTTGACATTAAGCAATTCTTTGCTCACTTTGAACGGGTTGTTGAAGACAAGCATTACAATGAGCTTAAGTGTGAGTATGACTCCTGTCATAAGCTAGCCATGTTGTGATATGAGGTGTCACCAATCCTAATACAAATGGCCAAGGTTTATATACATATAGTGTATAATTTATTTCAACAAGAGTTTGCTCAATTTTTGGCATGTTGCATATCATTAAAGATTGAAACTCCTCCTTTGATTGAATATGTAATTACTAAAGTCAATCAACAAAGGTCATGAACAGTTACATTTGATAGTTCCTCAACTAATATCAATTGCTCTTGTCAAAAGTTTGAAACAATGGGCATACTTTGCTGTCATGCTTTGAAAGTGTTTGAAGCCAATGATGTAAAGGTTGTTTCTGACAAATACATACTAAAGAGATAGACAACAGAAGGCCGTTGTGGGATTATTCACAATGTAAAAGGCATACAATTAAAAGAAGATCATATACTTTCTACTACACGAAGATACCGACAACTATCATATAAAATGATTAAGTTGGCCTCTGAGGCTTCTAGTTCAGAAGAATATTATCAATTAGTGAATGACATTATTAACACTTTAGTGGGCCACATCACAAAGCTTTGCTTAAAAATACAAGATAGTGACAAGAATACGGATAATGGTGTAAATAAGGTCACTAATCAGGGTACACAACCTAAGAGATTCAAGCAATGACCAACCATTAAGAGGAAGGGTCTAAAATATTCAAGGAAAATTTATTTAAATAATGCTAATTTAAAAACTAATTCTTAAAATAAGATTTTTTTAAACATATTCCCTGTCTGGTGTGAAATTGGCTATGTCATCACCTATATCGCACCTGCATGTACGATAGCCTATTTTTTTAATTTTTTAATATACTATCGGTAACCACTAGACGATACTCTATGAGACTTAAACACATGGAGGCAAACAATTTTGAGTAAAATAGAAAAAGGAAAAAAATAAAAAATTTAAATGTTATTGGACAGATAAGGGCGATACCTGCAACGTGTCATCTTGGCATTTGTATCGTCTTAATAGCGACAATACCCTTTCAAAATCAACAGTTAGGACAAATGGGACATGTGTTAAATATTGTGCTGTATCGACTATGATTATACGATAAGTCTATCAGTGCATCAGTGGCGATAGTCATGGTGATTTCGACACGTGACATTGTGAATACTGGTGGCGCGAAAGGCTTCTTTCTTTCCCAGCCCATCGTCTTCCAATAACACCGGTAGAAGCATTCTCATTTTCTCCTACCCGACTATTTGTTGATTTTTCAGTATTAATGTGAACTATATTCAAAGGTAAAAGTTGTCATTTGCCAATAAATATGTTTATTTTATTTGTAAAAAAATTTAACAGTTTGTTATATTTTGAATCTTTGCATGTGCCTGTAGCAGATAATATACAAGTCAAAACTGCATTTTAATCGGCAAAAGAGGTTAGTGAAAAATAATAATATTATGTATGATTATTTTGTAACTTATTTTAGTGTTTATATATTATTTGCTTAATTTAATGTAAAAATAATTAAAAATGCAATATTTGATTTAATTTTTTTCTTAAAAATATATTTAAAAGTTGATTAATTGTTGTTATAGTTAATTATGAAGTTTAACATTAAATAGAACAATTTATAATATGTTTGCATTTAAGTGCAGTTGTGAAAAAAAATGTAAATTTTGTGTAAAATATTTAGTAAAGTCACTAAAAATAGATTAATATTTATTTAGTTGTGAATAAAATAAATGTTTCGTTGAGTATTTTTATAAAATAGTAAATTAAAATTAAAGTAATTTATAATCTAGAATTACAACATAATAATATATTAAGTTAGTTAAGAAGAAAAATGGATAATTAGTTAATTTAAAAACTTAAAATTGCATAATAAAACATAATAAATTAAATAAAATTTGTAAAATAATTCATTATTAATAAGATTAATTAGAAGGACAAAATAAAGGTATAAAAAGTAAAATTTGATGAAACATGTGAAAAATGTAGAATAAATTTGCGTAGACTAAAACAAAATGTTGATGTAAAAAAATTTAAAAAGCAGTAAACAAATTTAAAATTTGTTACCAAAAAAATTAAAAATAACAAAATTTCAAATGATTAAAATTATAAATAAATTTAATGTTAATGACAATGCGAAGAAGAAATTAGAAATATAATTGAAATAGAATATACGTATATTTAAAATAATACAAATGTAATATCGTTTAAAAATAATAATTATGAAAAATAAATTTTTTTCAGAATAGAAAATCTATATAACTTATTTGAATTGTATTGAAAGTATATTATATAATTGATTGTTAAAATTGTCAATTATTATGTAACTTGGTTGACTAAATTTGTAGTTGTGTATTTAGATAATATAAATATTAATTTGACCATTTTATTGTCATGTTTAATATGTTGATAATACAAACATTTTTTTTTAAATTATCAGATGACATCATCTTCTTCACAAGGTCTAGTGATTAATCAATGACCTGAGGATCCATCATTGTTGCGTTTTCAAAGTATACATGTGTCTAAACACATTTGGGATAGTCGAGAGTATCCCATGATGAAGGTTAGAAAGTATCAGTTTATACCAAGTGGCCCAGACGGTGTTGTAGCGAAGATTCTACCACATTTGGAGCTGGCTAGCTTTGATGTAGTGGTACAACTTGCCAACTTTCCATTAGATAGGCATTTGATCACCGCATTAGTTGAAAGATGGAGGCTTAAGACACACACTTTTCATATGCCACTAGGAGAATGCACCATAACGCTTCAAGATATAGCTATAAAAATAAGTCTTCAAGTAGATGGGCTTCTAGTATTTGCAGCTACCAGCCACAGATAGTTATGGATAGTTTAGGTGTTAGGCCACCACCCGAGACATTTGTGGGAAACAGCCTGAAGCTTACTTGGTTAGACCAACATTTCTCAAACGTTGCTATGCATAATTAGAACGAGCTTGAACTGACGAGATTCGCTAGAGCGTATATTATGAGATTGATTGAAGGGTTTATGTTAGCCGATCACTCCAGCAGTAGAGTTACAATTCGATATTTGCCTTTACTTGAGGACTTTGCCATCACAGGATAGTATAGCTGGGGAAGAGCAACTCTTAGTTTTTTATATAGAGAATTATGCATGGCGACAAACATTGACAGAGTTGCCATTAGAGGATTGACTCCATTGTTGGTTATGTGGGCGTGGGATATGTTTTCATGTTTGGCTCCTCCCTCACCTCCACATTTGTGGCATGATCTTCCATATGGTGCTAGGTATGCAATCATATAACTTTTGTACTTTTATAAATTTCCATTTAACTTTAATTTTTTTTTTATAGTAACTTACTTTACTTTGTTATTGTTTAGGTGGTTAGTTAATTGGGTGCCCAGAAAGGCGAAGAAGGATGTTGCATATTATAGATATAAACTTGATCATCTTAAACAAGACGAGGTATTATTTAATCTCAAATACTTAAATAAATATTATAAATATTGAAATGTGTGTGTCATATTGAATCTTAATAATTATTTTGCAGATTTTTTGGCAGCCTTATAATTAGGATATACTTGAGTCATTGCCCCCCATATGCTTACAAGGGATGAACATTTGGAGGTCAGTAGTGCCTTTGATTTGCATTCAGATCTGTGAATGGCACCAACCAAACCGTGTAATGCGTCAGTTTGGAATGGTGCAACATATTCCTCGTGTTCCTTACTAACTTGATGCATTGCATGACATCACACTTAGATGGAAGATATGAGAGAATTGGAATGATAAGTTTAGACAGGTTTTAGCATTATGGGAGAGACGCACTGATTGGGTTTTCAGTAATGGCCCTCAAGAGGGATTACTGAGTTCCAATTTGGAGTACATGCGGTGGTATATGACGGTTACTAGACGGTGGATGACAAGAGATGCAGCAGTTTTTTCACTACTGGTATGTTTTTGAATTTTCCCTCGTGGTATGTATATACAATATGACAAATATGTTTTTAAAAACTATTTTTAATGAAACATATACTACCTCCTTATGCAATGCAGTGAGATGCACATGAGAGGACATACTAATTGGTTACTGATGGCAAAGATTCATTCACATTCAATGAGCTACGTACATTAAGTGAGACCATGTTGTCTTTACAAAGTGAACAAGCACGCATCTTGGAACCAGCCTCGTCATTTGACCAACCTGTTCAGAGTGGACGCACAAAGGACCCTCATATTGATCTTGGACAGCATAAGGGACGTAAGGAAGAGAGAGGTCTGGAACGACGTAGGATACAGGTGCAAGCGGCAGCATGGTCTATACCCCCCACACCAGTTAGACAAGACAGGTTGTATTACGTCCCTTCACATATTCCATTCATCCCTTCTCAATGTACACTTGATTCATATTTTCACTTATCACAACCAACCACACAAGTTGGGTCTCCATTTAGTGGAGGACAAGAGTATGTTTCCGACTTCCATCATTTCATGACTCTCCCACCATATGATCCGTCATTGTTCACACCATCCGCACTAGGTCCATTGTATGAGACAGGTGGAGGGTCTTGTGCAGAGCCACTGGGGGATACTGGCATTGATCTCAATGAACAGTTTAGAGTGGTTGCAGATCCTGGAAAGCCACATGTGCGACATAATCCTCATCAAGATGCTAGAGATCGACCTCGTCATTGCATATTGACGCCACATGTGGATCATGATCAGCACGGAGGACAATGATATTACCGTTAAATAGACCCACTTTTCTTTGGATGTGTTTCACTTCACATGTTTATATTTATCTATGCCACAATTCTGATTAAATATTTTATGAATTTATCGCTTTGTATCTCAATGTCCTCGTATCGTTTTAAATTTACATTAGTAAAAAATGTACCCCTGTTAATGAAAGGGAACACTATATGTTGAATGGCTGATTGACAACAATAATATTAGCCTTTGAATAATATATTTACTTGTACAATTAATACCCCTTAATTATTATTAAAAATCATCCTTTTCTATATAATAATTTAAATATTTATCATTACATTAATAATACAAATGCAAACAATTTTCATAATATTCCAAATAATAACTCATGCCATTATATTTAATAAAAATAAATAATTTATTTATAAACCGTGTACACTATTTAAATTGCATATAAACATTTGTTTTTCCTCCAAATAATAACTTTATACATGTTATGAGTAAATTAAGCAAAAGAGAAAATTAATTTCTGCATAAGACTAAAAATTATAATTGCTTTGCAATGCAATAATTAAAATACTCATAATAATGATCATGTGAAAGAGATAAATCATAATATTATCATGCTGGGTTATACGTCATTTGTGAGTGAAGGTATTACAAATATACCTTGCAGACCTGTGAAGGAACACATGTGTCTTTATATCAATTTGTATGCCTTGCCAGCACACCAATGTTAGCAATATTAAAATGCAAACCACTATAAAAAGTTAGACTCCAAGTACCCCCAGCATAAGAACCGGCTTTGGTGTAAATGAGGATTCAATATATCAAACATTCCAAATCAAAATATTACACAACAGACTCAAATTATGACAAAGACATAATACTAAACACAATGAAATTGGTTCCATCACCAATATGATAATACCTTAACACTCTATTACGGATTATTCTCGGGTGTTCGACTTTGTATTGGACAATGACGATGGTTGTGACCAATTTGTTTACACAAAGAACATTGTTGACGTGGTTGAGAGTCCACCCAATCCATTTCATTTTTAATACGTGTGGACTTTGGTCGACCTTTTCCTCTGATTCTGTGTATGTCAGGTAATAACTTCCATTCGTTGGATGTTAAGGTGTTATTTTCATTTCCAAGAGGCCACCAATGTGATGAGTATGCATTAACAACATATTGCATCGAATATACTGGATCAACCCATTGCCAATAATCTATACTGATGATGCACAAGCAGTTATGACATGTGAACATGGAAATTAATATGATTAAAACTTTCCACATTGACAATATTTATTGGATAATATGACAGCAAACTTATTACCACCTCGTTGCATGACAGGATTAAATGCCTTTTCTACTTCAAACCTTGTTCTTTCAATGTTATATCATCAAACTTGATGTGAAGACGCTTCCTCTTGATTTTTTTTCCATTTGTTGCATTAATTTACAACAATATCTTTAACCGTTATTTAGTTCTCTTGTTGCTTCTTCACCACGCTTAACAAAATATTCAACTAAATATGAATACGTACATTTTACCAGTGTAACTATTGGTAAATTTCTTGCTCCTTTAAAAATTTTGTTAACTGCCTCTGATAAATTTGTTGTCATATGTCCATAACGCCCTTCTTGATCGTCATACGTCAAACTCCACTTTTCTTTGGAGATACAATCGATTCAGCTTTTTATTTCCTCTAACTAGTTACGAAATTGTTGCAATTTGTCTTCAAATTTGTCATAATAGTAATAGTCAAAATAATAATCTTTCCACCCAATCCATGTAAATTATAAAAACATAGTATGTACCTAATTTGATTAGCTCTTTCTTCAAAATAGGATTCTTGAATTGTTGATTAAAATTGTTTGCTATATGACGAATGCAATATACATGATATGCATTGAGAGATTGCCATCAAATATGTGGATTAGAAACTGCACCTTTTATACTTTGATGTTTTTAAGATATTAAAGAGATTCCTGCCTTTTCTATAACATGAAGACGAATGAGAGCCAAAAACCATTCTCATGCAGACAAAGTTTCCCCTTCCACAATTGCAAATGCAATTGGAAGTACACAGTTATTTCTATCTTGAGTGGTAGCTATCAATAAATTTTGTCAATATTTACCATACAAGAATGTACCATCAACTTGTATTAAAGGCTTGCAAAAATCGAAAGTAGATATGCATTGTCTGAATGACCAAAATAAGCGATGAAATACTTTATATTTATTGTCAACTTGGTGATCCTTCACATAGTCATTGGTTTCAATCTTATAAATAGACCCACGAGCATGTAATTGCATGTACTTTAACCATCTAGGCAATGTTGCATATGATTCATCCCAATCACCAAAAACCTTTACTATAGCTTTTTGTTTAGCCTTCCATGCTTTTTTGTAAGAAACTTGATAACCAAATTGACCATTAATTTTTTCTTGAATTAATATTATTGGCACTGACGGTTGTTCTTTTATCATACCTACAAGATTTAAGAAGATGAAATTTATTAATGTTCTTCATTAAATTTTACAATATTCAAATGAATAGTTATAATTAGTTTAGTAAAAGTTACCAAGAACACAAGAGCTAATAAAGTTTGAATCAAGTTTTTTGTGGTCTAGAGACATAATTAGATTAACACATGTATGTGTTCCACCACATCTTGTGATTTTTCATTTCTGGTAATTTTTGCCCAATGATGCTCTAACTCTCTAAGGGCATCCACTTGTATGATTTGGACACTTTATATACAATTTTGTTGGTTTTGATTCTACCACAAAATAACTTTGATATGCCTTCATTACAAAATGTTTAATAGCCATTTTAACATTATCTTTAGACTCAAACACTTGGCCAACATACAATGCATCACCCTCCTTCTATGTTTCATCTACATGAATATCTAAATTTTCCATTTCTTGATCAACATGTTTCCAATTAATATAAGTATAATTCTGACTTGAATTCCAAAAGGGAGTTTCAATCACGCCTGCATTAAAATGAAATACAACAATTAATAAACTTTTTTCATGGAACATATTAATCAAAACACAAACATTACTACCTCCATGTTGTGCATTTTCATGACTATTCAATATCGAATTTGTTGCACCCTCCATGTTAGTATCAAATGAACTATTATCACAAAATCAGTCATCTTGTAATAATAAATTAAATCCACATACAACAATATTTATCAGTCAAAATTAACAATTTATTCTAAATCATTTAAATTTTGCATCAAACATATAATTACAAAATTCACATATGCAACATCAAATTATAAACATAACATATCATTAAATTTTAATAGTTTATGTTTTCTATTTTATATAAAACTAAAATAAACATTTAACTATATTTTTGTCTTATTTTTACAACTTTAATAGTTTATTTTATTAAGTATATTTTATTAACAGTGATAAATAATTTTTATTTATAATATTTATTTTATAAAATATACTTTCTATATGTAATTCTTAGTATACATACCTAATTATAAGACTAGGCATGCAAGATTAAATAATATTGCATTAATATATAGTCAAAAAAATTTCTGCAATTTTTTAACACATAATAAGATACTACAATGATATTAAAATAAAATCTTAACATTATTTATAGATTATTTTTTTCTAATAATAAAATTTCTATCACACTAATCGATTTTATTTTAACTACTAAATAAAAATAATATTCCCATTAAAATAACAAATATAAAATTTAATCTAAACAAAAAATAATCAAAACTCAAAACTCAACAAAATAAATAACATAATCTAATTTGGGCTCACAGACGGTGGTTCTTCCTTCCGGAACGTAAGGCTAAATGCAAACCTTTTTTCTTCCTTCAACAATGTAAGGCAATGCGAAGAGGGCGATATATATACCATCGCAGTTATAGCTTCTTTTTTTTTCATTGCATCAATTATAACCAGCGTATATTCATACGTGTTAAGTGCCTAATTGTACCGCATTCTGCAAACTGATAGCGGTGACGCAGCTTGACCAACGATTTTTGCAATCGTTTAAGATCATCCGATATACTTATTCAGTTGACACGTGTCATTCATTCACATGTATCGCCTATTGATAGCTGATGGCGTTGACGCATTTTAACTGACGACTTATTTATCATTTAAAAACGAACGATATACCTCTAATTTTGACATTTGTCTACCTCTAAGCAAGTGTCGGTTAGTCACCACCAATAGTGTATTAAAAAATTAAAAAAATAGGTCATCGTACATGCAGGTGCGATACAGGTGATGACATGGCCAAATTTGCACCAGACAGGGAATATGTTTAAAATAAACCCTATTTTAAGAATTAGTTTTTAAATTAGCATTATTTAAATAAATTTGCCAAGATTCAAAGGTTGGATTGAATTACAAGCAAAAAGAAAGAAGAACAAAACTTCAACTTTAGGTTAATCAGTAACTCAGTACTTTCTTATGATTACTTTAATTATCAATTAATACATTTATTTTAACTTTCTTATTATAACCATATAATAAATTTTGTTATCATTGAATGTTTTAAGGATACCAACCAATGCTCTCGGATTCATTTGAAGTACATTGTTCGGCACCTCCATGTTATGATCCCCTCAAACATTAGTCAATCAATTAAGTTTTACAGATTTGTTAACAGTAAGACTCTCAACTTAAATCAAACCAAATATCATGATTTTTTTTTTCATCTATTATTGTTTGTAATGTCTCTTCTTATTTTGCAGGGACAACTTCATGATATCAATACTTCAATCCTTGATCAAATTTGATTACGCAATTACCAAAACTTCTTTTGTTTCAAAGCTAAATATGTATTTATCAACTCTTTTTTGTCTAACATGTAAGTTTGAAAAATTTATGTAATCGAGTTTATTTTGGCCCTCTTAAATGCTGTCCGTATTAGGATTAGTTAACTTTCGCGTAAGCGACCACAATTTGCTTAAGCTTATCTATTCTGGCTTGATTTCTTTTGAACGTGGGCCAACGCATATATATATATATATATATATATATATATATATATATATATATATTTCACTTAAGCTACATAACTTTGCTTAAGCGATTATATCAAGTTGTATAGGTGAATGCATTTTCTAATAAATTCGCTTAAGTGGATAAAATTCGCCTTAAGCTAAAAAAGTTTCGCTGGATTTGTAAAACTCTGGCTCAAGTCCTACCAAAATTTGTTTAAGCTATTTAAAATTCACTCAAGTTAATTATACTACTTGAAACATGTGCTCTTTGTTTTACGTTCGTTCAATAATAATTAAATTTGCTGGTTTTGACTTGAGTGAGACGAGAATAGCTTAAACTATTAATGATTAGCTTAAGCAAAATAGGTGACTAAAAAACATATTTTTTTAGTTTATTTTTATTTTAAATTTTTTTTTTTTACTTGAGAGGAATTAAACAATTTTAAATTAGCTTAAGTTAAAGTTGGTAGCTTAAGCAAATTTTGCTTTCAAATCTTTTCTGACTCATTTAGACGTATTTTTAAGTATTCAAGCCCTTTCATCAATTATTTAAATAAAAAAAATTTGCTTAAGCAAGTCAAAAACTCTACCCTACAGTTTCCGCTACAGTTTCTGCCAAAATTATATGCAATCTGGATCCGTTTTTTCCAATATGACTGCACTTGATCCCTTCCCATGATTTGATATATTGTCAGTGTTTGCGCAGCATAATTTGGCTCTAGTGTCCCTTGCTGAAAAGTAACATTTGTTAACTCAAACACAAGTATGGAAATTAAATAAAAAAAAAAACAAATAGGACAAGTTATATTATAATTATAATTATAATCTCTGCTAATTTATCATCCGACTCATCTAGCTACTGGCGGAAGCATAGGCACGTGGAATTTGCAATAGCGCACGGCGGTGCATATGAAACATGCTAAAATTAGGTAGGAAAGACAGATCATTCTAATTTCCCGGTTGCCATTAAGAGTAATAATAGTTTTGAGGAATGATACCTACCTTCATGACACTTTATTATTGTTAAAATTTATAAAAAAATTAAAAATATACAAAAAAATCTTAATTTAAAAGTGAAAAAATTTATTTATATCATTTTTATAAATTTTAATAAAATTAGCTAATAATAAAATATGTGTTGCAAAAAATGTATTAAAGAGTGTGTTGTTAGTATTATTCTAATAGTTTTATATCCATTATTTTTTATTACATTATTCTTTATTTATATTTTTAAAGCTTTTTCTATTTTTTCTTATATATTTCTTCTTTTACATATCCCAAATCTGATTTTAAGAATGTCAAAAGAGCATTTTTCAGTGATTGATCAAGATTTAAAAGTGCAATGAATAATTTTTATTTAAAATGAAGCTTTTAAATTTAATTATTGATTTATATGATGATATCGTAATTATTAATTATGTATATAAAAGATTACATAATTCAAACATTTTTATAACATATAATTTAATAATTATTATTTAAAATAAAGTAAGACTGTAAAGTTATATCAATTAATTTTTAAATTATATAAAAATTTATAAATTCAATTTATTTTATGAGAATTTTAAATACATTGGTTTAATTAATTATTTTTTTGATAAAAATATTATAAATATTTTATTAAATTAGATAATTGAAGTCATCATATGCTGTTCTTGTGTGTATAATTTTTTAAAAAATTTAAATTTTTTTTAGCATATTATATATATATATATATTATGAGTTTTTATTATCAAATGAGATTATTATTTTTTCCTTCACTGTATTATGTTACTTCTGAATATTTAAATTATTTTAATTCAGTTTTAATTATTTTACTTTATTTTTTAAAAATTTTAAACTTTATCTCTTAGTAATTCTATTTAATATCATAAAATATTTATCATTTATAAGTATGTTTAACATATGTTTTAAAATTTTATTTAAAATATTTTAATTTAATAATATTTATATAATACACCCTATAGCATACCCTTTTCCATGAAGAGAGGAAAAAGAAAGAAAACACAAACACAAACACAAACACAAACTCACCTACAATAATGCTGAAGACAACGAAAGCAATGTTTAAGATTCGGCTTAGGTATATTCTGCAACATGTTTGATTAGTTCTGTTTCATTCTCAATAATGAAACATTATTGGGGGAGAGGTGGAGCCAAAACATTACCAGCCTCACAAAACTGGTAATAGGGAAAGAGAAACTCTCGCACCTCATCCCCTGTGAAAGCAGCCAATGAGTATATGCCTACTCATCCTTCACATGTGGTATCAAATTAACACATCAATATATGGTCAATACAAAAGCCACCGCAATCTGTCTTGGAAAATGCATTATTATATGCAATTGAAAAGTGACTGAGAAGAATGAGCAACATCATCGTATGACTCAGCAATTTCTACGTCAAAAACAATCGTATGGGAAAACTCATTCCTGAAGCAGGCTATGATTAATGTTGCAGTTGAACTTGGGTTTGGAATCATATTGAATCAAATAACCGCTAATTAAGTATTATTGACCATCGTTGTGATTGTTTAGCTAAAGCTAATGTATATTCCAATCAAATAATTAATAGATGGACTTAAAAATACACGTAAGATAGACACATTTTGTTTACAATTTGGATTCCTCGGTACATGTTAAGCTTCTAGACTCTTCATATGCCTCCGTGGCGTCTTCATATCTTTGATGAGTCATCGCCAAATCTCCTACTTCTTAGTTCCTTCGTTGAATCGTTGAATCGTTGAATCGTTGAATCGTACGTTCTCTGTTTTTTCAGGATCTTGTTTTATTGGTGCGGAGAATTTAGGTTACGTGTGGACCATAAGAAAGGTTAGTGATTCTTATGTCTATTGTTCTTGTTCTTTGGCCTTTATTTGCACAATTATTAATTATCACCTTTTTAATATTATTGGTACGCGTTACCATGATCAGTGTAATTGGTACCCCATTATTATTTACTTTCCGTCTTTGATTTAACGTTCTTAACTTCTAAAGGGCGTACCCTCCTTCGTTTTCTTTTGGAAATTATATTCATATTTTATTTTTGAAAAAAATATTATAGGTATTAATACACTTATAAATCTAAATATTAAGGGAATTAATCAATAAATATTATTAGTAACATTTTTAATAAAAATATTTAATTTTTATTCTTTAATCAATTCAGCGTTTGTCATAAAAAAAAACTTTTTAATGATAACTGTGTATTGGATTGATGTTATTATATATGTATTCGCGTTCGAAATCACACGTAAAGGTTATAAATACTTTTAACTGTATTATTTTTAACTTTTACTTTTAAATTCTTATACTACTACAAATTGAAATATCATAATAATTATAAAAATTATAACATTTCAGAATCCCTATAATGACTCATTTATTATTTAAGAAAACAGTCATTTGTTATAATTTGTTATATGTTAATTCTAAATTTACTATATATATATATATATATATATTATTTTTATGTGTAACAACTTGTTATTAACCGCATCACTTAAAGTTAAAAAAATATAATTAGAAATAGAAATAAATTAAACTGTCTGACATAGTCTACAACTTAATTTTTTTAAAGTGTAACTCAACTTGATTTATTTTAGTAACAAATTTGATTTAGGCTTAATTAATTAAATAAATAAAGTTTAAATTTAAAAAAAAAAACTTGTTAAATTTATTAGAATGACCTATTTAAAACTCATAAAATTTATAATAATATATTAAATAATTTTATATAAAATTTATTATTATATTATATTAAATAAATTAAATTTTAAAAAAATAAATTTTAAATTAAAAATTTTAATACTTTTTGTTAAAGTTAAAAAATGTCTCTACTACATATTCAGTCTTAAAGGGGCAAAATGACTGAACCCAAATGTATAAGGTGAATACCACACGAGACACCAATTGATAAGCCTAAAAAAGGTCACAATTGGGTGCTAAGTACTGATGATGTCGGGCAGGATTTAGTAGCTCGCTCCCCTTGCTGGTGGTCTTGGGGCCTTAGCCGGCAGGAAAACTCCCACTAAGAAAGCAACATGTAAAGTGAAAACTAGTGACTCCATACCCTGCCCTACCCTAGAACTCATGTATCCAGTTCCTCCTTAGTATGTTTGTTAAGAATTTTTGTGTTATTGTTATTTGATTTATTTTATATGTATAACGGCAATTTACATTTATATTGTGTGGATTATGTCTATTACTGATTTATCCTATCTATCGTTTTTTTACGTACTTATTTATATTATATATAATTTTTTTACTATTTTTTTAAGTTAACAAAAATATCTTCTCCAATTGATAGTAATAAAATAATTTTTTATTTGAAGGACTTAATAAGTAAGCCATTAAAAAAGTTAATAAACCAAAATAAACTTTTAAAAAGATTATACTAAATTTAATACAAAGTCTAATAGGCTAGATTTAAACTTAAAAATTATTAAATAGGTCAGACATATTTATATAAAGTCTAGTCTTCTATTTTTATTCCTAAATACAATTATACATAATAATAATAATAACACTATTCTATCTGATTCAATATTTGTCATGCATGTTTTCAAATACAAATGATGACCATAATATGATTTCAATATTTGTCATGCATGGTTTCAAATACAAATAATGACCATAATATGATTTAATTGTATGTATATATACATTTTTTTTCTATATATATTTGGTATTATTTATTAATTAAAATTTTATATTGATAATTTATGATAATATTAAATGTTTATTTTTTATTTATCAAAATACAATTTAATTTTTAATTAAAAAAACATAAAAAAATACCTAAATAACAATACGTATATGTGATATTGGATGAAAAATGGTACCAAAAACTTGAAACCGAAGGCCGGAATGAAAAAAAAAAAAAAGAAGGGATAAACAAATGTTGATAAGCTATAAGAAGAAAGCTATAACTTGTAAGTGATTAATTTCTCACTTGTGTCATCTAATAAGGTGGTGAAAAGATAATACATGAAGAACATGTAAGCATGTGGATATATTATTATGATTTTAATAAAATGAAAAAAAAATACATAAATCCAATGTAATGATGAAGAATTTTAGAGTTGGCTTGATTAAAAAGATTTTTTTTTAATTTTAATGTGAAAAAGTTATAAAATAATATTACAAATATTTATAAATAAAACAATATGATATTTTTATTATAAACAATTAATCATGTTTAAGAAATAAAAAGATATATATAATAAATTTTTATAAAAAATATATTATAATTTTTATTTTTTTAATGTTATTAAACACATTAAAATAATATTTTTATAAAGATTTTGTTAGCCTTACCTTTTAGAGCTGAAAATAATAATTAATAATAATAAAATTTTAAAAGAAAAAAATATTTATTATATTTTTATAATTTCAACTGTATACCTTTTTTATACAAATTTTTTATCTTTACTTAAGCTTAATCTTAAAGGTTGAGATTAACTAACCCTTCTTATAATTATACAAAAACAATATTTTCTCTCTCTAATGATACCCTTAAATTAATTTATAAAATTGAGAGCCGATTTGCAGGCCAATCAACTAGTTACAGAATGCAGACCCAAAAGAAAAATGAATTGGTTAGGAAAACAATGAACGAGTCAGAAATGATTGGGAATAAAAAAACACAGGGCCACCAACCTCAATTATTAGTTAAAATAAACCGTAGTATTATGGTAAGTGAACAGTTCATGTGACGTGCTGGTCCATGCCACCAAGAGCAACCCTATAAATATGGTCATGTGGTAAAATGCATCTCACAGTTGTCTGATTCAGTTTACAAATCTGTGCACTTTTCTGTGTCGTTTGGCCAATCCATTCCGCCCCCTTTTATTCTTTTTGTGTGTCAAAACTTTTCATTGTGTGAATTGTTGAACATTCCTCGTTTGGTTTCACCAATGGGCACAATTGCTCCCTCCTCCGATCTTCCTTGTTCTTATGTTCCTGTACCCGATGGACCCCACTCTCCTGATGAACCTCGTAAACAGCTGAAGGAGGTGCTTGTGAATGTGATCTTTTGTGGGTTGCTAGTAGTTGTTGTGTCCTTGGTGGCCTTTAATGGCTACAGGGCATATTCAAATGAACACGGAGAAGTGTCATTGCCAACGTTAACTTTCAATGAATTAGAATTGCCCCCCAAAACAGTGCCTTGGTCAACTTGGCAACCTATTTCACGTGGCGTGTCTGCAGGGGTCTCTGAGAAGTCTAATCGGTTATTCAGCAGCAACAATGGGAATGGAGGATTATATTCTTGGAACAATAGCATGCTTTCATGGCAAAGAACAGCTTTCCATTTTCAGCCCGAGAAGAATTGGATGAACGGTACGTAATTCATTTCACATAATTTGCCTCAGTCAATGACGTGGTCAAAATTAACTCCAGCATTAAATTAAGCCCTCACGTTATTATCCAAAATGTTTGGGAAGAATAATGGATTTTTGAAATGTTTAGCATTGGAGATTCTGTTGGTGAAATGTTTCCCTAGTCACATTAAATTGGATATGCGTTTCCAAGCATCATGGCCCGGAGAAGGAGGACATTATTAAAAAACAAGAAAAAGGGAAAGAACAAATAGTGATTAAAAAAATATTAAAATTAAGCTATGTTACTGTGCACTTATTTTTAAACTTAATTTGTTTTTAAAAATATAGACGACAATCAAATAACTTTATAGCAGCACGAGATAGTAAAATATTTAAAAAAGATAAAAGTAGTTTTTCCAGCTTTAATTAGGAAATTAAAGTTGAAACCATGGTTAAATCAGAATCAGCTATCACTGCAGAAATCCCTTCTTAAAATTACTCTTTCAATTGAAATTAAAAAAAAAAAGTTATTAATGTTGACTGTTTGTGACACTAATTTCTTCTCCTCCTTGTCGGGTGATTTTGGCTTGTTCTGACGGGGAATCTTGGCTTGCTCTGCTTCAGATCCTAATGGTAAGATTTCCAACTGATTTTACATAACCGCCTTTCATTTTTCAAGTCTTTTCTTGTTCTTTATATCGTTATATCCTACACTCAGAAGCTACGAAGCCTAGATGCTTAGTGCAACACAAATACAGAAATAAAAAAATAATAATTTAAGATCCGAAACAGTTTAAATACGTTAATATGAATTTAAAAAAATATACATATACAAAATATTTATAAAAAAATATTAATGATTTATTTATATTAATATGTTATATTTAAATATCAATAATCATATTTTATAAAAAAAATATATGAAATTATTTTTTTTCTAAGTAATTAAGTCAAAATATTTTTTCTAGTATAAACACATAAAAAAATTATATATTTTATTTTTTATTTAAATTAAAATTTCATAAAAGAATTAGTAGTTTTATTTAAAAAATATAAAATTATTAAAAACTTTTTTTTATCTTTATACTATTTAATTCTATCTAGAGTAATGTTTCAGTAGTATTAGGTTAGAAATTAATTTTTTAAAATAAATTAAATTATAAATACTTTTGAGATAAGTATCTAAATACATAGATACTTTTGCTGCTTTGAAATATTGGCTTCATAGTTTTGAGCAATTTTTGTATGAATTTGATTCAGGTCCAATGTACTACCAAGGGTGGTATCACTTCTTCTACCAGTACAATCCGGAAGGTGCAGTCTGGGGAGACATAGTTTGGGGACACGCAGTGTCAAGGGACTTAATCCACTGGCTTCACCTTCCACTAGCAATGGTGGCTGATCAATGGTACGACAAAAACGGTGTGTGGACTGGCTCTGCCACCATCTTGCCCGATGGTCAAATCATCATGTTATACACTGGTTCCACCAACGACTCTGTGCAGGTGCAAAACCTTGCATACCCCGCCGACCCATCTGATCCTCTCCTCATTGATTGGATCAAATACCCTTCAAACCCTGTCCTGTTCCCACCACCAGGCATTGGAACCAAGGATTTTCGTGACCCCACCACCGCTTGGCTCACCTCTGAAGGAAAGTGGCGCATTTCCATTGGCTCTAAGCTTAACAAAACTGGCATTGCCTTGGTTTATGACACCCTTGACTTCAAAACCTTCGAGCGCGTAGAGGGACTGCTTCATGCTGTGCCTTCCACTGGCATGTGGGAGTGTGTTGACTTTTTCCCTGTGTCAAGCAAGGCTGAAAATGGCTTGGATACTTCCGTTAATGGGGCTGATGTGAAGCATGTGGTGAAGGTTAGCTTGGATGATGATAGACATGATTACTATGCATTGGGGAGTTATGATGAGAAGAGTGTTAAGTTCACACCAGATGACTCGAAGAACGATGTTGGTATTGGACTGAGGTATGACTATGGTATATTCTATGCTTCCAAGACATTTTATGATCAGAGTAAAGGGAGGAGAGTGTTGTGGGGTTGGATTGGAGAGTCTGATAGTGAATATGCTGATGTGGCCAAAGGTTGGGCATCTGTTCAGGTATCTTAATGCTACGGTTACCCGTTTTTTGTGCGTTTTTAACTACCACTTTATTGGCTAGCTAGCAATAACGGTTATATTTTAATTGTACACTATAGGGTATTCCAAGAACAGTGATGCTTGATAAGAAAACTGGTAGCAACTTACTCCAATGGCCTGTTGAGGAGGTGGAGAGTTTGAGATTGAGAAGCGATGAGTTTGAACACTTGAAGACAAAGCCAGGGTCAGTGGTACCACTAGATGTAGGAACAGCTACACAGGTTTGTGCCCATGTTAATTTTCTTATAGGAGACCATAAAGTTATATAATTAAGTGACATGATATTGAATACGACCTGCGAATGGAACAGTTGGACATTGTAGCTGAGTTTGATATAGATAAAGAAAGCTTGGAGAAAACAGCTGAGTCGAATGTGGAGTACAAGTGTGGCAGCAGTGGAGGAGCAGCTGCACGGGGTGCCTTAGGACCTTTTGGTCTTCTGGTTCTGGCAGATGATGGCCTTTCTGAATACACTCCCGTATACTTTTATGTTGTTAAAGGAAGTGATGGGCATCTTAAGACTTCCTTGTGCTCTGATCAATCAAGGTATTAATTACTTTACACTAGTATTTTGTTTTGAACTTGAACAAGTGTTATTTAACATAAAATACAATGTTGAATTCATTACATCTTTTTGGTAGGTCTTCTCTGGCAAATGATGTTGATAAGAAAATCTTTGGAAGCTCTGTTCCAGTACTCAAGGATGAAAAGCTGTCTGTAAGGATATTGGTAAGTTAATTCTAGCAATTATCTATACTTTTCTCGCTCAAAGTATTATTATTATTATACGTAATAAAGTTTGATTTTTTATGAAATGTGTTAGGTTGACCATTCTGTAGTAGAAAGTTATGGTCAAGGTGGAAGGACGTGCGTGACATCCCGGGTTTATCCAACAAGAGCAATCTACGGAGCTGCACGCTTGTTTTTGTTCAATAATGCTACTGAGGCCTCTGTGATTGCCTCAATTAAGGTTTGGCAGATGAATTCAGCGTTCATACGGCCATTCCACCGTGACCAGAGGGATTAAATTAAAAGGGACTTGCAAGTGAGTGTAACAATTACACAGTAAAAGATGTTGGATGGGCATTCACATACCCTTCTCTTCCACCCACATAAAGTTCAGGAACAGGAATCACCAAAGTGAGGGTTATTCAACAAAATCCACTGCTCCCTCACTTTTTGTCCAAATCCTTTTTGAGTAGCCTTTGTTGTAAAAGGGTCGCTCCTGGGTGAGCGCCATTAACTTTCCTGCTACATCTGCCTCAGCTTGTAAATCATATTTGCGATGATGATGATGATAGCAATTATGCTTCTCCATTTCTATAACAATAATGTTACACATCATTATTGTTTATTTAAAAAGGGTCATGCTAATTATTACGTTAATTAATAATAAATAATTTTTTTAATTAAAAATCATGTTAAGAGTGAATTAAAAATTATGATAAAAAATATATTGATTACTTTTTAATAAATAATATTCATTTTAAATTTTTAAACACGTGTTCAAAAGAAGGTTAACATTTTCTATTTACTTTTAGTTTTTTTTATAGATTCCATATTTTTAAAAAATATTTTTTTAGTATATCTATCTATTTATAAGTTAGCAATAATATTAATTATTATTTAATTATGAATTTATTTCTATCTAAACTTTTTAAATATTATATACACTTATTATAAATGAAAAATGAATATTAGTGGTGATTATATTAAAAAGTTAAAAATAATTTTAATATTAACAAAAATTTTAATTGCATTTTTTTGTAAGTATATTTATATCTCATTAATCAATAATAATCATGTCAGATTTTAATTATCTTAATTTCAATATACAATGATTTTTCTAAATAAAAAGAGACCCAGAAGGACTACTCCATGGAACTTTACTTAAATTATAAATAATCAACCATATTAGAGATACTTAGAATATATTTGATTTATAGTTTAAAAATATTTTTCTATTTTTAAAAATAAAATGTAATATAAATTTGTATTATATTTTATTTTTAAAATAAAAATTAAACATGCTTCTAGTTACTCTCTTCTCTCTTATTTTAAAAAGAAGGATATAATTCTTAGCGAAGAAATACACAGTGAAAATATATCTAATATTAATTTAAATTAATTTAAATCTATAAAATAATTTTATTTAAATTAAAATTAAATAGGTATTCACTTTTTCTTTCATCCATCTTATGATTGTTAGAAAGTTAAATCTAAAAACAAATATTAAAGAATATATTATTGACTAAACAAATTTAGTATTCATAGTACTAATTTTAAAAATAAATATAAAAAAGTTAAAATTTTAGTATACAATTTTTAATGAAATGTTTTTAGTTATTATTTTCTTCATTAGTGCTCTAAAGAGACGAATCACTTTCCAATTTCCGCGTTAACAAACGACAACATTAAGAGGTTGGTTTGGTCCCAAATCCGTGGATCATGCCATGTGTACTATCAATTTATCGTTAGTTTACTACTTGAGAACGTGGGAGAGGGCCAAGAGGTGGCTGCTAATGTTATTGCCACCATGTTTATTTTGTACACAAATTTGACTGTTCTAAAATGTTAGATGTACTTAAAAAAAATAAAATAGAGAATAATAATTGTTGATTAAAAAGTTAACAGACAAATTAATAATTTTTTGTTGTAAACTTAATTCGTTATTTTTTACTTAGTACATTTTCTATACTTGATTTTTTAGGGTGCCAAAATTCCTTGTCTATAACCTACTTTATTCAACTGTCCACAAAAATGGGCTTTTGGGTATTTTGTAGTTGTGGGCCTTTAGTACGTTCCCCTTTCATTTTTGCGACAAAAATTTGGAGCATAAATATTATAGAACATATTGTCAAAAAAATTAAACTTAATAGAATATATTTACTTGACTTTTGAATTAAAAATGATAAAATTTTTGTGTTATTAATATGAAACTTCTACATTTACACTTGATAATGTAATCTAATATGATTTAGCAAGTTTAATATTTTATGTAAAGATTAATATAATTAAACATTTTACATAAAACACCGTACAATAGTGTGAGTAAAAGAACTTCCAAGTGGTTTAAAATAAAATTGGTTTTGATCTCAAAATTCATACGCCTGAAAATATTATTATTACACGAGTGTTTCTAACGCTTATCAAATCCCAAAAAACCATACCCTGACCTTATTAAAGGAATAATTAACCAAAGAAAAAACTCTTTACACGTAATAATAACATAAGATTAAAAAAATATCCTAAAGAAAACATAAGATTAAATAATAGTGCACTCACTTTGCATCAAAGTTAATCCCATGAAAAAAATTTTACACACTTAAGTATACGAGAAACTAATCTATTGAGTTAGAGATAATTCATAAACTTATATATATATATATATATATATATATATATATATATATATATATATATATATATATATGTTGGCATTTGTAGTTTTGACCCGAGTACGAAACTTTGACACAGGTGGCGTTACAAGAAACCAGATAACACTTGAACACGTGTACTTTTATTTACCACTACTCCATTTCTCGACTTGGACGATGAATTGCTGAACTAGGAGGTCGCACCAATTTGATTATCCGTCCTCGTTCCTTTGTAGACAAGCAATCATATCTTATTGCTCGTTATGATGATGACGCTTAATTCACTGTCACCACTCTCAGTCAATTTCCTCCATGTGTGCTCAACTTCAACTTCCAAGACTTCAAATACATTTCATTCTCATTCCAAGTCCTTTCCCATTGTCTGCCAAATGAACTCAAACACAAATCATCGAAAAGAATCGATGAAATGGGGGAAAGTGGTGTCGGCCACGTTGGCAGCTGCGGTCATTGCCTTCAGCTCTGACATGTCTGCCCTTGCTGATCTTAACAAATTTGAGGCTGAAATGAGGGGTGAATTTGGGATTGGATCAGCTGCTCAATTTGGTTCTGCTGATCTCAGGTTTGTTTCTTTCATTCTAACTCTTTCAGGTTATGTTATGGGAAATCAATAACATATTTTGGGGCGCTTTTTTTTGTTTTTTTTTGTTTATTGTTGTTATGCAGGCAAGCAGTGCATGTGAATGAGAATTTTAGGTAATGTCAAGATTTGGCCTTGTGTTATAAAAAATTAGATATGATTTTTTTTTTAAGTTTCCCTTCCTATTAACTTGATTAAAATTATAACAAAAAACGAAAGGAGGAGAAAAGAATCTAAGAGTATACTTAGTGGGGAGGAGGTGAAAAATAAGATGATAGAAATAGAATGGAGAATCGATTGGGAAAGGTTTTTATTTTCGCTTAATACAATCGACTGTACTGACACACACTAGCATTTACGCATGGTAGAAAAGTGGAAGTTCAATTTATTCTAAATTGTCACTTCACAGCAAATTATTTGAAGTCTAATAATGTAGATATTCGGATTCCTCTATTCATGATCGTTCTAAATGACTGATACAGAAGAGCCAATTTCACAGCTGCTGATATGAGAGAATCTAATTTTAGCGGTTCAACTTTCAATGGTGCATACCTTGAGAAAGCTGTTGCATACAAAGCAAATTTTACAGGTATAAGCTTATTGCAATATAGAAGTTAAATTTAAATTACTCATGTCTTTCCTACATGTTTGAAAAAAATTCTGACTAATATTTCTTGGGATATGGGGGAAAAAGTCTACTACATTCATCCGGTATATTCTGGTCGACCCTCTGTTTACTCGAATTGTGTAATTCATTTACCCAATAGATTCTATTGAACCCAAGGCAGATTAAAACTTGAAAGTCAAGATTAGCCTTGTACCTGCGAAAGAGTGTTTATTCTATAAGTTAAGCAAAAATTACATCACTATATTCCTGTGAAAGACATAAAGAAATAATTTATTTGCAGCAACTTTCCTGTGTTACTTGTAGTAATTTACAACAGTTAGGGGTTCTAACTTTGTTAAATATTTTCGTTTGACATTTTTTAGGTGCCGACTTAAGTGATACATTGATGGATCGCATGGTAAGTACATCAAGTTGATTAATTTTATCCATAAGTTTGGTATTATTTTCCCCTTTTATTTCGTTTATCTATGATTTTCTTGTCTGGGGTCTACAGGTTCTAAATGAGGCCAATCTCACTAATGCCATTCTCCTTAGAACAGTCCTCACACGGAGTGACCTTGGGGGTGCCATCATCGAAGGTGCTGACTTTAGTGATGCTGTGTTGGACCTTCCCCAAAAGCAGGTATTACCATTGATTGCTACAAAAGGAATGGATCCTCTCATCTGAATAGGATGCGGGTTTAACTCTTTCAAATTTAAGAATCCTCCCTTTTTCCACTCCACCCTAAAACCTATTTAGGACCAATCCAAGCATGCTTTCATATTCAAATTAATCACTTTCCTTTTTTTTTTTCTTCTTTTTACTGTTCTCAAAACAGTATACATTCTTGTATAGATCCGACTAGGATCTTATAATAAGAACAAGAAATCGTTTTTTATCAATCCTTGTGCTTATAATAAGATGATGTAAAAGGAAAAAATCTTAAATAGGGTCATGCAACTTTTGCAGGTAGTGTCTTTTGCTATTTGAGTTTATATCTCTCCCATGACCTTCTCATCAGATCAGGATCAAGTATTCCCACTTCGAATTTGTATCGTCATAGTTGAAATGCCTTTTTGGAGCATAACCATTTACCCAACCAGTGACTAATGATGCTGTATACTGTTTGATCAAATTGTGTAGGCTTTATGCAAGTATGCAAGTGGCATAAATCCTGTAACAGGAGTAAGCACAAGAGTAAGCTTAGGTTGTGGGAACAAACGACGAAATGCTTATGGCTCCCCATCATCTCCCCTTTTAAGTGCCCCTCCGAAGAAATTGCTTGACCGAGATGGTTTCTGTGATGATGCTACAGGCCTTTGCGATGCAAAATAGTTACCTGTATTAATCTTTGCTGCATGCCCATATTCGTGTAAATATATCAGAGGCTACAATTGAGGCCTTTGTTGCCTTTTGAAGGACTTCTGAGAACATATCCGCATTGAACAAATGATGCCCTTTGTTGAATCTATGTCGGGTATTTTTGGGCTCTGCATAGCAAGCCAGAACCTATTTTGTGCAGCCATATTTCTCCTATGTATGATCTACTTCCTAGTTTGCTAGATATAAAATTACCATACATGGTTTGGTCATGATTTCTCATCCATATGATCATTGTTTCTCATTGCTAGAGATAACTTTTTTCAATTTATATCACGCACTCACATTCTCTCCAAAGTATGTAACTGTGGTGATAGTTTCTTTTTGAGTTATGATATAAGAGCCTACGGCCAATAACGAGTATAAAGTAATTTTGTAACAAAATATTTAAAATAAGGTCTGTGAATAATCACCACTGTTACATACTTTGGATAAATTTTAGTATGAAACGGACCTTTTGCGTATTATTTATGAGATTCAATTCTATTACCAAATCTCAATCTGCATGATTAACAGGATCGCAAAAATGAATTAAATACTAATTTATACAATGGGAAGAACTTTTGATCAACACATCTACTTATACAATGTCTATATAAATAAATTAAAGCTGAAGAGTTAAGACAATAAATTTGTCTTAATTTATCATTTTATTTTTATTTTAAGAACTTATCAAATTATACAATATTATAAATAAAATGTTTATTTATTTTTCTCTGAGAACTCCACTGTCAGTCATATCCTAAATAATTAAGAAGTTTCCACCGTCCAGTTTGTTCTTATATATGATATTTTGGGTGGAGATATGGTGTCAACCCGCTATTGTAATTCTTGGCACCCATTCCATTGATAGAGTTTCTCTTTTTTATTTGGGTTCTCTCAAAGTCAATAAACATGATTTAACAACTTAATTCAATATATACACTTTTGGTGTTTTAACATTAGGATGATTTCTTATAAAAATACGTGTAAAAATTTAGAAAAACAATTAAACTAAATTAATAGAAAATTTATATCGAATGATATGCAACACACCTTCGTCGTATGACACCCTTGTCAGCCTAATCTTAAGCCAAGCTATTGAATCCGATCGACAAATGTTGATAATGTACACGCATATTAAGCATTCTTGTAAAACACTCACACCATAACAATGCCCAAGTACATTTTAGATGCAGATAAGATATAAAAATTTTAAATTAAGTAGTAAAATAAACTTTTTTTCATAAATTAAAAAGAGTATAAATTATTTTTAGTTTATACAAAAAAATTATTTTTTATATTAATTATTTTATAAAAACTTATTTAAAAATTTACTCAAACTAAACACTGCCTATTTGCTGTCTCATCATGTAGCAACATTTTATTTGTCATGCGCATTGTTATAACACGTGTCACATGTTATTTTTACGATATATGGGTTATAAGTATCCAAACCTGTCTTAGATTCATATTAGATTGGATAAATTATTATAAATATTATATTATTTTTCTTAAAAGCTCCATTATGGCCATTTGCAATGACTAGAGGGGCCTTAGAAGCGAAGGTCAATTAACAGAGAAAGAAACTTGCAAAAGTTAAATAATCCGATTAGAGCCCACAATGACTCAAACCGGCGGTGACGACTCGATCCCTGATGGCAAGCCAAGATCAATACTTACGGACTCAAGAAATCAATTATGTAACTTGCCATTTACTTTTCCTTCTCTTTTTGTACTTTTCTTCTGCCTTTTCCCGAGGGAGGGATTTTCGGCATTCTATTCATATATTTTTCCTTTCAAATTAATGGGTTCCCAAACAAACACAAAAAGTGTGAGAATTGTTTGTCTCCTTTTGTGGTTGCTTCCCCAAAATTTCATCCACGGGATGTGTCCTTTTACTGTTTCAGCTTTTTGCTCATGGTTTTCGTGTTGCTTTTTTTTTAATAATCCAGAAATTGAACCTCCTATTTTACGCCTGAAATTTTATCCTGAACTTCAACGTGCTTTAGTCACTTCAAAGTTTTTTTCTATTATCATTGTGATATACAGGCAAATTTATATTATTTATAAAACAAATTTTTAAAATAAATTTATTTTAAAATATATTTTTTGTTTGGACTAATTTTTTGCTAAATCAGCAGCTGTCTCGTACTTGCATGGTCGATAACAATTTTTTTAATATTTTTTAAATACTCTATCATTCCAGAATGTCCGATACAACTTTATAAGCTGACACGTGGAATTAGATAAATAATAAAAATAATAATAAAATGAGTATCGGTCCTATAAATACGATAGCAGCCACATGTCATAATAGAATTTATATCGTCTCATGAGCGACGATAAACATTTGAAATCAACAGTTAGGGAAAAAGATGGACACATGTTAAAATCATAGTTGTATCGAGTCTGAAAAATCAACAGGGCTATCGACTAAGTTGGTGCGATACTAATAGAAGTTAGACACATGGCTTCATTGAAACGGGTGCTACGAACGGCTTTATCTTCTCCTTCCTCCTTCCCTCCCTCCATTAACGCCAGCATCAAGAAAAATTTTCATTGTGGTTGTGAAATTTTTCTGATCAAGTTTCCAATTTTACAATGTATTTAGAGAAAATCAAAGGTAAACATAACATTATGAAAAAAAAAATAAGTTTAATTTTATTTGTAAAAAAAGAATTATTTCTACATGTTTTGAAATTTTATACATTGCAGTTCTGTCTCTTATATATTACAGTCTATTTTCATTGGTTGTCTTTTGTCAGTCCTCTGTCAGTCCATTTCATGGTCCTCTGCCAATCTATTTTGTCCGGTGACAGGTTAGTCATGAATGGAAATTTTATATATTTTTATTATATTTTATTTGAATCCTTAAATTTTTATTGTATAATATTATGTAGGAAAAAAAATTGTAATATCTAAATTATTTTTTGATTGAAAATTAGATTTAGAAATAGATTAAATGATGTTGTATTAGGGGTAGTTTAGCATTAAATTTAGAATTTTATGTATATATGTACATTTAAGTGACTAAATTATGTTTAACTTTGTACTTAATCTCAGTAAAAATAGATGAAATATTTATTGTAATTAATAAATAAAATATATTAATGGTATAGAATTTTTATAAAATAGTAAAATGCATAATTATTTTAAAAAATGCATAGTAAAACATGAATTATTTATTAAAATTTGTAATAAATTTTATTATTGTTTAAATTAATTAAGAGGGTGATTAAAAGAAAAAAATTGTAATGTAAAAAACTTTAAAATGTAGAATAATTTTTATTAGAAATAAATAAACTTTTAGGTAAAATAGTAACTAGTACAAGAAAAGATGTTATAAGTAAATTAAAAATTATTAAATTTTTAATGATAAACTAGATCAATCTCATAATGAAATTATTTTTAATTTGATATGAAGAGGCAATTTAAATGATAATTAAAATGAAATATATATAGTTCAATTGAAATAATCAATATGTACTATCGTATAAAAAATAATTATTTAAATAATTTATTTCAAGATTTATAAAAATTATTAATTGAAATATTTAAAAATAAAAACATATTACATTTTAAATATATAAAAAATATTTGGTTGTTATAGAGTAAAATAACATTTATATTAGTAACTTTTGTTAAAAAAAATTTATTAAGTAATCCTATAATTATATATATTATTGAAAAAATTAACAAGTTGACCTATGTAATAATAAAAAATATAGCTTAACTAATTTATAAAATGTTATAGCTTTTTAAATTAATATTAACTATGGTTAGGAAATAAATTTATGTTATCACATTAAAAAGAAATTATATTGAAGTAATAATATGGTTAAGTTAGATATATTAAATGAGAACAATTAATAAAAAAGTGTTTAAAATAAATTTACGTAAGTTAATAAATATGTTGCTATACATAAATATTAAACTATTGTAACTTTGATAAACTATAACTCTAATATATAAATTGTCGTAGGAATAATACAGTTGTATCATTATAAATTTTAAAACAAAAGTGTAATTATATTGTAAAATAAAATATCAGTCATGTATATACATATATAACAAAATAATGTAAATAAAATAATACTAGATATTAATATTTGTTTGTCTCATACCATTATCCATATTTAGTCTTATTATGTATCCATATTTATCAAATGAAAAACTTTCTCATACCTGATCATAATTCATATTCATCATCATCATAGATATTGTCATGTAAAAATGTGACATTTAAGTTCACATCTTCTGCCCGAATACAAGAACTTTGACTAGATGTAATATCTACCTATACTTCAATTGCACTCCTCTGATTTTGTTGTAAAAAAACACTTAACATACAATCGATATCTTCTTTATCACATATATCCATATTTGTATATTGTCTACCAATTGGATCTACTAAAAATCGTGAAATCAATCTAAATATAACTTGATTAGTAGACAATTGTAATTTTTTATGAATCTTTTCTTTTAATGTCTCAAAACTTATTCCACGTTCAATTTTAATCATTTTATTATTTCCTTCAAAGGTAACACCCTAATTATTCGAGAATATTCGACCATTCCAATATACTATTATCACAAAATCAGTCATCCTGCATTAACAAATTCAATACATACACAACAAATTATATCAGTAAAATTTAACAAATTAAATACGCATACAACAAATTTGACACTTTTTTTCATATATACAACATTCTCCTATTTTATATAAAATTATTTTATTTTAAAAAAATATTAAATAATTTTTTATAGGTATTTAACAATGATTTTTAACAACTACAATTTTTTAACTTCATATTAAATTTATAATAAACCATTTTTATTTACAATATCTATTTATTTACAATACAAATATCAATCATTATTTTTTTTGGCTAAAATAACACAATAAAATTTATGTTTAAAGTTAATTATCAACATAAATTGAATAAAACATATTTATATATGCATTATTAAATTATTTTAATGTTGTATGCATTAAAATTTAATTATTTTTACAGATTATTATTATTCAGTCGTAATTTTTTTTATTTAAACTCATTTCTATCACATTAATGCAATTATTTAACAACTAATTAACAAAACTCAATCTCATTTAAATAACTAACATAAAAATTACTATACAGGTAATAAATAAACTACATATAAATAAAATTCGTAAAAAAAAAAATTAAAAGCACAAATCTATTAACCTGAATTGAAACTTTTTGTGCAGTTTTTTCCTATCACCAGCTCAAAGATTTCAAGGAATGGCAATTGCAAAAATTCAAATGTGTATATATATGCGCTTTAAAATTGGACAAGGGAGTAAATGACCATCAGTTCTTGCCACGTGTCAAGTCCCCACATGTCTCGCACTCTGACACTCGATAAGTTAGCCGCCTATTGACCATCGATAATGCTATCGTCCTTGACCAGGCGATACACATCCAATAGGCGCCACGTGTCATCATCAAAGATGTTCCTTCACATAACTCTTCTTTAGCATATACATCACCACGAGTCAGCTTATAAAGCTGTATCAGACGTTCTGAAATGATAGAGCATTTAAAAAATTACTATCAGCCATGCAGGTGCGAGACAGCTACTGACCTGCCAAAAAATTAGTCCAAACAAGAAATATATTTTAAAATAAATCTATTTCGAGAATTTGTTTTATAAATAATATTATTTAAATAAATTTGCCTGATATACAGGCAACATATATAATCGTGTTTGGAATTTATAATAAATGCAGGATCCAAGAAAACAAAGATTTACAGTATGTGCACTGTCTGTTTACTAGATAATATCAGAACTTTATAATGTGGTCGATTCCGTCTAGACGTGTCTATTCTTCAAAAATTGGGCTTGATTTAATTTAAAAAATTAGTTTGATAAAAATGTATATATTGTTCAAGTTATTATAAAGAGTGGATTTTAGCCAATGTTAAAATTGCTTGTCGAGTCAGCATATGTTACTGCATCTGATCTACAGGTTGATATTTCACCAATTAAAAAGGAAAAAAAAAAAACTGTATATGATTGCAGTATTCTGCTGCTTCATGTACATTGATAAGAAAGTACTCTCCGAAAAATTCACTAGGAAGGAAAAACTAGAAAAGACAGTTGAAACATATATAGGAGTATCTATGTCCTACGTACGTTATACGTACGACGGCACCGATCTAACAATTTTGTCATTAACCCAACTCGGAACAGAAAGTCTTTTTTTTCCTTTTTGGATAATTAAGAAATATATAAAAAGAGCAGAGACTCCGGAAATTGTGGAGGTTTGGCATTTAGGGAACTAAACAAGCTCGTGTACAATGAGCCTGTTCACATAACTTCACATGGAGCTCTATTTCATTCACATGGTAACTAATATACTACCTTGGTCGGTAAGGAAACACTTTTGAATAAACCCCAATTATTATAGTCTCACGCCGCATCAATGCACATGGCCTTCTTGTTTTGGCTTTGTAGGGCAAACGCTAGTCAATTTACTTCTATCCTCTCTATTATGTTGAAGCAGACAAGTGACGCATGACAAAAAAGCAAATAAACCAATGTAACATAGTACTTCTTCAAGTCAATGGATGTCAGAAAAAATCACCTTTTTTTTTTTATAAATACTTTTTCCCACTTGCCTTTTCTCGTCCCTGAGAATTTTCTAGGCAAGCATGCTAGTTATAATCTCTCTCATACTTCCTCTCTTTTTGTGCAAGTAATTCATGAGTCTGACTAGTTGAAACCTGCATTATGATTAAGTTGATGGGCGCACGCCTAATGATTGTGTCGTGCCATTGCTTGAAAGGAATTTGATTCATGACTCCGACACAAGAATTTCACCCCTCGTCAATGTCCAATGACGACACCTACATAAAGAACTACTTGTTGCCTTTGAACACCTTGCATGATTAGGTGCTTAAGATTTACTTTGATACAGGTATATATATAAACCATATCCACTTTTGAGAACACGCTTCGGTGAGTGGCACTTTCGAACAAACGTTTCTGCTCAGGCCATGTGAAACAGCGTGCCCTCTGAGTTAGCCCCAAACTGCTGAAACATCAAGAAGCTTCCTGTGGCAGATAGAGTGAAGGATCTTTCAGCAGGAGAAGCCATCTTCATAAACAGGTATATATGCGTTGTGAGAATGGAGTGAAGAGTTTCTTAATAATAAATTTGTGGAATTAGTTTGATATGAAACAGCATCTATGATGCATGGGTAAATGGCTGTTGTACCGTATACCGGTCATTTATTTGGGACCGATATACTTGTTAGATATATACGAATAAATACTCAACATTCATTTATCAGTTGAGTGCTTAGCTGGTAAAACACTGAATTTACTCGATTACTCCTTTAAACATTCTTTTTAAATATTTTTTATAATTTAATTAGATTATTATTTCTTATATATTTTCTCTTGTACCCGTATCCATAGTTTTTGTAACATTTTGCCTAAACAACGTACAAGTACCGCTGTCGATATGAGTACTCTCGTGCAAGTATGCATGAGATTAATTTAGAACAACATTCAATGATTTCAGTATCCTTGCGAGATTTTGGTAAATATGCCTTATACCCTACAGAGTGGAAACAAACTTATATATGATGTATGCCAAAGCAGTTTGGTAAGCGAGCAGTGTCCTTAACACCTTACTGGTATGTATCCATGGTTTATTGGGTCTTTGCCCGAGGCTTCTTATACCCTTACAAGCACATTTTTACTGTTGCATTGCTTTGAGTACGACACATCAAGTTTTGCCGCGCACACTCGGACTAGGTTACATAAATGGTATAGTTACATTATATTTTGCAGTCCTTTTGATTTGTGCTTCATATCTAGACATGTTACGATATTTTTAGGTTTTATGTTCTTTTATCTATGATCCTCCTCTATTTTAAATAACCACTTAATTTTTAACACACACACACACACACACACGAAATATTTGAATTAAAAACAAGTGTAATAATACTTTTCAGTTAAGTGTCGATTATGTCCAATTAAATTAAGGTTTTTACATTTATTATATTTGTAATATAGAAATTCTACCCTTGCACGATGCAATAGACAATCTGAAACAAGCAAATACAAAATAATGACACGTAAACAGTGAGGAAAGAAAAATGTACGTATATTATTTATTAACTGCATATGCTTAGTCTTAGATATTTTCAGTTCTTCACAATCCACATTACCCTTCCTCGTAGGTAGAATCAATTAATACAATCAATTAAGTGCTGATAAAAAAAAAGTACAGTTAACTAAATACATGTTTGTATATGTAACATAACTAATTTGTAATAGATGCAAATCAAAATGCTATGGTAAAAACACAATAACTTTTGCTGAGCTCATTCCAGCAGATCTACACAAATGATCAACTCGAAGTAATAAATTTACATATACTATAGTCATATTCGTTCCATCTTAACAATGGCGGAGTATTAGTGGATACAGTACGTGTCACCAGAGCTTCAAATGCTAGGGATATTTATACTTTAGGGTTTATTATGTACATGCAGAAACTCGAACCAATATTTTTTTTTTGTCTTTTTCGATTGAGAGCATTATACTGTACTCCCTATATATAATTATTATGCATCTTCTAGTAATAACTTTCACTTCCACAGGTCAATCTGGCAACTGGAGGTGGATGTTGAAGCATATTCCTGGCCAATTTCTGGTTTCTTGGATCCATTTGGAAGCAAAGTAATTTGATCAACCACATCAGAAAAGCTGGTTTCCTTGGAAACATGTTGATCGTGACTGAGCTGAGAAGCAACGAATTTGTCAAGTACTCGCCAATCTGTAACTTGATCCACTGCTTGATCATTGCTACCATAAAGAAATGGTAGATTTTGTTGCTGGCAATGTTGTTGTATGTGTTCTTCTTGAGTGAGTGAGGAGGATTGCATAGCGTTTCCATTATTATTGCTACCGTAGGCAAAAGGAACAACTGAGTTACAACTCAAACTGGCTGCAGAGTGAGGAACTTTGGGACTTTCTAGTTGTGGAAGTTGGAGGAAAGCGTCATGAGGTATATTGTATTGCAATTCCAACTCCTGCTTGCAGGGGTAGTGCTGGTGGTATGGTGCATAAGGGTGAGAAATTCGCCTCGGGGATTCAAGCTCTTGCATGAATGAGACTTGGTCCTCATACCAACAGGGTGACTCATACTCTCCCATTTTCCTCACTGTTGTCATTCGTTTCTTGAACACTCTACATACAACCCAACCTTCTTCCTGGAAAGCATTTACAAAAATGAATTAATTAGTTTTTACTCTAATTAACCTGATTAATTTTTGAACTCGCACATAGCCGCGGAAAATAACAGAAGGTAAAAATGTAATCACACGAGAAGTTCATAAAAATTGCCAATGTGTTCTTAAATAAGTAAAAGATAATTTATGTAATAGTTTCTCTTCTGGAATATTATGTACTCAAGATATAGGAAACAAAGCTGGAGCTCCATTCGTTGTAAAGCCTCTCATAAATCAATTATTAGGGTGGTAAAAATAAGTATTGATAAAATTATTATAGCATGGTGCATGCACAAAGGCCTATAAATCCTTTAGTTCATCGAAGTTTCTTATATTCAGTTTAAATAATATTTTTTGTGCAAAATATCATTTAATTTCCCCATATAAAATTTGCCCTCTTTATTGTCACTAGTTTTATTTTCAACATTTATACTGGTTCAGTAGAGAGAATTTCTTCCCAAAAGAGAGAGAGAAAGAGATGAAATGAATACCTGAGGAGTTCCATTTTCATTAGTTTCCAATCGGTACTCATGCATGATCCAATCAGATTTCTGTCCATTTGGGGCTCTTCCTTTGTAAAACACCAGAGTCTTTCTCATGCCAATAAGGCAATGCCTAGAGTAAATTGCTTTGTCCCTTCCCGTAGCTTTCCAGAATCCCGCCTTTGTAGCTCTATTGGTGCGAGTGCCAGTTGGGTACTTCTTGTCTTTATGACTAAAGAAATACCATTCATTTTGTTCATCTGTTCCTATTTTGCATAATTCTATCAGCAGAAAATAACAAGGGTGAGCAGTACGTAATATGATATATATATGATGTAATTCTAATTGGAAGCATAGAAGAAGGCCAATACCTTGAAGATCCCACGGCTCAATTTTATAGAGATCGACATCTTTTATTACATCTAGATCAATTCTTTTAGAAGCTACCTTTTTCCTAAGGTAGTAATCAACAAGTTCTTCATCAGTGGGATGGAAACGAAAGCCAGGAGGAACATGTGAAAATGTATTCATATCTGCTCTCTTAAACCTGCATTTGAGAGGTAAAACAGAAGTAGAAATTATCACTATCACTTCTCTTAATTTGTATTAATTAGAACATGAAATTTGACATCTTTATTTCCTCCTATATACAATGATATATTGTGGCTACCCGGTCACTCTAGAATTGAGATAATAATGCGCGTCGCAAGTTACATATGCATATCCTAAATCTAAAAATAATATTTGGAAGCAAAATTGCAATTACAAGTAGAAATATATTTAAGCTTTATTTTTTAATGGATTACATAAATATTAGTGGGAGAAAAGACAAAATGATCCAGCAACAAAAGCGATTATCGGCAGAACACAAAATTTATTATCCAAACTCATTATTTAGCTTCTAATCAACCAGACATAATATAAGTTGTGTTTGGTGATAAAAACTATAAAGAAGGAAATTTAAAAATGATGCTGCATGAAGATTCTAAGTTTAATAGGTCATCACAATAAAAAAACAGGACGATAATTCAGAAAGGAAAAGAAGCGTAAGAATATTGAATAAAACATCTAATACGATACTGGATAAAGTGGGATTATATAAGTGGAAGCTCATAGTTTTAAATTTTTATTCTTATAATATCAGTTTTCAAATATTTATGAATCATTAATTATATTTTATAAATTTCTTCAACATTTGTAATAAAACTAACAAGAAATAAATACTTGAGAACTCTTACGTGTGATCATGTTTTGATGTCTATTTAATGAATAATTATACTTGTAGATTGTCACATTTTAATTAATATTTTAAAAAGTTTCCTTAATCATTTAAAAATATATTATATATTTTTTCACTTTTAATATATTAAATAAGAATTTTCATTCAAAAAATTCATTAAATATTAAGAATACTATTAAAAACTATTTCAAGAAGATACAACAAAAAATTGTAATAGATCTAAAGAAAATATCAAAAAACAAGGTTGCTCGTGGACGTTGAAATTTTGCATTAACAGATTGAATCGAAAATTCTTCTGCAATCTTAAATGCAGAAGCAATTAAACTCTGCGTTTACCAGGAGAAAAAGACAAAGCAGCCGCACCATTCTCCCAGAGAATTTCATTAAATCTGTAGTTCTCACACCTCTGCAAAGATGTGAGATGGGGGAGGGGGGGGGGGGCGGGGAAAGAGTAGAAAGTGAGATAAAAAATAATAATAAACAAAAAGATAGAAAGAAGAAAAAAGTGTAAGAAAAATAAGAGGTGAAGTTTTATAATTTTTAAATTTATTATTTGTCCTTGAAATCTTACAAGTTTTTATTTATGAAGTTTCTATATTTATCACCTTAGAGTTCTTATGTTTAAAGACGAATTATGATACTTCCTGCTGGATAAGAAAAAGAATGAAATCAAGAAAGAAATATGAACTGCTGAAGAAAAACTTCATGTTTATAAGCAACAAAATCAATTTTTATAATTGAATAAAAACAAAAAGTATGATAAAAACGTAACAAAGTAAAAATCAAATGGCAAAATAGTACAAGTTGAAACATACGGCCATACGGGGGCATATAGGATGCAAATAACTTTATATGGGAAACATATTAACTCTCTTTTACCGTAAAAAAAAATGAGTTGTAACACAATAGGCAAGGCAATCAAGGCACCCTTTTGTAAAATATAATGATGCATAGGCATGAAGTTGGATGACATATTGCATCAAACATCTTTCCTTTGATTTACAAAGAAGTGGGTCGAGCACTAAACTGACTCCATTTTTCATAATAGCTTTATTTCATAGCACAATTACAGAAAAAACAATAGTCTGCAGTATTTCAGGTCAAATATGCAAAGAGATCAATATTTTGGGGAGTAAAACCAAAAGAAAGAAAAAAGGGAAAAGTGAAAGCATGATTTACCGGTAGGTGTCTATGGGATATAAACTCCAACCGAAACACACAAGATCAGAGTCAAGTCAAAGATTTAATGCAAGCGACATTTAGCATTTGACTATGGTTTCTGTCTTTTTATTTTTATTTTTATTTTTTGGATTTTTCTTACTGACTTGAAGTATATAAAAAATCATCATATATTTTCATGCCTTAATAATTTATACACACCCACATAATAATATGCTAAAGTAGATAAACCTGGAAGAAGGAAACTTAATTAAAAAGATCAGATTAAGAAGAATCTTAAGAGCGGACGGCGAAAGAACAACCTTGATATATTGCTGGATGTTCTTAGAAGGTAAGAACTCGAATAAGCAGAATATCGGTGTGTAGATCTGATGAAACCAACCTCTTTGCAGCACGAATTCAATATGCTAGATTGTGGGGTGCCTTTGATCAACAACCTTTATAAGAATATGGTAAAATCCAACCGAAATGAGCAAAAAGGAAAAAGAAGCAGCACAAAAAGAAAGGGAAGGAAACACGCGAGAGGGGACAAGAAAAGAAGCAAAAGCAGAAAGAGGCAATTAATAGTGATCCTCGGGAATTGAAGTGAATCCAAACTGTTTTGCACTGAGGAATTGTCTGTCTACTAGGAGTTGTTGTCTATAAAAAGAGAGAGATGAGATCCCGAGGATCACTGAAAAAGAGAAGGAAAAGGAAAGAGAAAGGTTTTCAGGAATGGGAAAAAGGAGACGAGGTAGGGTTAAATAGGAAGCAAAGGCATAAGAAGAAGAGAAGAAGAAGAAACGTGAGAAGTCCAAAATAAACCATCACTCTCAAAAGTTTCTCTCTCCTTATCTATTGAGTTGGAGCTAGATTGCTGGAAAAGCCTTGAGTTCATAAAAAAGTGGCGCTAAAACGGAGAGAGAGAGAGAGAGATGTACACATCCAACTCCACCCACCAGCAACTGATGGTGACGACAAAAGAATGATTTGAGGTTAACGTTTAAGGTGGCCGGGCAAAAAGAAATTGTGTATGTGTTTTTGAGAAAAAGGGGAGATGGGCCATAGATCAAGTCATCAAACGCTGAGCATGAATAGACATTTTTCATAGTCATCAAATTTTATTATTATATCTTCTTAAATACATAAAAATATCCTAAATCAAAAGAATAACGGAAATTAATTATTAGCCGCTGACAAATAAAAAGATGCAATTGTATCATATTTTATTTGTATAACATTTACTCTTTAAACAATATCTTTTTACAACTTTTTTTTATTGATATCCTTGCTTACATAAGTAAAATATGAATTATATTTACTTTTTATTTAATTCATTTTCCAGATATATAACCACACTCAAAAGATATCGTTCCGCGTTCACAAAAAAAAGGGTATTGTCCTACATTAGTTCGCACCGGGAGGTGCACACGATCATATTTGATTCATTTATTTATAGTAGTTGTTATAATCATAACGCGAATATATGATTCAGCTCTTCTAGATGAATCACAATGCTTTATTCCTAAAGAATGTAATTCTGTAATTAAATAATTTATTATTGGAAATAAAAATCAAGTGATAAAAAGTGAAGGTTCATCGATTAAACACAAAACTTCTATTACACTCGTCCACATTGAAGATAATTTATCTGAAATATTGAAACATTTTATATTTAAAAAATTATTATTTTTTAGATTTTTTTCAAGTAACTCTTGAATGTGTGTATACCAAGTTCATTAATCAACGTATATTTTGCTCTTTGTGATAATATGTATTAACTACTATTGCATAACACAAATATTGTGATCATTTATATCCCATTTGTAGATAAAACCGTCACTTAATCTAACATGCTCGATTCTTGATTGAAGTTTTATTTTCTAATGAACAGATCGAGGTTAACTATGTTCCCACCATATGTCTATAGGTAGGATTATATACCATCGTAAACATGCAAAGTTATAACTCTTGGACTATGGATCGGAGAGTGGTACTTATTGTTCTCCCTAAATAAAGACTTCAAGATTTAAATTATTTGACATTATAGGTAAAGTTTGTTTAAAGTTATACTACAAAAAAAAATAAAAAAATAAAGCATTAATAAAAATTACATTATTAATATAGACCTCTAAAGTCTATATCAATCAATAATACATTATACTAATATTTGATATATTAAAACTATTTATTAATATCATATATTATATTATTATAAAAAAATTAACGAATTTATACTTAATAGTCTATTGTTTATCAAAAACTAAACAATTATACTAATAAAATTTAATTAATCTAATATAAAATCATTAAGAAATAGTAATTTTTATTGCGGTGTAATCAATATTTAATGTAATTAACTATTATTAAAATAATCATTTTATAAAAAATAATTAGAGCTTAATTTTAGTATACAATCAGTATACAACTATTTACATTTTATATTAATTAATTAATTATATCAATAAATTATAAGAATGCATTAGTATTCTTTTTTATAATTTTATTACAGGTTTTAGTATATCCAATTAACGGAATAAGAGATGAGAGTAACTAACAGATTATTTTGTTAATTCTTGTACATTATAATTGCGGACAGTCATTGTAAAATATGAGTCTAAATAGTACTACATTATTTGATATTTAAAATTTTAAATATAATTAATTGTTCATAGAATTATTACAGGTAAAAAGAATCTCTGATTAGAGCTTATTTTAAAAAATTACCCTTCTTTATAAAATTTTGACTTAGCCTAAATGTTAATAGTAGAGACTTGTTTTTATAAATAAACTTATAAATAGTGAACAGATAAATCTTGAAATAAGTTGACAGACTTAACGCGATCTGCAAATTAATTAACAAGACTAATTGTTGAATAATTCAATAATCATATAATTTTAAGATATTATGATAAAAGTTTAAATTTAACATAACAACAACAAGTATAATAATAATAATAATAATAATAATAATAATAATAATAATAATAATAATAATAATGTATTTATAATAATTTAAATAATTCATTATAATAAACTTATTGTATAAATAAATAAAAATTAGATCAAATTTAATGCAGATAATGGATTGGTGACTTGAAGTTCGCAGTTACATAATGTATTTGGTCGGTGATGACAAGTTAACTGTTCTGCATCCCTTAATCCTCTGTAACGGGGACGATACATGAGCTTCTGCTGTTACATAGAAAAAGGGGGCGATTGAAGAAAGCAGCACAGTCCATTGCATCTGCAGGTGCTCTTGTGTCTTGAAAAAGTGCAAATAAATTAGTAACAGACAAGACAACAGCTCTATTATTTTAAGGTTTTTAGAGAAATAATAATTAATTTTCAGTTGGAGCAACCGCACGCGGGCTCTGGTTGGTTGGTCTGCAATATTCGACACTAAAGAATTAATATATTTTATGTGTTTTTAAATTGAAATTGAATAATTAAATCTGCTCAAAAAGCTTAAAGATCCGGGCCCATCAACCGACCCTGAGGAATACGAATGAGACACTTCTCCAAAGACTCTGTCTTCTAAAAGTGTTCTGTTTCCGCGGTGGAGGATGGGCCCCACCGCCACTGCTCCCGGCTCAATACGTGGAAGCTCATGGTCCGGCGTGGGGCACTCCATTATCATTCGACTCACAATGTCTTAAACAAGCCCGTTCTGTTTCTGGGCCCCTACTCCGTTATCCTATTTCAGACAACTTTCTGTTTAGTTTTTTATTTTCAAGTTCTTTTATTTTAAATAGTAACATACACGTTATTATTAGAGTCACGATACACTTTTACATATATAATATTATACTTAATTTTTTTAATATCAAGCAACTAAAAATAAATATTATGAGATAATAGTTTTTAATTAAACATATTTTTACGTAGAAAAATGAATTTAATAGCTTTTTATAATTTCTCCTCTCATTTTTTACATCATGTTCACTTTTTTAAATGAAATTATTAAAAGTAATGCTAACTAATATGTCAAGGCACAAGTTAAAATATCAAAATAAAATATAAATATACACATTTAAAAATGTATAACATTTTAAGTTAAAAAGTTTTAATGCTTATTTTGAAATAATTTAAACTAATAGCATCTTAAATGTTTTTAGTGAACATTTCAAAGATATTTCGTAAAAAAAAATTGAATATTTTTATTGCCTTTTGCCCTTATTGAAGTTCATATTATTTGAATGAATAGTTTAAATTTCTTACAATTCTTTTATTGATTTTCTTGTTAACTTAACAAAAGCTATTAAATATTATTTTTATTAAAAATTAAATTTTATTAACTTCAGTCTTTAAAATTAATTTTTAAACAGTAATTTTTATTAAAAATACACTTATTGTATTAAAATTATAAAAATATTACTAATAGTTATTTTAACAAAATATTACGATTGTTGATTGTTTAAATTTAATATTTTTAAATATTTTTAAAAATAGTTTAGTCCTATAGTTAATTTTAAATTTTTAAGATCTATGATGACATAATAAGAAAAAATGAACCATTTAAAGAGTGACACATGGCGCAAAGTGACTGGCACGTCAAGGCACAATTCCTTCATCCGCCGTGTCGGGCCTGTTCTCCGCCTAGAGAAATGGTAAGTCCGTTTCCAGACAAAGCCCATTTTTTTCCCCTTTCCTGAACAGAGACCAAAATCCAAAAATAAAGAAGCTTTTATTATATAAAAGGGGCAAAACTGAATTTACACATTGTTTGTTTATAACAAGCAAAGAAGTGAAGCAACCGTCTCATACGTGATCCAAGTGTCGTCTAGGCCCCATCGTGCTTCCATGGCTAAACCCTCTAAGCTTCCATCAAGCTCACGCTCACCAACAATATTAGCCCCCTCCAAACGCACGTTTTCGTTACGTTGTTAAAAGAGAGTAAAAGGATGATAAATCGTTAATTTCAACTCTCCATGAAATGACTAGTTTCGTCAACACAGAATTTGTTTTTGTCATCCTTTTCACAGTTGTGCCATCACACTTACGTGTATTATTAGATAAAAATGATCTAAATTCATGAAACAATACGGATTATAAACGAACTTTGTCGAAAATTTTATAATTTCCGGAACGAAATAGGTGGCGCAAGTGGACAGCCTGGGAAGGTAGAGAGAATGGGGGTCATAGATAATGATTGCTAATATAGACACATCATTGTTTCGGTTCCCCACGTTTAACCGAGAGGATGGGCAACTCCTCAATAAGTGCTCTATAAAATTTTGTAATAGTTATTGTACCTTCGCTTATTATCTAAAAGCTTGTCACTTATCCCATATTATACTCTCTTCGTTATCCCTAATTTTCTTTCTATTTTACACACACTGGCTAAGAATATTCCACGTTTGGAAAAGCAGTTGTTCATTTTTAATCTGAACCAACCAAGCTCGATCCTCTCTTCTTTCCATTCTATTTTTATATGGTTATTGTGAGCTATATTTTGGTGTATAGGAATGATGTAGAAGGCCTAAAGGGTATGAAGTAAAGGTTGAGCAATATGAGTACAAGTAGACCATACGCCAAAGACCTGAAGTATATATCAAACATATTATATGTATTAAAAATTGAAGTGGGTATACATCAAGAGAAGGAGGGGAGAGACGACTCCTTACCAGCTTTCAAGTCAAAGCAATTCCACCTTAAGTTTTCCTGCTCGGTGAAAGTCTGAAAGATTATTGTGCATTCCTCCAACTCAAGTTTTTTTTTTTTTATTTCTAAATCCATTATAAACAATTAAGAATAAATGGAAAATTTGACCCTTTTTTTTTTACTTCGTTATATGGATGATAATTGTGTTCACTTAGTATAATCAGAATTGCTTGCGGTGCAAGTTAGTTGTGATTTAAAACAAATAATATATATATATATATATATATATATATATATTAAAACACGTAGTCTTATTAAATAAGTCAAAATACAATTGCAAATTTAGTTAAATACTTAATATTGATATCAATAATGGGGTCGGCAACTTTTTATTCCCGTGAAATATAAATTCTTTTAAAAATTAAATTATTTTACCCAAAAATGTTAATATTTTAACTTGATTTTTCACATATCTGCCTGAAAATTTAACCTTATTTTTAAAAGGCTAATTTCTTTTTTTTTTAATTGGTTTATTAGACCAAAATTAATATTTTAATAACGTTAAACTTATCGTATCTTACCTTATTCAATTATTTTCTTAATCCAAACCTTGTTAACATTAAATTTATCCTTTGGTTTATCGATTAACATATTAATTTTGACTTGTTAAACCTCACATAATTTAACGTTAAAATTTTACCCTTATATCATACGTATTTTGACCACTATTTCTACTGCTGCTTCTGCGCATTTTCTTCATCTTCGGTCTCTTTTTTCATGCTCGGTCCTGCATTATTGTTGTGGGTGCATAAACTTTTAACTATATTGTTATCACGCACCTAATGTTACTGGTTTTTTCTATTATTTTTGGTACGATTGATTACTTAAAAACATAAAAAATTATGTATGTTTTAAAGATATTAAATGTTTATATTTTAATTTAATACTGTTTTTTAAACTTGTACCCTAAAAACACTGCACTTGCAAATTGTTTGTTTATTTGTATTATAAATTTGCTTGAACAACGTGGTATAGCACACTTAAGAAAATATATAAGAAATTCATATTCCATTCAATAAAATTTTTTACACTGTTTAATAATCTTCGCAACACATGAAATGCAAATACAAAAATAATATAAGAACAAATTATTAAATAATGATATAATTATATTTACTTTTTTATTCATTTAAACCAGGACAAAAGTTCAAACAAAACAAAACAAAGACTAGCATGACATTATGAAAAAAAAAACAAATTCTCCTTTCATCATTTCCAAAGATGTGAACATGGAAGGGGAAGATTTTAAAATGAGTTCGTCTATAAGCTTTTCAAAAGTCTAGTTAGCAAGTTAATCCGCACAACTTCTCTAAAAACATAACAAATGCTAATAATTCTAATAGAATTTACAAGCAAAATTTCTTTAATAATAAGATACGGTCACTTATTTATAGAAACATAAAAATTTACTAGAGAATGACGAATATAGAGTTCATTTCAATTAAAACTCCCTATAAATTGAGGTCTTTAGTCAACTTAAAATTCAAAAGAAGAGTTCATATATTTGAAACAATGATAGAACATGAGCTCGGCTTCTTAACAAAATCAACACAAAATTTTCATTAATAATCTCTGGCAAGAATTTTATAAACGGTCAACCATTGATTTTCATGGAAAGAACTGTTCCCGTTAAGTTTGAATCTTGAAAAAGAAGAGGGAATTAATCAATAAAAATATCATACTTGTAAGTCCTAAAAAGAGAAAAAGAAGAGATAAAATAAGATATTATCCTAAAAATATGACTATTAATTATGTTTACTTTAAAAGTATATTAACATTAAGTTCTTATTAACTAAAACATTTAATGTATAATTTTTATTTATTTCTAAAAAAAGACAGTGTTGTTATTTCACCCAATATCATTGTATCTATTTTGTATTTTGTTAAAAAAAATCAAATAAGAAATCACTTAATGAAAATTTAAAGAACAAATTGTTTATTAAAAATCGTATATAAATGGAAGAATAATTATAACATAAATACAATATTTGTTTGCCACAACTAATTAAAAGAAGAAGAAGAAAGAACAAAAAAACCATGATTAATTTTTTTTATAAAGTGAAATTTAAATATATTTTTATTTTTATAAATATAATTAAATTTATGTTAATCATTTATTTATTTTATAATTTTATTTTTGTGAACTTAAATTTGTTTAAAATTTTATTTTTATTTCAAATTATTGATGATGTATATATTTAAACATGTCATATTTTTAAAAGTGATATAAGATATTAAATGTTAAAATGCATGTCATATAATAATTAATGATAATGATTAATTTAAAAATATTCAGGATCATAATTAATAAAAAAAACTATAAAATTAAATTAATTATATTTATAGAAACTAAAAATAAATTTTATTATTATTTTTTACATAAACTAATATATCCTAGTTGTCAATGATGACAACTAGTGGATGAACCTAATATCCATGTCTAACATAATTGATAAACTTAAGTATTAAATAAAAAATTATTAAAAAATTAAAATTAAAAAATATGAACAAATGGTAAAAATGAAAAAAAAAAGAATATTTTTATTAGAATTTGAATAAAAAAATAATTAATGCGTAAATAAAAAGTAAGAGAAAGAAGAAAATAAAAAAATAATTAAAAATTTGTTAGAATATAAAAATATACTTTTTACTAAAATTCATATAAAAAAAAGATAAATAATAATTTTTTAATAAAATCAATATTCTTTTATAGAGAGTGACTTATTTACTTTTTTTTTATATTAAGGAATCACACTAAAAAAAAGTAAAAAACAAAAACAAAAACAAAAACAAAAACAAAATTAGCTATCAATTTATTAGCTTAACCTGTATTTATAAAAACTAAAAAATATAATATATTTTTTTAATATGTTCCAACGATATCATCAAAGATTCGATAACAACTAATAACAATCCTTCTAAAACCTAGACATGATTTAAGTGAGTTTGACCTCTTCAAATAAATAAAGACATAATTACTTAGAAATTTGGTTATTAACAAACCGGTGCTTTCCCTTGCTCTGCATAATACATAGAACATCTGCGTGAAGCATGAGAGACCAAGCTCGAGCTCGTCAGATATAAAATGTGTGAACAGTCGCTACTTAGGAGTGAACTTATTTTTTGGTCAAAAGTTCATTAACTTGTTCCACAATGCAAAATGTTCATGGGCTTGACGGTGGTGCCGAGTCAACAGCGATGAAGCAGACTAGCACCGGTTGGTTTTCAGCAGCGAAAGTAGATGCGCTTAAACACGGGAAGCACCAGTTAGTTAATAACAAAGGGAAACAATGTGCTTTCATTTCAAATAAAGACTTTATCTGTTTAATTGAAGATCTAACTAAAAAATTGAAAAATAAATTATATTTTAATATAGCAATTTCAGAGCGTTTTAATTACCAACACTCTATATAGCTACAGTGGTGGGTTTGGTGTGTAAAGGTACTTTGCGCATAATAAATGTCTCATAACAAATTTATCATTATTATTTCAGAAAGTACACGTAATGTAGATCCCACTGGATTAAAATGTTAGCGAATGTAATTAAATGGATTATCTTTAGTTGCTCCACGGAATACTTAGCACTCATTGTTAATATTTGTAGCACTAACACTCTAACAGAGAGAAGCTTGTCTGGAAGAGTTATGATGAACGCATTTTATTAGGGCTCAATACCCTCTGCTGAACAAACTTGTATCGCCCTCATAATTAAATTTAAACAATCATCCCAAAGCATGGCATTAGCAGTTTTAATTGATGAGTGCCCACTAACTGCATCATGCATTCAATTTTATTACCACCAGCTTCATGTAAAGATTTCATAATCCAATAATTCGAATCCTAAAATTAAACAGTTTTTTAATTACTTTTTAATACGGACTCAATTTGTATTTATTGATATCAATATATTAAAATCTGTAGTGGTTAATAAAAATTTATTAATTAAATTTTATTTTTAATACACATCTATAAGCATACAATAAAATATTAAATCTTGTTAACCACAACTCTTTGAGTTTATCAACCAGTAATAATAATTAAATTTTATTAAAAATAATATATTAATTATGTTTTTATATCTTTAATGTAATAAATGTCTTTTTTTAATAAAATTAATATATTATTTTTAATATTTGAATTTAATTCTAAAAATTGTGGTGGTAAAATTAATATTTTTTATAAGCTAAATTAATTATAATTCTAAAAAAATTTGTGAAAAAATATTATTTTTATAAAGTAATTATTATATATTTTTTATCCTTAATAAAAAAAATAGTAAAAACTTAAATTAAAACTAACCAGAGTAATTATTTATAATAAATTTAGATTCAATAGTTTTAAATGAGAGTACAATTATAATGTTATAATATTTTAAAAAATAAAAAAATTAGATTTTAAATAATTGTATAAATTTGACTTAAAAATGACTACAAGAGTATATAATATGATTTTATTAGAAATATCTTTTCTAACTTGTACAAAATAATACATGATAAAAAATTTATAAATAATAAATTTTTATTTAAAATTATTTGTCCAAACCCTTTTTGAAATTAAAACTAATTCTTTTGAGAAAAAACAATAATTATATTTTATACATTTATAGTTTTTCCTAGAAATATTCATAATAAAAACAATAATTAAACTAGTGACTTATATATTAGAAATTGAATATATTATCTTTTACGAATAATGTGTTAGTTTTAAATTAATATAGATTTTATAATAAATAAGATTGTCAAAAATTTAATTGATAAATCTAAAAATATGCCATTAATTCTTATAATTAAGAGAACAAATTTTATTAAAAAAATTAAAATATTTAATAATATTAATGTATTAAATTATAATAAATACAATAACTTTTAATAAAAAATTATCTCAATGATAATTTTTATTGTATATTTGTTGTAACTATTTTAGAGATTATGATAATTTAGTGCACATAAATATTTATAAATTTGAATTAAATTATTAATAATAAATATTTTAAGAAAATGAATTTATAATTTTAATATAATAATTTTTTAATAATAATTTATAATTTTCAAATATTTTAATTCTGTCCTAAAACGTAAGATTAACGAAACTCTGTGTAATTTGTCTTTTAATCCTCGTTTGATTAATCATACCGGTCAATGCAAGACGTCAAAAAAAGTAAATTAAATATATGACTATTGACTTTATAATACTGATGTTCTCGCAGGGAAAGAAATGCACTTTAGGACCATGCACCATTATGCTAGTCCGCCAAAAATGAGTGATGATTAATAATTACAAATTTATGTGTCACGATAAGGGTAAAACATTGAAATTTGGAAATTAAAAGAGAATTTATATTAAAAAATGAAATCTATATATGTTTAGTTAATTCATAATAAAAAAATTAAAAGCTAAAAAATTTATTTCCTTTCAATCTTTTCTTCATTCAAATATAGAGAAAAAAACAGTATTAAGAAAGTGAATAATTTTTTTGTTATTACTATTATTAAAAAGAGGGACTTGATGATAGGTTGGGATTAACTCATATTTGAAAAATATTTAAAGAAGTAAATTAAGCTTGTTTTAAGATAACTACAGTAAATAGAAGGTCAAACTATTAAAACAATAAAAAGAAGAAACTAACATGCAAAAGATGTACATGGAGGGAAGAAATGGAAACAAAACTAAGAAGAATTATATATATACAAGAGGAACAGGGTGGGCATAATGATAATCTGGTTTGGTGTCCCAGTCAATAATAGTGTGAATTATAACAATAATAACAAGATTAAGAAGTGAGAACAACCAAAGTTTGGGATTGGGTCAGTGGAGTCTGGAATCATTACCCTGTTTCTCCAATTTATCTTCACAAGTTGAAATGTACTAATCATGTGCCAAGTTCCATTTCCCCTAAGTGCAATTTTGTGTATGGTATATAAGGGGACCATTTCAGGGGCACTGGATTACAAATTGGGGCTACGAGACCAACTTATTATTCATCACCCACCTACTATACCATTACTTTTTTATGACCTTTATTCAAGAATAATTTTTAGTAAAGTAGCGTTTATGTTTCTGACAGAATTTCCCACTGGTATATATCAGTAATGTTTCTTGTACCAAAATAAAAAATAACAACAATAATATGCAGTACTGTGTAAAGTTTTAGTGGTTTAAATAATAAGATTTTATATATATCATCTGTGTGTTATATGGGATAATTAAACTAAAAATGTAAGAACAAAAGTAACATTTTTATTGATTTAATTATTGATAATTCATATGTTTAAAAGTTTTAATTAAATTATTTACTGTAAAAACTTAATCATGTGTAGGTTTTAGGGAAAAGAAAGGAGTTTCGTATGTAAAATAGAAAGGAGGATTGGAGTAATTTAGTTTTACTCATTATTTCGCTAGGTATAATAGATTTGTTTTCTTCAGTCCTAATGTGTAATAGACTTTTTTTTTTTGTAATTATATGTAATGGATTTTTTTTAATTTTGTAATAAATTTGTTTTTCTTTTGTCAAGATGTAATAGATCTGTTGTGTATTACTGTTTGCTCTTCTGTGGGCTGCCAGCTTGTTGTTGTTGTTGGGCCTGCTGTCTGCCTTTTTCTGTGGTAATCTTGACCAAAATCTGCACTTCCTGGACCAAAATCTAAAGAGCGTAAAAGGCTTGCCTGTGGGTACTATTGCTCATGTTCTATTGCCCAACTGCGCTATTATATTGCAATACAAACTTTAAATCCTTTGACAAAAAAATATAAAAAAAATCCTATTATTTGAGTTTTAGAGACTAGAATCTATTCTCAACCCATGCATGAAAAACTAACTTTTAATGATGTTATTTAGTTCACTAAAACATTATTTCCTATTCCTAGTTTATAGGCATAAAGGTTTCCGTGTAACTAGATACTTTATTAATTAATTGTTAATTTTATTATGGCATCCTAAAATTTATGATTTGAGTCTTTTGTGAATGCTTTAAGTTATATTTAGATTGCTAGAAATAAACCAAAAAAATTTGTTTAGAGTATTTAAAATAAAATAAAAAGGTTAAACAAAATACATTTCATAAAAAGAAATTATTTCTTTTTCTCGGATTTGGGCTGTATAATGAAAGTTATCTCTCCCTCATGTTCTTTAAATTCTATTGTAAAATATTTAAATAATATATATGTATATATATTATTTAAATATAGCCTTTTTATAATATGGATCTTTTTTAAAAAAAAAATTATTAGAGTGTGGTACTTTATAATATGGTTTTTGTCAAAAAAAATGATTATGGTAATTTTTTAGGGTCATTTTTTTTAATATGAGTTTTTTTTAAGAAATTACCAAAGTATGGCATTTTTTACAAAATTATTAAAATATGGTGAATGTATAAAAATGCCAATAGCGATTTTGGATTAAAAAAATTGCGAAAGTAAAATCGCCATTGGCGATTTTAGAAGTTGAAAAAGTATAAAAGACTAGTTAAAATCGTCAATATCGATTTTTGACTGTTAGAAATCGCTTTAACTTTTTTAAAAATGTCAACAGTGACTTTTGACTAATCACAGATATCAGAGAACGTTATAAAATGCCATTGAAAATTTTAGATTAATGAAACTATAAATACTATAATTTGCCTTCAGAACGAGTTGCCCTTAAAGCATTAGTTTCTGAGAGTGTAAGAATGTGATTAACAGTTTCTGATTATCAAAAGGAAAAATGAGTGTGGTTGTTGTAGTTTATTTCAATGTTGAGATTATATCAAATACAAATGAAAGTGTGGCATTTGTATGTGAGAAGCCAACATGTGTGAATATTTCATATAGTATATCATTTGAAGATTTAAAGTATTGGCTTTGTCAATACGTTCATGAAGTTCCATTTCTAAAATTAGTAGAAAGTGTTATGTATCGATGTCCAGAATCAATATTTGACAGTTTTATTCAATATCATACAATTCAAATAACCAACGATGAAGGTATTTAACAAATGTTTTAGATACATCAGCAACATCCTCCTCTAAGTGGTATAATTGAGTTGTATGTTGTTTTAAAAAATATAGAGGTTAAAGCAGAATTTTTGAGCACAATAGTAGAGACAGAGATAGAATGGGAACTAAATAATAGCGAAGATGATAAGTACGAATATGAAGAAGAATATAGAAGTGACGAAGAAAGTGATGAGGATTTTGACAATGAAAATGATGAAGAGGAGTCTCATATGGGTGGACAACATCCTTTTGGGGAGCCACCTTTTATGCGTGAATTAGATCTTGATGCTATAAATGCTACTGAGTTTTTAGAGTATGCAAATTTAGGTATGTGATATTTGAAATTATGTTAGTGTGATTAATTATATTTTTATTAATTAGTTTATGTTCGCTATTGGTAACATAGAGATAGATGGTGAATTGTATATTGGAAAGCAATTCAGTGACAAAGAAGTTGTTATAAGAGCCATAAAGCATTATAGTATATCAAAAGGAGCAGATTACAAAGTGTTTGAGTCAGAATCAAATACATTTTATTGTAGATGTGTAAGATATGGCTTAGATTGCAGGTGACTTCTTTGATCTAGCTTCAGGAAGAACGAATAATTTTGGAAAATCCAAAAATATAACAGTCCACACACCTATACTGTTGGAATCATTTCTTAAAATCACAGAAAGTTGGATACAAACATAATTGCAGAATATATAAAGCCAATGATAGAATCTAATCCTTCTTTTAAAATTAAAGTAGTGATTGGGGATATTTAGTCTCACTTTGGGTACACGATAAGTTATCAAAAAGCGTGGTTGACAAAACAAAATGCAATTAAAAAAGTATTTGGTAAGTGAGAAGACTTATTTGAAGCTTTGTCGCAATGGTGCATAGCAATGTGTGATTCTGATCGAGGTTTTGTTGTGAAATTAGATGTTATATAGGCTTATCGCAATGATGAATTGGTTTCCAATGTTCAAACTTTTTAGCGAGTGTTTTGGACTTTTGGTCCATGCATTAGAGCATTCTACCATTGCAAGTCACTTGTGCAGGTTGATGAGACACATTTATATGGCAAATATAAGGGAGTTCTATTAGTTGTTGTTGTACAAGATGGAAATCAGAATATACTGCCGATTGCATTTGTTATTGTTGAGGGTGAGATAGCAAATGCTTGAAGTTTATTCCTAGAAAATTTATGAAAATATGTCATTACTAAAGATGGCGTTGGGTTGATTTCTGACCGTCACGAGTCAATTATTGCAGCAATCAGAAGAAGTAATGGCCAGTGGAAACCTCCAAGAGTATTCCACATGTATTGTATCAGGCACATTGCTGCAAATTTCTTGCATAGATTCAAAGCTCCCAACTTGCATAAACTTGTTGTTCGGATGGGTAATAAACTTGATTTTTGTATTTAAAATAAAGCTATTAATATATTACTAGATGAACTTTTTTTATGCTAATGAAATTTGATTTCGTTATTAATAGGTTACTCAAGAACTGAGCATGAATTTAATATTTATTAACAACGAATACAAGAGCGTGGACAAGTTTATGAAGATTGGCTTAGTGAAATACCAAGAGAAAAGTTAGTTTTAGCATTTGATGGCGAACATCGATGGGTCATATGATGACGAATCTCGTTGAATACATTAATTATGTTTTAAAAGGTACTCATAATTTGCCTATCATAGCACTTATAAGAGCCACTTACTTCCTATTGGCACAATTATTTGCACATAAAAGAAGCAAGGTATATGCACGGAAGAATGCTGAACATTTGTTCTCAAAAAATATTACAAGTCGTCTTTAATCAAACGAGCATAGCCCAAGAAACCTTCTTGTCACGCAGTTTGACAGACGCAATGAGGCTTTTCATATTCAAGATTTATCTAACAACGAAGAATATCGAGTTCATCTGAGATAAAGTTATTGTGACTATGGATTATTGTGACTATGGAAACTTGCAAACTGATTGATATCCATGTCGCCACATAATAACTACTTATTGTAGTCAAAATATTGATTGGCGTGTTTATGTGAATGAAGTTTATACCATCAATCAAGTATGCAAAGTTTTAAAAAATTAATTTGGAGTTGTAGGGAATGAATCCAAGTGGCACAAATATCGAGATACCAATCTCTGTCCTAACCCCACCTTAAAGCGTACTTTGAAAGGATGTCCCAAATCAACTCGTTTTGTTAATGAAATAAATATGAGAGAAATAAGGTGAGCACCATGTTGTAGTCTATGTCGAAGCGAAAATCATAGTCGTACCTGTTATCCTAATGTTGTTGGCCCTAGTTCATAAAGATTAGTAGTGATGCTTTCTTGGCGTGTTTATGTTGTTGTTGTTAATTAACATCTATGTTGTATTCTTTTATATTGTGTTGTGAAATTGGTGTGTTATACTTTGTTAACAATGAACGATTGTGTTAATTTGCTGTAGTCTTTGTCAATTATATTTAAATGTAATCAAATTTTTAAATTTAATCAAAAGTTTAGAAATTTAATCTAAAACATCGTTGATTTTCAATTCCACAAATTACAACTCATAAGTTCATAAACCTTAATGACAAGTACAGAAACAACTATGACACAAATTACAGAAACCATCATGATAAGTACAAAAACAAATACAACAGAAATTACTATTCTTATTTTTCTTTTTCTTCTTTATTAATGAAGGACCTCATCTATCAGGAGGATGTGTAAACGGACGTAACATGCTAAAAAGGAATCCCTTTTGTCTTTCAAGTTAAACTGCATCCTCTACACCACGTTGAGTGTCTATATCCTCATATGTTGCATCTATATCTAGTATAGGATCCGACTACTGGACATTTTGTGATGGTGGGTGTGTGTATATTCTTGAGGAGTGAAATCCCACGAGCTAATCGGTATAGACCATTGCACAGGTAAAGCATTATTGGTGTGTAAAAATCTGATCACTGGGCAAGTGTACCCGTTGTCGAAATAATATTATTAAAATTAAAATTAAAGTACCAAGTGTCGTATCCACAGGGACTGTTATTAAGAAACTTTTCCTTAATTGCATAATTGTTAATAAATATGAAAAATAAACCTTGTTGATGAAATTGCTAAAAGTAAAGAATAATAAATTAAAAGGAACAAATATTCTAGTGAAAATAAATTATAGAAAATTATGACTAAAGGTATTCAATGTATAAAGGCAAGTATCTAGACTATAAATCCCCCTAAGTGTCCAAATAACTGAAATTTTTCTTCAACTACTTAGTTCCAAACCCTTATCGCTGCAGGAAATTCCAAATTAAATCAATACCTTTCTCAAGGATAATGATTCCTAACCCTCAGTTGATTAATCGGAATCTCTTCCTTAATTAATACTCCTAGGTTGCATTAAGTTCATTATAAATTCCATAATTAGGGTTAATCCTAATACAGAAAACTCACGTCTTTTTATCTCTAGAAATACATTCAAGTCTTTTTAATTGAGCAATGTTAATTTCATGCAGGAATTTTACTCAAATTCAAACAAGAAAACAAGATAGAGAAAATTGATACTACTCAATTAAACCCAAGAGAAAAGAACATGAAATAGCATTAGAAGAATTCCAGAAAATTTAGTCAATTAGGATTCATTACATCTAGATACTCAAAGGAAAATTAGAACCTAAACATCTTCAAATTAAAATTACAAAAGAGATGAAATAAAATGCTTAATCTCATCCTCTTGCCGTCTCTGAGTCTTTCGTCTCCAAAAACCGCCTCCCTAGGTTTGAGTTTAGTTCTCCTTTTATAGAAATTATCCTAGGGTTAATTTTCTCGCAAAAGTTAAATTTCTGATGCGCGTAAAAGTACACGCCCAAGTACACGACCATGTACTTGGCCGTGTACATTTCTGTTTTTTAAAAGACGCCCTTCAAAGCTTTCTTGAAAAGTACACACTTATGTACACGGCCGTGTATCTGGTCGTGTACATCTCTGGTTTTGATGATACACTTTAATTGACACGACCAGTGATGTACACGTTCATATACACGGACGTGTATCTGCCCGTGTATATCTCTGACTGAATATTTCCTTGTTCTTTGCATTCCAGTGAGATACACGACCATATACACGGGAGTGTATCTGCCCGTGTATATCTCTGGGTTATTCTTTCTTCAATTCTCGACATATTTGAGGTTTTCATATCCTTGATCCTTTTTCCTGAAACATAAATAAAATGAGATTAATTATAATATCTATCAATGAATAGTTTAAAAACTCTCAATTATCATAATATAGGATTAAGTCTTTAGAGCATTTATCAATTATACACTGGTTATGGTCGATGCACATCCTGCTCATTTATAGGAACATCTTCCGTAGTTGCTGCTTCATTTAGGTTAAAGTTTGAACTCGGATTGTTTTGGGAAGGTGAAGGTGCATCTACCACAAAATCATATGTTAGAAAAAATCCATGAGACCTATTGCTGGTACTACTACAATTAACTGACCTTCGACCTCTTTCCTGCCTGCTCATTTGCCCATATTGAACAGGTTGTGGTTATGCTAATTGTTCGTCCCATTGAAAAGGTTGTCACTCATTCCTTTCAGGTGACCAATAATACTCTTGATTTGGTTGTACAGAAGCTGATGGAATGTCTTGTGGCTGGATAGGTGGTGTATCCATAGAAATGTCTTCATGTTCAGAAAGTCACGGCTTTATAGGCAAAATTTCTTATTCAGGTGTTGGGTCTTCCATCTGTGGGGATAACCATAGCCATTCCATTGCATATAATGTGTGCCATGCACAATATTCATTAGAATGATAGAAATTTTGAGTTTGAACTCCTTCCAAAATACGTTCATGTCGATGCTCCCACATTGTCACCTAATCGTGATGTATGATTGTCCAGTCCTTTGGTTCTTTTGCTCCACGTAGGTCTCTGTTATGGACTCCTTAAAGTTATTGGAGCTAAAGAGGAATAGGCTGAGCATATTCAAATTGACACATAACACGGTTAGTTGCATGCCACTCTATAACTTCAAAACAGATAAGAGGACTAACAGTTGACCACACTTGCTGTTCACGCCTCACTTCATCTGGAGTTACTGCATGAATTTCATCATCCACATATGGTCCCCACAAAAACTGCAATAAACATATAAGTTAATGTTAACACCTCATTAACAAAAGGTTTCATGATGTAACATCTTAATAACATTTTGTAAAAGTCTTTACCTCATTAAGACCCATTTAATCTAATGCTAATATAATATTCTGAAAATTTTTAAACAGAGTTTTTGTTGGATATTGCAATCATCTCCATCTAAGAGCAAGTGGAAATATTAGTGGTTCTCCCGAGATTGGAGCAAGCTATGGGAAGCGATGCCATGCCTACACTTACAAAACTATCAACCAGCCACAAATTTCTTTAGCATCATGTCTAGAAGCTCGATCTAAGCCTCTATAAAGAAAGGCCAAGCATGTTAATTTCCAACTATAATTGCCAATTTCATTCACATCTGTTAACAACTGCAAGAATTTTGCATGCACCACTGAATTACTTTTATTTGGCATCAGAACATGTCCTAACAAGCAAAGAATATACCTACGAGCATGTTGTTGTAACCTAATGTCAGAATTACAAGGAAGCAAACCAAGATGTTGGGATAATCACTTTAATTTAACTTCTGATTCGTTAATGTCGTTTGAATCAGGTCAGCCTCTTATTAAATTTTCACACATATCCTGATAATAATAGTAAAAGGATTTGTAGAACCAATCACTGCTACACCGCTGATCTTAAGTCCAAGTAACATGTACACATCTTCTAATGTAATTATGTATTCTCCATAAACTAAGTGAAATGTTTGTGTTTTTGGCTTCCAACGTTCCACCAGCGCATTTATAAGTGAACCGTATATTTGTATTTTATAATTTCAATCCTTGAAGGCGTTATTGACAAGTGACTAAAGCGTAACAATCTCGTTACCTATTATAAATAATTAAAAAAAAACCATTATTACTAAAACAACTATTTATATTACATAAATCCTAATAAATATTTAAAAAATTATAAAATTCTTATAAAATCAAATTTCATTATAATAATATAATTAACAAAAATATTCACAATAAAATTACAATTTACTTCACATCATATATAATCAATTTAAATTGACATAATACATTAATGATAACATATTCTAAAATAAAAATTACACAATAAAATTTTTAATATTTTATCGTAGACTTTTTTCAACATAAATTGAAAATACTCTTTATTTTAATAACTATAAAATTATAAATTGTTATAAAAAGTTTAGATTTACCTATTACTAAAAAAAAAACTCAACTAATATATATTACTAAGAATTGTATAATTCTTATAAAATCTATTTTCATTATAATAATATAATTAACAACAATATTTATAACAAAATTAGATTATAATATAATATACTACATATCATATATAAAAATTAATAAATTAACATAATACATTAATGATAACACATTTCAAAATAAAACTTATGAGCCTTTTATTTTAGGCTTTTTTCAACATAAATTCAGCATTTTTTAATTTTAATTACTATAACAATATAAATTATTATAAAAAATTTAGATTTACTTATTACTTACAAAAAAAAAATCAACTACTATATATTACTAATGTTATATTTTATTTATTGAAAATTAAACCGTAATTAAAAAATATATTAAATAACATAGAAAAGCTTTCATTTAAATTTTAAATTTTTTTTGAAATATGTTTTTTTGAATCAACGGTTGTATCTTTAACCATTTTTTCTGCATTTTCAATTTATAAACTTCTAAATATTATTTTTTTCTATTTTTTTCCTCCCAATTTCCTACTACTTCTCTCTATTTCTCTAGAATCTCACTTCTTCTTCAACTTTGTCCAACCACTTTTCTCGCATGCAGCAAATATATAGGCTTAAAATTGCCATTGACGTTTTAACACGTTCAAAATCACCAATGTCAACTTTACAGAGTTAGACTGGTCTGGTTTCCTACATGATAGCATTCAAAATCGCCAATGGCGAGTTTACTGCCACTTGCATCGATTTGATAATACAACTTTTGCAGAGCTGCTTTTGACCAAGCTAAAAATGCCTTTGACGATTTTAATCTCTGCTCTGAACCCCTGCATGGAATTATTCACGTAAAATCGCGTTTGACATTTTTTGTTACATTTTAGGCACCCGCTACAACTCTGCTCTGACCCCCTGCCATGAAACTATTCACGTTAAAATCGCCTTTGACATTTTTTGTATGCCATATTCTTGTAAATTTGCAAAAAAAAAAAAGCCATATTTCGGTATTTACCATTTATTAATCTCATATTTAAATTACTTTCCCAATTTTTGAAGACAAAAAAATTACTTAAAAGAAAAAAAATGCCACTAACAATTTAGTGGAAAAAAAATTATACATCCAAAAATTAGCAGCGACAAGCTTTCTTTTAGACCTACAAATTGTTGGTGATGAGTTAAAAAAAATACTTTTTTCTACAAATAAAAATTACTATTGGTAAGTTTTTCACATTTTTCTCTATAAAACACCTAATTGTCATTTAGAGGGAATTGCACTTGAAATATCTTTTCATTCCCCATTTTGAGTAGTTGATAGTTGAAGAAAAAGATAAATACAATTACAATAGCCTATTTTAATAGACAAATTATTACAAACACAAATGAAAGTGTGAGGTTTACATCTAAGAAGCCAACTTGCCTATATATTCCTTACAATCTATCATTTGAAGAATTAAAGTATTGTTTTTGTTAATATATTAAAGTGAAGACTCAAAAAATAATAGAAAGTATAACCTATTAGTGTCGAATCTTTATTTTTGAAAGTTTGATGCATTACTAAAGAATTATAATAAACAATGATGATGATATTCAAAATATGTTTTGGATCCATTACAAGTATCGTACTCTAACTCCTGCTATTTAGTTGTATGTTGTTTTTAAACAAATTACCGTTGTGGCATATGAAGTTCTCGAAGAGGAGAAAAAAGCCTATGCCAACATCATTCCTAATAGAAATGTAGAATAAGAATAAAATAACATTGAAAGTGATGACAACGACTTTGAAGGAGATAATAAAAGTAGTAAGGATAGTGATGATGAAGATGTGAATGATTATGTAAATGATGAAAACTCCTATTTATTAAATCCAATGTATTTGATAGGTCATTATGATATAGATGAAAAATTGTATGTTGAAATGTAATTTAATGATAGAGAAGATATTATATAAACAATTAAATTTATATCAAAAGGAGTGGACCATAAAGTCTTTGAGTCAAAATAAAATATATTTTATTGTAAATGTGTTAGTTATGTTACAGATTGTGGATGACTTGTTCCAACTAGTTTGAGGAAGAACAAGTATTTTTGAAAAATCAAAAAGTATAACAGGTCACACAATTGTATTTGGGTAAGAATTTTGTAGGATCACAAAAAGTTGGATACGGAGACAATTTGTAGAATGTATTAAGTTAATGATAGAATTTGACCTTTCTTTTAATATAAAACTCGTGAGTAGTGAAGTGTAGGTTCAATATAGATACATGACAACATATCGAAACTCATGGATGAAAAAGTAAAAGACAATTGAAAAAGTATTTGATCAATAAAAAAACTCATATGAAGCCTTGCTGCAATGGTATGTAGTAATATGTGATGTTGTTTGAAGGTCAGGTATTAAATTGGATGTTCAGGCTTATCGCAATGATGAGTTGGTTCTTGACTTTCAAATATTACGTAGAGTTTTTTTAGAGTTTTAATCCATACATTAGAGCATTTAGACAATGCAAACCACTTGTGCAAGTTAATTGGACACATTTATATAAGAAATACAAGAGAACTCTATTGGTGGTTGTTGCATAAGACGACAATCAAAATATATTGTCAATCGCCTTTGCTATTATTGAAGGAAAAATCGCGAATGGTTAACATGTTTTCTTTGATAATTTACGCAAACACGCCATGACGCAAGGTGACATTTGTATTATTTCTTATCACCACAAGTCAATTAATGCAACAATAAGATGAAACAGTGGATGGAACCTCTAAAAGCATTCAACATGTATTGTATTATGCACATTGCTACCAATTTATTGCAAATATTCAAGATACCTTATTTGCATAAATTTGTCGTCTGCATGGGTAATTGACATTATTTTTGTACTTTAAACATTACATGCAAAGATTGTATGACTTTAAACATGCTTGTATGAATGAGTCTATGTTTTGCAGCTTATTCGAGAATGGAACATAAATTTAATATTCATTATGAGCGATTACAGCAACATCGAGAGGTATATACAAATCACTTAATGAAATTCTACAAGAGAAATGGGTTCTTCCAATAATAGTGGGCATCGATGGAGTCATGACCACAAATCTTATTGAGTGCATTAATTCAATGTTAAAGGACGCTCACAATCTTCTAATAACAATACTAGTTAAATCAACGTACTTTCGATTGACTGAATTATTTGCACATAAAGGGCATGTAAAGCATATGCTTGAAAAGAAGTTGGACATATTTTCTCTAAAGTCATGATGACTTAAATTCAATGTAATGAAAGGCCTCCAGAAACCTTTGTGTCAATGTATTTGATAGACAAACTCTTGTTCAAGATATATCCAACAATTAAGAATATATAGTTTATTGAAGGCAAAAGTATTATGACTGTGGTGGCATGCAGATTGATAAATATTTATGTTCTCACATAATTGCTACTTGTTCTAGCCAAATTATTGATTGATATGGTTATGTTGATTATATTTACAAGATCAATAAGTTCTACAAAGTATACAAGAAGAAATTTGAGGTGATTGAAAATGAAAACATGACAAAAATATAGAAGCCCAAAACTTAGTCCTAATTAGACTTTAAACTGCAAAATAAAAGGTCGTTTAAAATCAAAATATTTTTTTAATAAAATAGATATGTGCAATATAAGAAGATCATAATGGTGATATCTTTGTTGAAGTAAAAGTCATAGTAGAAGGAGATGCCAAATGCTCTTAGGTCTAGTTTGCAATAATGATGTTGTTGTTCAGGGTGTTTCTTTATTGAATATTAAACCTTCCTTTATTATTTCTCATTTTAAGTTCATTTTAAATAATGAAAGCTTGATTGATTAGATTAGATTTTTATTTAACAAATGATGAAAATGGTCAACTAAAAAAACAATGTTAAGTTCCAATTAAGTGAAAAGAATAATTAGACATAACAAACAAAGTCTCATATTATAAATAACAATTTCATTAAACATAAACATCTATAATGAACATGAAAATTAAATAATATTCAAACCGTGGATACTTTGTGTTAGTCCTTTAAAAGATGCTCATTCTCATTTTTTTCTTTTCTTTTTCTTGATTAATGACAAATTATATCTATTAGTAACATGAGTAAAAGGATGTAATATGTGTGAAAAAAAAAATTATGTTTGTTTTCCTCCTATAGGTCCGTCATCTCCCACACCTCGCTCATTTATGGTCCCATCTGTGTGATCTTCACATAAGGTAGGTTTGACCTCCACCATATTTGCAGATGTACTTATAAATGTTTGTTGTGTTATCTCTTAAGACATGATTGGCATGGAGCCTTGCTCACTTAGTGTCATAAGTTCTAGTTAATACACATCTTCTTCATCAACATGTGTTTCTTCCACGATTGCCTTCTCATTAAGGTCACAGTCACATTGAAGAAGGTGTTGAGAAGGTGTGTCATAACAATGACAAAGCATATATACATAATAACCCACAAAACATCCTACTTTCATTGCTAAAATCAACAAGTCTCCTCTCTTGTAATTCCCTGCTTCTTGAACTACGATAAATATCTCTTCTACCCACAAACATTCGTGAATGTTGAGGTGGTTCATTCCATTAAAATGACTGTCATTGGTTCGTGTGCGATAACTCGTAAAACTCTTCATTTTATTGAATTAAGGATGGTGGAATCTCTTATTGCTGTGTGGGGGAGGACATGGGATTTTGCTCAAGTAGAAACTATTATTATTAGGATGATAACTACTCCATTTGTGTAGACAACCATAACCAATTCACTGCATACATTGTGTACCAACTCTAATACTCATTCAAAGGTTAATAATGGTCATATAACATTCTTCTAATGTATATTGAGTATATTGTTCCCACATTGCACTCAATCGTCATGTATCAATCTCCAATTTTTTAGTTCTCGTAATATATGTAAGTCTTTATTGTAGACTCCCTCAAGACTTTGCAGTGAGAGAGGATTAGGTTGAGCAAATCCATATTAACGCATTACACAGTCAACTGTATGCCACTTTACAATCTCAAAGCATATCAATGGGCTTACAGTTGACCATAATATATGTTTATTTCTTACATCATATGGAACAACTGCATCAATAGCTTTATCCTTATATAATCACTATAAAACTGCATTATCTGAAAAAACTTATATTTGGAGGAAGTGTACTCATCGAGAAGTAATAAAGGGTTCTTAAATTAAGTTCCCAAAATATCGTCCCACAAGGATTATTTTTCAATAACTAAGAATTTTCTAATTCAATTGTTTAAGCTTCAAAGATATGGGATTAATTAAAATAAGAATTTATAAAATTAATTATAAATTAAGAGTAAGGAATACAATACATGTCTTGGTTAAACTTATCAGAAAGGAACTTAGGGCATATGGGTTTTCTCATTCAATCCTTTATGTTATTCTTCTGTTTAACTCTAAATTTGATTTCCTTGTGATTGTCAATCATTCATACAAATACTATTAATACCCAATGGTCATGTAATATTAATATTCTTTTCTCTAAATTAACATCCCCAATGGTCATGCAAGACATCAATTTAAGAAAGCTTAAAGAGCCTATGAACTTGTTAATTTAATAACGATTAGAAGAGAAAGATTGGTTTGATCCACCTAATCCTTTGTCTCGTTTTACCCTAAAAATCTATTAATTAACCGAAGTATAGTGTCTGACGATATAATTAATTAGGATTAAGAAAGGAGCGCAATAGAATAAAATCTAATCACAAAACGGAAATCAAATTTAGATTCAAACATCAAAATTTCATAAATTTATGAACAATAGTTTCCATAGCCCTAGCTATGGACTTAGTTACTCATGCTAAAGAAAAGAACTAAAACAATTATAAACAAAGCCATAATCAAAAGAACTAGCAAACTAGAGTGTGAGATGTGTTCCCGGTCTTCAAGTATGATCGCTTGAAACTCCAAGTATCGCTAAGCATGTGCCAAGGATCCCATGCAAGAGAGATGATGTCATATCTATTTTAGAGCCAAAACCAAGATGTAAAAACGGTCCCCTTTTACGATGCCTCAGATCTCATTTTTAATAGGGTTTGAAAACTCTAAAGACTCTTGATAATAGGGTTTCTCGCAGATGAGCATAGCCGTGCAAGGCCTTAAGCACGACCGTGTTTGGGCTCGAAGCACCCCATTCTTGTTGAAAGGATCTGGGCATGCAGACTACTGCGAAACTCTAATCTTCCATCAATTTGGGCCCAAAATGCACCCAACATCCACTTGCGGCCTTTTTATACCAAAATGCACAATTAATATATAAATTAGTGTAAAACTCAAATAAAATAAAGGTCAAATATGAATATATGAGCTGTAAAATAGGGTTTAATTACAGACTTATCAACATATATTAATTGTTCTAGATGAAATTAAGAAGATGTGAAATTAAGAACTAAAATTTAATTATAAAATTAATTATGAATAAAAGCAAATAACATAATACAAGTCTTTGTTGAACTTATAAGAAAGGAATCTAGGGCGTATGAATTTTATCATTCAATCTTTTATGTTATTTTTCCATTTAACTCTAAATTTAATTTTCTTTTGATTACCAATCATTCATACGAATACTATTAATACCAAATGATCATGCAATACTAATATTATTTTCTTTAAATTAATATTCTGAATAATCATGCAAGACATCAATTAAAGAAAGTATAAAACACCTAAGAACTTGTAATTTAATAACAATTGGAAGAGAAAGATTAGTGTGGTCCACCTAATCCTTCATCGCGTTTTATCCTATAGATCTATTAACTAATCGAAATACGATCGCCTACAAATATAATCAATTAGGATTATAATTATGCATAATAAGATAAAAGCTAATCATGAACAGAAACCAAATATAGATTCAAACTTCAAAATCCCATAAATTCATGAACAATAATTCTCATAGTGCTACCTATGGACTTAGTTACTCATGCTAAAGAGAAGAACTAAAATAATTGTAAATAAAGCCATAGAGAAAAGCAAATTAGAGTGTGAGATGAGTTCTCAGTCTTCAACTACGATCGCTCGAAGCTCCAAGTCTCACCAAAAATATGTCTAAGATTCCGTATAAGAGAAACGAGATGAAATGCGTATTAGAGAGTAAAAAATAAGATGTACATGGTGTCAAACAAGATGTCTAAAATATCTCTTTTATAGGGTTTAAAAACCTTAAAAATTCTGTATAAGTGGACTTCTCGCAGTTTTATAAAACTATTTTTAGAAAAAGAAATTTAAAAAAATTGTTTGATAATTTAGTTTTTAAAACTATTTTTAGTTAAATTTTTACTATTTTTAGAAAGAGAAATAGAAAAATAAAAACAAAAACACATAAATACTAATTATGTTTTTCAATTTTAAAACTGAAAATAAAAATTATTTTCAAATTTTATTTTTTAAACTTACATTGACAAATAATCTTTTTCTGTTTTTTATTTTTAAAAATAAAAAATAATATTTAAAAAGAGAAAACAAACAAGCTCTTACATAGTTAGCTTGTACTAGTTTTAAAATGTGCTTCTCTAAATCCATGGTTACATTTGAAACTATATTGAACAAATTTTTAAACTACAATATTTTTTATGAGACTAAACTCTCATTTTGGTCAATAAAATACTTAGCATTGGACATTTAGTCTCTGAAATATTATAAATGTCACATTAGTCCTTAATTTTCATCTTCATTAGACATTTTAGTTCCTAAACTCATACACTGTTACTAAATAATAATAGAATATTGACATGTCATGTTAAGTGTCACGTGTGATGGCTTAGTTGATATCTACGACGTCATTTTAGGAAATAAAAAAAGATGTGCCTCAGTTGCCCAAACATTGTAGTCCCTTTCTATTACCTTTGTGGCTCTAGTTTCTTTCACTGTAAGAACTTTTCTCTTCACTATTGCAGTTTCTTCCTTCTATTGTTAGGGTTCCTTCCTTTCTTTTACTATTTAGGTTTTCAACGCTTTAAATGACTATTAATAGTAATAGAAGCCCTTTTATGAGTTCATCTTGAAGGTCATCATTACAACAAAATAAGAGATAAAATGACAAGACTTGCTATTGTGGGTTGAGAGCAATTGTTAAAATCTCACAAATAGAAGCTAATCTTAGAAGATTATTCTTTAGATGTCCTAAATATATGGTAAACAAAGTTGTTTTAGTGTTGTGTTCAATTGTCATTTCTGAAAAATTAAATAACTTCTTATACATGATGTAGGTTGGTGAGTATTGTAATTATTTAGCATAGACTGATAACAATACTAGTGTGGAGGATAGTTTTAAACATGGTGTAGGTTGGTGATTATTTAGCATAGACTGATAACAATACTAGTGTGGAGGATAGTTTTAAATATGGTGTAGGTTGGTGAGTATTGTAATTATTTAGCATAGACTGATAACAATACTAGTATAGAGGATAGTTTTAATGTTGCTAATCTAGCAACCTCTTAAGTAACCTATCTCCTTACAAGTGCAACAGTTGTGGATGCAGAATGAAGGAAGAATTTGACTACAAAGATTACATGTTTTAGAAGCTGAAATTAGGAAATTAAAGTTCTTTGTACAATTGTTATGCATTTTGATGTGTATTGACATATACTTTGTTGTAAGAGAATGATGTATTTTGCTTTAATTAATAAAGAATAATTTAGTTATTGTTTATAACCCTTTTCTAGTTTATATTTTTAGTTTTTTCTGATATAATAGCTTAAAACATAATAATTGAATAAAACCCAAAACTTTACTGTATTAAGTTGGTGGAACTTAAAATATAACAACTTGTCCAAATAAAACAACTTATACGTAATACACCCTTGATACATCCAAAATAATAAAAAAGTAAAATATTCATAACAACTCATTGTTAAGTCTTTAGTTTAGGTGTTGGCATGAATTGTTGAGTCTTTGCAGAGTCATTTCCTTTTTCATTAGGTGAAGATGGTGGTGGACTTTACAGAGGTGATGTGGAAATATTTGTAACAAATGACCTTTTCCTAATGGTTAGTTTAGGCCTAATTCTACCTTGCTAGTTTTCTGCTATAACATCTGTTGGGTCTTCTTCTACAGGTAAAGTGGAAGATTGATGTATTGGGCTTTCTTCTGCAAGTACAATGGAGAGCAGTTGTGTTGAGTTGTTGTTTTTGGCTTGAGAGTCTTCTATTCTTTACTTTTTTAGTATAGGGTAAGTCTGTTTGTTGTGGTTTAGGCCTCCACACCATGAACACTTAAATTGTGACAATTTTCTTTTCAGTTTGTTTTATTGGATTATCAGATGTTTCCTTTTCTTGTTCATTTTTTTCTCCTTTACTTCTTAGGTCTACCTATAGTTCTCTTAACATTTGGTCGTAGTGATGAAATATGTTAACTTTTCTCTCAAAATTCTTGGCCTTGTAATGGTTGAACATGATATTCATAAGTTACATGTCATGCTTCCATTGTTAACCATTAATGACAATAGTCTTCTGGTCTCTCATTTTTATATGTTATTTCAGCAATAGCATGCATGTAAGGCGTGCCTATAAAAACAGCCAAAAAAATATATTAAACATGATAAATTGTGCATATTTATTTATATTTAACACATTAGCCATTATATAGATTTAACAAACCTGTTAATTGTCAAAATTTATAAGTGCAAGTATGAGTTCTCAAGTTAACAACAACCTTAGTTGATGAATATTGCACTTCAAATTTATGACCATTATCATCACCAATTAACAAAATTTACAAGTGCAAGTATGAGTTCCCAAGTTAACAACAACATTAGTTGGCTAATATTGCACTTCCAATTTATGAGTATTATCATCACCTATATTGCAAGTTTAGTTTAGACAAATGTCATGTTGTAGAGTTCAAAATGATTTGTATATATGATTATGTTTACATGACCATATTGGTGCCCACTTAATACTTTGTCGTTTTAATTTCTCTAGCCTACTTTGCTGTATAGGAGGCAAATGACACCTATAAGTAGCTAACTTTAACCTATTTATACTAATTGTTATCATGATATAATATTTGATTTTTTTCAGCATTATTAATATTGGCTTCGACCTTACATTTATAATCTTTGAGTTAAAGACTTCATAGTTATTGTTACATATGTTATAAACCTTTGGCCATTCACTAAAATATACCTTAGTCCATGCCTCATTTGGCCATTTGTCCATGTATCATTTTCATTTATTATCTTTATTGTGTGTATATTTGCATTGAAATGTGAAATTATGGGTGATCTTGCACATTCCTATACAAGGTGCTTCAATACTTTATCCTTTCATTGCTTACAAAAATTTTACTATAGCAAAGATTCTTTATTAGAAAAGCAAAATTCAGCAATAGCAATTTTTCACTACCTAGCACATTTGTACTATTTGTGACAAATTGTACTTATGATTACAAAAAGTTGTTAGTGATGAAGATAATTTTTAAAATAAAATTTACATAATTATATCATAAATTTCACATTAATGTAATTATATAACTTAAATTCCATATTTAAATTAATTATCCATTTAATTTCACTCAAACTTTTTTTTCTCATCTTCTTTTAACTTTCTAACATAGAAGTTAATTATTCTTTATATAAAAATGAAATTTATACTTATGAAAGCAATGACATCTCTCTTTATATTAACACATAATCTTATTATTATTCAATATTTATTGAATTTTGTATTAATTATAAATAGTTGTCTTTAATTTTTGGTTTTCAAATGCTAATTATTTATAATTCCAAATGATTAATTTTTTTTATTAAATCAATTATTCATATTTAAAAAAATTTATGTAAGTAAATTATACATTTTTCAAATAATTTTAATTTACTTTAAAATATAGTAATTATAAAAACTACAAAAACTTGGTGTAAAAAAAGAAAAAAGGAAAACAAGAATTGCACAAGGTAGGGGCAGGAAAAAAAAAAAAAAGGGTTTATCCTTCGTCTGGTTTCGAAACAAGGAATGATGCTGGCAGAACATTCCAGAACCCGTACCCCAGAACTCTCTAGTCTCTCTCTCCCTCCTATAAGCCTTTCCTTCTCCCTTCCTTCTCCCAAACCCCAACCACTCTCCAATCTCATATTCTATGGCGGACGAAGCTAAAGCCAAAGGCAACGCAGCTTTCTCTTCCGGCGACTTCGACGCCGCGATCCGCCACTTCTCAGATGCAATCGCCTTATCCCCCTCCAACCACGTCCTCTATTCAAACCGATCCGCAGCATACGCTTCCCTTCAGAAATACACTGACGCCTTAGCCGATGCCAAAAAGACCGTCGAACTGAAACCCGACTGGTCCAAGGGCTATAGCCGTCTTGGCGCTGCTCATCTCGGCTTGGCCCAATACGATGACGCCGTTTCAGCTTACAAAAAGGGTCTCGAAATTGACCCAAATAATGAACCCCTCAAGTCAGGTTTAGCCGATGCTCAAAAGGCCATGGCCGCAGCCGCTTCCAGGCCCCGCTCCTCCTCGGTTAATCCCTTTGGCGACGCTTTCTCTGGGCCTGAGATGTGGGCCAGGCTCACCGCTGACCCTACCACTAGGGCCTACCTTCAACAACCCGATTTCGTGAAAATGATGCAGGATATTCAGAGAGATCCTAACAATCTCAACCTCCACTTGAAGGATCAAAGAGTCATGCAAGCCATAGGGGTTTTGCTTAACGTCAAGATTCGAACTCCCAACGATGACACTGATATGCCCGATTCGCCGTCCCCTTCTCCCTCCGAGAGAAAGAGAGCCGCTGAGGCCGAGCCACCGAAGCAGCCCGAGCCCGAGCCCGAGCCTGAGCCCAAGCCTGAGCCCATGGAATTGACGGAGGAGGAGAGGGACTCCAAGCAGAGGAAAGCTGAGGCTCAGAAGGAAAAGGAGGCGGGCAATGCAGCGTACAAGAAGAAGGATTTTGACACCGCAATTCAACATTACTCGAAGGCTTTGGAGTTGGATGATGAGGATATATCCTTCCTCACAAACCGCGCTGCTGTTTACTTGGAAATGGGAAAGGTATATATGCTTTTCTGGTTTTTTTTTGTTTTTTTTTTAATTTCTCTTATTTAATTTATATCAGTGCATTTAAGGAAATTATTACAGGTTTTATAGTGTTATTTGTTTTATATACCCTCATATCTGATTTGCCAGCTTTTTTATATAGGGACTAATTTTAAAATAAATGTAGGTAGAATGATAGAAAAATGCATATTAACTTAACTTATTGCTTGTTGTATGGGAACTGTGAAGATTGATATTATCTCATGAGTTTATCTTGTTGAGCTTTGTTCTGAGGCTTCCTCAAATATGCTGAAAAGAACTTGTGCAAAACACTATTTCAATATTCGATTCCCGAATGACTATATACTTAATTGTTTTCAACATCTTGTCTTGTCAATTTTTGCTGTTGCATATAGAACTACCATGATGTATAGGGATTAAATTGGAAAATACTGAAAAATACAGTTCCTTGTGATATATGACACTAATTTGGTATTCATATTCTCAAATCGGTGAAATAAATTGAAAGCTGATGTAGATATAGAGTCTAAAATGAATATAACAGCGACCAAAAATATTGTTAACCCAACTAATGACACTTGTATGGGAACTGGGGAGAATGAGCTACCACAAATAAGAGTAGTTTTGTGCAAATATGGATCAACTACCTACTTAGATCCTTATCTTGATAATTTTCATCACAAAACTTAATTGAAGTAAATTAAAAAAAAAAAATTTATGATAAAATCATAAACCATTTTCAATTGCTTAATCAAACACTTGCTGAAGGACTTACATGATTAGTCAAAATATGTTCTATAGAAGCACTTCCAAATATTCCCTTTCTCTTTGGGTAAACCGTCTAGTCAAGCCATGTTCATTCAATATCCCAGTCAAGGATGTGAACCCACCAACTTATTTTTGTTCAATGTCGTCGATGTTGAAGAAAAATGTGGAATCTAACATGCCTGAGTTCATTAAGCCTTTTAACAACTTTACCATAAAGTTTCAAGAGCACTGGGATTTTGAGATCTATAAGGTTATATTTTGGTGTACTCAACAGTCAAACACTGCCCAAGTGTTTTGTGACTAATGATGCATTAATTTTTTGTTAGACTATGGATAGTATAATGGGTTTTTTTACCGCGACCAATGATGTGTGATTCTTATAGTTAACCTCTCATAGTTAGATAAAGCTTTTGTTGTTGTATTTTTAGTATGATGGGTTTAAGGGAAAGACAAAGGATAAACTTTCACATTAAACATGCCATTAACATTACAGTAGTTTTGTTGCTGAATCTTGTTTGCTGGACAAGGAATTTAGTCAAATTTATCCATGGTTGTCATAACTGTGCCAGTGCCTCAGTGAGTGTTTAAATAGGTTCTTTTTATAGCATGTATTTGATACATAAAACTAGGAAGTCAAATCAATATAACTAGCGAGTATATGTTTTTAGTCAAGCAAAGTGACTCTTCTTCCCTGCATTATGCATTCTGACAAATGTTCCTGGACTTGTTTTTTCAGTATGAGGAATGCATAAGAGATTGTGACAACGCTGTTGAAAGAGGAAGAGAACTGCGATCAGATTTTAAAATGATAGCAAGAGCTTTGACAAGGAAAGGAACAGCCTTGCTAAAAATGGCAAAGTGCTCAAAGGATTATGATTCTGCCATTGAGACTTTCCAAAAAGCACTTACTGAGCACCGCAACCCTGACACTTTGAAGAAACTTAATGAAGCCGAAAAAGCTAAGAAAGAACTAGAACAAGAAGAATATTTTGATCCAAAATTGGCTGATGAAGAGAGAGAAAAAGGTATGACCTAGTTTTGACTTTGTGTGTTCATCATTTTCTCCAAGCATCATTTCTCATTTGAAAGAACTACTTCAACTTTTGGATTCTATCTTCCTCTTTTTATTTGTCTATATGTATCACTGAAAATGTTGACATGCAGGAAACGAATTCTTTAAGGAGCAGCAGTATCCTGAGGCTGTGAAGCATTACACAGAATCTATACGAAGAAATCCCAAAGATCCTAGGGTAATAATACTTGTTCAATTGAGGTGATAGTCCTCGTGGTTAGTGACAAATGCTGGTCTTAATCTGTGTAAATACTCCAATGCTTTCAGGCTTATAGTAACAGAGCAGCATGCTACACTAAATTGGGGGCAATGCCTGAAGGTTTAAAGGATGCAGAGAAGTGCATTGAACTTGATCCAACCTTTGTAAAGGGTTATACTAGGAAAGGTGCGGTTCAGTTTTTCATGAAAGAATATGACAAAGCTTTGGAAACATACAGGGAAGGTTTGAAACATGACCCTAACAACCAGGAGTTGCTTGATGGCATGGGAAGGTATGATATTGGTTTACATTCCTGCAATGTGCGTTTCAGTTCTTATATTTGAATGCAATAATGTGTACCTAATCATCTAACGTCCATATCAGATGTATACAACAAATTAACAAGGCTAGCCGAGGAGATTTAAGTCCTGAGGAATTGAAGGAGAGACAGGTATATGGCATAATGTTATACTTTGAAGTATTTAATGTCAAAATCGTTGCAGTTAAAAATTATATTTTTACTTGTTTATTTATTCTGTATTTTTAACTTTTGTAATCTTGCAGGCTAAGGCAATGCAGGATCCAGAGATCCAAAACATCCTTCAAGACCCTGTTATGAGACAGGTTTGTTCCTTTCTTGATTGAATCCTGCTGTGTATTATGGTGGTGTATAAGATTGTGATGTACTTATTGTAGTTGGGTGTGTACAACTGTATATGCAGGTATTGATTGATTTTCAAGAAAATCCGAAGGCTGCGCAGGAACACACAAAGAATCCAATGGTGATGAACAAGATCCAAAAGCTGATCAGTGCTGGAATTGTCCAGATGAAATAAATTTGATGGAAGGTGTTGTTCATGTTGAAAGGCAATTGACAATTGTATTTTGCAGTATGACTTTGTTATTTAAATAGGTTTGATTGGGAAAAATGTTGGGAAATTTTGAGTTGTTTTACTTTCATTTTGTTTTAGTGAATTCGTATAATTTCAGTGAGGTGCATTGCATTTGCTTCATGTGCGTGCGTACCATTACTAATGTTTAAATGTTTTTTTAGTCCTTTTACGAAATCCGTCTTTTATTATTGGGATTATGTCCCTGAATCGTTGGGCGACCAGTGGCCAGTGTAATATAGCGGTTTAGGGTTTTCCAGTTTTTAGAATTCGAACCCAATTTTTGGGTCAAACATGACCCAACCCGCCTGTTCTCAGCTATTTCGGAAGTGGATCCAGTGAATTGGGCTGTGGGGAATGATTTCTGTAACCTGAATCGTTTTGCAAATGAGTTCAACCAGTTGAAACTCATGTAGTGTGGCAGATTAGAACATCAACTGCTGACGTTGAAATATCTTGATACCTTCTCTTTGACAATTAAGAGTGGTTAGGAATCTGAGTTCAATCTTTTGATGTTTAAATAGGCAGTAAATAGTTTTCAAATTCTAACGAAGAAATGCATACGGCATAACGTAATCCGTGGGAAATGAATTATTGTCAGAGTAGTTTTAGTGCGTGTTTGGTCTCGCTTAAATTTGGAGATCTGGTTGTCATTTATTTGCGAGAATGAAAATGTTCATGACTTGGAAACTCTATCGTGTAGGATGATTGCTTGGGGGGGAGGGGAGGGGAATGGTTCTTCCACAAAAGTGAAATTATTCAATCCTATATAAAATTGTGGTGGGTTTTGCTAGAGTTTGTATGTCTTTCCTTTTCATATCAGTTAATTACTAATTTAAGGGGTTCTAAATTCAAAGATCGACGTTTGTTCCTATTTGGGATGCTTTTGGAATAGTGTATGCCTAGCCGAGGGATGCCACTTTTTAGCTGCCCTCACATTTGTTTGGGTCTTTTAAATGAAAATAGCATTTTAAGAACATTTATTAAAGAGTAAATATAATCATATAAATATTTTTTATTAGAAATGCATTTATATATCTTTCATAAGGTTTTAAAAAGTAGTGGTTATTTTTTAAAATTATATTTTAAAAAATATTTATTACGTATTTACAACTTCAGTAGAACTTTTTTTTTTTTTTTTTACCAGAAGTTAGGGATAACAATATTTTTATTTTTATTTTTTACCAAAAAGATGGTGCCACTGATATTTGTTTGGTTCATTCGTTTCACATACACAGGAAGTCTCGTAGCAAATACCAATTTGATATGGTATCGTTAATATATTCTATATATTCGTTAAAAGTTTGGAATATCCTTTTCAATGCGTATGATATCAATCAACGATCGAGCGGTGTATGTCCAGTCAATCCTCATTGACTAAATGTCGCCCAGAAAGGAAAAGGGCTGTTCGGCAAAGCCATGTTGGGTCCCCTAACTAAAGAGAAGTAATGGATGTTATTCTATGTGGTTTTACACAGTTTTAGCTTTAATTAAAGGAAAATAATAATTTCATATCCACTAAATAAGTATAAAAGAAAAAGGTTAAAAGAAAGAAAGAAAGATAACAAATAAAAGTAAAAAGCAAGAGATATAATTAAAAAACAAAAAATAAATATAAACAAATGTAAATATAAAAAAGCTCAATTAAATATTTCGTTCTAACAAAAGTTATACAATTTAAATTTAATCTCTATAAAATATTTTGTTAAGATATAATTTTTATTTTTTTTATAAATTATTATTTTTAGTCTTTTTGGTTAATGTGTTTCAATCATATACTTCTCAATGAACTATGTAAATTAGAGAAATTAATAATGATAGTTTGTGAAAAACTAAGATTATTCTAATAAAATATTTTATACACTGAATACAAATTATACAAATTTTGTAGAGACTAAATATTTAATTAAATTGAATTATAATATAATAATTGTTGTTTAAATTTAATCTCCTCTACTTTCATGACATATTATGTCGGCTCTTAAAAGGTTTTCCGTTTCTTATATTTTACTTTCCTTTCAATTCTTTTGTCGTTTCTTTTCCTTTTGGAAGAAATAGAGTAAAATATTTACTTCGACAGTATCACGGTTCAGTTTAGGAGATTTTATACAAATAATGTAATAACGCATTTATTAAATAAATTTTATTACGCGAGAATTTATATTTATATTATAATTTTGACTATTAAATTTATTAAAAAAACTAAACTTACTTTTATAAATTTGAATTATTGAAGAATTCATTAAGATTAGTTTAAAAATTATAAATATTAGAAGTTGTTTTTTTAAATCTAGATAAACTCTTGGTAGGTTGTTTCAATCGCCGTCTACTTGCAAATTACTATCATGCAAGTGGACCTTATTTATTATTGTTTTCTAGGAAGTTGAGCTCGATTAGAACACAATAATCACCTCGATTAGTTCATGCTTATCCGCCTCATGCAGCTTTAACTTTTACAAATTGAATTCCAAACTCATCCTTTTCTTTCGCCTTCACAGTTTGACATATTGTTGGTCCTTTATTCATACAACGAAAATAATTAGGTCAATAATATTAAAAACAAATCATTTGGTAACTAACTAACCCCATAATCACCAAAGCACTTAAATCAAATCATAACGGGTTTTGATTAATGTCTGTTTGTATAGACACGCTAATTCCATTTCCACGTAATTGAAAATTTTCCACTTCCCAAGCAAACCTGCATCGTTTGGCTCTAAGAGAATGTGAAGATATCACGGGTAACCATTAAACCATAATCACAACAAACATTAGAGTGGACCTCGAAGATTAATTTGGCAATTCGGGGTTATCTAGTGACATAACCTTATTTATTGTTTATGATCACCAATTTAAATTCAAGGTCCTCCCAATTGCAAGTTATATAAATATTACGTAAAAGAATTTAACATCGTAAAAGATTAAACTACTTAGTGTAACCTAAATAGACAGAAAGGAATTGTATTCTTCAGAATAAGAACTTCTTAGATGCACCATATATACAAAACCCCCTATCACAAAAACGACACAGACGCACTTAGATGCTGATTTTAGTATACAACATAAACTACAGAGAAACCAACAAAGACCAAATAAAAACATAGTATAGAAGAGGGGCTTTTCCAAATTCCAACAGCAAACATAGGAAAAACATTCGAACAAAAACGATTGGCTGAAGCTAAGATTTAAGGAGAGGTAGTTCTATGTCTTGAGGCAAAGCGATTAACCAAAGCGAGTGCATTGCTGGTGACTTGAGCAACATGGACAACCCTGTCCATGATGGCACCCTTCACCTTTCCATTCATTCCAGAACCAGAAAAACCATCAAGACACGTGTTGTCGTCAGTGAGGGCAGCACTAACCCATGTCTGCACGTTGTTCACGTGCCACGTGAAGTCATCTCCAGCGGCCTCACGTGTTCGCCCTAACTCCCTCACAGATTGCTTAAGACGGTCCACACTATCAGCTATGTTCTCTATGCAGTCTTGAACGGCTATGTACTGTCTGTGCTTCATGCCCCTTCCTTTGGACATCTTCCTAACGAACGAAGCTGAGGATCGGGTCTTGGATATGCTCACTGACAAAGCGGTCATGGCTAGTTGTCGATCGCTTCGGCGAATCAAAGTTGCGTACCCCAAAAGCGATTGCACGCACAAAACAGGGTAGCGCGTGGACCTGCATGAGGACTTGATGAAGTTTGATGGGTTAGGATCGGGATGTCTGGTGATGGAAGATTGTGCTGTGGTAGCCATGTGAATGACAAGGTTCATCAGAAGAAGTAAAGAGAATCCCACTTTACCTGCCATGTCTACCAAATCATGTATTCTGTTATATGGTTCGTTTGTTTATATAAGGGGTGGAATGTCCAATTTCTTTTTATTATTCCATGAAATATGTTTTGGTCGTCCTAAATTATGTGCACTCCACTCTTAACAGTAGATTTGGATTAAATTATCCCGCAAAAACTTATTCAATAATTGAAGTGTAAAATTTACTTGCTCTAATATAAATCGATGCATGTGTGTTTTATATTTCCTACATATATGTCAGCTCCTTTTCTTTTTTTTGTATCCTCCTAGCCGGCTAGTGATAAAATAATTTTTAACAGTTAATAAGTGGTCAAAATGAAAATTTCTTTTAACAATATATATATATATATAAACTTTGATATTAAACCAAGTGCACATACTTTAGAGATCTATACCCTTTGTGCTATGCAAATATTCGGTATGCTAGCTCCAACAGCAATATAATAAGTTCTTTTTGGAACAAATATGTTCTTTCATGTAAACAGAGGAGTACTTTATTTTTTCAATGTTTTAGCTCGAGTTTTATAAAGGTTATAACCCAGCAGGAAATTTTAAAATGTTAAAAATAAAAGCATAATATGCCTTCTTGAGGAGATGTCAGTGTGGAAATCTAATTGGCAAATAAAATACTATTACACGTATACTTAATGCTTTATATCAGCATTTTCGTTTTTAGTAACGTTAACTAATAGTTTATTTATCACTTTCGTTACTAATTTATCTAAACCTGTACTTTTGAGAATAGCAACACAAGTTTCCATTTTTAAGCGTTAAATTCCATATTAACGATAAAATTTGCCAGTGTGCCCACTTTATTGACACAGAATACTCTTCGTTCATCCATCCTTCAAGGTTGCGCAGAATCAAACTAAACAATTCTTAACAAGAATATATATTATGATTTTAAAATCAAATTTTCAACTAAAAGAATTACAAAAAGGAGGAAACAGAAGTATTGCGAAGAGGAAAAAAGAATACTAAGAAGAAAGAGAATTATCAAGAGAAAAAAAGGAACACCAAGAACCAAAAAAAGAATTAAAAAAAAGATACCACGAAAAAAGATTTACTAAAATGAAGATGAAGAATCAGCAAGACAGAAAATGAAGTAGTATGAAGAAGAAAAAAAAGAGAAAAAGAGTTACCAAAAAGGAAAAGAAAAAGAATTGCCTAGAACAGAGAATTGAAAAGTAACACTAATAAGAAGAAGAATTTCAAAAAAGAAAGAAAAGAACACCAAGAAGAAAAAGAGAAAAGATAAATTCATCCTCAAAAGTTATCTCATAAGGTAAGGATTGTTTTAATTTTTATAAGCTCTTATTTATTTATATATAAGATGTGTAATGTCAGTGATTACTAAAAAGAAAAAAAAATGACTAAAAAGGAAAAATAACAAAAAAAAAATTGAAAAAGAAGAAGAAAATTACGGAGCAGAAGGAAATGTCATGGTGGCAATCTAATTGGCAAATAGTATACTGTTACACGTGTATACATAATGTTTTATAACAGCATTTTCGTTTCGTTTTACTAACATTTTCGTTTCACAGTGGAGCGATGTGCCAACCAAAATATCTCATTTTTTTAGTGTTTATTTGATACAATTATCGACAGCACAAATTTTCACTAATGTCAATAATAGTAAAGTAGGGGGAAAAACTATACTATAATTGTAAGTACTAAACTGTAATGTACTTGAGAACAGCCCCGCGGAGCTTCTCCATGTATTCTGCAACCTGTTTCTGCAACAAGGAAAATAACATGTAATAAGTCATGACACGAGGCAGAAGGCAAGCACCAATCTCAACACCACAGGTTCCCGTGTTATGGTTCATTATCCAACAACAAATCGTGTTCCTACAACCCTAGGTAAATTGATGCCCCATCAGAGCTTTTATTTTTCTAGTCCTGTTGCGCGAAAATGTTGTAAGAAGTGTCCTGAATTATTGGTTACAGCCTAGTCAACTAGTGAACAGTTATATATTGGCTGAAAATTGACAGTTCCACGACATGGGTGCTGCTAATCAGATTAAAGCACATTCCAAATTGCTATATGCTATTACCTGGTTGCCCCTATGTGCATTAGCTATGTTTTCATCGAGAAGTGCCAACAAAGATCTATTAATCTCATTCTTTTCAACCATCTCCAGCAACTGCATCGGAGGTAAATTATGAGTGGGAGCATAATCTGAATAAAATCAACAAACTTAAAAGGAGTAATGAACATGAATGACATACAGTGGCTTTCACATCCTTGGATGTCAAGATTTTGGTTAGGCTTGCCTTGGCTTTTACGAGTTCAACTTGCATCTTATCATAGGCTTCTGTATCAGAAGATAGGAGCTCTTAGTGAGCAAGTTGTACACACACAGTGTTTCTATTTTTATTCTTTAGGATAAGGATTCTAATTTCTAACAAACCTATTCCTTCTTGTAAGGCTTTCTCTAGAGCCTCCAGCTCAATCAATCTGTCCTCCGTGGCCTGCAGAAAACATCATTGTAAGATGAGCATGGTTCGTGCAACACCAACATAAGTATCCAAATTCCAAGGCTAGGAACCTGTGTTTTGGTAACAGCAAATCGAAGCTGTCCTAACTCGAATTTCAGTTGTGAAAAGAATTCCTCATCCAATCTGCACAAGACAAGAGTGAATTATGAGAAAACAGTGAGCGGTTGAGTTAAATTAAAGTGAATTAGGAAACAAAGGTTCAAAAATACGTGCCGCGGTCTCATTCGCGCAATCTCAAATTCAATCTCTTGAGCTTCGGTGTCAAGGAAGTATTCAATGAGGTCTTGAGGAGTATCGGGAACATCACGGGACTAAGTCAACAAAAAAAGGAAAATACGAATGAATAATCCAACAAATAAATAAGGAAAAGGGGGATTGAGATAGAGAGAAATACTTGTCGAAGGGCTTGACGACGCTCCTTCTCTTCACGGACTTGACGCTCGAAGGCTTCGCGGGCCTCTGCGTCTCTCTCAAGGCGCCTCTTGAACTCAATCCTAGCGAGGTGCCCGGTTTGGGGTGGCCCAAGGACGCCTTCTGGGTCCTTCCTTCGCAAAACAATTTCTCAAAATAAGTTCCAACTTCCAAGACAAGTAATTAGTCAAGTTTATTTAGTAGTTACCCATCCAATACACACAATCCTGGCTCTACCAATTCTCCAGTTGCTTCTTCTTCTACCACCACCTGCGCCCGCGGCTCTCACGCTTGTCGTAGCGATGCCAAAGCTGAGTGTGGCCATGAGATTCAACTTTTTCACTCTTCAAGGGAGGCCTCCCCCACTCTTCACAAACTCTCTATCAATTTCTGCATTATCCGTTACAAACTTGGAAATTGGAATATCGCGTAGGGTAACGGAGTAATTCAGCTTTTTCATTGGGTTGGGCTTGGTCCATTCAATTTGAACAACACATTTCCCACCCTCAGTCAATTCATAATCTCGCAATACTATACGGGCCTAATGGGATTTGCTTCCTAACAGGCCTCAAAGGATCGTGTGCATACTCAATTATTAGATTAGTTTGTTGCCCATTTGAAAAAAAAAGTTCGTTGGCGAATAACATGTTAAGAGCAAATAGAAGGGAGAAAAAGTGACGGACAATTATTCATTTTTAATTCCTCCCTTGCTGTATATATTCCAATATAAATTTTTATAATTAAAATTAATTTAAACATACATTTTAATTATATTGAACATCTTAAACATGAACTTTATATAACTTAAAAACAAATCGGTGTTTCACGAACCTGTGTCGTGACATTTTTGTGCAGCATCCTATCATTTAACTCCTTTCCATCTTCATCCTTTTGTTTTTCTGGCTCTTTCAGCTAGTTTCAATTTTCTTGTACTTTACTCATTTACTTGTGATGAAACGTTCTCTCGGATGATTGTTGAGTCAGCCAAAAAAATAAATTAAAGATGCCCCTTTAGAGGACATATATAGTATTTTCAAATAACAATTTAATTTCTACCCGCCTTGACCTCTTGGATATTTAGAATATGGTCCATTCTGTCCAATAGTTGGCCAAAGACGACAGGGATTCGTGAACGAGTTTTGGTTGGTGCATTTTAGAGAAGAAAAACCAAGAATTTGGTACGCACGTCAAAACTAGTCCCTTATCGTTTCATTTGAACCATTTTATGCTTCGATATTGCCAACCTTGTTTTGACACTTATAAGGTGATTAAAGGTCAACTTCCATTTTTATAGTCTAATAAGATTCGGTAAGTAATAAGTGGGATGGGTAATGGATAGCTAGGAATCAAACAAGAGAATCTTTTCTGTTTTGTGTTTTCGTCCATATAGAATCATTGAGTTTGAAGCATGATTAGTACAGCTGCCTGCGACCTACTTCAAAATATTAGTAACTTGGAATCATGATATCAGGATTAGAGGACGTGGGCAATTGCTTTCCTCAAGAGTCTAAGGTCTCAAAGAACCATTCTGTCCCTTTCGATACTGGACTTGGGTGTTCATTTGGTTTTAGACTTTTAGCCATAACTAAAGTGATTTAATGCTTATATTTTAAATAAGATTCTTTTGTTATAATTTTTATTCATTTTAATTTTGATTTTATATAATCAGTCTTGTTCATCAATATGCTTAGGGTATTTACTATTTAGAATAAGAAAATATCATAAAATATTAACTACTTTTAACCTTAATCTTATCATTATTGAATAAAACGATCACTAATTAATAAAATCGGAAGGTAATATATAGCAAAATTAAACTTATTTTCCTTCAAATTAAAAATATATAACAACTCTCTTAATCTTTACACAATATCTTAAACAATAACTATTTATAAGTAAATATGGGTAAATATATACTAGTATTGTATTCTTATACCCCGTTTGTATTTAAGTTCATGTACTTATTTCTGTACACGATATGATTCGATCCCTAAACCTACAGAATTTGTAAGAGTTTTCCACCCTTTATGTCGCACCATCAGCCACGTAAGAGAATTAACTTAATAGTACTATTTTTCTTTTAAGAAAGGTATTTTTAATCAATACTCTAAAGTATTAGTAGCTAATAAATAATTTTTGATTTAAAAGTATAACAAAATTATATTAGAAAGTGAAAGCGACTGTGTTAAAAATAACTTTTTATGGAAACTATTTATTAATCACTATTTTCAGGATACTTATTGATATCGCTTATTTATCGTTAGATATTAAATTATGCATTTAGTAGGCATGTTTAAGCTTTCACTCAAAACAAAAAAAGAAAATTAACCAATATTTTTAAGAAATAAATTATAGATTTAATAGTGAGAATTTTTTATTAAAAAATTGTTAATGTATTCCTGTCATGATTTTAATAAAAAAAAAATTACTTATTAAATCTTTAACTAACATCTTAATGACAGTTCTAACTTCTAACTGAAAAAATAATGCTAATTAAGGACATTATTAAGAAATTTAAAAGAAAAATAATTTTAATATATTTTTAATAAAACATTTTATTTATTAACTTCTGAATCTATATTATAAATTACTGTGGAGCAATATTCATAAAAACATTTTGCAACTTGTGACGGTGTTGTCTTTAATTATTGGAGGACGTGGGCATCTTGTGTTTTCATTAGTGAATATGAACAGTGATATCTACATGTCCAGTGAGGCAAATTGAGCTATTAATGAATGAAGATGGGACATAATCATTAATCACCAAAGCAAATCAATACCCAGAAGACAGTCAATGGATCGGTGTAGCATTTCAATGCCGTTAATGATGGATTTGATCTTCTTAATGATGGGCATCGCTGTAATTAGCTTCGCAAATGGGCAAAATGTTCCACCTTGTGCTGTTGAGCTATCTCCATGCATCGAGTATATGAACTCCACAAACCCACCGGACACATGCTGCAATCCAATCAAAGAAATAGACGCAACCCAGAAAACATGTTTCTGCGAACTTGGATTAACTCCCGGTGTTCTTGAAGGTCTTGGTACCACTACCGCTCAGGCTGTGCAACTTCTCCACTCATGCGGCGTCAACTTCAATATCACCACCACCTGCAAAGAAGGTCTTTCATCTTCTTATTTTATCACTCGCTTCCTTCACAATTGTTCTCACCTTATTACATTTCCAACTCTTTTTAGATTTCTTTCTAACTAAGTTCTGACATCTTTCATTTTTCAAATACTTCTTACTTCATTGTTCTGGGATAAATAAAATCGCGCTACTGACATTTAACTAATTCACCAGTTTCTCTGTGTATTTGCTGTGAATCCATTGAAAATTGATTTGGGTCCTAGAATTTCACAGTATTTTCTCTCATTTTTTCAGTCTCAGCTCTGCCTCCGTCAACGATGCAACCCCCAGGTGAGAAGCCTATATATATATATATATATATATTATTTTTTTTTCCTCGCTTTTGATTAAATGTTTGCCCTATAAAATATTTGTATGTTTTTTTTTTTCACTAAATCCTTCATAAAACATTTTTATTTTTCATTTTGTTCCTTTCAGCTTACCTATGATTTTTGAATCAATATTTATAATTTTATATTTTATTTTTTAAAACGTTTCTCCTATTTTAAGATTCATATTCTTATAAGTGATACATTTCACTAGTTTATATATATTAGGATTGATGTAACTTGAACTTGCATTTATTTAAATAATAGGACAAGTTCACATTATATTACGTATGTACGGCGTCTCGTCAACTCACATTTTATTTTTAAAAAATAAAACTAATTTGTCACACAATAAAAAAATCTTAAGACAATGATTTTTTTAGAGTATTCATTTGTTATTTTAATTTATAATTTATGTAGATAGCTTATTTTTTCTTGTTAAAATAAAAAAAATAGCAAATAAACTTATCTTACTAACTTATAATATTTTTTCAAGCATTACTTAAACTAATGTTTGATATTATAACTTTTAGATATTTTCTTTCATTCTTATTCTTGATAGTTTAAAAAAAAAACTCCTCATTTATTCCATTTTTAATATATTAGTATTTATTTTTAATATTACATGTAAAATTAAGCTTTTTCATTTATAAATAACCTCTAAAACTAATCTTAAAATATTGTTATAGTTAATAAATTCAACTTATAATACGCAATTATTTTCGGATTTTAAATTTATGTATTAAAACTATCTGATCATAAGAGAGAGTTTTATTATGCTACCGAATTTTTTACTTGTAAAAAGTTATTTTTTGTAAAAAAGAAATACATGTAATTTTATGCAGCTTTTATAATAAGTAAAAATTTGTATGATACACAGGTTGCCAAGAGGAAAATAATAATTGACTCAATTAATTTGATGTGGCTAGTTCTTTACGTGCGTACAAATTACAGAGCGCCCAGAGAATTACACTCTATCTTAACTAAGCAGTTGCCTATATGAGCCAATTACTAATTTTGTCCATTATAATATTACATTTTCTCCCTTTTGCAGCAATGCCAGGAGACGATGAAGGAGGTGCTTGCAGAGTTGCTATGGCCGGGCTTTCCTTCGCACTTCTTATGTGCTGCTTCTCTGTACTCTTTAATTAGGAAGGCAGCGTTTTCCCTTCAGAAACCCCTCACTGTATATTGGAGTTAATAATTCTTTTCCATCATTGAATGTATTTATAAAATTAATTTTACATTGATTAGTCGTAGTTCTTACTTTTCAAAATTTTAGATAATATATTTATAAATATTTAAATTATATAAAATTTAATAATTAAATTAATTAATCTCGTTCTTTATGAAAATTTATTGAAGTAATAATAAGTGTTTAAGTTTTACATTTAATGTCAATCGATATTCGCTAATACACAAATTTCAATAATTAATTTTGTTTTATTACAATTTACTCCATTTTCTCATTTATATATAATATTTTACTCTAAAGCAAGAATTTTTTTTAGAGTGAAAAGTCAAAATTATAATTATTGATAAAAAAAATAAAGCAAATAAATTAACACATTCGTAATTTAGCATTGGTCCGGGTACACCACCACAAATAGACTATATAACCCCAACATAAACACGTTTACCTTAGATTATATGGCCATCTCATCCAAATATTTGTATATTCTTAGCCTATTATAGATCATTATATTATATATAAGACTCGATTTAAGATAAAGGTTCATTTTTATACCATCTCTAGACTAAATTTTATTTCGATCTAAGAAGGTTCCTTTAACCTTAACATTATGATTTATATCAAACTAACATAGCTTGGGTAGAATCCCATGCTTACACGACATTATTGGGATAGGGTCTCTATTTAAACTAGACGAAGTTTTTACTAATATAATATAAAAAATATATAATTATGTGAATATATTGGTGCCGAATAAATTTACAGAATTAGACTCAATTAGTGTAGCAGTAATTGGGTAGTTAGAATTCGGTCCCTGGCCATCGAATTCTGAAAGTTTAATTTTTGATTTTTTTCAAATTTTTTTAATATTTTTATATAATTAAATAAATTTTATTATTTAAATTATATTTATATATTTATATTTTATTATGTGAAAATAAATAAAAATAAAAATAATATTTATTTTACATGTTTATTAAATTTTTTTACATAATTATGATAATAAATAATATTTTTTATTTTTGTTATTATATTATTTAATATAATTTTAATTTTTGTAAAATGATATTAATATTATATTCTAAAATTATATTTTTAGTTATTTAATATTATTTGAAAAAATTACAATAATAATTGAATTAATTTTAAATTTGTATTTGATAAAAATTACAATAATAATTTATTTAATTTTATATTTTGATAAAATAAATAAAAGTATTAAATAATAATAAGGTTATTTATTTAATTTGAGATATTAATCTTTATTAAAATTTATACATAATTATTTATTTAAAAAATATGTTATTAATATTAATAAATATTATTAAATAATATTATGTAGATATATATATATATATATATATATATATATATAATAATATATTTAATATAAATTACTAATACTAAAATTTATAAGTTGCAATGACATTCATAAAATTAAAAATTATATGAAGAAAATTTTAAAGTAATAACGACAACATAAATCAATGACGGGAAGTAGTAGCTTAAACAATGTTTGGACATGCCTTCCTTGTGTGACCAGGAGTGTGACAATAAGAACAATTTTTTTGCTGACTTTGTTGTTCTTTAATGTCTATCTCTGTCCTTATCCTATTAAACTTGGGTCGACCATTTGAAGTTCTTTTCAGTTCTGGATTTGGACACAAAGTTGGGCCTGTGTAAATTGGACAATAGTCTTCATGTCTGAGTTCTCCAAACTGACCCTCGTATACCTTAGAAACTTGTTGTAAGGTATACACGGGAGATACGTATATGTCAAAGTTGTGGTGTGTGTATAAGCATGAAGCAAGTACATGCGAGCATGGAATGTGAACTTTTTGAAACTTGCCACAATCACACCACATTTCATCTAACTGTACTGTAAATCTTCTTACAGGTCAAATTTCTGTAGGATGTTACGTTTCTTCGACTAAAAATCTAATGCTTGTTCTGTCAAAGGTGATGACTCTATGAGTGTTTGCTTTTGACTGTGCATCTTGAATTGCTTTAGTTGCAACCTCCGAGTACATATGTTCAGCATTAATCATTGCATCTACTTCTCTGCTTCTATCAATGAAGAACTTATTGCAACAGGTGTATGTTGTTAGGAGCATGGAGCAAATTGGCAGTTTTCTGATTTTCTTCAAGATCAAATTGATTGACTCTGCTAGGTTTGTTATCATGTGTCCCCAGCGTCGTCCATTGTCCCATGCCAGTGTCCATTTTTTCCTTGGGATGTTGTACAACCATTGTGCAGCTTCAAGATTATTATCTTTTACTATGTTGTAATAGTAAAAGAATCTCGGTTCAGTTATCCCATATGCTGGAAATAAGATTACAAATAAAATTAATGTAACTAGCTAAGCAATTGTATAAAATATTAATGATAATATAAAGTATGTAAAAAATTAAAATTACCCGTATTGAGGACATCTTTCTTCAGTGCAGCGTTTTTGAATCGTCGCATGAAGTTTTGTGCAATGTGTGTAATGCAATAGACATGGACAGAATTGTTTTCTGTCTAACTACTTCCATTTCTGATGTATGCACTTCTTATGGCTTCGTGGTGATTTGAAATGAGGTACAACCCCTCTTGCGGGGTTACGTACCTCCTTAAGTTTTTTTTAAAAAAAGAACCATGCATCGCTAGTTTCACCTTTTACCACAGTAAAGGTAATGAGAATTATGTTATTGCAGCCGTCTTGCGCAACTGCCACTAATAAAGTCCCTTTGTATTTGTCATACAAAAATGTTCCATCCACTTGAACAATTGGTTTGCAGAAGGTAAAACTATCAATGCATGGCTTGAAGGTCCAAAACAACCTCTTGAAGAACACATTCCCCTTGTCAAGCAAGCCACCCTTGTATGCCGATTGTGTACTCAATTTCCAGATGAAGCTCGGAATATACAGTTGCATTGCAAGCAACTGTCTTGGTAACTTATGGTATGACTCCTCTCAATTTTCGAAGATATTTTCAATGGCATGTTGTTTCCCTGACCATCCCTTTCTATAGCTGATTGCGTAATCCATTGTGGACTTTATGTGGGCTAAGATGGTTGTGATGGGTGTGGATGGATCAGTCTGTATCATTTCACGAATCCCATGAGAAATCATTTGTGATCCCAAGTTATTATGATCCTATGAAATGAGTGGGGAAGCACATGTGTGACACCCGTCAAGCTTCATTATTTTCCAGTGTTGCTCTTTGGTGCGCAATATTACGCGACATCTCTAGGAACAGTCGTTATGAACGTATTCCACGACAAGCCTAATTGTGCTTGACATCTTCACGTCGTAAGTGCAATGATTGATAATGTGAAATCTATTTATAGTGTCTTGCACTTGTTCTTTTGTTAGGAAGCGTTGGCCAACAAATAGTGTTCCAAGCGGATACACTACCATTTCACATTCAAGTACATAACTAAACTCAGAGTCATGTTTTTGTATTTGACTGGAAAAGTCTAGAAAATGTGGAGGTGAGTTGTATAATGGTAATGGTTGTGATGGTAGAATATTTGAAAGTGGGAGGGAATCTTCTTCATCATCCTGCTGTAATGTCATTTAAAAAAACTAATTTAATTAAAATAAAATTTTAATTCAAAATTTTATTTTATCATACTAATATTTAAAAATATTAAGTCAAAATTACATATTTAAATAAATAAATAAACAGAATAATATTTAATATTTTTATTTAATTTTTAAAAATATAATTTATATTCTTTAAATATAAAAATTTTAAGCATTAACATTATTATCTAAAATAATATACTTATTATTTAAATATTTTAATTAGTTTTTAAAAATATTATTTATTATCATAATTATGTAAATTTTTTTTAATAAACATGTAAAATAAATATTATTTTTATTTTTATTTATTTTTACATAATAGAATATAAATATATAAATATAATTTAAATAATAAAATTTATTTAATTATATAAAAATATTAAAAAAATTTGAAAAAATAAAAAATCAAACTTCCAGAATTCGGTAGTTCAGGACCAAATTCTGGGTATCCAATTACACTACATAATTGGGTCTAATTCTATAAATTTCACGTAATTATATTTTTTTATATATTATATTAGTAAAAACTTCTAAACTAGACATGCCTTTAAAATAATGTATAACCCTTAAAATTATCTTATCTCATTCGTATTATTTTTTTGCCAAAATTATCTCTGATTTAAGCGTGGAAATTTTTGTTTTTTTCACATAAACATCACCTACGATTGATAATCCTTCTACATAGTTATGGCCACTCTGAACTTCTATCTCAAAACAATTACACTGCCATCGGAGGTATCACTCCAAAACAATCATCTATAAAATATATAACAAATTTTATCCTAATTCCAAACAATTTTTTTTCCGGAATATATATATATATATATATGACGTCAATTAATATCAGTACCTCGCTCGTTACATTCTTTGATATGAGTTTACATTTAATGCATACTTTTATCTTGTGCTTTAAAATTTCCCACCAAACAGTAGTATATCGTCGTCTCAAATATTCCTAAACAAACTACGCAGCCTTCTTAGGGTCACGAATACATGTCTTGGAATAGCTGCCCTCATCATCACATCAAAGATTATGCTGTTGAAATTTTGGACAATCTAATGCTGTCTACTCTTCCAATGTGTTGAAAATAATGAAAACCCTTCTCAATCGTGCTTTGCACTCTGGCGAGATTGCATCAGTCCCTGAAAAAGCTAATAGCACTGAAAATTAATTTTTTGTTTTAAGTCTTGTCGGTCTTCATTCTCTAATGACAATTAGTCCATGTGATCAGAATGTATTTTGCGTAATGTTTGTCCCAGTGACGACTGCATTACACTCAGATTGCGTAATTACTTTCTCAAATTGATATATAATTACTTTTTAATGTATACTTGAATCATTATATATATATATATATATATATATATATATATATGATACTTTTTTACAAAATAGTAAATTTAATCATTATTCTCTCACTAGTAGTATTATGCTGATTTTTAAAAGAAGAATTGATATTTTCTTATTAAAGTATTAGATATGACTCTTTAATTTAAAGATCGAAAAGAAAAAGTGAGAAATTAAAGACTCTTAAATAATCATAATATGTTCAACTAAAATGACTGAGAAGTTAAACATGTTGGATTATATTGGGCAAAAATAAGTAAAGCTGAAGACTTCATTAATTGATAGTTATGATGTACTTAATTTATTTTAAACTAAGATAAATTAATTAAAATAATAATTTAGTCTTTTAATTTTATTTTGATTTTATTTTTTGTTTAATTTTAATTTGATCTTTTTGATTAATTGTAACGATTTTTCACTATCATAAATTATTTTTTATTTATTATGATAGTTTTTATCGTCATATAATCAATAAATACTAAACAAAGTGAGACAAGATTAAATAAATTTTTAAAAAGTTAAATAATAAAATATAATAAAAAAATTAAGGTTAGAAGGTTTAAATACTGAATTTTTCTTTAAAAAAAACTGTCATATAATGTTTTATAAAAAATTAAGATCATAGAGAAACACTCGATTTTTTTAAAATTATTTATTTGTGTAGCTAAATAAATTTTTATTTTAGTTAAACTCTCTCTTATTTACATAGTATAAATTAAATATTAAAAATAAGAATAAAAATAAAATTTATTATTTTTAAAGTGAGTCATAATTTAAAATAAAATAAAATTTATAAAGGAACATTTTTTAAAATTTTAAAATAAATTTTTTATATTGTAACTTAGTCATATATGTAATAATACATATTAAATAGCAAAATAAAATGTGTTCTTCAATAAAATATTGTTAAAGCAATGTATGACCTTTTGCACACATTCAAAACTTTGTAACACCTGTTGAATAATACAAATTTTTTTTTTTCATGGTGCTATAATAACTGTTAAGTAGATATAGCAATTGGAGAAAGTGAGAAATATATGTATTTTTCTCTAAATTATAATTAAATTTTTGCTTTGAAAATTTGACCATACTATTATATATATATATATATATATTATGTGTAAGTCTAAAATTTTAACCGTACAAATAAAATAATCTAAGTTACTTGAAAAGTATGTAAAATAAAAATAATAGAAAGAGGTAACTTTTTAACTGTTAAATTATTTGATTTGTACTATTAGAATTTGGTGTAAATTTTTTAGAGTTTAGGATTTAGACTTATACCTAGTGTTAATGGATTTTATCCCTATATATATATATATATATATATATATATATTCAACTTTACTTTTATTGAATTTTCCTTTCTTCATTGTATCTCTCTTTTTTACTTTCTAAATCATAGATCTTTCTGTTAAACTATTAAAATTTTAAATAAATCTTAATTAGTCTTTGAAGCAGCTAATTTATTTTTAATAATTTCTATCTTCGAAGATTTAAATGTAAAACTACAACTTTCTAAATCATAGAGTTTTTTTTAAAAATTTTAATTTTGCATACAACAGTGATAATAATATAGCTACTAATAATGACTTTGTGTATATGACACTTTTAAAGTTTAATGGACACTACAATATACACATGGAGAATTTCTTGTAATCAAAAGAAATATTGAAGTCTAATTAAAAATAAGATACCTATAATAGTAGAAGGAGTTTCACTCACTGAATCACAACAAAAAGCTATGAATGATACATGATTGAAAGATATGAAAACAAAAAATTATCTATTTCAAACTACTGATAAATTAATTTTAGCAACGATTTTAAATAAGGAAAGAACTAAAAGTATATGAGACTCATTGAACAAAAAGTATATGATGTTAAGAGTTTGAGATGCTTAGCATGACCTTAAACCCTAAATCTTAAATGATTATTTTTCATGTACTCTTGTCATAATCAATAGACTCTGAGTTAATAATACAAAAATAGATGACATTGACATCATTGAAAAAATTCTTAGATCCATGACCCCAAGGTTCAACTACATGGTATGTTCTATTAAGGTACATGAACAATGAATGCAACCCTCCATAGTAGAAAAACAGACTTTGAAAGTTACCATTACTTTAGTCCTCACAAGGAAGAGGACGAGGTCGCAGTGGTATGTCTGGATGAAGAAGGGGTGGAGGCCGATGCTATTTTAGTAAATCTACAATTGAATGTTGTCATTGCAATAAACTTGAATACTTTTAGTTTGAATGTCCAACAAATGAATCTAATTCAGAAAATTATTTCTCTAATGGTGAAGAAATGTTGTTGATGGCATATGTGAAAGACAAAGAAGTTAGCAAAGAAGAACCATGATTTCTAGACTTTTGATGTGATATATTTTAAGTTAATATTTATAGTTTTATTTTGATTAATAAACACTTTTCATATGCTTTATTTTTAGAGTTTTTATCATTTTCTAGTTATTTAAATAAATTGAGCTTGTTACAAATAAATGTTTTAATTTTGTTTTTTTCGGTTATTTTAACATATGACTACTCTTTTGGCCATAACTTTTTCTACAGATATTATTTTTGACTGATTCTAGTTGCATTAAATTCTACACATCCAAGGCTTCAAAATGCATATATAGATACTGGATTTGGAGTTGTTTTTGATTTTTTTGTGATTTTTTAAAGTTGAGGTAGATTTGTTGAATATTGTGAGGGGTTGCATTTGGAACCTTATTATTTAATAATTGTATTTGTGCTTTTAGATATTATTGATGCTTGTATTTTGGCCACTTAATTTACCTTAATTAGAACTTATAAATAGACTAATAAGGTTCTGAATGGGAAGTGATTAAACATTTTGAGATTTTGAGACTTAGTTGAAATAAGAATCTTTGTTTTTACTTTCTCTCGAACTGTCTTTTTCTTTTCTCATTCTTACGAAGGGTAAGCATTCCGATGGAAGGCTAAATTTCTCGTTCAATCCGTGAAATCCAAACGTTGTAATTTCGACTTGAGTTCTATGCTAAATTGCTCCGAGTTTGTTCTCTTTTCTCTCTAATCTTAGAATTATGTATTGCGATCGTAATTGACTTTTCTGTTGTTATAATTCAAATTAGGACTCGATTGATGCTCTGATTTGGTAATTAATGCGAATTAGGTTAAATAATTATTTGATTTAATTCTTAACTCTATTCAATTAGGATATTCGATAGAATTAATAATTAAATTGGGTGATTGTTTAAATGCGGATTTAAATCTTTAGATACTGTGATAGTCAGAGTTATATGCAATTGGTATTCTGTGGATTGATGTTTCTTAATTCATTTTTACTCACTTTAATTCTATTCGTAATTTAATTTAATTAATTTACAATTTTCAAAACTCCAAAAAATCTTATTTGCATTCTTTAAAACAAAACCTAAAATCGAATCTGACTGAAAATGTATTTCTGTGAATCGACCTAAGTTTGGCTTTATACTATAAAACTTTTAGAAAACTTAGTTGTTTTGATAGTGACTCGGCATCGTCTATCAACTCTAGATACAACAATCATATGTATGACAACCAAAAGTCCTTCATTGATCTTGACAAAAGGTTCAGACCAAAGGTGATATTGGGAGATTATTCAAGCATGAACGTGTTGGGCAAATATACTGTTTGAATGCTCATAAATGATATTGCATATATTCTTATTAGTGTATTTTATATTCTTGGATTAAGAAACAACTTGTTTGAGCATTGGCAGTTAGTTGAGAAAGGGTTTGAAATCCTTATACAACAAGGAGTGTGTAAGATTTATCATCCAGAAAATTAAAAGGATTAATTTTGAAGAGTGCAATGTCTTCAAATAGGGTATTCAAGTTTTCTACAACAATATAGCAAAACGAGAAAACATGTTTTAACACTGTCTTGCACAATCTAGTTTGACTTTGACAATGTAGATATGATCATTTGAGCTTCAATGGTTTGAATACACTTCAATAAAAAAGATGTGTAGACTATCTTACGATAAAGCAACAGAGGAATCCATTTCCACATTCATCCATTTGGAGAGCCACTAAAATTCTAGAGTTGATACTTATTAATATTTGTGGACCCATCAGTCCTATATCCAGTGACAATAAAAGATACATTATCAATGTTATTGATGATTTTAGTAAAAAAAAAAAATATAGATTTATTTTTTGGTTGAAATATTAGAAACTCTTATCACCTTTAAAAATACATATAAGAATCAAGTTGAGAAAGGAATTGGTTTAGTCACTTTTCGTATTGATCGTGAGGTGAGTTCACATCACTTGAACTCACTAATATTTGCAGTGAAAATGATATCCAAAGACAACTCCTTACATGACTCAACAAAATGTGTAAGAGAAGGAAAGAATCAAACTATCATGAATATAATTTAGAGTATGCCCTTGGGTCAAAAAATGCTAAAAATATTTTGGCTTAAAGCTATAATATTTCACATTTTTAAATGGAGTCCAACACTTGCAGAGAAGAACAAAATCTCAGAAAAAGCTTGGAGGAGATTCAAACCATTAGTTGCTTACTTCAAAGTCTTTGGATCTGTGTCTCATGTTCATATTCTTGATTGCAAAAGAAAAAAACTTTATGACAATAGTCTAAGTTGCATTTCTCTTGGACTTAGTGAGGAGTCAAAGACATATAAGTTGTATGATCTTATCTCTCAAAGACAAATAGCATGAGAAGTTCTCAATTCAACACCAATAAATGTCCCAATCAACTCTATTTAATAATTATTGACAAATTGTAATCAATTGTTATTTTAATTTTAATAAAAGCAAGTTAATTCATGATCTAGATGAAGTGTTGATAAATCCTTATTTTGACATACTTTTCTAGCATGTTCATATGCACTTATTATTGATTTGAATGAATTTTTACATTAATTACTCCATTAATTGTTATAGATGAACATGTGTGAAAATTTAAAGGACTTATGGACATTTTTTTGATGCAATTTCAAGAGAATTAGGTCATTAATGCTTTGAGATTTAATGATAATTGTTTTAAATCTTGAATTCTAATGTTTGATTTCACATTTGTTAAGTTCAAACAATTAGATAAAGAAATTCTTAATAATTAGAAACTAATCTTTGTGTAATGATAATTTTGGGACTCATCTTAAAAAATTTTATTACTTTTTAACGAGTACACTTACTCTCCAAATAAATATATAAATAAACTAAATAATTAATTTAAATAATATATTAATTTAGACTTGGATATCTAAAATTTATTAGTATGGATTAAATTGTATATCTTAACCTAAAAACTCATGATAAAAAAAAATTAGAGTTAATACTTTATATATTTGATTAGTTCACAGTCATATAATCACATAAATTTGCTATATAAATTGCCTTATTAAGCGTTGTGACTTAAAAATATGATTTATAAAGAAAAATCTAGTGTATCACTTGTGAATAATTTTTTATTTATATTGATCACAAAACACGTTCAATTCTCACGTGATCATTCCTCAAATATGATCAATTCTAATAAGCATAGCAAATAGCAATTTATTAACACTCCTCAGGCACATCACCTATTCTTTCACGTGAGACTCTCTCATCCAAGGTCTCCGTGTGAAGCACCAAGACTCAAAAAAAGCACTCGCAGTTTTGCATTTGCAACGTTGCATAAAGGACCATGGTGTGACCGTCTTCTTCATTTTTTGTTCCATTGTTCACAAATTGAGCTCAAAGCTCCGAAGCATGGGTACGCAAAATCGGTGAGCATATTGGTAGTGGGTATGTATCTGATACTGGTACTCATTGGGTATGTACCAAAATATATATATATTTTTTAAAAGGTACATATTGGGTACTTCTTAGGTACATTTCCGGTACACATATACATTAAAACGATGTCGTTTTTTGGTTATTTAAAAAAAATTCAAGTTTTAATACTCTATTTTTCAGTTTCCCCTTCGTTCATTTTGTGCCCTAAAGCTCAAGCCCTTACTTGAGAAAACTGCAGTGCTAGTAGAGATCTTCACCCAAGGGCAGCTCAGTTCTTTCTCTCCCAATCTGAACCTGTTTATTCTAGTACCCATCACGGTATTTTTCTTGCTTCTAGGTGTTGGGAGAGTACTCGTCTTCATCATTCTCTCATTTGATTTTGTTTCTCCTGTTGGCTCCCGTGGTACTGCTCAAATTACGGCTAATCTTCCTAATCGCATACAAGCTAGGCTTAGTGATATTATACCATTCCATCATGACTCACGACTACCTCCTACCCTCCTCGGTAAAAACATCAATATCAATCATCAAAAGTTAAATATGCATAAAGTTTGGGCAATTTCAGCTGGGTCTATGCACATCCCATGCCAAAATAATTTCATAAGATTCTGTGTCAATTCTTTTACTAACTCATCCCTTGTCATGTTGTATTTCACACCCATCTGCAATATATATATATATATATAGAGAGAGAGAGAGAGAGAGAGAAAGAGAGAGAGATTTGAACATCTTTATCTGAAATATTTATAAAACAAATATTGTTACTTCTACCATAAGTTGTCTTGTTTCCCTTCCCATTAATGATACTATTGAATATTGTTGCAATCTTTTGTCTTTTTTACCTTTACATTATTTATTTATTTATTTATTTTACCATGAACTCTTCTATTCACGTTATCATGCAGTTTTCTTATTATTAAATTTAACTTATTAATCATAATTTTTTTAAGGCATTTGGTTTGGTAAAAAGTTTTATGCAATTTTTCTTATTAAATTTACCTTTGGATGCTTATTGTGTGATTGAATGGTTAGGTTGATTTGTCAAAGTAGTGGGTTTGCAAATGTCTCTTCCAATCCTTCCATATCCAATAGTAGTAAATTTGCTTCTGGAAGTGTTGAGGGTCATTGTCCTCTTTGGGCCTATGCGACAATTGTACAAAGTAAAAAAGATAAAGGAGGGAATGCTAGATGGAAATGCAATTATTGCAATGCAATTTACAATAGTTATGACTCTAGAGTTAAGAATCATTTGTTGAGGGAAAAGGGACGCGGTGTAGCAATTTGTACAAAAGTGTCAAACGAATGTATTGAAGTAATGAAACAAGTTGAGAGAATGGTTGTTGAGAAAACTAAACCTAGCAAGTGCTTTTACCTACTGATAAGTTCATATTTTGATATATTTTATGACTTATATTTATACACTTAAACCCTACTTCATATATATTTACATTAATTATGTTATTAATTGTTGCAGTTTAGCTAGAAGTTGTTATTATGCATTATGGAGATATTCTGGATAAAAATTATATATTTTTAGTCCTTAACAGTATTATGTGAAGTTGAGTTTGAATTTTGAATTTAAAATTTAAACTTAGATATGAATATTTGGGGCGATTCTGATTGTGGATAAAACTGATTTAAAAAGATAAAGCTCAACCGATTAGAAACTCAGGACACAAACTATATAAAGAGGTCTTATGCTCCACACTGGAGACATTTCCACTTCTCACACACCTTCTTCCCCTTCTTAGTTCTAGCCAAACTCATCTTTGAGAGTCATTGAAGACCATTGGCAAGAACAACAAGCTTTCTCTTAGAGTCCAAGCAAGTGATTGAACGCCTATTCAGAGAACGAGAACTCTCTTCATCTTTTAACTTTAGCACTCCATAGGTAGTTGTATTGTAGATGATCATACCACGTGTAATTAACGAAACTATATGATAAAATGAGATAAGGGGTTAGTTTAATCACACTTAATTCCTTTCTTTCAGCCGTTATTGAATTAACAAAGTTATAGGATCTTCATACTTTCTCAACCAATTACCTTGCATGATCATTGAGAGTGTTTGTTCAGGGAAAAGAATATTGACATTGCATAATCATTGGATGTTAATAGAACTAATTATGAGTGGTTGACAAATATTTGGATACCAATACCGGGATTAAATTAATTAGAATATAAAGGGTCTCATTATAAAGAAGATGATGTCTCAAGAGCTACCTTTGTGAAAGAAATAATTCTAAATGACAGTTTTTGGGATAAGATTGATTATATCTTAAGCTTCACGAACCCTATATATGATATGCTTTATTCTTGTGATACCGATGAACCAACTCTTCATTTGGTTTATAAAAAATGAGATGCCATGATCGAGCAAGTGAAATATGCAATATATCAACATAAGGACAAGGAGTTAAATGAACGTTCATCCTTTTATGAATTGGTGTATAACATTTTGATTGATAGGTAGACTAAAAGTAACACACCACTTCATTGCTTGACTCATTCACTAAATCCTAGGTAAAGTTAATTAATTTACAAGTTTCAATTTATTTTACTTGTTGGGTTATAGTGAACTAACTTTAAGTTATTAATATGTATTATTATAGGCAATGGCTTGATGAAACGCCAAATCGAGTACCTCCACGCAGGGACAATGAGATTTGTATAAAGAGAAATAAATGTTTGAGAAGCTACTTTTTGTATCCAAGGGAAAGATTAGAGGCAACCCAGGAGTTTGTTAAATTCTCAAGTGATAGAGAAGAGATTGGTCAATTTAATGCGGAACTTGAAGCTAAAAGAATGGTAGGTCATGTATGATGCTGCACTTCTTAAGCTTCAAACCATTGCCTTAAAAGTTCTTTCACAACCATCCTCTTCTTCTTGTTGTGAGTGAAATAGAAGTACCTATTCTTTTATTCATTCCATGAAAAGAAATAGGCTCAACCCTAAGGGAGTTGAAGATTTAGTTTTTATATATACAAATATTCAATTGCTCTTAAGAAAGAATAAAAATTATTATAAATGTGAGACTAAAATGTGAGATATTGGCCGTGATAAGTAAAATCCATTTGTAGGAGCTAGTTTTCTTAAAGTTATTACTCTTTTTCTTGATGAACTAGATTTAAAGATAATACATTTTATTGATGATGGAAAAGAAAATAATGAAATTAACACTATTAGAGTATAAATATTTAGTCGTTTTATTATTGATTGTAGAATAGTTTATAAATTTATATTTTTATTAAAAAAAATTTTATTGAACAATGTGATTCACTTTATTATATCATTTTGAATAGATTCTTACATATTTTTATATTATTTAATTATATTTATATTAAATTGTATTTATTTATTTATTTATATTATATATAGACATATCTATATCCTAATTTTTAAAAAATTAGTGCATCTTCATATTCGTACTTGTACCTGTGATACCGGTATGTATCCGTATCCATGCAACGTAGGCTCAGAGAGTCTGGTAGGTAAGGTCATTGAGGTGTTGAAGTTGATGACTAAGGATGGTACTCTTTCGATGATTTTTTGGGTTTTACAAAATTGGAAAATCGAAACTTGCTTTGAGGTTTTTCAAGAATGTTGATGGTTAATCTAGCTTATTATGGCTCAATGTGATGACTTGCGCGACCCTTGAAGTGCTCTTCGTAAATTGGAAAAGGTTGACGAAATGTGTAATTTGGTTGAATGGATGAAGAAGGAATGGTTGGGTTTGGATGTTGTTTTGTACAGTGCTTGGGCTTATGGCTATGTGGAAGAGGAGGTTTTGGGGGAGGATTTTAGGAGAACAAGAGAAATGGTGGACAAAGTATTAATCATGATGTTGTGAATTATACCATACTCGTAGATAAGTTTTTCTAGTTAACTGAAACTTGTTTATTTTCTGCTGTAGTAGGAGAAGCTCTTCATCATTAGCACGAGAGAGGATGTAGTAGGGGCAATGACGAAGCTCTGTTCACAACGGCAGACACCGACTTAAAAAAAGATTAAAAGATTCCCGTTAAAAATTGAATGATAATTTAATAAAAATAAAATCTGTTAAATTAATAAATATCAAATTAAAATTATACAATTGAAAATTAAAAACTAAAATCGAACAAATAGAATAATTTAGAAATCAAAAGCACAGTTGAGCCTAAATAATTTTCGAACACAAGTGACAAAATTTTAAAAGTTACGTTAAAATTATTCGTCAAGGACTTAAAATTTAAGCAATTTTTTTTTAAAGCATGAGCTGTTCTTACATATTCAGCGCTAAATTGATTATTAGATTAATTCCTGTAGCAATAGAAGTTCTGAATGTACGTACAATAATTATTTCTTATAATTTAATCCAACAAATTAATTTTCATCCTAGAAAACTGGGTACTTATCCACTCGAAATCTGGAACTTCTACGTGTGGGAAGTATGAATATTGCTTAGCAGGTATCATCACCATCATCATCATCGACTGAAGTTTTGCCGTCCTTTTAATTTACCTTCTTCCTTACGGGTAAGTTGTATGGATGTGGTTCACTGAAAATCACCGATACTTGTGCAAGCAAATATCTTTCTTACGTTGCAAGTCAACGCAGTATTTGAATACGGTTTCGGACACGTAGCACTTCGGATGAGTAGCTTGCTTCCAATGACTAAAATACAGTAACTTTTTTAATTTAATTATCTTGTACAACGATTATATTTTTATATTTATTTTTATTAAATTATATATCATATTTTTTCTTATATATTTCTTCTTTCCTACTATTTGATAGCTATTTCAATAATGTCAAATGATTTCTTTTATTGTAATAAATTGAATATGAGTAACTCAAATTACTTTTAATCCAATGAAAGAGGTTAAAAAGGAAATCATAAACAGAGGAATCGTATATTTTAATATTTATTTGTTTATATAAAAAAAAATTTGTTTATGAATTTTTTATAACATTAAAAGAAAATAAAATAAAAAATAAAAAAATAAAATACGATAATAATAATAATAATTTGGCTAACACTTGAAACATTTTTATAGGCACCCTCGTTCTAACATTTCCATTTTACAAAATGGGGCAAAGAATTCTTGCCGTTTCCGCAAAAACCAGAAAACATTCAAATCAAAAGCAAAACATTAATCTATGTTGGCAACGGACGCGATCTGAAAAATAATTATTACACTGTTATATTTTTAATATAATAATTTTTTTTCAATAGTAATGTAGTATTCTTAAATGCTTAAAATCAATCTTAAATATTAAAATAAATAAAATCATAAATATAATATTTAAGAGTCGCATATAGATCCCCGAGGTCAGGTGTTAGCTTTGTTATCAATCTTGTAGCTTTGTTTTTTCCCCTTTCTAAATGAATTGTTTGGGATATGTCATTAATCTATAAGTAAAAGGTTAGAAGGCACTATATAACTGTGGATATACCAAGATAAAACGTATTCGAATGCTTAGTTCAACCAATGTTACAGTCACATATCAACATGATCCGAGAATGGAGTAATCTAGAATCAACTACCTAGGAATATGTGGACGAAACAACCTGCTTTATGGTTCGTGTCAGTATTAACAAGTTCATATATATCTTGTCCGGGTCAAAGATACTTAACCAAGTTTGTGGTTTAATTTTAGTACCACATGCACGCATCTTTCTGATAATGGTCGAACTAGAGTGACATATATCATATATAACAGAGGAAGAAAAGGCTTGTGGTTTGTCCGCTGAGTTAGCATATCTTTTTCGGTCTTGTTTGGATAAATAAATAATTACTTCAGATATTAAGTGTAGTTTGTAGCAGGGCTTCCGAAGGACTTTCTTGGACGAGGCTAGAGAAACCCATTCCTTTTAGAATATTGCGAAGAAATTGTATTTTTTTTCAAATAAAAACCGTCATCTGTTTAGTCTTTTACTGGTTTACTACGACATAATTAAGCTCGCAGATGCTGGGTGTGTAGATATGGTGACCCAAAAAAAAAAAAAAAACAGTTTCTTCATACTGTGGCTTGAAAAATGGAAGTGTCATTTCCCAAAGTACTGAAAGTTATCTTGATTTCAAATGAGTTGTTTAAAAGGGGGTAAAGATAGGCAGAAATATAACATATAAATGTGTTGTTATGTTTAATGTATTTTAAAACTAAAACAGGACTTGATATAAAGCAAGGAAAAAAAGTCAAACGTTTTAGTTCAATTAAAAGGGTTTAAATAAGAAAAACAAAATAAAAAACTATTCTATCTCCTTTTATCGGATTACCAAATACTAATATTTTTAACTTCAAAAAAGGTATAAGTTTATTTAATTATTAATTATTCTTATAAGATAAAAAAGATATTTGAAATAAATTGAAATTTTTAACTGGAATAAAAAGTTGTCATACTCTAAAAGACATTGAACAATATGTTTCTTAATAATAAATATAATTTTTTCTCCCAAATTCCCACATATTGTTTTGGGTTGCATGTATATGTCTTGCAACGAGCTTAAATCCTGTCATGCCTCTTCAACATTTTCCTTTTACGGCTAAAATCCTGACCTTACACTCCATTCTCTCTCAATATTTGGTCTAGTTACATGGATGTTACTAGACCAAAAATGCTGCAGTAGAAGATCCAAAATTGATACGTAAAAATAGGCAAGGGAATACCATTATTTGAAAGAGAGTGAGTTCTAATACACCAGAAACTCTAGCAACGGGTTATCTCGATATTTTGAAATGTTAGTAAACATGTAGAATACGAAGATTATCATTTACAGTACAATTATAGGGTGAATGCGTTGGCCCGTGAAGATAAAGAAATTGACCCATAGAAGACTTTACCCGTAAATATATGTATGTAAATATGCTGGCACTTTGCTTCAATCAGCACAGTGCTGCCATTGAACAGTGTGTAAACGCATCGCTTTCTCTCTGGGGCATCTATAGCGACTCCTTTTACGAAACCTGATCTCGTTTTTCTTGTAGCTGACAAGTGAAATTAACCTCAACCATTTGTTTTTAATCCTTTGGTCGTTCTTCCAAATATACTCAAGTCGTGACTTGTGGTATGGTTTCTAAATATTAGGCATATTCGTTTGTCTGATTGTCTCCGTAATTTTACACATTATGCATTGATGAGAGGCTAGAGAGCCAGCGTCAGGATAAAGGAGAGTGGGAATCATTTCTTGTAATTTGGTAAAAGTATAAGAAAAACAAAATTGTGGCCCCCAAATCACAAGGGATTATTGTCCATTCCTTAATTACAAGAATGTCAAATAGATAAAAAGAAAATTAACGTTTTCAAACATAGCTCAGCTAGTTACTTGTTCCACACACACCATAATTGATCAATGATTTTAAGGCGTTAGATTAATCTCCTTGGAGCAAATCTAATAGCAGTAGTTTCATCACTTCTAACATTCATGTACACTCTATCATAATCTACCTCTAATAAGGACACGTAAACGTGGTGATGACGAAATGGTGGAGTAAGAGTGCAATCAGGGCAGTGGATTTGTAAAGGAAAATTGAAAAAGATTAATCATTTTACACATTGTTTTTTCCCTTTAGGATGCTTACATGTAGCTCTGCCTTTGGTCACCAATCTTTCAGCGTCACCCATTTTATGCAGGAGAAACACCGGAACACACCATATTAGTTCCCACATACCTTTCACAACCCATTGGTGGGTCCCCATCCTCCCCCTCAGTTTTTCTGTGCCTCCTATTTGAGTTTTGTTTGGGATGCACATTTTTATTTCATATAAAAATTAGGCACGAAAAGGAGTGGGCTTTATTATATAAAGGTGGGTGAGGGACTTTTGGGTCATCACAAGCTAGTGTTGGTGAGACTTTTGCATTGGTTAATTTGAAGCTTTGTATTGGTTAGCTTTAGCTAGCTAGTGGGGTGGTGTTAGTGCCATGGGGAGGCAACCTTGCTGTGACAAACTTGGGGTGAAGAAAGGTCCATGGACTGCTGAGGAAGACAAGAAACTCATCAACTTCATTCTCACCAATGGCCAGTGTTGTTGGCGTGCGGTGCCCAAGCTTGCTGGCCTTCGCCGCTGTGGTAAAAGTTGTCGTCTTCGTTGGACTAATTATCTTCGCCCTGACTTGAAGAGAGGGCTCCTCACAGAGGCTGAAGAACAGCTTGTTATTGATCTCCATGCCCGTCTTGGCAACAGGTATTTCATTTTTCACTACCTCTGCTTCATGCATTGCCATGTGTTAATTTAAAGCTTGTTCATCAATCAACCATGTTCTTTAGTTTGGCTTCACCATTAAACAACGTTGGAACTCTATATTTGCCGTGAGTTACTTGTGTAAACCACATACAATGTTGAAGAAAGTCGTACATTTGAAATCATATTTTAAGCAACAACCGTATAAATATATGGTCAATTGGACATGTTTACCTAATTATATAGCTTGAAAAATTATTTAATTGGTTTATTTTTTGTACAATGAAAGAGTTTATAAATTGGAGGTGATCGTTGGGTGAAGAATAATGACATATTCTCATTAGTTAGACTTGTAAGATAAATAGCACTAATTCAATTAGGATCTTACTTTAAGACATCTATATGCTTTTTTTGATATTCTATCTTTGCGAACAAGAAAGACCTTCACATCAAGCTTATTCGTAAATGTTGCTGCGACTTAACTTACGCAAACGGTCATGAGTTTTGTTTGACACATGACTGATTGGTGTAGATGCTGTGTCTCAGGTGGTCCAAGATTGCTGCTAGGTTGCCTGGAAGGACAGACAACGAGATTAAAAATCACTGGAACACCCACGTCAAGAAAAAACTCCTTAAGATGGGTATTGATCCTGTTACTCATGAACCCGTTAACAAACAAGGCACATCAGAGCATTTGTCACAAGTTGATAGCATCCATCAGGTTAAGGAAAATGATGGGGTTCTCAATTCAGAAGTCAATTCAAGCACTGAAAATTCTTCAGGGGAAGAATCCCTTTTGCTGGATAGCATTTGCAGCGATGAATCTCTAATGAACAGTCTGTGGCAGGATGAAACTCCTCTGATGGACATATTATGGGACACTGCACCTGAATCATATAATACAAATAATGGAATGGGATTGCCAATATGGGAGGACAATTGTTCTTGGTTGTTGGAGTGCCAAGACTTTGGTATTCATGATTTTGGTTTTAATTGTTTCAGCGAGATTGAGTCAACTGCATCGCAAACTATAGGAGTAGAGAGAAAAGGGCATCAGGATGGACTACATTTGGTGAAGTGAGTTGTCCTTAAAAAAGAGAGTAAGCTATCAAATCTGCATGCGACAAAATGGGAATAAATCTTCTCATCGTTAATTTCAAGTTCAAATTTTGTGTTTATCTCTATATAAATATTAAATAAGTTCCACCTTATTAATTGTTTATATATAAAAAAAAGAGATAAATACAAGATTTGAACATGATTTTATCCTATTAAAATTTGATGGGAGGATCCAGTCTCGTTAGGAAAGACCATGGGCTTGAATTTAGGTTCTTGGTGTTAGCTAGTATGTAACATTACTTGAGCCTCCTCAACAACCAAATCAAAAGAATGATTTACCAACAAAATCCCTAGTGCCACATTACTTGTATTCTTGTAAATGCTGTGTAATCTTTTGTGTATAGGCACAAGAAAATGGGAATTGTCAACTGCTACTGGGGTTTGTGATTATAAGACCTATTGTGCATAGATGTTTACTTTGAAAATAATGGCAAAATCTTTTTTATTTATTGTGGCTATAAATTCTTTTCATTTCCTGGTTTATGTCGCGTAGAGATGGATAGCCATAAACATTGAATCCGCAAGTGAAGGTGGAGCAGGATCTTGTTTTGAGATATAGTGTTTATATTGTCTTACATTTATTTCTTTTCTCTTTTTATTTCTTTTATTTAATAAAAAAGTATAAAAATATGTAATTTTTATTTTTAATTTATTAATTATCACTTTAAATTTTAAAAATCTTATACATTTATATATTTTAATATGTTGGTAGGCCTTTTTTCTAATGAAACACGACACTCAACGGTGCTTTATTTATTTAATTTTTTTGTTTTTAAATGCAGGAATAGTGCTTGACTGCTATGAAATGCATGACAGGTTGACAAATGACAATACCCCCACTCCTCCTCCCGCTGTCACCCACTCCTCACTTTTTGCTAGTTTAACAAATCATTCCCATTATCATTTAACACTTTATTTTCTTTAACCTTACAACTGAGCAATTACGGTTTTTAGCAGTACACCGGATCTAATTCCAATATTGCAAAATGGTGAATTTAAGTTTTAGCTTTAACAATCGTTTATTATTTTAATACACTAATTGAAGAATTAAAACAATTATTAAAGTGAAAATTTAAATTTAAAACTCTTAATATTAAAATTTTAAATAAATGGAATTCTTCTTCAAAATAAATTTAAAAACAACTTTTTTTATATTTTCAATTATTAAAACGCTCAATATATTTTAATAACCTTCGTAAAAGATATTTATCTAATTTTCTAAAAGCAAATGATAAGGTAAGATATAAATATATATATATATATATAATAAAATAATGTTAATATACGATGATATTAAGTGATTTAAATTATCCAAATTTATATATATAAACCCTTCGCTCTCTTCAGCAAATGCAAAATAGATAGCACTGAATCAAGGAATCGAGTTAGGATGCTACCATTTATATGGGAACTTACCAGAGGCTTCAATTGAGACCGCATTGTCCATGAGGACAGTTTGCGACAATTATATATATTCACTGTGTCATCATTTTGGCATAAACTAATAAAAGCATTCTTAATCATGGTGTCAGCTTTGGATAAACAAATTGCGCTTTAAGAAATTTTCTGATTCATTGTGTATCTCTTAACCTGATAGTACCCCAAAATAGCTTAACTGCTTAGAAGTAGCTAGTGGAGTTAATCATGATAACATTTTAGAAAGAAATATAGCCATCTCACTCCATAACCTACCCCCTCCTCTCCTTCTCTCTCCGACAAGGATTTTTTTCTTTACCCTTTCATGTTCCACGATTTTTCCAAGCCTTTGGAATTTTATTTTTCTGAAATTTTTCATTTTTGAAAGTCTGATATATTTATTTAAGGATAGAAAAAAATTTTATTTACAAAATTCAAATTTGAAACTTTAATTAAAGAAAGCAGCGGGCATATAACTCTATTTAGTCAAATATTCTAGTCTAATATTCCCTTGAACAAACACAACATTTTAAAGAAAAATTACAATGGCTTTTGCGTGGGAAAACATATATATATATATATATATATATATATATATATATATATATATACTCTAAAGTATATCTAATTAAGAAAATTAGCCTCTTACAAAGTATTTTATACAATGAGGAACGTTAGTATATTCTTCTAAACACTTTTTTAAAATTAATTTATTTTTAAAAAATTTATAACACTTTTTAAAAATTAATTTATAAAGTGAATATTTAATTTTAAAAAATGAGGTAATCATAAAAATATATTTAAAAGAGTGTGTTGATGAGTCATTGACTCATGTAGAAAATTAAAAGTTTGTGGCATATTTCATTGAATTAAAATTATAAGATAATACAATTAATTAAAAATTTTAATGGAATGTTGTAATTACTAAAAAATTAATAAATCATTCATATATTGATTGTTGACATTTGAATTTTGAAAAGATTAGAAAAAAAATGACAATTGAAATTGAAGAGAATAGTTGAATCACTACATAACACAATTGTGAAGACATAAACTTCTGATTGTAGGGACAAAAAGCTGACAGAACATATAAAAGCAAAATTTTCTAAAAAGCCAACACCTTTTATTTTTCATTTTTATTACAGTCTGGAAGTGCAAAAATTTATGTTTTTGTACAGTTTACGTAGAAATGGTAGTTGGAGCAGTTTTCTTACATGCTTTTTAGAGGATTCTCATGGAAACTTGAGTTATATTCCTTTTTTCTCTATTTTCTGTAATAGAACAGTAGCTTCCTTCATTTTGCTTCATTTTACTTATTTGTTGTAAGCTCTTTCTGTGAATATGATTTCATTTTTTGCAATATATTTTAGTTTTAGTTTATTTATTTTCACTATGTCTAGCTAAATATCTTGGAGTTGAGTAAAGATGAACTTATTCTTTTATCCTTTGTAATGAATTAAGCATTGAATATAACTCAAGATACAAACTTTAATCTAACATTTTGATTTTGACGTAATGTCTCTCTGTTTTACGTGAACGAGGTTGATGAAAAAGAACTCATAGCTGAAAAACTGTAAACTTTCTTAGACTGAATCAATTTGTTTGTTACAAATTATCTAGAAATAGAAATGCATGATGATGTGGTCAATTAAGTTTAAATCTTAATGTTAAACGTTTTTTGTTTTATCTAAGGAATTAGGAAGCTAAATTGATTTTAGAACTAATTAACCAAGAAATTAGGATTGGGTATTTTAGAAAATCTGACCATTATATGAAACTATATTTTGAATTATACATATATTTTTATGTAAAGAGAAAAAGATAAACAATTCTGAACTCACCATACATGTCAATTGTTTTTAGACCTACTTTCAATAATTAAAACATTTACATTCTACAATTATTTTGATTATTATTCCACGTTTTAGATTCTCAGCTTCTACTTATTTATCAATTTTAATTTCAGTATTTTTAATTCAACTTTTACAATTTTACATATATTTAATTTTTGTTCTGTTTATACTCTGTTTTTAATAACTCTACTATTATTTTTATGATTTGATATTTAACGTTAATTCCTATAAACGATAAATTTTTTGTTACTTCAATAATTTGATATATTTGCCAAAAAGTTATCATGTGTCTAATATAAGCAAAACGTCGGTATAATAAACAAGTTCTAATGTAAGCGAACATAAATGTAATTATATATTCCTAGTTTTTGGTCTTTCTCGTTGATCCCAAACAAAGTCTCTTTCCAAAGATCAAAGGCCCGCACAGTCAATTGATCATCATTAAACGTTTCTTTAATTAAAAAACAATATATATTATTTAAAATTTTATTTCTTGAGTAACATTTTCTATGTTCGATGTTATTTTTTAAACTTAAAAGGACAAACTAATCATATATATATAAAAGGAATAAATTATTTGAATTTAATTAATTGTTATCGGGGAAACTTTTCTTCATATTCGGTTTTTTTTTCCTTCGTTCATGAACGTTTTTGCATCGTATTAACCTTTTTAGCACATGTTCTACGAAAGAGATACTTATCTTTTTTGAAAAAAAAAAACTTTTGAAGACAAACGTACTCCTTGAAATCGCCCTGTTATCTGTTGTTTTTGGAATATTTGCAGTGGGCATTGTATTATTGTTTTCACACCATTCTCGTAACATTGTTTGCTCCTTGCTTGTTTCAGCTTTGTCTCCCTGGTGTTTTCTCCTGCATTATAGTACTTGACCGCATCATCGTTCTATGAAAATTTCATTTGGTTGAAACAAACGTGTTTGTTCAGTGCTGACCTTGTCGCACATTCATCCATGGCCTGATTGTTAACATCTTTAGTAACATGCAATCGGCTTTTTCTGAACGATGGATGGCTATTATTTGTTGTGCACAAAAATTGAGATACATTGAATATTAATTAGTGATATATTTTCACTTCTACAGATTTCAATATTTACCTAATACAAACAGGATCTCATCTCAATCTCAATCTCAATCTCTCTTGATATGTTACTTTCACACCTTGTATTACCTTTGTAGATTAAAAAATTCACATTTTATTTGGTTGATATTAAGTGTCGTGCGTGTCACTGCTAGCTCGCTCTATTAGATTGCATTGCATGGCGATAATTTACGCTTAATTTGTCAAGTTGGATTTTCTTACGGTATAAGTCAAGGCAAATGTTACACAATGATTAAATATTGTTGAATTCAAACAAGCAGTTAGCATAAATAACAGAATTTGATATAATTAGCAATAAACAGTTTAGTCTCTTAAATTTAAAAATATTTAAATTTTAATATATATTAAAAATTATTTTTTTATGTAAATATAATATTGAAATTTGATATTAATTATTATAGATTATCGAATTTTTTGACAATTACAATTTTTTTAATCAAGAAATTATAATTAGAACAAAAAATTATAAAAAATTAAAATATTTTTTTACAATTTTTTTTTGAAAAATACATTTTATTAAAAAAATTATTATTATGTTAAATATTCATATAATTTTTATAAAAAATATTAAAATAATAATTTTTTTATAAAATTTCCATTAATTATAAATAAAAATATAAGAAAAATATTATATACCCTGATCATTTCTAACACATCATCTCGCCATTAATCAACAAATATGTAAAAAAAAAAAAAGAAGACAGATTCGTTGTCTTCCGAAGAAGAGAGAAATCGTATTAATAGAAAGGGAAAATATGAATGTTTCAATGATCAAGTTTTGAGAAAACAGGTCTAAATCGTTTCAATTTATATATATATACACAATGAATAATCTAAACATGAGTTTAATCAATGTAAACTACAATGGACCAATTAAAAAATTAGCACGTCTAGTGATCAGAATCACGGATAATATCGTATGTTTGCTAAAAAGAGATTTAATGTTTTAATTTAATTTGTAAAGTGACGATATGATATTTTCAACTTTTATTGTTTTGAACTATTATAGATATTTTTATTTTAATCTATAGTTAATAAATTTTACAAAAACTAGTTTTATATGTAACTATCTTATAATTTCAAATATTATGGACACGTGAAGAAAAAGCAATAAATGGGATGGCTTTGGGCTGAGTGGGAGGGAGGATTGCATATTGGGCTGATGGGAAATGAAATGTGGGAAGTGATCCAATAAAACTTTTGGTAAACTAACAGCTCTGACAAAAAAAAGATCAGCTCTGACATTGTGCTCAGTTAACCACTTCTGAAGTCGGAATTGAGAACAGATGAGGGAGCAACAAAGGAGACAACATGCTTCACGTTCTTGTCCTGTGTCGCACTTGATATGTCTCGCTTTTTCCGTTTTTAACTCATCTCATAAAATTCACACTTATTGGGTCAATGTCTATCCCCATCACCTTTCTCTCACTGCCCTCTTCTAGTCTTCGAAGCCCCCCAAAGCAAATTCCGACGAACGATTCGGGAAATCCTGTAAATGACGTTCATCCGGGTCATTTATCCCAATCACATGTTTGCCAGTATCTATCTCAATGACCTTTAATTAACTCACCAACTCCAAATTTACCTCTCAGCTCCCACTGCTTTTGCGTTTTGAGATCCTCCTGGTACCTCTCCTTCATCAATTCCTCCTCTTATATCCCTTGTCCTTTTTTTTTCTTTCTATTGCATAATTTTCTGTCTTATTTCCATTTTTTTTTCAATTTTGAATATGAATTTTTATTTTCTATTTAGACCAAGATATTGTGCTTTTATTAAGGAAATGAAGTCCCTTCTATTGGTCAGTCATGAGTGGTAACTTGGAGATGAAGTTGTTGATTTAATTTAATCCTTCAAGTTATTATGCAACTCAAAGATTAGCATGGAAACCCTAATTGCTGCTGAATCTTTACAAGCTGATGCAAATTTATTTTCTCTTATAGTTATTATTGTTATTATAAAACTTAAAACTCATTTGTAGTTTGCTAAGTTTATGTGATCCGGGATCATATATAATTTGAACTTTTATTTAGGCCAGTAATCTTTCGCATTTGACTGCTATAATGCACAGTATTTTGTGTTGTTGAGGTGCTCATTTACTCCAACCGTCTTTCAGTCTCTCTCGATTATGTGATAACTTTGTTATCTTTTAGCTCTCAAGATAGCAACGATGTCTCATAATTACTTCTGAAAAGTACAGAATGACTATTTTGGAACAGTCAAATGGGAATGGAGTACAAGAATAAAAATTATCACAGGTTTGGTTGATAGAGCAAATTGGAATCTTGTAACTATTCAATGGGGGCCACTTACTTCAAGCACTTTTCTTTTATTTCCTAAGCAAGAACACAATTAACATGACATTCTTGCTGCTCAAGATGAGTTGATCTGCTAGTTTGTGTCAATCTTTAAAATTGGCATGCAGTTGGTTGTGTGAAACACCATTGGATGTCTTTCAAACTTATTACTATCTGCTTTTTGAAAATGATTCTTCCTTCTCTGTTGCTCCCTTGCTCTATTCTTCATTATTCTTTGCTGAATGAGAAAGCAGACCGAAGCTTGCTTGTTTGGTTTGACTATTGTAATTTTGGTTCAGAGTAAATGACTCTGATTATGTACCAGTGCTGAAAGATATTGTTGGTTACTGTAGGGAAAGGTAAAGATTACATGGTTGACCATAAGGTTCTGTTTTTGTGATGTGTTCAAAGACTCTTTGTCTATGTTAGATCATATATTAATCTTGTTTTATATGTTAAATTTAATGTTGTTCAATTTTCTTGATTATAACCATTTTCCTGTTGCCCCGAGTGGTGGTTCATCTTCAGTGATCATTTAGTTATTTTCCACTTCCATATTTTGCACTTTTTTATCATGTCAAACTTTTATAAGAATCTTACCGAGTCAATGTGCATTTTAAGATAATGGTTCGTGGAAGAGATGCTTGTTGGGAACATTGTGTCCTAGTTGATGCAACTAGACAAAAGGTCAGATGTAATTATTGTCAACGGGAATTCAGTGGAGGGGTATACAGGATGAAATTTCACTTGGCTCAAATTAAAAACAAAGATATTGTACCCTGCACTGAAGTTCCAACTGATGTACGGGAACATATTCAAAGTATATTAAGTACTCCCAAGAAACCCAAAACTCCCAAGAAACAGAAGGCAGATCAAGCTGCTGCAAATGGTCAACAAAATAGCTCTTCAGCTAGTGGTGGCTTCCATCATAACCATGGATATAGTGGGCAGAATGGTAGTGCTTGTCCATCTTTATTATTTCCGCATCCTTCACCAAGTGCCCAGCCATTAGTTGATGATGCCCAAAAGCAAAAGCATGATGATGCTGATAGAAAACTTGCCATATTTTTCTTCCACAATTCCATTCCTTTTAGCGCTGCTAAATCTGTGTATTATCAAGAGATGGTGAATGCTGTAGCTCAGTGTGGGGTAGGCTATAAAGCACCAAGTTATGAGAAATTACGCTCTACTCTCTTGGAAAAAGTGAAAACTGATATTCATAATGATTACAAAAAATACAGAGATGAGTGGAAAGAAACAGGATGCACAATCTTGTGTGATAACTGGTCTGATGGTAGGGCAGGATCACTTGCTGTGTTTTCTGTTGCATGCCCAAAAGGAACATGGTTCTTGAAGTCAGTTGATGTTTCAGGTCATGAAGATGACAGTACTTACTTGTTTGAGCTTCTGGAGTCTGTTGTGTTGGAAGTTGGTGTAGAAAATGTTGTTCAGGTTATAACAGATACCAGTGCTAGTTATGTTTGTGCTGGAAGGCTTCTCACAGGGCGGTATAGTTTTTTGTTTTGGTCTCCTTGTGTTGCTTATTGTATTGATAAGATGTTAGAGGATATTGGTAGACAAGATTGGGTAAGCACAGTTTTAGAAGAGGCAAAGACAATCACACAGTACATTTATAGTCATGCTTGGATTCTGAACATAGTGAGAAAGTTCACTGGTGGGAAGGAATTAATCAGGCCAAAAATTACTAGATTTGTCACTAACTTCCTTTCCTTGAGATCTGTGGTGATGCATGAAGATAGTTTAAAGAATATGTTTTCTCATTCAGAGTGGTTGTCTTCCATATATAGCCGACGTCCAGATGCACATGCCGTTAAGTCATTGTTATATTCGGATAGATTTTGGAAGTATGCGCATGAAGCTGTGAGTGTTTCTGAGCCACTTGTTAAATTCCTACGGATGGTTGATAGTGACATGCCAGCTATGGGTTACATATATGAAGGAATAGAGAGGGCAAAGGTTGTGATCAAGGCCTATTATAAGGGAATTGAAGAGAAATACATTCCAATCTGGGATATAATTGATCGGAGATGGAATATTCAACTTCATTCATCATTACATGCTGCAGCTGCATTTCTTAATCCTTCAATTTCTTACAATCCAAACTTCAAGAAAGATTTGAGGCTGAGAAATGGGTTTCAAGAAGCCATGCTCAGGATGGCAACTACAGATAAAGACAAAATGGAAATCACCAAAGAACTTCCTATTTACATCAACGCCCAAGGTGCACTTGGGACTGACTTTGCTGTCTTGGGAAGAACACTCAACGCCCCCGGTATGTCTCTGCTTCAACAATTAAATAACTTGCATTCTGTTGTAAAATGGGTAATTGTTGGAGGGTGTTGTACTTCTTCTCCTTGATGCTCGCGTCTTGTTGCACCATATCAATTGTTCTGTGTATGCCAAAATAATTCAGTCAAAAGCTCTAGACTCTTGCATTTTTCTGATAAGTAAGAAAATGGTTGGCTGCAGCCCTTGTATTGTATTATATTATCTCTAGAGGAATTTTAAGTATCAAGGGTATTATGAAAACACATGTAGCACAAATAATGGGCATGGTGAATTAGCTTTAGAGGTTTCACAAACTTGTGTTCTTCTAGAGTCCAGTTGATTGTCTTTTTTCTGAATTGAACATGCACCTTTTGTTTCTGTTCTGGGGAAATGTTTTTACTTATTTAATTTTGTGAACTTGTAGGCGACTGGTGGGCGAGTTATGGTTATGAAATCCCCACACTACAGAAAGCAGCAGTGCGGATACTTAGTCAACCTTGTAGTTCCCTTTGGTACAGGTGGAATTGGAGCACTTTCAGGAGTATACATAACAAGAAACGTAACAAAGTGGAGGTGGAAAAATTCAGCGATTTGATTTTTGTGCATAGCAATCTTTGGTTACAAACCATTTCCCAACGTAGGAAAGCAAAATCTGGGCCCATTATCTATGACGAAATAGATTGTAGTTGTGAATGGCCCTCTGAAATAGAATCTTCGCCCCCACTTATGGATGATTCGTGGTTGGACGATTTGCCCCTTCAATGCAGAGGGAGTCCTTAGCATTGTGAGGTAAGGACAGATTTAATCAAATCGTGTTATATAATTTTGTACATTTAGATTGTAGTTAAATTTTCTATATAGAAATATGCAGTTAATGATTAAATTGATTAACGATGCACACCGTTACTTTCTTTGTATAATATAATTACCAAGGCCGTTTATTTCTGAGCTGGCTTTTTGTTGGTTTTCCTTCTATCTTCATTCTACGGTATCCGGATACCGTAACTTGTACGCGCACAAATCTTTACTAACAAGTATGAGGCGATCATTTTTTAAGTCTCTGGATTATTTATTTATGTCCTTGCTTGTTTTTAAAATATACGTTTTATTTGTTATATAAACACTGAAATATTGATGTTTTGGAACTAAATGGTAGTAATAGGTAAAATCAAAGTCAATTCTATTATAAAGGAATGAAAAAATTGCGCCACGGTTTTTAAATTTGACCCGTTTAATAGAAGAGTTCCTTTTTAAGTAGGGATACAATCAAAGAGGTATCGATCCATTTTTTGTGCTCCGGCCTGGGGGTTAGCTTGTCATGAAGGCGAATTGTACTTACCTCTAATCTAACCTTCCTCAGTTCCAACTCCAAAGCGGAAGTAACGAGGGATAAAGTCTAACTACATTGCCATTGTTTACGAGGCGCTGATTTCGATTGCTTTGACAAGGTAAAGTCTAATGGGCAAAACGTAGACGCAGTAAGTATCCTTAGTGTTGTTTTTAATCCAAGTTAAAGTTTTACATAAATAATGTATATAATAAAAGTATGCTAAATACATCATCGTTTAAAGTCATACATATTGTAACACTCGTGGTAGTACACTGATTATGACACTTGCACTTGGCCACAGTTTACGAGTAACACTTTTCTCTTGCACTTGGTATTCGGTAATTGCTTGCAGGCGAAAAATTTTGAATTTGGGTGCGTGAGCTTATGAAATATATTAATATTATCCATAAAGGGCATCTTTTATTTTTTAAATCCCTTTTTTCTCCTTTCCATAAAACAAGAAAGAATCCACGAGAAATGGTCGTCCAGTGTGGCGGAAGCCGTAAGCGGAAAGAGAAAGATTTATCAGACAATAAATCCACTCGGCCATAGAAATTAAACCATTCAGAATAAGTAAAATTAAAAGAGGAGTCATAAGAGCAACGAATTTCGAGGCACCATCGATGCACAATGCAAAGGAGGAAGAGTCAACAAAAGTAAAAAGTCAACGAAACCATCTTCCTTATCTCCGCAACCCCAAACATATACAGAGTGCGTTGTGAAATTAGGGTTTCAGTGGATTACAAATTCAATGTGACAGTGTGAAAGAAACGATCACAATCACAATTCACAGAGATGGAGAACATAGGAATACTACCATCAACACCAGGGAAGTTGAAGCCAGAGAAGTATCAACACCAACCCTACTACATTCATCGCCTTCGATTATCAAAACTAACACTATGGTCCTCGATATTCCTTGCCTTCATTCTCTTCTTCTTCATCCTCTCCCCTCCCACCGCTCCACCCACCGCCGCCGTCCCTCGCCGCGATTCCTGGGGCGGACCCGACTGGGAAAAGCGCGTCAGCAAATCCGCGCGTAAGAACTCCGCCTCCGGCTTCACCGTCCTCGTCACCGGTGCCGCGGGCTTCGTAGGCTGCCACGTGTCCCTTTCGCTGAAGCGGCGCGGCGACGGCGTTCTCGGCCTCGACAACTTCAACCGCTACTACGACGTGAACCTCAAACGCGCTCGGCAGAAGCTTCTGGCGCGTGCGGGGGTGTTCGTGGTGGAGGGAGACATCAACGATTCCTCACTCCTCCACAAGCTCTTCGATGTGGTACCCTTCACTCACGTGATGCACCTCGCCGCACAAGCCGGTGTTCGCTACGCCATGCAGAACCCCGGTTCGTATGTGCACAGCAACATCGCGGGGTTCGTGAACCTTCTTCAGGTTTGCAAATCGGCGAAACCGCAACCCGCGATTGTGTACGCGTCGTCGAGCTCCGTTTACGGGTTGAACTCGAAAGTGCCATTTTCTGAAAAGGACAGAACGGATCAACCTGCGAGTCTTTATGCTGCGACTAAGAAAGCTGGTGAAGAAATCGCTCACGCCTATAATCATATATATGGTCTTTCGATGACGGGTTTGCGTTTTTTCACTGTTTATGGTCCGTGGGGTCGCCCTGATATGGCGTATTTCTTCTTCACGAAGGATATTCTGAAGGGGAAGCAAATAACGATCTTTGAAGGGCCTGATGGTGGAAGCGTGGCGAGGGATTTTACGTACATTGATGATGTTGTGAAGGGGTGTTTGGGGGCTTTGGATACGGCTAGGAAGAGTACTGGGTCTGGAAATGGAGGGAAGAAGAAGGGTGCTGCGCAGTATAGAATTTATAATCTGGGTAATACTTCGCCGGTGCCTGTGACTGAGCTTGTCAACATATTGGAGAAGCTTCTGAAGGTGAAGGCTAAAAGGAAAGTGATGGCCATGCCTAGGAATGGAGATGTTAAGTTTACTCATGCCAATATTAGCAGAGCGCACAGGGAGCTCGCATACATGCCTACTACTGATTTGGAAGCAGGGCTCAGGAAGTTTGTTCGATGGTACCTTGATTTCTACTCTGTCTCTAAGAACAAGAGTGCTTCGTAATTCATATCTCTGCTGCATAACAATTTCTAATAATCCCTCTCTTTAGCCTATACAATTGTATTAGGGAAGAAGGACTAGAACCATCATAGTCTCTCTCTCTCTCTCTCTCTAATTGAAACTTCTCTTTGACTTTGAATCTTTAATCCTGGAATGTATGCTTTTTACGTTAGCCATTGTACAGTTTTTTTTTTTTATTAAGAGATCATATTGGTGTTTGTGTTGTGCACCTTGTCCTTTCTTTCCGAGTTTGAAACCATTTGCATTTCGACGCGGCGCTTTACAAGCGTAGTGTCATACGTTGACGAATGCTCAATTACCTGTTTGCCAGCATAAGGTGCAGTTATCGTAAGAGTATAAGATGCCTTCTTTCCTCATAGAGATCACAGCTGTCCTTGTGAATCTTCATTGATGTGGAATTATGGATATATTTTGGTACGCGTGTACGTGTTAGTTGAGAGTACTTGCCTGCATGTGCTAGTTGCCCCGGACTCTCTGCACTGAAGCCAGTGGTGACGTTTGTGCAACTTGTTCGGGATGCAGTTTGGAATTAGTAGATCCCTCTTTGCATCGTGCATCCGTTCTGTTGGTTTTGGTCGCAGCAACTTCTGGACTAATGAGTAATACAGAATAGGATAATATGAAATGGGATTTGATGGGGAACCAGAATACTAAATATGTTGTCTCAGTTCATGTATGACACTCATCTAGGCTTTTCAAAACCCTGATACAGTGAAATTTATCTAGGACTCAAAATCATGTCATGTACCCATTTTTTTAGTAACTCGTGAAATTTCTTTAATAACAATTAATGTGTATTAAAAACCTATAACAAATAATACATTTCGAATTTTTTCTTTATGTTGACTATATTCTTTAAATACTTTTCTATTATTTTATAAAATAACTATTAAAATATATATTTATTATCTTAAAAATATATAATAATTTAATATTTTCTTCATATAATAATTAAGAAAAAATGTATTTTGTAGGAATAAAAAGAGGTCTTCAAATTATTTTTCTATAGAGGTATCAGTTCTGCGAATTTTAGTTCAAGCGTCATACTCTGTTCTGTGAGACCACTGAAAGCACAGTGAGCAACTCCTAACCGGAACTAGCTCAAGACAGAAGTATCATCCAAAGACTAACTGTGTACAAGTAACTCAACGGGCAATGTTGCCGATAGAAGGAGCGCCCCTTGCAGCACCATAGGTTTGTGACTATGTCTTCTTGTGCAAACTAATGTGTCCGAAGTGATTAAAGAAGCTCTTAATTAAATGTTATGTTTCATTCGTAAATGCAATTAATATATGAAAACACTTAAGAATACAGAAATACGAGATCCTGTAAATAACTTTTCAAGTTTAATAAATTTTAGAATAAAAACCATAAACTGCAGTCAAAATAGCGTAAACTAATGTTCTGTCTAATCAGAGATTCTCAACAAAAAATAAGACACCGAGTAGCCCACCTAGCTTCCAGATTAATCTAGAAATGGCACCACAGATTGCTAGTCTAGCAACCTAGCCACGGCAACGCAGCAGGGGCTGAAACATTCCCTAAGCAACCAAGGTGCTGGCAGTTGTTGATTCACTGCAAATGTTAAAATTCATCAGTAGCAGTATGAACACAATGGAATTGCACACCGAAGGCAAAGAAATTAACTTCCAGATGGTGCAGAGGCTTTAGATGACATGCCAGAAAAGTGTGCAATCCAACAAAAGTGCATAAGAAAGCCAACACAACCGAATATAATCAACAATAGCCTATTAGCATACATTATTATGCATGTTCGTTAACATACTTCCATGTTAAAATAATCATCACCTTTCAAAGAAGTGAACTGCACTAACATGAAAATGCTTTACGGTAATATGAGCATAACTTAAGGTTTTCGGCCTTCCTTCCATTTCATCCATGTTTATGGGTCAGAAGCAGGGGTATGACGGGGGGAAGAAACTACAAATGATGGTAAAAAAAACCTCTACAAAGACAACATATAAAGGAGTTACCGCAATAATAAGAGAGTAACCGAGATAATAGGTCTGCATTCGGCTAAGTACTTAAAATAAGTTGGAAAGAGGCAAGGTAAAAATTTTAAATTAAAATCACTCTACACTTATTAACTACAATGTTGACATAAGAATTTGGGAAATACAAAAAGACTTGTTTTTCACTTTTGATTGAAAATCATTTTAATTTGTCATCCATTTTCACCTACTCAACCAAGCACACCACTGAATAGACTTTCAAAAACAAAGTATAACCGTGCAGAAGACGACAGCGTCTGAGCTCAAAATCAAATTAAAATTCAAATAATGGTTACTCGAAAAGTAAAGTAATCGCAATAGAAATGCAGCATGGTATAATATATATAGCAAAATGGGTATGTTAGTAATAAAGGGTATAACTGGTATCATACTATTTCCACACAGGGGGGAGCTTCTTAGTTTTCTTGTAATAACGAGCAAGACGGTGGATTCTGCTCTCGACGAGGATGAGCCTGAACTTTGAATCCTTATCCTTTCTGTTCCTCTCCAGATGCTTCCGTATTGAAACCGCTTTCTTTATCATATGGTAAAGATCCTCTGGAATCTCAGGGGCCAGTCCTGTAACAAACCAAATCAATTCTTCAGTTTTCAATAATGAATGATAACAAAGAGCAACGAATGAATAAAAGTGAAGAGAGAAACCGTGAGCTTTGAGAATGCGGAGAATTTTGTTGCCAGTGACGCTCTTCACCTGAGCAATGCCGTGAGAGTCTCGGAGAATCACACCAATCTGAGACGGCGTCAAACCCTTCTTCGCGAACTTGCAGATATTCTCTTCCACCTAAATCAAATCAAAATTATATAAATAATAAAAAAATTAATGCATAAGACATAAATTAAACAAAAAGGGATGAATAGTTATTATGATTACGTCTTGGGAAGAGATCTTGAGCCAGGTAGGGGGAGTCCTCTTGTATGGTAAAGCAGAGGAAGAAACACCCTTTCTGCGACCAAACCAAACACATTGTTAAGCGCAGCCAAAACAAAGAGTGAATTAGTGACATTGGAAGTTCAACCAACCCGCGACTGTGCATACGACCCATGGCTTTCGCCTTTCTCCTGTCACTCCACCGCACAAGATGAAGAAGATCTCAATCTTATTATCGAATTCACTTCACAAACAAAACCCTAGTGGCCATCACTGGACATATATCTTTATTTTTTCAGTATAATAATAATTATTATTCATGTTAAGCGTTTTTAAATACTAAACTCTGGAGTACTTTTGGGGCTACTTAAAAACATTTTTTCGACTTTCTTAACCTCTTTGGACATCTATAATACATGATATTATAATATTGCTGCTATATTGGTATTAATTATTAATATCGTAATCATATTTTTCAGATTTTATTATTTTATTTAATATACATTTTTATTTTTATTTTTTCTGGTATTAAATTTGGAATTTTGAATATATGGTTCTCCTATAAACTCATAAACAAACCCTTAAAGTAATTATTATAAAAGTTAATAATTTTTAATAATATGATATTCTATAAATGAATAACATTATAAAAAAAATTTACACTAACAATATATTTCAATTAAATTCAACATTTAATCAACAATCAAACTAAATATTTTATTATTATTTACGGAATACATTGTGTAACGCCCTAAATTTTAGTAATATTAATTATTATTATTCTTATATATATATATATATGTGTGTGTGTGTGTGTTGATTTATTTGAAAATGATGTTTATGTGTATTAAGTACATGGATGTGTGTATGTATGACTGGATAGGCTAAATATAGGCTAAGTGCAGGGCGTAACACTGGGCTGTTCTCGCTGTAGCGAGAGGACCCTGAAAAAAGGACTAAAACTGTCACCTTCTCGCTGTAGCGAGATTCTGCAGAAACTAAAGTGCAGTTTTCTCTAGTTTTTTCGCTGTAGTGAGAAGGCGTGTCGCTGCAGTAAGGGGAGAATATCTCGCTGTAGTAAGAATGTCGCGACTAGAAAAGGATTTAAAGGAGGTTAGGGTTCGAGGAGAGTTATTTCTCCCTCTTCCTTCGAAATTCCTTTGATCCTCTCATTCCCAAAGCCTTATTTCACCGATTAATTGCCTCCAAAGCCGTTTGGGAGCGAGATTGAAGCTTGGATTTGTGTGGGGAACGCTTGGAGGTGAGTTTTAAATGGTTAGGATTTCAGTTTTTCATCCCCTTTCTCTGTTTTCGTGGTTTCCTTGGGTTCTCATGGAGTTTCTTCATGTGTTTAGGACGAAATTCGTGAGAGGAGCGCATCTTGGTGGATTTAGCGTGTGGGAAGTTGATCCGAGGTAAGGGGGACTCTACCCTACTCCTTTACGTGTGATATTATGATGTGGCTAAGTAGAGGGTAGGAAATTGCTGAAATATGTTATGAGAATTTGTGTCGTTTATACATGTGTGTATATCTGAATGAATATTGTGAAAATGTGGGCCCGAAGGCCGTGTAATATGAATGGAAATAGGATAGGGGTTGTGTGTCTTGAATGAACTATAGGCTATGTGTTGTGTGTGCTGTGAAAATGAATGTGGGCCTAGTGCCGTGTATTTGAATGCAATGTGGGTTGTGTGCCATGTGTAAGCATGATTATTACATGTGTGAATGGAATATATGTGAATGGGCGTGTTAACACCGTTGTAATGTGCTGTGAATGGTTCAGCGATACACTGGGGCGTGAGAGACGAGGACGGTAGAAATACCTTGGGGAAGAGGGAATGGTGGTGACACCAACTGTGGAACGGGTGCACCATGGACCACACATTCTCTTCCTGACTAGACCTCTGACCATTACCTTTACTGAGCGACCCGTGACTGCTCATGTTATATCCGTGAGGCAGGAGTAACCAGCGACCATTCATGGTGTAAATTTGTGATCACAGTGCTACAGTGAGTGTGGCTGGTGTGCGTATGCATAGATTTGTGTTTTGTAATTATGAATGTGAAATGTTGCCTGTGATTATGATTGTGTAATGTGCTGGAGGTGAGACTCTATGTTTGATTGTGTTTTGGTAGCGTAGAGTACTCACCCTTATATTCATTTTTCAAGTAATCAAGACGATCAGCACCGGACTCAGTGAAAGGGGTGGATAGAACTGCTATAGGACTAGGAGTTTATTTTGAAACTAATGTATTTGAATGGGTCCTATAGTAGTGACTTGATAGAAATTGTAACTCCTTTCCTTATTTTAAAAATATTTGATGAAACCAAGGGTTGAGAACTTTATTTGAAATAAAATTTATTTTATTATGAATTTGTGAAATTATGATTTATTGAAATTAAACATAAGATGTTACACATTGCGTTATAATAATTTGGTCTTTTAATTTTTTTTCTAATTCAAATAAGAACATAAATATTTTTAAATATATGCAGAAAGTTATTTGATTGATAATTGTTTATCATAATTTCTTTATTATTTTTTTATCGAATGAAAAAAACAGCAGTTAACCATATTATATAATACTTACACAAATTCATAGTCATAATTTATAAATAACATTTTATCAAATAATATCAACATTTTTTTCTTACAACCAATGTACCACTTTTTTTTAAAAAATTATTATAATTTAACATTATGTATTATTAATTTTTTATAATCTTCTTACACTTTTTTCATCATCTTTATTTCTTATTTATTTTTATTTACAACCATTTTTCTTGTAATTCTTTAACAAATGTTTTCTATAAATCAACATTTCTTTATTCTAAATTTACTTAATAACTCTTAACATATTAATTTGTTACATAATATACCTTCAAACAATTTTTTAATACATATGTAATATTTAAATTACAAAGAAAAGCTTATATGAAAGAGTCTATAGAAATTTTATTTTTTAATTAATATTTTTTATTCTAAAGTATTTTTTGTCTCTTAATATATAAATTTCATACAATATAATTATTTATTATTTCTATCACTATTTCATATAAAATAACACTATAACTATCATAATAGAATTTATATTACAAAATTTTATCTTAACAACTTTGTTGAGTATATCAAATCATACTCCAAAGCAAGGTAAAAGAGTGACACGTTACATGCAAGGAAGACATGTGAGATGACTTGATTGCACGAGCACCTCTTTAACAGAGGAGGAACTTGATGAATCAGGTTGAAGTAAGAAGGTTAAAAAAGGAAAAAATTGTTTCTTAGATGAAATTGATAAAAGTAAGGCTTAGATGAAATTGAGTGTTCACATTCCTACCTTTTTATGTAGAAACTTACTTGAGAAACTAGTTTCCAACCTTAATCTAGTTTTAGAAAATATTTGGAATTCCCTATTATGAACAAATCCTTAAAAAGACAAATTTTTAATACTCGATTGACAAGGCTTACGCCAACTTAGTAGGTTGACAGGCAATGCAACCCTCTTTTGCTCGGAGAGTGACTTTATCCAAGTGAGTTTTAGATTCCATTCCTATCTACCCAATTATGACAATTTTGTTTCCTAAGGGTTGTCTCTAAAATCTCTAGAAGAAGACGTGTCATTTAATTACTTGGGAAACTTTGATTAAGCATAAGGAGCATAGTGGTATAATAGTTTGAAATCTAATTGAGATGAATAAGGCTTGCATCATGAAGTTGGCCTGACAGATTAGGCTAAGTCATACTTTTCTCTGGAACAATGTGTTGCTTGCTAAATATGGCAAATATGACCATCATCAACAAGATTTCTCCTCCAAGCCCTCTAACTCCAAGCTCTGGAAGAGCTTGGTTGAAGTGTAGCATAGCATAAAAAATCTAGTGTGTTAGAGCATTGAAAATAGTTGTACTATTAGCTTTTGGCATGCAAGTGGGTCGATCCTAATGTAAGGATTAGTGACTTGGTCTCTAATATTTCATCTGATCTCTATGACATCATGGTTAGTTCTTATTTAACTCCCTTTGGGACTTGAAATAGGGATATGATTTCTAATATTTGCTTTCTTTTCATTATCAAACAAATTAAAGTCATTCTACCTCTTATTGCCATTAAAAGAGATGATTATATAGGTTGACCTAGTCAGTCAGTAGATTATACTGTTAGCGGTACATACCAATTACTTAATGAATTCACTAAACTAGTTTATGTTGTCAACTGGTCTTTAATTTGGAAGCTGAAAGCCTCCGAATGAGTCAAGACTAAGACTTTTCTTTGATAGATGGCTCATGATCATATTCTAACTAAGCTGAGATTAAGCAAGTGAAAAATTACTTATAAGTATCGCCAACATTGTCCTCAACAAGCTAAAAGCACTCTTCATGTGCTTTGTAATTGTCTAATTATTTCTATGATATGGACTCGATTAATTTCTTTGGCTCATAAAGCTTCTTCTTTCTTCTTGATTCTTGGAGTTAGTTCTAGTTTAACATGAGCAAAAAAGATTAACATATAACTTCTTATCCCTAGAACCTTATCTAGATTATCACTATCCATTTACTCTAGTATTAAAGGAATATTTGTTTGCATAATGTTAATTTAAGGGTTCCTTCAATTCAAATGCTACCATTTTCACTAGACTTAGGCATATTTCCTTTGCCTTTTTGATACATGAATCTTCTATTTCTCCTAAAAGAACCAACCTGCACCAACATAACTTGGCAACCAACATCTAATAGGTGGTTTACCCTTACTTTTGATGGAGCTTGCAAAGGAAATTACAGTCCTCCTGCAATGGGTGGTCTTGTAAGGGATCAACATGGGCTCAAAAGTTACTATCATTATTTGGGGCAAACATCAACTTATAAAGTTGAGCTCTAGGATGTTATAGATGGCTTTTCCATGGCCAAAGAGTTGGACCAACATAATCTGAAAATTCAGCTTAAAGCTATTTTGAATAAATGTTTCAGCAAATCGCTTCTGAATTGTCTTTTACTATTCCAAATTTGAATTCTTCTTCAAGGTGATTGCAAATCACTTCTGTATTGTCTTTTCCTATCCCAAATTTGAATTCTTCAAGGTGATTGGTGTGTCATTTTTAAATATATTTACAAGGAAGTTAACCAATATGCAAATCCTCTAACTAATTTAAGTTGTCTTCTCCTACTAATGTTATAGAACTTTTACCTTCTCTATTGAAGTTATACACTCCTACTAATGTTATAGAACCTTTAGCTCCTATTCCTCGATTACTTTTCCTTGTTGCAAATGTTACGTACATTCCTTTCTCTAAACTTTGATTTTGTAATCCTTCCCTTTAAGCCTTTCTTTAAAAAAGAAAAAGGAAAAAAAACACTATAACTATCACATATAGCGCCGGAAACGTTAAGAAACATAGCATTTATCAAAATCAAAGGTTGAAAAAAATTGCTCGAAAAACTAACATTTGTACACTAGTATTGGTTTATAATATAAACACATAATCAACTGCTAAATAAATATAACGTCATTTTATATAAAACAACACTTTATTTATTACTTATAAATAAAAGAAAAAGGTAACTATATTTATATGTTAACACTATTAGTTATAGTGCGGTAAAGATGGCTAAGCAAATGAGATTCCAGTCTCTCACCTAAGCATGTATTCCGTAGATTAAAAATGAAGGAAAAATTGAAATTTTTGGCAAATGCAAATTAGGTTTCATTTAATAATCTTAACTTAAAGGAAAATATATTTTTTAATTTTATGCATATTTTAATTTTGCACCTATTAAACCAAACAGTTCTAATTCTATGACGCTTTAATTGATAATGGAAAGCAAGATCGCAAATATTTAAAGCTAAGACCAACTTCATTAGAAATTTTAGCTGAATTCCTATTGGCTGTTTATAATGAGAGCACAACTCTGTTCAATGAAATCCATCGTAAATTGTGTTTTGCATTAGGATGTGCGTTACTTCTATTAACAATGTCAACCAAGGAGACCACTAAACATGACCTGACTAATCACTATTGACATAAGCTCTTTGGTAACGAATTCTTTTTTAATGCAATTGATTAAGGTGTAAATCCAAACACGCCATATATACAAACGAGACATATCATCAAAACCTAGAGAAAGACGTGCCTGTAAATGACAGATTTAGGCAGAGATAACCTTACCAAAGTCATTTTCTAGCAAAGTTTGACGTATAAGAAAATCCGAATAATTAAGTTCAGACCTAGGTTCTCAAAAAAAGAAAAAGAAACAACCTAAAAATTCCTATTTTTAAAAAACAATTATATGCTAGTTTAAAAGGTTCAAGAGTTCCAACAGGAATCCCAGAAGATCATATTGGGATACTAACAAATTGAATTGAAAACAACATAACAACATAGAGTCCTCTGTTACAGCCAGTTTGAACAAAAGAAGTATACATTCTTGATGGGAAGTGTCTAGGGTGCAGATAGACAAGAAACACCTCACAAAACATGACACAGCAATACCAGAAATGTAATGCCACGATGCTGGATAAAGCACCTAATTAGAAATTTATATAAAAACATAGGCACACAAACAGACACATGCATGCGAGAAGAGAACTCAATCAAGTAGTCACAGTTCATTTTCATTCCTGTGCTAGAGTCATCAACAAATGTATATGTTGAAGGTTCAATTTTTGACATTCAATATTTTCCATTCTTGCATTTTCAAAAGTACAATTTTGACGTTTATCTTAACGTGGACATTGGTTCAAAACTATTATTATCTTGAAGTTCAATGTTTCAGAGGTATTTACAAAATTATCGCCACAAAACATAGATAATTTAAATATCCATAATTAACAAAGATGACATCAACTTAGAGTATCATACCAAGTAAATAATGGTGCAAGAACACGAGTCCAATATTACTGCATTAAACACAACTCCCATATTCGGTAGATGTTCTAAATTTGGTCAGCGAGGTTTCTAGGAATGGATTCTCTTTTGCATCACCCAATATTCTATTCCCTAACAACAACTGGCATTGATGAGATCACGAATCAACAATTTCACATGCAAACACTATTTTAACAAATCCATTCTAACTGACCATAATGTCTGACAGAACATATCAACCCTCACTAAAATACACTACAAATGTCATATTTATTGCTGGAAAGCTCAGTTATAATAATTATTCTTAAGATCCAGATCTGGCCAATCTTTCACTCTAGCACTTGGTTAAAGAGATCACAATAAACATTATTAATATGAGAATAATTTCTTATCATTCTACCAACCATTCGTAGATCATTTCCTTAAACCTTGCTCAAGGATAGAATAGCTTCTGCACTCCAAAATGAAATTTTTAAACAGAAGAGCTTGTGCATGCCACTTTAGAACTAGATCATTTTCTTAAATTGAGTTGTTAAGACACAGTTCCCCATAATGCCGCATAGACAAGACAAAAACACTGACAAAGATCACATGTTTATTCAACTAACATCTATCCATCTAATCCTCTCATCCAAATGCTATAAACCACTGTTTACGTCAAACCAATCTGCATATGGTGAACACCAGCTCATTTTGTCCGATCAACAGTCAACTACTATTGAATTATCTAGGCGATCAATTTCTAAAATGAAATATTTTCTAGATTCATTTTTGTACCAAACATAATCTTTGCTATAAAGAACTATATGCATTTCTCTCTTCCTTCAACAAGAAAAATCATATGCAGTTAGAAAATATGCAGAAAGGTGGGGAAAATGCCTGACAGATCATTGTCAAACGTCATCCAAGCAAGATAGAAATTAGAAACCCCACACTCATGCAGACATTTACATAGTGTACGAATTTTACACGGAGTAGGGTTTAATTATTTGGTAAGATTGCACTACCGCACTCTACTTGCTGATTCCCCTTGACTTGAAATTAAGAAAACAGGTATGATACAAAAAGGAACAAAGGATTAGATACAGTACACAAGTTTGCCAACCATGACATTGTCTCAATTACAGCATATATAAACTACCTCGGAATCAGATCTCATAATACAAACCAATCCAACCAAATAGGGCAAATTGAATAGCCACCGTTTCCTAAAACCGCCCTCGGTTAGCTACATAACATAAAAATAAGCATAACTCGGTTAATAGATTGGTCCACTGAAAAGAAACGAAGCGGTAAGAAAAGCAAACATCACAAATTAAACAGAAGCAATACCGAAACAGTGGCAAAAGAAAACAAATAAAGCGATTCCAGTTGCAGAATGTAGTATTACTTAGCGACCATTCTGGCGATGAAATCTTCGTAGCGGATCTTGCCATCGGACCCAACATCGACTTCCCTGATCCACTCGTCGAACTCGGCAGGCTCGAGCTTCTCGCCGATGTTGGTGAGGATGTGGCGAAGCTCGGAGACGGAGACGAAGCCGGTGGAGTCCTTGTCGAGGACCTTGAAGGCGTCGCGAAGCTGACGATCGAAGGGCTCGGGCTTCATGTGTTTGGCCATGAGATCGAGAAATCGGGGGAAATCGAAGGGGGCGGTGAGGTTTTCTTCGGCAACGATGGCTTTGAGTTGGGCTTGGGTGGGGTTCCCTCCGAGGGAACGCATGAGGATCCCTAGCTCCGACGGAGCGATGCGACCGTCACCGTCGGTGTCAAAGAGAGTGAAAGCTTCCTTCATGGAAGAAACTTGCTCGTCGCTCAGATCCTTACCCATTTCCCTTCTTGCGTTCTCAACTCTCAAGTACGCTGTCAATCCAACAACACAGAAATTCAAAGTGCTCTTCTCCCCCTTCACTCACTCTCTCTCTCTTCTCCGATGCAAATGATGATAATGGTCACGTCGCAGGATACTTCTTTCTTTTTAATTCTCAACAAGGTTTTACGACGTCGTTGAGGTGACGCTGTAAGCAATTACGGGTCGCTCATTTGGGTTGGGCCCGAAGATGGAAGCCCATGAAGATTGAAAAAGAAGGTGGGCACGGTACAGGGTCATCATTAACTGTTTCTTCATGCGTGGGAAATGTCAGATCTTCGGGAATTGAAATTAATTAATCATGGACTGTCCCAGTGCTTCAGCTGTGCCACTGCAAGCGAAATGAGCTTGCGTGATGTGGGGTAGGGTTCAAATCCCTGCATTATTTTGTTATTTTATTAATCTTTAATGATAAATGTCTTTGTTCATTGGTATGGATGGTTACTCCCGGTAGAGACGATTGTTCAAGTGGTCGAAGATGCTTCTTGGTCTCCCAAATACTTTGGTAGTGGGTCAAGTTAAAAGAGTTATTCTAAATTGTTGTATGAATTAAGCTAGAAAATATGCGAACTTTTAACAGAAATAATATAAAAAAAAATAAAAAATTACATGAAAGGACATAGACCAAATTAATTTACCAATTACTCCTAATTACTCTAGCAGTAATGAGTAGTCAGAACTCTGGAAACTGAATTCTGGACATTAATTTTTTATTTTTTTAAATTTGTTTTAATATTTATATATTTATATTTTTTATGTGAAAATAAATAAAAATAAAAATAATATTTATTTTATATGTTTATTAAAATTTATTTTACATAATTATGATAATAAATAATATTTTTATTTTTGTTATTATATTATTTAACATAATTATGATTTTTGTAAAATGATATTAATATAATATTCTGAAATTATATTTTTAGTTATTTAATATTAAATTTTAAAAAAAAGAAAAATTACAATAATAATTGAATTAATTTTAAATTTTTATTTGATAAAAATTACAGTAATAATTTATTTAATTTTATATTTTTATAAAATAAATACAAGTATTAAATAATAATAAGTTTATTTATTTAATTTGAGATATTAATCTTTATTAAAGTTTATATATAATTATTTATTTAAAAAATATGTTATTAATATTAATAAATATTATTAAATAATATTATGTAGATATATATATATATATATATTTAATATAAATTACTAATAGTAAAATTTATAAGTTGTAATGACATTTATAAAATTAAAAATTACATGAAGAAAATTTTAAAGTAATAACAACACCATAAATCAATGGCGGAAAGTAAAAGCTTGAGCGATATTTGAACATGTCTTCCTTTTATGACTAGGAGTGTGACAATAAGAATAATGTTTTGGCCGACTTTGTTGTTCTCTAATGTTCATCTCTGTCCTTATCCTACTGCACTTGGGTCGACCATTTGAAATTCTTTTTAGTTCTGGATTTGGACACAAATTTGAGCCCGTGTAAGTTGGCCAATAGTCTTCATGTCTGAGTGCTCCAAACTGACATTCGTATACTTTAGAAACTCGTTATAAGGTATACAGGGAGATATGTAGATGTCAAAGTTGTGGTATGTATAAGCATGAAGCAAGTACATGTGATGTGAACTTTTTGAAACTTGTCACAATCACACCATATTTCATCTAACTATACTATAAATCTTCCTACGGGTTGAATTTCTGTCGAATGTTGCGTTTCTTCAACTAAAATCTAGTGCTTGTTTTGTCAAAGGTAATGACTTTATGAATGTTCGCCTTTGATAGTGCATCTTGAATTGCTTTAGTTGTAACCTTCGAGTACATATGTCAAGTATTAATCATTGCATCTACTTTTCTACCTCTGTCAATTAAGAACTTACTGCAACGGGTGGATGTTGCCATGACCATGGAGCAAATTAACAGGTTTATAGTTTTCTTCAAGACCGAATTGATTGACTCTGCTAGGTTTATTGTCATGTGTCCCCAGCGTCGTCCATTGTCCGATGCCAGTGTCCATTTTTCCCTTGGAATGTTGTCCAACCATTGTGCAATTTCAAGATTATTATCTTTTACTATGTTGTAATAGTAAAAGAATCTTGGTTCAGTCATCCCATATGTTGGAAATAAGATTACAAATAAAATTAATATAACTAGCTAAGCAATTGTATAAAATATTAATGATAATATAAAGTATGTAAAAAATTAAAATTACCCATATTGAGGACATCTTTCTTCAGTGTAGCGTTTTTGAATCGTCGTATGAAGTTTTGTGCAATGTGTGTAATGCAATAGATATGGACAGAATTGTTTTCTGTCTAACCACTTCCATTTCTGGTGTATGCACTTCTTATGGCTTCTTGACGATTCGAAATGATGCACAATCCCTCTTGCGGGGTTACGTACCTCCTTAAGATTTTTTAAAAAAAGAACCATGTATCGCTAGTTTTACCTTTTACCACAACAAATGCAATGGAAATTATGTTGTTGCGGCCGTCTTGCACAACTGCTACTAATAAAGTCCCTTTGTATTTGTCATACAAAAATGTTCCATCCACTTGAACAATTGGTTTGCAGAAGGCAAAACCATCAATGCATGACTTGAAAGTTCAAAAAAACCTCTTTAAGAACACATTCCCCTCATCAAGCAAGCTACCCTTGTATGCCGGTTATGTACTCAATTTTCAGAGGAAGTTCGGAACATACAGTTGCATTGCAAGCAATTGTCTAGTTAACTTATGGTATGACTTCTTCCAAGAAGTCCCTTCTCAACCGAATAATTTGAATGACCTCCACAAAATTGACATGAGAGGAAGACATGATGAAAATTGAGACATGCTAAATGGATCGAGATATAGAATAACAGACATGAGCTGACAATAACGAGTTATCCAATGCAAGGCCCATTGTGTCACACACAAGAATACATGGAATGGTACATTATCAATTTCATTTATTTTCTATCTGTGCCACCACTACTACAAGATCCAACGAGAAGCGACCAACAACTAAGGACTACCAACACATTTGAAATCAGTACGACTTCCACACAATCGTATCATAAGACTGTATCAATTTCTCCGAACATTACGCCAGAAACAAATATAATTAACACAAGACATTCATTTGCAACAACATCGGAGGATATTTTTACAAACTTAGTTGGAGTTGATTTTACAACTCTGTCTTCAGCACAAACTTACATGCAATCTCTTTACTAACCGGATTTTGCTAATGAACCTAATAATTTATCAAATGCATTCCAACAACTAGATCTTCATGATGATCTAAATCCTCCACAAGTTCATCCTGAAATCCTAGAACAACAACCACAATGACGAAACCCACCATGTTACAGATATCGCACTCGTTGTGGAACTGACCACCATTACAGAGATAATTAATTATTAATGTTGGTATAAATTTATTATCATTTTTGTTAATGCACTTTATCTTCATCAATGTTACCTTAATAATATGAAATCATTAATTTTATAATATTTGTCTCAAGTATAAATAATTAACTTATAATTTACTATTATATTTACTTTTTAAAAATAATTTTTTATTCTCAAATAAAATTTATTAAAAATTATAATAGTAAAATTTTAGGGTTTAGAGTATTAAAAATTATAATATTAAATAATGTCATTTAAAAAAAATAATTTAATTAAAATAAATTTTTTATCATACTAATATTTAAAAATATTAAGTCAAAATTACATATTTAAATAAATAAATAAACAGAATAATATTTAATATTTTTATTTAATTTTTAAAAATATAATTATTATTCTTGAAGTATAAAACTTTTAAGCATTAACATTATTATCTAAAATAATATACTTATTATTTAAATATTTTAATTAGTTTTTAAAATATAATAATAATTATTTTCTAAAAATATTATTTATTATCATAATTATATAAAATAAATTTTAATAAACATGTAAAATAAATATTATTTTTATTTATTTTTACATAACAAAATATAAATATAATTTTAATAATATAATTTATTTTATTATATAAAAATATTAAAATAAATTTAAAAAAATAAAAAATCAACTTCCAAAATTCGGTTCCCCACTACCCAATTACTGCTATAATAATTGAGTCTTAGTTCTATAAATTAATTTGGTCTGATTTTTTTGACGTAATTTTTTATTTATTTTTATATTATTTCTGTAAAAAGTTCAAAATATACATATATGAGAAAAATCCCTTTTTTATGAGTTTTAGTAATTTGTTATTTGACACACCTGTCATGGTTGTTCGTGAGGATACATCTGTAGGGTCATACTGTTGTTTAACAGTTCATTTGTGTTGGCTGTCTTTTATAGAGTTATGATCCGAGAGAGCATGGCATCATCCATAACAACAGATTGCGGGTTACTATGTTGTTATACACCAGACAGTCGGCACTGGTCCTAGGACTTACCCGGATCAATACTATATATGTTGGAAAACTGTAATTGACTTTTTCTAATTATATTCTTATTTTTTAGTATGATATACTGATTTTTTACAAATTTAATAATGATTAAAATATAAAATTTAGGAGAGAGACAAAATATACTTTTTTAGTCAAATCACGAAAGATTAAAATATAACTTACTATTTAGAATAAGAATAAAAAGGCAGGGGTGTTCAAACTTCAAATAACTTTTTATGTATAAATATTTTTGTCACGTTATTGTTACTCTGTCTTTTTTTTTTTCAAATTTTTTATTATATAGATATTTAATTCATTCAAAATTTACTCTATAGAAGGCTTTGATTGTACCTTGTCTATAAAATAGAAAGGAAATTATATAATGTTAAACAAATAGAAAAGTTTTGTGTAATGACTTAAAGTCTGTAATGGAAGTATTTTTGTCGATTATATTTAAAAATTAATAAAGGTTTTGAATTGAAAATGTAACATTTATAAAATATATAGGATTTTGTGTGAATTTAAGAGGGGATAAAACTTAAGTATAATCCATAATTTTTTATACAATTCTATGATTAAAATTAAGAAATAAACTTACGCCTCTTGCAATCAAAGTTTAAGATCGATTATTAATGTAGAAATTTATATTTTAATTAAGAAAAGATTCAAAAATATTAAAGATATTAAAAATTATTTTTTCTTTTAGAAATATAGTTAGTTCAATATAAAAAGTGTAAAGAAAAGATGTTAGAGTAATTTTCTTCTTTTTAAATAGACTATTTTATAACAAAAATTACGATTTTTTTTCTCCAATGTAATTCACTCACAGTTTAAGAGTTAACAATGGCTACCTAGTGGGCCTAGTCGACGGGCTTACTCTGTACATTTTCCTGGACGTATAAATCTAGGGTCTCATCTTCTTGCTGGACAAAATTATTGCAAATCCAATCATGAATCGATCAGTATTCGGCGGTAATTTTTTGAACTTTAAATGCTTCTTACGGCAAGGAAATATAATTGAAGTTCATTCATTATCAGATATCAACATCTTCTCACTTCTCCGTTTAATCCAAAAGGAACAAATGAAAAATGAACAGCAATTAAGCAGCTCCTGTTGTTTGGTTTTGTATCAATTGTAAGTCTTGTTATTAGTCCGATTGTAAAAACATGGAATGTCAGAATATTTTAAATCAAGCTGTTAAATTGTGGTGCCAACTAGCCGCACTAAAATAATTAAAAGTCGTTCTAAAATAATTTAAAAATTTTACACCAAAATTAAAAGTTGAATTTGAATTGTGGGCACAGCCTATTAAGTGCCACAAATTGATATACAAGAACATTTGTCTTTATTTATACATGTTGGTTAATTAGAGGTCAAAAAGAAAAATTGTCCATTAAACTGGTTAAGGCTAATAATTTTATAGAGAAATAACTTAGTATTCAAAACAATAATGTTATTTTATTTGAATTATTTGTCTCTAAGGCCAAGTCTTTAACGTGGTAGGATGCGTACTTTGATGAATAAAAAATTAGAAAGAAAATTCTTCCTTTATAAATTTGTTTCCGAGAGCATGTTATAATTATGTCCCATTGATATCAGATTGGTATAATATTAAATTAGTATCAGAGCGGGTTAGATCTTAATTTTGTGAATTTGTAAAAGAGTTATTGTTAAAAAATTTTTTAAAACAAATTATTAAGTGTGTGAGTAATAAAAGAGTTCTCACTTTATCATTTTTATATTATTTTTTTAGTTTATTTGAGAAAGAGAAATTATCACAAATTATAATATTATTTTGTCTAGTTTCAAATTAGATGAGAAACTAAATTATAATTAATGAGCATTGTTAATATTTACTCATTTGAAAGCTTACAATATTTAGAGTTTTATTGAACCAAATTTACAACAAAGAGTTGATGATGCTGCTCAAAGGAAAGACTCATTGTTTGGAAGACAAGTGTACCTGTCGAGAAGTAATAAATGATTCTAAAATAAGTTCTCAAAATATCGTTTCACAAGGATTGATTTTCAATTATTAAGAATTTCTTAATTCAATTGTTTTAGCCTAAAAAATGTGAAATTAAGTAAGAATCAAAATTTAATTATAAAATTAATTATGAATAAAAGTAAATAACACAGCATACGTCTTAGTTGAACTTATAGGAGAAGAATCTATGGTGTACGAGTTTTCTCATTTAATTCTTTATGTTATTTTTTTGTTTAACTCTAAATTCGTTTTTCTTATGATTACCAATCATTTATACAAATACTATTAATACTCAATGGTTATGTAATATTAATATTCTTTTCCCTAAGATTGGTAATTTAATAAAACACCTACAAACTTGTTAATTTAATAACAATTGAAAGAGAAAGATTAGTTTGGTCCACCTAATATTTTGTCTTATTTTATCCTATAGATCCATTAATTAATCAAGGTATGGTTGCCTGATGATATAATTAATTAGTATTATGATTATGTACAATAAGATAAAAGCTAATCACAAACAGAAACCAGATATAGCTTCAAACTTTAAAATCTCATAAATTCATGAACAATAGTTTCTATAGCCCTAACTATGGATTTAGTTACTCATGCTAAAGAGAAGAACTAAAACAATCATAAATAAAGCCATAGAGAAAAGCAAACTAGAAAGATATAATTTTTCGGTCTTCAAGTATGGTCGCTCAAAACTTCAAGTCTCGCCAAGAATATGCCAATGATCCTATGCAAGAGAGACAAGATAAAAGGTATATCAAAGAGTAAAAGATAAGATGTGACCAAACTTATAATTTTGTTTAGTAGTTTGTTATTTTGTTAATTAGTACCTAACCATATTCTGTTAGAATCTTAGGGCTTAGTATTATATATAGATTATTTTCGTTTCCATTTGTACTAAGTTTTTGATTTAGCAATGAAAGTATTTTTTTACTTTCTTCTTCTTCTCTCTTTTCTCTAATATGGTATCAAGAGTTCTAGCGTAACCATGACTTTCGCTTTTACTCAAAAATCTCTTGTCCAAACTTTCTCCACCCCCATTCCCTGTCGTCTTCATAAAGACAACTATCTCATATGGAAACATGAAGCTGAATCCACCATCAAGGGATTCAAATTGAAGAAATTCATTCATGAAGATGCATCGATCCCTCACAAATATGATTCTACAGAGGATAAAGTCAAAGATAAATTGAGTGAAGCTTTCGAAGATTATGAGCAACAAGATGCTCTTCTTAAATCATGACTTTTTGAATCCATGGAAGCAGAATTCAAGATTCAAATGGTAGGTTGTGAGTGGAGCTATCAGATTTAGAAAACCCTTGACACCTATTTTAGTTCCCAAACACATGCTCTGATCAAGTAACTCAAGATTCATTTGCGATCCATTAAGAAAATGTCTTTGATCACTCTGTATCTTCTGGAAATCAAGAAGGTTGTAGATACTCTTGCAGCAATTGGTGCTCCTTTGAGTGTTGAAAAACATTTTGATGCAATTGTTGATGGGCTTCTTGATAAATATGATGGCTTTGTCACTTCCATTCTATCTCGAAAAGATCCTTACACTATCCAAGAAATAGAAGCTCTGCTAATGGTTCAAGAAGACATATTAGAATCGCGAAAGAAAGTTGATAGTACCAACATGCAAGCCAATCTTGCACATGAAAATCACTCAAATAACCGTGGTCTTAGTAACAATCAAGGCAGAGGTGGAGGATTTCAAGGTCGTGGTCGTGCTTGAGGAAGTAGATTTTAGCATACTGGTGGAAAGAATAACAAAATTCAATGCCAACTATGTGGCAAAATGGGCCACTAAGCTTATGATTGTTGGCACAGGTATGATAAAAAATTACCTGATCCAAATCAGAACTCAAATATATCTTTTTCTCATAATATAGGTCAAAATCTAGTTGCTATGCAAGTCATGAATACTTCGGCCCAACACTTGCTCTATGATGATAGTTAATATCCTGACTTAGGAGCCATTAATCATCTAACTCCTGATGTCAATAATCTTCAACAACAAACAAAGTATTCTGGCTCCGAGAAGATACATATAGGTAATAACTCAGGTATAGGAATTTCTAATATTGGTACTTCTTATATTTAGTTAAATATTACTAATCAAAATCTTATCCTGAAAAATCTCTTGCATGCGCCTTTAATTACAAAGAATTTGTTAAGTGTTTCTCATTTTGCTCATGAAAACAAGGTTTTCTTTGAGTCTCACTTGGACACTTGTCTTGTTAAATCTCAGGGAACCAAGACTACTCTTTTTTAAGGGATTTGTTGAAAATCAATTCCAAAGAAAACTTAGCTGTGTTCAACTAGATGGTAGAAAAATATATACTATGTTTACTAAATTTTTGACAGATCAAGGTATTATACATAGAATGAGTTGTTCATATACACATCAGCAACATGATACTGTTAAAAGGAAACACAAACATATAGCTAAGATTGGCCTTACCATGTTAGCTTCTTCTTATTTACCTTCTAGTTTCTGAGCAGATGTTTTTGCCACACCTAATTATGTCATCAACAGATTGCCTATTCCTAATCTTCAATTTCAGACACCCTTTCATAAGCTTTTTCACAAATTACCTAATTATACTTTTCTCAAACCTTTTGGCTGTGCTTGTTTTCCATATTTGAGACCCTACAACAAATATAAAATGGATTTTAGATCCAAACTTTGTACTTTTGTTGGCTACAGCCCTCAATATAAAGGTTACAAGTGTCTCACTAGTAAAGGTTCAATAATTATGGCAAGAAATGTGGTTTTCTATGAAACTGAGTTTCCTTACAAAGATAGAGTTCAAACCGCTACTCACATGTTCACTGATGCACAACCAGTGACAATGTTGCCTACAATTCCAATGGTCTCAAAACAACATCCAGTTTTCCAAGTAACTACTAATCTTGTTCTTTCTAGGACCCCTACTGATATTGTTCCTTGTCCAAGTATAACTCTTGAGAATTCAATCTCCGCATCAACATCTGCATTTGTTTCTGCTCAAACCAACCCTGAGACAACTTCATCTACTTTACCATAAACTAATTTTGTTGTTCCTACACTGACCATATCTCAAACTATCCACAACACTTATTCTATGACTACTCGAGCCAAAGCTGAAAATTTTAAACCCAGACTTCTTCTTGTTACTACAGAACCATCCAATCATACACAAGCTCTTGCCATTCTAGAATGGAAAGAAGCCATGCAAGCTGAGTATAATGCTTTTTTACACAATAAAACTTGGAGTCTTGTTCAACTTTCATTTGGCAGGAAAGCTCTTACCTACAAATGGTTGTTTAAAATAAAGTGTGATACTAAAGGTAAAATCAGCAGACATAAGGCCAGATTGGTTGCCCGTGGATTTACAGAACAGGAAGGGCTTGATTACATAGAAACTTTCAGCCCTGTAGTCAAACTAGTCACCATTAGGGTAGTCCTCTCCATTGCTCTATCAAGAGGCTGGCCAATCCAGAACTTGACATTAATAATGCCCTTCTCAATGGCACTCTTTAGAAGAAAATCTATATGAAACAACCACCAGGTTTCAGTAATGGTAATGACAACACTGTATGCAGACTTTACAAAGTTCTTTATGGTCTAAAACAAGCACCATGTGCTTGGTTTCAAAAGCTTAGCTCAACTCTCCATAGACTTGGCTTCAAGGAAACCAGAAGTGACACCTCTCTTTTCACTCTTCACACACAACAATTTACAATATTCATTTTAGTATATGTAGATGATATTATCATCACCAGCAGCTCCGGTCAAGTAATTTCTCACTTAATAGCTAAACTCAATGCAGAATTTCCCCTAAAAAATCTAGACAAGTTGCATCATTTTCTTGGTCTAGAAGTTTAACTAGCTTCAGATGGTGGCCTCCAGCTCTCTCAAACAAAGTACATTTTAGACTTGTTAACAAAGATTAATGTATCAAATGCAAGGTCAATAAAAACTCCTTTTTCTCTTTCAACCAAACTTCTAGTTGATGGCACTAATCACGCTCAAGATCCTCAATTATACAGATCTGTAATAGGAGTTTTGCAGTATGCTACAATCACTTGATCGGATATTGCTTGCCCTGTTAACAGATTATGTCAATTCATGCATAATCCTCTTGAAGTTCATTGGATTGCTGCAAAGAGGATACTTAGATACTTAAATGACACCACTTATTATTGTCTCTATTTTAATAAAACAAATGATCTTAACATTTCTGCTTTCTGCGACAGTGATTGAGCCTCAAATCCCAATGACTTGAGGTCAACTTCTGATTATTGTGTGTATTTAAGAAACAACATTGTCTCCTAGACAACAAAGAAGCAAAAAGTTGTATATAAGTCAAGTACTGAAGTTGAATTTTGATCCTTATTAGTAGTAGCCTCAAAAATTGCTTATATATGAAACTAGCTCATTGAACTGCAGATTCCCATGACAAGAGTTCTACTGATTTGGTGTGATAATCAAGGAGCTGTGCTTCTTTCTGCAAATCCAGTTTTGTACAGCAAAACCAAACACTTTGAATTGGATTTATAGTATATTCGAGAGAAGGTTGCCAGAGGAGAATTGATTGTTAAACATGTACCAGCTCATTTTCAAGTTGCAGATTTACTCACCAAGGCACCTTTATCAAGCATCTTTTTGGAGTTAAGACCCAAACTCAATGTGAAACAAAAATCCACATTGAGTTTGCAGGGGCATAATAGGGAGCAGGACCAAACTTATAATTATGTTTAGTAGTTCGTTATTTTGTTAATTAGTACCTAACCATATTCTGTTAGAATCTTGAGACTTAGTATTATATATAGATTATTCTTGTTTCTGTTTGTACTAAATTTTTGATTCAGCAATGAAAGTATTTTTTAGTTTCTTCTTCTTCTCTCTTCTTTCTAACACTGAGGTCTCTCTTTTTATATGATTTAAAAATCATAAAAGCTCTTTATAATTGGGCTTTTTGCAGATAAGCATGGCCATGCTTAACCTTGATACATGGACGTGCTGGTTAATATGCACGACTGTGTATGTGTTGAAGCACTCTCATCCTCGATAATAGGATCTGGACCTGTTGACTGCTATAAAGCTTTATTTTGCAACCAATTTGAACCCAAAACACGTCTTAAACCCATCGTGACTTTTTTATGCTAAACTACACGATATACAAATAAATAAATTAGTGTAAAAACTAAATAAAATAAAGACTAAATATTAATATATGAGCTATAAAAGAAGGTCTATTATAAACTTATCAGCGCTATCACAAATTCATCAAGATGTAAATTATTCAATTTTTAGTAAAATAATAAATTAAAAATAATAATATTATTTATTTCAAAATATTTGCCTATAAAATGTTAAGTCTTGTATGTTGTAAGGTATGTATATTGACGAATAAAAATTAAAAGAAAACTCTCCTTCTATAATTTTTTTTAATAACATGTTAGAATTATGTCCGGCTGATATCAATGAATAAGAAATAGAATTGATGTGCTTTTTAAAATGACAGTAATATCTAATAATTCTCTTACTTTAACATTCTTTTTATTATTTATTAAAATTTATTAAAAATATAAAAATATGAAAGTAATATTAATTTAAAAATAAAAAAAGGTGACTTACATAATTTTCATAGTTTTCAATAAATTTAAATAACAGTAAAATATGTTGTAAGGAGTTTATTACTAATATGATTCTTGAAATTTTTAGTCCATAAATTAAGATAACGAGTTTTTTTTTTAAGTTCATGAATAAATGTGTAATTTGATCTTAATTAAAGATAACATCTTTTTTTTTATCCTTAAAATTTTTATATTATACAATTTAGTCCTCGAATGTGTTGATATACTTGTATTTTAGTTTTTTCTCATAAAAATGCAAGTAAAATGTGAATAAGTAATAAACAAACTTATAATACAAAAATTGAAAACTAAATTATACAAGGCAAAAGTTTCAAAATAAAAAAAATAATAAAATGTCAGTTTCAAAGGCTATTTTATGTATTTATTTGAAATGTGTTTTTTATTATTTAATTTGGAATTTGCTTATTCACTGTAAACTTTCACTAGGTTGATAATATATTAGCTTTTGGTTACTATCTTAGAAAGTGTATGTTTTCATTTTATAGCGTAAAAAAAATTGAAAATAAATAGATAAAAATTTGATTTCTTTTTCCTTTCTTCTTAAATCCGATATAAATAGACCCGCGGATTTAAATATTTTGAATTAATTCAATCTATAAAAATTGACCAGTGTCATTTAGTTCAGCTCACATACATGCTGTACAAATGAAAAAAAGTCCATTAATTTGTTTACTTGAACTGCTATATCAATCTTTCATTTCACTTTATGGGTATTATAAATGATGTTCAATTAAATTTATTTATCTATTAATTTTGTATGTCTTTAATGTTCAACTAGATGGGGTGACAAATGAATTTGAAATTTCTAAATATTTGTTATTTTTCTCTCAATCACGTCGAGAATGGTGGGGAGAGCATCTTGCTTCAATCAAAGACATCACTTTCACATTCTTAATGACAACTACAGGAACAAACCAAAAAAGGAAGACACGCAGTGAAAGAGGGTCCGTCTATTAACTTTTCTTCATAAATAAGTATCTGATTGAAGATACACAAAAGTGCTTGATAAAGTAGAATGTTGATATACCAAAAAATAGAAGAAGAACAATGTGGACTTTAAAAATTATCCCACATGATGTATAGTGTTTTAGTTTAGTTTGGAACTTGTTCCTCCTTGTAGCAAAACAAGAGTTTGAATATTCAATAATATATTGTTAAAAAATAACCAGTATCTTTCTGGAAACTTATGTTAATTTGTATTTTATTATAAATAATTTTAACATTAATGTTTTTATTCAAATATTAATTATTAATATCTTATTATGTAATTTAAATCTTTAATCTAATGCCTTTTTATGCCTCGTATTAATTTGGTTATATTTTAAGGAGAATCCAAGAACTAGAAACAGTTATCTTTTTGTCCCTTTGCAAAACTTTGTCAAAGAGGATTTTGAAAAGTTTGGAACGTAGTTGAATTTTGAAAGTTGAAAAGTAGTAGTTGTCAACACTAACATACAATTCACTTAAAATTATAATTATTATCATCACAATTAAGTAGTTAATAATTTCATTTTTCTCATTACTTCGGAGTTCCCTATTTTATATTTCCTTCATCGTATAGCTGTAAAGTTCGAGTTATAGGTGCCAAAAGTTAGGTTAAGGGTAGGTTCCCTCCTTGACCTCAAAACAGCACTTCAAAGTTGAAATGAATAAAATTTAACGTGTATCGACGATTCCTTTGATTCTTGGTTCCACGTTGTATACTTATATTTCAAATTTTCTTATGATTTATTTATCCGAAAACATATTAATCAGCACGCAATTAGAAAAAAAAAATTATTCCTCAAAGAAGATACGAAAACTGCTCCATTCAGCAACATGTGGACTCCATCTTATGATTATTATTGATTGTCAGATTTTTTATAGGATCATAATTCATGATTAAGTTAATGTTTTTTGGCAATATATTATAGTTATTATTATTTTATATTAGTCAAAAATCTTATGTTATGGAATAAATTACAATTTTTCTTACGTAAGCCAAAACTATAAATTTGGAAGATAACAAAATTTATTGTAATTATATGGCCTTTTTAAAAGCAGAAGATTTAAACACATTTTAATATGTTCTTAAATATTAGATAATAAATTTATAAAAATTTGAATCACATATTTATTTTAAAAAAATGTTGCAATGGACCCGTAAATAATTTTTGAATTTAATTGTCTGGAGAACAATTGTAATTTGTAAACGCTAAATCCAATAGTAGTTAAATATTAATTATTTAATTATATATATATATATATATATATATGAGAGTATGTTTGGATATATAATTTAGAACATAAATTTAATTACTAAATTTATTTAAATAACTAAAAAATAATTTATTTTAATGAATTATATAAAAAATATAAAAATATAAATTAATTTCATAAACTATTTAAAAATCTTTCTGAAATAAGTAAAAAATGTTGATTGAAAGCCGAATAGTTAAGTCAAAGGTGGTGGGTCCGCAATACCCGCATGATTATTCAGGCTTTAATTCCACGATAGAAAATGTTTTCACAAGGAGTGGCAGCCATACCCGCCGACTATCATAGGTGTTATGAATAAAATGATTAAAATTCTCTTTCCCCCCAAAACCTGCTCCTTCCATCAGAGTCAGAGATATGCAATGTGAACCAACCTGCTTCTCACTGTCAGCAACTCATAAAGTTACTTCAATCAATTAATTATGCACTCAAATTGAAAATCCTTACTTTCTGGTTTCTTCTCTATCTATCCACTAACTAACAAAATCTACACTCCTAAGTCCACAAAGAAAGATAAAACAAATTGACCAACAACATGTTACAGCATACCCCAAATCAAAAGTTTGATTATTTAAGATAAAATCTCACACGGGTGTCTCTCTTTCTGCTGCTGTTTCAAATTTCTTACTCCAAAAATCAGACATGAATTCCGTTCATCTCTTCATTTCTCTGTTTCTATTGGTTGCATTTCCCAGTCTGCAGAAGGTTCTTGGAAATGCAGAGGTTAGAGCTCTGATGGACTTGAAGGCCTCTCTGGACCCAGAGGGCAAGATCCTTAGCTCGTGGATCAGTGATGGTGATCCATGCAGTGGCTTGTTCCAAGGGATTGCGTGCAACGAGCACAGGAAAGTGGCCAACATCTCCTTGCAGGGAAAGGGTCTTTCGGGTTGGCTCTCTCCAGCAGTGGCTGAACTCAAATGCTTGTCGGGCTTATACTTGCATTACAACAATCTTTCTGGTGAGATACCCCCACAGATTTCAAATCTCACTGATTTGGTTGATCTCTATCTTGATGTGAATAGTCTATCTGGAACCATTCCTCCTGAGGTCGGCAACATGGCTAGTCTCCAAGGTAAAGTATATACAATATAGTCTTCTAGTTCTAGTATCATTTTTTCCATAGTGGTTTAATATTATACAAGATAAGTTCTTGTAAGTTTATGTTAACTTTGATGAAGAAGATACCTCTAATGCTGCATAACATTTGAATTGCCTTCAACCATATGAATCAACTGCAATTAAAAGGTTTGGACTTTAGAAATTGGTTTAAGTGTTTTCGATGATTATGTTGATACAAGTTATTTGTTTTTTCTTCAGTGCTGCAACTGGCTGACAACCAGTTGGTTGGGAATATACCTACTCAGATGGGTTCCTTAAAGCAGCTTAGTACTCTTGCTTTGCAGTACAACAAATTAACTGGTCAAATTCCTCTTAGCTTGGGGAACTTGGAGAGGCTAAGCAGGCTAAATTTGAGCTTCAACAACTTTAGTGGTATGATTCCGGCAACACTAGCACATAATGAACATTTGGAAGTTCTAGACATTCAGAACAATTCTCTATCAGGAATTGTTCCTTCGGGTATGCCTCTATCCTCCTTAGACGACTTTTTTAAAACTTCTATCAGGTTCTCACACCACCAAACTTTCCTCGCATTGTTCTTTATACATTTTAGTGTATTGTATAATTTTTATATACTGATAAAAATTTTAAAAATGAAAATGAAGCATTGAAAAGACTTGGGGAAGCATTCCAAGGTGCAAACAACCCAGGTTTGTGTGGATTTGGGTTTTCAACCTTGAGAGTTTGCAACAAAGATCAAGACTTAAAAGTCAATCATATTGACACCTCAGATCAAGGCCAACACAAAAATAGTAATCCTGCTAAGGCGCTCCCTGAGCCTGCAAATCTCCAGTGGCATTGTAACCAAATCCATTGCTCAAAATCAGGAAGGTTTCCTCAAACTGTCATCACAGCAGGTGTTATAATCATTACTCTCACATTAATATGTGCTGGATTTTTTACATTTGTCAAATACCGCCGTCAAAAGCAGAGGATTAGTAATACATCAAGTTCTTCTGAAGGGAAACTTAGTCCTGACCAGCCTAAAGAGTTCTACAGAAAAAGTCCATCTGCCCTTGTTAATCTTGAGTACTATAATGGATGGGATCCATTGTCTAATGGTCAAAATGCTGAAGCTGGGGGATTATCCAATGAATATCTAAATCAATTTAGGTTTAATGTGGATGAGGTTGAATCTGCAACACAGTACCTATCCGAAGCTAATATATTGGGCAAGAGCAAATTCTCAGCAGTTTATAAAGGGGTTCTCAGAGATGGTTCTCTTGTGGCTATTAGAAGCATTAGCGTGACATGTTGCAAAACTGAGGAAGCTGAATTTGTAAAGGGGTTGAGCTTATTAACCTCTTTGAGACATGAAAACCTTGTTAGGTTGAGAGGTTTTTGTTGCTCAAGTAGTAGAGGTGAGTGTTACCTTATCTATGACTTTGTCACCATGGGTAACCTGTCTCAATATCTTGACATAGAAGATGGAAGTGGCCATGTGCTTGAGTGGTCCAAGAGGGTTTCTATCATCAAGGGCATTGCAAAGGGTTAGTTGTTTCTAATTATCTAATTTAGTTGTTTCACCTAGATAATCGTTTCCATTTTGGTTATTGAAATGAAAGTAATGGTTACCGAAATGAAATGATAATTTTAATTGGAGAACAATATCATTAGTTCATGTTCTCATGTGTCTTAAGCTTTCCCCTTATATTTTTTAAGCAACATAAGGTACCACAAGAAAACTTCAAGCCAAAAAAAAAATTCCAGCAATGTCCTCTGTGCAAATGAATACAACAGAAAAATGACTCCAACAATAGTCAGTTTTTCAGAAAAGGACATTGGAGGAGATTACGAGTTACAATGCAGTCATTCAAACAATTGAGACTGCCTTACGATTCTTAAAATTCATGAGAACTGAATGTCATGCTGCATGAGATACTACTGTAGATAACATTTATTTCTTCTTTCTGTTTGATAGTTGCTATTCGATTGTGGGCAGGTATTGGATATCTTCATAGCAATGAAGCAAGCAAACCTACCATAGTTCACCAGAATATTTCAGTGGAAAATGTTCTCCTCGATCAACAGTTCAACCCATTGATCATGGATGCTGGACTCCCCAAGCTTCTTGCTGATGATGTGGTTTTCTCAGCACTAAAAGTAAGTGCCGCCATGGGATACCTAGCTCCCGAATACATTACCACTGGACGCTTTACTGAGAAGAGTGACATATACGCATTTGGGGTTATTGTTCTTCAAGTTCTATCTGGCAAGAAGGCAATAGGTAGTTCAATAAGAATGGCAGTTGAGTCTTTTAGATTTGATGATTCTGTTGACACAAACCTTAGGGGAAGATATTCTAAATCCGAAGCGGAGACGCTTTCAAAGCTTGCAATACAATGTACTCATGAGCTTCCTGACCAAAGGCCAACAATGGTGGATGTGATTCAGGAGCTAAGTGTGTTTCCTGCTCATTTATAATCATCATCTACTACTTTCTGTTGGTATTAAGAGACGTTAAAACTGGAAAACATTTCACAGTATCCATGGCTATTATTTCCATGAGCATATATAGTTGGCAAAATTAGCCTTTGCAAAATAATTGTAGATCTAAACGGATTCGTATCCTGTTTTGCTATGCAACAACTGGGATTGTTGAAGTATATTCTTTATCAAATTTGATTTTGTAAATCGAAGGGTGAGTTGGGTGTCAAAAGTAGAAGACCCTGTCAATTACGCTGGGTTGGGTGTCATGTTTATCGACATTTTTAATGCAATATCATTTCTTTGCCGCACATTATTATCGGTTAAAACCCAAGCTACTCAGTCAAAAGATGCACTATTTTACACTTGGCTATGTATGGTTGAAAGAACTGGCTAGAATATAGTTTTACACGAGTACAAGGTTATAGTGAAGTATGACCTCTAATCTGCCAAACACAAAATTGTTCTACATAAATAAAGGAGGAATGTTTTTTTATTTTAAAAAGAGAAAACTCTTTTTAATCTAAGATTACCGTATTCCGTAAGAAAGTCCACAACTACAGTCTTCATAGTTCCTCTTATTAAAAACTATTCACGGATTCACCCACTGGGAAGCAGTTGGATTACATTAACGCCCCCATTGACATTATTCATTCAGCCACAAAATTGTTCATAAATAGTCGCCCTTTGAACTACTTTGAGCATCCTAGGCAAAAGCAGTGTGCTGGGGATGATCTTGAAGCCATTCAGAAGGCCACCAATCTGGTCTAATAGCAACAACCTTAACATCTGCTTGTCCTTGAATGGACAAGGCACCGGACCCCTTAAAAGCTTCCTCCAGTCGCAAGAGCCCCAACCCACGACATCCTAGGGCCGTAGTCACTATACCAGCTTTTTTGCCTGATGCACTGTTCGTTACTTCTGAGCCTGGAATCACTTTGTTTAATAATTCTGGAATAGCAGAAAAGGAATGCCTCAGAATACATCATTATATAATAGACAATACTAAAGAAACCAAATACTCCTTGGCGCATTCTTACCTTTCCCATCATTTTCAACAAACCTTAGAGGAACTATACGCTTCCGAATCACCCCCCTGTGGTGTGTCCGAGCTATGAGTTCCTGGCCCACATAGCAACCTTTATCAAAGCTAATTGCATTAAGGCCTGCAAGATTATACTCAAGCGGTACTGCCTCACCTGGACATGATCAATCAATCAAGATAGTTAGAGACAAAAAACTCATCACTGAGGAGCTTATACAAGGAAACAAACTAGCACCTTTAGGAATCTCGGTTGATCCTTCTGCTACTCCCTTCTCTATTCTCCAGAGAAGAAAATTCTGTTCATCAGTCTCTTTATCAGCCTCAATTAAAGGTGCTGAAACAAATAGAAATGAGGGGGAATCATTTAGACTGAATATCTGAATATAAAACACTGGGCCATAGACACAAATTTGATTAGCAGCAAAGGAATAGATAACTAACGAGTTATATTTGATGGGAAGATCCCTCTGAAACCAAGACAGAGCAATCTGGGATCCTTAAACCACTGCCACCCACGATCACTCCCATGTGAAGACGACATTGCAGTAGGATCCACGCCAGCACCCCAGCCAACCGAGGCTGCTTCTGGTTCTTCGACACGTGAGGATTTCTCAGGAAGGCCAGCACCATAACGCTGCCAGCATGAGAAATCGTCTGAGACATTATCAATCTCAACCTTTGACCTCAACCGGTATCTGGAACACTAAAATGTTAAGAGTAGGACAAACATTAACTGCAATTAAAAAGCACAATCAAAGTATAATCTACCAAGCCAATTCATCACCAAACTTCACAACATATGAAAGGTTTGCAAGAAAAGAAAGAGTAAACTCACTTGTTGAAGGTTTGCAACAAATCATCCAACACAGAAGTATCCACATCGGCAAATAAGTCAAAGGGTTGATGGGGGTGGGACTCAGGGGCAGTGCCGGAATCATCGAGCTTGGCGTCGCAAGTGGGAGGCTTATAGAGGAAGAGGTCAAAGAGGAATCTACCTTGCGGGGTCAATAACGCAGCATAAATAGGAGGGGGCGACGCAGCAGGGACGTTGGGTGTGGGCAAATTTTCAATTTTTTCACCAATGGGTTCACCGAACTTCCGTACATCGTTGGTCAAGAGGCCCTGAAGAAACTTGAGGGTGTCGGGGCCACGGAAGCGTATAACGGAACGAGACTTGAGGAGAGAAGCCACGGGACCAGCACTTTGGAGCTGGGTTTCGCAACACTGCTTCCATGTGGTGTGGTGGATGGCTCTGCAACATCGCCGCGCAACGGATTTGGGAAATGCCACGCGATTCATGGCTCTGCTGTTTTGAGGAAAGAAGGAGAAAATGAAGAAGAAGGTGGTGGTGTTGGTTCCAGAGGTTTGGATGGGCGCGTGGGTAGTTGGTGGGTTGACACGTTTCAAGAGATGGATAGGTGTTCGATGAAAGTTGTGTAAGGGAATCCACTCGTCTCTTCCTCCCTAGTACTACACCTGTTGCTCAACCTCACCAACTCTTTGCACTTTTTTGGTGCTCCATAAAATATTATGTTATTACTTATTTAAATTCAATTAAAATTAACAAAATTTGTTTATTCTTTGCCTAATTACTCTGTAAAATTTTTAATGAACCGTTTGTGTAAAGCATGCAAGTGAAGAAGGCACGGGTAGACGAAAAAAAGGCAAATGTTACCAGAAAAAAGTTAGTTTGAGTAACAAATAGTTTAATATTTTTTAACTGAAATTTTGAGTTCAAGTCTGATCTGAATTAAATCTGATGAAAAAAAATTAATTAATATTTAAAATATAATATTAATTAAAAATCAAAATTTATTATTATATTTCTTTTAAAGTTATTAATTAAATATTTTAAAATATAAATATTAACAATTATTATCAATATAATTTTTAATACAGAATATTTTTAATTTCTTGATAAAATCTATATATAAAAAAAAAAACAAAAGAGAGCCTTTATGGCCAAAATTAATTAGTAAGGTGTAAAGATTTTTTACTCAAACTAAAATAAAACTAAACAAAATTAAAAATTATTAATTTAGGGTTTGTTTTTTGACATTTGTATGGTGCAATTGGAAGTTACATGACATTAATTTTGAAGTTGTCACGTTTCAATTGTTATCAAGGTACAACTAAGTGATAAGAATTTCATTCCAAGCTGCGGGGGAAGAAGGACGACGATGACTGCTTCTGATGTTACGACAGAGGAAGACGACCAAAAGCATAGGAGTGTTAAGAAGATTAAGAGAGGAGAGATTGACACGGAGGTGGAGGGACATTTGACGGTTGTATAGATCCGGGTCCATTCTTGACCTTTTTAAAACTTTAGACAAAATATTAAATTAGGTTCCTTTTAAAAAGAATTATACGACATAATAGAATAAAATAAAAGTATAATTTTATTAAAATAATATATTTTTAAGTAAATAAACTTTTCTAATAAAATTACAAAAAAAAATTTATTTAAACAATTTTTATGTCATTATCAATTATAAAAATATAAAAAATTATAAAAAATAGGTTTTACGAGTATTTTGAGATATAAAATCATTAATAATAATATTCAAGTTAATGTTTTTCAAAAATTCTTTCTTGATTGATAAAATAATGAATATATGCGTTGTCTTCCAACGAGTGTTAGATAAACATTTCACAGTTAATTCAGGGACATTGTCAAGCAAAATTTTCCATTTTTTTGTAGAACTTGAAAATAATGAATATATGCGTTGAACAATTCCAAAAAATGAACTAGCTCTAGTGCAAGAATGTGCCATGTCGCTAAGAGTAAGATTTAAATTATGACAAGCACAAGGCATATATAATGCTCTCGGGTTTATTTTAAGAAATTGCTTTTGCACACCATGATGCTTCCCTTTCATATTGGAACCATGATCATAACCTTGACCCTTTACATCATTAATATTAAGATCCAAAGACTTTAGAATATTTTGTAATTCATTAAAAAGTCTCAATCTCGATGTATCATCCACCTTCAAGAATTCTAAAAAGTACTCCTTAATATTTATTTTATTAGTTGACATATTCACGCATCGTATTATTAGTCATTTTTTCTTGATGAACAATATCAGGAGTACAATCAAGAATTATGGAAAAATACTTTGCCTCTTTGATAGTCTTAATTATAGAACTTTTAACACTATGGGCAAAAAGGGAAATCAATTCCTTTTGAATTTTATTCCCAAGATAATGATAATGAATTTCACGATTTTGAATGCGTCTAACATGATCTTGAATTATCACATTGAATTCAGCAATCATTTCAATCAATCCTAAGAAATTACTATTACTATCTTGATAGAGTTTTTCATGGGATCCTCGAAAAGCCAAATTATAAGTAGCAAGACATTTTACAGCTGAAAATATTCTAAGTAACACTTGCTTCCATCACTCTTTCTCTTTCATAATTGCTTCTTGCAAGCTTTTATCAATTGTTTTATTTTTATCCAACCTTACTCTCATTTCATTCCAAGTATTCATATTAGTCATATGCTCACTACTATTTTCATGGTGTTTGAGCCTCTCACTAATATGCCTCCAATCACTTAAACCCTCATTTGCTAACAAACTTTTATTATTAATAGATTTAAACAACTTGCAACAAAAACAAAAAACTTTGTCAACATGTTTAGAATAAACTAACTATTTTCTATTGCTAATCTCACTATTGCTCAACTTCTTTCAAAAATAAGAATATGAAAAATGCCTATTACTATTATCAAGAGGAAAGTCAAGATTCAATTCTCTTATAGGCCCTCTTTCAACTAAAATATCCCTTGTTTTGTTATCAAGGTTAGCCTAGGATCATAAATATTCAAAGAAGGAATTGTTTGTTCTTCATCAATACCATTATTAGTAAGAATTGTTTGTTCTTCATCAATGCCAATATCAAAAGGAATTGTTTGTTCTTCATGAGAACCAAGATTTTCAATATTAGAAACATTGGGTATATCATTAGACACATTTGAATTATTAATTTCATTATTCTCATTGACTTCATTTTGCAAACTTTCATTTGATTAATCTAAATTTTCATGAGAAATTATATTTCTTAAAATAAATTTGTCAATAGCATATTGCTGTGATTTTTTAAACTCTTCAGCATATTTTCTTTCTTTTTCTTTTTTCACTTCCAGATAAATGCTTTTTAGGCAATATTGCACATAAAAGATAAATAATGCAGTATAATCATAAAATAAGGGAAAAAGAACAATAGCACCTGGTAGAAGAATTCAAGTTGAATGTTCACTTTCAACCTTTCACATATGTAAATTTCAAAAGCATAATCCAGTCACTAGGAAACTGAAAATATAATTATGATAATCAATTAGAGAATAAGAATTAGGAAATTCAATGAAATCGTAGACTTGATTTACTACAGTACTACTCCCTTGTCCATGAACAATCCTTTGCAAGATTGGATTTTTTATAGTGTAAATGTCATAAAACGCAAACCAAGATCTCATACTCATATATTATATGTTAAAATTCCTAAAAAAGGCATAACAACATACTGCAGACTTACAGACTATAATCATATGCAGCATGCTATATATAATAATAATATACTATATTTCATAAAGGCATAACCTGATAACCACAATCCATAAATTGCAAAGTATACTATTGTTTACGATGAAAAAATTTTGTTTTTTCAACAACTATATAATATAATTCATTAAAAAAGAATAAGGGAATGACTAAATAAGGAACAGGGAGGAGGAAAGAAAGAATAAAGAAGAGTGAGGAGGAAAGAAATACCTGCAACAATGGTGATTTTGAATTATGGCAAAATGCAGAATTGCACACTACACTGTTAAAAAGTTTGGAGAAGTCAAATAGTTAATTATGTTTTTAGCAAGCAAGCCAGTAAGGTGTAATTGTGTGAGAAATTAACAGGTCTTTTTTATTTTCCTATTTGTTTCCAGCTGCAAATTACAATTAAGAGTTAAATTTTTTTTCGTACATAAAAGCATGATACAATTTTTATTTTGGAGCCTTTTTAAGTTTGGACCATTGGCGATCGCACTCTTAAACTACCCTCAAAACCGAGGCTGGACAAACTTGCCTGAAAATAAGTGGTATACAGATTATGGGGCAGGAAAGGATGGTGATGACAACGTGTTGTACAACCCATGTCCAGAGATTAAAGCGATTGATTAAGAGATCAAAGAATAGAGTAAGTCATGGAAGAGCTCCCTTATTGTAAAGCTTTTAGGGAAGAAAGTCTCCTTTCAATTCCTACAAGCTCATTTGAATCAACAATGGGGAGGGAAAAGGGCTATAAGGATCATTGATATGCCCCAAGATTACTTAGTCCAATTTTTCACTTAGGAAACGTATAATTTTGCTTTGTACGAGGGTCTGTGGATGATTGCAGGACACTATTTGATAGTGCAGAGATGGCGGGGTGGTTTCTTGGATGACCCTAAATCTATATCCAAATTAGCGTGTTGGGTGAGAATTTCAGATTTAAATTTTAAACTTAAATAATGAGAAATTTCTCTAGAGGGTGGGCTCAGCGATTGGAACGTCATTGAAGATTGATAAATTGACATTTATCCATTAAAGGAGATGATTTGCGCGTATATGTGTTGAAATCAACCTTAAGAAACGATTAGTTCCTATGCTGAAATTTAGAGGACGAATTTTAAGCTTTTAGTATGAAGGTCTTCACCAAATATGCTTCAATTATGGAACCTATGAGCACAAGAAAGATCAATGTCTATATAGGATTGCTCTTGTGACTGATAAGGGGAAAATTTGCCAATAAAGACAATGGATATGGTGGAGAAAACAACTATTGAAAAACCAGACGAGGGTGTAAGAGGAAACACATCTAGGGTTGATGTCAGCAAGCCTAAGGATGATGGGGGTACACCTCATGTAACCACCAATGGAGAAAATGTTGAAGGATCTGATCATAATCAGGAGGAGATATATGGACCGTGGATGCTTGTTACTCGACTGCAGAAGAAGAAATTTGATCCAAAAATTAAAGCATCTAAGATTAATTTGATTGGACACTCTTCACGTAGTTCTCGTTTTTCAATTTTGCATGACGCGAAACTTGTGGACAATGAGGATTCGACTAAGAAATTGGGGTCTGTTACACAAATGGGTCCCAATGGAGTTCATGAGACACATAAAGATAAAATAAGAAATACTAGTAGGGGAAGGAACTCTCAGGCCATGCATAAGGAACGTGCAGCAAATAAAAACAAGTTTGGGAGACACGTGTAAGAGACTCACGTGAAAACTGTACCTACACATAGGAATGCGCATATGGTTGAGGACACCATTGAGCCACCAATGAGTTACTCAAAGAAGTGGGGTATAGATCGTGAAGTGTGGGAAACCATAAAACGTATCGAAAAGAAGTGTGTGGAGAATGGTGTGTTGTTTGGATCTTGGTTAAATTCAATTTCAACAGAAAGGTTGGACATTCCTAATAAAGAAAGAGGTGCTACCTTAGTACCAGAATGTGATAAGTCCATGGAGACCACCAAAGCAAATCTTCATTTATGATGAAGGTATGCGCCTGGATTTATAGAGGAGCAAAGTCTAAAGGCTTTGCTAATCTTTTATTGGATATGAAGACAAACTTCTGTTTCAACATATTAGTTCTAATGGAGGCTTGTGCTGGGAGTCCCATTGCGAATTCACTCACGCACAAGCTATAGTTCAACAGAAGTGCCCTTGTTGATGCAAATGGTCATTCGAGAGGTATTTGGTGCTTTTGGAATGCTAATATTTGGACTGACACCTATTCTTCTTGCTTCCCAAGTCATTCACCTTAGAGTTAAGATGAAAATAGGGAGGAGCTGGGTCTTTTTTGCAATATATGGCAATCCTCACTTTGTAAAATGACAAGAACTTTGAAATGATCTTATGGGATTCCACTCTTCCCTCCAGAAGCCTTGACTATTGATGGGAGATTTTAACTCCTTGTTAGCATCTTAGGAAAAACTAGGAGGAGGTAATAGTCACTTAAGAGGCATGCATGCCTTTCAAACCTTCTTCAACCATTGTGATCTGATTGACATATGTTTTGTTGGTGAACCTTTCACGTAGAGGAGAGGTGAGGTAAAAGAAAGGCTTGACAGGGGAATTGCTTCTATGGAGTGGCGTATGTTGTTTCTAAAGGCTTGGTTAGAGCACTTTCCTAAGCTTAAATCTAATCATAACCCCCTTTCTACTTCATGTGCTTCCTCTTGGGTGCCATAACAGGTAAAGATGACCATTTCGCTTCAAAGCAACATGGCTAACACAATCTGCCTTTAATGGTTTTGTTCGAAATAATTAGCACTTTGATGGGTCTTGGACTAACTCAGTTAGTAGGTTCCAACATGTCTTAAAGGAATGGAATAAAAATATTTTTGGAAACATTTTTACAAAGAAAAAGGAGCTTTTAAGGAGGCTTCATGGGATTTCTAAATGCTTCCAAAGGTTAGGGTATCAACAATACTTAGTGGGGCATCAATAGAAATTATGGCAGGAATACCAAAGGATTTTATATCAGGAAGACTGCTATAGTTTCAAAAATCTAGAGTCTCAAAAGTAAAATATGGTGATCATAATACTCGCTACTTTCATGGAACAACAATTGTTAGAAGAAGGAGGAATAAGGTGGAAGCCCTCCAAGATTCACATTGTGAATGGATATGTGATCCTTTGTTGCTGAAGCAAATGGTTAATTCTTTCTATATGGGACTATATGATGATCTGGGTGGAGCTAATCCTTATCCACTAAGTAATTGTTTCCCCCATATTTTGGCTGAGGAGATGAATCGGATTGGGGATATGCCATCTTTTAAAGAAATTAAGCAAGCAATGTTTCACATGGGAAGTTTTAAGACTCCTGGAAGCGATAGATTTCAAGCAATTTTCCTTCAATCTTAATGGGATGCAGTTGGACTGCATCTTTGTCAGGTAGTTTGTGAGGTGTTTTTGGATCCAAGAAAGGTGGCTAGCATCAATAAGACCCTACTTCACCTATTTTGAAGATTGATAATGTCATTAATGTTAAACAACTTCGACCAATCTCCCTCTGTAATGTGTATTATAAAGTTATTACAAAGATTTTGACTTATCGGCTAAAGTCGCTAGTGAGCAAGTTAGTGAGTCCTATACAAAGTGTTTTCATCCCAAGACGGCACGGAAGTGATAATATTATCATTGCTCAAGAAGTTATTCATACAATGAAACATAGAAGAAGTGATAGAAGTATCACGACAATTAAGTTAGATTTGGAGAAGGCCTATGACCGGTTAAATTAGGAGTTTGTGAGATAGACACTTTGGGATATTGGGTGCCAAGAAAATTTTGTGAATATAGTCTGGTGGTGTATCTCAACATCCAGTATGAAGGTGCTTTGGAATGTGGAAGCCTTATCTTCACTTTCTCCTTCTAAAGGGATTAGGCAGGGCGACCCTCTATCCCCTTACCTCTTTGTGCTTTGCATGGAAAGACTATCTCAATTGATTAATATGGCAGTAGATGTGGGCTTTTGGATCCCAATTAAATTAAGCAGAGGTAGCCCTTCTCTATCTCACCTTGCCTTTGCTGACAATTTAATATTGTTTGTAGAAGTGAAGAATTCTTAAGTGGAGGTAATCTTAAGGTGTCTTGACATTTTTCGGAATAGCTCAGGACAAGTTATGAATTTTGAGAAATCCAAAATCTTTTTCTCAAGGAATGTGCATTGAGAGACAAGAGTGAGGATAAGTGCTTGGTCTTCAAAGAATAGATAACTTAAGAAGGTATTTGGGAGTGTCTTTGTTTCATGAAAGGATCACTGAGCAATCTTTCCAATTTATTCTTGATAAGATCCAAAGTAGATTATTAAGTTGGAAGGAGTGAACCCTCTCCTACGTTGGAAGGTTGACACTAGTGAGGTCAGTGTTGGAGGCTATTCTTTTGTATACTATGCAAACATCCTTGCTGCCTGATGGAGTTTGTCACAAGGTGGATAAAATATGTCGAGACTTCTTGTGGGGAGGCTCGACAATTCCATTGTATTGGATGACACAATGTTTGTAAGTCAAAATGTAATGGGGGGCTTAGTATCAGATCCACTCGGGGGATGAATGAGGCTTGTATGATGAAAATTGCCTTGAAAATAATTACTGATAAAGATAGTTTTTGGGTTTGAGTGTTGCGTTCTAAGTATGCTTATGGTGACAGTTTGATTCCAATTATTAAGGGAAGGTCGACTATGTCTAATACTTGGCATGGGGTGGTTAGGATTTGGAACACAGTCCACAATAATTTGGTTTGGAAAGTTGGAAATGGAGAAAATGTGAACCTCCTAAATTCAAGATAGCTTCCTGGACTAGATATTCTACTTCATAAAGCCAATTTTTCCTATACTGAAACCTCTATTTCTCTAAAGTTTAAGGATATGATAAACAACGAAGGGGGATGGGATATTGAACATGATTGATAAAGTGCGTTGAGGCTATGAAAAAGATGGGGCTTTTACCATAGCATCAACATACAAGTTGATCACTGGAGGTACAACTTCACCAACTTCCCTAAATTTTGAATTTGTGTGGAAGTGGCCCGGAATACAAAGAACTCACTTTCTTCTTTGGTGTGTACTGGTTGGAGCCTTACCCAATAATGAGCTACGATTTGTAAGACACGTAACTAATGATCATAGATGCCCTATTTTTCAGGTGGAGGTTGAATCGGTCCTTCATATCTTTTGCAATTGCACATATGCTCGAAGGGTGTGGATGCAATTGCTTCTCTTGTTGTGGCGGCATAATTTTTTTAGGCTACCTTTGAAGGAGTGGATGGAGCGTAACCTTAGATGCACTATTTATATTTACCAGGTCCCATGGCATGTACTGTTTGGTATAGCTATGGAGAAATTATGGATTAATAGATGTAAGGTAGTTTTTGAGAATCATGCAATACTAGAGTGTATGATGGTGGCACGAGTTTGAGCGCTGGAGATTTCAATATGTGATGTTTTGGGACTGTCTAAGCCTTGCCTTGATCCGTTAGTACAGGCAATGGCACCCCTAGCTAGATGGTATCCACCAATGGAAGGGTGAGTGAAGCTAAATTGTGGTGGGTCTTTCTTAGAAAGTAATAATCAAGCAAGGTGTGGAGGTATTATGAGAGATAGTCAAGGTAGGTTCCTCGTTGATTTTGCTATGCGGTTGAAGCCATTGTCGGTCTTGTTCTCTGAACTTATGGGGATCAAGCAAGGCCTCATGATAGCTGCTAGCGAAGGATATGGCTTGTTGGTGGTGGAATCTGATAGTGTTGATGTAATAGAAGCCTTATGTAAAGGAGCACATGTTTTTCATAACATCCATGCATTGGTAATTCAAATTCTAGAACTTGTACCCTCCTTTAACAAGATTATATGGGCGAGGATTCTCATAGATTCCAACAAGGTAGCTGATGACTTTGCAAATCATGGAAATCAAATGAAAAGCCTGAAAATTTTTTGTTCTATCCCAAATTTTATTTTTTTATTGATGTCTGTAAGTCAATTTATTTTGAAACATAACTACTAGGTAAATAACATTATCAATGTTATGAAAAAAATTTAAAATATCAAAATATATAATTTTGAAAAAAAATATAAAAAATAAAATTTTTTTAAAAATTGTGAATTTTGATTTTTAAAATTAAAAAATTTCAAAATTATTATTAGTGAGTTTTAACATTTATAATTCTTTTAAAGAAATTAATAATAGCTATTTTTAGTATTATATAATTTTTAATTTTTGTATATCTAAATTTTTATACTTGCACCAATTGTTATTATTGAAAATTTTTGAATTTATAAAAAAATACCATATTGTTATTAAAATTGTTATTTTCAAATTCTCAAGTGTTGTACATAATTAAGTTGCTTAAAATGGTATATTGTTCTATTGCTTTCTAATCTTCTAATATCATATATTATTTAAAATAATAATAGGGTGGTTTGTTTTTTCAACTAATAATTAATAACAATTAATATAATTGTTAGATGCTGTTACAATTGAAAGTTTAAATTTTAAAAAAAGTGTAACAGTGTTAGAGTATGTTTACTTTTTGTTTTAAAAACATTTTTTATTTTTAAAAATAAAATCTAATACAAATATATAGTAGAATTTATTTTTAAAAAATAAAAAATTATTTTTAAAACAAAAATCAACCATACTCTTATATTTTTGAGTAATTGAATTCATATATTTTCGTAAACAAATACATAAATGATTTTGCATCAAGTTATTTTAACTTTATTAAAAATTATGAGCTTAAATTATAAGAATATAATTACATCAAATATAAAAAAATTAATACGTGTGGAGTAAAAAAAAAAATATTATGGTTCCAAAATTAAAGAAAAAAAGTGCGTCAATAACCTGTTTTTAGCAAACTTTGTGAGTCGTTATCTTTTTTTTTTTTTTAACTTAAAGTCTTATACAAAAATTTTAAAAATAATTAATAATTTCAAATTTATAAAAAAATTTACTTAATCTTTTATTTATTTATTATCTTTAATCAAATAAATATTAATTATTAAATCTAAAATTATATTCAAAAACTAATTATTTATTAATAACAAAGTAAATTTGTTAAAATATAAAAAATCTCTTCAAATATTTAAAAAATTTAAAATGAAAAATTTTAATGAAAAGTTACACTAAAATACATTGAAAATATGAAAGTGTTTTTTTATTTTTTTAATAAAAAATACCTTTAATTCCTTAACTAATATCTTAAAGTCATCAGCTAAAATTTTTAAAATTATTTAACGAACAAAGAGGACAATATTATATATATAACAAAAAATTCATGAAGATGCACATTTTTTTCAATTCTTAAACCTTTTGTCCATGTTCTCATATTGCATTTTTAAACCCATACTTTAGAGATCTCTCTCTATTTTTTCCTACAAAATAAATCAACAAATTAAGTAAAAGTAATGCGAACTTTGATTACACGTCACACGATATAAAACAGAAGAACATCGACATGATGAAAAAGTAATGATAACTATATGAAAAAGAAATACAAGTTCAAGTTAGAAAGTTTAACCCTAGTATGCTTATAATACCGAAATTCAAAGTTATCATTTATGAGTACTTAAAAAAAAAAACTAATTTTAAAAGAGTTACTTATCAATAACTTTTTTAATATATTTAAAAGTTGAGTTTTAGAGATAAAAAAATAAACATTTAACTTTTAAATTTAAAGATACATATAACATTTATAAAAATAAAATAAAATATGAACACATTAAAATTATATTAATATATTATTTTATAATTTTATTTAAAAATATAAAGTACAGAATATTAATTATAATTTTTTAAAAAATATATGATCTCTCTTTCCTTTATTTTAAAAATTTAACTCTTAAATATACTTTAATTCAAACAACTAAAGTAAATATTACAAGAAATTTGAGCCTAATTTAGTTTAAAAAATAATTAATAAGAGAAAAAAACTTTATTAATATTTTGATCATATTCTTAACTGATAACACCTTAACACACATTTCTCACATCTAAAACTTGACATCTGGGACGTAGAATTTGTGGGACTAAATATTTTTGAGCCACCTAATATTTAAATTAAATAAAATTTAATATTATATTAAAAGAATTAAAATAACTGTTTTTAAAAGTTAATTAATAAAAAAAGTTAAACACTTATAAATAATATTTTAGCTATATATTTTTTATCAATATAATATATCTTAACAAAATTTATACTAAAACATGAAATAATTCATTAAATGCCACTGAAAAAAACAAATGAAAAGATGGCCTAATTGAGAAGAACCATCTTGTGCTTTTCTTTCTTACTTCTGTTTCAATTGAACACTGTCTTCTTAGTTTTGTCATGAACAGGCCACGATCACACAATTGACTTCATTATCCAAGAATGGAAAGGATACATCGTACATGTTTAGCACCTTGCTATGCATCTGTCGTGAATGCAACGCATTACAAAACACCAATAGCTACTTGCAGAAGTTGACTTTTGACTATCTTCCTCCCTCTCTCCAAAAGGCAGTGACAGACTAGCAAGCAAGTGCAAACCCTTCATGGGTTTTGTTATTGCTATATAGAATGAGGCAACTGAGCCTTCATTTAAAACAATGATTTCAGCGTTGATTATACCGCATTGCCCACGTTCTATGAGTTGTTTGGATTTTTTTATGGAGAAATTTTATTTGTACATGTACAATTTTTAAGCAAAATTTTATATAAAATAGACAATATGATAGTAGTGCAAATTGTGTGGGCTTTTCTCAACTGGCTGGTTAAGTGAATTTCAATTTAGGCGTCGTTGTAGCTAGTTTATGAGGAGACAAAAGGTCTAGTTCAAACCAGGCGAAATACATGCTTTTTAGCTAGCTATGATGTGAACGGATATACTAAAATGTACGGATGAAGATTGTGACTAGTTTGTGCTGCTAATTGGGTGGTTCAGAGTCGGAAAGTAGGTCACCATTGTTTGTCTCCCACTCAAGCTACCTAGGTCAAAAAAGTCTCTTTTGTTTTCGCTGATTCACCATGTTCATTCATTCAAAGATATTTTCCTTTTTTCTTGCCGGGAATTTAGCTTATTTATTAACCAGTGTTTAGTGATATCAATTATGAATTATTTAATATATTTTGTTGAATATTTCTCACTGTTTAAAATATTAAATCACTTATATCTCCTTGACAACTTTGACTAACATTTGCCTTTAATTTAGCTTGTTCTTTCCTTTTGTGAGGCCATATACCTCTACAGCAGTGTGTAAAATAATCAAGAAAATCGTAATAGTAATTAAAAACGATGAGCAAACTCGAGGAATGACTATAATTGTCATAATTAAAAATTAATTGAATAAATAAATTATAAGGTCTCATTTGGTTATGTTTTTTAAAATAAAAACATTATTCACTTAAAATATATATTTTAAAAACATATAATAATTATGTAAATTTTTTCATAAAAAACATTAAAAATATTGTAGTACTTTTTTCAAAAAAGTTGTCAGAAATACTGTTTTTCATCCAAAGGTTTTAAACAAAAGTTATGTTATAGAAATGTTTTTGTCAAGCTTAAACAAAATATACTGTTACTCTTTCATTACTGTCGGGCGGTTTGTTAGTTAATGGGGTAGGTACATAAGAAATGGTTTTTTGTTGTTGTTACAATACAAGTTAAAGGTCCTACCGAGATATATACATAACCAATGCTTAGAAATAAGTTTAATTAAGTATTTTTATCTTATAAATTTAATAAAAATTTTCTTAAAATAAAAAAATTGAAAAATTTATTAGAATAAATAAAAAGAAAAGCTATAAAAATAATATATTATTTTCGATGAAAACTTAGAAGTATGAGATGAGAAGTGGTGTACATACAATGGAAGATGTGAACTCAAGTGCTGACGACGTTAATAATCTAAGCAAACATTGACCATATTGTTTCTTGTGTGTGGCCAAATTTATAATGACCAAAATATGAAGGTTGTGCGCGTTTCTCGGCTGGGTGATGGGATTAAGTAATGGCTGTTTCACGCTAAAGAGGAATGCTATAAAAGTATAAAAGAAGGAATGAAAAATATTTAATTATAAATAAAAAATATAATTTTTGTAATTTTTATAATACATTTTCCCCATAACGAGGCTCTTGCTAAATATATATGCTGCTGGCAACTTTTGAACGTGACTTGGAAGTTGGATCCTATTCGTCGTAGTCATTAATTACGAAGGCGGTGACCTCAGAACCCGAAGACAAATATTTGTTTCTGGAACCAATCTTAAACCGGTCTCTATTGGACCATTTTCCTTCTGGATTGTTCCTATTTCTATGGTCTTACATCCTCCACTCCTTGCCGTTGGACATTTGTATTGTCCTTTATTTTAAATTTTTTTAATTTAATAAGGATATTTCTGAAATCGCCAAGTCTGTTAAAAAGCAATTTAAAAATCAAAATCAGATATCCCAAAGCTAGACAGAAATCAATTGTCAGTGATTAGAGAAAACAAAATTGTAAAGAGGAGTCGCATTGGTTACCTAATATAAATATTAAGAGAGAGAAGAAGTGATATTTGAATATATTATTGATATTTTGTGTGACTGGCCAATCACCACCCTGGGCTTGTCTCCAAGGCTGCAATTGCAATTAGAATAAAAGTCAGAAAAGGGAAAGGCAAGCAGGAACAGAACCCGCACTAAAATCCAAAACCGGCAACAGAAAGAAATGAAAAAGTTGGGTGTTACTTAGTCCTTTCCTTTGTTTGGTATTGGCATATGATGTAAGAGCCTTAGAGGAAGTAATTGTGACGAAGAAAGCACCGAGAAAATGAGGTGTGAGTGTAACAACGTCGTTAGTCCTCTCCCATAAAAACACACTGATATCGTAATGCAATACGTTGGATTAGCGAGCGAGAGACGAAATGTCAACGCTCTTTGTCCCTACCCTTTTCACATAAATAAAACCCACTCCCCCTATTCCCCCAATTCCCCTTGCACACAACTCAAACACAAACACGCACAAAAAATGAAACTAGTTTGGTCACCAGAGAGAGCATCCAAAGCATACATCGACACAGTTCAATCGGTAATTGTTAATTAAGTCACCTTTCTTAATTGTTATCTCATCATTCATGTTGTTCCACTTCTAACCTTGACTTCGGTATGTGCAGTGTCAGCTTTTCCGCGAATCGGGTGTGGCAGAGCTTGTTTCCGCCATGGCTGCGGGGTGGAACGCGCAGCTCGTAGTGGAGACATGGTCGCAGGGTGGAGTTATTCCAACAAGCGTGGGATTAGCCGTAGCGAGCCACCATACGGGTGGAAGACACGTGTGCATAGTCCCAGATGATAGGTCAAGGAGGGAATACACAGAAAGAATGGGTGAAGCAGGTGTGTCGGCGGAAATAGTGGTGGGGGAAGCAGAAGATGTGATGGATGGTTTGGTTGGCATAGATTTCATGGTGGTGGATGGTCGAAGAAAGGACTTTGCCAGAGCGTTGAGGCTTGCCAAGTTGAGTAGTGAGGGTGCTGTGCTGCTCTGTAAGAACGCAAATTCAAACTCAAGTTTTATATGGAGGAGCGTGTTGGCACAAGGATCTCGGCGTCTTGTTCGTTCGGTGTTTCTTCCGGTGGGGAAGGGGCTTGAGATGGCACACTTGTCTGCTACAGTGGGTAATGCTAATAGCTCCGTTTCAGGACACAACAAATGGATTAAGCATGTTGATCAACGATCAGGGGACGTGCACTTTATTCGAAGGTGAATTGATTCTGCATACGTCTCAACTTGGCCATTTAATTTTGTAAATACAGTGTGAATTTAAGGATCAAATCAACATTTACTCCGTGAGAAGGAGCCTGACCCGTTATTGTTTATCTAGCTTCTTTCTCTCTAGCCTGTAACATGTTGGCTTATTTATTATTTGTTTATTTATTTTTTAGAAAGAGATAAGAAGAAAAAGAGAAACATTTGTTGCTATTCTTCATGTCTTTTCCGTATTTGGAATGGTTTTGTAACTTCAAAGGTTCACCCGTTAACATTCAATGACTAAGGTATCTTGTTTTCTTTCTATTTGGAAAAATCTTATCCTTCCAGCAGCCTGGCTGTTGAGTTCTGGTTAGTCGAATGAATCTAAAATTGAGACTGGGCATAAGTCATCATGAAATGGACAATAGAGTGTTTGATAAATTAATCTCAAGGAGCCAATGATGGCGAGCATTCAAAAATCAAAGATTTCAAGATTATGCTGAACTGCAGTCCCTTTCAAATGTATATTTAATAGGCATTAAGTATGTTCTCAACAAAACATTAATGTAATGACATGTTGTAAAATTTAAAATTAAGTTGTGTAATTTGAAGCACTAAAGTCAACATGTGCTTCCTTCTGATTGATAAAAAAAAAGTAAAGATTTATTATATTTTCATACCTACCTATGAAATTCAGAGTCAACAATTACTAGCCCGGGACCTCAATCAAATTTCCCTTATTAGATCAAGTGCTTATCCCCAAAGCCAATAATTATCACTTAAAACAACGAAGTATTACACTGAATCAGTGGTTGAACTTATAAGTAACCATTAATTTAATCCCAAATATCGTGAACCAACAAATTTTGTCATTCACTTTCATGATTGTCAATCAATTTAATATATGAAACAGGCACTACAATTTAATTTGGTATAAAAAATTATAAAATTAATTTAATCCCTGGATGATAACTATTCCTGTTGTTTAAAAATTGTCAACTTTAACTTCTAAGACTTAAGATAAATAATAAAAATGACAAATTTTATTAAAAATACAAAATATTTATTATTTTGAAAACATAAAAGCATTATAAATATTATTTTTATTGATAAAAATGTACTCTTTACAAGTGCCAAAAATCAATTATATGGCCTAGAGTTAATAAAATCACTTTTTTTATAAGATATTTTTTTAAGAAAACTTTAGTGATTTTTATTTTAAGGCGTTTTATGTTTTTTATAAGGTATTTTTATTTTCTCTTAATAAATAAAATTGATAAAAATTTAAATTAAAATCAATAAAATTTAAATGTTGATATTAATATTAGGTACAAAGATAATAAGTAAGGATAAAATTATTATGTTATAATATTTTATATAAATAAAAAAATTAACTAATTTTAATTGCTTTTATTGATTTATGTAATTTAGCCATAGATCTTTTGTATAAAAGACTAAAATAAGTATTACCATTACCAATTTGGTCCTTGATTTTAATAATCATCAGGTGATTTAGTCTCTTACTTTAAGGTTAAAAGGGACATATATTTGATAAAATTATGGATTAAAATATTAAAGTATACCAAATTTAGAAATTAAAATAATTGATAATTAATTTTTAAAATATTTATTTTAAATATTACTAAGTACTTATAGAAGTTAAAAATCAAAATAATAAAATAAAATAAATTTCTTTTTTAAATTAGATCAACTTTTATTTTTTTATAATTGTTTTATTTAATACCTTTAATTTTAAAAAGTATAATTTATATTTAATTTATAAAAAAAATATTTTTATATTATTTTTTCTCTTATAAAGACTTAATTAGAAAAATACTCCATTTAAGCAAAAGTCATGAATTAAATATATAAAAAACATTAGGAATTAAAATATCAATACTTCTTAATTTCAAAGATTATTTTTTTGACAATATTTTAATGAGTAAAACAACTAATAATTATAATATCGAGAACTAATTGAATGGTTTGATAACGAATAACGGCAAATTTATCTAAATAATGTTAATTTAAAAATAAATTCTTAAATTAAGTTTATTTTTAAATATATTCCTTATTTAGTGTGAATTTTTATCAGATCATTAATTATATCGCATCTGCATGGATGATACTCTATTTTTTAAAATATTTTAATACATTATCGACAACCTCCAACTGATATTCTCACCACATAAACGCAGAACTGTTTGAGTAATTTTTAAAGAAATAAAAATAAAGATATTTTCCTGTATCAGACACTTGAGGGCGATAACTGCTTACATGTCAGATGGGCATATGTATCGCAACAATAGCAATGATAGGCAATTTTAAAAAATCAACCGTAAGGGAGAGTTGAATACGTGTCAAAATCCTACGCTGTGTCGAGTTTGGGTCGTCGATTATCCTATTGGTGCATCAGTGGCGATAGTGGTCTGATTACGACATGTGGCAGGATAGATGCTGGTGCCGCAGAACCCTTCTTCCCTCCTGCACTTTTGTCTTCCATTAACGCCGGCCAGAATAGCATTTCTCCATTAGCGGTGTCAAATTTGGGGCAACAAATTGTTGATTTTACAGTATATTTCTGAACGAAATTCAAAGGTAAGAATAAAATTTTGTAATAAATATGTTTATTTTATTTGTAAATGAAAAATAACAGTTTAGTAAATGTTGAAAATTTGCAAGTGGTGGCACCGGAGAATAGATATCTGGAACTCTATTTGAATCACCAAAAGAGGTTAGTGAAGCGTAAAATTTTCATGTATAATTTTTTTGTAATTTATTTTTATTTTTATATATTTTTTAGCAATTTAATGTAAAAATAATTGAAAATATAAAATTTGAATTAATTTTAAAAAAATAGATTTAAAAGTTGAATAATTGTTGTTATATTTAATTCTGAAATTTAGCATTAAATTGAAAAAAATTATAATATGTTTAAGTTTAAGTACAATTATAAAAAAATTGTAAATTTTGTGTAAAATATTTAGTAAAGTCAGTAAAAAATAGATTAATATTATTTTAAAAATAGAATAATATTTTCTTAAATTGAATAAAATAAATTTTTGGTTGAGTGTTTTTATAAAATAATAAATTGAAATTAAAGTAATTTTTAGTTACAACATAATAAAATATTAAGTTAGCAGAGAAGAAAAATAAATAATTAGTTAAATTAAGAAATTAAAATTGCATAATAAAACATGATAAATTAAATAAAAGTTGTAAAAAATTTCATCATTGTTAAGATTAATTAGAAGGGTAAATTGTAGGTGTAGAAAGTTTAATTTTATGAAACATGTTTAAAATGTAGAATAATTTTGAGTAGAGTAAATAAAAATTTCACGAAAACATATTTATAAAATAATAAACAGTATTTTATAATTTGTTTTCAATAAATTAGAAATAATAGAATTTCAAAAGATTTAAATTATAAATAAATTCATTTTTAATGATAATATAAAGAGGAAATTTAAAATATAGTTCAAATAAAATATATGTATATTTAGAAAAATAAAAATGTAAAATCGTTACAAATAATAATTACAACAAATAATTTTTATAAAAATAGAAAATTTATATAACTTATCTGAATTATATTTATATTAAGTTAATTTTGTTTTGAATATTTAAGTTATTATAGACTAATATAGATTTTATAATGGTAACATTTGTTTAAAAAATTATAACATGTGGCTTCCTAGCATTTGCAAAAATATTAACCTCTATTATAATAGAAATATTAAACAAAAATATTTACATTACATAAATATTAAACAGTACAGCTTAATAAAAATTATATGTAAATAAATAATAATTTTAATACACTTATTATGATACAAATTATTTTTATTATTATAAAAATAAACAAAAACGAATTCTGCATGTAATAAAATATTAAATCAGGCATTAATGTTAGTAAATATATAATAAAATTGAAATATTAGGTATATAAAATTTAAATTATATTATTAGAAGCCTAATAAATATTAGACATATTTATTATATTTATTATTTATGAACAAGAAAATTGAAATTGCACTTAAATCATACCTGCTAATTTGCTGTAACTAGTTTTGTAATGGTAAGATGAATTTAATTTGTAAAAAAATTGAATTAAAGTAATATCGAGAATAAATTTGTAATTGTAATATTATTTTATATTTTCATATGATTATTAAATTTATTAATTATTATGTAACTTGGTTCAATAAAATTGTAGTTGTGTATTTACATAAGTAAAATATTAATTTTACTATTATCTAGTCATAATAATAGTAAAAAAATTATTTTTAAATTATCAGATGACATCATTAAGATTAATTTATAGTTTGTACAAAAATCATTCAAAGTAATATTTAGTATGAATATGTAATTGTAATATTATTTTATATTTTCATATGATAATTAAATTTATCAATTATTATTTTACTTGGTTCAATAAAATTGTAGTTGTGTATTTAGATAAGTAAAATATTAATTTTACTATTATCTTGTCATGTTTAATATGTTAATAATAGTAAAAAAAAAATTTAAATTATCAGATGACATCGTTAAGATTAATTTATAGTTTGTATAAAAATTAAATAAAAATAATATTTAGTATAAATATGTTATTGTAATATGATTTTAGATTTTTATATGATTATTAAATTTATCAATTATTATGTAGCTTGGTTCAATAAAATTGTAGTTGTTTATTTAGATAGGTAAAATAATAATTTTACCATTATCTTGTTATGTTTAATATGTTAATAATACTAACAAATTTTTTTAATATTATCAGATGACATCATATTTTTCACAAGGTCTAGTGATTAATCCAGGGCCTAAAGATCCGTCATTGTTATGTTTTCAAAGTATACATGTGTTTGAGTACATTTGAGATGTTGAGAGCATCCCATGATGAAGGTTAGGAAGTGTCATTTTATACAAGAGTTAATGAAGTTTGAATCAAGTTTTTTGTGGTGTAAAGACATCATTAGATTAACACATATATGTGTTCCATCACATCTTATGATTTTCCACTTGTGGTACTTTTTGCCTAATGTTGCTCTAACTCTTCAAGGGCATCCACTTGTATGATTTGGACACTTGACATATAATTTTGTTGGTTTTGATTCCACCACAAAATAACTTTGATGTGCCTTCATTGCAAAATGTTTAATAGCCATTTTTACATCATCTTTACAGTCAAACACTTGGCCAACATACAATGCATCACCCTCCTTCCATGCTTCATCTACATGAATATCTAAATTTTCTAATTCTTCATCAGTATGTTCCCAATTAATATAAGTATAATTTTGACTTGAATTCCAAAAAGGAGTTTCAATCACGCTTGCATTGAAACGAAATGCAACAGTTAATAAACTTTTTGAAGATTGAAACATATAATTCAAACCATAAACATTACTACCTCTATGTTGTGCATTTTTATGACTATTCAATATGGAATTAAATTCACCCTTCATGTTAGTATCAGATAAACTATCTATTGAGAAATCTCATTCATTTTTGTTGTCATCACCTTCTTCATCCTCATATTCACTTTCTACATAACCATCAAAATTGTTATAAAATAAAGATAAGTTATAAAAAATTTAATATTATAAACCCTAAACCAAAAACATTACTATACCTACTCCAAAATGAAGTTCATCATTATCACTTGTAATGTCATGTAAAAATGAAACAACCTTCTGACCGAATACAAGAACTTTCACCGAACGCAATACCTGCATATACTTTAATTGCACTTCTCTGATTTTGTTGTGAAAAGGCACTTAACATACAATCAATATCTTCATTATCACATATATTCATCATCGTGTATTGTCTACCAATTGGGTCTACTAAAAATCGTGAAATCAATCTAGATAAAACCTGATTAGTAGACAACTTCAATTTTTTATGAATATTTCCTTTCAATATCTCAAAACTAATTCCATGTTCAATTTTAATAATTTTATTATTTCCTTCAAAAGTAACACCCTCGTTACTTGAGAATATTCGACCATTCTAATATACTATTATCACAAAATCAATCATCCTGCATTAACAAAATAAATCCACAAACAACAATCTTGATCAGTCAAAAATAATAATTTTTTCTAAATTTTTTACATTTTGCATCATGGATACTGCATCAACTATAATCGCAAATATTTGCCTATTTACTTAATCAAAATGATTTTATTAAAAATTCACATACGCAACACCAAACTGATTTTATTACATAATACTGCATTAATATATAAATTTTTTTCTGCAATTTTTTAACACAATAAAATTAGTATAATTATATTTTAATATCATCATAAATTAAACATTAAATTGTTTAAATTTATTGCATAAAAAACAACGTAACCTATCACATAATGAATTTTATTAAACATAACTTTATATGCCTAATTTTTTTTTATAAATATTACAAATTTTTACTCAAATCAGCCTTTTTATATCAATTTAATTTCATAATCATTTTATTACCTCTGTTTAATTAATTTTACATCATTTTTACATTTCTTCTCACAGTTTTTTTATATTTTTCAATAATTTATACAAATTTTAAAATTATTAATACATAATAAAATACTACAATCATATTAAAATCAATTCATTATAGTTTATTTACATTCTTTTATTTGATAATTATATTTCTATCACACTATTCAATTTTATTTTAACTACTAAATAAAAGAAAATTATTTCCATAACAAATAAAACATATAAAATTTTATCTAAACAAAAATAATCATAACTCAATAAATAAATAAATAACAGACGCACTGAAAAAACTCAAGTTACCTAGGTTTCCAAAATTTTTGCTTCAGAAACGTTGGAACGTCAAGCTTTATGTTCTTCTTTCACCAATATAAGGCAAATGTGCAAATGTGAATACTGTTATTTCTTCCTTCAGATTGAGGCAAATTCAAAGAGTGCAAAACACGTCTTTCTTTCTTCTTTCAGCAATGTTATGCAATCTGAAAACTGCATTATATATACAAAGATTTTTTTTTCAATGCATTACTCATGTAACCAGTACATGTAGACACGTGGCGAGTGCCCAGTTGTATCGCATTCTACAGGCGATAAGGCTGACGCAGCTAGACCACCGACTTCCTATCGCTCAAGACTAACCGATACAGCATATCCACTTGACACGTGTCAAGCCCCCACATGTATCGCTGGTCCAGAGTTGACAACATTTACGCATTTTGACTATCGACTTATCTGTCATTTCTTTTTAAACGATACACCTCACGTGTTTAATATGAGCAAGTATCGGTTAAAAATCACCAATAGTATATTAAAAAATTAAAAAAATTTGCTATTGTCCATGCAAATGCGATACAAGTGCTGATCTGGCAAAAATTCACACTAGACAGGGAATATGTTTAACAATAAACTTAATTTGAGAATTTGTTTTTAAATTAGCATTATTTAAATAAATATGCCACGAATAACACATGTAACGTGATTTTAGAAATAGATCTGCATAGGCCCAAATAGCTACATACACTTTTTCTTTGGTCAATGAAAGAGCTCCATCCTCAATCAGTTCTAAACTGAGGACGCAGGCTGAAGGTACAAGTTATTTGCGGCATCTCAACTCCGTTCTCATGCTAATACCGTTATTTTTTTAGTCATTATTGTAGCACATTTTCACACTCTACGCCTTATTGTCTGTATTTGTTATCCAAAGAGGCATTGCAAGACACGACCATCTTTTTCTATTTGTAATCGGGAGCTAGAACGAAATCAAGTCAATTACTCAAATTTCACCCAAGCCATTTTACTCAGTGAGTGACTATGCTTTGTAGAAGGAAGCCTCCTATCACCCTGTTTGGTTGGCTCATCTTGTGCACTACTGCTAGCACCTACAAAGATTAAAATTGAAGATAAACAATAGCATATTCATTTGGAGCAAGATCCACTAACCTACCAGCCTTACAGACAGAACTAGAGAGGGAAAAAGAGTCCATGTGAGTGATTAATACAAGGTCATAATGTTATTTGTTTCCCGTGTGCATCCTGTATAAGAAACTTGATCTTTGATTAGTTTTCATAGTAAAACCAGGAATAACGTTGAGAAAGTGAAAGCTAAAAAATTGCAAATGAAAAATCAAAAGTGCATTTATTACTTTTTTCCCCTTAAGTTATTAGGTTGATTTAGTGAAGAACAATAAATTTTTCTTACAAATGAGGAGTTGATATGACATTCTATATTACAATCTTATTTCAACCACAACTTTGTTCCTATTAACATTGAATTTGGATGTAATGAACTTGAATAGTGTTGATGGGTTTTTTTGTGGAGTAAATGGAGCTGCTAAATATGTTAAGTTGGACATATAAATAGAGTTAGAAGTTAGACAATTGTTTAAGAACAAAAAAACTGTTTAAGTTGGACATATGGAGTAGTAGTGTTAATATAAAATATCATGGTGAATGTGTAAAATTTGACAGAAGATTCAATTGAAGTATTTGTGTAGTATTTGTGTTACTTGTAGTTGCAAAATGCAAATGTGACAAGTTTGAAAGTATAATAAATCGCACACATTTGTGTTTGATTTGTTTCTGGAAAGCCATTGACAATTGGACAGTGATGTTATATGTACATCTATGTTGTCAATGGTGCAATCAAATTTAACAATATCAATTAAAGTATTGTAAAGTGTTGTGGAGTAAATATTTAAATTCAAAACAAAGGATATGAATGTATGATATGCGAAATAAAAGGCAATTTGCAAGATTTATGATGATTGCGAACTTTCTTATAATGAGTTTCAGAAATGGCTTCTTAAGATAACGATCTTATATGTTAGGTATTGTAGTTCATTTATTAGCTCCACTAATATGGATTATGTTATTGATCATAATTGTGCGATGTTTCACAATTTGTTTTGGATATTCCCTCAATGCATAAATGTGTTTAAATATTATAAGTCATTTATTCAATTGATGTTGCGTGATAAGTTTGTAATTAAGCTCTTTTTTATAGCCCATATATTGATATTTGACCTTTATTTTGTTTGAATTTTACACTGATTTATTTATATATTATGCAGTTTAGCATAAAAAAAGCCACAACTGGGATTAAGGCATGTTTTGGGCTCAAATTGGTTGTAAAATAGAGTTTCACAGTAGTCAGTAAGCTCAGACCTATCATCAAGCACAAAGGTGTTTCGAATACATGCACGGTCGTACATATTGACCAACACACCCATGTATCAAGTTTAAGCACGATTGTGCTCACCTGCAAGAAGCCCAACTATGAAACAATTTTAGGATTTTCAAAACCCCTATTTAAAGGAACCTTGGGGGAGTAATTGAGCATCCTATTCTACATTGTTTACACCTCATTTTTACACTTTGTCTTTGACTTCTCTTGAGACATTATTGGTAGAGCTTGGAGCTTTGGACAACTGTACTCAAAGATCGGGAACTCATCTCATCTCTAATTCATTATTTTTTTTTATTATGGCTTTACTTATGATTGTTTTCATTCTTTTCTTTAACATGAGTAACTAAGTTTATAGCTAGGGCTATGAGAATACTTATTCATGAATTTATGAAATTTTAATATTTGAATCTAAATTTGGTTTCTGTTCGTGATTAGTTTTTATCTTATTGTATTTCTTTATAAATCCTAATTAATTATATCATCAAGTGACCGTAATTCAGTTAGTTAATAAATTTATAGGATAAAACGAGATAAAATATTAGGTAGACCAAACTAATCTTTCTCTTCTAATTGTTATTAAATTAATAAGTTTATAGATATTTTATGTTTTATTTAACTAATGTCTTGCATGACCATTGAGGATGTTAATTTAGACAAAAGAATATTAATATTGCATGACCATTGGGTATTAATAGTAATTGTATGGATGATTGGTAATTACAAGGAAATTGCATTTATAATTAAACAGAAGAAAAATATAAAAGATTGAATGAGTAAATCCATATGCCCTAAGTTCTTCTTTGATAAGTTCAAACAAGAAGAGTGTTACCTTCTTTGATCTTAATCTAATTGATAATTAATTTACTTTCAATCCTTCTTTTTATTTAATTTCACATTTGTTAAGTTCAAATAATTAAGTTAAGAAATTCTTAATAATTAAAAATCAATCCTTTTAAGATGATATTTTGCGCTAAACCATGAGAGGTTCACATAATTTCTTTTTCTATTACTTCATAAAGGGACAATTCTAAGCACATCCTCACACAATGTCAATATATTGCAATCATGAAATTTTGTCTAATCATTTGTGCATCCACTAACAGTTGAGTTATTTACTTGCAATCCTAATTGAAATGTCACATCTTTAAATATGATTATGCATTCTCTATATGGAAAACAAAATGTGTGTTTTTTTAGCACCAATACTCAACAAGGACATTAATAAATGTCTTATCATAGTTATAACATTCAAGTTGTAATAAATTCTAAAAACTAGTAATTTTAAGGTAAGGTTATAGTTATATATTAAGTGGATTAATAGTTAATTTACATCCAATACTAAAGACTCAATGAGGTTGTATTACCTTAGATGTTAAACTACTAAAACAATTTTAAGTTTATGATAAAATTAAATTACAAAGCACTAAAATAACTTAATTAAATCAATAATTGTAAATAAAATATAATTTAAAATATAAAATAAATTTAATTTAAACAAGTAAATATTCTAATATTACCAATTCTTCCGATCCCACATATAGGTAGCTTCTAGTATTATAATGATGGAGATTTTATCGTTTCATAAGTTCATTCACACTACCTATATTATTTATTATAATAATTATTCTTAGCTTTTTTATGAATAGAAGTCGCAACACTCCTTAACTTTTATAAAAATTTTAGATCAACCTACCTAATATTAGCATGAGCGTAAGTGGCACAAACTAAGACATATTTCAAATTTTGTATTTATTTTATTTTAAAAAAATATTTATTATCAAGTAAAATCATGTGCTAACCTCACTCATGATCTAAATTATTTAGCAAAAAAGTATGGGATTTCATCTCATCATAGAATGTTTAAAAAGTAAAAGAAATGTATTGCTAACATTATTTTTCTTTTTGGAATAAACATGGATGAAAAAGCATTCCTCTCTACATAAATATTGTAGATGTGTAAATATTATAGAGATGAACTTACATAATCTTTTAGTAGCAATGAAAACTCAACAATAGTAATAGCTCCAGTTCACAAAAGTAAATACATTTGAGCCTTTCCATTTCATGCTTCTTCAAAGGCATGGAGTTCATCTACAAATCACAACCTAAATTTTGACATATAATAGTATTGGAACTATTAATGACAGAGAAATTTTTGTGTGCTTTGAGCCTATATGATATAGGGGTGGGTACGGGGCTCAAAAGTTTGAACAACAGCAAACTGATCATAATAGTAGAAGACCCATCTTCAACTGTAGTGTGCAACAAATATGGCAGTTCATGGGTTAAGTGGGTGGGTTTATTCAATTATAGGCCAAAGTGTGTAATCTTTGATTTTTTACTTGAGTTTTTGCAATTGCAGATGAAATGTCAAAGTTCAAAAAAAATGATAAATTGAGGCATAAATAGAACCAAACAAATGATAAGATGAAAGGAAAAATTGAGAAGACAAAAGAGAAGACAAAGATAAGAAACAGAGTAATTTGCAATAGCAAGAGTTGCAACATAGTGGCATGACATAAAAACAACGGCGTAAGATGTAACATCGTCAAAAAATTTAGATAATTTCTTAAACCTTAATTGATGTCTATTGATGCTTTTTGGAAGAATTTTTTTCCTTTCTTCTTTCTTTTCCTAATCATTCCTAATCCTTATTTCCATTTTACTATGTTTGATTCAAGATTATTCTTATTATTCTTTCTTTATTCAGTTTAATTACTTCATGCCACTTTGAGAACATTCAATTATAGGGTATATATGCATTTTAGTTATATTTTAAGTCCCAGGGATTAGACTTTAGTATAAAGGATGCTAGGTGGTGGCATTGGGACCCTTCTTAATAATTCTTTAAGTGTCATTCTATTTTTCTTTATACTAAACTTATGCACTTCACTGATTCTCCCCTTTAAATATTGACAATGCCTTTAGCAAATGTATTGAATCGTACAAGTAATATAGTGAAAGTAAAGTATCGTTTCCATTGATTCACTAAATTGAACTAATTGAATGCAATTAGGATTGAATGAGACTCTAAAATATAAATTGATTTAATTCACTTTCAAGTAAATAAACAACAAAATATGAAATAAGATGAGAAAATTCAATGACAAGATAGTTAGGATTAGATTTCACATATTTTTCATGTGATAAACTAAATTCCCTTACTAGTTCAAGCTCTTCTTAAGATGCTAAGAAAAATTTCCACTCAATTAATTCATATCCAATTCCTTGGTATACAAATTCTCTTGAACCTATACACAAAGATTAATTCCTTAATTCCAAATGTACGAGTCTAAGGTTTAAGAGCACAAGTAAACCAAAAGATCACACACCTAATAATTTTTATTCCTAGAAAATTAAATGATGAGACAAGTAAATTAAGAAGTACAACCATTCATTCCATTTTTCAATGTCAAGAAGGTTCATCAAAACAAAGCATGATTAACTAGTTCATACCAAACATTAAGAATAGATTTACAAGCTAACATCAAAAGAAGTTTAAACTAGAGTCAAGAATCTAATTACATCACAATCCCAAAGAGATTCATCAACCCTAACTAGAAAATATTTAGCAATCCATCACAGGCATGAAAATCGCTAGAAAAGAAGGAGAGGTTCCCTTAGCCATGTTCTTGACAAGAAAATAAGTCTGAAAATCTTCTCCAATCTTTCTCTCCAAAGACCCAAGCATGAGTCTGTTCTTCCTGCTCTAAGAGTTGCCCCTTGGTTTTCTCTCGCAAAAAAATCCTGATTTTTTACAATATGTCTCTAATCCCTTTTATCTTACACAACATGTATTCTTGTCTACATCAGTAAGTTTGCGCCTTGGTGCACAAATGTCTACGCTTTAGCATTGAAAGTCCTGCAACTTTATTAGCTAATCGTGATAAGTGCCTTAGCACACACAACCTTGCACCTTGACACAGGATGGCCCGAGAGCACATTGTCACACTTAGGTGGCGCCTTAACACACATAGGTCTGTGCCTTGATGCTGAATAACCTGCAATTAATATCCAAACTTTAGCAATTTTCACCCAAAATAGTAGTAAGGTAAGAAAATTTTAAAAACTAGAATTATAATAAATTTGGAAGAAAAAATAAAAAATAAGAAGTTAAAGAAGATTAAAATTAACAAAAAAAAATACACTACTAAACTCTTAACAAATATACACATTCAATTGTCATATTTCTTTAGTGCTTCTCGGAATGATGTAGGAGAGAGAAACAACTTGCCTTCCTTAATTCATCACTAGAAACTTATAATCACTATTCCCTTACCTTTAATTTACTCTCTCAAAAATTATCTCCCTCCCCATGCATAGGAATTTACGTAAATACCTTAAAGGGGTAAGATATGAACTCCTACCCACTTTAAATGTTACAACCGGATTCTATGAGTGTTCTAAAGGAAAATGGCGCCAACCATAATTAGTCATTGTTATTACTTTACCATTGTAATTAAAGACAAAGCACAACCTTTTTCCACCCTTAAGTGCCATCCTCCTTAGTTAAATATCCTTCTTGTACCTCTAATTATCATACTACTCGAGGAGTTAGGTCATAAATGAAATGTCAAAGAGTAATGGAATAAGGGGGAGGATGGGGAATTAAAGTGTCACGTGACATAATGAAAAGAGAAAGAGGCTAGTTAGTGTTGATTAGGTGGTGGTTGTTCTTTTTTTTTTTTTCCTTTTTCTTTGTAACTCTTAATTAGAAAATTAAAGTCCCATAAGGACAAGAGCTGGACTGACAATTCTCTACTTTCTTTTATTCTTGCGTTTCAAATCCATCTATATAAAGAGATTCACCTCACCTTGATGCAGTTTCCCTTCATAAATGAAATTACGCTATCTACGACACCTTGAGAAAACTAAAGGACGAGCATCCTCCATTACGCTGCCCAACCTTGTCATCCTACATATTTAAAATTTGATATATCATTTCATGTGCTATTTTGTTTAGGTCTGATTATTACTTATGAGTGGTGCGTGCAAATTATTGATGACCATTATAAGTTAGCTTGCATAGTTTGAAATAAAAGTAATATATTTATTTTTCATTCACCGCATCATCAATGTGAGGACAAAGGAAGGTCAAGGCAACAATGTGGCACAACTAAGGAATGCATGTATTTAGGTTCATAGAATAACCTTGGGGGTAGTGAAGGGGAGATGACCCAATGGCATGGAGTAGCTCACCGCGACTGAGTCACATTGCCGACAAGCCCTTACTAATCCCGACTTGGACACTCATTACTAAGGATAGTGGTAGGCTCATTCCTAAATGTTGAATATTGAATCAATGAAGGAATGAGGACCTCCGACCACCTTGACTTGAGGAAAGATGAAAATTGGAGGAAGTATAGGCTGTGAGTGGCATGCATCACATCTCATAGTTTCATTGAAATACTTATGAACATACAACATATTTAATAGTATTTTAATTTGGTGTTGTTTCTTTGATGAAATGAAGTTCTTTTTTAATTAACCTTTGTGTTCTATTGTGAGTATTGTGTAAATCATTCTTATTATTTGGGACTTATCTTTTTGCTTGTTCCTTTTTTCTTTTGTTTTCCTTTCTTGTTTTGTTTGTTTCATGCATTTCCAAATGAGCATCGATTAGGCGAAGATATGGATATTAGACAGCAACAAGGAAATGTGGCTCTACAATCCCCAAACACATCATCGCATATTCAAAGGACTAGTGACCATGGGCATGGGACCCATAAATGACGAGGGCTGGAAGCCTTATTAGAACAATAGCCTCCTTGCTGAGATTTACATGCCACTATGATAGGCTAAGACTTATTTACCCTTTTTCTGTTCCTCTTTCATCTTCCCTACCTTCCGTACATGCACAAATTCCAAACCCTCCTAGAGACCCCAGAAAGAGAAAGGCTCCTATGGATTCTAAAACCCCACCTACTTCTTAACCAGAACTTGTACTTGAGCCCGAGTGGAAGGACATCTCTATCATCGAATCTTCCATTCGACCTATACCATCTCACCCTACTAGTGCTCCCTCTTCCACCTCCACCTCCATATGAAGCTGGATCTTCCATACGCTATCCATCACAACCACCACCTTAGTCTCGCTCTCCACCTCCCACGGTTAGATGGGTAGATAGTGACAATGAGCAGCCTTCTCCCCTTCAACCTCAAATGGGAACGACCCGTCTATTTCTGGTGGAATAGAATCTGGTCCAGTGAAGACTCTCTTTCGATAGAGTTTTAATTATGATTGTATATTGTCATGGATTTTGAAACTGCTCATAGGACGGGTTGTATTGTTACTTTTTGAAAGACTATGTACTAGGGGTCTATTTTGATGTATATATGCTTATGGATTTGTCTAGATGGATGCTTTAGATAACCCTTTTGATGATCACATGTGAATGCTTTGATACTTCGATATACCTTTGTGTGACCCGCAATATCTACTTTGATATGGTTGGTTATTAATGAACATACATGTTATGTTGTACCTTGCTGAAATGAAGTAACCACTATATATGGATGTTGTAGGAAACTATTGAAGTGTGATGGTAATTGCAGGTGCCATGAGTAGGGATATAATGAGTATATACATATGACTGCGTGTATTGAAATTGTTCTGTTTTGATAATTGAATTGACTAGTAATTTCTATTTATTATGAATTAGACTCGTTACAGGAGTGACATACTTGCCTTTAGAATTTTTGTAATGAGAAGAATATATTAAAGTGCTATTTTTATGCATTCTACATAATGCTGGATTGAACCTTTCAAGAGATGGATGATGTTTAATGTATTTCAATAGTTTGATGCTTCACTGTATAGTTTGTTGGCATGCTCAACTCCTAACTATAAATTTTACTCTTAATGGATAGATTATTCACGTTAACTCTCTCCTCTAACAATAAAAGAGGGTATTCCATGTCTATATATGCATGTAACACGGTAACTTATTTTAGTAATAATATGTGTAACATTTATACCGTGAAATAAGAATACACTTTTAGTAGAATAAAAATCAAAGTTAATGAAGTTACATGAGTTGGATGTGAATTTTTTTTAAAGAGCTAAATATAAATAGTTAAGTAAGTCAAGTATCGATAATTTTTACAAATTAAACATCAGACTGTTTTTAATATTTGAAATTGAAATTTTAACTTAATTGATTCGATATTTAAACTGATTAAGCTTTTTCTATTTTCCAGTTGTCACAAGTTTAATCAATTAATTAAAATTTCTCATCCACCTCTAATATGATGTCAATTTTATATATATATATATATATATATATATATATATATATATAGTTTTTTTATTAGTTCACACTGTGATAGTACTGTCCATGTCATACCTACAAATAATGCATGAATATCATGACAATAATATACTTTCATTCACACTGTACAAGGTCTGCATAGTCTCCACCTTACCATTTGAATTGAGTTTTCTTGAAGCAGAATAAGGAACAGTTGAAACTTACACACGGTTTCTGTGATATGAGAAAACTGAAGCATCGGAACATAATATTTTACTATTAAAAATGTAAAATAAACAAATAAAAACTTATTCACCGTTAATTTTTTGAGTTAATTATATTTATAAAAAATTTAATTTAAATAAAAAAATATAAAGTCTCATTTTATATTCCCTTGTTTTAGAAAATTCAATTCATAAATACCGTACTTGTCGTCGTCCTTAAAAATTGAACTTCGCAATTTTTCATATTTTTAGTTTTTATTCGTTCCTTTCCGTCAATAGTTCCCTCATTGAACAAGGAAGGTTCTAGCAGAATCAACGGTTCTCCACGTGCCGGGGAGGTGTATTATTGATCTACGCGTCCAAACTTATAGTCCGTGATCTAATTCCTTGTTAATGTTAGGCCTTTGTTTAGAGTTGCCCATTACACCGTATTACTTTTAGCTGTATTTATAATTGAATTTTTTATATTAATTATAAAAATATTTTTAAAATATATTAATTATAAAATTTTTATACTCTGAATTTAATATAAAAAATTTGTTTAATTAATTGCAGCATATTCTTTTATGCAAATTACTATCTTAATCATTAAATATAATAAATGTTTTTGGAACTATTTTTATTTATCTTAATAAATAAATTATTTATTTATTATAAATACTAATAATGCAATGTAACGCTTAATGTGCTTCCTATAACCAGATGTCCTAATAAAAACGAATTCGGATCCTCTCATATTTTGGCAAGAACATAAGCCTTATGTTGCCATTTATTTAAGCGAATTAAAAATGATTTAAGCAAATTGTGTAAAAAAACTATAAATTATATAGAAACTGATAGCATATTATCAAAGAGTAAAATTTTATAAAATTTGTTATCAAAGTCAATTCCACTCATCCTCTTCTATTTATTTTTAGATGATATTTGATATGAATGGAATGGAATAAAATATCTTAGCTTCTTCTTTATCTTTATCCTCTCCTATTTATTCCTGAATGATATTTGATATGAATGGAATGGAATAGAATGCCTTAACTTCTTTTATTTTTGACTTATCTATGTCTTGAATTTTTTTTTGGATAAATTTTATTGTGAACAATTGTGTACCATTAATGGAATGGAATAAAATGGACTTTTTATTCATGTTTTGCTGCCACGGTTAAATGTTTCTAAATGAGTAGAATTGACTTTGATAATAAATTTTGTAAAATTTTATCCTTTAATAATATGTTATCAGTTTCTATATAATTTATCATTTTTCTACATAATTCGCTTAAGCCATTTTTAATTCGCTTAAACCGTATAAAATTTGCTTAAACGAATAACAACATGAGGCTAATATTTACGTTAGAACATGAGAGGATCCGAAACCAATAAAAATAGGACTCTAATAATTCTTGTGGGACACCCGCTCATTGAATTTGACAAAAATAAAAAACCAAAAAATTTGAACTCCCCCTCCATAAAAATATAAATTGTATATTTGTAAATTGATATTAATTTAAATATATTTTATGTAAAAAAAGAAAAAACCTCAAGTATACGAGTTACGAGTATTTTTTATTTTAAACTACTTAAATTACTCATCCTATATATAGGATTAATTAATTAATTTAATATTAAATACGATTAACTTATATTTATTAAACGTATTCTTAAATATATTTTAACTAATCTTTTCAAAGATACTTACGATCAATGCATTTATAAAATTATTAATATTTTTTAGTAAGAAATTGATTAAAAAATATTTATAATCTTAAGAAAAGGATCATTTTAAATTTGATAGTTTCATAGTAATATTTTTATGATGTGTGACTTATTTTTTAAATATTTAATTGTTGTATTTTAAATGTTTATTTATACTTTTAAACTTAATTTTAATAAAAATTTATTTCATTAAATTGAATATCAAACATGCAAATATATAAATTTAAAAAACATTAATACTGTATTATATAAATAATGAATAATATAAAAATATTAGATATAATAATACCGCACGATAGAGATACAAAATAAAGCATTTAAAAAAAAGTTGAATTATTCTTCCCTTTTACGAGGATAGGGCGTCGTCATCCAACGGTCCACTCCGCTTCTGGAAAAGAGATCCGACCCGAACACCATCCATTTGGAGCTTGAATTCGGCCTTTGGAATTTGGACAATTCAACAGAACACGTCATGAATCATCGTTCATACGTTCCTGTTCAAATTTAATTAACCAATAAATCCTTCATTACATTACCATTATTTTCAATTTGAAATACTAATTAAGCTTTAAAACCAATTTTGTTCAATTAAATCGTTTTCTTCCCTTCTGGTGCCGCTGTTTTTCATTTGTGATTATTAGTTTGACGATCCGTGGCCTTGCTCGGGATCCCTAGAGAGATCAATCAAGTGTGAGAAAGGGAGCATGTCTATGTCGGATTCCGATTCTTCCTCTTATGGCGGTGACCGCAAAAGTTTCAAGCAAATTACCCGCGAGCGTAAGCCACTTTCCCATTTGTATTTTAATTCTTCTACTTTCTACCCTGTTATTTCCATTTCGCTTATTGCTCTCGACACATTCAACAACTTTTCCTCGTCCTTGTAACTTGCTCTGTTTCATTATTGGTTATTCACTTATGCTTTTGAAATTAATTACACATGCTACCCAACCAAAACACGATCACGTTAGACGTTAGTCCTCAGTGATTATTCGTCGTTTCCGAATTCTGCCACGCCGTTACTTTGTTTGATCACAATCTCAGTATCACGATTTTTTACTTTTACTTTTCTTTTTTTTAACTTTTTATTAGCTATATGACAAGCACGTTAAGGCAACTAGCTTGTGCGTTCAAATAAGCACTTCCTCATGTATCGTTTTAGAGGTTTCGGGGTCTGTCTATTGAGTTTGGAACATGGTTTTTGTGCTGTTAAAGTTCTCATGTAGGCACGATATCGTTGCATGTTTCATCATATTATCTATCCAGAGAATTATGCTAGAATTTGTTTAGGTGGCGTGAAAGATGAATCCATCTTTGCGCTACTGAGAGAATTCCTGAAAGCTATAGAAAAACTGCTCTCTGTTTGACAAGCATATAATAAGCGTGTCAAAACTGCCTAATGGGGAGGCAGTTATCAGGTGAGAGTAGGGACCTTTCAGCACGCACCAAGTGAGCAGCCCAACTCATCATGGGCTATTTACATCAAAAGCAGAATAATATTTATCCATCATAATTTCAGCACTGTATATCAATTTCCATTATCAATATTATTCAATAATCCAACAATATTCTAAATATTCAAATAATGCTAATCCATAAAATAATGAAAGAGAAATCCAATGTAGCAGATATGCTGGGAGATTGATGACTTCGATGGTTGTACCCCCCACCTTAAATAAGTTATCTTATCCTCTGTTTTTGTAATTCACTTTTTTTTTTCCTTTTGTCTTTTGTTCATGTAAAAGGAAAGAAAAAGAAGAGGGGGAAAGTTGCATGATGGATGAAATTTCAAATCATTTATAGTTCTTTAAAGTGTTGAATTATCAACTTGTTACTGTATATGTCATGTGAATTTCTTTACAATTAGTATTTTAGCGTCATCACCAAATTCAATGCGACACTCTTGTCCTTTGCATTAATGGATACACTGATTCAAACAAATCTTGAATTATTTAAGTTCTTATTTCTGAAAAGATGCTATTTTCCCAACCTTTTGCAAGTATTGCATCCTTTCTGGTTTTCCTTTTGTTCCCTTTAACATTTTAATAGTTTATGATCAAATGAACTTGTTTATTTCTGTTTAATAATGCTATCTCCAGGATTATTACATGAAATGATGAGATCAACAAGAACAGGGGATTCCAAATCAACTTGGAAGGTATATGATGCCATTAGTTTAATGAATTCTACCTCAAATTCATTTAGCTTTACTTTGGATGTGTGTTTCATTTAAAGTTTTTAGTTTACAATTAGATAATTTATTTGTCTAAATTGCTTGCTTTTTTCATTGGATCTTTATTCGAACTGAGATCATCATGAGTATTTTTTCAGCTGCCTCTAGATATCTATTCCTGGATGTGCTATGCACTGTAGACTAGTTTCTGTGCAATAAATGCTGGTAAATATGCATGCATGTTTGCACACATGCAGTCAAGTATAAACATATTTTACATTTGAGTGGAGTGTTGAAGGTGAATTAAAGAACTAAGAAGTATGAAGTGAAAGTTGAACTTATTGATTACCATCATATACTGGTTCATGGGTTGCTTGCCTACAGGTATTAATAATGGACAAACTTACTGTAAAGATAATGTCTCACTCATGCAAGATGGCTGATATCACTGATGAAGGTGTTTCATGTAAGAATCACAAGATTGATTTTTTTGCAGTCATTTTTTTTACTACAACCAATCCATTGTTTTTACCCATAATTTCCTCTTATTTTAATTTTCCATGCTGTTTCGATAGTAAATATCAAGTTTTATAAGTAAAAAATCTATTTAGTTTTTGCTGTTTGTATTGGATTGCATCAATTTATGAACACCTCTATAAGGTAAGGTCATTTACATCTGACCCTCTCCAAGATTCACAATGTTGGGGGCATCCAACAGGCATCTGTTGTTTATTTCTATTTGTTCTGTGTTATGTGATTTTGCTGCTCTTTTTGTAGTGGTTGAAGACATATACAAGCAACGGCAGCCATTGCCCTCCATGGATGCTATATATTTCATCCAGCCAACCAGAGAGAAGTAACATATCTGCTTTTCTGTTTTGTTCCTGTTATTATGCAGTTTGTTGTGATTTTGCAACTGATGTCTCAATAACACGTGGTTTACAATGTCTTTTAGGGAAAATATTTTTTTTGGGTTTTGATTTTAGAAAACTTTGATTTATTGATTTTGTTCTTATTTTTATGGTTGCTCTCCTGAATTCTTTGCTAATTAGCTTCCAATTTTATTTTATTTTAATTAAAAGGTTTCTTTATTTCATTTTGTTCTTTTGTTTACTTTGAAACATGTCATGAATTATTTCCTTACTTTTTAATTTTATTGTTTTGTTTTGAATATTGCTAGTGTTTTCTACAGATCACATGAAGATTCATTGCTTTGTCTATCTCTTTTCCTTCTAATTATTCATTTGTAATGTAAATCAATGAATGATAAATATACCACATTCGTTTTTTTATTGTTGATCCATATTTAGTGATTTTCTCTCCATTTGTGTTGGCAGTGTAATTATGTTTTTGTCAGACATGTCTGGAAGGACACCCTTATACAGGAAGTATGTGGTGATCATTATAATATCTCTTGTGTGTTCAATTCATTCCAGGTTCAACTTATTTGTTTTGAAGCCTGCTTTATTCCATGTTCCTGTAGGGCATTTGTTTTCTTCAGTTCAACTATTTCCAGAGAATTAGTTACAGAGATTAAGAAAGATACAAAGGTGTTAACTAGATTAGGCGCATTGAGAGAGGTGAACATTTTGTGTTTAAAAACTGTATTGTGCTTAAATTCATATTTGTGCCCAAACAACGTCATTTCATATTGTTTTTACCCCCCTTATTTGGATGACATTATGCAGATGAATTTGGAATATTTTCCTATAGATAGCCAGGTATGTGGTTGCACACTTGTACTTTAATTTATTTCACCTTCCATCTATAATATATATCACCAATTTTCAATATGGATACAATTGTTTTTCTTCCTCTTTGGTTGCTAATAACTTTCAAAACTCATGACATGTAAAGTGCTTCTTGTTTTGGTCCAGTTCCGCATAGCCATGAATGAGTGTCTAGTGATGAATCAGGATTATCTTCCAGTGAAATTAATTAGAATCTATAAGCTGTTGAAGAAAACCTTCCCTAGATATATAAACAGGGCCATCCATGAAAACACTGAATAAACTTAGCAAGCAAACTATACTTGATTGCATATTACTGTTTCTGAGGGTTAGTAAATTGAATCACCATACAAGAAGTGAAAAGTTTACAGCCAGAAGATATGGCTTAGAAAGTTCATCTATGCAAATTGGCAATTTTTTTAATCATTCATGTGTATCTTTTACAATATCCTTTTTGGAACTCATCATCATTTTCTAATCCCATCATCATCCCACTATTGGATGGCTTCAATTTTGGGCTGCATTTTTGTTCATTTTAATGCAGGGTTTCATCACAAATAATGACAGAGCATTGGAGGAGCTATTTGGGGATGAAGAGAATAATCATAAAGGTGTTGCATGTTTGAATGTGATGGCAAAACGAATTGCTACAGTTTTTGCTTCGTTAAGAGTATGTGGATAGTACTCTTTGTGACAAGGATACAAATTGTAGTCAGTTCTTTATAATTGTTCAAACACGTGATTGAGAAGTCTTCTGAAGCCTGTAAATGTTTTTTTAGGAATTTCCTTCTGTTCGCTTCCGTGCTGCCAAATCCCTAGACGCAACCACAATGACTACTTTTCGTGATCTTATTCCTACGAAGCTTGCTGCTGGGGTTTGGGATTGTCTAATGAAATATAAAAAAAGTATACCTAATTTTCCTCAGACAGAGACCTGTGAATTGCTCATTCTTGACAGATCTATTGATCAGGTTTCTTAGCTTCATTTGTTGATCATTGATTAATAATATCCTTTTGAAGGCCAGTCATGTTGTTTATAATGAGCATATTATTCTGATTTTGTAGATTGCTCCGGTGATACATGAATGGACTTATGATGCCATGTGTCATGATTTGCTGAATATGGAAGGAAATAAATATGTTCATGAAGTAACTTCTACAATTTCCCCTTCTGTCTTTGAATTTTTGTGTATCTTGTAAATAAACGCAAATCTACTGCATTTTTAAGGTTCCTGGTAAATCTGGTGGTCCACCTGAGAGAAAAGAGGTTCTTTTGGAGGATCATGATCCTGTATGGGTTGAGCTTCGCCACGCACATATTGCAGATGTAGGTCCAGCTTTATGCCTTTACTATGCTAGATATAAGTAACATGAATACCTTTTGATATTGATAACCATGCAGGCTAGTGAGCGGCTGCATGAGAAGATGACCAACTTCATTTCAAAGAACAAAGCTGCACAAATCCAACATGGTTCAAGGTGAGCAATAATTATCTCCTGATTTCTCAGCAATAGCATTGTTATATAAGAGGATAGTAATGCTGAACTCAATTTACTAGAAATTAAATATTTGCTTATGTTGGGGGGGGGGGGGGGGGCGGGGGGCGGGGTTCATTTCATATTCAAAAGTAATTTTATCTAATTTTATAAAATTATTATTGCAAGGACGGCATATATTACTTAGAACTCTTAGTTTTCTATTGAATAATTTTAAGCCTGCGCTGTTGGGTAAAATGGTCAAGTCCTTGGTTGGAATTCAAATGCATGTGTGGTTTGTTGTTGAGAAAATTTGGCCCATAACTAATAATAGTTTAACTGAGCCTAAACTTCTTGTTTTTTGATTGATGAAATGTCATAATAAACATAAATTATCGACTTGTGTTCTATTTATATAGTGGTGAAATGTCGACAAGGGACTTACAAAAGATGGTTCAAGCACTTCCACAATACAGTGAACAAATTGACAAACTCTCCCTCCATGTAGAGGTTAGTTTTTTTTAATGCAAATTTTATACAACTTTTTTTATTGCTATCTGGTGTCTACACTTAGAAACTTCCTGGAAGAATTGTTCTACAATCCGCGTTTGTCCTCAATGAAAAATCTTATTTTACTCTCTGGTAATGCCATTACTTTAATTGCCTGATTGGGCAGTTATTTTAGCTTTGTTTTTCCCTTATTACCACCTCCCAGTTTAATAACGAAATATTATTGCTTCTATCATAATTCTTGCTGATAGATGACAGAATAAATAAACTTTTGCGCTCAAGTTTTTTAGATATTTCTGATAGTTGCTTTCTGATAATTGCATGCGAATGAAAATAATAATGTTAAATTAATTTGCAGTTTGTTACTGTTTAAAAACTATAAATGAGTCCCTATTGTTTCAGTCTATTATTTGGTTCTTATGGATCACAGGGACCCAATTATTATTATTTTTTATCTTAACATTTATAGGAACTCATTTATTTGTTTTAAACATTAGGTCCATAAGAATAATGGGACTTGGAAATTCATTTAACCATACAGTGGATCTGATTATGATCATGGGTGCCAATTGGCATAACTTCATAAATGATAGGCTTTGTCGTCCAGATTGCAGGAAAAATTAACAGAATAATTAGGGAGTCAGGACTGCGGGAACTTGGCCAGCTGGAGCAAGATCTTGTTTTTGGAGATGCAACAACAAAAGAAGTGATCAAATTTTTTACTACGAACGAAGTAAGAAATTCTTGGAGGGAGAAAGGAAATGGAGGTTCCTTGAACCCAAACAATTCACATATTAAAATAAGAAAGCTTTTTAGCGATAGGAGTAGTGAGATTAGAGATGCGATTTCTCCCTGTTTCATCTTTTAAATTTCATATAAATATCACTTTTGTGCAGGATATAAGTCGTGAGAATAAGTTGCGCCTCTTAATGATTCTTGCTGCTGTTTATCCCGAGAAATTTGAAGGAGAAAAGGGTCTGAATTTGATGAAGGTACGGTTTCATTCATATTGGGTACCAACTTGATTTTCATTTGCTGTTCATTTTATATTTTAAAGATAAATATGCCGTTGATCATATATACCTTAACACCTGTAATGATGTTATCCAATTTTAACCTTCCAAATGCTTCTCAGGTAGCACGACTGACAGAAGAGGATATGAATGTTGTACATAATTTGAGAATGCTTGGGGGACAACCAGAAACCAAAAAAAGTTTGACCACTGCTTTCAGTCTTAAGTTCGATATCCATAAGGTAAAGGTGATTTCTAAATTAAATATATGATTTTTAAACGTTACATTGTCTGAAGAGTGTTCTTTTAAGTTGTCAGAAGAAGCGTGCAGCAAGGAAAGAGCGTCCTGGTGAAGAAGAGAAATGGCAACTAGCACGCTTTTTTCCCATTATAGAGGTAAAAATAATGTTAATATGATATTCCATTCTTCTCCCATGGAATATGCATTCAGTGATGAAATTTTCAGAGGATAGCATAAGGATGAAAGTCGCCTGTTAGTGATGTAGTTGGTTGTTTATAGATTCCAACCAAAATTCTCGCCATAAACGGGAAATAAGAAGAAAGCATTTTGCTATTCTTTCTTTTAATATCATGAAAATTGTGTAATATAGAGAAAGATAAGGCAAATATGATGAGTAATTTTTAATTTATTAGAATAATCTCTTTATGATATCATATTGGTTAGTATTTATCCTGAAGTTTCATAGCCTCGTGTGTGATGAGCGGATCATTATTCAGGAACTGATTGAAAAACTCACGAAAAATGAATTGTCAAAGGAAGATTATCCTTGTTTGAATGACCCAAGTCCGTCCTACCACGGCACACCCGTTTCTGGGCATGTAAACCAAAATCCTCATTCAATGAGATCAAGACGCACACCAACTTGGGCTCGACCGCGAGGTTCTGATGATGGATATTCAAGGTTTTATTTTCTTTCTTCATCAGTACCCAGGAATCTAATCATTGTTTCTGATGTATAAATTTATTTTTCTTTCATCCATTAACCCTGTTCTTCCATCTGGCTCTATGTGGCTGCTTATTATTCCCCCTTGCTTCTGAGTTGGGTAGGCTTGCATAAGCTTGCTATTATGTAGATAATTTGTAGGGAAATAGAATATCTCTGTTGAAAATGACAATAAAGCGGGAACTTTCTCACGAGTAATTTTTTATATTTTCTTGCTTGCATACAGCGATTCTGTACTACGACATTCATCGAGTGATTTTAAGAAGATGGGGCAACGAATTTTTTTATTCATTGTTGGTGGAGCAACCAGATCTGAGGTTTGATTTTACACACACACACATATAATGAGATTGTATTACTACTTTTTTCCCCGTTTTTGAGATCTGATATGTTATTTAAATTTTGACCTTCAGCTGAGGGTTTGTCACAAGCTTACCGGAAAGCTGAAGAGGGAAATTATTCTTGGCTCATCAAGTCTCGATGATCCTGCAGAGTTTATCTCGGTATTGAAGTTTTGCCCTTTTCAATGCCAAACGTAATGTTTTCCTCCACAGGAATTGCAATTTCCATAACTATTGTTGCATGCTATTTCTTCTTTTGCAGAAATTAAAGATGATAACGACGCACGAGCTTTCATTAGATGATATCCAGATATGATGTTAAGGACTGTAGAACTAGAAAATGCCTTATGCTCACTTGTAAAATATATTTGTGTTGTAATCAAATAGTTTAATCATCTTTATATTACAAATTCTGGATATTCGATTCCTTGTAAAAAGCCTAACCTGAATAATCTTAGTTGATTACTAACCGGAATGAACTTTATAGTTCTTGGCGAACAGAGATTGTCTCCCCTCCATAATAATAATAATAATAAATAAATAAGCCACCGGTGAGAACCAAAAAAAATTGATTTCATCAACTATTGATATAACAAGAATATAAATTATAAAATATGAATTCACGGTATTGTCTATGCTTATTAATTTATGGTTTTGTTAACGTCGAGGTTAGGATGTCATTGTGCACCGGATAAATGGTGGCTCATGTTACAAGTAACTTGAATTTGGATGATTTCCAGTTTGTGTGAGAATATGAAGTTTAAATTTATTTTTACTTAAAGGAATTTAATTTTATTGAAGCGACTGAATATTAGGTTAAGAAAAATTATATTAGTTATGTTTTAAATTGTCTTTTTTTTTTAAACATGTAAATGATAGCTACTCTTTTGAAAATTGATTATTTTTGTGATCGAAGTTACTCGAGTTAAAAATAAAAAATGACATGATGAAATGAGTTTGGTTATATAGAGAGGAGTTTTGATTTTGAAGTGAAAGTGTACGGCCGCAGAAAAAGAAGAGGGATACAAATTCTCTTATTGTAATAGGAATTAGACATTCAATTTTATCTTTGTTTAAACAATAATAAAATTATGCAAAATTTACTTATGTATTTCTTATGAGATAGAGGAAAGAGAGGTTAGGTATGAGAGAAGAGGAGGTTGGAGATGAGTAGGAATGGGGAAAAGGGATGGAAAGGTTGGGTATGAGAAGAGGGGAGAGATAGATATGGGGAAAGGTGGGGTGTGGAGAGAAAGAAGAGAGTTGGATATAGAGCATGAAAAAAAAAGAGAGTTAAGGGAGAAAGAGAGGAGTTGTGTGTTGGATATAGAAGTTGGGAAAGAAATATTAGGCATAGGAGAGAACATAAAGTTAAGGAAAGATACGTGAATATTGCATGAAAAAATATTTTATTATTTTCTCTATTTTTGTTTAAATAAAAATGGAATTGACTATATAGTTTCTATTATAATGGTAGAAGATCCAAATTTCAAAAATGAGGTTAGAGTTGTTTATAATGATTGCAATAAGTAATTTTTCTTTTTTATAAAAAATTATTTATGTGAAGAGAAAATTATAATTTGTCTCAAATTTTAATTATTTGATTCAATTTATATTCTTTTAATAAATAGTTGAAGATTTTTTTATTATCTCTTAATTTTTGTTGAGAACGTAGAGGAGAAAAAATGACATGCAAAAGTATTCACTTAAAGGAAGAAGTAATTTTACTTCAGCTATATTCACTTGCTTTTTTCTCAAACAACATTAGGTTTACATAAGCAATATAAAATTAAATATCTTGTTCTCATGCAAACCCACAAAAATTGCATATGACCTTATTTAGATATATTTTTTTAATTTTTAGTTTAATTATATTTTTAATTTTTATAAATATTAAATATTTTGTGATAAATTTTTATAAAATTTTTTACTAATAATTAAGATTTAATTTTTACCGTTAACTTGAATCGACAAATAAAAAGTTAAATTAGTACTGCATTTATTATTTAAAATAAATATTTACAAAAAAAATCTTTGAACAATTTTACATATTTATAAATACTCTTTTTCTTCTCGTCCAACTCCCTCCTGGAGCTTCACCTCCTCCACTCTTAACCTCCACCATCATCATCACCATTACCCCCACTCACTCTCCATCCCCCAACCTCCACTCTTACTCCCTCGCTTCCATTTCCTTTCCCTAACTCCACTTTTTTCACACACCTCCTTCTAGGTAAAGGGAAATGGGAGGAATTATGGGAAAAGTTTAAGGTTATGGATAAGGGAGTAAAGGTGGAGGAGGATGAATTACAGGAGAGGTTTAAGGTTAAAGAGTGAAGGAAGGGTTATGAGAGAAATTTAGGGGTGAGGGAAGGTGGATAAGGAAGGGTTACATGAGAAGTTTGAATGTGAGGGAGTGAGATTGGGATTAAAAGAGGAGTTACAGGAGAGTTTTGGGGTTGAGGAAAATGGATGGAGAGGGATTTGAAATTGAAGGAGGGGGAGTGGGGGTCGGAGAGGGGTGTTGGAAGGAGCGGCGTAGGGGGTGCAAGAAGGAGAGAGAAGGGATGTGGGAAGAAAAAAAAATTAGAAAAACTTTTATGTAATTGTAAAATATATTTAAAGACTTATTTATAATTATGTAATTTTAAATAATAAAAAATTAAAAAAATAAATGATATAGAATATTATGTGATTCCATATATAACTGAGTTAATTTTATATTTATCAACTCAATGCTTAACAAAGGTAAATTAATTATAGAAGTAAATTAATGATAGAGACTAAATTTTAATTCTTTAACTTTTTAGAAACTAAATTTCAATAAAAAAATTTAGAAGAATTTATTTTAAAATATTTAATATTTATAGAGATAAATATAATTAAATTTTAATTTTTTAATAATAGTGCAAAAATTTACTAGTTTCCTCTAAAAATTATACTCATTTTCCATGAACTAAACTCTTTTCCATTCATTTGGACTAAATAAAATAAAGAATTATATATAAAATAAAATAAATAAAAATGATATTTAAATGGGTAAAAATAGATATAAAGTTTTTAAAAAGACATTTATTTTGGATTTAAAAAAATCAGTATAATGTGTTTCAATAAAAAATGAAAATTCCAACCTAGGGAAGTTCATAAATCATGACACCCAAATAAGGAAAGTTCACCTTTTTTCTGTTAAATCATTTCTTTCAATTTTTTTTTACATTCTTAAATCATTGCATCCAAACAAAGTGGTCAAGAATGCGGATCATGTTCCCTGGTTCAAATATCACAAGCCAAACAACGGCACGTTACCATGCTACTCTGCCTAAAAACAAAATATGCCAAGAAACGTAGAAGCATATATATGCTCCTTCAGTTTTCAGGATCACAACGGCGTGGTACTTTCTCCTTTCGAGATAGCGAGTTTTCAGCCTTTCTCTTTCTCAGCTCACTAACTAATTTATTGACATATGCAATGTATTTATCGACATCAAATTTCCTTTTGCAGCCTGCATAGTTCATGTATCGGATTTTCCCAAAAATGGGCCTCTCTCGCCAACCCTGAAATACATCATAAGAATTAAGTGCCGAAACTGAGAATTCTAGTTGATTTTCATATGATGTTTTGCAAGCTCTCAATTTTACAGTTCATTTGGTTTTCAAAAAAATAAGAGGAAAGCACAAGTCAGCTACGCAGAAAAGGTAATTACAACAGCCTACATACTATGTTTCATTCTTCCTCCTCAATATTCATATTATAGTGAACGAGAACAATAGAGGCGAACCTGATCATGAACCCCACAAATTGACCACATGCAGCCAACATAACCATTTGGATCTCTCCCATCTAATTCATACTGCAGTCAGTTGAAATTGCTATCATTTATACAAATTGTAACAACCTTCCTCTTATGAAAATCACACCGTAATTAGATTACTTGTCTATGTTGACCAAAAGGAAGAGTGTTACCTTATCATTTAAATATAAAGATATCTCAAGGGCATCTTCAGGTCCTCGTGTCCATTCAAGTATCTTCTTGGCCCAATACATTCTGTACACGAAATTTTATAATGAGGAAACAAACGCAGTTATATTAAGGTTTCCCTTGTAAGCTATTTTTATATTGTAAGAGATACGGTCTATCTCTGCTAAGATAATATAAGAAATCATGCATAACAAAATATCTCAGGGACCTGAAAGATTTCAGCATATCTAGGAAGATATTCAGCAAATGTTATAGCTGAGCAGTCTTGTCAAGGATATTTATTGCCTAAGGTCATGTGATTGATGATTATTAGGGAATTTCTTCCAATCCATGGACACGCAATTTGCAGAACCAAACAAACTACATTTTATTTGTGCCTTCTGTTGTCTCCAAACATTTTTCATAGCAGTGGAAGCTTTTAACGATGCTTTTGCATGTTGATAGAGTGATAGACTCGCATTTATTATGTCGTGTTTTCCTTTCGTGGGTTTATAATTTATTTTCAAACAATGGTGATCAGATTTTCATATAATTCATTTTATTATGAAAGGAAAGAGATCTTATAAAGATCTAGAGCTGTAAGGGTGAAAAAATAGAGTTGATGTATACTCTTCATTGAATAATAACGTGTAATAAACTTAGAATGTGCAAATCGAAGAGCAACAAAAGGAGAAAAAATCATCAAGTTACTTACCGCATAAAACCATGCATTTTCCCATAATGAACCATCTCCAGCTGAGAAGCATTCCAGAGCTGATATTTGCAACAGAACGATATAATGCTCATTAAGACAAAACAATAAAATGCCCATTAGAAAGATCTGAAGCATAAACAAGTAACAAAGTGCTTTAGTCTTTGAAATTGTCACTTGTCAGGTGATTTTAATTGGGAAAATATTGTCATCCATGAAAGATTAGCTTACGGGATCAGCAGTCTGTGCCTTCTCCAACTGCTCCCTCCTACAAATACAAAAACTAAATGAACTTTCAAGTAAACAAAAACATTAGAGTTAGAAACAAATAAAAGTGACTCACGAGTAAATATGTTCTCGTTTATCAGAGGCATGATCGAGCAAGGTCTTACGAGCCCACTCCCATGCTCCTTGCAATGAATCATAATGAGGCTGGTAAAAGCAAAAGTTATCAGCAAGCTCTCTCCGCACAACCAATTCCTCCACGAAAGCATCAATAGCCTTTAGATCACAAGTCAAGAACAGGAAAGTTAAACTAAACATAAGGCACAAGATAATTGTCACAAATTTTGGAAAGAAAATAAAATCAAGCAACAGAAAAAATGTATTTACTGGGCAAGTAAAACATACCTGAGGGTGTGAAGTTCGCAGCTTACGTGCTTCTAAAGCACAACGCTGAGCAGATATCTGTCCAAAATGCAAATAGGGTGATAAGCCAGAAAGTGCAGTGGGTTTGCACGGGTTGTTGCGATCTACAGAATAATTTTTCAACCTTTTAGTCAAGAACCCATTTTTACTTCCCATTAGCACTTCCATTGCAGCATTTTCCCCAGGTTCACACCACTCAACTTCAGGAACCTCAGCTCCTCTCCTAGTTTTTCAAAAAATAATCATGTCAGGGGGTTCAGCTTATCCACATGAATTGATTTTAGCTTATAAGCACATACAACTCTAACCTTAACACATCAGCAATGAGATCATCCCAGTCAATGGAGTGGTTGTCAGTGACCACCCACTTCCTAATTGGGGGTTCAAGTTCAATGTTAGGGAAATCAATGAGATACTCAGAAAGCCTTTTGTTTATCTTAGCCCTTATGGTCCTAGCACTGTACTCCAACTTATCAGAAGCAACCCAAAGGGGGACAACATTGTGAGCATCCACTTCATGGACGGTAACAAAACCGCCTACCCTCTTGCAAATCTCTTCTTTACACTTTCGTACTTCCCGCAACGGTGAGAAATCCGTCACCAAAAGTGAAGCTTCACATTCTCTAAGAAACTTTGGTATAGTATCCTCTGCTTCACCCTACAATAAAAAATAAAAAAAAATAAACACTTTTGAAGAGTTAATAAGAGAAGCGAAATCTGAAAAAAAAAAAAAAAAAAACATGGGAGTTACCCGAAACAAGAAAAAGGGGATATGAAGTGTGTGTTGCATGCGGTGGCACAATTGGCGCAAACCCCTCAACATGAACCCTAAATGACGAGATTTCGCGCCCAGAAAGCTATGGAAGAGATTGAAAACAACGGCTACGGGAACGTTGGCTTTGTTGGCCTCACGAACGGCGTGGATGAGAGCCCAGTTGTCTATCGCTCGTTGATCTCTGAACATCCAGTACACAACGGGACCCGCTTTTTCGCGCGAACCTTCTTTAAGGGTCCGAATCCGACCCGGTTGAACCGACATGGGCGACGGTGCGTAAGCCATGGCCGTGAATCGTAACGCCACCAGCTAACAGTCACAAGTCTTGGAGGGAACTTCAACTGTTCAACGTGTGGTTTCAAACGAACTTACGTGGTTCCAGTTTCTATTTGACACGTATACAATTCTTCTTTTTTTGGAATTCGGTTCAGGACCCAAAATCTTGATCTCAGCAGCCCATACGAAAATGGGGTTGGTCGATTTTCAAGGCCCGCAACAGAAAACTAGTTTGGCGAAGGGCATGAATGTCATTTTCTGGGCCCCAAATTAACAATTTTGGACAGAAACAAATAGTAATTGATTCCATTACTCCAACCAAGATTGCAGGTGATTTACTTGTAGAATTTTGTGCAAACTTGAAACCGTTTATTTTTCAAGAAATAGTTATTATATGTATGGTATATTGTTAAGAATAATACTTTGTTGTAACTTCAGCCGGAGAAATACCTTCTGAATCTTTCTATATGCCACCCAATGATACTCAGTAGGCAGGTTTTTTCCGTTCGATTTTCCACTATGAAAGGATAAAAAAAAAACCGTAGAAAAGCAGCGTACAACAACGATTGAGAAACTGATATTTTTAATGAATAATAATGGTGCCTAAAACAGAAAGCCATAAAGTATGAGGTACAATGAGAAAGCTCATTTCCAATTTCACTGACTGCATAAAACTGGTGGGAGAAAATATTCAATATATTCTAGTTTTCTGGCCTTCTTCCAACGAAGTAAAAGGTTAGTTAGCAGGTCGATGATCATACTGAATGCCAAGTACAATATCTTTTCTACTCCCATTTCTCTTTAATTTTATTGAAAAATATGTTATCTATTGTGACTTGTTAGGCATCATGATGGACTGCAGAAAAAAAAATACCCTGTCCCCCCCAAAACACAACTCGAGGAGCGTTAGACAAATGTCAGCCTAACAAATACAAGGTTGCACAACATTCATTGTCATTATTTACTGAAAAAAGTGAAACGCCCACCGTGGGGCTCGAACCCACGACCACAAGGTTAAGAGCCTTGCGCTCTACCGACTGAGCTAGACGGGCTTATAGTAATGTTCGAGCATTTAATCATTGTGAACATTATCGTCATTACTAGAACTTACACTGACCTTACCAATCCATGCTTACTAGCTTTTGTTTTAAAATTTTATACATATTTTTAATACTTAAAAAACAAATCATGTGGTCCATATATAAAAAGCAAGACTAATATTTAATTTTATTTTTCAATGGGGTATTTGAAAATGCCGGTTTTGAAAAGAGCGGACAGGAGAGAATAAATTTTCAGATTTAAATAAATATATTTTAATTTTATATTTTTAATATTAAAATATATCTATATCCTTTTATCTTTTCTCCTTCAAACTCCCAAATAAATTTAAGATAAAAAAAAAAAAAGGAGTATTGAGATATAAAATAATGCATTTTTTTATGCAAGTTTAGAATTAAAAAAATTAATATAGTAAGCATTAACTTAATGGGATATCACATATAAACAATTTTTATACAGTGGGTGTGAATTTTTTTCTTAAATATGAAATTATCCTTTATTGTATTTTTTTTTCTCGTAAACACAGACTTTATCGTTCTTTAGTATTTATTTAATATTATTTAAAAATAAAATAATTGATTGTTTTTAATTAAATTTATGTATGAAATTTTTCTTAAACAGGTAATAATTATATATATATATATAATATTATACATTATTTGCGAAATTTTTAAAAGTAAATGTTACTAAATCGAATTATGATCCGCGAAGGGTAGAGTTAAGTAAAATAAAGTATTTTAATTTTATTTGTTTAAGTCATTTTTCAACAAGCGTATGAAACAAACAAACAAACAAAATAAAAACAACTTATGCCCGAAATATTCCAACTTTTTCCAGAAAACATCGAAGAGGCAATGACTCAATACCCTCGTGCATTATCTTATCGGATTCGCCCCTTTTGCCGTTTGTTTAATAAAATAATTGGTGGAATGGTGGATACTCTTCCATTTTAGCGATAATTAAACAGTTTAGTTTCAATTTATTTAAGCAAATTGAAATTTCCCTTAATGCGAAATCTACCCAGCATGGTGGAGCTCAAAACCACACCGAAGATCTCTCCAAAAGCACAATAGGGTCCAAGCGCCACCACGACTTGCAGTCTCTGCTAAGTGGCGCAATGACCAACTTGTACACGTGAGCTCGACGGGTTTGCTTACAGCAAGGCCAAAGTGAAAGAAAGAATTGAGAAGAAGTTGCTTAAGATATCACATCATGTTAGCCACTCTTTGGCCATGCTTAAGAAAGTGCCTGGAGTGAAGAAAACAACATCCAAAGACCGAAAGCTTCTCCAAAGTGCTTTGAATGAGACCAAGTTCGATCTTGTCGTTGCCAAAAATGGCACTGGCAATTTCACCACTATAGCACAACCAAGTAGGTACTGGGCATCACCCACCAAATATTCCAAAATATTAGTTTAAATGAAAAAGAACATGAATTGTTTGCAATTATGTCTCTAATTTGATTCGCACACGCTATAGAAGAGACCAGCTTGAGAAACTTCTAATCCTTTTTAAACCAAGCACGTTGTCCAAATAGTTATCTTAGCAAATTATAAAATTTTCAAAAAAAATGTTACCAAATTAGCTAACTTAAGTGAATTCAAGAGGAGCTATTCGTATTTTTATAAAATTTGTTTAAGTGAATTGAAACTAGATGTTCCAATTTCTGACAGATCTTCCTATTTCACATACTCGAGCTATGATTTTATATTTGAATTTTTTTTTTTCATTGTGAACGTTTAGTTATATTTTCATTTAAACAAACATAAATTTACTTAAAAATAAATAAAGAAAATGATAAAAAAAAATAATGCAAACTTTCACTTTTTTTTTCAATTCTTTAGTCTCTTGCTCTTTCTCCAACTCTTCCCTTCTCACCCATTTAGGCCATCTTTAGCGGCTATTTCGTACACAGTTTCTTAAAATGAAATGCAGAGAATTACATTTCTTCACCGTTAGACAGTATGACGTGGCATTTGCAGTTTCTTCAATAGAAGATGCGTTCCTAATATAAGGAATGGTTTCTTCTCTTGTGTAGTCTCATCTCCATGGCAGCACATCCATCTACTACGTCCAGCTCTTTTGGGAGGAGCCAGTGATCCTCGTCGAAGTTTCTGAGAACTTGCTTCAATCGTCATGGAGTGTAGAAGTCGCCATTAATGGTCAAAATTGTTGTGATGCATTAATTTGTGTTGTAAAAATTTAAGTCCAATTTTATTTTCCAAATGAATTTGCCGTGCAGGGGATTTGGTACAGGGCATGGGATGCGTAGAAGTTGCTGTTTGGTTTCCAATTTTATGAAGATTCTTAAGCTGCAACATTTAGTTTCATTTTTTTTCACCTGTTGGACTTCTATTTGTAGAAGTTACCATTCAATGATGTGGCTATAAAATTCTATTACTTCCTGTAGTAATATACACCACCATTTGTGCCATTTGAGTATTTCTTTCAAGTTCTTTCAATTTTTTTGCAAAATCAATCATTACCTATTGGTGAAAATTCTCTAAATGCTCCAAATCTTCAACATTTTCTATATCCATCATATCCAATCAACCCAAACAATTCTCAAAACCCACAAGTTTTTATGTGTCCACCACCCCAACTAACCCAAACACATATTATAGGTCTTCGTTACCCAATGATCATCCTCCTACGAATTAAGTTGAATCACCAATTGGTCTAAACAATATTTAATCAGATAAAGAAGAAGAAATTTCAACTAAAAAAAAATCTATCATAGTATTTCCAATGAAAGAAAATGTGATTCCTATCTAATCGTGACTCAATGTGTTAAAGGATTCAATTGTAGGAGTAGACCAATCACTTAGCCAATATTGGGCAAGAATAAAGGAAGCATATAACGATGAAGAGCACAAAAAATTTTCTAAAAGAGAAGCCAGTCAATTGAAATCTCGATGGAATCGTATCCATCCTCCAGTTCAAAAATATAATAGCTACTACAAACAAGTAGTTAATCATAAAAGAAACGGGAGCACATAAAATGGTGTTATGGTTGTTGCACACATGATTTACTCGCAAGATACTTGGTACCCAATGTTGCTCATTCTCACATTTTTCACACAAATTTCCTCTGTATTCTTATTTGATATTTAGATAGAAACGTAATGGATGGAAACATTAATTTAGATGATCTAAAAATTGATTTAGATGATCTTTTGGATCAATTCGTAGATGAGTATCTTAAAGACAATATCGACGAAGAAGTGATCAGGTTTATACTACAAAGCTATTAACAACAAATTCCCAACACCACAAGATCTAGCCAAAGAAGGAGAGTGGTTCATTGGAATTGTGAGGAAAGTCATGAACGATTATTCAATGACTATTTCGCTGAAAATCCAATATACACAGATACTCGGTTCTGAAGAAGGTTTCGTATGCAAAGGCTTGTGTTTCTGCGAGTTGTAGATGCCTTGACCAATCATGATGAATAGCAAAAGTGCACAACTGCTCTTCATATATTGGCTTATGGGACATTGACTTTGTGGACAAATATATTCGAATTAGTGAAAGGAGTTTGTAAAATATTTGGGAAGGAGTATCTGAGATGCCCTAATAATGTAGACATTGAACAACTACTACAAATGGGAGTGGCATGTAGGTTTCCTAGAATGCTAGGTAATTGTCCAGTTGCGTGGAAAGGTTAATTTTATCAAGGTGATCCTGCAAACCCAACAATCATTCTTGAAATTGTGCCCTCACAAGACTTGTGGATTTAGCATGCATTTTTGGCACTGTAGGTTTGAATAATGATATTACTGTGTTGAATGCAATTTTTTTCAAGAACTGCTCCGAAATTGCAATACACAGTGAATAGAATCTAATATAATATGGGTTACTATCTAGTAGATGGCATATATCTAGACTTTGCTACATTTGTGAAGACCATCTCGATGCCACATAGAGAAAAATGAAAATTATTTGCCGAACGACAAGAATCAACGAGGAAGGATGTAGAACATGCATTTGGAGTGTTTCAATCTCGATTTCATATGAGGTCCAGCACGTCTCTAGGATGCTGCAATAATGAAAAACATAATTATACATGTATTATATTGCATAACATGATTGTCGAGGATGAGCGAGACACCTATCAAAATTATATTGATTACAATGGTGTAGGTGATGACATATCAACATCTAAAGAAACTTTAGGTGCTCATACCAATTTTAGATCAACATACCTTCAAAGGAGAGTAGACGTTCATAACAAACAAATGTACCGCTAACTTCAAGTTGCTCTTATTGAATATATTTGGAAACGTTTCGAAAATCAAAATGATGAAAATTAATTTTATGTAATGTTATGTATTTTTTATTGCTTTATTTTACTTTTCAATATCTACGTATTATGTATTATGTATTTTTTTCGTAATGCATTTTGTTTTATTGTAATTTAGTTGTCCTTTTTAAATTAAATTTAAATTTGGTACATAAATGAGTAAAAATAAAAATATATAAAAGGTGAATTTCTTGAAATTTCTTACCATTGGAATGAATTTGAGTTTAAGTTACTTAATGCTAACGTAACAATGTAAGAACCACAAAACACATATTTCAATACAAGAATAAATTCTTTCAAGAAAGATGCTTATAGCACTTCCACTCAATTTTCTCTTACTTCTCACTTCTCTCATTCTCCGGAATCTCACCTTGTCTCCCTCCTCCTCTTTCCACACTCCCATTAGTTTACTCAATTTTCACTCTTCTATGTGAAAGATTGTGGTTATATTTATCTAAATAATTTTTATTTTATTTTTTTCATTTTTATTTTTATTTAAATAAAAATAAAATTAAACATCTAATTTCTATCGCAAATAAAAATATTCTAAATTTTATAATTTATTTACATGGATGTGATGACAGGATACGAATTAATATATATATATATATATATATATATAATAGATAATATAATTAAAAAATTCAAGAGGAATGCAATTACAAAAATTATATCTAATTCTATGAAAATCTAATAATTACAGTGAATAAATATTTTTTTATTTGATTTATAAACATTTTTCATACATACGACGGAAGAGATAAAATAAAATAAAATAGAGCTAATATTATCTTTAAAAAAAATTAAATCTTATACCAAGCATTTCTAACTCTCAGTTCGAGTTAAAAAACACTTTTGACTCTAAAGTTTTAGTAAGACGTAACGTGTAAAATATAAATAAATAAATACATAAACTTATGTACCTGATTAAGCTTGAGAAAAAGACAAATAGGCTGATTTTTTTATATTTTAATATATTTCTTTTTCTTTTCCTCGTTCTCTCTTTAATTTCTCTATCCATTTTAAACTTTCATTTTTATAAACAGATGGCCTATTCGTATAAAGTTTGGAACCTAATTTTTAAAAATAAAAAAATAGTTACTATCATTCAATATGCTTTGAATTTCATGTCAATTGGTCGTTTATTTTGAATGCAAAAACGATCGCAGAGAGTATAACGCTACGTGATATGGTCACGCGGTAACAAAAAGCCCGTCTTTTGGTAACAACGAAAGGACAAATAGCATTTAACAACATGGTAGTTTACCATGCTCCTTAAACAGTTATTATTTCTCTAACGGTAAAGGTTGGATACTATAATAGGAAACGAGTCACATATTAAAAAAAGGTTTAAATTTTGAACCTGTTAAAATAATTATAAAAGATAAATTTTAAATATAGTATATAAAAAATGAAAGCAGTATTTTTTTTTAATAAAAATTCATCATATAACTAATAACGTTGGTTATTTAAATGTTAATTTTTCTCATTAAAAAACTCCAGATGTTAATTTAAATCATCAAAATAAAATTGAAGATGAAATATAATATCTGATTTAGTTCTAATTGGATAATAGTACTATCAAGATTTGTGATTTTGCATTTGAGTTTCGGTCATTATAAAAAGATTTTCTAACTTCAATTGTTTAAAAAGTAATTCTACGCCTTTTGAAAAAAAATAGTTCCACAACAATGCATGAAAAATAAAATCGCCACTAACACAGAAAAAGACAACTATTATTCAGATGACTACTAAGATAGTTAATTTGATATAATTAATTTATCTTTGCGATAAATTTTTTTATATATTTTTTAAATACTATGAAATACTTTCTTCCAAATTTGCAAGTTAAAAACCATTCCCAAAAGCATTTCAACTTTATTAATTTTTTAAAATATCACTTATTTTAATGATAAAATCACATAAAAAAACGACCCATGATAAATAAAAAAGAATTATCTATTTTTAAGCACGCTAAAACAATGGAGTTTGATTATTGGGGAAAAGAAGAACAACGATAATTCACTTTATTTTATCACAGAAAATCAAAATACCCATTGACCTAAAGAGGAAGAAAAGTAGACAAATGGGTGGCCGGTGCGCAACGTATGTTCATGTCCGAGTGTTGGAACGAAAAGGAGGGGAAAAGGAGAAGGCTACAAATCCCCAAGCGACAGCTGACCCAAAAAAAGAAGGAACAAAAGTACCAATAATATTTTATCAACCATCACATTTTTAATTTTTATTTTCTTTCTTTTTTACCTCTCAATAAATAAATAAATATATACACGCTTACACGGAGTGAATGAATAAATAGTTTTTGAATAAAAAGACGGCGGGACCCACATAGCATTAGCACAGGAATATAGGATGATACGAATACATTAAGGGGAGAACTTGAGAAGTGCAGTGCAGTTACCCTCTCCGCATCAATTCCTATCCTTTCAACCATACCATATATTCATTTTCATTCATCTAACCGCTGTCTTATAAGTTGTGTTGTATGTCTCAAAGGACACAATCGCCGGTGCTCGCCGCCCGGAGAATTAAGCCGCCGCATCCGTTCCCGTCGCCCCGTCGAAGAACAAAGAACAAGTCAAAGCCTATAAAGATCTTGCAGCGCTGCTCATCCGCGCCGCTGCTCTCATGCCGTGATAACGGTGACAATGGCGGTAACGTTGACGGGCATTATTGGAGGAGTAGAGGCAGACTCTTCCGCCCTCAAACGTTTTCGGATGCATTTCTGTCTTCCCCTTCTCCGTTTTCCTCTCCGCGGATTCACAGTAATCAGGTTAATTACTAATTAGACTCAGCTTTACTAACCGGTTTCTATTACGGAGATTTAATTTTTATAAACTCTTTCGTTGCTTCTTCGTCACATTAATTTTTCTAAAATCAAATCAGGATCGAATAGCCTGAATGGTTTCTTTCATTTTGGGAAATGGAAATTAGAGATAGCGTAAACCTCAAAACAAGGTTACGTAAAAACTAAACCGACTCTATTTCTTGATGCCGTCTCGAACTGGACAGATTCCGCAAGTTTTTGCCAAAGTTAGTACTGTTTTGGTGAGGTCAAATTTGGAACAGAGTCAAAGTTGAGTGAGAGTATATATGATTTATTTTTTTAAAAATTGTGTCCCAAACCTGTGATTGGTTGTGCTTTAAGTCCACGCAAGAATTGCTGTTAAAAAATAACTTGGGAGGTTCCTGAAAATTTATTTTTTTCTGAATAATAAATCATTCTTTTTAAAACTAATTGAATTCATTCTATTAAAATAATTTTATATATTACATGAAAGTACAAATTAACTTCCTTTCAATATTAGGATGTTTGATTACTTTACGACAAGCATGGGAAGTTTTTCAACCATCCAGATTACCTAACAGAAGTTGAAGAATCAATGCTTATGCATTTTTTTAATATAAAACAATCAATATAATAAAAATGTTATTTAAATTAGTTTATGTATATATCTTAAAATATTTAATTGTTTAGAATTAATTTCATCGAAAGAAATTTTTCTTAATTTTAAAATAACTGAGCAAGAAGTCATGAAGATTTAAATAGTAGGTGTAGTGAAGTAACATGCGCGCATGACTTGCAAATAATGACTTGATCAACCCCCAGTAACAATAACAATTAATTACATCGATTACTTTGTATCCAGAGAGTTGTATAACTGATCAGAAAAGACGTATTCCTCTTGGTGGTGTTTTTTGTATTAAAGGGGTACGACAAGGAAGATAAGGTGGTGGTTAATGTGACGGTTGAAGGAAGTCCAGGACCAGTCCGAACCATGGTTAAACTGGGGTCCAGTGTGGAGGAGACAATAAAGCGTGTGGTCGATAAATATAGAGAAGAAGGGAGGAGCCCCAAGATCGATGTTAATATGGCATCTTCATTCCAATTGCATCACTCCTATTTCAGTCTCCAAAGTAAGCGAAAATTTGATAACCAACATTTCTATATCAAACTCCTTCTTTCCCCCCTAAAATATCACAAAACGCATAACTGTACACTCATAATGTAGTTAATATTACTTAAAAGGTTTTAACATGTTAACTTTGCGATTAAAGTTTTAAACTTCTTAATGTTTGTAGAAATGTGAAAAGTGTAGCTATGACAAAGTTGACCAATATGGCAACCCTACCTTTATTATATATATGAAGAGGTTTTTTCCCCTAATTTTGTTAGATGGTATTTATTTGGCTAACGCTTTTTGCTTGCAAGGTTTGGATAAATCAGAAGTGATTGCGGATGTCGGTAGCAGAAGTTTTTATCTGCGGAGAAGTGGGGAGGCATCTACTTTGAATTCATTTCATTCGGAAAGTGCTCCCCAATTAGTCACGCATGGTTCTGTTCCTACCATTGCAACTCCTCCATTCTTGATCCCGTCTTTCATTGCCCGTAAGATTAGCAAAATTGTGAGAAGAGCTCGCAGGCTTTGGAAGATCGTGGTTTGTTCGCCTTGAGAGACAACCGAAATACTGTAGTATTTTGGGCTACTTCACCTCATGACACAAAAGGCAACCATTTTTAACCTGCTGTTGCTTTTCAACCTTTCATTTCCACCCTCTGTATTCGATCTACATATATTTATTTGTTCAAATTGCATATCCAATGATTGACCATTGGCTTTGTAAATATTTCAGTATTTTGCTTGCAATATGATAATGATATCAAATCGATTGGTTTAGTAACTCAGCGGATGTGCACCCTTAATTTTTTGAACACCAACTTTGAGTCAAGAGTCTAAAACAGACTAATGCTTTGTCTCGACGAGAGGGGAAAAAAATATTGAAGAAAAAAGCTTGTTTTCATTTTCTGAAAGAGTTTTCTCTTTTTAAAAATTAAAAATAGATGTATTTTTAATTTTTAAAAAGAGAAAACACTTCTAAAAATTGAAAACAAACATTACTTCCAAATTTTAGATTTTTCTCACCTGACTTTTTAAATTTTTTCTTCTTCTACTTCACCAAACATAGAGTAAGTATTACACGCACAAAAAATAAAATAAAAAACTACAGCTGCATGCCTCTTTGTATTTTATTAAACACAGCATTGCCCATTTTCTTGTATAAATTCAATTATTGAATTTTATCTATATATGCACATTTTTAATATATTAAATTGGGCAAGACTGTGACTTTTTTTATGCGTTTTGTCAACATTAAGTTTTAGGATTGAGTTTAAGTATTCATAAATAAAAAAAATTATAAAAAAAGTACATAATTATTGTATTAGAATCATAAAAGTATAATAAATATTTTTCTTTTTAATAAAATTTTACTATTACTAACACGTCATTTGGTGTTTATATTTTTAAATCTTTTATTTTTGTTTATTGGAGCGTTTAGAGTAGTGTTTAAATTTTATTTTTCTTTTCAAAGTGTGTTGCTTTAACTTTGAAACACTAGATTTGGTAGAGTATATTCTTTTTTTTTATATTCTCTTTTTTTATGAGTTGAGGCTTGTGAATACACATGGATGTGCCAAATTGGAGCTTTTTTTTTTTTTAAGGATTTTAGTGCTTTTTTAGCTCACACAAATTGCTACAACTTAAAAATTTTTGGTTATGCAACAATTTGTGTTTTTTTTTTTTTGTGATTGGAATTCACTTTGTGTTTTTTCATATTGCAATTTCTATGTTTTGGGTTAGGATTTTTCATGTTTTGTTGAACAAAAAAAAGAATTGATGATGTGATACTAAGAATGGTATATGAAGAGTAACAATCTGTGTGTTAACAAACAGTAACTTAGGCAACAATGTCTAGTAGGTTAGAGAATGAAAGGATGAGGGGGATGAGGGAGATGTGAGAGGAGAGGCAAGGGGAGAAGGCTGCGGTAGGGGAAGAAAGGGCTAGTGGATTTGGGGAGAGTTGAAGGAAAACAAGAGGAGGAGGAGGAGGGAGAAGAGAAGTTGCAGAAAGGAATTTGAAGGAAGGGAAATTTGAGGTGGCAATAAGGGAAAATCGAAGTTGGAAGAAGGGAAAACAAGGCTGATGGATTTGGAGAAAAAAGGTGGAGGAGCTACAATAATAAAAAAAAAAAGAGGAGTTGCAATAGCGGGAGAAAGAAAAAGGAGCAGGAGAAAAGAGGAGAGAAGAAGGAGAAGTGAAGAATCAATACCTCTTAAATAATTTTTATTATTTTTAAATAATTTTTTAAATAAAAAATTTAAGTTAGATTAAATAAATGACATTAGGTCATTTCATCACCACTTAAGGCATCTTTGTTAGGCCATATAATAAAGTTAACAAAAAAGATTAACATGAAAAAAAAACTTTAAAAACTAAATTAAATAAAAAAATTAAAGAATTAAAATAAATTTTACTCTAAAGTTAAGGTACGAAAAGATTAATTTTACTTAAATTAAATTATTAATAAAAATTTTATAATAATATATTAATAAAATAGTATATTATATTATTAATATAAGTTTAAAATATTTGTCTCAAAAAAATCTATATTTTATTAAATAAAGAATGCCTAAAAAAGACAATTCTTACGACTAATGTTTTTTATTCTAATATGGATTTTGGTAGTAAAGGTAAATTAAAAAATAATTTTAAAGTGTATGTAGCTAAAATTTAAGATGGAAAAATAAATTTAATATAAAATAACTAAAGTTAAGATTTGAGAGTTTAAAATATTAATATAGAAGAAAATGTTAACATAAATATAAATTTATTTTAATGTGAAAAATTAAATATAATAAAGATTTTACATTTTAAAAATAATATAAATTAAATATTAAATAACAAATACTAGTAAAATTTTGCTATTTTTTGTGGATTTTTTACAGTAATTTGCTATGGATTTTTTAAAATTTTTAAAAATGTGATTATTTCTTGCGGATATAGATTTACATGTTTATGTATAGAATTATTTGCAATAAATTCTTACAGAAAAATCTTAAGAAATGTTTAAATTTTTGCAATTTTTTTTTAAATTTGAATCCGAAGTAAGTTTCTCAGATTTTTCACAGTTTTGAAATTATTTGTAAGAAATTTTTAAAAATTATTTTATTTTTTGTCCAAATTTAAATCTTTAATAAATTTTTGGGATTTTTTACATATTTGTGTATAAAATTATTTGCAATAATTTTTGCAGGAAAATATTTATAAAATATTTTATTTTTTTATATTTTTTTCAAGCTTAAATCTGTAATAAGTTTTTTAATTTTTCTACGAATTTGTTTATAAAATTATTAGCAAGAAATTTTTGTAAAAAAATCCGCAAAAGTTTATATTGATATTGTTATTCACAGAAAAATCGGCAAGTACTTCATGCAAATTTTGCTGCAATATTCAGGATTTATCTTACAATTGTGTTACCAGTGGTTTTTTTTTGCTTGTAGACAACAAAATCATATTTATTTAAACTTGGTATTTAAATATATGTTAATTTACTTGATGTTTATTTTATTTTACTTAATTTCAAAATATCACAAATTAAAATTGTCAAAGTTAAAAATAGTATTGAAAAGATAATTGGAGTTCAAAATCATTTTAACAGTTCGATTTGAATCAAATATAATTGAAAAATTAAATTTTTTAGTTTATATAAAATTGAAATTAGTTAAATTTATTATATAAAATTAAAATTAATTGTATAAAATAATTTATTCGATCCTCTTTAACTTGAATTGTTTAAAAACAATTAAAGCAGTATTTTTTTAAAATCATTCAAATGATTATTTAATTTTTTATAACTTAATCTCTTCTAAAAAAGAAAATAAAATTATAAATAAACTCACAACAGAAAATTCGTGTCTATTTTTCTTGTTATCTTCCATTCATGTACCAGCTCACACACAAAAATTAATCATCATAATGTCACACACTTGAAAAGAGCCTACACGTGAAGGAATTGATTCGAGGATCAATGCAAATGAGTCTCTGTTCCTCATTAAAGTCGTCATCAAAATTGAGCTATTAGCGTGTCGTCTCAATTTCAAAGTAACGGCATCAGCATTTAATTAGTGTGGGCCAAACAAGGTACAATCCCGGTAATTAACTGTTCTTATTTTTAAAAGTTAAAAGGAACACATAATGAAAAATATATTTTAATACGGTATTTAATAATTAGAAATATAGTATTTTTTTATATTTATTAAAATATGGTCTTTCCAAACATGTCAATATCAATTTATAGAAGAATAGGACTATGTTAGCATGTTTAGATTGGAATTTCAAGAGCTTAAAACAACAGTTGCAGGTTAAGCATAGTCAAAGGTTTCAGCTGCTCAGACTTTACTTAAAAAATGTTAATAACGATTTTTACTTAGGTTAAAGAATCTCTGCCACGTTGTTATGCTGTCATAATAAGTCTCTACATGCAAATGAAGCATAGAACAAGAAAAGGTAAGAATTCTAAAATAGTCAATGGTGATTTTGCTTTATGATCTATAAACCTAGTGTTAAATGCCAAAAAAGATAGGAAAATTTGGAGAAGAAGGCGCAAGAGACAATAGGTTAACAATATATATATATATATATATATATATATATATATATATATATATATAAAATATTTTAATACTTAGAAGATTATTTTTTAGAAATAATAATTAGAGATTCAACTATTAATTAAGAAAAAATATATAAGAAAAAATTTAAAATTTAAATTATAGTTTAAATTTCATTAAACAAAAAATAATATACTAATATATAATAGTTTAGTAAATATTTTTAATAATAGTTTAAATTCTGAAATTATTATTTTATAATTTATGTTATAATATATACATTCTTATATCTTTTTTCTAATATTTGAAACATTGACTATAATTGACTAGATACTTTTGTTTCAAAAATTGTTATTTACGTTTTTTCAAAAGCTTAGGGCACCTAAAACTCCAATATGAGCACGTTGTTATAATCCTATTTCTCTATAAATCGCCATTAACATTTTTTGGATAACTATATTATGATAAATATGTAAAAAAATTATCATATTTTTAATTATTAAACATGATATTAAAATAATTTTCTCACACATTATTTTTTTATTTTTTTTTACAAATTCAAATACGTGATTGAATTATTTACAAAAATTTATTTGACTTTTGTTTTCCTCATTTATTTTTATTTTATAATAGAAATACTCTTCTCTGACGACAGTGGGTGACTCCATCAATAAAGGAAGTAAGATTTTAACAAATATACGGGGAGATTTCAAAGAACCTAACATATTTTCTTGAAAGAAAAAAAAAATCTCCATGCAATATTTTATGCAAGTTTACTTGTAAAAAAATTTGTAGAAAAATTACTTGTAATTTTACGTGTGAATTTATCTGCAAATCTTATTTACCAAGTAGATATTACCGAGAATTTAGTTGAAAGAATTACTGGCAGATTTTTTTATTAAAAAAATTATAGGTGTATTTTAAAGTTATTATTAATTAAAAAATATTTTAATTTTAATTAAATCATTTGTAGGAGACATAAAATAAAATTAACGTTATGAGATGATTATATTACACTATTTGAAGAAATAATAAAAGATAATGTATCTACATATTCTACCATTAAGTTGCACAAAATCATAAAAGATAATGTATCTACAGATTCTACCATTAAGTTGCACAAAATCATAAAAGATAATGTACCTAAGGATCCCACCATTATATTGCAATATTCACAATCTAATGTTGTGAAAGAATTTCAAGGTAATTGTATTATTCTGTATTTAACATATTTTATTTAAATTAATTATATATATACAATTCATATTTAAATATAAAAAATATAAATGTATGTATTATAAGTAATATTTCTATTTTCACATCAAGATCAACAAAGATTTATGTTAATATTGACATATCACAGACTACTCATTTTATAGATTTATTTAGGTAATAAAATTATTTAAAATTTTCCTATTACAATAATTATTCATTATTCTTTACTTTTTCTCTTAACCAAATTTTTAATTATTCAGTATCACTTTATTGTAAGAATTTTAATAATGTGCATGTTGATGACAATGTTAATAATACAAGACAGGTTCTTCCTAAGTTAAAAAATTTTAAAAACATATATGAAATTTTGATTTTGGCAAAATCAAAAAGTGATATGATAAATATTATTTCTCTTATACTTTGTTCTTCTTATTTTATTTTTTAAATTAATTTTCAAAATAACGTAATTAGTTATATTGTAACTGTGAATGATATATTACTTAAAAATAGTTGATATTATATTTTTTGCCCCCATTTGCAAGAAGAAAGTTTCTTTAGCAGTCACAAATTTTAAATGTGAACGATGTTATAAAAATGTTGAGTATTCAATGACAAGGTAATTGAATTATAACACTATGTATTTTAATTTTTAAATTTTAATATTAAAATAAATTGAATTATATATTATTACCTTAATTTATATACATTACATGTTTCGTCTTAAGCTTGATGTTAAAGATTCTATTGATTTAACTATATTTATTTTATTTGATAAAGTTGTTGAACAATTAGCACAAGTAAAGTTAAAAGACCTTGTTACAACATTTGAAATTGTACGCAAATGTTTTAAGATCTAAATTTCTAAAAAATTTATTCAAATGATTGATTATATAAATAAAATATATTAAAATAAATAACTATTTTTATGTGATAATTTTTTTAAGATAATGATAAAGGGTTGAAGTTGTCTCCACAACTTTCAAATATTATACGCACTTCACATAGTTTTAAAATAAAAATAGTACTTATTTTAAAAATCGTAGAAGACAAAGCTTCACAGCAAATAAAATTTTGAAATGGTAGTGAAAATAATATAGAAGATTATATTGGAGTTTTATTATTTCCATTTATAATGTTTATAATATATGATGAATAAATTTTTTTCATTGTTTAATATTTACAGATTGAGAAGAAAAAAAGTTTAGACAATATAAATATAAAAATAAAAGAAAATAACTCAACAATAGGTTCTTCACATATATCTCAAAATGTGAGAACACTAAATCTACAAAAGAGAAAAGGAAATTAATGTATAATTTATAAATTTATAATATATTGTTGAAATTTCTTAATTAATACAGTAATATATATTTGATATTTTATTTTAGGTTGCAACTAAATGAAAACAAAATAAACAATACTAAACGAAAAATAACAATGAAAGATTTAGAAGATCTATCAATTGTATTACATTATTATATAAATACTTTTTAAATTTTATAGAATTTAAAAAGTAAAATTTTACCAAACATTTTCGTATGTTATAAAAATTTTATTATCTTATTATATATATCTCTCTTACTTTATTATTATATATATTATGTATTTACTTTATTTTTATCACAATATTTATTTATATTTTATATATAATTCATAAATTTTATATTATATCGAATATAAAGATTAATTTTTGTATTCAATAAAATTATTATTCTCTTTTAGTTTTTATTTAAATTTTAATTAAAATTTTTAAATATATAAAATATATTTATCATATTTTTTTATGTAATTATATTAGATATTATTTAATATAATAAAATTTTATTATTATACATTTTTATATTTCAACTATAGTTTTTTGTTTATTTTAAAATAAAATAATTTAATAAAAATATAAATAAATTTGTGTAACACACAAATATATTTCTTAATTTATAATTAAATTATTATTATTAAGATTTATAATTATTAAAATTATATATAAATTAATTTTAACTGTTATATTTATTTTTTTATATAATTTATTTTTAAAAATAATTAAATTTTTATTTAATATTTTTTTATTTTCTGTCACATTAAGAATAATTTTTTTATATTTAAATTATAAATATTTAAAAACTAAATTAAATAATAAAAATGTAAATATATTTATGCAAATCTATACAATGCAAGAGTATATTTATTAGTTTAGGGTTTAGGAGACATTAACCACAAAAGTTACTTAAAAAAAACATAAATTCAAATTTGAATTCAGATGGTCGAAGATACCGTGAGCAGACGAGCAGTCATGCCAGTATCCTACAGCCATTTTGAGGTAATTTCAAATAATTTTTTTTAATTTATATTATAATAAATGATTAATTATAATTATTAAATTTCCATAATTTATTTGAAATAGGTTGAAAAAAATTTAGAATTTTGTCTTGTAGAGTTTAGTTATCTTCAAAGAAAAGTTAGTAATATTTATTAATGCATTTATTACCAAATTTATATTAATTAATTCATTTATTAATGAAGCTTTAGTTTATTCATTATATATATAATAAAAAAAAATAAAAATAATAAAAACATTTATACTTCTTTAAATTAATTCATTAATAAATACTACTAATTTAATATTTTTAATATATTTATTATTAAATTTGTATCAATCAATACAAAATAATTATCAAAACTATATATTAATTTCTACAACAACTACGTAACACTAAAATGCAAATTAATCATACTAAATAATGATAAAATAATAATAAATTACACAAATAATAAAAATAATTATTTAAATTTTTAGTAATATTTTTTTTACGAAACTCACTTAAATGGCTCGGTGTTTTCTTTTACTACGAACAGTTTAAATACAAATTTTTTTTTTAAAAATAATAAGTTCGCCTCATGAAACTTGCTAGAATTTAGGTACATGTCATTATATTATTCCAAAGTTTTTTTTTTTAAAAAAAATAACTTTATTAATTTATTTTTAAAATATATTAAAAAATAAATAAGGTCCGATTTTCCTCATTGAAGATTGAACCTTAAAGAGCAATGTGAATCTGACTCTCCAGGACTTTGTTGGGATCTGGATGCTAAAACAAAAATATAAATGCTCATATGCACAGAGCAAACTTACTCCATCTTCTTTCACCTCCCCAAACATCCTTATCTCAATGCAAGACTCAATTCCGGTTCCGCCAACCATCTCCGGCCACGTGGTGGCTGTCCCACACCCAGGTAGAGGCCACATCAACCCCATGATGAACCTCTGCAAGCTGCTGCTTTCCAAGAACACCAACATCCTCATAACCTTTGTGGTCACCGAGGAATGGCTCGGCCTCATCGGTTCCGACTCTAAACCCGACAACTTCAGATTTGCCTCAATCTCCAACGTTATTCCCTCTGAACATGATCGAGCCAACGACTACGTCACCTTCTTTGAAGCCGTTATGACCAACATGGAAGCTCCTTTTGACCACCTACTTCACCGCCTTGATCCGCCACCAACAATTGTAATCCACGACACTTACCTCTTCTGGGGGGTTTGCGTTGCCAACCGAAGAAACATTCCTGTGGCGTCGTTTTTCCCGTGCTCAAATACTACCATCTTCTGGAGCAAAACGGTTACTACCCAGTAAAAGTGTTAGGTCAGTTACCTTTTTAGGTTTTTTTTTTTCAATGAAAGAAGTAATTATAAAATTATAAAAATACAAGAAAATTTTAAAAATTACTATTTAGATATTTTTAAATATTTTATTATTATTTTAAAATTTATTATTGACAATTTTGATACTTTATATTTTTTAGTTTTTTTATTTTTAAATTTTTATACTCACAATACGGCAATTTTTACACTTTATATTTTTATAATTTTTTATGTTGGAATACATTGTTTTTAAATATTATATATTAAAAATAATTTATCTTTTTTTTTTCACAAATGTAGGTTCAGTTACTTGTTTGTTTATTAGTGTGTATTATGAATTAAAATTATATTTTAATAAATTGCAATAAAATTAATCATTTTTATTAACATAAAAGTTTATTCTTAATTAATTAACTTTTTTTTTTCTTTTCTCTACCACACCCATGGAAAGGAATTTTAAGGTAAAAGAAATTTTAAGCTTAACCTACTTTTTTAATATCTTAAAATTTATTAAAATTTATTAAAATACAAGATAAAAATATTAAATTAAAAATAAAAAAGTAAAATTTTTATAATTTTTTCATTTTAATAAATTTTTATAATTTTTAATAATTTTAATGAATAATTAAAAATGTGTGAGAAAGAATAATAATATATTTTCTTAAGCAGCGCTGTTTGATAGCTTCACTAGGCAATCTTTTACGGAAATTAAACCTGAACATCTAGTAATAATGAACAATGTTTACATTAGAATGTTAATTGTGATATTTGAAAAAAGTTATTTAAATTTCAAATATTTACAACAGAAGAAGGTGAGAAACGCGTGGATTATATTCCGAGGAACTCGTCAATTCGTCTTGCAGATTTTCCACTTATAGATGAAAGCTGGGGCACCCGTAAACTGTTGCAATTGGTCCTAAATATTGTACCATGGGTGCAGAAAACGCAATACCTATTACTCCCTACCATATGTGAGCTTGAACCTCGAGCCATTGATGCTATGAAACAAGAGTTATCGATACCCATTTACACTATTGGTCCTCTCATACCTTGTTTTGGTGATGGTCACGCTGGTTCTGTCGACAACAAACATTCTGATCATGGTTACTTCCAATGGCTTGATAATCAACCCTATGGCTCTGTGTTATACGTCTCACAAGGGAGTTTTCTTTCGGTTTCCAATGCACAAATTGATGAGATCGCAGCTGGTTTGCGCGAGAGTGGTGTTCGGTTTTTGTGGATAGCGCGTGGGGAGACTCCAAGGTTGAAAGAGTTGTGTGGGGATAAGGGACTAGTTTGGCCATGGTGTGACCAACTGAGGGTGTTACAGCATCCTGCTATAGGAGGGTTTTGGTCTCACTGTGGGTGGAATTCCACCAGAGAAGGTGTTTTTTGTGGTGTTCCTTTTCTTGCATTTCCAATATTTATGGACCAACCTCTAGATTGTAAATTGATAGTGGAAGATTGGAAGGTGGGGTGGAGGGTGAAGACACAAGTTGAAGTTAAACAAGACACTTCGATTAGAAAACATGAAATTTCGTGGATTTAGACAGTGATGAAGGGAGCGATATGAGGAAAAGAGCCAGGGAGCTTCAGCTGCTATGTCAGCGTGCAATTGCAAGTGGTGGATCAACAGATTCTGATATCAGTGCTTTTCTTCGCCATATAGGTGCCAAGCCAGAGTGAGACTATTGGTTTTGTTGAACAATCCTCTAATTTCTTTTCATAGTCTCCAACTAGAGTGCTGGATCCATTATCTAAAATTAAGATCATAAAAGCCTAGAATTTATATTTATCATGTCTTGTATGGTTTTGCACCATAAATATGATTAGATAGCGGATTTGTAATATCATTCTAAGTTTCTTACCGTGCAGACCATGAATGTCCATTAAATCATAAATATGGTGTTGGGATAGCTTGCCTAGGATAGTCTTGATGTATTATGCCAACTTTCTGCCTTCCCCTGAAGACTATTTTCACACAGTGATCTGCAATGCTGAGGAGTTTCCTAACACTACAGTGAACCATGAATTAGGGGAAGGGAAGGGGGTGTGATGCGGCCAAGGGGAAGGAGATATAAGTTTAAAGACTTCTCTAAATATATCTATAAAATATTATAAAAGCAAATTACATGTACTCACTGTTAAATTCACATTCTGAGAGTTAATTCAGTATTTAATAGAATCAACTATAAATACTAAATTTTAATCTTTTAACTTAAATTAAATAATAATAAAAAATTTTATAAATATTTATAGTAGAATGTGTGATATTTATTGAGACTAATTACATATTTAAATTATATATATATAGATGTGCTTGACAAAATTAATAAATAAATTAATGAAAATTTTACTCAAAATATATATAAGTATAAATTTTTATTTTAAATTCAAATTTTAAAAATATATAAATAAAATATAATTAAATTAATTTTTAACTTAATTGTAAAATACTTTTTCACGTAAAATAATCATAAAACAAAGTTAAACAACACTTGTCGATGAAATTGATAAATAAAGAAAACATTACCTAATATTCCTTATATATTAAATATTTAATCATTTCTATTTATTGTCTAGCGTCCAGTGTTGACATATAAGTTTAAATTATACGATTTATTTTGTAACATGCTCCATACGAGGAGAGTTGAATTCCTTATTCCATTTATTATACGTGGTTGCAAAGAAAAAAATTTAAATAAAAAATAGTAATAACTTTGTTGGATTTTTATCCTTTTATAGATAAATACTACTCAATTTATATATTTTATATTGATTGTATAAATTTTTATTATATCTTTTTACATATTTTATAAAATAAATTTTTCAGATTATACATCATTTTAAAATATTAAAAAAAATTGTTTAATAATTTAGAAAAAATTTAAAATAAAAAATTAAAAGCATTTAATTATTTATAAATAGTCAAAATTAATTGTTAGAGACTCTTAAAAAGAAGTTGATGTCATGAAAGCATAAATATTTATCGATTAGAGACATAGTGACTTTAATTAATATCGTTCTTAATTCTATGTCATTACACTCGTTATCCTTTTTTAAGGCACTGAAGTCGGTGATAAAAGATATGGTCACTATCCAGTAGAATTTTTTATGGAAGAGTGTTAAGAATGAATCTAAAATTCCTTAGGTGAAAACAGTTTGTAAACCGCTAAAGAATGATAGTTGGGACATTAAGAATGTACAGTAGTTTAACTGGGCACTTCTTGGTAAATAGTTATGATGAGATGTTAATTGTTTTAGTTTATTACAGGTACGGGTGTTAGAAGCTAGATATGGCAGATTAACTTCTTCTATTCAACGTTCATCAGTTCACAACAGATATTCTTTGTTGTGGCGTGATTTGCTGGAGGTTATTTATCAAGAGAATTCATGGCTGGATGAAAAGTTAGATAGGAGTGTAGGTAAAGGGTTGCACACACTTTTTTGGAGAGATAAGTAGGTAGGCAGGTGCGATTATGTGAGGCATTTCTACAATTGTTTGTGGTAGCGAATAATGTTGAATCTTGTGTATTGGAGAATGATTTTCATAATAACACTAGGTGGATTTGGGATTTTAGTTGGTGAAGAGAACTCTTTCAACATGAGATCTCAAGCTTTAATATTTTGTTAGAGCTTGAGAATGGAGTTTCTATTAAGGTGCTACAAGAAGATAAATAGATATGAAGGACGGATTCTTAAGGTTGTTATTCAGTGCAATATGCATATTCATGACTGTTTAAATTTTTTGGTAGTCCTAATAGTGTAGATCAGTGCAAAGGCTATAGAGGAAAGGTCTCTCTTAAGTGCCTAATATTTTCTTGGCAATTGTTGTTGAATGCACTTCTTTGTAAAGGTTTGGTGATTGATTGTTGATGATATAACTTGTTGCTTCTGTCATAGTTTGGAGAAAATTACAAGTCATTTATTTTTAACGTGCTCAGTTTCATATCAAATTTGGTATTTTACTGCGTGTTGACTTGGATTCTCACTAGTTTTGTCTTTAGATTTATCGACTCACTTGCTTTCTTGAGTTGATGTTGGTTATAGTAAAAAAAAATGGATATGTTTATTAATTGTTTGGATAAGTACATTGTGGTCTTTGTGTTTACATAGAAATAGAATAGTATTTTCAAATGGTATTTTGGATGAGAGAGAAATCTTAGAGTCTATTATTTTGAGGTCCTGGAGATAACTATCACTTATCAGTAAGGGAAAAACTATTTTGTTAGTTAATTGATATTTGAACTCACAAAATTATATTTGTCTTAATTTTACATAAGTATGTCTTTGTTTTTTATTTTTTTGAGTAAGTATTAATTTGTTCTGTGTATATGAATTTTGAGTTCTTCTTAAATTCTTTTTAATAATATATATTTTATTTATATAAAATATTAATTATAAAATTAAATAATTATTAAAAATATTGTAAATTTGTATTTTAATTTTATTTATTAAAAAATAAATAATTAATAATGTTCTACTTTTATGGGGAAAAAATTATTATTCCGTGCAGTAAAACCCATGGAAAGCTTAAGGAATTTATTTATTCTCCGAATATTTAGATGGGACCGGGGAGGGGGAGCCAATGAAAATTCTGACATGGTTAGAGGGGCTTTGCCAATAATTGTGAGGGTTTGCAGTTTCATTCAGGTGCTCAAGATTTCAAGGGAACGCAGTCTTCAAAATCCAAACAAACTCGAGCAGTTTCCAAGAAGTTTCCCTTCTCCATTCAAGCCCCACCACCTCATTTCTATTGCATTTGCATTTCATCACTTTTCACTACCTTCAACCAAGCAAATATCCATCCCCAGCCAAATCAAAGGGGAAAAAAAAATTAATAAAACAGAAATAATAATAATTGATAAAACTTCGAGGGCGGAGCGTGAACTCCACTCTCTTATCTCTGTCCTCATGGGTGGAATCGTGTCTACTACTCCTCCGTCCCACAAGTTTCCGTTGTCGACCGTGGAAACTAGTCAGTATCTTCGGCCATCGAAACTTCTATTAAATGTGACTGTGGAGAACAGCTTGGGCGCAATTCAGGTGCTCATGTCGCCTGAAGACACCGTCGCCGATTTGGTAAAGGCCGCATTGCTAATTTACGATAAGGATAAAAGGAGGCCACTCTTGAAGGACACTGATCCGAAGTGCTACCACCTTCACTATTCCCCTTACACCCTTCAAAGTAATAATCTCCTTAATCCATCTTTCCCCTTAATTTCTCTTTTCTTTTGTCACATATTTCATATATATAAAATTTCTTCCACCCTAATGGTTCAACGTATAATGTGTGTATAACTTATGCAACAATCAGTTGCCTATGTAATGTCTTTATTTCTCAGCTTTATTTGTGAATTTTTCCCATGAACGATAGCTATTACTAAGGTGCAGGTTTGAAGCCAAATGAGAAATTGAAGAACTTGGGATCAAGGAATTTCTTTCTCTGCTCGAAGCCTCCCACTTCCTTTGGTTTTATTTGAGGATGGTGTTCCCCGATGCAGTCCTGCTAGAAGATCAGGGCTATGCCGAGAGCATCCCTGCCACTTTCTGATGAACGAAATTCTTTGCTGTTTGAATGTACATTTTCCAATGGATTTGATTGCCTTGTTGCATATACAATTTAATGGAAATACGTATGTATACACCAAGGTAATCACATGCCAATATTTGCAACTCAAGAAATTGTGGACGAAATTTAAGTCTCAACGTTTCTCTGTTATTTTCCATGGTTTATAGTCTTTGGATATTGTATTACTGTATATGCTAAAACGCATCCTGAATTTGGTCAAATTTCCTATGTATCTGAAGTGCATTGAAACTAGATGCGACATTGACTAAATAAAGTTAATTACCACTCACTAATATTATGGGTATCGAGTTCGTTGCTCTTTCAATACCATTTGTTATATATCAATTACTTATCATTAAGCTAAAGGATATAACTAATGATAAATATTCCGACTAATATTATTTATCTTTTAAATAGTGTACATGTCTTTTAAAAAATTAATGACACGAATTATTATGGTAAATAATTTTTTACATAAAAATATCCTTATTAAAAGAGTTAGAATGTAGTTATGAACTATTTTAGGTATTTAAGTGATATACCAATAATTGATGTATTGTTAGACAAAATAATTAGTATTTTTTGATTTTGTTAAAATGATAAATAGTTTAAGACAGGATAAAAGGCTCAGATAGAATATCGTATGAGATAAAAGAAGTACATTTTTTCTTAAAATTTCTCCCCCAGCAAAATTCAGTTTAAAGGTATGCACTTCTTACAAATATCATCAATTGAAAATTAAAAATGTTAAGCTAATCAAATTCTAATGATTGTCACCAAAGAAAGTGGATCAACAATGTAAAATACTTGCAAAGTTTTCAATGCTCAAAAAGCACGAGTCCAGTTTAAAAAATATTACAGCAACTCCAATCGAAGTAGTTTAAGCTACATTTACTGTTAAGAAATAATTTATTTTCCAATTGGCAGTATTGGAGATGACTCACATGTAAGCAAAAGATTTTTAATTAGATAAGCAACGGTTATGTATTAGTAAAACCGAGACAACTTGCGGGATAAATAAATACATATTAGTGAGATATAAATATTTAAATTAGTACGTGAGATTTATTAGATGGAATTGGTCATTGGAAATAAGAGTTGTTTAAATTAGATAAAATAAAAAGATTTAATATATTAAGATGGAGTCTATATATAAAATAATAAAACAAATAATTAAATTTGTTATATTGCATCATTAAAGATACTTTTCAATTATACGCATATACATTGTATGAACCTTCTAAATTTCATGTTGATAGTAATAAGTTTTTAAATAATAAATAATTAAAATGCTTCAAAGTTAACAAAAAGTAAAGTTAATGTTATTTGTTCACAATATATATTTGAATTTATATACACATTGTTTTTTTAGTAAAAATACTAGAGTCCCAGAATGGTCAATGAGCAATGTTATACAACCATCAATCCCCGAAAAATGAGAGGTTGTCTGTGGCTATCCGTTAGCGGTGTTGCGTGAAGGAACATGGCGTAGAAATATAGAGACAGAGGAAGGGGAAGGTGCGCACTTCGCACGTGCTGGAGACAGGCTCCAGCTAACGTGCGCATTTCCTTGGAAAAGAGGGAAGAGGAAGAGCATGGGCGATCTATTTGCGTGGCTCATCTCCTTCTTCCTTCTCATTGCACTACTTGTCCTCGTCACTTACCAGGTTTTTCTTTTATCTTTATTAATATGACGTTGCAGAGTAGAGGAGGTCAATTTGAGTCTCTACAAATATATATTTATTGCAAATTTTGTTCGAAGTTATGAGATGCGATATATGAATATATAAATGAATAAGTTGCATGTGATGTTATTTATTCTACATGAATTCTGGAAAACGGGGGAGAATACCTATTGTTCTTGTGCTTATTCGTTCACATGTGTTCTTCACCTTATTTTTTTATTTAGGAATTATATTTATCCTTATGCTGATATTTATTATTCTGTGCTTTTTTTTTATTCTGCTTCAGAGCTTTGTGTCGGTGGTTAATTGTTCTACTTGTGAACAATACTTCCAAATCATGTTTTGTGTATTTTTTAAGGAGTGTTATGATGAACATGTTGCGTTTGGTGGTATCAATTGTCCTCTAACATGTCGTGGCTTGTTTTGACATTTGTTGCAGCTAATGTGCCTGGCAGACCTACAATTTGATTATATAAATCCTTATGATTCCTCAGTTCGAATAAATAAGGTGGTTTTGCCTGAATTTATTACGCAAGGTGTCCTATGCTGCTTTTACCTTGTTACAAGACATTGGATTATGGCACTCGTTTGTGCTCCCTATCTCTACTACAATGTTCGGTTGTAAGTTTAAAGCAAATTTACGAATAATTTAAGCAAGTTTGTTGTTTTTAATATGGAATGGAAAATTCTTCAATATTTTCTTTTTAAGAAATCTTTAAGTGGTTTGCTCTTCAATTTGAGAGTGGGAAGATAGTTTGAGTTTGAAACTTCAATTTGAGATTTCACTTTGCCTTATTGAAATCTTGTTTGATTTTTCCTCTACTTGGCTTAGTTTGTATTCGTTTGATTTACACCGTATATAAGCTTGGTTAACTGTATGGAACTTTATTTTCCCCTGTATGGTTTTGGTTGACTTGGTTTGGTTTACACCATTTATATATAGTTTGGTTAGCTGTGAGTAGCTGCTGGTCAAACCAAACAATATATATACATGAACTTATGCAATCATTTTTGCGTTGATTTGTATCAAGTTGAAACCTTGGAAAGTTTGAGTCAAATAGTTTTTTGTTTATATTACTCACAGCTACTCTATTATATCCTTTCCAGTTTGTCATCAGTTGTCCATTGCGTGGTAGATGGTTTCTTACCAGTTAGAGGATCAAAGAAAATTCGAAAATATTGCTTGATATCTTAATGTACTGGAACGTGCTTTATTGGTCATGAAACGCATATTTTATTCCTTTGATCAGGTACAGACGAAGAAGGCATTTGATTGATGTTACTGAGATATTCAACCTGGTCTCTTGTGAAAAGAAGCAACGGCTTGTCAAACTCTTCTATCTTGTTTTTACCCTTTTCCTCTCCGTATTTTGGTACAATCAATTTGAAAAGGCTTAATTGTCTGTCAATTTTATGGATTTCATTAAAATGAATTTTTTATTCTTAAATGTTCATCTTGCTGCAGGATGATCTACTCATCAATGAATCAATAATTGCAGTTGATTGCGTGTATAGTGCTGCAAACTCCCAGATGTGTCTCGTAGAGAACTGTTAATTACTTCTCATATGCAATGCTATCATGATTAACATGTACTTCAGGGTTCAGTTACTAGCTTGTTTTTATTGTTATAAAAAGTGGTACAATATAACTTTTTCTTTACATTTTTTAGGTGAAGAAAAATTCAAGGGACGGGTTGTCTGTTGAAGGAAGATTGAATCAGTGTTGTTCTTGCAATTCATGTTCATTCTCAGAATAAAAAATCGAAGTACGTTCCTGCTTTTCTCTATCTTTGGGTATCAAACTTCATAGAAAAGAGACTAGAAACATGATTGAACCTTCCTTGTTTTTGGTTGATGCTGGCATAGCGCTATGTTGGGTCAGGGGAAAGCTGTGCACAAGAGTCTGTTCCGGGGGTTCGGTACATCATCGAACAAATAAACTGATGCAAGTAATAAAATCAACATTTTATTTAAAAATATTTAAGTTGATCTAAACTCTACGCGGAAGAAGTAAAAGCTACTTTCCTTGTTTAGATTTGTTATGTAATGGAAGAACGTGATTTATCTATTCCTGTCCACAGTTCACAATTTTATTTCGGTAAAACACCTTTTTGTGTAAGATATATTCTTCTGGGGACATATTCAATTCTTTATTCATCATACATTACAATACAAGTAAAATATTCTAATATAAGGTTTAATTTACGACTTAAACCACGCCTGATGATTATTAGAGTTAAAATTTAAGTTGTTTACCTTCTTATTTGTCATTGTGGCCCAGTTTAAAAACTTTAAAACAACTGTAAAAGTCACATTTTCCTTCCACTATCCTCAGCCTTTTCTTTAGGCCTTTATCCAAACATAATAATACAAATGTGTGTTTTGGTACATAAAGAATATTTTTGCCTGAAATTTTATTTTATGTAAACATTAAACAAAACTATAATTATGTGTAAAAGAAACATGACGAATGCATTGTGTTGGACAGGTTTATTTTTGGATGTCAATCATCTCATTTTCGAGCAGAGAAGAAGTAAGTGCAAAGATTTTTTAGGTCCATGTAAGTGCAAAGAAGATAGATTATTTTGATGGAAAGGGCAGTCGTTTTACTTTGGCACTTGTTGAAAATAAAATAGAAGGCTTTATTTGTTACCCTCATTACTGAAAGGTTTGCACCTTTTGTATAGACTTTTTTTTTTTTTTTTTCATTCAACACGATCTTTTTTTTGTAAATTTTGGAAATAAAATTTTGAAAGGTATTGATCACCTTGATTCTGAAAGAGTGGTGCAAAAAGAAAGTCTTACTATAAACGGACAACCAAAACCCTCACACGAAATACATGGACTGGAACATATTATGCATATAGGCCAAGCCCAATAGAGTTCATGCAGTTCAATTTTAATTGTAGACTAAAAGAAATAAACTATCTATTATATTTCTTCACTTTATACTGCTCATATTAGATCCAGAAAACAATATTACTCATTTTCAACGTTGAACCCAAAATTCCATTCCCTGGCCCATCGGCCGAACGGACAAACAAATTTATTGTTTATACTTTTGTATTTAGCATTAAAAAATCTCAATATTAAATCAGATTTGATTGCGAAGCATTTTAAATCAAATCGTATAAAAGGATAATTCTATCAAATGCTCATCTAAACTAGTTCTTGAAAAAAAAAATATTAATACGTTAGGTCACGAATTGAGGAATTAAAATAAAAGTTGAATATAATATTTTGAAAATTAAAAGATCAACTACTTCATTTATCTATACTTAAAATAAATTAAAAATGTCATTTTTTTTTTCTTAATGCGTGTATATCTTATAAAAAATAGATAGATAATTATACTTACAGGCGGAGCACCACATGATTCAGTTCCTATCTTATCTGAAAGAACCAAAACATAACACTAATTAAAAAATAGAACACGTGAAACTATGACAAAGGCTAACTTTAGCATCTTGAGAAAATAAAATGAAAATATTTTCTGGGAGTGTTCTTTTTAAAAACCCTTATTTGCCGTACTAAGTAACCGATGGAAATCGGAAGACATAATAATAGTAATAATAATAATAACAACAATAACAGATTCCAAGCTTCCAACAATAAAATTCCACACACATAACATAGCATGCAATAAAGTTTGGGTCGGCAAGAAAATCCCTAAACAACAAAGAAGATGCTAACGTTGGCATCTATAAATTTCATCCCACAAGTTCTCTTTTTCCATGGGAGGAAACAGAAACCCTAAGCCACACCTGTTTATACATTTTGTGGTTAGAAAAAGTAAAGATTGTTTAATTGACACAGTTGATAGATATACTGGATAGGGCTATATTCGGTCTTCCCTATAGAAAAAGGTAACTGAGTACCTTTTCGGTCTAATATAACTGAATACCCTTTGTCAGATTAAAAGATAATTAATCTAATTAAGAATAATAATCAGAATATTATCTACTTTAATTAAAGGACCAAAACCAAGGCTGACTTAACAAGCTCATTAGTCCATAACAATGCCTATAAAAGGAAGGTAGGAAGTACAGATAAATGGTGAAATTTTTAATATAAAATAACATTTATTACTCAGAACCGAATCCTGACTTCAGTATCGGAGTGCCTTTGCAGTTACCCTCCCCACGTCAAGTAACGTCAGCAAGATACAGAAAGACGTCACCCTATCCAAGCAGAGACTTGAAGACTAGTGTTTCCCTAGCAAGAACAATAGATAATTAGATCTCTTAAGTATGCTGTAGGGTGAGGGTTACCTTTACTGCACACTCCAAAAAAATAACATTTGCATCGTCCATTCATATCCTAATAGTTGGTAATTTTGCATTTAACGACTTAAGTCTTATATGCGAGATTAATATGTCTTTTTGGTCTTTGGCTTTGAAGTAGACATGATTCCTTGCCTTAAAATCCCCTCAACCAAAAAAGGAAAAAAATAAGAAAGCAAAGAGAAATTTATTTTCATTCACTTAAGTTTGTATTCTCCAAATCCAAGGAGTTCCTCTGTTTCCGTTTACAACTTTTACTGTTCATTATAATTAAATTCTCTTGGTTTCATACAACGGCAGACATTTAGGGGTTAGATTCTTGCTTGAAGCATCAATTGAAGTTATTTCATTTCACAAACAATTAAATTTAGGATTTTCTTACCCTCAATTTTAAGAGTTGAGTTTGAGTATTTATAAACATAAAATTTTTATAAAAATATTTTTTATTTATTGTATTAAAATTATGAAAATATAATAATTTTTTTAAATAAAATTTTATTATTATTAATCGTTTATTATTCATTCTAATAACTGATGTTATCTTAAAATTAACATAAAAAATATATAACACATTTTCACTTTACTTTTTTTATCAATTTTTTTAACTATTTATTTTTTTAAAATAATTAATAATAAAGAGTTTCTTGATAACCTTTCTCATTTAACATTAGAGTCAGACACAAGCTAGTATGCCACTTGGTTTGTAAAGTTTAATGTAGAAGCATTATTCGAAACCTGAAAATGTGAGAGCCAAACTTATTTGTGCAACTTGGTGAGTTGTGGTTATCATTAATTATTATATAATATTAGATCAAGCCATTGATTTATTAAGAAAAATGACATCTGTTCCTAATTGTACCAGATAGGAAACTGCTTGGTCATACATATAGGAAAAGAAAACTGAGTACCTATTCGGTCCTGTTTGGATGAATACCTTTTGTTAGGATTAAAAGGTAATTAATCCAATTAAGGGTAATAATCAGAATATTATCTACTTTAATTAAAGGGCCAAAACCAAGGCTGACTCAGCAAGCCCATTAGCCTATAACAATGCCTATAAAAGGAAGGTAGAAAGTACAGGTAAAGGGTTGACTTTTCATTATTAAATAACATTTATTGCTCAGAACTGAATCCTGACTTCAACATCGAAGTGTCTTTTGCAGGTACTCTTCCCACGTCAACGACAGTTAGAAGGACGTCATCGTTCCAAAATAGAGACCTGGAGACTAGTGTTTCCTTAGCAGGAACATTTTGGCGCCCACCGTGGGGCACAATTTGCCTCATTTTTAAAAAGTAAACATTGTACTTACAAGAAGCCAGCAAGACAGACAGACTCAGCAAGGCGGAACCTCTCAGCAGCAAGAGGATACTACACCTAATCAGCCTATTCCCAAAGTTTTAATGGAGGGAGGTGGTGACGAAAGCTTCTTTGCAGTGTTGAGACAACTCAAAGCAAAGATAATGGAAATGAAGAAGAAGAGGGAGAAGGATGCTCTTGAGATTTCAGCTTTGAGAAGGGAAAACGCTAATTTAAGGGAAGAGATAAGAACCCACATACCTTGTCAAACTACACCCCTCGCCCAAGAGCATGGGGAGTCCTCGGCATTACAAGAGAAGCCAAGATTGGTACAACAATTTGAAATCTAAAATGACTGAGATGATGTGGTGAGCCGAAGCCCGTTTGCTCACCATATCTTGGATGCCAAGTTACCAGACAACTAGAGAGGCCTAACAATAGAAAAGTATGATGGCACATCCGACCTTGGGAAACATTTAGATGTTTTCACAACTCAGGTCGGTCTGTACACAGAAAGCGATTCCTTATGGTGCAGAATTTTCCCCATCTCACTTCAAGGACTAGCCCTAAGTTGGTTCACCCGACTCCCCCTTCATCCATTGACTCTTTTGCAACTCTCACAAGACGGTTCAATTTACAGTTCGCCACAAGCCGACCACACCCGCTGACATCCCTAGCACTAGTCAACATTCATCAGGAAAAGGAAGAATCACTAAGAGCATTCATGGAACGCTTTAGCAAAGTGACCCTTTCAATTCATAACCTGGAACTAGTCGTGGCTATACACCACCTCATAACGGCCCTTAAGGCAAGGCTTTTCGTTAATAGCATATGTAAAAAACCACCCATGAACTTAGATGAGCTTCGGAATCGGACTGCCAAGTACATGCAAATGCAGGAACTAGCTAAATATCGGAATCAAGTCCGAATAGACCAAGGGTCTAATTTTAAAGAAGCAGACAAGAGAGAGTCTTTAAAGCCTCGATAAGAGACTAAAGCCAAGAGAAATGATGTTGAGAGACCCCCTAGAGGTCCAAAATATCCTGCATATACTACTCTCAACACCAACCGATCTAGAGTACTTAACCAAGCTCTAGCAACTAAAATATTGAGTATGCCAAGGTGTGCTAATACCCCTCTCAGGCAGACAAAAGCAAATCTTGCCGATATCACCTCAATAGGGGCCATACCACAGAAGAATGCACGACTTTGAAAGATAAAATCGAAGATTTGATTAAGGAAGGACATCTTCGAGGATTTGTACAAACAAATCCCACTGGTTGTGCTGAAAGAAGTAGAGATCGATACCCCCAATCCTCAAGAAGATATGAGGATAAGTAGCCTGAGTGACAGCGGAGCCAGTCAAGAGAGCCTCCTGTGAAACGATATGATGAGCGAGAAAAATACCTGAAGAGGGTTATTAACACCATAATCGGTGGGTTTGCAGGTGGAGGACCCACTCATTCCGCTAGAAAGAGACATCTAAGGCAAGTTCGCTCTGTTAACAACGTTTCATTGGGTAGCAGAATCCAAATCCTACCCATCACGTTCACAAATGATGACTTTCAAGGAGTAGATCCGGTACAAGATGATCTCATGGTTATCAGTGTGGACATTCTCAATTGTACTGTCAGAAAGAAATTAATTGACCAAGGGAGTTCGGCCGATATCCTCTAGTACATTCAAACAATTGGGCATAACAGAAGAAGAGCTTAGAAAATATCATGAACCGCTGGTTGGCTTCTCTGGAGAGCGGGTAGAAACCCATGGATGTTTTTATCTATACACGTCATTCAGGTCTGAACATGAAGGAAAACGCATTAAGATTACATACCTGGTAGTACATGCGAATACCTCCTACAATATACTGCTCGGCAGACCATCTCTCAATAGATTGAAAGCTATAGTGTCTACTCCTCACCTGGCCATGAAGTTTTCCTCTGAACGGTGCCGAATTGTCACAGTTCATGCTGACCAGAAGACAGCTAGAGAATGCTACTTCACAAGCCTGCGTCTCAAGTCACTCCATGAATACATACGGGATGCTAATATTATAGCTCATCAGTCTGCAGAGGACTATGAAATTAAACTGGATCCTAGGGTTGATGAAGGGTGTCGGGTAGAACCCAATGAAAATAAGCAACCTTTCCAGCTTGGTAGGAAACTTGAGCAGGTCACTTATTTGGGAGTCTTTCTATCTGCACAAGACAGGCAAGACCTTCAGAAAATATTGCAGCATAACGTCGATCTATTTGCCTGGTCGGCTTTTGATATGCCAGACATTGACCCTGCGTTTCTCTGTCATCACCTATCGGTTTATAAAAAGGCCAGGCCGATAATATAGAAGAAAAGGAAGATTGGAGGTTACAGAGCAAAGGCGGTAAAGGAGGAAACTGATAAACTATTACAGGTTGGCTTCATCCAAGAAGTTAGATATTTCACTTGGTTGGCCAATGTAGTTATGCTTAAAAAGGCGAACAGAAAATGGCGGATGTGTACAGACTTCACTGACCTTAACAAGGTGTGTCCAAAAGACACGTACCCCCTTCCAAACATCGATACCTTGGTGGATGGTGCAGCCGATCATAAGGTACTTAATTTTTTAGACGCATACTCGGGGTATAATTAGATATGAATGTATCCTCCAGATGAAGAAAAAACAGCATTTATCACAGCTTCGGAAAATTTCTGTTACTGGGTAATGCCTTTCGGTCTTAAAAATGCAGGGGCAACGTATTAGAGGCTTATGAACAAAATTTTTGATAAACAAGTCAGGAAATGCATGGAGATATACGTCGATTACATGGTAGTCAAATCTGTGGCATTAGAACAACATCTTACTCATTTAAAAGAAGTATTCGGTGAAGCTCGGCGACATAGGATGCAGTTTAATCCAGAAAAATGCACATTTGGAGTAGCCAACGGCAAATTTTTAGGCTTCATGCTATCGGTGAGGGGATTCAGGCGAACCCTGATAAGTGTCAAGCTATCATCGACGTGACAAGTCCTCATAACGTCAAAGAGGTCCAGAGACTTGCTGGGCGGATTGCGAGGCGACCTTCCTCCAGTATAAAACTATGTTAGCAGCACCGCTTGTGTTGACAAAATCAAAACCTAACAAAGATATGATTATCTATTTAGTCGTGTCAAATAGTGCCATTAGTTCGGTCTTATTGCAAGAGATACCTGAACCAGCCCAGTGTATTTCACCAGTTGAACACTCCAAAGTTCCGAAACCCACTATCAGCTGATGGAAAAAGTGGTGCTAGCTCTATTCCATACAGCTCGACGATTAAGGCTGTAACAGCTCGGCAACTTATTCGGGACTGACGACTGTCCCACAAATCAACACGAGACTTTTCAGTATGCTTTGTCCTCACTCGCACACTTCCCGGAAACTTTTCAAAAGGTCACCCATCCCATAATTGCTCCAAGTTAAGCATGCTTAACTTTGGAGTTCTTAAGTGATAGGCCACCAAAAAGTAAATGCATTTTGTTGGTATAGGTAGTCCTAATAAATTCTTTTAAGCTATCCTTAACTGTATACACAATCTCTGGATCTCCCTCTTATTCTGATATAAGTTTGATTCATTCACGTGCCCTTTACCGCCGAAAGCCTGCCAGGTAGCTGCTCCTTGTCCGTGCCATATTGCATTGGCGATCACTCCCCACCCTTGCCTAGCGCCTGAGTGTCACATGCCCACCAACTTCCGCGTGGCTTGTCCTCGAACGACACCGTACTGGGAGAGAGGCCTGCTCTGATACCAAAATTGTAACACCTTAAATTTAATTTCTATAAATAAGAAATTTTACAAATTTTTGAGATAATAAAATTTCTATTTTTAATTCAAGTTTCATTAACCATTTCAAATAAAGGAAAAAGTCAAAAATTATATCAAACAGTTGCTATAAGACTTATTCAAATACAACAGTTTTCTAAAATAATATCCTAAGTCTTATAGCAGTTCCATCCACCCCTTCACTGAGTAAAGTGTTGATCATCTTGATTACCTGAAAAATGAATGTAAAGGTGAGTACTCTACACTACCTAAAAACACACAATTAATGTAGAGTCTCACCTCCAGCACATTTTCAATACATTAAACAAATATAATCACATGTAGCATTCCATATCCATAGGTATAGTACACAAAACTCGTGCATACACACACACACCAACCACACTCATTGTGGCACTGTGATCACAGATTTACACCATGAATGGTCGCTGGTTACCTCCGCCTCATGGATACCACATGGGCAGTCACAGGTCACTCAACAAAGATAACGGTCAGAGGTCTAGTCAGGAAGAGAGTGTGTGACCTATGGTGCACCCGTTCCGTAGTCGGTGTTGCCACCACTCCCTCATTCTCAAGGTATTTCTACCGTCATAATCTCTCACATTCTTAGTGTATCGCTGAACCATTCACAACACATTAAAACGGCGCTAACACGCCCATTCACACATATTTCATTCACGCATGCAGTAATCATGCTTACACACAGCCCACAATTATCATTCACATTACACGGCCCTTGGGCCCACATTTTCACAATATTTATTCAAATATACGGCACAAGTGTCCATACTCATCTATCACACAACATTTACATACAATCTACATCCATCAATTTCGGATCAACACACATCATGTTCACATATCACGGCACATGGCTCATATTACATTTCTCAGCAATTTCCTACCCACTAACTCAGCCACAACACAATATTCAGTAAAATAACAATAATTCATGCATAAAAAAGTAGGATAGAGTCCCTCTTACCTCGAATTGAAGACCTACACTCAGATTTGACCACGGACGTGCTCCCTACACAGATTTCGGCCGAAAACACATGGAAAAACTCCATGAGAACTCCAATAACCGAGAAACAGAGAAATGGGGATGAGAAACGGAATCCTAACCATTAAAACTCACCTCCAATCAAGCTCCCGAACAGCTTTGGAGGCAATTAATCCGTGGAATAGGACTTTGGAAATGGGAGGATCAAAGGAATTTCGAAGGGAGAGGGAGAAATAACTCTCCCTAAACTGTAACCCCCTTTAAATCCTTTTCTGGTCGCGACACTCTCGCTACAGTGAGACTGCACCCAGAAATGCACCCTAAATTGTCGCTATGTCGCTACAGCGAGACATTTCTCGTTACAGCAAGAAGGCGACAGTTCTGGTCCTTCCTCCTAGGGCCCTCTCGCTGCAGCGAGAACAACCCAGTGTTACGCCCCGCACTTAGGCACTTAGCCCATTTTCAGCCTATCCAGTCATACATACACATAAAACATCATTTTCAAATAAATCAACACACACATGAATATATATATATATATATATATATATATATATAGAATAATAATAATTAATATTACCAAAATTCAGAGCGTTACAAAGGCATAACTTCTAAAGCCATCGAGTGGTAGTGCAAATCGATTGCCCAATGGCCAAAGTTTTGAGGAAGCCGGAATTAGCTGGTCGGCTAGTAGCATGGACAATTGAGCTATCCCAATATGATATCCACTTTGAAAACTGACACCCTCTCAAAGCCCAAGTACTTGCAGACTTCCTAAATGAATTTACTGCACAGAAACAGGCCACAATTGACATGTGGAACTTGCATGTGGATAGATCCTCCAACCGAAAGTGTAGTGGGGCAGGAATCATATTAGAGAGACAAAACACTATAATTATTGAACAATTCATTCGGTTTGGATTCAAGGCATCTAATAATCAAGCTGAGTACGAAGCACTCCTCGCTAGTCTCAGATTAACAAAAGAAATAGGAGTAAAACGCATCATTTGCTGGAGTGATTCGAAGATAGGGGCCGAACAGGTTAATGACACATCAGGTGAAGGACTCAGTCATGCTCAAGTATTATCAAGAATTCAAGAACATGGAGAATGATTTTGACAAGGTACAGGTTAGGCATAAACTAAGAACAATAAATGAACAAGCTGATAAGCTTGCTAGATTGGCTAGTCAAAGGAAGCTGGGGCAACTAGAAACCGTCATTCATCAAGAGATTCCTAAACCTAGCATCTATAAGCAAGAGTGCATGAACATAGAGAATATACCTCAAAATTGGATGACCCACCCCAATTATCCAATACCTCACCTACAGCAGCCTACCAAATGATTCAGCCTCGGCCAAGAAAGTAAGAATGCAGGCAGCAAAGTACATCCTCCTCGGCAACGAGCTTTATAAGAGAGGAATTTCAATACCCATGTTGAAATGTCTTGATGAGAATCAGGCCAGCTATGTCATGAGAAAAATTCACGAAGGTATCTGTGGTACCCATTCGGGCGGACGAACTATGGCAACTAAGATTCTTAGAGCCGGATACTTCTGGCCGACACTCTCCCAAGACTGTCATATATTTATAAAGAAGTGTATCCCTTGTCAACAGCACGGTCCTCAGTTACACCAACATGCCGACACCCTTCACCCCATCAGTTCTACTTGACCCTTTGCCATTTGGGGGATGGACATTCTCGGTCCTTTTCCCTTGGCAAAAGGGCAGTGCAAATTCCTGATCGTCGCCGTAGATTACTTTACTAAGTGGATTGAAGCCAAGCCACTCGCCACCATAACAGCCAACAACGTACAGAAATTCACTTGAAAAAATATCATCACACGTTTCGGTCTCCCTAATGCCTTAATTACAGATAATGGGTTACAGTTCACGGATCGCCGATTTAATGAATTTTTAGAAGGACTTCACATCAAGCATAGGGTTACATCCGTTGAACATCCTTAGACTAACGATCAGGCCGAGGCTGCCAACAAGGTCATTTTACATGAACTCAGAAGAAGATTGTGATCGGCAAAAGGAGAATAGGTAGAAAAGTTGTTCGAGATCTTATGGGCTTATCCGTGTATGCCACAAAGAGCTACAAAGGAGACACCCTTTCGGTTGACATACGATACTGATGCCATGGTGCGTGTCGAGATTGGTGAGCCATCGTTTCGAAGACAAAACTTCCAGGAATCGACCAATGACGAATCCCTAGCCGTCAACCTTGATTTACTGGAGGAAGTAAGAATAATGTCGAGGAAGTTCAATTATAAAATTAAACCAAGACAATTCTATGTGAATGACTTGGTGTGGCGGGTAACAGGGGAAGCACGTCGAGAGCGACGGGAAGGCAAGTTGACTGTAAATTGGGAAGGACCCTTTCGGATAACGGCTCGACTAGACAATGGGGTATACAAGCTAGAGACACTTGAAGGGAAGACAATACTGAGAACATGGAATTGTACACATTTAAAGCATTATTTCAGTTAAATACATGTAATATGTAATCAGTGCATTATTTTTCTTACCCAAGTTTTGTCTTCTTAAAAGAAAGTGAAAAGGAGTTTTCCTGGGAAGGTTTTTAATGAGGCACATTATCAATAAAGCACATTTTGCAGCTATTCAGTTTCTCTAGATTATAAATTTAATTCCCTCCCGAGTACCCCTACTCGGTCAAAGATGATTTATTAAAAATTTCCTCTCAAGTACTCCTACTTGGCCAAGGTTGAATTAATTCCCTCCTGAGTATCCCTACTCGGTCAAGGATGACTACTATTAAATTCCCTCCCAAGTCCTCCAACTTGGCCAAGGTCGAACTAATTCCTTTCAAGTACCCCTACTCAGTCAAGAACGATGCACTTGTTAAAAGTGAAGCTATCATTTTATAAAAGGATGTTAGCAGTAATCGGTTAAGAGCGAGACAAAGCATAAAAGGAAAAATTTAGTATTCATTTGTCACGGCATTACAAAAATTTGGGCATTATTGGCCCAGGAACAAAGAAAGAAAAATTACAAAATGAAGATTAATTTTCCTCATCCCCGGCATTAGACCAGGTGCATTCTCAGTTGTCGAAGCTCGGCTGGGGGCTTCGGCATCAGGTTCTACATCATCATCCGCGTCATTATATGGTAGGAATTGTCTGCTGAAAAAGTCTTTGGTTAAATCAAAATGAAAATCGGTTGGTACTTGGTAAAATTCGTAGCATTGGCGCACGACATGATAAAAGCCAGCTTTATGCTCGACAAAAATCTTGTCAGAACACTAGTCTGAAAATGCCTTCATCTCAGCCTCATCTTTTTGCCTTTCCCGAGTTAGAGCCTCCTCCATTTCAAGAGATTTGTTTTTTAAGAGCTCCTCCGTCTTCACCCTTAAAACTTCCACTTCTACATTCTTGGCCCTTAGAGCCTCCTCAGCGTTCTGTAATCGATGCTCTGTCATGCTGTAACTTTCTTTAATTTGGGCAACCTCGGTCTCCAGAGCCTTGATGGTCTCGACAAGGGCAGATCAGGCCGCCTCACTCTCTTGCTTAGCTTTTTGAACCTTCTCCAACTCTAGTAAAGGTTCCAAAGTTAACCTTCGGAGCATCCCCATGGATCGAGCTTGCAGCTCCGCATACCATAGCCACAAAGACTTGTGATCCAAGTTATTGATAATGTCCTTTCCCGATCAGAAAATATGTCAGGGGTCGCCACTCGTCCAATGTGAACCCCTTCGGCTAAGAAGGAGTCGCATAGTACCCCTGAAGGGATTATAGAAATTGAGGAGCTACTGGCCCTAGCCGTTCCTGCAAAACGAGCATGTTTGCGCGTCCCGACGGCAGCAGTCGGCCCAGTCGAGTGGAAGTACTTCCTTTTTCTCTCCCTCTTGCCTTCTTTTTCCTTACCCTTCTTCTTTCGCCTTTTTGGTTGGCTTTCAGCCAGGACAAAGTCTTGGAGGGCGTGGCTTGGTTAACTCTGTAACATTGTCAAGACGAGGGTGGCGATGATCTTCAATTGGCATGTCATCTGGGGTTCGCCTTCTTAAACCATGACGATAGTTCGGCATGCTCATCCCCTTTTGAGCCATTAAACCTACAACAAAAACAGAGAGTCAAATCAATACAATTTGATTCAAAAAACTAAAACTATAAAAACGAACCATACCATCCATATCCAGATGTGGATGAGGGAACTTCTGTAAGAGAATGAGGGCTTGGGCAGGAAGCTCTTGGGGAAGAGACTTCAAGTATTCCAAGGCCGACATTTCTTCAGCCGACAAAAGGTCCTCGGGTAAAACGTCATATCGACGAGGTACCCGAGTCCAGTGAAAAGGGAAAAGTGTATTACGTTCATTATCAAAAAAGTAATTTCTACCAACAGGATCCACGGTTACTTTAAAGTAACCGGTTTTAAAACCCTTGAAAGACAAAGCATAAGGCTTGAATAGTGGCAATTCAGGTTGCCTTATTAAGGATACCCACCTAGCTAAATCTAAAGGACGAGTACAAAAGAAGTGAAGAAATAAACCTACACTAGGTTCTATATAATAAAATTTACATAAGATTCTAAAGGCTTGGATGGCCGCCCACCCATTCGGATGGAGTTGTGTTGGCGCTACATTTAAAACCCTCAGTACTCCTATTTGGAAGTCGTCAAAGGGTAACTTTATATGTAATTCTCTAAACATATACTCATACACATAGAAGGTGTCGGCCATTCCGGCACCCCCTAAAAAAATAAAGTCTGGGTTCTCGGTTTCATCTCCTTGGCATGCATTAAGAATAATGGGGTATGGATTCGAATCCTCCCACATTGAAAAATCATAGTGGTCTACAAAAAGTTGAAGACTCCTATTTTTCTTAAAGCGGGAAAAGTAGGCCGCCACTTCACTATGAACCCATTCGTATCCAGGGATCATACACGGAGGAAAAATTGGTCTTTCCTGAGGAGGGCTAATACTTGGAAGGAGTTTGGTAGACTCAGAATCAGTAGAACTAGACGATTCAGTTTCGTCATTACATTCCCTAACATTGACCCCTTATTACTTCTTCATCCACTCGGCATTGAAGAAATTTCAGCACCCCTCTCGGTATCATCTACAACTTCTACTTCGACAGTAGTCGGTTTCAAAGTATTTGACAAGGAATCCTCTCACTCAATAGAATCGGCTATAAAGAAAAGTTTAAAAGTGAAAAGGTAAGATTAAAGCTAAACGTACCTTGAAGTAGTCGATTCAGAGGAAAACTCTTGACAACCAAACACTCGAATACCCCTCTATTCAGAGCAACAGTGACAAATGAAGTCTGGACCACCATGTATTTATAGGATTTAGGGCCCTCAGACATATGAAGGGTCGCACCCCTTCCAGACCGACAGATCTCTTCTAGATCAAACGGTTGAGATCGAACACCCTTTTGTTTCGTACACACACATCGAGAAAACCCTAAAAAATCCTGAAACCCTAAAAACCTGAAGTTCTAGAATGATTTTTTTTTCATTATTTAGTTTTTATTTTTATGATCTTTTATTTTCTACCCCCTCGATATTCCTGCCCACCATACAAACCGAGTACCCCCTCGTCTACATGTGCCTGATATTTGTATATTGTTAAGCCTTTACTTCGTACCTCTTCAGGCTTGGGAGGCTAGTGTATCGGATAGGAAACTGCTCGGTCATACATATAGGAAAAGGAAACCGAGTACCTATTCGGTCCTGTTTGAACGAATACCTTTTGTCAAGATTAAAAGATAATTAATCCAATTAAAGGTAATAATCAGAATATTATCTACTTTAATTAAATGGCCAAAACTAAGGCTAACTCAGTAAGCCAATTAGCCCATAACAATGCCTATAAAAGGAAGGTAGGAAATACAAGTAAAGGGTTGACTTTTCATTATTAAATAGCATTTATTGCTCAAAACCGAATCCTGACTTCAGCATCGGAGTACTTTTTGCAGGTACCCTCTCCACGTCAGCGACAGTTAGAAGGACATCACCGTTCCATAATAGAGACCTCAAGACTAATATTTCCTTAGCAAGAACTTTGACATCGTTTTCTACTTTTTTTATATAAATCCTAATTCCTTGGCATCGTATTTATATTCACACTCTAAAATTATGCTTCTCTGCAAATTGAACCACAAACTTTGTCTCCAATAGGGTCAAAGGCGGCTAACTTACGGCTAAAGAAAAATAAATAGAATAGTTATATATATGTCCAAAGCTTGGTTATAGAAATAACTAGGTTGGCTATATTATTATTAAACTCAGCATGGTCAGTGTAAATAAATTTATAATAATACTCTATAATATTCAAGATACTACACTTTACCATTAATAATACATCTCTTTAACACTTGATCTCTAGCTAGCTAATGTATGTATAGTCCATCCATCAATAAGGGATAACCTAGGCTTGGCAGGCTCATGATCATCAAGAACTTTTTCTTTCTTTATTTCTTTTGGTGGAAGCAAGTTGAATATATTCAAAAGTGCCGATTTGTCTTTAAACAAAGCTTGCCGGCCGGCCGGCTATTATACTAATTAATAGGACAAACCCGTAATTCTGAAGTAAAGCATGATATTTAGATCCTCCATCTACATCTATCTATCATAATTAAACATTTTATAGCTCCAAATAACCAAAGAAAAGAAAAAGATGGCTATGTTTTCCTTTAATACTAACGATGCGAATTAGTGTTTGTTACAAACATATAATAATCAATGATTAACTATATAAACTTCATATATGCATGATAATATTCCTTAGAGATAATGGACGATACCTACTTCAGGGTATATACTTTATTTCAACTACCAGAGATAGAAAGGTCATGACCGATTTTCCTTAGAATAGAAAATAAATTGTGAGATCACATCTTAAAATGGAATAATTTTTATTTTTATTGCAATTAAATTAATTATCTTTACATGTTAACAACACTTATTTCTTCATCGAAACTAGTTTTGGTACAAAATTATTCCGAAATATTGTAAAATAAGCAATATGAAAACACAAATTAAGCATGCAAACGGCTATTTAAAGTGTCCAAACAACTCTTGTCATGAGCTTAGATTAGTCCATTCACCGGTTACTAATGATTTGATTTGTTGGTGGTATTATAAGTTTGGTTCACAATAACTTAAGCTTATTTAACTAAAATATATAAAATTTAAAGATTTTTTTTTAAAATATAATATCTAAACAGATTTCATTAAATTAAACTTGAGTAGCTCATTAATTAAAAGTTGGACTTGAAGCAATAATATAAGTTCAATTTTTACTGAACTTTTTGTTTTTGCCCAGTTAAATGTGTATTAAGCCTAACTCAACTCAATTTGTCTCATCTGTACTTCTATCAACCGGTGTTCGATCTACCCTCTATATGTAAAAAGATGACAGGAGTCATTACAATTAAGGAATTCTATATTATAATATATTAATATATAGTATTATAGTGTGTAAAAGGTTTCTCCTGGCTTATTTTCAGTCACTGATCCTTTGTTCTTTCTGCTTTCTTAATTTCCAACTCAAAAAATTAAAAAAAAAAGTCGTTGAATCTCTCAAAATAATATGTAGCAGCCATTGTTGGCATTCATTTGTCTTTTATTTTATTACTTTTTTATTTAATCAGCATTTCGCTTGTTTTTAATTCCGTCTTCATCGCTAATTCACAGCATATAAAATGACGGATTGATTGATTGGTGTTTGGCTTTATATATGTCTTAGAGCTTAAGTGATCGATAATGAATGATAATTAAGACAATATAGTCAATTAAATATTTTTATAATTTTTAAGTTCCAATAGTTAAGTTTCATTGTCGACTTGATGGCTGATGTAACATTGTTTTGTTGATAAAAGAAAATATTCTTTTATCACATTACATAAATATTAAAAGATATATTTTTCTTAAATTTATTAATTTAATGTTACATAAAAAAAAAATGGAAAGCCAAGGAAAAAGCTTAATGTCATGTTATCATTATCATGATAAAGGACTTATTTTTGTATTAAAAAAAGTTAATTAATAATAAGACATTTTCTAGTGTCTAAAACTTCAGCCTACTAAGTTGGCAAAAATACAATAAAATCTAATATAAAATAATTATGATCTTTTGTGTAGTAATTTTAATTAGAATTAATTTAATTTTCATTCACTTTTAACATGAAATATTTTATTGCAATTTAATTTGATATTGATAAATTCATATTTAATAATTTTAATTACGTTAATAATATGATATATTAAACTAAATAAATTATCGAATATATTAATATTATGTTATTAGAATAATAATAAGAGACTTGAAATTACAATATCAAGTGCACTGAGACAACAGTTTTGCCATGTCTCAGAGTAGCACATTTTTAATAAGAGTTTTACAATATTTTTATTGTTTATTTCTCCTATTTTAATAAATTATTTAAAAATAATACTATTATAATATTTTTATGTAACTTTTTGCCTATATAAGTTAAAAAGCATGCTCTATTTTTTAATATTTTTTGAAAAATTGCTATAAGTAATTTTTAAGATTTTATTACTTTTTTCTTTTATTTTTAAAATTTTGTATTTACTTTTTAAAATCTCATAGTTTTATAATTTTTTTAAAATACTGTATTTCAGTATATATTATTTTTAATTATACATAAAAAATAATCCTCAAAAAGCAATGATCTGTATAACTTAAAGGTTTATTAAGAAAACAAGTGGGTGTATCACGTGCGACTTAGAAGTTACCGGGGTCAACAACGAGATGAAAGACAAGAAACAGAGAATGCATGTGAAAATTGTACAAACAGAGACAAAACCAGCTCAAGTACAGTTAACACCAACTACTGCGCCCCCCTTTCTACCACGTTACACTTGCTATCCACCTCACCAACTTGTTTAATGTTGAGTAAAATATATAAATTATTCTTTTAAATGATATTTTATTATGAGTATTTTAATTTTAACTTTTAAGGCTGAATTTAAGAACTTAAAAAATAAAATTTTATTTTAAAAACATATTGTTACATTAAAACTGTAAAAATTTGATAATGCTTTTTTAATATTTTTTAAAAAAATTGATCCTTTAAAGAATTATTTGTCCTCAAAACTGTCATAATATACAATTTAATTCCTAAATTTGTTAAATTTGTCTAAAGGACAAAAACGTAAATAGGTAATACAATTGAAAATTAAATTGCATAAAATTTTTAAAAAAATTACTTTAAGGGATGAAATTGCACATGGAGAAAGTTTGAACGAGCCTTTCTCTTGTGGAAAACATTTGTGCTGAGTTTTTCCGGCGCATCAGTATTTACGAAGCCACCTGAGTGTAGTAATTGGACATTACGGTCTCAACAGAGGCAGAGGCAGGGAGCATTGAAACGTTTATAATAATAATAATGGTTTCTTGGCTTGAACAAGTGTACAACCAATAATTGGTCCCAATTGAAAGCTTTGATATGTTACTTCCAAACTCAATTCTTGGTGCTGTTGCAGCTTCTCATGCATGATACTACTATTTGTTAACTATTCTTTCAGAATCAATGAAAGGCAACTCTACAGTCAACCATGCTCTTCTTATTAATACACTTTACCATCTAAGGTATAATAATTATGAAACATTTCAACTCCAAAGATAAAGCACCAAGATCTACGGTTCACAACCATGCATGCTTTTGGATCTCCATCCCCTCTGTTTCCTTTTTATTTTTCTTCTTCTCATCCAACCAAACCAATGACTTCTATATGTTAAACGTATATAACATAATTTCACATGAAGAGTGCTTATGTTTAGTAGAAATATTAATTTTTGTATACCTTTATTTTCATAGAACTCTTTTTCTACTTTTTTATCTTTATTTTACTCCTTTTCTACTTTTATGTTTTTATTACGTCAATCCTCTTTTCTTTCATCTTTTCATTTCTCTCTTCCCATCCAAAGGTTTACCACTATCATTATACTTAAGCGTTAATTAATCCAAACCCATCTCCACGAGAATAATTGTGCCTTCATTTCAAGTTAATGCCACTTGAATTGAAGACCTTATAGAGTTTTGTATCTGATTCCCTTACGGTCAACTTTACATGCAGTCGCTCATCTTAATCATTAAAATATATTTAAAAAATTAAGAAAAATCTATTAATAAAAGAAGGTAATCACTAATCTCAATCATTAATATATAATTTTAAAATAAAATTTTAATAAAAGTATATAGGGAAAGAGAGGAATGATAAAATATAATACTGTGGATCAGTTATTTTTCTGTCAGCAGGGATCGGATTCTAGAGTTTCTTACGATTTTTTCAAGCCGTCCTCCTCACCGCCTCAAAGATGATAAAAGAGATGATTTTGACAGAAAATGATATTTATATTAATTATTACAAAATTTATTAAAATAAAGATTTATAATTAAATTACAGTATTAAAAATACTTTCACTAATAATATATTTAAATTAAATTTTTTTAATATATCTACATCTTAATATCAAATAAAATGATTTTGTTTGTTTATTAATTCTTCAATCATTTGTGAAAATCTCTGATGAGGCAGATTCTCATGAGGAGAGATATTAGCAGAGGCAAAAAGTGGAGCCCGGAGAAGAGTTGAAAGGCGAGAAAAAGGAAATTTGAATTTAAAAACTAAAGTCAACCGCTAAAATTAATATTGCTATTAAAAAGAAGTGGGTATGTACAAAGGAACCTAAATGAAGAACGAACCTAATTTGTCGTGTCTCTACCTAAACTTGTCTTCAGCCACCAAGAATCCAGTTCTGTATTCATCCCACTACCTTCCCACCGACGTGAACAACGTCTTCGGCAATAACCAATTCCTCCTAATTCAAACGAGCATTTAAAATGGTGGGGGCAACCCCCCAATCTCCTACAGCTGTACATGTAACTATCCGTTTTCACCTACCAAACCCAACCCAACCAACTACAAGACCTACTATCACCGAATTTCACCCTTAAACTTTTTATGTACACAAAAGCCCAAATCTTAAGCAAAGAATATTATGCTACAAAAGTTGCATAGAACTCTCACTCCCAAATTTCCTATTTCCACTTTAAGAACAGGATTTGATTAGTCCCAAGTTGTACAAATTCCTTCTCACAAGGCTCCCTATAGACAACAACACTGCTCCACCAACTCCAACCGCTTGATCCTCTCTCTCTGCCTCCTCTTGATATATCAGCGGCAACTCCTTCACTTCCAAATTGCTTAATCCAATCTTCTGCCTTACAGATTCGATGATTCTTGGATCAGCTGGGTTTCCAATAGCATCCGTCACATAGAACACATTTGTAGCCGTGTTGCCTACGGTGGATATCTCAGCCCTTGTCACATTCAGTCCATTTTCTCGGAAAGTTCTCATCACTTCTGCAAGAAGCCCTTGCCTGTCTTCCGTGCATAACTCTAATCGAACCCCCTGTAATCAACCAATTAATAATTATTTTAGTCGTGACCACTTTACATCAAAAGGTCCTAACGATTTAACATGTATACAAATGAGAAGAGGGAAGCCTATACCTCAGATGCCCTTCTCTCCACAGCAGCTTTTAGGCACTGAATTACCCGCTGACGCTCTGGTTCTGAACTAATTGGTGTGCCATCCTTGTGTCTTATATAAAACTCCTGAGATGAAAATTAGAACAACAGCGTTAATTAAGATAAAAAACCAAGCAACTGGGCAAATGAAATGAGAGGAAAAAAAAAAAAAGAAGCTAAATTTGATGGAAGATAGTTGAATAATTACCAAGTACGCTCGGTCGCCATTAGTGTTAATAGTTGCATGAAACACAACATATTCCATATCTGTCAAATTACATACAACATCAAACAATAGCTTCATTCGGTCCTTGCACTGAACATTCACAACTGAATAACTCCTTTCAGCCCAATTCTGAACGGTAACTGATGGGTTATCAGAAGTAAACTTGAGAATGGGAGTCCTCTCATAATCGCGGTCGGCAAACATCATTTGATGCAGCCTTCTTTCAGTGTGCATCACAGCCATGGAGACAGAAGTTTTAGCACTCCTAATGTCATTGTCTCCCTTCAAAACATTTCTTAAGCGCACTTCAATCTTATTAATCTTCTGAGAGTCCTCAATACTGGACCCAGAATTGCAATCTTTTACATAGATTAACGAGGCAATGCGGCCATTGTGAGTCCAAACCTTAGCCTCAACCACATCGCATTGAAGATCAGCCAGAACAGCAAAAACTTCCGATAGAAGGCCAACCCGGTCAGTTCCAGTTAATTCCAGCACAGTGACACCATTTGAAATGTTCGTTCTTACATTTTGAACGCTCCCAAGTGACTGTCATAAGCAAATTCATAGTCGGATTAACAATAAATTACAACGGGTATTTGGTAATATCAATTTAGAACTTGTAAAGCCAGAATTAAATACCTGTTCAATGTATTTCAAAACGCTCTCATCTGTTAGCTTGTTTCCGTTTTGATCAGTGACATGGAAAACTGTCGATTGAATAGCCAAAGTTAAGCAGTGCTTGAGACATCACCCATTTTAGCATATGAAAAGGGAAATAAAGATATGAACTCACCATCCATGAACCACTTGCCATCGGAGGAAATATAGGCCTTCTTAATTGAAAGGTTGAGATCAGTAAGCACCTGTACGGCATCCAATAGAATACCATGCCTTCTGGCGCTATCAACCTTGACTAAAGTCGCTGTGGAGCAAACCGCATTGTCAATGGCAACCCTGTTATATACAGAAAGGTCAAAGTCAGGAAGTAAGTCAGCGAAGTTACTTTGTCCCGGGAATTCTGTTTGATAATGTGGGATTCAAGACCCCCAAAACCAAAACGCGTGGGAACGGGGAGGTTCTGGAAGAATGAGGGGTTAGACACGATAAGAAAAGAAAAGTCAAAAAATTGTTAAAATATTGAAAGTGGGCCAATAAGATTTAAAAGTCAGGTGTGGCTTTGAACAAATTATCCATCGAAATATTTTTGTGTCGTGATTGTAATTTGAAATATTAGAAAACTGAATTATTGGAAGCAGGTCTGAGGGAACGGGTTGGAGTCGGTGGTCAGAGACAAGAAACATTCCTGTCTGCCAAAAACAACTTCCAGTCCAACAAATGAAACCAACACCCAAAAATAGCCTCTGTTTTCGACTTATCAGGTTAGGTGTTTAACACCATTCCAAAATAATTCGATTCGATTGTAAAAAAAATTGGCAGAAATAAAAATAAAGAAACTAATTTGGATTCGACTTGCATAAAATCGACCACACTCCTGCTGCGAAAATTCTAGATCCATCCGAAACATTGAGAGTTAAAAACGATATGCTAAAGGGGAGGGAGAAAAAACAGAAATCATGGGAACACTGAAACACTAAGAAAAGAGGAGGCATAGTTTAAGAACCTGGGAGTGCCCATGCGTATTATGAGTTTTTCGTATTCATCCGTACAAGCAGGCCACTCCATCGCCTCTTAGGAAGAAAAAACAGCGCCGCAGCCCCAAAAAGAAGCACCGCTACGTCCTTGTGAATTGCTATATCACAAAAGAAACACCGAATGAGATGTGATCCGAAAGCGTGGCTTTTTATTTGCCCCACCCCTTCGACCAAATCGCTATGCCAGACTCAAATTACGTCGTCTTCGCTGTGAGTGTGGAACAGTGACTCTCTCTGTCTCTCTGCTGTTTCCCTTCTCCCAAAGCTCGAGCGCAAAGCACGTCTTGTTCTTGACTTTGGCTCCGTGTTTACAAAGTTACACCGCTATATATATTTGAGAAATATTTAATTTATTTGGGAAATAATATAACAATTTAGTTTATTATTTAATAGATACCACGGATGTACGCAAAGACCAAAAGAGAAAGAGGGTTTTGGTTAATGGAGCACTGTCACATGGCGTGACTAACGCCTGCCGCGCTGACCCAGCTTCCAATCTTTCCTGTTCCATCCCACACCGAATGATTCTAATTCAAAATAAAATCTCTTTTTAGCACTTTAATCTTCCATCAAATAAGGACGACACGTAGGATCTCCAGATGTTGCTTTGCTTGCTCTGTACTCAACAGCTCGGAACATGTGAAATGAAAGCCAAGAGGCGTTCAGACACCTCCTTGGATGGCCTCCTCACTTTTCTTTTCTTTAATATATTTGATTTCTTAAGATTGAATTTAAATATTTAAAAAAGTTATTGCAAAAAGTTATTGTGAAAAAAATAGTACCCTTCAGCGGAGTAAACTTGATACTGAGGTGGGATTTGCCGACCCGAATTATGACGTCCGCACGTGATAACACCGCTCGGATCGGCTTTTCCTCTGTCACTCATTTCGGCCACTTTTCTTGTACTTATTTCTGTATCTTTTGATATTCAATTTTGCTTATAACTCTGAAGCCCTTTCTATTTTCATTCATTAAACACGATTTCGTTTAGATGGTTTTTGAAAACCCAATATTCAGTCATAAAAATTTGTAATTTTATTTGGATCAGTTTAAAACAATATCAAAATTATATCAATTTTTTAGTTAAAAAAATATTTTATTAAATAAAATATAAAGAATCTCAAAATCACTGTATAAAATTTCAGTGACTAGTTCTTAATTTGAAACACTCGTTAAATAGAATATCGAATACATAATAAAAATATATAATCTTATTATAAATTATAGTTTTATCTAGACTACAAATTACAGTTAAAATAATGTTAAGATTTTCTACAAAAATAAATATATTTTTTAAAAACATATCTATATACATGTATAATAAAAATAATAATAAATTTATAATTCAAAATGATTTGATTTGAATTTAAACATAAAAATTGAAATTGGAATAAAAACTTATAAAGTTTATTATTATTCATTTTTAAATACTCTAGTCCTTCCTTATTTTTAATCAATATTTAATTTCTTTTTATAAAACAATTCAGATATAATTTTTACCGTGTACAATTTGGATACATATCTGATTAGTAAAGAGGAAAAGAAAACCACACTTTGGATATATCTGATTAGCAGTTTCATTTTTAATGCCTTGCGAATGATCGAGATTAGTTGTTGTCCTTTTCATATTTGCCATGAATGATATCTTCCTTTCAAACAAAGAAGAGTTAATTTTAGAAAAGCTAGACATATATTCCTAAAGGGTGTAAACAATTACTATTTCCAAAAATGTTTTTAAGAAGTTGACTCTAAGAATGTTTGTGACATGAGTTAGGATGGCTATAACCCATTTCGAAATTTGAAAAAACTCAGTCGTATACAAGCTTAGTTGAGAGTACAATTTGAATTTTTATAATAAATGTATTTCAAGTTATAAAAATTAACTATTTACAAAAGTAAATGTTAAAATATATAAAGTATACTTTATTTGCAATCGTTATTATGATTTAATTATTTTATTAAAATATAATTTTGTTATTATATTATAATGAATTTTACGCTGTATTAGGTTTTTTTCTTGAATTTATTTTTATTAGTAGAATTTATTTATTTTATCATAATTTTTTATAATTAAAAATTTATATCATTTAAAAAAATTGAAGTTAAATGGAATAATATATATATATATATATATATATATATATATAAAACTGTAAAAGTCTTTTCTAATAATTGTAACGATGAACTAATAATTTAGTACTGAGTTTTTAATTTTTTGAAAACGTAAATATTTTTTCTTAAATTTAAAATAAAGATATCTCATTTTTTCTATTAATATTATTAATTCAATGATGGAAGAATTTTAATAAATATATATATATACACTAAAAAGATAACACGTGCGATGCACAGATAAATTATTATGTCATAGTATGATATAATAAATAATAATTATAAAATAAAAAATAATTATATAAAATATATATAATAATATTTAAACTGTTTTAAATTTTAAAAATAATTAATATTAATAAAATCATTTTATATACTATATTAAGATTTATATAATATACTTTTAAATATTTATAAATTAACTTTAAAAGTAAAAGAATTAAACTCAAATATTATTTTAATTTACAAGATTATAAATTTAAATTTATAAAATTTAAAAATATTTTTATAATTAATTTATAATAATTTAATATATATACATACACATCATAATATAAAGATTTATAGTAAAAAAATAAATTTTAATATATTTAAAATTTTTTAAGACAAAAATTATTAAAAAAATATTTTCAATTTTAATATTTATTTTAAATTTTAAGACAAAAATACATACATACTACAGCTTAATATTAAAATAAAGATAAAGATATATATATATATATATATATATATATATATATATATATATATATATATATACTAAAAATTCTAAAAGTATAAAGTGGGACCTACTGAAAGAGAGGCTCGTTGTCTTCTGTCATGTGCGTCAGAAAACACGTTCCAGGTTAGCTAGTGTCTTTGCCTGTTACTCACAACTTAGCACAATAAGGATTAAGGGGTGAGTAGTTCACAAAGAAGAGTGGGTGAAGATGTGGCGGGAAGAAGGGGGTTCCCGCCACCGGCCAAAGGGAAGGGTGGTTGGAGCATTGACATCGATTTGTGGATCCTAAAAAGGTGCATTGGGGCACACCTCAGCATAGCTTTGGCAGTGTGTCTTTTTACACAGACGAAGGGGTAACATACGAGGAGGGGCTTTGAGTAGTGCCACGTGGATGACAACTCAGCTATTGTTGATTGGGTCCAGTTGTCCTTCGATTTATCGTAAATCCCGCTACCTTGGCCACTTTTTGACCGTTACGATTCGAAATTCTCGGTCAAGTGGAGAGAGCTTCGATACAACGGCGCCGCATGTCTTTCCGTGGGACACTCTACCCTTGTTTTGCTCTAACCTGCATTAACATGTTTCAATAAATAATCGCCATAACTGCAAATCCTTCCTTACCTTTCTCAATTTCCCACTTTCTCAATAAAAAAAGTATGTCTCGAATTAAATAGTTTATTTTGTATTTTCATTTGATTTAAAAACACTTATTAGCAACAGTGATGATAAAAATACCTTTAGCAAACAAGGGATCAAATAGGAGTATTTTAGAAAAATTACAAAATTTAAACAGGTAATGTAGAAATAAAGGGATAAATAAGTAGTAATTTTCTTTAATTCGTTCTAGAAAAATATTTATACTTTCGCCGGTCAAAAAGAAGTTAAATAGTTATTTCTTATAATAATGTATTCCTAAATTAGCATTCCAAAATCACTCCAAGGAATAGGGACAATTGATGAAAAGGATTTGACTTGGTTTAGAAGCAGACCAACTTTACATGTCTCAAGGCGGTGAAGATAAACTAGTCTTTTATTTGTTCATAGTCCACAAATGTGAAATTCAATATCTCAACATTTCCCTTCAAGTTCATTAACTTTAGACTAGTTAAGACTTGTATATATATTTTTAAATTGTTAGCCTAAATTTAGTAATTTCTAGTTTTTTCCGTTGCCTTTTACTTCGGATCTTTCTTTTCTTTTTATTTCTTGGGTCTGTGTTTTTTTAATGCCACAAGTCTAATTGTTTTTCTTTGTTTATTTTATTTTTCGTTTTGGATATGAGTATGGATAAGTAAATGTTGAATATAGTGTATAGAAATACACTATATTAATTATAATTATAAGTAGCAAATTTACACTTGACTAGTTGGCACATGTTGTGAGCAAAGTTGGATCTGACAAATTATTCATAACCCAAGTGGATTATGCAATAGTTAGTTTTAAATGTGGCAAGGTAACACAAACCATAAGGTAAGAAGAGATTGTACCAAAGAGTATCAGAGAGGTTGGGAAGCCCTTCTTGCACTTCCAGTGTGGCCTACCCATAAAACATTGGAGTAATGCAAAGCCTGCGATGCTTTGAAGCCCCGAAGTGAAGCATTGCTTTGGGCTCTAGTGTTTCCAGCCCAACCGGACCTGGAAGTTTTATAGGCCCAAAGCCCAATTGGCAACAATACGACACCGTATGTTTCTTCTGCTTAAAACAGCTCTATCCAATTCCAGAGTCTCGCATTTCGTTGGGAAATGGCTGCCACGCAATACCGTTGCCCCGCGAGTCTGATACTGCGGTCCGACACTAGCGTTCGTTTGGGTCAGACTTTGACGCTGAAGAACCCTGAAAGTTCATGGCTCGGAATCAAAGTTAGAGTTGGGTCGTGTAGTCTCAGTCTGAGATCACACGTGTCTGTTTGGAAGCGCCGTCCCCTCTCTGCTACTGTTTCCTTCAGCCTTCCTACTGCGTAAGCTTTTTTCACCTCCCAATTTGAATTTGATTTCTCCCATTTTCGGATTTAGGTTTTATTGTCATTTCCTGTTTGCAGAAAGCCGGAGCGTGCTTCTCCTGTCCAGGAAATTCCCAAGTGAGTATCGCCCAATTGTGTTCTTTGCTCTCTTCCGTTCTCATTCGTTCCTTTCTAATTGTGTTTGATGAAAGCAAGATGGTCTTCCAAGGCTATAAAATCGTTTGCTATGTCTGAATTGGAGGCAAGAAAACTCAAGTATCCCACTACTGGCACTGAAGCCCTTCTCATGGGGATTCTTATAGAGGGTAACTAATTCCTCTGTTACATTGCAGTTTCTTCAAGCTTTTATGTTTATTTTAGATTTTTATATACTTTCTTTTGGAAGAATTGAGGTAAAATAATTTTATTCGGGTTTGTGAATGATATTTTAAAAGTGAATCCAGTAAAGTTGATTTTGTTTGGTTGGTGGGGTAAAATTACTTTTGAACTCGAAGTAAGATATAAATTGTGGGTTACGTGAGTTCATTCTTTTCAATGTAAAAGCAAAAAAAGTTTTTGCTTCATTCAAAAGCAACCAAACTTGCCAAACGCTTTATTTACTGTTCAAAGTAGTTTCTGCCCAAAATGTGGTTGCCAGGGCTAACATGGTGTTAATGTGAATTAGTTTGTATGTACGACATAAATGGAGAAACATCTATGGTTATATATGTAGGGAACTTAGCTCAATACAACGCTTATTGAGGATGGTTCTTGATATATTAGATCTTAGTTCCCCATTAAGTTTTTATGAAAAACTGGTTACATGGGCTAATTTTTCTTGGTTCCCTGTTTAAGAAACTAGATATAATTAGCTAATAGCCATAAAATGCTACTTCTATTTAATCATTTACTTTCTGTTGATTCTTAAATTCAGTCATTTAATCTCATGCAGTTATATTCTCAGCAGTCCTCATTTTCTCATTCCATTTCGTTTTCTGATAGTGTCTTAGAAAACAACTAGAATCCACTTGGCTCCTCATTTCGTCAACCCACTTCTTAAATTTGACTAGAACACACGTATGGAGTTTATACCCCCTCCTTACAAATAAATAATTCAAGGCAAGAAAGCCTCATTTTTTTCACTCGGAAAAAATGGATTTTGTCATGCAACTTAAAAAATGCATTTTTTAATTATTTGAAGTTGCAAATTTATGCCTTATACACTTCCCTTGTGTTGTACCTGCATTTCTTCTAATGAAAGTTCTGAATATACAAGTTTAAGTATTGTGCCTAATCTATCTCTGGTCCGTAGGTACTAATCTAGCTGCTATGTTTTTGCGAGCCAATGGAATTACACTTTTCAAGGTGCGAGATGAAGCTGTTAAGTTACTTGGAAAAGGTGATTTGTTTTTCTTCAGCCCAGAGCATCCTCCACTGACCGATGAAGCTCAGAGGGCCCTTGATTGGGCTGTTGATCAAAAATTAAAATCTGGTTTGTTATTCTCCTTTTTCTAATTTATTATTGTTTATCACCATCTGCAAATACTGGAGAGCTGATTGGAAAACCTATATGACTTTAAGGATCCCTTGTAGATGAAAATTTACATGATTAGATGAGAATAGTATCAATTGTATGTATTTAATCCTGCATAATAAAATACATGTGGAAGGTAGTATTTAATCTAAAAATCCTGGATCATCATCAGCTTTTTATTGCCCATGCTTCTAGTCATTTATTTCTGATTACATGACCTGATAAGCAAGTGTTTGCGTTGTTTGGATGTGCAATTGTCTTTTGGTCCTGAAGACTTTCTTCTATCAAAAATAATTGTCAAACCTACATTCAGGTTGACAATGGTTCAGTTAGATCATGATTTTCATTCAAATTTTAACAATAAAAAAGATTCAATTCTGCTTTTGGAAATCATGATATATGATTAAACTTAAATCATGAATTCCAAGATAAAGCCTTGAAGCCATTAAGAAAACAGGTATTTTAAATAAATTGAAAGATTTATTTAGTTGTCTGATAGAGTTTGGAATGCTTTTATTGGCTTTTAATGTTGAGATGAATGCATGTAGGTTTTCTAGCCAAAGAAAGAACCATTTGTCATTTTCCAAGACGTTTTTCAGCATTATGTTTCCTGCTACTGATTAGATGGTTTTTTGTTTTGTTAGAGCGATCTGTAATATTTATTTATTTTAAAAAATATTATTTAAAGAAGAGTTATTGGTAGGCATGTGATGATTGATTTCGTTTTGTGGGACAAAGTTGTTCCTAATACAATTAGCAGTTTTTCTAACTAGTGCAATGTTGTATATGATAAAAAGTTATATATAGCATTTTTTTAATAAAAATTAAAAAATTCTATGTAATTAAATGCATTGATACTACTAAATGTTACAGTTTTAAATAAAAATTTGTTATATATATCTTATGCCCTGCAATTGCATAGGTTAGAAAAACCGTATAATTAAAAATGCCAGTTATGGATGTCCACAACTAATTTGTACTTTTTCCAGCATGTTCCTTGCAGTTCGTGCCTCGTTATTCTTTTTGTTTTGTAAATGATGATTCTTATCAGATGTTCTATGCACAAGTTAAAGAAATTAATCCTGTTTTATAAATCCACGTGACTTGCAGGTGATGGCGGGGAAATTACTACAGGACACCTGCTTCTTGGCATTTGGTCTGAAGTGGATTCTCCTGGTCACAAGATTCTGTCCTCCCTTGGCTTTAATGATGAAAAGGCTAAAGAGCTAGAGTCCACAATTTCTAAACCTGGTTGTACGGATGAATGATTTTTTCTATAAGATGTATGAGCAAGAGTTTTGCTTTGAGTGCATATTGATTATTTGATGCAATTGTTTGTACAATAGATAGATCAACAGGCGGTTATGTTCTGCTTATTGATTTGGAATGCAGAAATCTTATTATCAAATGTGAAGTGCCCTTCCCCCTCCCTCTAACCACAATAAAGAAAGAAGAAAGAAAGAGAAGAAATAACCAGGCAAAAGCAATAGGCAATATGTAGTGATCGAAAATGACATGTGGATTGTTTTTTAGTGATTTTCAGGAAAAATCTTTGAGCAATGAAACACTAAAAATGGGGGTGACAAACCATTGAGCAATCGTAAGTGTGACGTCCCGTCTTCAATTTATGTACATGATTGAGCCGTGTCTTATTCGTTCTGGCCTGATGTTTGGAGACACGTATGGATTTGGTTAGATGGAGATTTTTTTCTATAACTATAGTACGTCAAGATTTCCATGCGCCTCAATTGGTTCTTTCTGCGTCAAATTTGGGAATTTCCTTAACCTGCTCGTTGCTGGCTAGTGCTTGGGCCTTGGCAGCTTCGTTAACCCAGTTTATCCGCGCAATAAATACCAATAGGAGCGTCAAGCAGGTAACGATACCAGTAAGAAGTCCAATGAAGAGTCCAACTAGCCCAAGTCGTAGCTTGAATGCAAGAACAACACCCAGTGGCAGGGCCAGAAAATAAAATCCACCCATATTAGCATACATACCTAACCAGGGTCGAGCTGTCCCTCGAACTATGCCCCCACAAACTGCCAATGGAAAATTGAACACTTCCACCAGAGCCATCAACAACATTGTCTTCTTTACTCCCTTTATGATTCCCCCATCATGGCTAAAGAGGGGGCCCCAAACTCCCCTGGCAGCCACCATCACCAAGCTACCTATGCAACCTGAGACAAAGCCCAATGCTAGAGACACACACGCTGATCGATAAGCAAGGCCAGCTTGGTTGGCACCAAGTTCATTTGAGACACGGGTGGAAACACAAGTGGCTAGCGATAGCATCACTGAGAAGAGCAAATAGTCGAAGTTTAGCACAATAGCCAAAACTCCCACTGCTTGCTTTGCATTTGTCAAGTGGCCAGTTAGCAAGACAAGAATCTCATAGCACCACCACTCAAGGCATGTATTGAGGCAGCATGATCCACACAGCTTGAGCAACCTAATCCAATCTACAATCCTCTGATCCCACCATCCTCCTTCCTTCCACATGCTTACCTTTCTGTTTTCAAGAATTATAACATAAATGGCCAGCAGAACAACAACAATAAAATCAGTTATCCAAACCGCCATGGAAACTCCTCTGATCCCCATGGTCTTTGAGAGTACAATGTTAACGGGTATGTGGAAAGCTAGTGCTGCAGCAGAACTGAACATGGTAGGAAGGGTTATGCTTTGAGAGCTCAAGTAGGCTTTTAATGGACAGAAGAGTGAGATGACAAACAAGTCGGGTATGAGATAGGAAATATAGGTCCTGGCCTCAACAGAGATGTCTTCTTGTTGACCAAAATGAATCAAAATTTTGTCAACATTAAGCCACAAGAAAGTAATGGGAAGTGATACCAACAGCAACAACAAGACTGTCATGAGAAGGGTCTTGTGAAGGAGTCTGAAGTTTTTAGCACCATGAGCCTGTCCACAGATAGGTTCCATGGCACCGCATAGACCATTGAGGACAGAGAAGCCAGTGACATTAGCAAAAGTGAACCCGAGAGCGCCACCTGCTAAGCTGAGATCTCCTAGACGCCCCAAAAAGGCTGTTGTGATGGCTGTCTTGGCAAACCAAGCCAAATTCATGGCCACCATTGGAAGGGCTATTCCTCGTTGAACTCTTAGCTCTGTGAGCACCATCTTCATCATGCAATTTTGGGTTTCTAATGACGGAGGAGGCAAAGGGAATTCGTTAGTTTTATGGTTTGAGCTTAGGTTGTCTCCTAACTTTGATGTTCCGGACATTGTTGCTTTGCTCCACTTGTCTTGTGTCTGGGATTGGTTAAGAAGAATGTGTGCACGCGAGGGAGTTTTAGTTTCTTAAGGCGGGAGAGATTGCTGGTACTTGGCCTTTTGTGCTGCCAATGGAAGAAGACGTTGTTGGAGAAAGATTTATAGTGCGTGATGAGCCATGCCACCACTTTGGTTAAGACAACATTTTCTAACTTTCTTTCTGGAACTGATTTGCAAAAGATATTTATTTCAAGCATTTAAATTGTTATTTGTTCGAAAGCATTTAATATTGATTTTATCTTTGACTTTCAGTCATCAATGTGAATTGTACGTGCCGTGTATATATATATATATATATATATATATATATATTTCAGTTTTTATAAAATGAAAAATTTTAAAACTGACGTAGTATTTTAAGAAAAGCTAAACATGGAATTCTTTTAAAATTATGTTACAATTTTTTAAGTTTAAATATTCAATGAGAAAAACCAATATCTCTTACAAAAGTACGGAGGAGATATTAAAATTGGTTTTATGGATTCACTGATAAAGTGACTTTCTAAGAATGAAGCATGAGAAAGAGAAAACCTGGTCATGGAACCAAATCTAAAGTCTAAACAAAACCAAAAAGTTATTTAAGGAATGGTATCGACTTACTTTTTAATCCATTATTTTTAACACATTTTTAATTGTTAACTAAAAATTATTCAAAAATATAAAAGTATGAGAGAGAATAATTAATTTAAAAGTGAAAAAATATGATTCATGTTATTTTTATAATTTTTAATAAATTTTAAGTAATAATTATAAGTGTGTTAAAAGTAGTATATGTTGCTAGGTTACTAAACGGTGCAAATGTTAACTTTTCATCAGTTAAAAATTTCTCCTAGAAGAAATACTTACTAAGAAAGGGCATTTTCACTTCACCTACTTATATATTACCTTCTTATAGTTGTTTGTTTTTATATTGGTGAAGAGTATAAAATATACTGCCTACAATTCTATTTATAAGAAATAACTTCCACACTTTTAAATGTTTAAACTCAATGTTAAAGATTGGAATTAATAAAAATAAAATAAAATAAAACTATGCAGATAAAATTGATTAAAAAGCTTTTTATACGTTGATAAAAGTTGACGAGGGAGCGTCTTTTGAAAATATATTTAATTTAAAATAAATATAATTATATTTAACAAAATTCATATCCAATTTAATTAATGCTTTTATCATTCATTTAGTGAAAATACCAAGAAATAAAAGATAAAGTTGAGAAGAAATAACTAATTTCATATTTATTTTTTAAAATGAAATAAAAATTCTTGTACAAAACACTTAACTTTTTTCTGGGTCAACAAACACTCAACTTTTGAAACTTAAAATATCGTTTTTAATTTTTTTTCTTTTATGCCCGGGGGATGGTTTCGAAATTACATATAATTTATTATTTTTCACTTTTTCTTTGTTTTTTTTTAACTTATTATCTTAAAATATAAAAATCATTCAATATTTAGAAGAAAATAAACCAAAAACTGTTAGCTATGTAAAAAGCTGGAGGTTTTGACACCATAATACTAAGAACATGCTCAGTAAGTTATTTAGTTTATTTATAATTTATTTTATTAATTTAATAAGTCATTAATTAAGTATATTGTTCTTATAGTTTTAATGTTTTCAAATTTTATTTAAATCTAAAATGTCACTTCAATATAAGAAATTCTTACTCCTTTTTAAGTGGAAGCCTTTTCTAATAGCAGTGAAAGTATTTCAATTTGGACAACATTGAATTGTGGAATTATTTTAATGGGCTCATGGGAAGCAGGAGGTGATCGTAGGAATATTATCACCAATTTGGTTGAAGGATGAGTGGTTGTTTATAGTATCCAACGAAAGTTCTCTTATCTTCAAATTCCAGTGGCATAGACGGTGAAGGAATTTTCGATTTTGCACTTCGGAATTTGTCAGCTTGTGTTTCATGGAAAAAATAATAGTAATCTAAGAACATACTTTTAACCATGACTAAAATTTATTAAAAGCTATAATGTAGAAAAGAAAAAATATTAATTTAAAAGTAAACATTTTATATTTCTAATAAATTTTAATTAATAACTAAAGATATATTAAAAAGAATATGATAGATTGTGTTGATAACATTACTAAAAAAGAAGAAAAGTTATTTCTCATGAGTTGATCTTAAATTAGTTGAGTAGATAGACATTACAGTTAACATTAATTTCTCAAAACTGCATGGAAGTTTATGACACGTGAAATCTTAGCCTGATTCCGTGCATTGGCGAATACAATGTTTGAAACGATTAAGAATGAAAGAATCAAAACCGGTTTCAAGGCAGTAACATCGATTCGGCCAAATTAATTCCGTCGGTTGATACCCAGTTAGGTCTAAAGTAATATTCATTTGCCAACTTAATGATGTGTATATATATGCTCCTACTTCATACCATGCACGAGAATAAATTAAAGGCTAGACTAGCATACAATTGTTCTCTCTCTCTCTCTCTTTCTCTATATATATAGATCTTAAAAATAATATCTCAAGACAAAAAGAAAACTTACTTAAAGGCGTCCCTTTTAGGTGGTACAAAAACCATTTCTTGACATTTAATTTAACAACAGGAGTGTAATTAGGTACAGGAGTATATATGACAGATACTATATCCAGTGGAAGATATAAATGCAAGGTTAAGTCTAAGGAATCTTGGAAAGATATAGGATATAGGGAATTTAGCCACGGAGTGCGACTTTAACAGATAGATAATCAAAATAAATAATTGTCTAATCAGATTTAAGAAATTGTAATAAACCCGCGAGCATAGGGTAAAAAGAAAACCGAAAGGTGGAGCCAGATACTTCAGCGCTTGAGGCTTCTTTTTTTTAAGTGTTTTTTCCAAGTTCCTTTTCCATTTAAAGATCCACACTCACGATTCTGTAAAGTGGTTAGTGGGGTGAAGGGTTGGTCCAGACGCAGAACAAAAGCTTACCAAAGCTAAACATCTAACTTGTCTCTTCCGTCACCACTAATTATCTTCCAATCATAGTTCATAATTCACAAATTGAAGCCTTTATAACTATATCTATGGCAATGAAAGCTTCATCCACTTTGAGCCCCTCCTCGCTGGAAAGTAGATATATGGTTTGGTACATAGTGGCAAGGAGGATACAGTGGAATTATGTGCGAGAGGTTGAGCAAAAGATACACCGGACTTGGTAATAAATAAATGATAAGAATGATAAGAAGATATGGGAAAATGCTAATGCGTGTAGAGAATACGTAAAAGATCAGAGATGTATTACTTGAAAATCACATATCAATAGTTAAATGAAAGAACAAGGAAAAGAAAAAGATTTCCAATTAGTATGATAATGATATGATAATTAAGTGACATTGACAAAAGGGAAAATTAGTATGCCAAATATAAACGCATGTTTCGAAAGTTCAAATTATTGAGACAAAAGACACGAGCAGTTGTCTTCGAGTATCTTTGATTGATATATAAAATGGTTCTAGTGGAAACTGAGGTGTACCTCTTTACTCTGTCAGCATGTGATAAGGGGCATGGGTTATTTAGGAGACACAAACTTTTAATACTGATGGAGCAAGCTAAAATGAAATGAGTAAACCTATGCTACTAAATTCATCACGTATACTTCAGAAAAGGGACAACCTATACAAAGCAAAACGATTCCCACTATTATTTGGCTTCAATCATAAAGACATTACTAAAATCCAAAGTTTTTCCCTCATATAGGATTCGTAATCATCACACGACAGCCGTTTCTTGCCAAAAGATTTTTGGTTTCTTACCATTTAATTTGCATCGGTTTATAGGGTCCTCGTACAGTGTACTGAATGTAAATAGTTTAAATGGGGCAAGAAATTTAAGACTCAAAGGAAGATCTGCCATTTCAATACAATCACACTTACGCACATTTACAATGGATTGCTTTTCGTGATAATGAATTCATGGTTAAAAACAATTATAAGTGCTAATATGTGTGATAACGATGAGAATGTGGCCAGGAATTAACGGTAGTTATAAAAGTCAATCGTGCGATGAAGTTTATCCAAATAAAATGCATGATTATTCTAACTAGTAAAAATGATTAACAAGACAAGAGTTTTTTAAATCAATCTTAGTGCCACTCGTGGTTTTGACAACGTCTAAGATGACATGCCCCAAAACAAAAATTCACAACTGCTTCAGGAAAATCTCACCCCCTGGAAATTTCCAACCCACAGAAGACTCTCTTAAAACACATTTAATCACGAAAATAAAACTTATAAAACCAGAAAAAAAATCAGAGCAAAATAACAAATTATAATTTTATATACAAATGTCTCATTTGGACTAGCTAGGCCTGAGCCCAGATGCACAATGTTCAACCGGCCCAACTGAGCAGAATCACTTCCAATGGTGAATCCGTTGAGTCTTGTGGGCCTACTTAGCAAGATCACTATCTATTATGTCCAGAATAATTGGTGGATCTCCAGCTCAGGTATCACACAGGAGGTTGCATTATCCGTGCTATTTTAAGCATGGTGGTGGTTGACCTAAAACAATAAGGAATGGTGGTGAGATCACTCTGGGTATGTTCTTTACAGATCACGATCCACTCCTAGAAAAAAATGATTATGAGACAACTTATTTTAATATCTCTTATTTGAAAACTAGGATAAACTATTCTCTATCTTCTATGATGAACCACAATTTGCTATGGATATTATCACAATCTTGGATTACAACCACCTGAGTCACTCTTTCCATATTAGAGTCAAAATAAAGGAAACTTTACGTAGTAAAATCATTAGTATCTTTGTTAACCTAATTTATATTACTACCTAGAATAACTTCTAATTTGAGTGTTAGAGTATTTTTCGAAGAAATCGGAATACTAGAGAGTTCGTCAACCACCTAAAACAACTATCATATCAGAAGGGCTGCTCTGATCTTTCCATGCTAAACAATATCTAAACACTAATAGTCCTTAATTCATTTATTTTATGGTAAATTTATTTAATAAAATGTGTCTATTTCATTATACACACATACCCCCCCCCCCCACACACACACACACACACATATATATATATATATATATATATATATATATTTATTTATTTATTTATTTATTTTGGTCCATTATATACATAAAATAATATATACATTGTTTTATTTTTTGGACACATTGTTTTTTTTTTGTCCACATTGTTTTAAATAGCATTAACCCCCAAGAAAAATGGGCCAGCGATGACTAAAAGTTGCTGGGCTAAGCAGATCTACAGCACCAAGTTTATCTTAAAGAGAAAAATTTAGTAAAGCTCAGATTCTTACGTCGAGTTAAATGGACAATTAAAGAACAATACAAATACATGAAAAAAAATACAAATAAAAATAGAATAAAATTATTTATTTCAAGTTAAGTTACAGCACAATTTTTCGTTTTATTCGTTGCTTGGTAGTTAAGTTTTTTTAAGGTATTGGTGGTTAAATTTGTTGGTTTGTTCCATTGATATTAAAGAAATTTTGCTAACTTGATTTCTTTTAGGTGAAATTAGGCCTGAAATAAATAAATAAAAAAGTGTTCCTCAGTTTATTAAATAAGAATCAGAGGAGTGATAAAAATATACTTTTCGATATTTTTTAATGTATTCTTAATTATGAAAATTTATTAAAAATTATAAATGTAAGAAAGATAATTATTAAATTATAAATGAAAAGAACGAGATCTATAATTTTTTTTATAATTTTTAATAAATTTTAGTTAATATCTAAGAATATATTACTAGCATTGTGTATAGAAGAAGCATTTAAATTCTTGTACTTTCTTCCATCTTTTATTTTATTATATCTCAATACTTTTCGCATGCAACATAGAACAATTTTTTTACGTCGCTAATCTTTATCTTTCTTTAGTGAATCATATGCACTTAATTATCCTCACAAAAGGCTTATAAAATTGACTTAAAAATAACATGAGTTCACTAATTTACAAATACACCAACATCTCACGTTCAACTTTTTTCCCCCTATTAGAATTGTTGCTAGATCCGCATATATAAGGTGATGTATTTCTTCAGATAAATTTTTCTGGTAACATGGATCAAATTTAGATCCTTGATAACCTTTCATGTGTACTGTTGATAAATTAATATATACTATTAATAAATAAATAAATATTAATATACTGTATTATTGTTAGTATATGTTTTCAAAGTCTTTATTAACAGTTTGAATTTTTTTTTGACAAAAGTTATGCCAATAAAAGTTATCTTAATATTTGATATTTTTGGTATAATGAAAGTAAAAGGATGCAATAACTCGTGATCGAGGTGGGATGTGTTCATGGATGACTCATATATGCAACTTTAATAGCATGTTTATTTGTACATTGTCAATCTTTGTTGGACTAAATTTTTTATTTATTTATAAGAATTCCTTTATCACATCTCAAAAAATATAAAAATGTAGTCACAATTTACAATTAAACAGCCTCTAAACAGCTCAAGTGAATTTGCCAGCACATTAAATCGTGACTGTTTAAGTTAATCTCATTTAACAAAACCTCGTACTTTTAGCAAATTCGAATGTAAGTGATAAGGGAGATTGTTAAATGCTTGAGTGTAGAAATTGGTTTTGGTTAGATGTGGAGAAAAAAAATAACAGGACAAAAAAATAAAAAATAAAGAAAGAAGAAGAAGATAAATAAGGAGAAAATGTTTTTTTTTTTGTTGTCATTTAGATAAAAAGATATATTTGAGAAAATGAGAATAATTATCCTTTTATTTAGTTAGGAAAAACATAAAAAAAATATAAATACCTTAAGTAGTTTTTACATCCCTTTAATTTAATATTGATATGTAAATAAATAAAAAAAATTCATTCTCTCCGGCAAAAAGAAGAAACAAGTTGAATTTAAGTATTCAAAAAAAGTAAATTGACTAAATTCTCTTTAAAAATAAATTAGATATCACATTGAAAATTTAAAAGAATAATAATACTTTTTAATAATATTTTATTATTGTTAGTTACTTAGTTTTAATAAAAATTTTATAAACTGCATATTATATACCATAGGCAAATGAAATAATTCTCACTATTTTTTCTCTTAAAACATATTTCCTTTTCTCTTAAAATCTACACAACCAAAAGGTGTAAGTGTTTTATGTATACAAAAAACTCATAATTTAAAAGTAAAAGAATGCACTGAAAGACCACAGTGTGGAGGTTTTATACGATATTAAATAAAAAATAATTTAAATTATTAAATAACATACTAACTAAAATCTTAAGAAATCAAATCAGGGACAATTTTAAATCAATATAAATAAAATATATTATAAAACATACAAGATGAAAATCGATAATATAACATTAAATAATAATAACATAAATGTAAACTTTAGTCTCTAGTTGTCTCAAAAAAAATAATTTTGAATTTATTTTTAAAAAAATTAAATTAAATAAGTTTGGACCATGATTTTTTTACTAATAATTTTTATTTCTTTTGGCTGGTTTTGATAAGTTTATTAATTCATTTTTTGCTCTACTAATGGTTTAAACTGGTCCAATTTTTCCATCTCCTATTATATCTCAAGGGCGACTATCCTGACTGATAAAGGGTTGAACCCTAAATAGATGTTAATGTTTATTCCGTTCGTATTTTTAAAGCCCCGCTAACGACATAATAAATACAAGAATTCAAACAGTACCAAGAGACATTTAATTAATCATATTAACTATATATTTTTTAATAAATTAAACGGCTTCTATATTAAGTGATTTAAGTCATTGGTTAGTGCTTAGCGTGTTTATTTCAAGCTTTCATTATCATATATGCAGAGGAGCTTGCATTAATTAATCTCTTTCATATTTTTATTTCTTTCTTCCTAATAAACTAGATTTCATCAATTCATGTTAAATTAATATTCTTTTTTATATTTGACTAAGTAACGTAATCAACCCCCCTAGGGATGGCAATGGGTAGGGTATGGGTAGGGTACTATAGTACCCATCCCCATACCCGCATTTTAAAAAAATACCCGTACCCAGCCCCATACCCGCATGGGTAGTACTTTTAGTCCTCGTACCCGTACCCTCTGGGTACCCGCATACCCATACCCGCCCCTATTACCCGCGCATGTCTAAGAAAAAAAAACAGTTATAAAAAAAATATGCTTATATAATTTTACCGAACAAAGTTTAAGTATAAATAAAAAATAAATATTCAAAGATCATAAGTGTTAAGTGTATCTTAAGACATCAATTTTCTAAACTAAAGTACTTAAAAATCAAACAAAATTACACACATAATCTTCAAGATCTTGTAAAACAACCAACTCCTAAACTTTATATTCCTGTATTGTCACTCTGCAAGACCTAAAAAAATAGAATTAGTTAATTATTTATTGTAAAGTCAAAATAGTATAGTTAGGCTATTTTACCTCTTCATCAGAATCAGACTCTCCAAATGACTGTAAACGTTTATCTTTCAAGTTTACATATTGCTTTGGTCCAGTAATACCAATAGAAACTAAAACATACAAGTACATAATAAGAAAATCAATAATTAAGCTATCAAATTAAAATTAACAAAAATATTTAATTAAATAAATATATTAATAGAGTATTCAATACCTTCATTTTCATGTTTCAGCCAACTTTGTGCGCACATGAGTGCTTCTAAAGTATCTTCATGGAGTCGAGAACGATGAGGACTCAACAATCTACCTCCTGTGCTAAAAGCAGACTCTGAAGCAACGGTTGAAATTGGGATGGCCAAAATATCCTTGGCAATTTTTTGCAATATTGGATATTTGATCCCATTTGATTTCCACCACCCAAGGATATCAAAACTAGCACTTCTAGGCAGTACCTTCTCTTCCAAGTAGATATCCAACTCAGACTTTGATTGCATATCATTTGTATCTTTAACAAATGAATCATAATCACTTAAAAAATTGTTAACATTAAGTATATCCAAATTCATTTCCGTCTCATTAGACTTTTCAGTTGAACTTTCTACTATTCCCATGGCTTTAGCTTGATAATCTTCAAACAACAAGTAGCATAATTTTTTCACATTGTTAATTTGAAAAGAAGATGAACTTCCATAGAGCTTGGGAAAGAAGTACTCTAACAACTTTAATTTATATCTTGGATCCAAAAAATTGGCAATTCCCATGATTCCATGTATAATAGACCAATATTTCTCAAATTTGGTTACCATTTTTGTAGCCATATTTCTAATAGCCTCAATTGAACAAATTTGCCATTGTTGCAGAGATAACTTTATTTCACAAACCAATGGGAAGAAAATATTTGTTGTAGGATATTGTGTCCCAGAAAACATCTCAGTCACACGATTAAAGACTTCCAACCTACTATAAATTTCTTTAGCAATTTCCCAGTCATTTGTTGTAGGGATACATGTATACATATGCTCTCTTGTTTTCAAACGAATAAAAACATCTTTATAAGCCAATGCAACAACAAGCATGTGATAAGTAGAATTCCATCTTGTTTTACAATCAAGTACAAGTTTCCTTGTAATAGAAACTTTGATTTGACGTGCTGCTTCCTTAAAGGTTTGTTCTCTTTTAGGTGTAGCTGTCCAAAAAGCAACACTACTTCTAACCTTCTCTATACCATCTCCAAGAATATTTAAACCATCTTGAGCAATTAAATTGAGAATATGTGCACAACACCTCATATGAAACAATTGACCATCAAGCATAAGAGAAGAACAATCAAGTTTGTTTAGTAACAAACCAACAAGAGAATCATTTGTACTACAATTATCCAAAGTGATGGTAGATAACTTTCTATCAATATTCCAATCTAGCATGCATTCAACTAATACTTTAGACAGAGCTTCTGCTGTATGTGGACATTCCACATATACAAACCTATTAATGTAAAAATAAATTATATACATATATAAAAAAAAATTGAAATAATGCAAATAATTATTAAATAAATATATCATATAATGATCATAAAAATTATACCTCAATATGCGACTTTGCATATCCCAATCATCAGTAATGTAATAAGCTGTGATAGCCATAAACCCTTTCTTTTGATTGCTAGCTGTCCACATGTCTGTTGTTAAAGCAATTCTACTTCCAATCTTCTCTAAGAGTCCCATAGTCTTCAACTTTTCATTCAGATATATTTTGATAATGTCACTTTTTATTGTGTTCCGACTAGGAACCTTGAATAAAGGTTGGAGGGCTTCAGAATATGCTCTAAAGCCCAAATGGTCTACTATAGAAAGTGGATACTCATGAATTATTATCATAGAAGCAAGATCTCTTCTAGATTGTTCTGGATCAAAGTGATAATTACTCAAATAAGTGGATGATCCGTCTACTTTCTTTTGTTCTCTCAATAAGATTGATTGTCTTATATCCTTATATGGCCTCCTCTTACAAGTTTGAAAGTGTTTATGCAAATGATTTGTTCCATCTGATCTTCTACCTGTCAGTTGCTTGTTACAATAATTGCATATAACTTTTTCTTCCCCATTAATAATTTTTTTCTTAAAGTGATTCCATACAATCGACATCTTTCTTTTTTTTTTCATCATGAGTTGCATCACAATCATCTCCATCCACCGAAATAGGAAGTGTATCAGACTGGGATTGAGATTGATCTCTAATATCAGAACTGTCACTCGGTCCAGAATCATTAAGTGTACTTTTAGGAACATTTTCAGGTTGTGTGGGAGTAATGAAAATAATTGGAGAAGAGCTACTTTCAGATTCCTTTGAAGGAGTTATTTCATGTACATTTTCCATTTGTTATTACCTATATAAAAGCAAGAACTTAAATAAAAAATCTTATTTAACCCAAGTCAATATAATTTGACATAATTTTAATCACTAAATTTCTAAACATTTTGTATGTTTCATATAGAAATAATTTTTTTTAAAAAATTAATCGCATATCAACTATATAATAATTAAATTGTATTAGTCTAGTTAAACGATATAAAATAGTAAATAAATTTTTCTATTAAAAATATGAAAAAAATTATTTTTATGGTTTACTTTATTGATAAATATATTTTTATGTTAATCTTATAAAATAAATTTAATTAGATAGATTTTTATATATTTAAATATGCATTCTTTTATTTGAGTAACATAAATATTTATATTAAATTTCTCAACCTTTTATTTTGCATAGAAATTTTTTTGAAAATATAGTATTATAAAATAAAATAAATATGACCTATAAAAGAAGTCTGAACTGAGTAAAAAATATAAGACATGAAATTATATAAAATAAATAGTAAAATCTTTATCTTGACTAAAATTTTACAAAAGCATCCACAAAAACTTTCTAAAATATAAAAGTAGTTTAGATTCTTGTTTTCTTAAATTATTAGTTCCTCCATTATAAGTAAAAAATTATTCAAACTATAATATATGAAATTAGAACAATAAAAAATAATTAGAAATATCAATAATAATTATAATAGAGTTTTAGACTTACTTGTTGAAGACTTGGAAAATTTGTTGTACTTGATCTCTGAATTCTATAAGAAGTGATGGTGAGATCTTTCTGTAAGTTACACTCCTAAAGCACAACTCTCGATAGGCAAATTGTGGAGCAACTCATATAATTATATAATTATCAATGATTATAAAAGAGACCTAGCCTTGAGTAACATAAAGTATTAACCCTAATTCCTTCCCATTATGGGCTTTTGGGTTAAGGCCTCCCTCACATAAGTAGCATAATAATAATAATAATAATAATAGTATATGCGGGTATGGGGCGGGGTGGGTACTTAGGTACCCATACCCGCCCCCATCCCCATGGAAATTTGTAGGTATTTCCCCATACCCATACCCATACCCGTGTAGCGGGTAAATACCCTACCCATTGAGGGTAAATTTTGCGGGTACCCATCGGGTACTTTACCCATTGTCATCCCTACCCCCCACACACACATATAATTTCACAACAGAAACAATACGATAAAAAATTTAATATGATGACAGAATAGTAAACTGCTAAACAATCTTTAGTGGAAAATTTTCTAACTTAATTAAGAGTTTCAAGCTGAAGTTTTGTAAATATAATTACATTAAAATATGGTAAAAAGTTTTTCTTTTTGCTATCTTTAATAATCTTACTCAATTTGAATTCAAGTAGATTGAGTAAAATAATAATTTAAATAGTAAATTAAATGATAATAAAATATTGTAATAGTATGAAAATGTTTTTATTAAGAAATGTAATCTAGGGGCATCATACCTACCTAGGTTCGTCCCTCTATATTTATTATTATTGATAATCTAACGAAGACGTCAATGGTTACTGTATCGGTTTATGAAGCAGACAGAAGATATGATGATAGTTTCGTTCAAAACTTCAAATTCATTGTATCATAGTGATCTTGGATTTAAGGTCTTAGTTTGCAGTGTAATTCCTTTAAACACAGCATATATCCTGCTTTTCATAAAAACCCGTGAGCACAACGCTGCTAGACTTTGAATGGATGAATGCTTAAGACCTAAGCCTATCCTTTGCTTAATTAAATTGAAAAAGACAAACTACATGTACCTTGAGAAAGTCTATAATTCAGTAGAAAGAACTTAGTTTCATTTAATTATTAGTATTTTTTTATATTGTTTGGATATTTTTAAATAGAAATAAAGATACATTATATATTTATTTATTTTTAATTTAAATGAAAATTAAAGGTAATAATACATATATATATATATATATATATATATATATATAAGCATAAAGTATATTTTAAGAGTTAAGACTTATATTTTGTTTTTTTTCACCAATATACTGATCGAGATTTAAATATTTATAAGCATGGACTTGATTTCAACTGTATAGCTTGGGCTTTAAAATAAACAAACAATTTATCTTGAGGACAATTATATTAATTGTAAATATCGGTAAACTATGAAAATGAATTAAATTTTTTAATAAAATATCATTTAATTAATAATAAAAATATAAATTAAAACATAAAGTTAATGTTGATATCTGAAGTTTTGAACTTAAAAAAAAAAGTTAAAAAAAATGATATCACAATGTTTATAATTAATGGCAGTTTGAAAACATATCAATATACCTTATGTTGACTAAAAAAGTTAAGTATTGAATAAAACGTTAAGACAAGAAAAAGCTTCATTTCGCTAAATAACTAATTAAATTTAAAATATTAATTTAATTTGATACAGAAACGCGAAGAACATGTTATATATAAAATGAAAAAGAAATTTAATCACATGACAAAAAAACATATATACTAAGGTTATTATGTATGGTATTACAAAAAATACAAGAGAATTTAAAATTTTTGCATAAGGATGAAATTGTAATAAAATTGCTTTAGAAAAGATGTGAAGCAATATCCCTATGAACCAATCCTAATGCCGTTTAGTTTGATCCAGCAAGGAGCCCTTTCCCAATAAACAAAGGTTATGTTTTATGCTTGGCATTCAGGAATTATTAGGATATATACTTTAAGTGTCTTGCTGAAAAGTATGTTTAGGATATTAGTTAAAGAATAAAATATTTTTATTAAAATTATAAATTTATATTTTATTTTTTTAGTTGATATTTGAAAGATACTGATTATCGTTTACTTAACGTTAATTGTGATTTGATTTTATTTAGTTAATTACTGTGACACTGTTTACAGATTAAAAATCTTACATTAGTAATAAATTAAAACAAGTAATTATGAAGCAACATGAATTAATGAATGGTAATGAGACGGAGAAATCAACCTCGTAAGGTCAATCTTAAATTAATATATAAAAAATTGGTCAAAGGTTTGCTGTGGGGAGCAGTTGCCTGCTCCGGGCCTTACATATCGGATAGGGATTGGATGATTGAATTTGTTCTTATCATTAATCCATCGATTATCTTATTCACATGGATCTACCCCACATTACATCCTCATTTGTCTGTCAATTTCTCTCTTTGTAGATCTCCATTTTTAATTTTAATCAATACACGTAATTTTCAGTTTTTATTAATTGTCATCGTACCGCTACGTCTAACGCTAAAAACTAGGGACACATGATAACACGAACAACGATTTTTTAATTACTTATTGGGTTTATATCTTGTTTGAATTCAAAACTTTCGTCATAAACAAATCTCATCCTTGCTACATGATTTTTGCTAATTGGCTCGTGAAGCTTAACAGTCTTGCAATAATTTTGGAGTCATTCGGATTAAATTAATTAATGTGATTGTCCGGCAAAGTAACGAATGAATATATATATATATATATATATATATATATATATATATATAGAGAGAGAGAGAGAGAGAGAGAGAGAGAGAGAAGCAATAATTTATTACCTAAATTAACTCTTTCTATAAGAAAAATTAAATTTTATAAAAAAAATAAATTACATTGTTATTTAACATGTCTTTCGAGATTGTTAATTTAATATTTTTATTAACATTAAATAGTATCAGTTGACGATTTAAATTTTCATGCTAAATGTGAAAAATAAAAAGCTATTTAACATGTTATTAACTCATGAAATGGTATGTTGTTGTTATTATTAGAGAACTAAAGGAGGAGGAGGGTGACATGTTATTATTATTATTATTATTATTATCGTGAAATGGTATTTTATAATTTATATATTTTCTCTCTTCAATTCAGATTATTTGTGTGTGTTTACACCCCACCAAATATTTTGCTATAATGATTTAGGGGTTAGGGCATTACAGGACTGAAACTTAAAGGTAATGAAAGGAAGAGTGTTGATGAATATTGTTGAATCCGGTCTCTCTCGTCAAAAGAAGTGGACCTATAAGCTAGGCTGTAAGCACACAATCAACGTGAAAAAGGAAATAAGGGATCAGCTAGAATCCTCTTACGCTTCTGCTCTTGATTCCAATGAGAGAAAGAGAGAGAGAGAGAGACTTAGTATCTCTTATATCTTAATCCCGTGAGGAAGGACCAGTACAATGGTTACTGTGAAAGATTTGCAAACGTGCCATGTTGGGGTTTCTTATGTGCTAAAATATTACGATGGGTCACTTCCTCTCCCCAGTCAAAGATTTGGTGCAAACAAGTTCAGGTGAGGGTTATGGTGAAACGTCTCTCATCCATGCTTCAACTGAATGCTTCTCCATAATTTGTGTTCTTTTTTAGTTGAAAACTTCAACCCCAACTGGTAGAGTTAAAGAAATTAGGAAGTAAAGTCATCCCAATGTTCATTACTATGTAAAATCAGGCACTATTGATCACTAAAGAGTTTTGCTATTCAGAATAAATTTACTTGTATAAAAAATGACCAGATTCAAACTCACATCAAATTGGGTAACATTAGTCATACTTAAAGGAGGTAAACGCTGAATGTAATTGTTGTTATTTTTGTACTAATTCGATGCATTGGTCAATAATTTATAACCAAAACCTGTTGATAATGACTAAAATCTGTCAATAATACAATATTATCGATGAACGATCTATGGCCATAAATTCATGAAAATTTCGGTCATTGATAATGGATCACTAACAGCCATAAAATAAATCGGAGATAAATGGATATGTCTGGTGACATAATCGTCAATAAATGAATATAACAATTATTAGTAGGTTGCCCATCAATAACTATGTTGTATTTTTTTAAAAAAGATTATGAAATACTGAAATAACATTATATTAAAATGAAATATAAACATAAATATTTTAAATAATAAAAAAATATGTACGTAATTTTATAATTAAAAAAGATATTTGTATCAAGTATTTAAAATTTAATTACAAATTTATTTTAAAATGAAAAATTAATTAAGGTATGTTTGATATATTTGGAAGTTAAGTCTTGAAAAAGAACGAAGAAAGGAGAACAATTTTTTTAACTTCTAATTAACATTCTCTACTTGTCATAATTTTAAAACTGTAAATTTATTTTATAATAAAGACATTTAACTAGAAAAAAATTATTTATAAACTAATAAGCCTAAGTTTATATGTAAGTCACTAAACTCAATTAAGCAATTAAATAAATTTAATATACAATATTAAAATATTATATTAATAAAATTATTGTTATTATTAATTTTTCAATATACAATAAAATATTATTATATTATTATTATTAATAACTCAGCTTACTAGATCTAAGATATTGTTTAGATTGTTCAAACTTTAAAACATAATTTTATTTAACGATTTTATTAATTTTAAGTTTTAAATTTAAGTTTAATAAAGGTATTTATTTAATAGATACGCATAACTTGACCTAACATGATGTACATTAGGTTACAAGCTCAAGAAAAAAAATTGACCTAATTTCTATCCTTTTCGATGTGATACCCATTACTGAACAAGAAACTGCTAATACACGTTAGCTTTTTCTTTATTTTCGCAAAGAATAAAGGTGATACTGATACGGTACCTCTAAGAAGCATGTATCCTAAGTTAGAAAAGAAAAACATGAAAAAAAATTTAATTTTAATAAATTTAAATTAACAAAATACATTTTTATATTTAAAATTAATTAATTACTTTTTATTCATTACAACCCTAAAATGACATAATTATCTTAAAATTAATCAATATTAAATAAATTTTAGTTATATAAAGTTTTGCAAAACTAACATACTTGCGATGTGTTTAGTAAAACTAGCGGATAAGTTAATTAAAAGATAAAAGCCAGATAAAAATTAAAAAATTCGTTAGTTGAATTGACTTCTGTTTAAAAAAATAGTTATTAAATTTGTCAATAAATATAAAATGATAAATAAAAATATCATTAGTTTTTAATCTATAAATTAAATTTTAATAATTGTATATTCTTAAATAATTATAAATTTTAATTTTATTATTATTTAAAATGTTTTTATGAAATAATATGAATTAGTTTATACTATTATTTTGATAATTTACATTATAAAATTTTTAATGATTTAATTATATTGTAACAATATTTTATGACAAAAGTGATTTTTAAAAATTAAACATGAAAGAAATAAAAGTAGTAAAATTTTAAAAATTGAAGGGGATAGAAGTAGAATATAAACGTTCGATTTATATACAACAATAATATTCTCATCGAATATAATTTTTCCAGTACTTCTGTAGTATATATTTTCTTATAGTTACTTTTTCTTATTTGAGAAATTTTCCTTTTTTTAAAAAGAAAAATTAACCATATACGATTGTGAATATTATTATTATTATTTAAAAATATGTATTTCAAGAAGATTGAATTTTTTTAATACTTTTCTATCTACTTTATCTTACATTTTATTACACTGATCACTATTTTTTAATTTTTTCTTTAATTTGTATCACATCTATGCTTTGTTTTTCTCCTGTTCTACTTTCTCGTATCTCTTTTACCCGCGACCATTTCATAGTCCTTGGTGTGAAAAAATCATTTGTTGATGTTTGTAACATCGAGATTCTGCAAATTTCGTCCAAAGTTGGTGATAAAAATTTGACCGGAGAGAGTAGGCAGATTATGCAGAATAGCTTCACATGATGATTGTCATTTGTCGCCCTACAGAGAAATGGTTAGTGGATAAGAGTTGGATTTGAAGAGTGCATGCGACTAACAATCTGACACGCGCGCATAGAGAGGGAAGAAGGAAGGGCCATCCTTTGTTTGGTTAAAGAATTCTTTTGATGGATGATAGGGCAGATCCAAAGGGGGATTCACCCCCGACAAAGAGCATCTTTGGATGCATGGCCTTTATTTACGCAGGCCGAGAGAAAGAGAGTGACACTGTGTGTTCTGGGTTCTCAGAGCAACTAATTAAGCTATAAATTTTATTATATATAATTTTTTATCATGTCTCCTCGTGTGTGTATATATATATATATACATATATATAGCTAAAATTAATTTGTATATATTACCAGTGAAACTTCAACGCTTATATTATTTAATAGTTTTTATTGGACATGAAATTCATCTTTCTCACCATTGGTATTATGATTCAACGGATCTAACTTTTATATACATATATATAATATATAATAGCATGTATGTATGGAGTATGAGTTTGAGTTTCCGTTTCAGCAAACTCTCCGGCGGTGGTGGCGTAATGTGGCACTTTCCATTGTCTTTTTGTGTGTGTCTGGCAGCGCCACCCACGCCTACGTCTTCTACTTCAACACTCTGGCTTATGCGGTCAACCCTGTCCCTGTGACCTCTGATTCTAGTTACGCTTTCTTTGTTTCTCCATCCATCGAATGTATGTTACCTTCAAACACACACTTCCATTCCCGGTCTCGCTGTACGTATCTTAATAGATAATCAAGTCGCGGGCCTAACTAATTTGCAGTTAAGTTCCCGTGACTACGAAGAATATATTTATTCGGATTCTTTGTTATAAAAAATATCAATTCCATTCATGTTTCTAACTAGGAAATGGTCTACCTTTTAATTAATTGGTTGGATTTATGTCCACCACGATGAATCTATTACTTATGAATAAATTTATATCAAAAGAAGGCAGCTGCCACAACTAATCATAGTAATAATAATATAGTACAAACGGTTTAGTATTGGACTACACTTCGTTACTGCATTTTTTGTTAAAAGAATGTTATAAGCATATACATCAAAAGGTTAAACTAATAGTATATAATATATTATATTATCAAATAATATTATTAATATAAACTTTTAGTATTTATATTAATGATGTTTATACTTTTCATTAAAAAATATTACAATAGAAACAATTCTTACATCTTATATTTTATCATTATTAGTGATATGTCATAAATTTTTTTAAAAAATGTTTGATAATCACCTTTTGAGCCTTTATATTTAGAAAGATAAATAAATAAAAAAGAAGTGATAAATATAATAGATAATGCGATGTGATAAAAAATATTAAATGATTATTAATACTATTTAAATTTAATAAATCAAAAATAATTTTTCTATGACTAAGCGAAGTAACCTTTATATGTTTAAAGGCATCGTAATGCGTTTATGAACTTTTTGTTTGTTGATAAGATGCGTTTTGAACTATGTCATAACCCACTTATATAAATTATAATACACGTATTAGTGACCGATCTTTGGCTAGATACTATTACTTTATGCTCTTCTTGCATGATAAAATAATAAGCACTTAATTATGATATATAAATATCTCAACAATATTATATTCATTCAGCAGTTCTTAATTTCATTTATTTTTTCATATCATATTATTTATCATTTATCATTCTTCTAATTTATATTGCCTCATGGTGTAGACATCCAAAAGTGAAAGGAGAGGTAGTACTCGTCATCTTTTGCACGGTTGACAACAGCCCACTTTCTTGCAGCTTCTATTATCTACGTTATCTTTAATTTCGTAAGACTCATTATTTCCCGGTAGTGGCAATGCACCCAATGTTTGATGTCTTATTAACCTCGATTTTCAAGTAAAATAACCTCAATTTTAAAGGCTTTAAGCCGCCGATTGTCCCAAAGTGTGGTGCATGTGGGTCACTAGCTGTGCCCCTTCCCACCAAACAGCCCATATAGATGTAGGTACCTTCCCACTTGTCATCGCATTTCCAACAACATAACTGTTCCCCATGTCCTAATGTTTCTATTGCTAATTAGCTCGCTAATTACATCCTAATAGAATGTTAATTATATATTTCCTCATATCTAAAGCGAAGCCAAAATCAATTTCCGCACTAAATCAACTTAATTATGTTATTCTTGCTCCAATATAAGGCATTTATCGATCTTTCTGCTTTTTATATAAAAATCTTGCTTCTTGCTGTCCGTATATTATAATATAAGTCCCTCAATCCTTAAAATTGACAATTGCGCTAGAGCATTAATCACGTAAAGGTTTAAGTTTAAATCACGGGAGTAGAACATGTAATATATAATGGCAATTAATTAAGGTAAAACAAACCTTTGAATAAATCACATGAGTGATGACATGATTGATACTTGGGCAAATCAAGGCAAAGGTAGCGAGCGTCCCAGGGAAGAAAGGATGGAGTACACAGGAATAGACCCGAGAAAAGCGGGGGAAGAGGCACGCGTCATGCTTAGAGCCGGTGGACCTCAACCTTGAGGTTAGACTTTATAAAGATGGAATTTGCAGAGGATTCAAGTGGTGCATGTGGTGATTCATAGAAAATTGAAGCACAAACAAACACCCTCAGACTCTGTGTGTGTGACACTAGTCCAGTTAAGTTTTAATTGTGCCAGCTATGATTTCATTAATTAAATCAAGTCTGCTACATACCACCGTAGTTCCCGTTTGTGATGTGGATATTCTCCGCAAACGACAAACTATGTACTAAAATACAAATTAAAACTTACATGAATTTATAATTATTTTGTGTCTCTTTTCTCTTAACATGATAAAATTAACATGAGAGCATCTTTATCTTTTGCTCTTTCCATTATTATAATGACTTCGTGTGTGAACAACGTGAAATCAAATTCAGAGTTTTGTGAAAGGTCCTAATTACTAGTCCTTTATGTAGTTGAGAATAATTGATCAATGTCAGTTAGTTAGCGTTTTATAGTTTTGGTTCTTTTAATAATGTGATGACACATAAATAATGTAGGAAAACTTTCATACTAACTATTTTAAAACTAATCTATTCATAAAATTAGTTGAATTGGCATGTACGTTGTAAATGTTCAATCATATGTAAGATAAACTCTTCTCATCAATTTTGCACATAAAAGAAATCTTCTATTGATTGACGGGCTTCTAATAAATTGCGCATATGGTTGTTGGCATCATAGTGTATGTGTGTACATCTTCACCAAACATATTTTCTTTTTAGATATGATAGATCAGTTTGATGTTGATTAACAGAGTCAGAAAAAGAGCCCTTACTAATAAAGTTCAAACTCGCTGTTTGAGTTTTTTTTTGAGTTTTTTTTTTTTGGTTGCACAAACAGTATCATTATTTGTTACTCAGCAGTATGATAAAGTTAAGTTCTAATGAATATATTTAAGAGATGTAATTATCTGTTAACTGTGTCACACTTTAATGATTAGTTCTTTCCTGTGTATAATTCAACATAATTTTGACAGTTTGATTTACTAAGATTTTAGAAATTTTAATACCGGAAATTGAATTTAAGTTGGGGTTGTTGCGGTATATAACAAAAAAAAGAACAAAAATTAAAAAAATAAATATAATTGTAGTGCAGAGGTGGGGACCATCCACCGCCCATAAGCTCGCAGACTTACCGAAGCCAGCTTCGATCTATTTTCTCAATCTAACCCTAACCCAACACCCAACATTTGCTTCAACTTTCTTTTCCTCCATCATTCTTGCAGTTCCTCAAGAGGAACTTCAATTTTCACAGCATCCAATTCATCCTTCAACTGGGTGCCACGCCAATTTGAATCTCGCACTTCTTCTCCTTTGATACTCAACTTGGGCTAGCTAGCTCAATTCAATTTAGCAAGAGAAGAGAGACTGGTCCGATCACACGTAATTTGCTCTTTTTATTTCATTATATTGAAATTGCCCAATTGATCAATTCAACTTCTTGTTCTTGTATATCGCAAAGGAAAGAAGCAATTAAACAGCTTGAGATATAGCTCACTACATTCAAAGATATATAGAAATAGAATTAAGAGAAAAAAAGAATGGATCCTATTACAGCACACGGGCATTCATCACTTCCTCCTCCTTTCCACACATCAAGAGATCTCCATCTGCACCATCAACACCAGTTCCACGCGTTGCAACAAAGCACAGAAGATGAACAAAGCGGAAGCAGTGGAGGCCTAAACCTCGCACACAAAAGGGAGCGCGAAGAAAACAACAACAACAGTAGCGAAGGAAAAGAAGGTGGTGGCTCAGGTGAAACCGAAATCACAAGAAGACCACGAGGAAGACCCGCGGGATCGAAGAACAAACCGAAGCCACCCATCATCATCACGCGCGACAGCGCAAACGCGCTAAAAACGCACGTGATGGAGGTGGCTGATGGCTGTGACATCGTCGAGAGTGTCTCCAACTTCGCTAGACGCCGCCAAAGAGGGGTTTGCATCATGAGCGGCACTGGAACCGTCACCAATGTAACTCTCAGGCAACCCGCATCTTCCGGTGCCGTGGTCACTCTCCATGGAAGGTTCGAGATCTTGTCCCTCGCCGGATCATTCCTTCCACCGCCGGCGCCACCGGCTGCTTCCGGTTTGACCATATATTTAGCCGGTGGACAAGGGCAGGTTGTAGGGGGAAGTGTTGTAGGAGCACTCATTGCTTCGGGTCCTGTGGTTATTATGTCAGCTTCTTTTAGCAACGCTGCTTATGAGAGACTCCCTTTGGAAGATGAAGACCCTTCGGTGCCCCTTCAAGGAGGTTCTATGGGGTCACCCGGTGCTGGTGGTGGTGCTGGTGGGGGAGTTGGTCAACAACAGCCACCTCAGCAACAGACGCAGCTTTTGGGGGATGCCACTGCTCCTCTTTTTCATGGTTTGAATCCCAATCTTCTCAATTCTGTTCAGATGCCGTCCGAGACATTCTGGGCAACTGGTCGCTCTCCGTACTGATGATGGATCATATGTGACACTATCATTAATGTAAGTGAAACAAACACTATCACTAGGTAGATGTTTTATTTCTTTCAGTGATGCCTTTGTTTTTAGCTTTTTCGGTGGGTCGGGGGGTACGTACGTAGCAAGAGATTCACCAAACTGTCGTGTTAGAAAAAAAGAAGAAGATAGGGAATAGTGATGTTCAACGTACGATCGAGGTTCTATTCGCTTCTTTAGGATTTGTGTGTCATTTTGATATGATTAGGTGAGTTCATATATGTTTACGTGTATTTGATGAGACTGTAATTAAATTGATGGATATCATTGGCGAGTTTTATTTTATTTTTGAAGAAAAAAAGGGTACATTTGCTTCTATTGAACGACTTCGAGGTGAAGCAGTATGAGTTACTAGGTTGTAGTACGAGGAACGAACGCAAAGGGAACGAGGAGTAAGAGAATTAAGAGAATAAAAATAGAAGCACGTGTGGCGGAGAAGTGTGCCCAGTGGAAGTTATAAGAGGAGGAAGATGATCTCGATCGCCAAGTTCTAGTTCTCTGCTGCATGTTGTGCCTTCGATCCAACACTTAGTGAAGTGTTTGAAAAACTCATTAATTTTCTGGTTGTTATTCATTGCATTTCCTGTTCTCATTTTTGTGTTCGTCGTTATAAGCGCATCATCTATATAAGGTTTAGCAACGAAAAACATGTTTAGCTTGGGTTGCTTATATTTCTGAATCGAAGATAACGTCTATTTTGTTGTTTCAGTTTGAGGTCATGGTTAATTTAGTGAATAATGATATTGGTTTCTTGACGAAGCACCTGATAAAGATCATATGTATGATCTTAGTTGGGTTATTCAAATTCAATTGAAATAAAAAGGTATTTTAATACATTATAGTAAAAAAAAAATTAATTGTATTCTTTAAATAAATATGAAGATTTAATGAAAGATAATTAACATAATTCTAGAAAATTAAGTTATTTAATATGAATTTATTTTACTGAAAATATTATTAAATGTTCTTAAGGTACAAATTATGAAATGAATTTTTTTTTAATTTTATTTGTCTTAAGAAGATACTATACAGATTAGGGAGTGTAATTAATATTGTTGTTTGTATTAAAATTATTGTTGATTTTTTATAATGTGGCATCCACTATTATTATTATTTTATTTATGATACATATATAAAGTATTTAAGAATTAAATTTATTTTTTAAAAGTGAATAAATATATAAAGTAAAAAATAAGAATGTAATTAACATTAGTTTCAAGTTAGTTAATATTGCATGGTAGTGAATGTGTATCCTTATTTTTTTTTTCATTTCATATGTTTGCGCACTTTAAAGAAATTAAAATGATACGAATTAAGTAGGAATGAGAACATAACTAAAAAAATTAATAATTAATATCATCTTAAATTCTTGATTACACAAATAAATAAAAATAAAATTTTCTTTTAAACATGGATAAAGAAGAGAAATAAAAAAAAAAACAAACATACAAATATTTTTATAAATAACCTTAATTTTAACGTAATTTTACCATAACTTTTAATGAGAACTCTTTATTTATTATTTTTTAACTAATATATTAGCTCACTTGTTTGAATTGGGTTCGATTTATATTAATTTTTTAATAAATTTTCTTAGGAAATAATAATAAAGAAATAAAATGAAGTAAAATTTTCTTATAAATTAGAATGAAGTTGTTTTATTTATTTAGTTTTTTAGATTTATTTAACCTTTTTAGAGCTTGATACGAGTAATTTAATTTTAATTTATAAATAATTTGTATTAATTTGATCTACTTATTTTTCTTCATATGTTAAATTTCTTTATAAGTTCACTCATGTTGGGCATAACTCTTATTTTATTTCTCTTTTTCGTTTTTAGAGTATATGGTATGGTACAAGATAAACATGAAAGTTTGGCAACTGGTTCACACATGCACTGTCTGATCAAAGCTCTTTTTCGAGGCAGTCACCCACACTTTCATTAAAAGGCAACGATAACCAAGACAACAAGGTTCCCCAGCGTTATATATACACCATGTCTCCCAGTCCCTCCAACCCTACTCTCTCTCTCTCTCTCTCTCTCACGTTCATGTTGAACCCTCTCAAGTTGAAGCCAAACCCGGTTAAGATTCATGCACCAAAAACTCGCTGCTCGTATAAGCCAATCTAAACGATTTACGACATGACCTTATCCGATCATTTTCAATCCTAAGTGAGACATTTTTTAATCTTTATTGTAGCATATGTATTGTGAAAATTGCCCTATACTAGTCTCTTTTCTTATTTTATTTTAATATTTGTTTTCTTTTAACTTGAATTATTTGTCCTTGTTGCGGCTCTAACCTCTACTTTCAGGTCTCAATCCAAATTATGCTTCCCTGTGTATGTACTGCCTCTAATTACCTTTTTCTCTTTAAGAAAAAATAGTCCTTTTCTTTTTGGGGGGATAGTTTGATCTTAATTGTTTTTGGAAGATTGTTCTAATTAGTTGAAAGTGACTTAGAGAGCAGACAATTAATTTTATTGTAATAAACAGATTAATTTAAGAGTGCCCGGGTGTGAGAATTCATCCACAGGGATCTATTGATTATTACATCCCTAACTACTTAACAAGTCGGTAACCAAGTTGAGGGGCCAATCAACTTGTTATTCTTGATGGAGACAAAAAGAAAAGTGAAGAAAAATCTGAAACTGCCTCTGACTTTGATTTTTGATCAATCACTACTTTTAAAACTATTAATAAAACACACAGCCCGCGAAAGAAAAAAACAACAACTACGTGAAATCTGGCTCACTTCCCGCATTAGATTGACCAAATGGTATATCACGGGTCTTGAGGCCTTCTAACTTTTAATTTATAGGGACAGAGGGATACGCATACGCCTAAATCCTGCGCAAGAACTAACGATTTTAATATCATGTGGAGATTACAAGAATCGACTTCTGTATATCATAGGCTAAAGCAAGTAAATAACAAAGCTTTGCAGAGTTGTTAGATAGTTAAGTCTATTGAGTATATTAATACAAATTTAATTCTTAATTATGCATATAGAAAAGAGTAATTAAAAGAGGTAAAATTCACTTTGATTATCTCTACGCATTAAAGAGATTAGTTTTTAGCTATTAATTAATATAGCATCAGTGTATACTGAAAATTATATAGGCAATAGCAAGTAATTAGGTAGATAACGATGTTTCCTTTAAATGGGATGTGTTTTGTTCTGATTGACAAATTTTCTCCCTCCATTGACCGTATTATAATTATACTAAAGATACCAGCTGTCAGATGAGACATCTGCTATTTTTGCAACTCATAGCCCCTGTTATAGTCTATGATTTCCATCTAAAAGATTAACAATAGATTAATGCGCTCGCGTTGAGGATCACCAACGTTACACTTAAAAATCATTGCCCATTCGACAATACCAATAGTAATATTATTGACACATTTTCCTTGCAATCTCTACATCAAATGCCATTGGGCATTGTCTCTTTAAAGTGTAACTAGTCCCACCAAATTTGATTTTTGCAAGACTAATTAAATTTAGGACCAAACACTTGTATAGTTTGGAAAAATATCATATTCAGATAACAATCTGATTAAGGCAGGCAAAGCCCCCAGCCAGGCATCATTACCCAATAATAATATTACCTAAAAGACTACTTTTTCTTTATCTTTTCAGTCCCGAGTATTTTTGAGGCGCATATGCCTTTATTGTCCTACCTATTTAACTCGTCTCAAATGATCAAAAACAATAATTATAATAATACATTGAATTTTGCAACTTGGTAGGGGCACTCATCATGAAAAAAAAAATGTTCACGGGGTCCACTTTTTTAACAAATAGATTTTGTTAAAACAGTTCAAATCATCACTAATCAACAAATCAACTATTGTCCTTATGAATTGCAACAACTATTTAATGGAAGAAATTCAAAACTGTCACTAACCTTGCCTCTATTTCATATACAAATCAATTTACATGACAGAAGCTAGACTCTAGGAAGCGGACCAGAGAGACACCACGTTGACTTGATTAAGTTAAGGCCTTTCTTGATAAATAAACCACAAACAAGAACTCACGCTTGTTTAGAATTTCAGCTAGAACACTGAATACAGCCTTCCTGCTTAATTGCTTATAACGAATAATGCATCCAAAATATTTAATGGTATTGTTTCTCTTTGGATCTTTCAGCCCACTTTTAGTTTACTCTACAGAATTCTTCAGTTTACCCGCAAACGCCTTATTTCAGCTTGGAATGTGGGACTGGAGACTAGCGTTCGATGAGCAAGAGTCTTTACATCTTCTCTTGAACAATCTCGCGAGATACGAACTAGCTCCCACAATGCACCCCCATTAATCATGTCTCTTGCATTTATTTCTGAAATGCATCAACCAGAGGGTCTTAGGCATGTACTCCAGTGAAAGTCTTGTTTCTAGTTCACAGATAGAGTTTACTTGTTACTTACCATGTTGTGCTAAATGACATAGTGCAAGCTCAATATGACGCCTAATTGATGAGGCTTCGTTATTTGCATTTTGCACAATCCATGGAAGAGCACCATCCTCAATAAGAAAAGATCTTCCACTCTTTGTCCCTGTACAATGTGGCAAAACTTTAACTAAGGCGATAATAGGCACTGTTGATCGAGCACGATTTTGCAAACCCAAAATATGCGAAGTGCCAACAATAAAGTGAATTACAAAAGTAATGGACGAATTTTAGAGGGGAGAAAATAATCTGTATAATTCCTTAATATATAGACTCAATTACAAAATTTATTTATTTGGATTTATTTCCTGTAATTGGGCCAGATTTGTTACCCATAATTCCTAGATTAGCATTGATTCCTCAAACCTGTATATATTGTAATTATCCTTGTACAATTTGATCATCTAAAATATTATTAAGCTTATCATATTTCTAGTTGGTACCTGTGTCTAAACCCTAGCCACCTTCATTGTTGTTAAATACACAAGTGTCATTTCAATTAAGATATTAATATGCACCACACAAAAAAATGTGACTTGGGAAGCTTCTTATACAAGTTACCTTGAGTAGATGCTCTTGACTCACACTTCGCAAAATTTGCTATTCCACGTGCAACCTGTGCATGTACATCGGGATGTCTGCATCTGACCATTCCCAGCAGTGCCTTGATACCGCCTTCGCCCCTTAGTTTCGTTTGTAGCTTATCTAGTTTAAGGGACACCAAACTTTTAGTGGCAGCAGGTTATTTTGTTTCAAGAGCATCAACTTGGTACATAATGCCAAGACTAGAATTGCTCCCAGTCTGAGTGTCTCCACAGATCAATTAATTTTACTACATTCAGCACAGCCCCATGAGACCCCTCAAATGCAACGGCTTGACATTTCCAAAATAGGCCGAACATATATTTTTCCTTTACTCTTCAACACGAAATTTTTTAAAGCCTTTGTCAGGCATAACAAGGCCAAAAATACCTCACACACACACATGAACTTGGCATCCTGATTAATATCTTAACAAAGATGACATGAAGCGTTTTATTGATACAACTTAACTTTGGAAAGATTTAGTTTGCCAGGGATTTTAATTATGGAAATATATTTGTTCAACAGATTGGTTTATAAATTCATAATCCTTCCAAAAACAGGAATATCAGCAAAGAAAGAAGGGGAAAATAACAGAGGTAACCAACAGTGAAGTATGATTTTATAATTTCTAGGTGGAACAAACAAACGATTCTGTCTATACTTTGTTGTATTGCTCATCCAAAATAGAGAATATGGAAACAAGCAGTAGAACAGGTGGCTCAACAAATTTGTCATTCATGATTCCTATCCGACTATCCTACACCTCACCAGACCAGTTGGATCATTTATAAGTAATGAGTCTGGGATTCTCATTATCTATATAGCAGTAAAATCCATCTGACACACAGACAATTAAAACAATTTCAAAAATAGAATAAGATCAGCAGTTTACCATTGCCACAGAGATTTGCAATGGCTCCAGCAACCATTCGAAGAGTTTGAGCATCTTCAGCATTGGCTGCAGTCATTGACAGCAAGCTAATGCCCCCTTGGGCCATAATGAGTTCTTGGTTGGTTTCTGTTAAGACAGAATACGGGTGTGCAAAGGCCAGGGGAAAAAAATCTAAGTAATAAACATTTTCCTTTCATAAAAATACTAATGGGAAAGAAGAGGAAACCTAACTTTACCATTCATTGCCAAATTTGCAATAGCACCTGCAGCAACTCTATGTATGGTCTCATCTTGTGAGGTCTTAAGCAGGTTAAGCAAGGATGTAAGCCCCCCTGCTTCTACAATCTTCCCCTGATTTGTTTCTGTAACATCAAGTTGGAAGATGTTAGGGCTGACAGTTCTTATAACCCCAAGTTCTATAAAGCACACATAGTTTAGAAGGAGATGCTTTCCTTCTTCGAATCAGTGCATTTTATAAGCCAAGCCAAATACATGATTTGTGTCATAGGAAGAATAAGGAAGAGAAGGTTTCATATGATTTTTTGGTGATTTTTGTTTTTAACAAATGGTCAACTTTAACTTTCTCCCCAGATTCATTTACACCAAATCAAATAATTATAATTTACAGGTCATGCTAATTTTTATTTATTTTTTACTTTTTCTTATTTGTCTGCATGATAAGGAATTTCACCACAAGCAGGTAAAACTACCACCTTCAGCTGCTAGATTTGCTACAACTTTCACAGCATGGATTCGCACATCAGCATCATCTGCCTCAAGCAATGACAAAATTTTCTGCAATCCAACTGTAAAAATATTTATGTTATCAGAAAGAAATAATTCCAAAATAGACACAATAATCTATTACCAAAAAACACGTCAAAGAGCCAATTACTACCTTGCTCAAAGAGCTTGGCTATTGAGGGCTTCTCTCCATTTCCTGAAGCTTGTTGCTGGTGCTTAATTTGGGAAGTGAGAGAATCGAGACCACCAATTTCTTTTTCAAACCCACCTTTTTCAAGTTGCCGTCTTGTCTATAGGATAAATGTCAATAAGATAAAGCAAATATGATTCCAGCACATGATTACATGAAGCATCATAAGCAGCCCACATAATGACAAAAAATGGCAAAGAACAGTAATGTTGGTTTGTTTTCATTTACATGGTCTCAATTCAACTCATTTGCCATCAGTTAAAGTCCCAAAATTTTACTTAATCTGCTCAGTTTCCAATTTCATCATCAGAGATGAGAACAGAAAAGAAATCAATCCTGCAGTTGGGGGAGAACCAGGTAAACTAAGCTAAATTTTTCACCTAGTTACGTTCACATTCTGCAGTGTCAACGTAAGTTTCTCCATCGGATAGAAATTAGATATCTCAAGGACACAGACTGTTAATTCAAGGCTTCTTTAATAGTCCATAACCAATGAATAGTCTTCCCAGAGATGAAAATAAACATAAGTATCATGACCAATGATAGGCAAGGCAACCAACATTTTTAGTCCCCCAGGTTTCAGCCTAGAATAAATATAACCTAAAGCCAAGTGCCTGAAGATGCCACGGCATTCCATTGGCATAAATATTTCCATGTAGCAAATTATTGACATCAAAAAGAGACACACACATATTTGACATAGTCATATCTCTAGGTGAAGCTGAATCAAAGATATTAAATACTACCAGAATTCAATGATTTCTTAGATGGTATAGCTGCTTCAGTTGCAGAATTTTCAAACAAAAAACATGTAAAGGAAAGTTATTTCTTCCTCCGCAAAATTAGATTCAATTTTTTTTAGGAATTAAATAAGACATTATTTTGAATTTTTGTTGCAAAAATAAAAACTTTGGGAATAAGATCAGTGTTTTCTTTGTGAATCAAATAAATATACCTGTAAATTGGTAATAAATGCAAATTGAGTGATTATTTAAATTCAAAAGCTCTCCATATTGAAAACCACACGAGGAAAACAAAATATAATGCAAAGTGATCTTCTTATGAAACATCTACTGGATAAATTAAAAGCCAAATAACATGGGCATTTGTGCACTTTTGACATAGCTTACCTCATCAACTTCAAGACTCAATTGCAATAATTGACTTTGTAAAATTGCTATTTCTCCTTCAAGTTTCTGTTTCTGGCATTCCTCATCTTCCAACAGCTTGTGAAGTTTTAAGATATCTGACTTTCCTGATGCCTGTCACAGTAAACATATTCATTTAAAATTAATTCAGATACATAAAAGATGAGGAAAGGACATGCAAAAGAAAAATATAAATATTGGAGGCACAAAATCAGACCTCTGATTTTTTTAGTTCAGCCACTTGAATCTTCAGATTATTTACGTCCCCTTCAGCAGCTTTTCTTAGAAGAGTCTCTTTCTGAAGCATTTTCTTCAAATCAGCCAGTTCCTCAGCAGACACTTTGGGAAACTAGGAAAAGACAATTCTAGTGAGGCTACCACAACCAATGCTCGATTAGGGAAAGTCCCCAATCACTAAGTGGGCTTACTTCCATTTAATATTGAGCTACTATAGGTTGTTTTGAAATTCACAAATTGCAATTTAGTTTGGGCTTCATTGGAATATTTAACCCTTTAATCTACAAAAGAAGATGGCCCACGCATAACTAAAGGGACAAATTCATAGCATAAACTTACAGGGAAAATTCATTAAATTAACAACTTTGGCAACAGGAGTCCTTAGCCTGATTTTATTTTTTGATGAGACTATTTCCCCATGTCATATCTATTCTCCTTCATGATTTCCAGAGAAGTTGACTCTGCTGTTCTTAGCACTTTCGTCAACTTTAACTAGCTTTAAACAACATAGTATAGCAAAAACCACTACCTCTCCACTCAATTTCACATGGGATTCCTCATTCTTTCGTTGATTCATCACTAACTGTTCTTCAAGCTTCTTAATTGATTCCATATAGTCTTTCTGGTATTTTGATCTTTCCTTCTGAGAAAGGAAAATGAGTATCAGTACACATTCACCAGGAAATCATCAACATCAAATCAACTGCGTATTTTGCTATTTGAATTTCATGAAGTTACTTAGGTTATGCTGCACACAAAATCATCTTACCCTAACATGCAAGACATGAGCAGTATTCTCAAAGAAAGTTACAAGTGAATTATGGATAGACTGTACCAGAAACCATGTAATTTAATGACTGTACCTGACAAAATCTTTTATACAAACTGCAATACTTGTAGATATATAAAATTGATATGGAACCAACCTCCAATGAATCTACATAATTTCTTTCAGCCTCAGATATCCGATGTTGTGCTTCAGTGGCTAACCTTTCGATCTCATCTTCAAATGCCTTCTGCTGCCTTTCATGTTCCACAATGAGTTTATCTAATTCTATGTCTAGCCTTCTAGATAAGCTTTTGTAATCAAATTCCTCCTTTAACTTAAGCATGTTTTCCACCTTCATAGCCTATAAGAGATATTCAAGGTACCCAGTCATTTATTATTCTATGAAATGTCCTTATGACATAAAATTGCCACCACGGACTTAAAATTTAAATATATAAGAGGAGGTCAGGCTAACAAACAAAATAAGACATTTCAGCAGCTACAATGATAAAAGTAGAATGAGAAAAAAGAAAGCACACTGGTGAATTTGGAACCCACCCTCTGTCCAAACATTATAGTACTGGCAGTCTCTCCCCTATGCCGTGGAGATGGTCCAATAGTAATGACTAGTGATGTTCTTGCTGAACCTGTTAAAACTTTAAGATGTCAGGAAACAAACACTGCACAGATAAGGTACATAAAAATTAAAGATTCTAGACAATTTTAACAAAATATGTATTTCATAATAATATCTCTAATCTAGAATCGAACAATTTATGTATGAATTTTCTAACCCAAGATTTCCCTCTAATGTCAATGGTACTTCAAAAAGAGGTGACTTCTGAGACATTAAGCACAAACCCCTTGTAAAGATTTGTCTACAACATAATACATACAAGCATAAGATTCAGCAATTTATTATTAAATGTCAGATGACGACTTGCAAAGTGTCCTAAGCTTCACCATGTGTTTTTTATGTACATATTACTGAATGTCTCCCGCAGTAATTCATTAATTATTGGGCTAGCTTTTAATTACCAGTTGCAGAACATGTGATTGACACAGGTTTCCAGTGTGTTTTACCCATCAACATCCTCTACATAACATGCCATATTTGAGAATCCGGTGCCTTATAGTAATAAAAGAAAGAAACAAGAAAATATCAATTCTTACACTTGCTGAATCTTACCTCCAAATGAATCACGTAATAATCTGGTAAGCTTTGAGTCACGAAATGGCACATGCGCACTATTCTCAGCAAGTGCATTGATACACTTCCCCAATGCACTCAAGGACAGATTGATGGATTTGGCTTCCTCTAATGTATGTCCTTCACTTCCTATTAAGCAATAAATAATGAAACAATCTCATTAAGCAGCATGGATGTTATACCAAGCAAAACAACCCTGATTGCCTGAGTAATAGGTCTGCAGCAACTGATGATTTTACCAGCCTCCGTTCTTAAATATGTTATTCAAGTTTTATTTTGACAAAAACTCATATTTGCTTTCCAAGCATCTCACTATAAGCCTGATAACCTTTTGTCATTTTTATAACCATAAATGTCAAAAATATCATAAACAGAACCATGTATCTTTCCATCTAGGAAACCAATATGTACATCAAGCATGAGATTTTGAATTATATTAGTCTCGACTGTCCCAAAGTTACAGATTTAATTTTGCCTCAAAGAATTTTTATATCAAGATCTATAAAATATACAGTATGGTAAAAGATGGGAGAGAAATAGTGACTGTTTCCTCAAAGTAAAGCCTTTGAATATTTAAAGCCACTATGCACAGATGAATATGGAGAGATCACGAAATTCATTCCAAACCAGCAAGATCTACAAAAACCAACTTACGAAATGAACTAACCTGACTTATCAATTCGTTCTGAACCAGCAAGATCTACAACAACCAATTTGCCTTTCCGAACAACAGGTGCCTTTATGGATTTAACCATGTGTGGATGACTGCCATTTTCACTTGAAAATGCAGCATCTCTTCCCTTTACAGATCTCTTTACATGCACCTATAATATTAGAAATATATTCAATGTCCCAGCAAGACTAAAAATAGAAATATTGAACAGTGAACAATAACTCCTAAGAAGACAAGAACATGAGCACCAAAAGCAAGATATGCAAATTGATTTACCATCAGAATTGCATGACTTCGAGAAGATTCTGTATTCAGTTTTGTATTTGCTGCAAAACGATGAGCCTCTCCTAATCTTAGCAGCTCAACAAAACTATGCTGGTCCCTAATGTCAACTAGGCTAGCTCCAGGTAGTGAAACATCACCAGTTTTGGGATCTTCTATGATGGTTATGTTATCATTGGCAGGGTCAAGCAGATCTTGTATAGTCTCCATATAAAGCTGAACATGGACATTAAGAAAATAGTATGTTGAAGATACTTAGAAAGACATACCAAAATCTTTTTCAATCCAAGTACCTGCAAATAAGAGACAGAGACTGAATCGGTTTCCAGAGAAACATCTGCTAGAATATCCTCCATAGCTCGCACCATTATTCCACGTGCAGCTGTGTCTTCCTCTCCAAGTCGTCCAAGAGTATAAGTTTTACCAGTACCAGTCTGCCCATATGCCATAATTGTTCCATTGTAGCCATCTAGTACACTCTGCAGAAGGTCAAAGTAAGGAATGTAATGAAAGGAAGTTCCACAGTAAGAGCATGGTTGCCCATATTCATTTTTGTTTTAATACAAATTTCCACATTTCCCTGTGATGAGATACATGCACGAAATCAAACGTAAAGTCCTCAGGTTAATTCTTGAGGATATCAATAATGATGAACTACATAAAGTAGGGAAATCCCAAGCAAGAAGTCTTGCAGTTAATCCACATCACTTCAATCAATCTAGCTTTTAATTGCTGAGTATGAACTCTCATACATAGACAGACCTCATTATCAAATTACTGAGTATGAATGCAAACCACTGGTCAATGAATACCCACCTCCACAACAGGCCTGGCCACAACTTCATAAACGCGTTTTTGTGAAGCAAATTCGGTGAGCACCTCATCAAATTCATAAGTATCTGCATCCCAATTGTTCTTCCGGAGTTTCAACCTTTTGAGCTGCAATAGAGCCAGACAAATAAGAACGATTAACAGTCCAACGACCACATAAAGATTCAAGCAGCAGCAATAAGATAGCTCCCAAACAAACAACACGGTTTTAAGGAAGCTAAAATTGATTTAGCATACCTCTGGCTGTAGTTCCACACAGTCAGCAAAATCAGCATCCGCCACCGATTCTTCTGCATTTCGTGGCCGCAATCTAACGGCTACTCTAACTCTTCCAGGAACTTCACCAAACATAAGCACGCCGGTGTCAGGATCAAAGCGAGATAGCATTACTCTAAACTAACCTTCAAATTCAATAAACACTGGCGCGTTTTTCACACATTTATTGGCGAGTTTTTCTTACCAAATTCACGGATCCTTAAACACTTTTCCCTCCAGAAGCAGAAAAAAATTCATTCCTAACTAGGAATTTCAACATATCATATAATCACGAAATTAAGGCGTAAACGACAATTATCGATCACCAAACAGAAAATGTAGACCGATAATAAAAAAGGAAAGATCTGAGAGAGAGGGAGGATGGAAGAACTGACCAGCAGCAGCGTGATCCTTGCCGGTGCTATTGCGGCGTTGCGTAGGCTTGGACTTGACATGTGGCTTCAGAGAGGTCCTGTGAGTGCCATTTCTGTAACTGTTACCACCCTGAGAGGTGGCCATTGTTCAAATTTGAAGAGCAGAGGGTTTGCTCATTAAAGAAACCAACAATATGCAGGTGCACTTTTACACTTGTTCAATCCTTTCTAAATCGCGAGGTATGTGACTCGCATAAATTCGGGTTCAGTTGAGTCGTGCCTATTTTTGACTTTGGTGTTTGCTCATACGTAGTTTGGGACTCAAAAGTTAGCAATAGCAACCTCATAGACTGAGCCTGATCATGGGGCTTCGCGGGTCCCATTCTTTTTCTGATTCTTCAGTTTATTTTTCCAAAAGTACCAAAATACCCTTTCTTATTTCAAATTAAACCTTCTTACACATGGGTAGCATCGGAATGAAGCTCAATTTGCTTTTCCTTTAACAGAGAAGGAGGTGTCACCTCACACCCGCAATGAATCGTAGGCCGGCAGCATTCAATTTCTTTCAACTCCCCCAACCGATCATTTCACTTTGGATTACTGCTATTTTTATTTATTTTTTACTATTTTCGTTCTTTGCCTCTCTCTATTTAATTTACAATTATTCATATTTACGTATTCATTTAAAATCGCATTAATTATAATTTTATTATTTAAGGTTGTAAAAGAATTAAGGTAAAATGTAGCGCATGGAAGGTAAGGGTCTTTTTTATTTTATTTTTCGAAAGAATAGCTTTGTTTCTAAGTAAACTGTCTTTTGTGCCGTTTCCAAGATATGTTTTGTCCATTTCGCATGCTAATTTGCGAACACGTTAATCGGCAACTGCTCAGAGGAGACCTTACGAGTTACGAGTTACTAATGTCATACACATACGTCCAAAATGGAAGAACATTCAAGTTTCCTAAAATTAAATAATTCTCGAGGGTTCAACTATAAAGCTATCCATAAAATCAATGTTTGTTCAATTCAGGTACCTCATCATCCTTACAACTCTGTTATGTGCCCATGTTTTTCTTTTTCTAAGAAACAGTAAACATTCTTTCTATTTCATCATAAATCACTCTACCCGTATTGCTACAAAAATACACAAATCTCGTATTTTTATGCAATATGAAAGTCCCTTGTGACTGAAAGTTAATTTATATACGAATAATACTCACACGCTTAAATAATATTTTTATAAAAATACTTTTGTTTCAACAATTTAAAAATTATAAGTATCCACCAATTATATCTAAATTTATTTGTCATTTCATATAATAACTTGGCAGTGTACGGAATATTAGATATATAAAACAATAAATGCCTTATTTTTACCAAGCTATATCAATTTTACTGCCATAGTAATACTTAATTTTAAAAGTTAAGATGAAATCAACGTAAAAAGAGAAACAAACATACTCTCAAAATTTAAAATTTAAAAATGAAGTGCAGATTTTTAAAATAAATTTTGAAACGCTATCCAACTAACATGCAAGGAAACGTTTAGTTTGAGGAAGAAATGCAAGGATTTGACAAATTGGTAAAGAGTGGAATGGAGAGGCAAAGAGGGACTGGAAACTTTGCAGTTGTCACAAAAAAGGGCAACAAGTGAATAAAGATGGAGCCCTTTAAATCTATAGGTATGTAGATATTCAAATTGAATCAACTTTGGAGGGAAGAACATGCCATCAACTTCCATTAAGCTCTTAAAATATAATATATGCAACTTTTTGTCCTACTCTTTTTCCTTTTTCCCCTTCTGATCAATTGCTCCAACACTCAGTTCTGCACTGCTTGTGAGATTCAGGATTCCCAACTGATTATATTATGCAATTAAAAAAGGAAAAAAAAAAAAACATAATTAGTCGTAAGGGTCAGTTTAAAATATTTAAGAATCATATTTTTTTTTGCTAAAAATACTTATTAAACTAAAAATATAAAATTATAATAAATATTTTTTAATAAAAAATTTTCACTTTTAACTGCTTAAGATTAACTTTAATATTAATAAAATCAATAAAAGAATTTATTTGTCTTAAGATTACCTCACCGTCGTTTGGTCCTATTGCATATTTACCAAAGTTATTCTTTTAAATTTAATATTATTGTTATTTAAAGTTAACATGCACAAATCAAGAAATTTTGTGTGTAAAAAAAATCAGTAATTAACGAAAATTATTATTATTTTAAACTTAAATACTTCCATTTTTTTCGTTTAACCTATCTTCTCCAACTAAAAGAAAAGATGACAGATTAAAAAAAAGTGGATAAAAGACACATCTAATTACAAAATGAAGATATAGTAGATAAAATGACTAAAATTTACTTTTAATTATTTTATAAATTTACTCTAAAAATACTGATCAGGAAAACTAATCAATTGATGTGCCAAAAACAATTCTTTAAATTCTAAAGTAACATTAAAAAAAAAGAGGCTAAAATAACATTAGTTTTAAAATGGATTTTATTTTGTGTGTGTTTTGCTGATTAGTATTTTAAAATTATTAGTTAAGATTTTTTTTTAGAAATTATGTAAAATGAATAAAAGTACATTAATAATATTTTAAATATTTTTTACTTTTTAACCAATAACTTTAAGACATTAATATGAATTTATTTTTTGTTTTTCCCTTTTCATTGATCATGTTTGAAAATTTTTAAAATACTACGAAAACAATTTTAAACGAACAAGCAGTCACAACATAGAAGACTATTTTGAATGAAATGAAACTTAAAGTATCCAATTTAGTCTTGAAAATTTTCATTTAACCCAATTTACTTCTTCAAAAATGTAACATGATAATTTGTTAAAATTATAAACGTGAGACAGTTTAGTGCTTCTATCTATTTCATGTAAGGACCAAAATATAATATTTTTAAGAATTAAATTGTCTATATTATTTTTTTCCGACTAATTTAGATTTTATCCTAAAACTTAATTAATTAATAGAAGTCAACATCATAAATAAAGGGAATCTTTCTGTACAACACTGTGTCTCCTTTATTTTTCAATATATTTCTGAGATACATGTATACAGAAAAACATGGTTACATATATACAATGTGAATTCTTTATATTTACATACTACATGCCTAAGCTGGAATGCTACTATAACAGATCGAAAACCTCGTAAGATATACTACATGACTAAATTAATTGTTACCTTGTATGAACGTGCAGGTCTGTATGAGAGTGATGAATTTGCTGTTACGAAAATAGAAGGAATAAATGAATACGAAAAGATGGTGATATGCATTTTGGCAGTTGTCGGAGGTTGCATCATATTCTCACCTACCATTTTTTTTTTCAGCGAAGGATAAGTATGATTCAACATGCAAGCAAGTAATTACATTCTAGTAGTTATCATGTCCATTAAAATATATCCAGCTAGGGCCCTCTTATTCGATGAAGCCACTCAACATAAAATCCAATGTTGTTGATGCCAACAATGAAACCAGTTATTAGAAATATTTTGTTTCAACCGGATGATAATAGGTGATGAAAAGTGCTAATCTTGGACCATAATTTAACAAACGATCTAAAGATGTTCCCAAGCTCCTCTAGTAGTCTTCTCTTGCCCTCCAAATTAATTCAAATCTTAGTGCAGTTGTATCATTAGGAGACCCACTAATGTCTTTTTAAAAAATCATCTGAAATAAAGATTATATATAGAATCTATGAATATGGTGTGAACAATCACTATACAAAGGACATGGGCACAAGATGAGACGGTCCTAGCTAGCTAGTTTCGGCAGTGGGATATGCCTAAACTAAAGGCAAAATGCAATGCATAAAGTGGGCCGCGCCTTAGCTTATACTTTATCTTTTTCTTAGTTCAGAAGGATAAAAAGCTTAGTGACAGAGATATCAAGAGAGAAGAGGGCGAGGGTGTGCTCCACCAATGCAGGCCTTATGACTAAGAGTGAGGTTGATCCTCCTTGGATACACGCTTTTCACCTTGCACGATGAGGACTCATCAATAAAGAGTTTTAAAAGTTCAATGTCGAGTGTGAAGTCAGTGGTCTCGACCAATTAACCAAATCATAGCCGAAGTGAATGTACATATTTCATTATATTTCCCAGCTTTGCTCTATCCCTCATAATTTTGCACGAACCGAACTTCAAGGTTATTCTCAAACTCCAACCAGGTCTGAGCCAACTCAGGTGACAGCCACTGCATAATTGAAACCCACAAATTAATGACGAAGTTCATTACATACTTTGTCATTTGTCAACTTCCAATTTTTCATAATGTTTTTCTCATTTCTATTGCTACTTTGTTTTCAGATTAACTATATATTCTTTGAATTTCTCATTTTTTACTCTTCACCTTTTTTTTTCCTTCTGTTTTCTCTTCCTATAATTGATTTTTTTTTCTTTTTGTGATGGAGTCTTAGGGAGTATTGGTAAAATTGGGATGTGGGAATGAAACCTACTCCTTAAACACTTTTCTATTTATGGTATGTATCGACAAAATTATTTCTGTAAAACAAACATTAAAATTTGCGAGTTTGTAATTTTAATTGTAAAATTAACTAAAAGTTATGAAATGGTAATTAAAAATTTATAATTGTATAAGTAGCTTATGAAATTAAAATTGTTTGATAAATTAATTATATAATTACTGATTTATATTAAATAATTTAAAAATATATATAATATTATATTAATGTGATACAAACTTAAATATTACTTATTTTATTTATTTATTATTAATTAATTAATTAATTATATAAAAAAAAACATAACTTTTTCATATATATTTTGAATATAAAACATTCTAAGTAATATATTTTTTAATATAAAATATATTGAAATAAAAGAGACCTAGAAACATATAAAACAAAGATTATTATAAAGATAAAGAGAAAAAAAGTAAGGAAGAAAAATTATTTTTAAAAATATGAAAGATAAAAAATATAATAGAAATATTAATAATTAATTTTTAGAAGTTAAATTATTTTTTGAATAAATTTTAAAAAATATTTTTTCAAAAGATATTCTTTTTATATTTTATTTACTAAATAATTCTATAAATTATTAATGAATCAATAAATTATAAATTTTTAAAAAAATTTACATTCTACCTTTCTTAATTATATATTAAACTTATATTTGATAAAAAAACAAGTTAAAAGTTAAAGACTTTTAGCTGTGAAGCTAAATGAAAATTGTTAGTTTGTAACTAAAAATTTATAATTATATAAGTAGCTTATAAAATTAAATTATTTAATAAACTAGTGGTACAATTTATTGATTTATGTTTAATAATTTAAAAATACATATAATATTAAAATTAAATATAATTTGTTTTAATATATCTTATTAATTTTAATATTATATAAAAAAATACATAAATTGATTTAAATAATTTATTTTTATAATTTATTTCTTATTTTTTAAAATATTGTTTATTTAATTAATTTATTTTTGTATAAAAATATATATTATTAAATATTAATAATAAAAAGATAAAAATAAACTACAATAAAAATAAAGAGAATAAAATAATAATAAGATTAATATACTAAATTTTAATTATACGAATAATACGTTATTTTTTTTTATAAAAAAAAAGATAATAGATAAAAACGCAGTAAAATATTAGTAGTTAAATTTTAGAAGTTTAAATTTTTTTTAAATAACTTTTAAAAAAACTAATTTTTAAGAGCTAAAACTTTCTCTGTGGTGAATAAACTACGAGCTCATAAATAAAGGATCACAACTTACAACTTAAATTTAAGTGAAGAATCACAACTTACATTGTTAGATTAAATAAGGAATCACAACTTTCATTTTACATTGTTAGATTTAAGTGAGGAATCACAACTTAAAACTTAAATTTTTTAAAAAGAATCATAATTTCAAAAGAGAAAAGGCCAAAAAGGGGTCAGAAGAATAAATGATCGAGCCATTGGAGATGATTGTCAAAGCAAGTAAACGCTGGAAGAAAGGCATAGGAACACCGATTAATAACGAGAGTATGTTTTGAGAGCCCACAATCGGTGGCCTAAATAGGCAGCTCTGTTCCGGAAATTAGGCCAGTGGTCAGAGCAACTTTAGTTTCAGAACTGTGACGTGTGAGCCATCAACACTTTTCTTCATCATTGATATGGATGCAAAGACTTGAAAAGAAGTGGGACGTGTGAAGAATCTCATGGCTAATTATGGAATGGACCACACAACTTGAAATGATTTGGAGTACCATCCACTGTCTTATGCATGTGATTCAATTTCAGCACTAGGGCAATTCAACATATTATATTTCGTTTCCTTTATTCAATAGCAAGACATCATTTAGATTTACAGAATTCCGTGTGGTTAAAAGAAATATCTTCAATCTTTCATGATGCTTTGCTGTACAATACATACGAGATACAAAATAAATAGCTTTAAAATATTATATAAAAAATTATATCAACTTTTTTATTCAACACAAAATATCATTAATCCACTTAGGATTGATAGATTCTTTCTAAACTACATTATCTAGTTTTTCATCTTGTGCTAGTAGCTACAAGAATGATTAACATTTTGGGCTCATTTCACAACCATCAATTCAATGAATCAAACTTTATAGTAAGCTGATTCTTATATTGTAGGATATGTAATGCCCAATTCTCATTATGTCATCATCAATTTATATATCATCTATTTCTTTCTGCTTATTCCTCTTTATCTTTATGCACTACTGTGATCGAGCGTGAATAACTTAAGCTAAAGGTTGAGAGGAACTATACCAAATGGGTTTCATGGTCCCTTGAACCTTTGAGGACGCGCATGCAGTGCTGATGGCGAATTTTAGTTTAATACGGTCCTTCTTCGTCATTTTTTTTTTTTACCAAAAATAATTACTTTTTAAGAAAAATCTTTAAAAAATTTTGATCATAAGTTGCTTTAATAATAATAATAATATTTTTACACCTTTTTTTAAAATTTTATTTGCACTATTTCTTTATGTTTTTCCCCGTTGCATCTCTATCTTCTCTTTTTCTTTTTTTTAAACATAAAATAAGTTACATTACCTAATGTCTGTTAACTACATTTTTGAAAGGGCAAACATTGAAGCGATTCATGATTCCCGCGGTACAAATATTTTATCAGCTTATTTGTATGGCAGTGGCTCAACCTTATGTGCAAATCATATAGTTAATATTAAACAGACATACTTTAGGAGGAACATTTAGAGTTAGTAATGTATTATTTAATCGCACTCTTAATTATTAATTACGAGAGTATAAAAATAATTAAAAATAAGGCTTGCATAATAATTATTTTTAATAAATTTTAATCAATAATTAAGAATATTTTCATAAATATGTGTGGCATTAGGAAAGGTTTCCATTGGTCCTTGTTATTTTCTCATAAGTAAATATTATATGATGACGATTTTATGAACAGTAATATTATTTTTACGGACTTGTGTTATGTACTTTCCTTTTAATGATTAAGAAAAAGACAGAGAGAGAAAAGTGAGTACTTCTCTTTTCCTTCTTGTAAAAGGTAAGTACACGGTGAAAATGTTAAAAAAATATATAGATATCGAAAAACATTACTATTTTTCTGAAGTATAAAATTGTGCTAAAGGTTTTTTTTAATTAATAAACTAAACAAATCAAAATACTTTGTAGAAGAGAAAACAAAAAAAGTCGCTCCAATATATTGGCATGAAAATGTATTATCTCATACTTTTTCGGGTATGACTCCTCAATGTGACTAGTTTATTTTTTAAAAAAGACAAATAGTGTCTCAATTGTTAAAACAATCATTAAAAGCAAATTATAATAAACTCATGGTTTTTTAGATATACAAGCACCTAAATAGGTGGGTGCAAGTAAAAGATAAATATACGAGGCCTTGTTTAGAATGTTTATGCAAATTTCTTACGTGATCATGAAAGGGTATGTTCCTTTGTCAAAAGAAATTATTTTTATGCAACAGAATTATATAATCACAAGAGATAGGTGTAGACAAAATAGATTATGTGAAAGAGAGACAGAAAATTTTTAAAATATTCTTAATTTATTGATTTTTTGAAACTATTTTTTTAGTTTGGGATGAATTTGCCAAATCAATATAAATTTTGCCATGTCTGATAGCGAAAGAATTTATTTTTTAAATTTTTTTAGAAGATATTTCGTCACAAATATCACGAAATCCACAAGATCGAAGCACGTGTCAAACATCTAATGATTTTGCTATAACATTGACAAAATTCGTAGATAGTTTAGCCAACAACAGTCCGTAGCTTGCAAGGCAATTACACATAGCAGCGACTGTTTCGCCATTAAAATCGTGAAAGTCGCAAAATTAAAATTAAAAAAAAAATCAAAATAAACAGTAGGAGAGCAGCAATAACACGTGGCAACATAGTGAGAATTTCTACCATTAATAGCGAAATTAAAATTCATCACACCTTTAATGAAACCAATCGTTGGTTGACATGTGGTAGGCGACACATTTACCGTCTCCACCCTTTCTCCTTCTTTCCTCTTTTCATCATTATCTTCTTTCTTCCATTTTTTTTTTCCATCCGATTTCAACACCTTTCTTCCATTTTTTTTCTCAAGTTTATACTATGTGTAGGATTGTAGCTAAAATTTTATAATTTTTATATTTTTAACTTATATTTAACGATCAGTGAAATAATAAATTATAATTTATTAAATATAAATTAAATAAAAGATTCAAATAAGTACAAGAAATTTTAAATTTATATTAATACAAAAAAATCTTATTCCATTATATAAATTTTACTAAGATGTAATAAGAATATTCTTATATGTTAAGTAATTTAAATAATTTTAATTAAAATTTAATAGTAAAATACTTATACGTTATATTCTAAAAAGAAATTAGAGTCTTTCCTACATTGTATTTTGTAAAAAAAAATTATTAATATTAATATAATTAATTAAAAACAAAAAATTTTAAATATTATTTCATATTATCTCCTACTATATCTTCTTCTTTTATATTTAAGTTGGAATAGAAGAAAAATTATCTAATAAGATTTTTTCTTCATCATTTCTATCATTATAACTATCATAATTTGAGTCTTAATTATCTTTATTAATATCATTGCTAATTCTTTTATTGCAACAAATTTATAACTTTTAATTCTAAAAAAATACATATATTAACAAAATAATTTCTAAAGTATTACCTTAATGGTAATCATGACTCATAAGAGTGTTATCATTTTGCTGTGAAAGTGATAAATTTAAATTCATTATTCGTGACAATATTGATAAACTTCTACAAACAACAATATCTACATATAACTCAATAACATTTATATCAGTTTATTGTTGAAATACACTTATTATGTTGTCAATATCTTCATCATCACATATATTTAAAATTGTATATTGTTTAATATTTTTATCAATTAAAAAATATAAAATTAATCTAGAAATAACTTGATTATGATCAAGATTAAATTTCAAATGAATTTTTTTTTTAAGCTTCAAAACTTATTCATCGCTTTATCTTAATCACTTTCTTACTTCCTTCAAAACTCACTTCTTCATTTCTTTCATAGATTCTACTATTCTAATATATAATAATAACAATTTCACTCATCTTACATTTTTACCAAAAAAAATATTTAATATTTAATTTTTTCTAAAATAGAATTCAGAAAAAATAATAATCCTTCACTGATTAATCAATTTATTTAATTGAAAATAAATTAACAATAAATAAATTTATATTTTTAAATTAAATTAACAAAATAAATAAACTAAAACTAACTTGATAACACTCTTAAGCTTGTTTTTCTTGACTAAAAATGAGAGGTATGGTGATGATATATATAGTATGAGCAGATGATGAGATATATAGTGTAAAAATTTCATCATATTATTTATACAATCGACCAAATTATGTCACGTGTCAACTTTTTGAAAATTGTGCAATTTGTATAGCAAAATTTACTCACATTATTCCTATCACCTTAGTTTTGCATTATCTATGATAAAAATGACTTAATTTTGCCAAATATTTTACAAAATTATACAGATGTTGACATGTATCATGATCTAGTTATTTCATGCTTCTAGTAGTGAAATTCGTTGAAAAAATTAAAAATTTAATATTTTTGTCAGCTATTTTAGTGAAACTATTATCATGTGGACAGACTCACTTCAGACAAAAATATAGTTTGAAAAAAATAATAAATTAAGAACTTATTTTTAAATTTACAATATTTAAATAAAAAGACCTACAAAAAGTATTATAAAAATGATTTGAATAATACAAGTCCAGTATTAATATTGCTGCATTTGACGACCTTCCCAACAAAAGTTCAAGCTCCCCCCATTAGATTTCGCACACCCTACATTGGTGTTAGGGCGTGTTCAAAAGAAAATTTAACTTACGACCCCAAAAAGAAAAAATTAACAAAATGTAGGCAGCATAAAATGTTTGAAATCACCCCACTACATACAACCATATATATCAATTAATAAGCATTTTACCGCTTTTTATAATTAAAAATTGAAACACTAAAACATGCTCTTCAGCCTATTCTGTACAGTTAGAAATAGTTCAGTTCAGACCAAACACAAGATTTATATGAGCAAGTTGGTGGAGTTAAAATTGAATATAATTAATAAAATTGATTTTAAATTATTAAGCATAATTAAAACATGTGCCCCAAATTAATCTGGGTCACAATTTTACATTGGAACATGTGCACAATATTGATTCTACATGTAAAACAAACAGACCCTTAGTCAATATGGACGTTGTTATGTCAGCAGACCCTCCTCACATTCATCCAGCACATGAAGTATAATTTATCAATCAGAAGAAGACTGAATTTCATTCAGGCCTATATACTGCTTTCAGATACCCACATTCATTCAACTCAAAAGTTCTAGGAGCTTTCACGGGATGCTTTGTATATCCGGTACGCAGCTATGCACATTGTGGCATTACCTATGACAGTTAGTCCCGCTTGAAGAGCCACCAATACCTACAACTCATTAGAGAATCCCATTCATTTCACATGTTCAATCTAATTCACATTCAATCAGATTTTATTCCAAGATGGAAGAAGCATATATCTATTATTGTTATCAACAAGACAAGTTTCTCACCAATGTCACACTACATTGGTGACAATAAATAATGTACAAGAATGGATCTCACAGCATGTAATCCAAATATTATATTTTGTTGTATTGTTTCAAGTAAAAGATGGTAATGGTACATTGGTTCATGCGCTCAGTTTATTTGTACAGAAATAGCAATTTTTAAGTAACTGCTCAGATTGAGGTAGCTGGTAATATCTAATTCTACACCATTATAAAGAAAGGAAATTCTCCCACTTCATCACTAATTTTTACTTTTTCCATCAGCCAAGTGTTCTGTTTCACTAAGTAAAAGAAGAGAAATTTGACATTTTAAATTAACCGCCGAAGTCCACCATCTCACTTCCTACTTTGCAGAAACTTTTCTTTTTCTTTCGTATGTTCCAATAAGTAGGTTTATACTCAGCTTCTACATCTTAAAAGGAGAAAACTAATACAATCCTTTCATGATGGAAAAAAAAAATGAGTTTACACCTCGGGTTGCACTTGCATCCTGTAGTTTTGGTCACAAGAGATTGATCAAAGCAGAAAGTTAAGTGGTGATGGTGGAAAACAAAACAGACAGATGTTAGCTGGGCTAGAGAACCTCTACCCTCACTTTGTTTGTCCAAATTCAAGACTCCCCACCTCTCTCCCACAAAAAAGAAAAAAATATTTAACGTTTGCATATTTCAACACAACAAAGTGCTTTCAAGGACATTGGTTATAGTCAAAACATGTCTTATAATATAAAAATTGAATAACAGTATTCTTAGTCTAAAGTGCGTGATTCTGAAAGTATCTGTAATAAGAATATCTCCACAAAAGAATGGACGATAGAACAAAATCAGTACTGAGTTTTGAAATGCTCTTAAAATAACACTTAACAAGATAAGCATACAACTCCAGGCGGTTTAGATATCTAAAGATGAGTTTAATGGAATGGAATGAAACAAATGAAATGAAATCGAAGGGAATAAAATGAGAGTAACTTGATGCAATGGAATAGAATGCAATTCAACATGTTCCATACCCTTTCAGCCTATTTTAAACAATCCAAATAATGCAACATAGTATCGTTCTATTTCTCCATTTGCATGATTTTATTTTATATTAGATTTGTAGGAATAAAGAGTAGGAAGATTTAGAATTATTCACTCGAGAATCATGAATCACTTGAATTAATAATTTTTTTCTAAATAATAATAATAGTCCTTCTGTATGAAGGATGAAAAGCCCTCTAACCTCCAAGGACTCAGAGTTATAAAAGAAATGCCATGTGCATGCGCAAAGTGCTCCACCAAGTAGAGGTACCTAGAACAATCAGATTCAGATAAGAAATGATGGAATTGAAAATGGAGAAAAATGAGATGGAGGAAAAGAAAGGGCATATGCGTGGAATAGGTACGAAAGAAATAAACAATACTAGAAAAAGGGAAGAAAAAAAAAAGCAAAATTGAAAAAACTCACCATACCCCAAGAAAGACCCTTCCAAGCTTGATATCCAGATTTCTCAGCGTATTGCCACACCAAAGCCATGGCTATAATCCTTTGAGGAGAAAAAGCAAACAATGAATTGAAAAGGGTAAGTAAAGGGGAAACATCATAAAGCTGAATTAAAGATGGAGAAAGATAAGTTACCATTCAACGACACTGGAGACGTGGACGGCCCACGTGGGCAAAGAGAGTGCATTGGGGGGTTCGTGGAGTTGCAGTTGCAGTGGAAGAGATGAAGCTGGTTCTACCAAGCTGAGGAAGTGGAACACACCCACTCCTAGTATACCCGTTTTCGCTTTGGTTTGAGCTTGCGATTTAACCTTTACAGTTCCACTTCCAACGTCGCTTACTCTTGAATTGCACGGAAAGGGGATTTTCGGAGTACAAGAAGGTTTTGTTAAGTACAACGTAGCCGCAGCCATGGTTGGATTTTTCAGAGACAGTGACTATAACTGCTTCTTCTGATATCGCTGCTCCTGCGTCTTCTTTGTTTTCAATCCATCCCACTTTGGATAACACCCTTTACCCCTTTGTTCATTTCAATAATAATAATAATGCTCAAAAGTACCTATAACTAATATTTGAAAATAAAAATATCAGTTTTTAATTTTAAAGACTAAACTAATTAATAATTATAATTTTAGAGTACTTTAATATATTATTTAATTAAAAAAACTGAAAAAAATTTATGTAATCTGAATAGGAAAAGAAATATATGATTTTTAATTTTCATGAAAAAAAAACTTCTTTTGGGAGCTGAATGGTAATCCGTAAAACAGGATTTAGAGGCTAAACAATTCATCAATAATATGTCCATGTAGCTCGGCCATTGGGTAATTTTTGCACTGAAGCCCAGTCTAATTTATACAGGCCAACATTGCCACTAGGACGAGACATTGTATATAGTATGTAAATAAACCCAAAAAAAGTATATATATATATATATATATTTTAAATTTTAATAACAAGAATGTAATTTTACAAAAGAATTTTGTTTGTTTAAGAAAGAGAGAACCTTGATTCATGATCGGGGTGGATGAGAGATATGTACTTGGTGGCATGTATAATAATTTGTATGAACAAAGGGGCCAAATACAGCCTCATGCATGGAATTAATCTAGATGAGAGGCAACGGGAAGATTAGAGCTAGCACGGTGCCAGTAAGGGCTACGTAAGCCAGAAGTGAATTTGATTGCTTCAGAATATCCACGAAACATTGATTGTTTGTTCACCATCAAATAACTAAAAAAGAAAATGATACCCCACGTTACTGCAAAATTTGACGATATTAATACGTAACAGCATAGATACTTTCTCATTTCCTCCTCTACTTCCTTTGAATCATATAGACAGAAAATCACTCTCTCTCTCCACACATGTGAGAGAGACACTTTTCTAAACTATTAAAATTAAGATTATAATAAGTTAAACTTATACATTCGCCATATTAAAATAATTCGTTAAACCTTAACCTTTTTTGTGATGAATGTAATATTTACCTGGAGAAGTTTCTTAATAATCATTTTATATCTTTTAAATTTTTAATTAATTTTTTTACCAAAAGTTAAGTTGCTTTTTTTTAATATAATAGGCGTGTCCTTTAAAATGTGATCTTACATTTAAATAGATAATTAATCTTTGGCCTCGTCTTGTTAATCCAAAATATGCAACCAGGGACAAACTTGAGTTAAAAGCAGATAATGATGGATCAACTAGCTATGTAGCAGCGGATAGAAAAGCTTGGCTGAGTGGGAGAAGGAAGAACTATCAGACGAAATGAATAAAGAAAAATATTCTGCAGAATTTTTCTGCAAGAGCAGTGAACAGAATGAATCGATTGATCAGTTACGGGAACTAGAGACCACTCTAAATTAGACAAATTGATGTGCCTAATCTGTTCACCAAGTTGTATGGAACGAATCCCAGCTATTAATTAAAAAATTATTACATCAAACGGCAATTTAATTGAATAAAAATGTTCTCGCCTTCTTTTTTTGTGAATATCCCATTATATTTGAATCCAAACAGTTTCCTTAGTTTTACTAGTGCAATCTTGGGTACAAAAAAATAATGGGGTAAACAGGCCTTTTTATTTAAATAATGTTTTTTTAACAACAATTTCTTAAAATAAATATATTTTAAAACTAATTTTCTATTTTATATTTTTTTTTAACTCATCAACAGTCGCACATTATTATTATTTTAATAAAATATCGTTCTAATATTATTAATACTATACAATAAATTAACGCTTATTAAAATTATATAAGTATCGATCAAAATAAAACGATAATATATTTTTATTATTATTTTAATATAATATTTATATTTTTTTAATTAATTTTAATATTATTATTATAAATTAATCGATACTTCTTTTTTTTTTTAAAATTCAATTGCCTCCAAACTTTCGATACTCATCATTTTTATATTTATAGACGGGAAGCTGCATCCATTGTCGTTACAAAATCGCATGCCTAATTTGTGATTCCGCATGCCTAATTTGCGATTCTTCTAGTCCGTTGGATTAGACATATCATAATGCATTTGGAATAGCACGTAGATGTGGATTCATCTGGGTCATACATGGATCTTCCCTGCGACACAACTGCACCACACATCACACTTCATACATGGATATGTTTAATTATTTTTTTTCTCTTCGTTTGATCATTTCTTATAGTCTAAACACACGATGCATAATATCAGTGTTTGCTGTCATTCTTTTATTAATTTAATTAACCAATAAAAATATTTTATATAAAATTATTTAATAATAATAATAATAATAATAATTTTAAAGTCACAATATACTCTTTCGTAATAAAAAAATGATGCTTTTAAAGAATTAGTAAAAAAATACATTTTAAACTGTTGTGCAGCTTTGAAGTGTGGTATTTTATGAATATATTTTTTAAAACACACCTTTAATATGTTATTAATATTACAACACTAATTTTGTAAATTAATTAATTTTTTCAAAAATTTTAAAATCAAATAATTATAAAAGTATGTAAAGAATATATTACTAATTTTTATTATCTTTTTCTTCAAAATATTTATTTATTCATCTTTTCTAAGAAGATTATATTTTATTGATGAATATTTTAATAATAGGAGTTATATTTTTATATTTTTTATTTTTCACCTTATTTGACTTTTCGTCTCTTTTTTTACATTGTATTTTTTTTTTGTCTTTTCTCTTTTTTTTTTATCATCTTATACATTTTAAATATTAAGTGTACAACAGACAATAAATATTCTTCAAGCTTAAAAAGTTAACATATATACAGTGATATATTATTCTTGTGTTTAACTTCTACAGTTAATTTTTCCTTCACATAATTGTGTGTCCGGTGGAAGAATTTCTGGCTACTCCTTTCATGAGAATAATCCCTCCTTGTGATACAATTGCAGCATACATCATATTTTAGTATTATATATTACTAGTGGCAAATTGAGTATAGGAAATTTTGAGCGATAGAATTTTAAAATAATAATAAAAAAAATGAGTATAAGTTAATTTATATCGATAGTATTAAAATTAATTAAAAATGTAAATATCTAACGCTGTATGAGGATAATGTATTAAAATAATAATAAAAATATATTATCATTTCATTTTGTCTGATACTTATACAATTTTAACAAATGTCAATTTTTGGTGTAGTATCCGTAATATTAGAACGATACTCTATTAAAATAATAATAAAAATTTATTATCGTCTATGCATTGCAATACTGCTATTGAGTTAGCAAAAAAAACACCGGACAGATAATTAGTTTTAAAATATACCTATTTTAAGAAATTATTTTTAAAAAAGCATTATTTAAAAAAAAGCCGGGAAAACAAACAAACACAGAAGTTACTGATGCACTGGATTTTATTGATCACAAAAATTGCTTTTGAGGTACCAAATATCTAAAACAATCAGGGTTTTATCCAAGAATAGGAAGCATAGGAAGCAATGCAGTACCAACGCACGCTACGATACAAGATGGACCAATGTGCAGCATACCCCTATATCCACACCTTTCAGGTGCTGTGTTTTATCCCACTCTTTCCTCTTCTAGTCCAAATCAGGACAAGAGCAAATCCCATCAAAGACATAATTGAAGTCTGCAAACAAAATTAGCAACTTATTGCAATAGGATAATATTTTTAAACAGCAGCTATACTTCTCTACATAGTCGCAGACTAGTCACGCAACAAATATGGTGTACACAATAAATGAATTAAAGAAATCAATTTTCTTGACGAAAAACAAAAGCTTTGCATTTTCCAACACAACGAAGTAATCAGCTATGTCACTATGAGTATGCAGTGAAGCATTCAAATCATATATCATTCTTTCCTTTTTTCCAAGGATTTAAAATGATAATTATTCAAGCGGACACGTATGTATGTCGAAGGAAAGAGACATAAAGTGGATTTATATTGCCAAACTTATATGGCTGTAATTGAAGTCTAACTGGAGGGAGAACTTACAGAAATTGCAGGAGGAATAGCCACCGCTGGATCTTCAAAGAATTTATTAGCAAGAGCCAGAGCAAGCAGGCTACTTTGCATTCCTGCCATGAAATAAATACAGTTGTTAAACTAACATGCTATTACAGGAATTTGATGTGTGAAAGTGGAGAAAATTTGAACCTGTTTCAAAGGAAATTGTTCGTTGGAGTGCCTTTGCATCGTGAGAATCACGGAAGATAAATCCACTGAGGATATAGCCAGCTATAAAAGATGACAAATGAAAAGCAACAACAAGCAACAAGATAGCAATTCCCAAGGGAGATTTGATAGTCTCAACATTAAAGGCAAGTGGTGCTCCAGCACAGACAGCAGCCACCAGTACTGATAGTGGAGGCAAGAATGGTCGAATAAGATTGCAAATACGAGGAAAGAAACTGTAAAATGAAACAGCTAAGATGTCACCCTTTAAGTAAACATTAATATTAACAAATTTATCTGAAAACATATTATTAATTACCGATTTAGAAGCAGGCCAACAGCAATAGGTACCACCACAATCTGTGTAATGCTATACACCATTCCTTTTACATCTATAGGCAATCTCTTCCCGATGAGGAACAGTAATAAGAGTGGGGTGACAAAAACTGCAGAAGCAGTGGATAGTGATGTCATAACTATGCTTAATGGTGCCATTTGTGGATCTGTCAGGAATGTAGCATAACTTGAGAGCTGGGCACCACTAACACAAGCCACCAATACAATTCCCGCACCTGATTCATTTTACTGCCAAAAATTAGAAAAGTACATCCCACTCTTTCTAAGATTAAGTCAGACCGTTCTCACCTATTGCTGTAGGTAGGCCAAGTACACTTACTGAAATTATGCAAAAGAGATATCCAAGAAGAGGCTTCACAGCAAACTGACCAATATAACCAGTGACAAGTTCTGCTGGCCTCTTAAATGCCTCAACGAAATCACTTTCATTTGAATTAACCCCAACTGCAAACATCAAAAACCCTAGTGCAGGTGCATAGTATCTGCAAGTAAATCACATCATAACAATACAAATGAACATATACAGAAATATGTTTAAAAAATAAATTATTCGACTGTGTGCATTTTGGGTTTCAGATATTATTTGTTTGCACCATTACATATTTATATTCCATTTTGCATTTGCAATTTAAAGAGATACAGCTTGAAATAAATCTAGATGAGAGCCAATGGATTGTTCCCTTCGTTGCTGCAAATCACATGACTTGTTCCATTGCTAAAAAATGTAAATAATAATAATAAAAAATTTTATCAATAAACTCAGAACATTCACAGACCTGCTGGTAAACCATGTTAAAGAACGGGGGTAGATTAGAGCTAGCAATATACTAGCAAGGAGTACATGAGGCAGATATGAATTTGATTGCTTGAGGATCTCCAGAATAGACGTTGAATTTTGCTCTGTCATCTGAGGAAAGAAACAGAACAAACAAGATCGAAGATAGTCTTAGTTACTATGTTTATCACTGTATGCATGGGAGAAATTTCAGAAGTCAAGCTTGATTACAGGAGAGAAGCCTGCATGCTCTGAATATCCAGGAATAAAACTGGAAAATCTACTAATGTTGATATTTCAGCACACTTTAACAAAAGAACCTAAGAAGAACCACATGATATGACATTGATGCATAAATAGTTGAGGATGGCGATCATGCCCCATTTCAACTAACACAAATCACTCCATTTATATCTCAGTTACCCTTTGACCACTCTCTAGGTTATGGATACCATGCATCCAGTACTGTAGAGCAATAGACAAACAGATGTTTTGGCTGTTCAATTGCAGAACAAAAGTTACTGATTGGCCTAGGTTATGAATTATGATTAAGCTCTGCTAATGCTTAATTGGGATTAAAATGAGTAAATTGAACATTGACGATGCATCTGTACTTTAGTAGCTCCTAATTCCCAATTGTAAATGCCACTGGCCATCTTTTATTATGACATATACAAAAAACGAGGCCATTCATAAGACCAATTAACAGTCATATTTTACAAAAACAGTATAAACATTTGAAATTTATGTTACTCACGAGTTAATTGCCGGTAGCAAACATTTATTTATTATTGTTATTTCAATTAAGGTAGCAAAAAACGGGTGTAGACTGAAGAGACAATGAATTACCTGGGTGGGGTCGGAGGAGTGAATGGGGGGATCGGGTGGGAGGGAATCGGAAGAGTGGAGCGATGCACATTTGAGTGGAAGCTTGGGGCTTTGGTCTACAAAAACAGAAGAAGCATAAGATGATTGTTTAGAAAGAGAAATGGAATATGGGTGCAAAATGAGAAATTACATACATTGGAAATGTGAATGTAAACGAATGGAGAATGGAGAAGAGACACTGTGGCATCTCACTGAAATTGGGGGTTTTGGAAGATTATGAGAAGGGAAGAGCAAGGGACGCGGATAGTGAATATTGTGCAACTGCAACTGCAATTGCTTTGCTCCACTTGAAATCATACTACTGTCAATTTGGTGCACAGCTACTGCACCACGAAAGGAATGGTGAGGAACTTGATTAATCAATCCCCCGACACTAACACTTCTTCGTTCTTTCCTTTCTTCCTTCAAAACTTCACCACCTTTTTACCCCCGAAATAAAAAAATACCCCAATGTCCAATGAACTCGGGTTGACTTTTTTTTTCAAACTTGTACTTCAACAAAATAAATATATAAATTTAAATTAAAACAGTCAATAATTATAATTTTTTTATTTAAGAATATTTAATATATTCTTGTAAATTTAATATAATAAATAGTTTTACTTGAATTTATAAATACATGCTTATTTTAAAATTTTGTCTATTTTAATTTAAAATTTTATTAAAAAATTACTTTTATTTTTATAGTAATTAATAATAATAAAATTTTATTAAAAATTATTTTTTTATAATTTTAATATAATAAATATATATCTTTTCATAAAAAACCTATAAAATTAACAAAGTCTTATAAACATAAAGAGCATTTTATTACTAGCCAAAATTAATGAAAATTATTTGTACACAATTTTGGAAGGTTTTTAAAGTGAGTATATTAAATAAGATTCGGATCATCTGCAATTTTAGAGAAAATTACAACATGTAGTTTACATTTGTTTGAGCGAAACAAAATAAAGAGTAGCAAAAAAATCAGAAGAATAAAAGAGAAAAGAAGAAGAAGAGAGAACACAAGAGAGAGGGAGAGTGAGAGAAGATTAATAGAAAAAAGAAAAAAAGGCTAGATGAGGAGAAAATGAAAGAAGGATGAGTAGGGGTAAAAGAGAGGGAAGGGAAAAAAAGCTAAATGTGAAGAGAATGAGAAAGAGACTAAGTGTAGTTGAAAGAAGAAAAGATAAAAAAAGAAATGAAGATTATGTGGGGTGAACTAGTGGAGAAAATGGAGTAGGGTAAAGAAAGAGAAAATGAAAAAAATGTGGAGAAGAAGGAGATTAGCAACTAAGAGAAGGGGAAAGATGGAGAAGAAAGAGAAACTATTCTATTTTTGCTTAAATAAATTTTTTTAAGCAAAAATAAAATTGCAGACCAAAAAAAGAAATCAGCAACAGAGATTTGTTTTCTATTAAAAACCTTATTAAATTTATTTTTAAATTCATATTTATTTTAATGACATTAATTATAATTCTATATTAATTTATATTTATAAATTTAAGACACGTTAATATAACACATCTTTTATATTTATTTTATAAAAATTAATGTAATATTTTAAAAAGTTATCAGTTTATAAGATAAGTATTTTAACTTTTAAAAAATGAATATTTTAATAATTTTTTAATATATTTTTAAATACACATTAAAGCAACGATATTATTAAAATTTGTTCTTCTCTATTTTTAACATATTTTGATTATTTTAAACACGTAAACTTTTAAAATAACTTTAAAATTTCTATGGATTATGCATTAAATTCTTAAATTTTTGAACACTTTTTTTATTAATTTTTAATTTTATATAATAACATTTACAGACTACTTAAGTATTTTATTTAACGCAAAATAACAATAAAAATGACTAAAATAAAATTTCTCTAATAAAATTGAGAACCACCCTTTTTCAAAAAGTAAATTAAAGACTAAAATACTAGATTCATACAATACGGGTAATTAACTTACAAGTTTACTTAAATTTAAACTCGTCGTTGAAACCACTGATTACAATTACCGAATCATGTGTCTGAAAAGTAAAACAAATTAAAAATGCAGCATATACTATATATATATATATATATATATATATATAAAACAGTATAATAACTATTTTTTATTATAATATATTTATATCTTACATATTTATTAATTCATTATAATATTTGCATGGTAAAAAAATGTATAACACGTGCATCACACGAGTTAAAGTCCTAAGGTATTAAATAAGCTTGGAGATTTAAAAAACATAAGAATAATAATAATAATTAAAAAAAGACAATGGCAGGTAAACAAATTAGGATTTGATTACCACAATAGAAGAAGAAGCAAGGCGTGGGGAACGGCCACGTAGGCGAAACGGCAGCGTTGCATTGGAAGTTGATTGATTAATTTTGCTGGTCGCGTCATCTCTGCATCTTCGCTTTGATTCCTTGGCGGGGACCGCAGCGGTTGCGATTCCGTTGTGCTGAAAAACTAAACCGTTATTTGGGATCGCCAATCGCTGCGAACCATTCCCATTGCCGCCGGCGACGAGGCCACCGTCCAATCCATTCCAACCTATCCGATACCAATGACGTATTTCGAGGAGAATGGCATTGAGAACGGTGGCCGCACGAGGGACGTCAACCGTACTCGCGACGGTGGAGAGTACGTGAAATTGTCGTGGGAGGAGTCACGAGATTCTCAACCCGAGCCCACGCCCACGGACAAGGGCCCCAACCCAAGAGGAGGGTCTCCGTTGTATTGGGCTAAATTGGTCCTCTCTGCCCTTTGCTTGGGCCTCTTGGCCTTCGTTGCTTTCAAATGGATCGGACCCTTCTTCATAGAAAATGTTTTTCCCTCTATATTATTGCATTTGCATTTGATTTTGCATAATTCGAATAGTACATGAGATAAGTTTTGTTTTCAGGTGATTGTTCCATTGGTAAGATGGGAGAAAAAGAGATTGAGTTCGCGGGTGTTAGCAGTTGTGCTGTTTGCTTCGATAGCAATATTCCCAACCATACTTTTGCCATCTTCGCCTTCTATGTGGGTGGCTGGGATGACATTTGGTTATGGGTTTGGTTTCTTGCTAATAATTTCTGCTGCAGCTATTGGAGTTTCACTCCCTTTTTTGATCGGTTCAATGTTCCATCATAAAATTGAAGTGTGGTTAGAGAAGTATCCAAAAAAGGCTTCTTTTTTAAGATCTGCTGGTGAGGGAAATTGGCTTCATCAGTTTCGGGCAGTTGCTTTTATTAGGATTTCTCCATTCCCGTACTTAATCTTTAACTATTGTTCTGTCGCAACAAATGTTAAGTATGGCCCTTACTTGCTCGGATCCTTGGTGGGAATGGTGCCTGAGATTTTTATTTCAATTTATACGTATGTTCTCTCTCTCTCTCTCTCTCTCTCTCCTATACTATGTTTTTATGGTGCATGCTTGTCTAGGTTTCATGCATTACATGTGATAGGCTTCTTAAATGAATCAATTTACTAGTATCTGTTGTTAATGAATGTCATCAAGTACGTTTGTTTTGATAATGCATATTTACTTGGCTGTTGATGGAAATCCAGGAGAGTCTTTTGATCAGCAAATTGTAGTGATGGTTGCCCTTGACTGAAACTTGTACTTTTTGACATGTGTTTTATGTTGTTATCCATTGCAATTGTTGGTTTGCTTATAAGATCCTCTTGAATCCACCTTGTCTTCCACTGCATGCAGGGGAATTTTGATACGGACATTGGTTAATGCTTCACATAAAAAACTCACTCTATCTGTCTCGCAAATTGTCCTCAATGTTGCTGGCTTCTGTGTAACTGTAGCTACAATAGTCTTTTTCACAGTCTATGCTAAGAGGAGGCTCAAAGAGATAGAAGCAGAGGATGAGCTACTATTGCCATAATCCAGTAGGTTTAGTCTTGCTGGCTGCACGTGGCAGTTACCACTATCTCTTAGTGGCACATATTGGTGCACCCTGCATAGTTTACCTCATCTATGGGAAGGTTCAAATTTATATGTAATTTATAGGCTCGTCGAGGAACAAGCTAACGGCTAACACCACCGTTTCTAATTCTTTTTCCCTATGTAACCGACGATAAATGGTTTCTTTGATGGAGCTTCCGTCTCATTTCATTGTGAATATGAATGAAATGAAATACCCTTAGGGTGATTTTTTTGAACTCGGCAAGATTCGTCTTTGTAAATCAAATATATCGTCGTTGTTACTTGGTACCTTCGTTTTGGCATTTTTCTTTTAACCTTTTGTTATGACGAAAAGCAAAAGAACCAATAATACAGAAATTATGGAAATGACACGTTGACTTGTTCATCTCCATCCAATTATTTTAGTCTTGTTATCCTATGAAAACTGTTTGTCTCACATCACGTTAAATCACTGGATGATGCACATTCAAAATTTTTATCCGAGTTTAAAACTAGGACAGGAACGGAACGGGAGGGATTCGTCTGAGCCACGAGTTTCTTTTCGTACTCTTCAGCTATTTTATACAATTTTTTGGTGGAATTGGATTCAGTTAAATTTAAATTGATTTGTTATTTACTTTCTGCGTACGACTCACATGGAATTTGTTGAGTTCCCTGAGTTTGACAGGTTATTAATGTTTCGTGTCATTTCCAGCTCCGTGCTTGTCCAGTAATGATCTGATATCTTCGTTGGTTTGTCGTTGAGGTATGGCTATCACATTCACACCTTTTTTGTTTAGTTGTAAATATTCTACTAAAAGAAAACTCTAGACCAAGTGCGATAAAAATTGGACAAAAGGAGAGTGCAATGAAAGCTAGAGGGACAAATGGTATTCTCACTGATCTGCATGACATCCTTAATAACATGAATGCCGTGTAAATTATAAAGAAATATAAGGAATTAATCATGAATTACAAATTAGGGATGGGTTTCTACCAGTCATGATTGTCTCCATCCTTTTCATGCTGCAGCTCTCTTTAACTAATATTCTCATTTACGCGATTTTTATTTTGTTTTTATCGCGCTCGTTGGAATTTCCTTTTTAAAATGTTTCCTTTTATTTGAGCAAACCAGGACATTGTCATGATTATTTTGCCATTGATGATAACACTTCACTTGTATCAATGTTTGAAGATTAATGCAGTACGAGCTTGTAATAATGGTTGCAGCCTTGCACGAACTAAGAATATGATGTAAAGCATAAAAGTGAAAACCAAATGCAATTTTATTATTTAAAGAATTAAAATTAATATTATAAGTGAAATTATATATAATTTGTTTTGTGTTTCATTTTTTTCTTGTTTATAATTCATACGTCTCAAAAATGCATCTTAAAAAGTTGTCTTTTAAACTTGGACAAAAATATTTTTCGCTGTGCCAATACCCATGTAACTTGTACCGATTTAAAGGAATGTGTACTAAGTTAATGGAGACTGAAAGATCGTGATTCTGTTCACCAGTAAATAAAATTGCTACCTCATTTGAAGTGTGGTGCGTCAAATTTTAACAACAAAAATGAGATAGAAAGAGAGGATAGTCGTTGAATTTACCTTTGACTAGTGGAAGAAGAAAGTGATTTGTAAGTCTGGCTCTAGTTAGCTAAAGAGTTCGATGACAGTGTAATGAAATACACGAATAGTTTAAACTTAGATCTACCTAATATGACATGATTTTGTAAACCCCTTTATATGTTATTTGGTTTTGGTTTTGTTCTACGGTGAAAGGGAGACAAAAAAATGAAATGAAATATTGGCAAGAGAAAAAAGTTGAACAATTTTATTCCCTTTTTAATTTTTTTTAAAGAATAAGTTGTAGGAATTCCATTATCTGTATAGTATAAGATGGGTGTTATACACCTTGTATTGTTGTGGAGTGAGTATGTTCCCTTGTTCTGCGTCTCAGATTCAGTGCGGCACAGCTCAAATGAGCATTTTGTGTTTGTTCTACCTCGTTCGTTGTATTCACTTTTCATCCAAACATTAGAACTTGGAAAGACGGTTATTGAATGAATACATTTCATGGGCTTAAAGCTATGTATATCTTTAACAATTGTCTCAACGTAATGAAGACTCTCATTCACTGTTTCACAGAGACACACACACAGAGGTACAAATGGAATGGGTATGTGACGAGGACTCCATAAATGTTATTCAACTGTTCATGTCAGTTGGCCCTCTTATTTGTTTTGTTTTTGGGGACATGGGTCAATATTGCTGTGTACTCTTTCCTGGAAGGAGGGTCTACCCGGTAGCTCATCCATAAGGTAACGCAGGCCCCAACCAAGGATGAAAATCAACATTGTAATATACACTTATTATAATTATAACTAGATTAGACTAACTTCCCTCTTCTACTTGTTTTTATAGAATGTTGAATTGAAAATAAAATTGGAGAATTCTTTTAGATGCATTTATATATAAAAATAATTAATATACGATATTTTATGCTATATTAATTTTTAAAGGTTAAGAACTTTAAGATGAGGGGCTATAAAAGTGTAAGCTTGCAAAAATTAAAAAGAAAAAAGGGTTGGATTTAGGACAGGACTTGCTTGTGAGGACCGACCACCAGGAAAATATGCCAGCCATGACTTTTATTATTATTATTATTATTAGACAGGAAAAGTATTGAATTAAATGCATTTTCTATCCGTGGCATAAGGGAAACCTTTTGGAGACGTTTATGTTTATATTGTCTAGTATGTATCAATGTGTCATTTGCAAAAGTTTTTCTTTTTAACCGTTGATTAAGTAAGAACGTAAGAAAATCCCACTTTTCGTAAAAAGAAAAGAAAGAAAATTCCCGAACAGAAGTGAACAGATTCTGGCCCCTTTACCAGTCAAATGCAAAAGGACAAATTTGAACAAAAGGTTGTAACGTTAAAGAGAGAGACTCTTCAGACCATTGAAAAACCAAAATAAATAAAAATAAAACGTTAAAAATAACCAAAGGAATGGACCATCTTTTTTTTCTATTTAAATCGGATGGCCAAAATTACCTAACACAACAAGTGAGTGCCGCGTGGCAAGAATCGGATCACCAATGTATTTATCAGCTCTGCCTCACTGTCTCGTTGTGGTTGCATCGAGCGACTGTGTTAACTGTTAGAATATTCTCAAAATAAATTTGTAATTACTTAAATATATTACTAGCATACATATCTTTTTACGATTTTACAGACATTGAATGAAACAAAAAGACGTAATGATATTTATTAACAAAATACAATACTCCAACTACTAACTTAAACAATACATTTCTAATTTTTTAACCGTAACTTTTGCAACATTGGTCCACCAGAAGCCATTTTCTAAAAATTCTCTTTCCAAATACTTCAGAAAAGGAAAATAATTAAGGTTAATTAATTACACCAACACATCAATTGCAATTGTTAATGTTTTGACGTGACTATTTTTTTTTTTTTTGGGTTAGTACTGCAGATGATTAAGTAATCAGCTGCTAATTACGACGAATTCCAACGAAAAGTGTCGCTAACGAAACGGATAGATAGAATAAAGCAAGCATGGCCAGAAAACGGTACTACAGACAAACAAACACACTCCTTAACTCTTTCTTTTCCACTCTCCCCTACTTTCTTCTATTTTATTTTATTTTCCGAATATTCATAACCTATTGCCTATCTTCTCTTGCATACTAGTAGTAATAGAGATTGTGTAGATGAGAGTGATTGGGGTGGTGGTGGCTTGGTTGGTAGGGAAGAATAAATGCCGGGCAAAGGAAAGAGGGCCTACACAACAGACGACGTGGTGGTGGTGGTAAGAGAAGTAAATAACCAAGCTCAGAGACACAGATTGGGTTTTCATAGTTGAAGGGTATCATTGCCTCAGAAAGTCTAGAGAGAGAAAGAGAGGGAGTTCTCTCATGCACGTGGTTCAGCCTTCAGTTGGTGGCAATCTCTGAATTTATAATCACAACCTATTAAAAGAAGCTTATTTAATTGCCTCTCACTATCTCACCTGCTTCCTTTCCAGCAAAGGTACAGCCACCATTTCCACCTTCGTCATTTCATTACATTTACTCTTCTCTTCCCTATTCCCATTCTTTCTCTCTCTTCATCTCCAAGCTTCCATTTTTATGCTCCCATTTCAACCCCACTTAAACCAAATCATTATAAAAATAGAACACGCACAAAGGGCATTCCGGAATCTTTGTTCTTGATGCCTTGACGGAGAACCCAGAAGGAAAAGTAGAGAATAAACGGGTACTTTGGTTTAAAGAACTTTACTTTGTTCAAAGTATTTTTTGTTTTTTGTTTTTTTCTCTCTCCTTCAACCACAGTCCCTTAATGAGAATGCTCCCAGTCGGTGATGATCAATATGTTTTGTTTCTTATTGGACCAACATTTACAAAACCTCAAACGTTGTAGCTGAGGAAAAAACACCTCGGAATCGGTTCTGACAGCGATGATGCCAGAGGGGTGATCACATTGTTTCGAGCATGAGAAGACACCGACAAATTCATCTCTCTCATGCTCTGTTGTTTGCCATTCTCTCTTTGCTTTCGCTTGTTGTGACAGTGTCACCAGCAACTGAGAAGGAAATTTTGCTTCAATTCAAGGGTAACATCACGGATGATCCACGCAACAGCTTGAGTTCGTGGGTTTCTAGTGGAAACCCGTGCCATGATTACAAAGGTGTTTCTTGTAACTCGGAAGGATTTGTGGAAAGAATCGTGCTCTGGAACACTAGCTTGGTTGGAGTGCTGTCTTCTTCATTGGCGGGGTTGAAGAGGCTGAGGACATTGACATTATTCGGGAATCGCTTCTCGGGTAATATCCCAGAAGGGTATGCTGATCTTCACTCGTTGTGGAAGATCAATTTGAGCTCCAATGCATTATCTGGTTCAATCCCTGAGTTCATTGGTGATTTGCCTAGCATTCGCTTTCTAGATTTATCAAATAATCGCTTCACTGGGGAGATACCTTCAGCTTTGTTTAGGTACTGCTACAAAACGAAGTTTGTTTCTTTTTCTCATAACAACCTTGCCGGTTCAATTCCTGCCTCCTTGGTGAATTGCTTCAACCTTGAAGGATTTGATTTTTCCTTCAACAATCTTAGTGGGATTGTGCCTTCGGGACTTTGTGGCATTCCAAAGTTATCATATGTATCACTCGGAAGCAATGCCTTGTCAGGGAGTGTGAAGGAGCTCATTTCGGTATGCCAAAGTCTGGCACATTTGGATTTTGGTAGTAACAAGTTCACCGATTTGGCCCCATTCAACATCCTTGGAATGCAAAATCTTACCTATTTCAATATATCTTATAATGGGTTTGGAGGAAATATTCCTGAGATCACTGCCTGCAGTGAGAGATTGGAAATCTTTGATGCTTCGGGGAATTCTTTGGATGGGGAGATCCCCTCCAGCATAACTAGATGCAAGAACTTAAAGCTCTTGGCCCTGGAGTTGAATAGGCTCAAGGGGAATATCCCAGTTGATATTCAGGAGTTGCGAGGACTGTTTGTCATCAAGTTGGGTAATAACTCCATTGGTGGAAAGATTCCCAAGGGCTTTGGTAACATTGAGCTACTTGAATTGCTGGATTTGCACAATTTAAACCTCATTGGCGAAATTCCAGATGATATAAGCAATTGCAAGCTTCTTCTTGGGCTGTGAGTTCTGTAACTTTCTCAAACTGCTCTACATTATCTTGAACCCTCTGAATAAAATGTGAGTTCATTCTTTTATGTTGCTGCAGGGATGTTTCTGGTAACAACTTAGAAGGCGAGATTCCTCAGAACCTTTACAAAATGACCAACCTGGAATCCCTTGACCTACATCATAACCAGCTTAATGGAAGCATTCCTCCAAGCCTAGGAAACCTATTAAGGATCCAGAACCTAGATCTGTCACATAATTCACTTTCTAGCTCAATCCCTCCTTCCCTTGGAAATTTAAAAAACTTGACACATTTTGATCTCTCATTCAATAATCTCTCTGGCCTTATTCCTGATATTGCAACCATACAGCGATTTGGTGCAGCTGCATTTTCCAATAATCGTTTTCTTTGCGGTGCTCCTTTGGACAGCCCTTGCACAGTAAATGGAACTAGATTGCCTCCAGCTCCTGGTAAGACTAAAGTTCTAAGTGTTTCGGCAATTGTTGCAATTGTAGCTGCAGCCGTAATTCTTACTGGGGTTTGTTTGGTGACCATCATGAATATGAGGACTCGTGGTAGAAAAAGAGAAGATGATCAGATTATGATTGTTGAGAGCACGCCTCTTGGATCAACAGAATCAAATGTTATAATTGGAAAGTTGGTTCTCTTCAGCAAAACTTTACCATCAAAATATGAAGATTGGGAGGCAGGTACAAAAGCATTGCTTGACAAAGAGTCTTTGATAGGTGGTGGATCAATTGGCACAGTCTACAGAACTGATTTTGATGGCGGCATCTCAATTGCAGTGAAGAAGCTTGAGACTTTGGGAAGGATCAGAAATCAAGAGGAATTTGAACAAGAAATTGGGCGACTGGGCAACCTTCAACACCCTAATTTAGTTGCTTTTCAAGGTTATTATTGGTCCTCTTCAATGCAGTTGATTCTATCAGAGTTTGTCACAAATGGGAATCTCTATGATAATTTACATGGGTTTGGCTATCCTGGAACCAGCACTAGTAGAGGTAATAGGGAATTGTATTGGTCAAGAAGGTTCCAAATTGCACTGGGAACCGCAAGAGCCCTTGCCTATCTCCACCATGACTGTAGACCTCCAATTCTTCACCTCAACATTAAATCCTCCAACATACTCCTAGATGAGAAGTATGAAGCTAAGTTGTCTGATTATGGATTAGGAAAGTTACTTCCCATTTTGGATAATTACGGTCTAACCAAATCCCACAATGCGGTTGGATACGTTGCACCAGAGTTGGCTCAAAGCCTTAGGCAAAGTGAGAAATGTGATGTTTATAGTTTTGGAGTCATTCTTTTGGAGCTGGTTACAGGGAGGAAGCCTGTAGAAAGTCCAACCACAAATGAGGTGGTGGTTTTGTGTGAATATGTAAGAGGCTTGTTGGAGAGTGCCTCGGCTTCAAATTGCTTTGACAGGAATTTACTGGGCTTTGCTGAGAACGAATTAATTCAGGTTATGAGATTGGGGCTAATTTGTACTTCGGAGGATCCTTTAAGGAGACCAAGCATGGCTGAGGTTGTCCAGGTCCTCGAGTCCATTAGAAATGGATTGGAATCCTAGTAAGAGCTTTTCCATGCAAGAAGATTTGGATCTGTGGATACAAGAGAGCGAGGGGGAAGGATGTTACTTAGGCATTCAAAACGTAAAAATGACAGTGACAAAAATTCTTTTGTATTCATTTTTATATTACCATTATATTTTTTTTTTCACAAAATCTGTAACATTTGCAAATAAAGGCATTTGTTTATTCCATTCCATTACGTGTTTTCAAAAGGGAAAACAAAACCTGCCTATGATTCATTTCTAACTTTTTTTAATTTGCTTCGATTACATATCATGTGGAACAAAACGGAGAAATGTGAAAATCTTGAGAAAGCATGACACAATGCCGCGGCTTTATTTTTATTATGTATCCTTTTCCATTTTCTTTCTTTGTATTTTTGTCAAAGCTAATGGACGCTTATCATTACCCGCACATGTATAAGAAAAATTTTGACGGTTTAATTATAGTAAATTTTTATTAAAAACATTTGGTGTATTTTATCTTTTTTAAATGTAATAATTATTTTTAATTAAAATATTATATTTAAATGCTTAAATTTAACTTTAAAAACTAAAACTAAAAATTGTATGCATATAACACTTCAATCTAAGTATCCATTCCATGTGAAGGACCACCCCCAGAGTTGTGTGACCTGGAAAGCATTAAGCACATATTGTATAAAACACGGTTCCATGTGAAGAAGAAAAAAGGGTATGCCCAACAATGAAAGAAAAATAGGAAAATGAACAACAAAAGATAAAAGTATGCAGACGTGGAGTAATTTATAAGATTTATGTAATATTTTTAAAAAATTGAGCTATTAAAGAGAAGGGTTGTTTAAATTTTAAAAATTACGAAAGTGATACATTATAATAAGATCCACATTAAATTACGTTGATAAATAGGAAAATTAAAGATACTCTAAGCAAGCAAAACCACTTTTGCTTAGGTTGTCTAGGGAAGTTGCTATCTACATTATACTCGATCCATCCTATATGTTAAGGAGGGGCACACCTGATAAGAGGCTTCACGAATCCCTGAGAAGGAGATGACATCCAAAAGCTCATTACGTCAACAGATGAGCAAGCGAAAAAGCGTAATCAAATTTCAGATTTTGTCAATTATCACACCAAATATTAATAATACAACAGGACCTTCCTGCTGAAATATACAACAAAGCTTGAAGGATATGTGATTCTCTAATAATCTAATATAAGCTTATGAAAAACAAATGTAAAAAATGAAGGTACAAATAAAAACTGTTATCATGCCCATAACCGAATTTGGGTGACTTTTTACCTTTCCGTCCATTTTCTTACTCTTCTCATCGTAAGCTGATTAAGTTGATAGTACCAGTGGTGCTTCATCAGGTCGAGATCAGTGTTTCACTGTTTCTCCTTTGCTTGCACCTAAAGCCATTTCAGTGCTAATTTTTGTAACAGCAGAAATCATCTACCAGGCTCCGACTATACATTTTAATATTTTATACAAGTTCAAAAGCGTAGGCTTAAAGATTACAATTTACAACCTATCATTTTGAAGCAACTCCATTGCATAACCCCATGTCATCCATCTACCCCTTGACGACAGATAATTCTTTCTAGGATGATGCCGGCGTCACCAAAAGAATAAAGAATCAATAAACCAAGCAAATTTGCAGAACTAATCGACACTGTATCAACTATGTCACTGTGTTGCATCAGAAACTCTCCGAATCCGTTCCATTACTACAGAAATATCCTTTTCAGTCGATGTAGCAAAACAAAAACGGAACCATCCAGGTTCAATACAATGACAAAATGATCCCGGGGTAGCATTGATCTTGGCTACATTCAACAATCTATCCCAAAGCTCAAGCTCCCCCTTTTCACTGTAAGAGCGGATCAACCTACTCATGTCAGCCCAGCAGCAAAAACCACCACTGCTCCTAGTGCACTCAATCCCTAACTGCTTCAACCCTGCCACAAATGTATTATACATTTCCCGCAGCCTCAATTTGTTAATCTCAATGAATTTTCGTACAAAACTTGTATCAGAAAGCATGGAGATAAGCAATCGCTGGGTTGGAGCAGAAACAGTAGAGAACCTTGCCAATTTGCTAGAAGCGGCCACAACATTCTCATTATACGAGTAGATAACACCCACCTTCAAACCTGGAACAGAGAGCTCATTTGACAAACCAAATACTATATGAACTCTATCCCGATCATGATCTTCTGCTTCCATGATTTCTGCCATGCTCACAAACTCTTCGTTGCCATAAGAAGAGCCTGAAAATATTTCATTTGAGATTATGTGAATGTTTTTCTCTCTAGCAAAGTCTAAAAGATCGAATAGTGTTTCACGATTTAACGCTTTGCCAGCAGGATTTGACGGGTTTGTTATTATAATTCCACGGACTTTTTGACCACGTATCTTTGCTTGGTTGAAGGTTCGGTCAAGTGCAGTTATACTTAAATTGAAGTCATCTGTGCTGCGGCAGGGAACAGGTATTATATCCACGCCAGTACGCCATTTTACAACCCCGTCAAAGCTGCACAATTGTGTTCGAAACTGTCAAAGCAAATAAAATGAGGATTTGGGAGATGGGAGGTTGATTGTTACCCAGGGCTGTGAGGCGTGGGAACAAGGAATGCATTTCCATGATCTGCTAAGCAGAAGCTTAGAATCTCAATGGCAGGGGTGGCACCTGCAGTTAATACCATTCGGGAGGGGTTGAAGAAAACAGGCTTTTCCAAAACTTGAGACATGAAACCAGCCACAGCCTGCAGGAATACAGAATCAACATAGAAACATAAAGACTAAAAGTAGTTCTAGGCTCTAGCAGTTAAAAGAGCAACTTCAAGAGAATGCATTAGCCACCGAGAGGCACAGAGTAGGCATTCACAAAATTATTAGCACAACACTCAATGCTTAGCTTGTGAGTTCAGGCACATTCAGATGACTAATTACGTATTCACATTTAACGAGAAAAAATTGTTAATACACTCCATGACTGTGCAATAACTCATTACACAGTTTGTGGATCATGTCTTCCAGTAAGGCTTTAATGTTCTCTCATTGGATCAGCCAAATTATTATTCATTTGCTGTGCTTAACGTGCCCTGACAAACTGTTTAACTTTGTTTACACGATTTTTGTATTGAGTGTCTATTGTCAAAGGACACATAATAAAAAAATTACTCAAAAAATTATAATATTAAATGTTATTGATGCATTGAATTATATAATTTTTAGTAAAAACTTATAATATACAAATTGTTATGGTGTGTCCGTAGCATGCATCAGAAGAACTGTTTTGTATATAATAAGACTGAAATAATAAGATATAAGTAATGAGATTCACACGTGAAACTTTTTCAATAATTTATACACACTCTCTATTTTTTCTATTCGTCACCGTCATATCACTTGTGTGATCTTCACGAATTATTGCAATTTATTTTTTTAAAATAACATTATTCATCCAGCAATTTACTATCTAGTAAAATAATTGTCAAGAGTTGTCATCTACCTTCATAGCAATAATCACTTTCTAAAATAGTGACGAAGAAACAAAAGAAAGCAAGCGAAGTTAAAACGATAATAAGATAAGATGGAGTTAATTGAGGCTTCGTGGAGTGCGAGGGAAGAATCAGAACAAGAGATAAGAAACAATTACCACTTTGAGGTCCATGAGTCCATGGAGAGGTTGGTAAGGAGCAACGGCTGCGATATTGAGTTGTGTACCGAATTCGTTGTGGCGAATCCAATCTTGAATCAAGTCGAGAGATAGCTACAGCAAGGGCAAGGAGAGAGTGAATTATTATAGCGGTGAAGTGGAAAGAAGAAAGTGATAGAAGAGAAGCGGAACTGACAGTGTTCTGAGGCAGAGCAAGCTGAATAACGCCGTGGGAATTATGAATCTGGTGGTAGGGATTGTCGTTTGCCTTCTGTAAAGCAAGGTAGTAAGGACAGTTAACGGCGGTGACAGAACTGGCGCGAGGTGACACGTAAGCAGAGGCAGTGGGGGGGTGTCTGGGGGAGAGAGAGCGGTGGAAGGAGGAGTCTTCCTTGTGGTTGTGGGAAGAGGAAGAGCGATGATTGTGACGAGTCTTGAAGAAGAGCTGAAGAAAGTAGAAGAGAGCACAAGGAATGACTGAACCCCAGAAAAGGCCTCCTCTGCCTTGCACTACGCCTTGCAGAGGCACTATCACTCTCATTGTGTTATGTTCCTCTAAAACCCTTCCATGATTATGAATTGATGGAGGCCAAGAAGAAATTGTGAATGAAAGGGAAACCAATTTTGGATTTTCCAAACTCCTCCTTCTCGTTAGCGTTAGCGTGTGGGCGCTGAATATTCTCTAATCTCTAATCTATTTCTCTTTCTCTTCCTCTCTGCGCGGGCGGGTCCTCCCTCTTGGGATTTGGGATATTCTCAGCGCTCAATTAGCCTCACAATTTGCCGCCCTTTTTAGCCTGCTTCTCATTTTTATCATCATTCATCTTTATTTTTTTAATCATATCATTTTTTAAAAAATTAAACTTAACTTTACCTTCAAAATTTAATATATATTATTTTTTAATACCATATAAAAATATTTCTATATTTTTAATCAATCTATAACGTATTAATATAATTTACTATATTTATGACTTTTTTCCTTTTTTTATCCCACTTAATAATATATTTAAATAAAAATAAAATATGGACAAGAAAAACATATATAATATTTCTGCTTCTTATAATATATAGTAAAAATATCATAACAATTTTACCTTTTATTTTTTATCACATTATTTATTTATTTATTTCATTTTTCTTCCTCGTTGAATACGGACGGTACGAGAAAATTATAATTCTTCTTAAATGAGCTGTCATATAGTACGACAAGTGTTCGTACGAAATTATCCGAATGGACCATGGTGTAATGTTATTGGAAGAGTGAAAAGTGGGCTTTTGATGGAAATTCGCCACTATATTGAAACTGGGTTGAAATTACAGTTTTTGTGCTTTTCGTACAGATGAGTTCGTGTTATTTATTTGATTTTTAACATGCCAAATGTTTATTTATATATAGTCTTGGGGGCTTTTTTATATAAAAAAATTATCAAAATATAATATTTTAAAAAAATTTAAAAATCGTCAATGATATTAATCATTTAATATTTTTAAAAATTACATTAATAATTTTTTATATTTTATAATTTTTGTTGTTTCATCTCTAATCTCTAAATATACATATTAACAATTTTTTAATTCTATATATTTATAATTTTTCTAAAAAGGTATATTTTAATATATCCAGTATATAAACAAACATAATGATGGTGGGTAATCCAGCGTTGAAATTGTACTCTGATTAGAAAGACGGAGAGGTAGACGTGACAATGTAAGTCACAGAGTTAATGACGAGAACAACGAACCAAATGAACGGTAAGGAAAATATGGAAGACAAATGGAAATACATAAAATATAAAAAAAGAGAGTTAAGAATCTAAGCCACAGGACGCTAACGTTACGCCCCAGATTAGGGTTGCTCTTGGCGACAAGAAGCGATGATTCACGTACGGGAGGAGGGAGCTTTGCCATAATCAATCTCAGAAACTGGAGATATTACGGACGATCATTTCAATTTACTGTTGAATAAATTTTCACGATAGCTTTGCAGATTATATAAGTGATATATATTTTAGTTTTTTATATTTCAAATTTTGTTTATTAATTTTAACTTTATAAAAATTAATTTAATTTTTATTAATATTAAATGATAATTAAAAATTAAAGTGCTCAATAAAATCTCTTACTTATAAAAATAACTATAACTGTTAATTTTATATTAATAGACAACAAAATTAATAATTTAATTAAAAAATTATAAATATTTTTTAATTTTAAAGATATTAAAAGAATTAAGTATTGATTAGAAATTTATTGTCCCTTAAATTTAAGAAAATAAATATTTAAGTTAAGATTCAAATTTATTTTTTATATATTTAAAATGAAACCTAAAGAAGATAGTATTAGTAATGCTTATTTTGTCAATAAATATGAGTAAATCCGCTTAAATGTGGAGAGTTCGTGAGTGAGGCCATCATGATGATTCCACCAAAGTTCAAACCCTTACAAAAATTAAACATAGACGTGGACGTTTGAGGTTGAGGCTTGGATGAGAAACCAGTTGCGTGTAGGTTAATGCTAACAAACAAAGTTTGCACCATATTGCCAATCCCATGACTAAAACCCAAATTTGTTGATACTGAACTCATAAATTTTCTTTTATAAAAATATTAAGTACTATGATTTTAAAAAATTATCAAAATATAGAAACTAAAAAATAGGCATAGACAATTTTTTAATAAAAAAGTGAAAGATGATTTTTTAGTTTTATAAAATTAATTAAATTAACATAAAACAATAACATTAATCATTTTTTAGTTCTTATATTTTTATAAATTTTTTTTGCTATAAAATTTTTATTTGTAAAAAAATTATAAATTTTTTTAAAACTTCATATTAGTACATAACATTTTTAAATTTTATATAAAAAAATGTGGATGAGTTCATAATATTTTTATTCTTTAACTTTAATACAAATCAATACAATTATATAGAGACATTCCTAACTCATATTTAGAAAAGTCTCATTCTTCTTAATTACAAAATTTGTTATTTTTTTTCTTATTCTCTAGATTACATTTTATTTTTTATGTGTTTATAATTTTAAATTTGAATTAATTAAAATTGCCTTTGTATCTTATTTTTTTATTATACTTTTTAATGTATTAAAAATTATATAAAAATATAGGTAATTTTTTTTTGTTAATTTATAATTAAAAAAATCAATTTAGTTAAAACCAAACTAATTAGAATAAAAATATATTAAAATGACAGCTTAAGACTTTGTTTTATATGCGAACACGGTAGGCAATGATAGCTCTAGCAAAAAGCCTTTTAACAATGGTGGTGGTAAAAAAAATATGAACTTCTTTTAGAGATATGGCAATGCCTCACAGCAGATACTACCATCGAGAGTAGACCTTATTAAGCAAATTTTGGCAAAAATCATATTTGAAGATGACAATCTTTTGAAACCAATAGTTCATATTGATGATTTGGTCTTCAATGATTTGTGTGCACCTTGACAAGATGCATTAGTGGTTAAACTATTTGGGAATAATATTGGCTTTCAAGCAATAAAAGGTTGCTTAACACACATTTTGAATTTGGTTGCATGTTTTGATATCCTGGACATTGGCAATAATTTTTACATGATCAAGTTTGATATTGTTGAGGATAAGCAAAAGGTGATAAAAGGAGGCCTTTGAATGATTTTTTTTATCATTACCTGATGGTACAAACATGGATACTAGACTTCATCTTACCCACTGTTAAGATAAACAAAACTTTGGTATGAGTTTCCTTTCTAAGTCTGAATTTAATTTATTATGATAAAAGTATTTTATTATCTTTGGCCAGTGCTATCGGTATCCCTATTAAGGTTGACTCAAACACCTTGGATGTTAGAAGGGGGTGTTTTGCTATAATTTGTGTCTATATTGATTTGAATAAACATGTATTAGTCAGTAAGGTTGGTTTGAAGGGACATTAGTACAAGGTGGAGTATGAAGGTTTGCATAGAATTTGTGCTTCATTTGGATGTTATGGACATTTGGCCAGGGAATGCTTAACATCGTCCAAATTTGTTGATAAAGTCATAGCTATAATGACTTCAGATTTTTCAGCAATAGTAGGCTAATTAATTTTGAGTGCTATGACTACCATTAATACCTCAAATTATCCTCTGTTTATTATGTTAAAATTTTCTATAGAATTCATTATGGGTTACAATTAATTGCGATTTTTTTATTTTGTCAAAACAAGATAATATTGTGATCCATTTGAAAATACTTAAGCCTACTAATAATGTGATCAACTGCTTATGGGCTTTGGGCACTTGATATTAATCTATATAGGATATAGTGTGAGCTTAATCTTTAGGCCCATGATGGGAGGTACCTAGGGTTAATAAATATCAAAGCTAAGTCCATTTTGCTGTCATGAAAACATATTTCATTGCTTTCTATGTTTGTTCCATTGAAAACCAAGTATTAGGAGAGTATGATTAGGCAAAAGAAGACCTTAGCTTTTCACTCACAAAGGATTCGTAGCTTTACGTAGATTGTCTACCTACCAAATAATTTACAATATCTACAAGTAAGTGATTTCATTATTGTTATTCTAAATTCGTATATGGGTATTCTAAATTCATATAATTAGATTTAACTCAATTTATTCCTACACGTTACGCTTGCTAATAATGGAGGGCATAATGTCATGGTTGTCCAAATCAATGTTAATACTGATACATATGTGACCATTAATGATAATGATGTTTTGCATGGAGAATAACTCATTGTCAAGTGCAAACCTCATAATAGAACACATAAGCAAGGGAAATAAAGAAGCAAGTGCTAAAAAGTCAGCACCAATATCAAATTTATGAGAAGAGAGAGAATATGAACATTGCCAACATTAATGCTTGATTTTGTGAGAGAGGCTAATCCAATTGTTGCACTAATAATAATGAGAAAAATCAACCAATAGGAAACATAAAAGCAAAAGTGAGAAAGGATACTATTACAGTCCTGATAGCCAAACACGACTCTAAGATGCATATGATCTCTGTGAAGAATAAAGCCAATGTTCCCAAACCAACCATAAAAGATCACATAAGGCCTTCTTCATCAACACAACTAATTTATACAATTGATTATAGAGTCCAATCAACGGTCAAGATACAAGCTTTGTTACCAAACTGATTTATCTTTCTTAATAATAAGATACAAGTTGACCATAATATGGATATGACTAAACTCATTCCCAACAAATTTAGGACCATAATAATATGTTATCAAACATACCTCTTAATGGCCAAATCGCTGTAATGTAAGCTAAGGACCTCTTTGGCCCCTCCTTTCCCTTAGTCTATTTATAGATTTATTCCATGACTTTTCAATTATTTCATGGAATACTCATGGGGCCTTGGGGGCAAGCTATAAGGTGACATTTTCATAAAGGTGGAATCTTTTTAGGATAATTTAAGCTACAAGCCCTTATTTCTCCAGGAAGTTAATGACCACTCTAGTGGCATTTGGGTTCTCTAATGTGTTACTATTATAACAATTATTCTTATTAACTTTATTCAGCAAACTATCTCTTTCTCCATTAAAAAAAATGTTATTTGGTACTACTCAGTGATTTATGCTTTTCCAACTCCTTTAAATCACAAATTTCTCTAGAACCACTTGAGCGATTTGTGAAATTAAAATTTAGGACCATGACTGTTGTTGGGTGATTTCGATAAAATCTTGAACTCTTCTAAAGTTTCTAGTGACAATTTTAATTGTGGCAAAGCTCTCTTATTAACAAATATGATGTGTACTTATGGAGCTATGAATTTGGATACAGTTGGTGGTTGAGTTACTTGGAGGAAAAAAGTTCAATTTAGTGGTCTTATTTATAAAAAGCTTGATAGATGTATGGCAGACTCGGTTTTGTTTCTCACTCTCTTTTAGATGTGCTCCTCATGCATAATTCAAATCACAATTTTTATTGCTCAGTTATCTGACGTTTAGTAGCAAGAGAGTTTAATTTTTTCATTTTCAAGTCGCTTGATTTTCTCATCCAAATACCTTAATTAAGTTAAACATACTTCGAATTCTACTTCTAAAAATGTTTTTCACAAATTTTATTAGATTCAAGTCAAATCAACCAATTTCAATGAAAAAGTGTTTGGTAATATTTTTAAAAGAAAGAGACATCTTGAGATACAAATAAAGGAGATTCATAAACAACTTGATAACTTTTCACATTCAAATCTCATTATACTTGAAAGAAAGCTTCAGGTGCTCATTAACTAAGTACTTCGCCAAGAGAAAATTCTATAGTACCAAAAGTCAAGAGAGCAATGATTTAAGTTTAAAAATAAAAATACCAAATTCTTTCATACATATATGGTCATAAGGAAGAGAAGGAGCAAGATCCATAACATTAATATTGAGGGTATTTGGTGCTCTAATGAAGATGTTATGAAAAAACAAGCTTTAAAGTTTTTTTTAAAGATTTATTTCAATCTTCTAACTCTAGCCAACCAAAGTATCTACAACTTCCTTATATTTTTCAGGTAGACCATGATCTCTATAATTCCTTAGTTTAGCCTATCTCTATAGAAGATGTTAAAAATGTTATTTTCTCTATGAGCTCATATAAAGCTCCAAAATAGGATGACTTTCAACCAATTTTTTATAAGAATTTCTAGAATGTTATTGAAAAGGATGTGTGGGAGATGGTATCAATGGCCTTTGTTCATGGATTTTTTAACTCTAAGTCTGGCAAAAATGCTAATTATTCTTATTCAGAAAATTGATTCTCCTATGTCTTTTAAGGACTTTCGACCTTTTGGTTTATATAATGTCTTATTCAATACTATCACAAATATTTTGGTAAATAGAATTTAGCTCAATCTAGATAGGGTCATTGATCCTCTTTAGAGTAGTTTTATTCCTAAAAAAGGTACGTTTGATAAAACTTTAATTACCTAGGAGATTGTTCACCTATTTCACAAGAAAAAATAAAAATAAAAAGGTTATATTTTGTTTACTATTGATTTGAAATTTTCTTAGACTTATGCTATTTAACTTTGACTTCCCCTCTCAAATTGTTATTCTTATATACTACCTCAGACCCTCAAGTGAAATAGTGAGAAGTTGGAGTCTTTTGCATCCATAAGAGGGTTAAGATAAGGTGACTCCATGTCTCCTTGCCTTTTCATTTTATGTATGAAAAAAAATTCTCTTTTTATACAACATAAAATAAATGAACATATCTGGTTGCCTATCAAAGTGGATAGGAAAGAACTTGCTATATCTTATCTTTTCTTTGTTGATGATTGCATGTTGTTCACTGAAGCAAAATCATCTCAAATTAAGCTGATAAAAAAGGTCATGGATACATTTTGCAACACATCTAGTCTTAAAGTTAATCTCCAAAAGTCAAGATTTATGACTTTAATTATATCTTGGTAGATTGACAAATATCTTGCTTTCCTATATTCACAAGCAGAACACGAAACAATGATTTTAATTGTATTATTGACATTATCAATTCTAGATTGGTAGGATGAAAATTGAAACTCTTCAAAAGTAGAAAAAGTAACCATGACCCAATCTGTTCTTACATCTATATCCATTTATGCCATGCAAAATCCCTAGATAATATAGATTGTTTGTGATCAAATTGATTCTACCATATGTCATTTCATTTGGGGAGCTAACCATTCTCATTGGATGGACTGAGAGACCATTTCTCGACCAAAGATGCAAGGGAAACTTAATATTCATCTTGCCAGTTAAGTTAATACATCTTTCTTAGAGAAACACACATGAATTTTTTTTTGTTTTTTGTGTGAGAAGCAAAAACTTTGGGTTCAAATGTTAGAATTCAAGTACATATGTTAGTGGGAGGCTATACTTCGATCCTCTACAATTGTGAGAGCATCTTATACATGAAATTCTATAGTAAAAGTCACCAATCACCTTCACTTAGGATTTCAAATAACATCTAGGGAGGGGGTGATATTCCTTTGTTGTATGATAAATGGCTCACAATGGACTATCTTTGCCATGTTGTACCTTATGTGAATGTACAAGACACTCACTTAAGGGTGTGCAGTATTTTTTAGGATGGAATGTGGCATTTTGAGAGATTAGCCATGCCACTACCATTGGAAACTAGAAAACAAATTCATAACTATATTCTTAATAATTACATGAAGGATATGATTATTTGGGAGCCCGTAGGAGATAAAATGTTTATTGTTACTATTACTTTTAAATGACTTATTAACAATAAACACTTTGAGTATGTTTGATTTACTCTTCAAATATAGTTTTCAGTTTTTTAAAATAAATTACAGTAATTTTTACTTATGAATGCAATTGTCTTAAATTCTTAGATGGAACACTTTTCTATCCTTAATAAAACACTTTGTTACTCATAATGGTCATACCCAACTTGTGAATGTAGTAAGTACTTTATCCAATGACCTTACTTAATTTAAGCATGACTAAGTACTTTATCACTCATTGTGGTCCTACATGATACTTGTATTTTAAATTAAAATATATATAATATTTTATTAAATAAAATAACACATAAAAAATTGTTATTTAAGTAGAAATAAATTAGTAAAAAAATAAATGAAAAAAATAAATAATTATTATTGTAACCCATCAAAATTCTAATTATAAAGGCTTTATACTTTACTTTTTTTTTTGTTGGCTTTTATTTTTTTATATAAAATATTTGATGAAATTAATAATTTTATCTTTTGACTTTTTTCACTAATAATTATGTTTCAAAACACAAAAGTTATATTGCAAGAGTCAAAAATTCTTGTAATATGACTAAATATTAATTAAAAAATGTTTGCATTGCTAGGATCTTACAATTAAATTATAAAAAGTACATGTTTAGTTTACTAATTATTATTTTAAAATGATATATAGTCAAAATATATTGACTTCGAAATAATTTAAATATAAATCAAACAAGTAAAATATATTTATATCATCATAAAATCTATCCCATTTGTTACAAAATTAATGTGTTATTCTTGAACGAGGAAATTTTCATAATTCACTCATTTTTAAAGAAAAATTATGACATTTTTTTACGTTAAGTATCTACTTTCCCCTTTAAATACTATCACAAAACATTACTAATTTTGAATTTAATTTTTTTAAGTCATCGTATCAAATATATCTTTGATTCAAATATTTTGTTTATATATATATTTTTAAATTTCTTAATTTTTTTTTATGTTTATTTGATTATTGTTGAATAATATTTGATTATTGATTGCACCGTTATCAAACAATGATAATTTTTTTTATCCAATTTTTGTTAATTTCACTTAAATATAAAACATATGAAAAATTGGCTAATATATCAAATAAACTCATTCAAAACAAATAGATGACGTAATTTAAAAAAATAAAAAAAACCAAAACTTAATATAATCTAAACTGAACGAGTAATACTATAATTAAACCTAAAAATTTCTCAAGCTAATGCAAGTCTTTGAAAAGCAATTGGATCACAATTTTGTTTTATATAAAAAGTAATTTTCTTAAAAGAATCGTCAAAAGTGTTTTATTTACTTTTTTGTTGTTGTTGAAAACTTAGTTAAAACTCTTTAACTTTGAAATGAATTTAACACTTTTGAAAAAATGTGATCATCTAACTGCTTTTCAAAAGCTTGCATTAATTAACACAAAATTTCTCAACATAAATTTAACACTTTTGAGCAAATAGTGTATCATAGTAGAATATAATAGAAAAGGAAACACGTAGCTAGTTTGGGTAACTGGACTTGAATTTTGGATTCCAAATGCAAGAGGCTAGCAGTGAAGTGGACCCATATGTCACCCAGTCCCAGCCCAAGAACGAAGAATAAGAGGCTGTAGGGACAATTTAGCAACGCGATGGATTGCGAAGGGTAAACGAGGAAGCGCCGAAATTGCAGAGTGATGGGCATTGGACAGTGTCTGAGCAGTGACCACACGAAACACAGCCCAAAGCACCGCTTCCAATTATCCAAAAGGGTAAATTGGTCTAAACACACTGCCCATAGAATTCAAATTTTGGATCGTTAGTCGTTACTCACTTACGCCTCACGGGTCCCACCGCAACGAGACAAACAAAATGAGAAAACCGATGGTAGAGTATTACTCTTAGATGAGTTTATTTCTATTTTATTCATTCCAATTAATAATTTTGTTATTTTGTGCAATCGCAAAGCGTCAACACTGAACTGAACACTCGAAGAAATTGAACGCACTCACAACCTTCCTTTCATGAAATGGAACGCACGAGAAACATTTATTTAACTTAAATATAATAATCATAATGGTGTCATTTGGTATTTGAATGAAAACCTGCATTGTAGATTGAGGAAGAAGAGGTGGTGGTGATGATGATGGAGGAGGAAGAGGATATGGAAATAGAGCAGCAGGTGTTTGTTGCTTACGAGATTGACCTGGATTACGAGTTCGATGCGGCTCGCTTCTTCGATTTCAGCGCACAAGAACCTGCGGCTCAAGCTCGCCTAGCCGAACTCTGGTTTCAAGCCGCAGGGAGCTACCCTCCTTCTCGTCCGTTTAACCCTTTCCTTTTTCTCTGTTTATTTGTTTTTCATAAATGCACATTGTTTGGTAAATCATTTTTTGTTTTTCAGCTTTTGTGGCGAGAGAGGACGACGTTAGCGCCCTTTCTCCAGAATCAGAACGTTCGGAATGCGCAACCACCGTCCTCGGTGCCAAATCTAACGTTCCGTCGGGGATTGGATTTTCCCGCTCTGTCTTTTATGGTATGTGATGTTCTCCCTTTGTTCTATTGGTTTTACTAAACTCTATTTGAACTCAACTTTCGAGTGTGTTGTGTTGGAAAGGGCGTTGCTGCTGTCTTACTGATGCTTTCTATTTGTCAGGTTCAAAAGCTGGGAACGTCCCTTGCTTGCCGAGTGGAGTTCTACGAAATGTTGATATGCAACCGTTGCAAGTAACTACAGGTAAATCAATCTTATAGATAGCGTGATGATAGATGTTAGGAGGGTAGTTTTGATAGGAATTTTCTGGTGATTAGGGTAACCGTTACATGTTGTCATTTTGTAGTCCTTCCCCCGTGCATCGATTGATTAGTTGCACCACTACAACTTTGGCTTCATCTGTTTCTTTCTTTTCATCCATTCTATAGTCCAAAGTGCTCATAGTGCTGTTTGAATTATGAACCTTATTTATGTTAAAATTAATGTCTTGTGCCGTGACAGTAACTATAGTTTAGTTTTTTTTTTTTTTGTTTAATTTATAGTTCATTAGATTCTGCCCTTTTATCCTCTATCTCAATGTGGTTCTTTTTTCCCCCTATTTGAGCTTGACATGTGATTACGGCTTTTCAGGACTGACCTTTAGCAGTAAGAAGACAATCAGTGGCAATTTGAATTCTAAGGTTAAATCTGCTGCAGTGAAGGGTTCAACGCTAATGAAACCTACTGCTAGTTTGTTGGCTAAGCAAAATCGGCCCCCTCAAATTGTTGGCTCAAGGTGATTATTGGAGAAACTTGTCCTTTGTCCTTTTTCAAGACATGAATTATTAAAGAAAATCAAATTTTCAAGCAACACTCAATTAGTTGGCAAGCTTTTGAAATGAAGCTTGTCACTGCATTTTTCCATAGGATATCTATTTGCTCAATATGGTGCCATTGATTTAAATGCTATCTAACTTGGGCAATTACTATATGCTTAATGAAGTCATGAATTCTTATTAAGGTGAACTGCTGGAGTATTACTGCATTTATTCCCTACTTTTTCTCTTTTATGCTATGTGTGATGTTTTTTGGCAGTATCTAGCTTTCTAATGCATGGATGCCGAAAAACAACTGCATTTCCTTATATCATTTGCAACGCAACTCTTCCATTGTTCTCAGGTTTCAAGCTCATAACAAAGAAATGAATTTATCTACTTCTGTAGTGGAGAGTCAAGCTGCCAAGCGGCAGAAATTGGAAGGTGGTCTCTTGCGCAAGGTCTGTAAATTATACTATTCTCCTTCTTACTTTGATTATCTAATAATTGAAGAAGTGTTGTCGTATTTGTCTCTGTTCGGCTTAGATATAAGCCAGAAATTGATCCTAAAATTGAACATCTAGTGCTGTAAAGTTTGGTTCAACTCCTAGTAAAGTTGCTGATAATACATTTCTTGTTAACAGTGTTCAATTTTTTTGTTGTATAAGAAATTATTTAAGTCATTGGAGTTTGTTTCATACTTTTCATGGTGAACAGTTTAATAGATTATAGATTATTAAATTAAATTTTAGGCCCATGTTTGGCTGGTAGCATGGAAGTACTTGAACCATGAACTGGGAATTTAAATGTTTCTTAATTACTGATGGCATCCCATTTAATCTAGACAGTGCAATTGAATTGCTTACCATATCTTCCTTTGTGATAGGTTGGTGATGTGAAGCAGCAAGCAAACTTTGTCCACAAGGCACCTAAGAAAGTATGTATGAATTATAATGCAAAATGCTTGGATCTTACCCTAGAAAAAATAGATTGTACTTGCCAAATACATCCTTCATATAACTTGTATGGCGCTCATATTGTACCCACATATATTTTTGCCCACTTTTTTTGTTCTTTATTTCTTTCTCTGTTTAATTTTATAAACAAATGAACAGAAATTCTAACCTTATTGTTTTCCTGATACAACACTGCTGTTATGAGTGAAAATTTATCATATAATGGCTAAGGAAAGTGCTCTTGATTAAGTATCTAAATTTCAAATTTTAAATGCAAGAGCAGTTAAAGTCCTTTGGGCAAAGGGTTGTATATTCTGAGGGATAGGAAAGAGGTTCATGAGATGGTGCTCTATAAATTCGCATATTCTTGCAGGTTGCAACTGTTGATCAAAATTCTGGACATTCCAAGCTGAAGATTACTATTCCTAGAGAGCCTGACCTAGAAACAGCTCTTAGGGCACAGAGGATTAGGTTTGTTATTTTGGCATTTTCTATCATCTTAATGAGATTAATTTTCTCCTCACATATATGAAGTTAAGATATTATATATGTGATTTCCAGACCTAAAAATGGTGCAGAGGCAGAACTTGTGACAGTGGCTGCCCCCGGATTCAAAGCACGCCCATTAAACAGAAAAGTTAGTACTTGCCGTAGGCAGAATTGCTCTTGTTAGGTTAATTTTAGTGTATCTTTTCCATCATTTGCCCTAACTAATTATGCTCATAATCTAGATTCTAAATGCTCCTTCATTTCCACTTCCCAAGAGGAGTACTCCACGAGTGCCAGAATTTCAAGTAAGCTCTTGACACTTGCTTTTGTAGTTCATCCAGTTTTATCACCATTTCATCATGTTGAATGAGAGAAAAGATAAGCATATGCCAAAAACTATTTCAACTACACCACAAGCTTGATATTTATTTAGTGAATATATTTCCTTATTACTACATTCACATGATTCACTGACCCTAGACACTTACACAAAACCTAGACATAATGATAAATGTTTCTAACACATCAATTATTATAAGAATTAAACCAATTATTAATCAGGAGAATAAATTTCTTCTGTATTTATCTTTGAAGCTCAGGATTTTGTGTCTTGCTTCTCAGGAATTTCATCTCAAGACATGGGAGAGGGCCATGCAGCATATGTCTGCTACTTCATCATCTTCACTTCACAGCAATGATAAGGTTAATATAATTTAGTTCATACAATTTTAAGTAGTAACAATCTTTTCTCTTTACAACATTGGTTATTATCAAATGTCAATGTCATTTGGTGTTCTTATACCCAGTATGTGTGTGTCTATATATGTATACTTGATTAGTCTCTGGGAAACTGAAGCTTGCTGGTTGCAGGATTTGGACAAACATTCTGCTGTTTCTGCTCCAGAAAATAGAATCACGGATTTGAGAAGGTAACAAATGCCATAATAAATGTTAGAATTAACATTCTAACTTGATAAATCATGAAACAATGGTACTAACTTCAAAATACTCCTTTGCATAGGCCATCGGCCATGGGTGCTCCAAAGCATGATGGATTGGATTTTGCACATAATTTTAAAGCTCGGCCTCTTAATAAGAAGGTAATGAGATATATTAGTAATACTTTTGGCAAGATACCTGGACTGCAGTTTTATGAAGAAATGAACTAGGAACTTTTAATTATATTTCAGGGGTGTTTTAGTTATGATTTTCAAATTTCTTATGTTTTACCAAGCATCTATCACCAATTAAACTAGTTTATACAATCTGCATTATCAGGATGGAGTTTTTATCATAAAACATGCTTATATATCCTATATCCTTCATACAAACAAATACAAAATTCAGTCTTAAGATATTTTACCAATCAAAATGATTTACTCTTCAAAGTAATTCATGTTGAAGATGAAATAACTTCAATATCACGTAGAAAAACATACTGTTATGATGAAATTTAACAATCAAAGAACTTATATTTTTTCACCAGCCAGGTTTCTTCTTCTTTCTGAAACTGGTTTGTCAAGAAAACTTTGTGTAAATCTTGAAGTTATTGTACTGAAAGTCAATATAAGTAATGTGAATGAAAGAATGACAAATCTAATTAGCTTATAATATTTTCTTTTATTTATTGTTATTATGAATTGAAGTAGTTCCTTGAAAGGTGTCACTGGAAACGTTTCAGTTCAGATGAACTTCTATTAGAATTCTTCATTTTCATTCTGTTATTCATATCAAGTAGAAAACCTTTCTTTCCCGTTATTTATTTGATCCACTGTACTACTACCAACTGTAAAGTGCTCGTGCAGATACTTTCAAGTAAAGGAGATATTGGTGTTTTCCGGAACAAAAAGCAGGAAACCACCGTGCCAACGGTGAGTTGGTTCATTTGTTTATTCACTCTTTACTTTGATATTGGTCCAGACTCTGGATAGAAAAAATATACCAATATCACATCTTGCTTTGATTCATACAGGAATTTAATTTCCATACAGAAAAGAGGGTTCAGCATAACCCACCAATTGAACTCTTTACCAAGGTAAATTCATGCAAATCTTTTTCTTGCTCCTTAATTTTCTTTTCTTGCAATTTCTTAATTACTCTAGATCCGTTTTGCAGTAAAAGTTCTTCACTTCATCGGCATTGTTACTTTTGATAAAAGATATTTAATTCCACCATTCTCATTCATTCTCCTTTCATTAAATGTTAGCAGCTGTCCCTGACATCTGAAATCCAGTCAAATACTGGATCTCAATTGACACTGCCCCGGCATTCCAGGGTGTTCATAGAGGTTTTACTTCTGTAATTTTAAATTGAATGTGGCAGTCGTGGATTTTTTTCATTGGATTTGGTATCATACTGAGTTATTTGTTTCTGGATGCAAGGATTCTAAAGAAAATATAGGAAGTTCTTTTCATCTGGATGTAAAGGTAATATAATAGGACTCCTTAAAGAATAGTTGTTGCCTTTTCATTCAAATCCGTAGTTGTCTTTTCTCCCCTTCAATCTTTAACACTATTCTATTCCTTACTTATGCATCATAGACATTAAATTTCATCTTTTAGTTGACGTGAATGGTGTAGGAAACGCCTTTCATATTTGGTGGAAAGCAAGTTCATAGTGGGCCTGATGGTTGCATGAGTGAAGCTAGTACTCTGTTCGCTGCAAGGAGGTATGGCTAATTGATACTACTACTACTACTGTTCATGTTTGATTGATACATTTGATTAGTTATATTATCAACTCTCAACGCAATGGTGCAGGAGCTTGGGAATTCGATGACAGCAACTACCAATGAGGGCCAACGTGCCACAAGATTTTTGTTATGGCAGCAGAATTTTCTTTGCTGAGTTGAAGTTCAAAAGCAACATATCTGAATCTAACAGGCACATAACAACTCTTCTCAGATTTTTTTTGTACACAGAATCTTAGAAATTTTGTTAATTGTTAAGACATTGTAGTTACCATACCAAATGTCTGCTTCTCTTGTATCTTGTACAACTACCTCCAAATCACAATCTTATAATAAAATCGTTTACAGATTACAGGCAAGTGTATTATAGCCCTTAAACCTATAATCCACCTTTTAAAATTGCATGAACATATTGTCCTCTAATTTGCATTTCTGTTACATATACATTTGTGGTATCTAAGAAACAAGATGGCTGTTGCGTCCATGACAACGTTAAGAATAGGAGTAATAAACTTATAAATGAATTAAATATTATACTTGTAAAACTTACTACAACATTCATCTGCTTGATGAATTTATTACATTGTTCCCAATTATAAAAAAAATCTCATCATTCGTGTACAGATTAACATTCAAATTTAGCTTCCTCGAGTATAATTTGCGTCAACACTAAGAAATTGTTTACTCATCCCACACCATGTTAACTATTATCATAGTTTGATAATCGTTAACCGAGAAATGATATCATATTCTGAAAAAGAAATGAAAACTAGATTAACATTCACTTTTTAACTTTACAATATTCCTTTAAGCGATTATTGTAACACGTGGATCATACTTTCTAACAAAATCGAAGTGAGGAATTGATGAAAATTGGCGTTAAAGATAGTCTAAGGACCCGTCCTATAAAATGAGCCTTGAATATGTTATCAACTAACTATCTTAAAATTTTGAATTTATTTCATGAAGAGACTTCAATGATTTTATAGTATATTTCTATTACATTTTCTCAATGTAGGGTTTTTGTTGCCTTGAAACGAGGATACATTCTCACTTACGTTGTGCTGAAATTAAAATTTTTTTATTAGCAGAATCGGGTGACAACGGATCAATGATGGACCTCTAGACCATTAGGTCATAGAAGCTTTGATACCATATTAAGAGCTAACTATCTTTAAAGCTCAACTTATTAGCTGAAATAATGTAAATAACTATTTCATATTATATTTCTAATAAAAGGATTATCAGAGTCTTGGGTTGGAACCTTTTTGGTCCCACGCTTCATGGCATAGGCCTTGTTCAAAGGTTTCTCCCGGCTAAGCCTCCTCTTAGTTAAGGCAATGAAAAGATCATTTTGGGAACAAGGTGTGCCAAACTAAAGCATGAAGAAGGTTGAACACCAGCAAAACAGACACCATTTTTTATGACATTAATGAAAACTCATGGACACAGCCCTTGTTTATGACGGGAGGGACCTGCTCTGCAATCTGCATATGAGAAAGGTATAAGGTTATCTTTGGCCTTGCATTATTATGTTCAGCAGTGAGCAACCTTATTTGGACCATTCTAAGGAGATGTCATTTTTTATACGTGTCACGGGAACTGATAAGAGTAGTAGTTTCTTTGGTTGATGGAGATGGTTGCTTGGAAGGGAATTGAAGTGAATCCAAGTCTCTGCTTTAGCTTTGTAAAATAAAATAAAAAGTGGGTTAGGAGATGGACAACCCGTGAGTGAAAATCTTTTGAATTTTGTAGCTTTGGATTCCTTCGTCTTCTTGTTAAGTGGTGCAAAGTACCTACCCTTCATGCGAACCACTTCCCAGCATGCCACGGGAATCAACCTCTGAACTCGTATGTAGAGCATGTACAAATGTTTGCTCTATTCTGTTTTGGTTTGGAAGTTTTTTTTCGTTTTCTTCTTCTGAATTTTCTGCTCATTTATGCGCCATCTATTCTATTAAATTATAATAATTTTTTATTTTATTTATGTAAAATAATTATTACATTTTAAATAATTATATGTATGGAACTTAACAGATAATTTTTTTACGATAAAAGTATATTTTTAAATGAATTTAAAATATATAAATGAACTAAAATAAGTTTAAATTGTCAAATTTATAAGCATAATATCCATTGTAACATAAAAGCAAGGGATATTTATCATGCCAAATTTGAATTCAAAAGACTCTGTTACTATTTCAAACATCGTTTAATTTAATCTCGATTCTTCAATACCTATTTGTATTATTACAGAGACCGAATTGGGTTGAAAGGGAAAAAAATGACTTTGAAAAAGATAGCAAACATTGATTTCGACGGATAAGTGTTATAAGACGAGTTGGGATAAATTAGTCCATTTACCACTCCCCTTAATTAGGACATTAACAGAGCCATAATCATTTTACAATGCAAAGCCAAACCAGGGAATTCTTTTAATAAATTGAAGTAAACTTGCGACCATAATGAACTAATAAATTTCAACTTATTAATCAAGTCGCATAATCATTCGTCACTTTCTTCCAAAATTAAATGTATTGACTATGTACAAAAGTCAAATATATTGCATCAGCTTTTCAACTAGGTTACTCCACCTTAGGTGGAAACTTAACAAGCCAAGTTTTAAATTAAAAGTTTCTCAGTTGAGAGAGATACAATCCAACCATCAACCAGCTTGATAGCGTACTGCTTCGTCAAATTCCAATAGATTAGGCCAAACGCGTAGAAATAACGTCGATTTTCAACGTTTCAGAAAGTGGATAATGTAGAACCATGATTCCATGAACCCCTTAAAGCTCAGCCCAATGTTACTAAAAGACTGGTGATTGGCGAGTGCAAAAACTGCTTCGGAATACATGCCCATATATGGTGGTAATCTTTGCAGAAATGAAACTAATAAATTAATTTAGCAAACACCCACTAACCAATATTTGATTTTGGAAGCTTCTTAATGCAGAAATAGATAGAAAATGAAGACGCCTGTATGGTAAATACAGAATAAGCCGAACACGAATTAGCACAAGTATAAAATTTAAGAACAGTATCACAGATGTTTTTCATACTGCTTTAAAACTTTTATTTTGATTTAAAAATAACTTAGAAAACATCTTTTGTATTCTTATCTCAAATTTATCCTTTATACAATCCAATAAACTTTAGGCATTGGGGAATGACCACCATGGTAATGGAAATTCTGATGAATTGGGCACTAGATAACATGTAAAGAAGTTTACATTTCAGTGCCGTATCCAGTTGACATATGAGAACAAACTCTTAAATACTCCAAATTCCATCGAATTCACAAGTTTTATACTCGCAAAGAACGAATATGCAAAGGACATCAAGTATTAAAATCTTGCTATGGCAACTGAAATCAATCCCTTGGAATTCATGTAGATAATGAGTATTTCTATAAGGGTTATTTCCCTTTTAATAAATTTTTGCTTATCCCGAAAAAAGAAGAAGAAGAAATCAGACCAAGAATTATACTGTGTTCAAAAACCACCTTAATGTTGTAGTTTCCAATAGAACGTGTCACTTTTCATGTTAAAACCACTTTAAACTGAGCAACAAGATACTACTAAACAACTTCATTTGTTAAAATGAGGATCGATCTTAGTTCTTTTAAGCAAGAAATAAAATTCTGTTTATGGACTTAAATGCAGTGTTCTACTAGCCAGAAAAACTAAATAATCTTGGCTGTCCAATGGCTTTATGTTCATGCCAATTCATTTACAATAACTGAACTGAAACTATTACCTCGTAAGTTTCTTCCGCTGATCATTTGTGCCATTGCAAAATCATGACCAATTACCTTAATGAGCAAATTTTTAGTAATGATTTCAGGGTTATCCTTTCTGCTTCGTAATTATTTTAAAATAATGTATTTCGAACTGCAAATGAGGAGCAATCTCAACAAAACAACGCAAGAATCGTTTGAATTACTATAAATGCAAAACAACGCAAAAAAGAAAATCTAATTCCTTAATAGAGAAAATCCTACATAGAATACGATAATAAGTTTGTATTCTCAATGTTAGAAGACAATCAACAGAAGGAGGCAAACCATGCAAGAACTATAAAGTCCACAACATATATCCAAAGCTTCAAATTTCATAAAGGCAAAGAATATAGAGCAGAACTGAAGCAATGGATGATGTGATTGACAAAAAAAAGTGGAGAATAATTTTCCCCCCTCACCAAATACATAAGGAAACCTTTCACCATTGAATCGTGTATCAGTGTTGCCAAATGACATCGATCATCTTATAAGATTACACAAGGGCAAGAAAAAGATCGAATTTAAATTCCCTTCACCACCCCTAGTCCCCCTAAACCAACATAAAAAAAAAGGGGACTAAAAAGAGAAAAAGAGTACAACACTTCCCCTTACCCTTTCTTCCTATACAACACCAACTACTGTAATTTAATCAACCAAAATAAAAAATAAATCGTGCAATATTAATAATAAAAGAAAAGCCACCGTGTTTTCGGACATTAAAACAAATAGAAAAGAAATGAATTTTGAGAATTATCTGTCAATGAGTTGTAACTTTGGATCTCTTCTTGGCCTCACTGTACAGCACCACACCCATGATTGTAACCGCGAATCCCGTCATGCCCATCACCGTAACGGGATTCCTGAATATCAAAACCGAAACTACAGCCGCCACAGCCGCTTTAGCGTTTCCCAACACTTGCAATGTCAATGCACTCGTGTGTTTAGTAACCAAAAAATTCGTAAGATTCACCAAATAAGCCACAGTTGCATTCCCAACCAACAAGAAAACGATAAACCAATCTCCCTTTGCCTTCTGAAGCGTAACGTACGCCACATTCCCTTCAATATAGAGAGTAAAAGGAAGCAAGATGAGAGCAGCCATTGGAGCCATATACAGAAGCAAGTTCATGGAATGAAGCTTCTCCGACTCAGAAGTCAACAAAATCCCCTGAACCACGGATTTCAAAGCACGACCCGCAGTTGAACCAACGCAAACCAAAAACCCAAACAAATGGAACAAAGGCTCACTGTTGCTGGCAACAACGATTCCAAACACTACAGGCAAAAGGGCCAAGTAAACCTCACCGGACTCCTTCTTACAAGTGATTAAAAATGCGAAAACCGCAGTGAAAAACGGTGTCGTGGCTCCAATGGCTTGGTTGAAGGAAACGGGAAGGTACCTGAGGGAAGTGTTGCCACAAACAACGGAGAAGCAGAAGATGGCGCTGAGAGCGAAGATCTTGAGGAACTGTTTCTTGGAGTGGATGTGTTGCAAGGGAACGAGGTCGAGGAAGTTAATGGCGACGTAACTGTAGGCAGCGCAAGACAACATGTGAAGCATTGTCAGGAAGATGGGGTAGCGGAAACCATAGATGCTGAGAAGGTACTTGTTCAGAAGGAGGACTCCGATGTTGGAGAGGTACCATGATGCAATGATGGTGGCGGTTAACATGGTCGGAGAGAAGGTAGTTCCGACGCCCCATGACTGACATTGCCGTGCATCTCCCGGTGGAGTCGCCGGAATGTCAAGGACTTGGTCGGAGACTTTGGGGTCCACCAACCTGGGGTTGCTCATTCTGCGGGTGGTCCATGTCTGCGCTTCCACCATTGAAAGAAAGGAACGTTATTTCTCTCTCTGGGATGGTGGGGCGTTGGAGAGAGAGCTAGGATCTGAGATGATTGGTTGGGTGAGAGTGATAAAGAGTTCAATCCAAGTTGCGAAGGGATCTAATCGTACGGTGTCTCTTCAGATTTGAGTTTATGGAGGGTTTGTAGCCGTTGGATGGGGAGAGTTTGGATGACAGGGTTCAGATTTTAGAACTCCAAGGCTCTAAAATAAGTTGCAGTGTCGGCGTAGAATCCCTTTCCTCAGCCAATGTTTCTTCCTTCCTGTATAAACTGTGGGGGGAAGTTTTGTAAGAAAATATTATAGTAAAATGCTTTTATTTTTTAATTATTAAATTATCATATTATTTTCGTTCTATTTTAAAAATTTAGACGAAAAACTGTAAACATATATTTTAACTATTTTTTTATATAAAAATTTGAAAATATTAATAAAACAAATAATTCATAACTCTAATTGATAAAAATAATTGAACTAAAAGCTTATAATTGTATAAATAATTAATGTGTACTATAAAATACATAAAAATTATGTTAGTAAAATATTAAATCACACTTATTTTATTTATTTATATATATTTTAATTATTTAAATAAATAATAAATATTTTTATTTATCTATAATTATTAATTAAATATTTTTTACTTATATATTATCAAACAAATAATTAATTAAATAATAAAATAATAGAAATTAAATTTTTCTCTCACATATATTTTAAAATAAGAATAAAAATAATTTTTTTTCGATTGCTAACTTTTAAAAGTTATAAATTTTATTTACTTTTTTATTTATAAAAAATTATCAATTTATTAACTTAGTCAATAAATTATAATATCTTAAATAAATTATAAGTTTATGTTACTAAATAATTATATGTTAATGTAAATATTTTTCTGTTTAATGTTAATACGTGTTTTAATGATAATAAAAAATACGAACCATTTAATAAAAAGTATAGTTTATGTAATAAAAATATAATATTTATTTTTTTAATTTTAAAAGTTAAATTAAAAGGTATAAATAAAAATATTTTTTTATCAACTTTTATACTATAAATAATAATTTACTATTTTAAAACTGAATTATTTAATGATGTTATTTTTTTTTCATAATTCCTCTCATATATATTTTAAAATTAAGATTAACTGAGAATAATGTGTAAATTATATTCTCACACTATAATAGTTTCATCATTTTTTTGGTTAATTTTTGTTCTAAAATTTAAAAACTAAAATTATTATTTAACTTTTTCTGCTTATTTTATATAAATTTTTGTATTTATAAATATTTATATATTTTTTATCTTTCAATTTTATAAATTATATATATATATATATATATATATATATCTTAAAATAAAATAGATGCTAGTGACTAAACTAGTTTTTATATTATAGGACATGCTACAAATTTGAGCAAGTTTGGTACATATTTACCACTATCGAAGGACGAAGGCTTTTTACTGTAACATGTGGAGTAAGTTAATGCACAAGAGTCTCTTTATTTAGAGTGAAATATAATAAGATAAAATCACATAGTCTATCAAATTTTATGCTGTCATTATTTAGTGTAGTATATAGTAAGATAAAATCATCTAATCTATCGAATTATACTATGAATGTAAGAAAAAAATTACGGAGTCTTAGTTGACTGGGTAAGGCATAATTATAATGTTTTGTATCAGCTTAAATAATAATAACAAAAAAAAAGAAAACATAGTTGAAAGAGATCTCCTCCAATTATGTCTTTGATTGTTCTCAATAATCCTTGTAAGAATATTAATTGTTGCAATAATTCGTCTTGGGCTGTTAGGCCCGTTCAATATAAAAAAAAAAAAGAAGAAGGAAAGTGTTACGCCACAAAAACAAAAAAGGAAAGTGTTGATGTTGTAATTAAAAAGCGCTAACGTTTTAATATAATATTTTAAATAGCATTAACAAAATACAAAAAAGCAAATAAAATTAAAAAATGAACTATCTAGCTAGTCTAATTTAATATGCTATTAATATAATTGAATTGATAAATTTTATATTATATTTGAATCAATTTAAACTGAACTGCAAATTTTTTCATTTAAAAAAATTATAAAGATCACAAAAATAATTTATAAATGCTAATTGTTGTCTATATCAAAGAGATCACAAACCTTTCCTGGTTCAAATACTTCAAAACTTTATTTAATATAGATGTAAAAGTTGTCTCTGTGTGTACCTCATCAACACCGAGAATCACATATGGATGTTTGGGCGATGCGTTATATAGAACTAACTACCTCGTCCATAAAAATCAACGAGCAATCAATTATTGTATAAACAATATAACTAAAATAAAAAAAAGAAAAATTAGATGAACACCATGTTTGTGGCTTAATTTAATTACCTATTATCTCAAAATTAATATTTTTTTCTCTCTTTTTGTTACAACAATCATCTTATTTTATGTCTTTCTTTTTACTATTTCTTTGTTGTGTAAGAATTATACAAATTTATCGTACAAGCTTTTATCTTGATCTTGTGGTACTGCTACACACCTAGCTGTACATGGACAACTAGCAAGCCGTCCAAGGCCAACAAATAGCAAGTCCTTATTTTTCAAGTAGTGTGGCCAACTGGGCATAGTTAATCACATCCATTTTTTGTTATTACACTCTATATGTATATATGCATGTCACAGACCAAGCACAAGTCATAGCAATTACAGCTTTCTATTTCTTTAGTAAATTCCAACTATGGAAAAAAGCAAGCACGTTGTGGAGCTTGCAATGCTTCTTGGCCTCATCATTTTCATGCTTAGTGTCAATCCAACTTCAACTGCTGAAGAGCATGGCAACAACTTGTTGACTTACATTGTTCATGTCAAAAAGCCCGAGGATGGAACTTCTCTTCAATCCCAAGAGTTGCACAACTGGTACCACTCCTTCCTTCCACAAACCTCTACCAAGGATCGAATGGTTTTCTCTTACAGCAACGTGGCCTCAGGATTTGCCGTGAAGTTGACCCCAGAAGAAGCAAAAGCTCTTCAAGAGAAAGAAGAGGTTGTCTCAGCCAGACCCGAAAGGACACTTTCCTTGCACACAACTCACTCTCCAACTTTCTTGGGGCTGCGACAAGGTGTAGGATTATGGAACAATTCCAACCTTGGCAAAGGTGTCATAATTGGAGTAATAGACACGGGTATATACCCCTTTCATCCATCTTTCAATGATGAAGGGATGCCACCTCCACCAACAAAGTGGAAAGGCTTTTGTGAATTCACAGGGGAGAGGACATGCAACAACAAGCTCATTGGTGCAAGGAATCTTCTCAAGAGCGCTATTGAAGAGCCTCCTTTTGAAAACTTGTTCCACGGAACCCACACTGCCGCTGAGGCTGCTGGAAGATTTGTCGAGAATGCTAGTGTTTTTGGCAATGCTCAAGGTACTGCAGCTGGCATGGCACCCAATGCTCACATAGCAATGTACAAAGTGTGCAATGACAAAGTGCTGTGCACTGAAAGTGCTATCTTAGCTGCAATGGACATAGCCATTGAGGATGGTGTGGATGTTCTTTCTCTCTCCCTAGGTTTAGGCTCTCTTCCATTCTTTGAAGATCCAATTGCGATTGGTGCATTTACCGCCATTCAGAAAGGAATCTTTGTTAGTTGTTCAGCTGCAAATGATGGCCCCAACTATAGCACTTTATCAAACGAGGCCCCTTGGATTCTCACCGTTGGTGCAAGCACAATTGACAGAAAAATAGCAGCATCAGCAGTGCTTGGAAACGGTTTAGAATATGAAGGAGAATCTCTGCTCCAACCCAAAGACTTTCCTCCACGTTTGTTGCCACTCGTGTATGCGGGTGCAAATGGAAACCAATCCTCTTCTTTCTGCACCAAAGGATCCTTAAAATCCGTTGATGTTAAGGGAAAGGTGGTGCTGTGTGACATAGGTGGAGGCGTTCTAAGTGTTGTCAAAGGACAAGAAGTTCTAGATGCTGGTGGTGTGGCCATGATCCTAGCAAACCCAGAATCCTTAGGCTTCAGTACCTTTGCTGTTGCTCATATTCTCCCTGCTGTGGAAGTGAGTTACGCTGCTGGTTTGGCCATCAAAGCTTACATAAACTCAACCTATTCACCAACCACAACAGTGTTATTCAAAGGAACAGTGATTGGTGATTCACTTGCTCCCACAGTTGTTTCATTTTCTTCAAGGGGTCCAAGCCAAGCAAGCCCAGGCATTCTAAAACCTGACATTCTAGGACCCGGAGTGAACATTCTAGCTGCATGGGCTTTGTCTGTAGACAACAAAATCCCAGCATATAACATGGTTTCGGGAACTTCTATGTCATGCCCTCACCTCAGTGGCATTGCTGCTTTGCTCAAAAGTGCACACCCTGATTGGTCCCCTGCAGCCATAAAATCAGCAATCATGACAACTGCTAACACACTCAACCTTGGAGGCCAACCCATATTGGATCAGAGGCTTCTACCTGCTGACATTTTTGCCACTGGTGCAGGCCATGTTAACCCTCTCAAAGCCAATGATCCAGGCCTTGTTTATGATATCCAGCCAGAGGATTACATTCCTTATTTGTGTGGTTTGGGGTACGCGGATAAAGAAATTGGAATTCTTGTGCAAAGGAGAGTGAGTTGCTCTAGTATAAAAGCCATACCACAAGCACAACTCAATTACCCTTCCTTTTCTATTTTATTGGGCTCTAGTTCTCAGTACTATACAAGAACGTTGACCAATGTTGGACCTGCTAATTCAACTTACAGTGTAGATCTCGAGGTGCCTTTGGCCTTGGGTATGAGCGTAAACCCGAGGCAGATAACATTTACGGAGGTGAAGCAGAAGATTACGTACTCAGTGGAATTTATTCCTCAAATTAAAGAAAATAGAGGCAACCATACTTTTGCTCAGGGTTCTCTCACGTGGGTTTCTGATAAACATGCTGTTAGGATCCCCATATCTATCATTTTCAAGTGAAACATACTTCATGTATGAAGCCAGAGGTTGTCATCAAGAAATAAAGAAGGGAATGAATGAACGAATGTCCGTGAAAATTCAAGAGATACTTTAATATATGTGTTAACTTACGCCCCTTTGTAGAAGTTCATTAATTCAATAGCAAATTAATTTTTATGTTAAGATCTCAAAGGGTTTGAAATGCACCAGCATTTCTTATTATTATTATTATTATTATTTGTAATGGAAATTGTTTTTTTCTTCTTCTTCTAAATATATAGTTTTTGCTCAAAATGTCTGCGCCCTTACTCCTCAGATCTAATCCAAACGTTTCTCATGATCTTTCTTAAGGCCCGGTGGGTGGATCTTAATTTATGAGTGAATTTAACACAAAATGAATTTCTTTTGAATTGCGATTATCCCGATGGTATTGAAATACATCGATAAAGGTTGTCTTTAAATAGGAGCACAACTTTCTTGTGATTTATTCACTGTTCGCCATTTGACCAATGAATATACAAGCATGAAATTCAATCAATAATAGAGGAGAAGTTATATGTTGGTGACGAAAAACCCTTGACTGTTCAAGAATATGTCGTTGCTTATGAATCTCATGATTAATCTCGTCATTCTGGTTGATAATATGCTTTTGAAATGACTTTTAATTATTTTTTGTTGTTTTATTAGATCATTATCATAATTAATAATTAGTTGTTACATTTTAAGAATAATTTAGTTTGTTATCGATATTTTAGTTGCATAATTAATATAATTAATTTTTATTTTTTTGAGTTATTATAAATGTTACATTACTCTTGAATAAAGTTAAATTCTTTTTCTATTCATTCTCTTCACAATTATGCATATTTTTCTTTTTTTACTATTTAATCAAATTTTTATAAGTTGTTATTCCTATCTTTGATGGAGAAAAATATGATATCTATACTATCAAATTGGAGATTTATTTAGAGACTTTGGATCTTTGAGAAGTTGTTGAAGAGGATTATAAAGTTCTTCCACTACCGCACAATCTTATCATAATCTAAATAAAAAGTCATAAGGAGAGAAAAACACATAAAGCAAAGGTAAAATCATGTATTTTTGGTTAGTGTTTCAACAACTACCTTTACTAAGATTATGATTTTAAAAATAGCAAAGGCAATTTATGATTGTCTTAAGAAAGAATTTGAAGTATGCAAGTGTTGAATTTGATAAAAGAATTTAAATTTCAAAAAAAGAAAGAGTTTGAGGTAGTCAAAATATACTTAGACAGGTTGCTTGATATAGCTAACAACTTAAGATTACTAGGTATTGAGTTTATTGATTTTAAAATTGTAGAAAAAAAATTATTCTTGTAATAGTGCTTGAAAGATTTGAGATTGCAATCACCACCTTAGAAAATATCAAATATTTGTCCGGTGAAACTTTTAAATATCTTACAAGCACAAGAGTAAAGGTGTGCAATGAGATAAAAAGGTGCTTTTGAGAAAGTCTTACATGTCACATATCATGAAAGTGTAAGATACAACAATAATAAAGCTTATCTTCTGATAGGGTCAGACGCAGCACAAGGGTACCCAAACCAAACCCACGTTACGTGGACTAAGTCATATTATTTTATTGTTGTTTTTATCCTTTATCGTTTCTTTTATTCCGTAAGTAATAATTCTTGTTAGATCCTTATCTTTTGGCCATCTATTTAGGGAAGTTGTTACAAAGGCCATAGTATTTATAATTCTGTCAATCAGCTTTGGAGAATAATAAGAATTCAGCATATTCATTTTGGTTACTTACGCTCAAAACGTGAGAATCCAGGTACCTTGAGATCGTATCAATTGGTATCAGAGAGCCAGGTTGCGATCATATCAACACCTTGCTCGTATACATGGCCACCAACAGAGAATGGTATGAGAACTTGGAGAACTCGATGGGAGAACTTCGTGAATCAGTGGAACGGATCTTGGACATGCTCGCTAACAAAAAGGCAAAGCGCAAACACTGCCGGGTGCAAAGTGGTACAGGATCATCCTCCTCATCTTCATCAACGGGATCAGGACCCACAGACTCCAACACTGATGATGTGAGTTCTGGATCCAATTCATCAATGCACAGTAGAAGGACCTTGCAAGTAGCCATTGAACTAGCCAAGCGGAAGGATGAAAAACTTCAGCGTTCAAGAAAAAGCATGGTAGGGGGGCCACGTACTAACTCACGGCCAATGCCCATAGCAGCGGCGTCAAATGTCACAACGGGCCGTACCGATCGTGCACCCAGGAAACTCTCTTGGGCTGAGATGCAACAGAGGCGTGAAAAAAACCTTTGCTTTAATTGTGATGAAAAATTTGTTCTAGGACACCGTTGCAGGAATGCACAATCACTTCTCATTGAATTGTGCACAGAAGATAAAGGCATTGATGGCGAGTTAGGAGGCAACGCTGATGTTAAGGAGCATCTGGTGTCATTAAATGCGCTCGTCGAGGGGTCAAGCGGCAAGACATTACGAGTCAGTGGGTTATTGCAACAACAAGTATTTGCGTTGGTGGACAGCGGCTCAAGCTTGAACTTTATAAACCCACATTTGGCACAACAATTACGTCTACCAGTCACTTGCATCAAACCCTTTACAGTCAAAGTTGCCAACGGTGAGAGACTAGAATGTCGAGAGAAATATGAAGCAGTGCCCTTTGTCATTCAGAGCCACAGCTTTCATATGACTCTTTATGCCCTTCCGATTAGGGGATTAGACATTGTCTTGGGAATCCCTTGGCTAGTAAGTCTAGGGCCAGTTACAACAGATTATAAATGCCTCACAATGACGTTTCGCTTAGGAGAAAGGGAGTTCTGTTTGACGGGACTTAACCAGAAGGAAGTGGAGGCAACCAGCCTTGATGTGGTGGTTCGTGAATGGAATCGTGGGACAGAACTATTTTGTCTAATGGGTTGTGGGGAGGAACATCGAATGCCCATATTGCTAGAGAATCAGCATGATAGTCTAAAGAAACTCTTAGATGAGTTTAGTGATGTAATGGAAGAACCGAAGGGACAACCACCAAGTCGAGTGTTTGATCATCGAATTCGACTAATCGATGAGACTAAGGCAGTTAATGTGGCACCATACCGATACGCCCACTTTCAAAAGAATGAAATTGAGAAGCAAGTGAATGAAATGTTAAGCTTAGGCCTCATCCGTCCAAGCACAAGCCCCTTTTCCTCACCCGTACTTTTGGTAAAGAAAAAGGATGGAACATGGAGGTTTTGTACAGATTATCGAGCATTGAACACAGCAACAATCAAGGATCGTTTTCCAATCCCAACAGTTGATGATATGCTAGATGAGTTGTTCGGATCAACTTATTTCAGTAAACTAGATTTACGATCGGGTTACCATTAAATACGCGTTGACCCTGAAGATGTGCACAAGACTGCCTTTCGAACCCACAATGGCCACTATGAATATCTTGTGATGCCGTTTGGATTATGTAACGCTCCATCCACCTTCCAAGCTGCCATGAATGACATTTTCCGACCGCATTTGCGAAAATTTATCTTAGTTTTCTTCGATGATATCTTAGTGTATAGCACCACATGGGAGGCCCATCTAGAGCATCTGAGATTAACGCTCATGATTCTGCGCAAGCATAAATTCTTTGTTAAACTTGCTAAATGTCACTTTGGGAAGGAAGAGGTGGAATATTTGGGGCATTTCATCTTAAAGGAAGGCGTGTGAGTTGACCCGAGAAAAGTTGAAGCCATGGTAACCTGGCAAAGACCAACAATCGTAACCTCGCTTAGAGGATTTTTGGGCCTAACAGGGTACTATCGTAAGTTTGTACAAAATTACGGGATAATTGCTAAACCACTCACGCAATTGTTAAAAAAGGGATGCTTTGGTTGGGGGGAGGAGGCAGAACAAGCCTTTGAAGCCTTAAAAACAGCCATGACATCTACACCAGTCTTAGCACTACCAAACTTTTCGAAAGGCTTTGTGATTGAGACTGATGCCTCAGGCCATGGTGTTGGAGCAGTCCTATCGCAAAGCGGACGACCAATAGCTTACTTGAGCAAGGCTATCAGTGACAAGAAAAAAGCTTGGTCAACTTATGAAAAGGAAATGCTTGCAATTCTGGAGGCTATAAGAGCATGGCGACAATATCTATTGGGTTGCAAATTCCAAATCCACACAGATCAAAAGAGTCTTCGTCATCTTCTTGAGCAAAGGATTACGACCCTGGAACAACAAAAGTGGCTAACAAAGTTGATCGGGTTTGATTATGAGATCATGTACAAACCAAGAAAACAAATAAGGCGGCTGATGCATTATCTCGATATGGACAAACTATGACCACAACAGATTTGGCGGCTATATCTCAGCCAATTTGGGCTTTATGGGAGGAAATAGCACATGCTACTGCAGCGGATAGTTCCCTGGTTGAAATAGTGAGACGGGTGCAAGACAACACTCACCCAGGAGATGGGTATCGACTGAGGAATAGATGTCTTTGGCTTAATGGAAAAATTATCGTGCCAAACGATTCAAGGTTACAAGAGAAGCTCTTGCATGAGTTCCATTGTTCACCATCAGTAGGGCACTCAGGAATTGCAAGAACGTATAAGAGAATTTCACAATCTTTTTCTTGGATAGGCATGAAAACAGACGTTCATCGTTATGTTCATCAATACGACACCTGTCAACGTAACAAGGCTCAAAATCGTGTGCTACCCATACTGGAGGTGGTGTGGACTAATATTTCTATGGATTTTATAGAAGGCCTACCTAAGTCGAAAGGAAGGGATACAATTCTGGTGGTTGTAGACAGGTTGAGTAAATACGTGCACTTTATTTCTCTTACTCATCCTTTTTCAGCAAGAGATGTAGCAGATGCCTTTGTTAGGGGTGTAGTGAAATTACATGGAATTCCTCAGTCAATAGTCTCGGATCGTGACCGTATTTTCTTGAGCCACTTTTGGCGAGAACTATTCAAACTACAAGGGACTGAGCTAAGGACTAGCTCTGCCTATCACCCCCAAACAGACGGCCAGACGGAAGTGGTAAATCGGTGCCTTGAGCAATACTTGAGATGTTTTGTATTTCTACAACCCCGACAGTGGGAACCGTATTTGGCCTGGGCAGAATTCTGGTACAACACTTCATACCATCAGTCTATTGGAATGTCTCCTTTTGAAGCTGTTTATGGTAGGCCTCCTCCAACTTTGGTGCAGTATGCACCAGGATCCGCTTCGGTTCATAAGGTAGATAAAACACTACGCACAAGGGATACAATAATTCAAGAGCTTAAGGACCATCTTGCCATTGCAAGGAACAAGATGAAGCAATTTGCAGATAAACATCGTCGAGAGGAGGTTTTTGAGGTTGGGGATTGGGTATATCTAAAGCTACAACCATATAGACAGCACTCTGTTTTCAAACGAGTGCACCAGAAACTTGCGAGCAAGTACTTTGGGCCATTTCAGATTGCTGATCGGGTCGGTCGAGTTGCCTATCGATTACACTTGCTTGAAACTGCAAAAATTCACCCAGTTTTCCATGTGTCCTTGTTGCGTCGGAAAATTGGGGACCAAACTGTTACCCAACCTACCTTACCTCCTTATGAAGCAGAGGGGAACCCCATTATTGAACCAGAAAAAATCTTGGATTATCGTTGGGTTGCGGGAAGCAATGGGCATAATGAAAAGGCTCTAGTTCAGTGGCGGGCACTTCCAGTTGAGAATGCCACGTGGGAATCCGTACCAGTGTTGCAACAGCATTATCCTGACCTGCACCTCGAGGTCAAGGTGCCACTTCAAGGGGGAGGGAATGATAGGGTCAGACGCAGCACAAGGGTACCCAAACCAAACCCACGTTACGTGGACTAAGTCATATTATTTTATTATTGTTTTTATCCTTTATCGTTTCTTTTATTCCGTAAGTAATAATTCTTGTTAGATCCTTATCTTTTGGCCATCTATTTAGGGAAGTTGTTACAAAGGCCATAGTATTTATAATTCTGTCAATCAGCTTTGGAGAATAATAAGAATTCAGCATATTCATTTTGGTTACTTACGCTCAAAACGTGAGAATCCAGGTACCTTGAGATCGTATCACCTTCCATGTCATAATTGTTGAAAAATATTCATTATCCTTTCAAGTATTGGAGGAGGCCTAATGCACAATGCAATAATTGCAACAAAATGAGACATGAAGAAGTTATATGCAAAAATAAAAACTAGCACCAAGATGAAGAGACTAAGATTGTTGAGAAAGAAGAAGATCATTTATTTGTTGTTACTTGCTTCTTAAACTTTAAATCAAATAAAAATTGGCTAATTAATAGTGGTTGCGCTAACCACATGACTAATAACAAAGAATTCTTTAGAAATTTGATGTTGACTAACATCATCAAAGTCAAAATAGGTAATGAAGATTCCATTTCCCTTAAAAGGAAAAGAGACAATTGCAATAGCAAGCTATTTAGTCACAAATTAATTCATGATATTCTTTTAGTTTCTGAAATTGATCAAAATTTGTTAAGTGTTGGTCAACTAATTGAAAAATGATTTAAAGTTATTTTTGAAGACAAATATTATTTGATTAAAGATGAATTTGATCAAAATATTTTTAAGATAAAAACAAAAAGAAAAAAATTATTCTAAATCTATTAGAGGAAGAAAAAATAACTTTCTCATGCAATGAAAATATTACAATATTTTATCCTAATATCTTGAGTGTTGAAAACAATTTTTCTAGTTTTATGCATAATGCAAATAAAATACATCTCAAGGTTATAAAAAGAGTAGTTAAATATTTTAAAGACACTTGTAACTTAGGTATCAACTTCAAGTGAAATAAAAAATTCAAGTTAACTAATTTCTTTAACAGTGATCAAAGTGACTTACTTAATAGTGTAAGACTGGTTATTGTAAATATCACGTTTTCTAATAAAAGAAGATTTTATTTGATTTTAATTTAAAGCAAAAAGAAAAAATAAAATTTTTGTTTACAATAAATTCACTTTCTCTATTAACAAATTTAAATGACAAAAAAATAAAATTTGTAATTTAAAAAAAAAGAAGTATTAAAAATATACTTTTAATTATTTTTTTTATTTTAGTTTATTAAATCAGTATTGTAATCCTACATTTTAAGATTAATTTAGTTTTATTATTCAAATTTATTATTAATATTTTAATTACATAATTAAAGTTTTTGTTTCTTTGAGTTATTATAAATATATTATTGCTATTTAATAAAGTTAAATTCTTTCCTGAGTTCTCTGCATTTTTCTTTCTTTATTTTTCACTTTTCTGCCTTAAAACCAACAATTTCCATTATGAGAAGAAATATTTATAAGTTACCTGTCAAAGGCAGTGGTTAAAACAGCTATCTCTACATTTGTTTCTCAGAATAGTCACGAGGACTTTTTCGTACAGTAATTCTAAAACCTCTAATTGTATAACAAGAAGGAAACACGAGTATGAAAGCTGGTAGTTTTAAATATTTGATTAAAATGATTCTTACAAGTGAATGTTTGAAGATGTTTAAACTTTATCATAAATTGGTCATATAACGTAATTCACACGCACTGATTCAAGATAATGCTAAATTTACCATCATAACTGCTTCCGCCATTTCCCTTTATCTACAGGTTCAGGTAACCTCAAGATTATACCTGCAGAAAGCAGAAAAAGGAAGCCACATATTATTCGTAATGCATAGTTAGCCAGAGTAAAGTAGCCTTATTTCTGAATTTCCTCTCAACAAGGAATAAATAGTTTTTCTCTTAATATAAAATTAAAAATACGATTAGGTGTTTATATATATATGGGTCTCATTTTTAATTTAATAAAAATTTTATTCATAATTTAATGATAATTTCTCATAATTTTTATAATTTTAAATAAATTTTAACTGATAAATAAAAAATTGTGTTAAAAACGTTCTTCTAAAATTCTTTAAAAAAGATTAATTTTAACTATAGAAATTGAAATCAAATGCAAAACATTTAAGCTACGTATTATTCTTTTACACATACTTAACATGAGTAAAGTAACCATATTTCTGAATTTTAGCCCAGCTATTAATTAATGAACGGCTTCTTTAAATATGTAAATTTTAAAATCAAGGCAAAGTAATTACAGATCAAAATACGATATAGTTTTCTACCAAAAGAAAGATAAGATAATAGCTGCATAAAACGGAAGCAACTACAAATATTAAGCTATATACTATTCTTTTACACATACTTAAACCGAGTAAAGTAACCATATTAATTCTGAAATATTGCCCAACTATTTTATATTAATATAAATTTAGAATTCATTTAATGCAAAGTAATTATAGATCAAAATATGATAAATAAAACATAGCTAGTTGTAAGCAAGATTAAGTCTGGAATATAATTAAGCATCTCTGCTTAAAGAAGACCATTTAGTAGAGAATTATCGAATGGTTGATGACTTCTGATTCCTGGCAACGTTTCTGTTATAATATCGTCTGAATATAAGCAAAACAATGAATTTTTCCCCCTATTTTAATTTGTTTGAAAAACTTTCTGATAGATCAATTGAACTGCCCGCGCCACTAATTTCCAATTCTAAGTAAATTTTAATAAAGTTAAAAAAAATGCTCCACCCTAAGCAGGAAAAGGCAAAGTAGCTACTAATTTGGCATGAATCTTAATTTCATTGTACGTAATTAGTTTTTGATGAATAATTGATTGTACGTAATTAGTAACAGGTAAAATGATAATAAGACATTATTTGATTTCTCTAGGAATATATTCCTTTGTGTTGTTTGGAGAAATCTTATGCTTGCATTAATAATAAAGAGATAGAGAATGTCGAAAAGAAAATAACCGTGTTCGATGTTTCTATAGTAGTCCCTGATTTCTCAATGCAAATAATTAATCACTGCGAGCTTCTCTGATGCTAATCACATCTGGTTGTAGAATAAAGCCAGTTTTATAATTTGAACATAAAAAAGTTAATACTCTATGCAATGTATATAATTATTTATCTTTGTTATATACTACTTATATCTCAAAAATATACTTCAAAAATGAAAGAAAACACTTTTGTAGTCCTATTTTGATGTTGTCAAAACATTTTCCACAAAAACTGATACTATTTTTTCACGAAGTTCTTGGACTTGTGTCTAATGCCGCTAAATTAGCAACCAGACAAACCAATAGGTAGCGAGCATTGCCATGCAAGTGCCTTGATTTTTACTTCATGACAACCTTTCAATTGTAATTCATTCCGCGTTGTCATAGATACCGCTGTCTGAATTTAACCAAAACAAACTTTCTTTTTTTATATTTTGTCTGCCATACTTTCTGTTAGATGGAACCGCGCCACCGCCACTGCTAATTCTAAATAAATTTTAAGAAGACAAAATAATGTTCAACCCAAAACAAGAAAAACAAACTAGCTCATAATCTGACGTGAAACTTGGTGTCAGTGTACTTAATTAGTAATATTCCGTTAAATGCTACCAACACAATATCATTTGATTTGTCACTCTTTTTTTTCAACACTACTTCATATTATTTTGTAAATTTTCGTACTAACTCTGCTAACAAAGAATATATTAAAAATTGTGTTCGGTTTCTGTAACCCCTGATTTATCAAATACAAATAATTAAATTGCTGTGAGCTTCTTTGGAGTTAAGCATGACATGGCAGTTGAACAGGGGAAATGTTTTTTCACTCTTGATACACGAATGAGTCATGGTGACACCACTATTCATCTTAGATATTTATAATTCTTAATAGATTTTGATAAAATAAAAATTTGATCAATTTAAATGATTTTACATTATTTTTATAATAATGTATATTAAATTAGACATGGTTTGGACATTTTGTATATGTATATATTATTCAATTTTTTTATATGAAATTTTATAAAAATAATTTATGGATAGAACCTTAAAATCGTGTCAGCCAATCTCTCTCTCTCTCTATAACATAAAATATAAAAAAGAAAGGTTAAAAAAAATATTATATACAATATGTATTATTTTTTAGTAACTGATTGAATATGAGAGGAGAATAGACCATTACCTGATGCCATTTTGACAAAGTTTTTTGACTTGTGCTGAGATTAGCGACCAGACAAGCCCTAGCGGGTAGCGGGCGTCACCATGCAACTGCCTTATTATATTTCTAACCAGCTAGCTGTTGGCTGCATGTATACGCGTTCAATAGTAATATTCCCTATAGTCATCGTTAACACCCATGTCCCTACACTTCACTCCACTATATAACTGCATGGAGTGCCAAGTTACTAGCAATCCAAGAGCCCCAACATGACCAAAACCAAGATGGAACTTGCATTGCCGCTTGCTCTTGGTCTCATTTTCATGCTGAGTTTATCACCCACTTCAGCACACCAAAATCTAAAATTTGCAGATGCAAAAGATGAACATCATTTGCCAACGAAGGACTTCGAGGGACAAAGCAACTTATTGACTTACATTGTTCACGTAAAAAATCCTGAGGATGATAATTCTCTTCAATCCAAGGACTTGCATAGTTGGTACAACTCGCTTCTGCCAGATAGCACACAAAACCAGCAACGCATTACTTTCTCATATAGTAATGTTGTGAACGGGTTTGCTGTGAAACTGACCCCGGAAGAAGCCAAAGCTCTAGAAGAGAAGGAAGAGATTGTGTCAGCCAGGCTTGAAAAGATCCTCTCTTTACACACAACACGCACTCCAAGCTTCTTGGGGTTGCAACAGGGACTAGGATTATGGAAAGATTCCAATTTTGGCAAAGGGATCATAATTGGAATGCTGGACACGGGGATAGACCCGAGCCACCCTTCTTTTTCAGATGAAGGAATGCCACTCCCACCAGCAAAATGGAAGGGCCATTGTGAATTAACAGGGAAGAGAACTTGCAACAACAAGCTCATTGGTGCAAAGAATTTTATGAAACAATCATCCCTTCCACTTGATGATAGTGGTCATGGAACACACACATCCAGCACAGCCGCTGGAAAATTTTTGCAAGGTGCTAGTTTCTTTGGCAATGCTAAGGGTACAGCAGTTGGCATGGCACCTTATGCACACTTAGCAATGTACAAGGTGTGCGGCTCTTTTGGTTGTCCTGAAAGTGCAATAATATCTGGATTGGAAACGGCCATTGAAGATGGTGTGGATGTACTTTCTCTTTCCCTTGGGGGGGGGGGGGGGGGACCCGAACCTTATTTTGATGATCCAATTGCAGTTGCTGCATTTAGTGCAATTCAGAAGGGAATTTTCTTTAGTTGCTCAGCTGGTAATGAAGGTCCTGATAATCATAGTATATCTAATGAGGCTGCATGGATTCTCACCGTTGGTGCTAGCACCCTTGACAGAAAAATAATAGCAACAGCAAAACTTGGAAACGGTGAAGAGTTTAATGGAGAATCAGTGTTCCAACCCAAAAACTTCACCCCGACATTATTACCACTAGTGTATGCTGGTGCAAATGGAAATGAGTCATCTAGTTTTTGCGCCCCAGGATCCTTAGGGAATGTGGATGTCAAGGGAAAGGTAGTGTTGTGCCTGCGAAGTGAATTTGTTGCAACAGAAGAAATAGGAAAGGAGGTTAAGAACGCTGGTGGTGCTGCCTTGATCCTCATGAACGCCCCAATTGAAGGCTACAGTACCTTTGCTGATGTTCACGTTCTTCCTGCTACAGAGGTGAGTTATGCTGCTGGATTAGCCATCAAGGATTACATAAACTCAACTTCAACACCAACAGCCACAATCATATTCAAAGGAACTGTTATTGGAACTCCACTTGCCCCAGAAGTTACATTCTTTTCTTCCAGAGGTCCAAGCAAAACAAGCCCGGGACTTCTGAAACCAGACATCATTGGGCCGGGCATGAACATTATAGCTGCATGGGCTGAGTCTTTGGACAACAATTTTCCACCATTCAACATAATTTCAGGTACCTCAATGTCTTGTCCTCATCTCAGTGGCGTTGCAGCACTGGTCAAAAACTCTCATCCAGATTGGTCTCCCGCTGCCATAAAATCAGCTATGATGACCACTGCTTATGCACTGAATCGTGGAGGCAAGCCTATAGTGGACCAAAGGCTTCTACCAGCAGATGTGTTTGCCATAGGTGCAGGCCATGTTGACCCTGTGAAAGCAGATGATCCAGGCCTTGTTTATGATATTGAACCAAATGATTACATTCCTTATTTGTGCGGTTTGGGTTACACTGACAAACAAATTGGTATTATTACGAAACAGAATGTGAAATGCTCGGAGGTAAAAAGCATAGCGGAAGCACAACTTAATTATCCCTCGTTTGCTATTCGTTTTAGGTCTCCTGATCCACAGTTCTACACCAGAACGCTCACAAATGTTGGACCCACCAACTTAACTTACACTGTGATAATTGATGCACCTTTGGCAGTGGGAATGAGCATAAGCCCGACTCAAATAACATTCACGGAGGTGAAGCAGAAGGTTACGTACACGGTTGGATTTGTACCCGAAGACAAAGAGATTAGCGGGAAGCCCAAGTTTGCTCAGGGGTCTATCAAGTGGGTATCTGAAAATTACTCTGCTAGCATCCCTATATCTGTTCACTTCGAGTGAAAATTTGGACGAGTAGCATCGCGTTATTATATATAAAAGTAATAAATTAAGATTGGAACCCAAAGTCTCCAGACGTGCAATGGCATCTCGTACCTTACTTCACTTTCTTAAATGCTTGATCTCAATTGCTACTCTCTTAATATTATGAAATTTTTGGTCTTACATAATATTAATCCATTGATACTCTCCCTTTAGTGTTTATGCTTAGTTAAATTGAGAATAACTTGGAGGGGTAGAGCGAATCAAGTCTTGGTTTGTTCAACCCGGTTTAAAAGGGTAGGGTTTTTCTTTTGGTATTGTTCCGCTTTTTTTAATATTTTAATAATTGAAATAATGCGTAATATTATATACAAATTAATAATTCTATTTCTCATTTATTATTTTATTTATATATGTATGTCTCAAAAATACTCTTGAAAACTAAAAGGGACAATTGGTACCTCAAAGTTATACCTAAATTATTTCTATTTTTTTTTAAGATACATGAGTTTTGGTCTCATGCCAAGAAGGCAAAATCAATAAAATAACAATGAATAAAATTTAAATGAAATACTATAATATTCATTTTCTTTCTTGCACTTTAAAAAATTATTAGTAATGGTTTTTATATTTGAACTTCAATTTCTATCTTTATATTTGTCTTGTATTTAAATTTTGATTTTGATTTTTCACATTTTATTGACTAAAATATGATCTCTACTATAAAATAAGGAGTATATATATATATATATATATATATATATATATATAAATAAATAAAAGTTAGTGTAAATATTACACTTATGATTGCTATCGTACACCTATTTTCTTTTTAGAATTAATATGTTAAGGATTTTTTTATTTAAATAATGTAAATTTAAAAATAAATTTTTTACTTTAATATAAACTTCAAACTAAAATTTGGCCACATATCAATAGTTTCGCTAAGACCTATGGTAAAAATATTTTATTTTAAAATTTGTTTTAAATATATTTTACCACATAAAATGCTAAATAACTGAGACTCAACCCGTTTCAAAGATTTAAGAATTTTGCAATAAGATTGGTGAAAATTAAAAATAGTTTCGCCATAAACAAAGTGCAACTCATATAGAGATGACATATGGCACTGAACGTTGTTTGTTTCGCCATTAAAAGTGTGAAAGTCACAAAAAATTTTAAAATAAATAGTTGAGAGTTTTCTAGACGTGACAATATCATAATAATTTTGTAGTTTTTATGGTGAAATTTTTTTTGACACATCTTCGATAAAATATGTCTATTAGTTGACACATGCAAGGCCAAATAATAACTTTTGTGACTTTCATGCTCTTCTCCTTTCCCTATTTTCTTCTTCTCCTTCTTCCTCCCAAGTTTCTCTCCTCCACTTTGTTTCTTTAAAGTTTGTTGGTGCAAGGAGGATTTTGTGGCTAAATTTTCATAATTTTGGAGCTTTTATTTAAAGTATTAATCAATTTATATATTTTTTGTATATTATTTTATATTTTATTTAATATTCTAAAAATATGAACATTAGAAAAAAATAATTTTATAATTTGTGTAAAATAATGCAGGTAATTACGTAATTTAGGAGTGGTCGAACAATTGCAAGAAAGGTTAGTGAATTTTAATTTGTTAATTTTTATAGATTTTTTTTTTGCATAATTTTATTAGTATGATGTTGTATATTTTAATTTTTATTATTTTATAAAATTAGACAAAAGTATAGTTGAATTTAGTAATAATAATGAGTTATATTTGGTTTAAGTGTAACAAATAATTTTTACTGAAATTTATTATTTATTTAAGTATGATATGTAAATTGGAAATATTGTAATTTAGTAATAATGTAAAAGTTAATTTAATTTAATTTATATATAATAATGATTTATATATAGTGCATGTATATATAAGTTTTAAATGTAAATAATAAAATAATTTAAATGAAATTATATTTATATATTAAAAAATAATAACAACAAATTTTTTATATGTAACATTATTTATATAAATTTCATTAATTAAGATGTAATAAGAATTTTTATGTAAATATAAAAAGTATTGAAATTAATGCATAGTTATAATAATAATTATGTTGTTATAAATTTAATTTTTTTTTATTTTCATGTAATAATAATTTATGTATAAATTAAAAAAATTAACTTAAGTTGATATTTGTGCTAATAATCGTGTTAGAAGTATGAATGTTCTAATTAAGATGTAATAATAATAATAATAATAATAATAATAATAATAATAATAATCTGTATGCTAATATTAAAAAAATATTTAATTATGTTAGTAGTTTGAATATTTATAATTTAAATGTGTTCATAATTTATATGTAAATATAAAAAATTTATGTTTAGTTATGTTAGTAATTTTAATAAAGTTTAATTTTGTATAAAAATTAGGTTAGTCATTTAAAATTTTTTTAATTAAGTTGTAATAATAATTTATATGTAATTATATTAAATAATTTATTAATTGTTGATATTTGTATAAATAATTTACTTACAAATTAATTTTTTTTATTATGATATAAAATAATCTGTAGGTAAAAATATACACTATTGTAATTAAGTTGATATTTGTATTATTAATTATGTTAGAAATATAATTTTTTTTAAAGATGTAAATGAATATTTTATGTAAATATATTAAATATTTAAGTGAAGTTGAAAGGCTTTTTAAAAATTATGTGGGAAATTTTAATTTTCTTTATTAAAATGTAATCATAACTTGTAAGTAAATATAAAATATATATTAATTAGGTTGAAATTTGTATGTTTAGTTACGTTGAAAATTTAATTGTTTTAATTAAGTAAATTCTAATAATAATTTGTATATGCAGTATGTATATATAAATACGTAAAATAAAATTAATATAAAATATAACTTCTCTAAATCTTATTTATTTGTTTTTTTTTATGTATAAATGATATCATCTTCACGACAAAATAGGGTTGTTAATCATAGGCTAGAGGATTCATCACTCTTAATGTTTGAAAGTATTCATAGCTGTGAACATATTTGAGATGGATGTTATTACCCATTGTTGAAAGTGAAGAAAAGTCAATTTATTCTAGATGGATTAAAGGGTATTTCGGAAGTGTTTCGCATTTGGAGCTGGTCGATTTTATTGGAGTAGCTAACATATGTCAGTTTTTGCTGGACGTGAGATTGATCACTGCATTAGTTGAGAGGTGGAGGCTCAAGACGCATACCTTCCACTTGCCCCCAGGTTATTATATTTTTACTCTTCAAGATGTTGCTATCCTGTTAGGCCTACGCATAGATGGGAGACTGGTTATAGCATCCACTAGAGGTAATTGGGCACAGATTATTGAAGATAACTTATGTATTAGACTAAGGCCTGATGCGTTTGTAGGGAGTTTCTTAAAGATAAGCTGGTTAGATAAGCACTTTACTCATATTGCGATGCATATCAAAATGCCCTTCAAATTACTCATTTTGTTAGGGCATATATATTGAGACTCATTAGAGGATTCATGCTTGCTGATCACTTTAGTAACAAGGTATCTATGAGGTAATTTCCTCTACTTGATTATTTTGAGTTGACTGGTCAATATAGTTGGGATTCCATGTAACATTTTCAATTTCTTATTCCAAAATAAATAAATTTTATAGCAAAAAAGAAAAATAGAAGAATTTTTGTATTTTATAAATTTAAGGATTGAATAAAAACAAAACTTACATTCCTCTTATGAAAATTTTATAAGATTCTAAAGTATTTAAAACTTCAAAGGAATAAATTTGAGACTTTAAAGTAATAAATAAAACTTAAATTTACATCTAGCACATTATCTAGTTCACATATTATACATATAAGATCAAAATATCATTAAGAACATCTTCAAAAGTATTTATTATAACAAAATTCATCAAAACATTATAAATTCTAAACTTTGACATTAAAGAAATATTTACATAACTTAGTCAACATGAAATGTAATTAGGATAAAATATTATAATTTTTTAAATTGTTATAGTCCCTACAGAGCAGTTTTCCTTTCAATATCACTGGATTATGATCCTAGAACGGACCAGTCATCTTTATCTCTTCATTTTCATTACCTGAAAATATTAGTAAGGGTGAGTATCTCTTGCCCCACTAAATCTCTTTGCTCGACACAAAATTTATATAATACAAAAAATATTGGCTAAACATTTCCAACACACATTAATTAACAATAACACTCAAAACATATAAATCATCATTAGAGCAAAGGACATATCTAACAAATCAATCATTTTGGTAATTATTTATGACATACATTTGCTACACTAATCTGTATGTCATAATACATGTATTTTATCACATCAATCAATTTGTCATAATACGTGTGTCCTAATCGCACCTGTCGATGTATTACAACACATGTATCGTAACAACATTAATCGGTATGGTACAATGCATATATTATAATCATACAATCTCTATACTACTTCATGTTCATCATAATTTCACATTCATTATACTTTCATATTCATTGCCCCTGAGATCTCTTGAGGACTTCATAGCATAGATAGCTGCTGGTTAGCCACAGCAACACGGATACACATGTGTGCTGACCTGACCCTTTTAGCAAAGGTGTAATCAAGGGTTTAGGTCAGGAAATGAGTGTGAGGCCTATGGTGTCTTTTCTCTCTATTTTCATTAATTTTTGCGCAATCATGGAAAGACATCCACCACTTTTATTTCCTCCAAATCTTTTAATCGCCCCCACCTTCCACATCTCAGTGTATCTCTGTGACTATCTATACTTATTTCATTTCTTTTTCTCAATATTTCTTATTTCATTCTCATTCTCATTCTTCTCTATACCCTTCTCATAGATCAACGTGTCATAATACATGAGTCTTGATTACACAACTTAATGTATTACAATACATGTATTTTGAGTATACTTTTCAATGTACCACAACACTTGTATCTTAATAACAATCATCAATCTATCTGACTCATGTATTACAATCACATCTCTCATAATTCTTTCATCATGTCATATCATTTACTTTTATACATAAAACTTTTTCTTCTTTTGAGAACAATATAACACTTTTCATTAATAACCTAATATTATCTATTTCAACGTGCCTCAGTCATCAACAAACATTCATTTAACATAGAAGATTCTCAAACAATTTCACACAACACAAATCAATACAATGTGCCGGAGGTTAGACACCTCTGGACTCAGCCAAATTGTACAATTTAACATACACACTTTCTTAGTAATAACAAAGTGGTCTATCCTAAAATTCAATATCACCTATTCATACATAAATAATAGTAAAATCTTAAAAAAAATTCTATAGAAGCTTAATTACTCATCTTTTCACTAAAATTTTTTATCTAGATGATCTTTGGATTAAATTATTGGTTCCTCATACCCTCATTTATTGTAATACAATTTAGAGAATCGTTGAATTTTTATTACCAAAACAAAATACTCAAGTTAGGGTTCAAAAGGGAGTTTTTGTGTCAAACTCTCTATCCTACACATTAGCTTTTTAAGAAAACTTTAATATTTTAGGGTCACAATAGAAACTTAGCATTTTTGAACCAAAATACTAAAAGAGTTAGGATTTGGGATCAAATCCCCTTACCTTTAATGGGTCTTTCAGATCAAACTTTTCTAGAGATTCAAGGAAGAGGCATTACGTCCTAGTAGAGGATATCGTTTTAGGAGTTAAGGTTTCCTGGAGTATCACAAAGTACAAACCTTTAGATCAGATAAAATGGAGAAATAAGAATGAAGTTGAAAAATCAAACTTAAAGAAACTTACTTAGATCTGAATGGTTGAGAAAAGAGAGTGAGAGATCAGAGAGAACAGAGGAAAGGTCAAAATTTTGGATTGCAATCTAAGTTTTCTAGGTTGAAGGCCTTTAAATACCCCTTAACTTGCTATTTTCTCGCTATAGCGAGCTAATTCTCACTGCAGCGAGCCCTCCTCTCATTGCAGCGAAAAAATCAGACAAATTTTTCTTTTGTTGTCTATCATTCTCGCTACAGCGTGAGCTCCTTACTACAGCGAGAGAGCATTAGAATGCGTGATTTTAGACGTATCTTTCTTGCTACAGTAAGAGATATCTTGCTACAGCAAAAGGTATGGTTGAGAAAAGAGAGTGAGAGAACAGAGGGAAGGTCAAAATTTTGGATTGCAATCTAAGTTTTCTAGGTTGAAGGCCCTTAAATATCCCTTAACTTGCTATTTTCTCGCTATAGTGAGCTAATTCTCACTGCAGCGAGCCCTCCTCTCGTTGCAGCGGAAAAACCCAGACAAAATTTCCTTTTGTTGTCTATCATTCTCGCTACAGCGTGAGCTCCTTACTACAGCAAAAGAACATTAGAATGCATGATTTTAGACGTATCTTTCTTGCTACAGTAAGAGATATCTTGCTACAGCAAGAGATATCTCACTACAGTAAGATACCTTGCACCCAAAACTTATATTTTTCTATACAAGAGCTACAAAATTGAGGGTGTTACATTCTATAGTTCAAGGATTTTTATACTGAGAGCTATGCATGACTACCAACATTGATCGATTGCTATTGAAGGACTTTCTACGTTGATTGTGATATGGGCTTGTGATATATTTTCTCATCTAACAGCTAGTAATCCCCCCTCCACACGCCCCCATCTTCCATATGACCTGAGGTAAGTTGTTATTGTATTTAATTTTTTAGATTATATGTAAATAATAAATGTAATATTGTTGTCCACTGCTTATATTTATACTAAAACATTATTTGCAGATGGTTAACACATGTTACAAGAAAGGAGAAGGATGTCTATTACTATAGATATATATTTGATTGTTTAACATATGATGAGGTATTACTTACTTTTCTACCAAAATTATTATTTTAATTAAATTATTAAGTTATATTACATTGTTAAGTATTTTTTTTAACTTCATCTTTTTATGTCATTATACAATTTGCATGGGCATCATACAATGGGGAGCTTATCAACATTTTGTCCCATATCTATAGAGATAGTATAGACTTATAGAGGGCAGTTATGCCATTGATATATTTTTAGATTTGTGAGTGGTACTAACCTGATTAAGTGATAAATCAGTTTGATATGGTTCAGCACATATCTAGGGTGCTTTACTAGCCTGACTAGCTACATGATCTCACCCTGAGAGGAAAGACTTGGAAAAATTGGTCAGTCAATTTCAGTACTATGTTGAAAATTTAAGAGAGGAGACAATAGTGGATGATGACTAATAAGCCTATGTATGGTTTATCGAGTTCGATTTTAGATTACATGCTATGGTACATTAGTCACAGTAGTCATTAAATGACCAAGGATGTAGCTATTGTAGCCTAAATAGTAAATTCTTGTATGTTTATTTTTTGTTTATTTTAATTGAATATATAAAATAACTAATATCTACATATTTATAATTTTAGGGTGATGCACTTGAGAGAGGTGCACTACTTGAGCACTGATGAACATGACTCATTTACATTGATGAATTAAAGGACCTATTTGAGACAATGTTGTCACTAAAGAATGAGCAAAACTGCATATTAAAACTTGTTTCACTTCTAGATCCTCCTGTGTAGAGTAGTAATCTTGTAGATCCATATCTATACATAGACTAGCTAGTGCAACAAAGGAAGAGAAGAAGTTTGGGACGTCGACGAAGACAAGTGCAAGCAATAAAGTGACACGTCCTGACTATTAGGAATGGAAACAGGCCAAGTTGCTTGACAGGGGCCTACACTGGCCTGGTTTAGCCGTTTAGGCCTGACCTAACTCTTTTAATAAACAAACAAGACTTAAGCTATTTTTAAGGCCTGTTTAAATAAACAAGGTAAATCTGAGCTGTTTATAAAGTCTGTTAAGCTTGACATGTCAGCTTATATATATATATAATTTAAAAATAAAGCTATCAAAACATGTTTGAATAATAAATTTATTTAATAAAATATTTTTTATATTATTAACTCTATTATTATTAAATAAATATGTTAGTATTAAATAAATATGTTAGTATTAAATAAATATATTGTTATAATTTTTATTTATAATTATAATAAATAAAAATTATATTCTATTAAAAATTATAAATATTTATACACGATTATATTTTTTAAATAATAAATTTATTTAATAATAAATTATCATATTTATTGCATTTAAATAAGTTAAAGATTAGTTAAGTCTTTGAAAAGGAACAAGATGCAATCAAAACTAAAAGAAATAAAATTTAAAAATAAAATAATAATATTATATTAATATATTTTTTTATTCTTAATTTTATTATTATTAATATTTAATTATTATATCAATATATTATGTTTAATTCTTTTCTTTATAATAAATAAAAATTATTTAAATATAAATTATAGTTTATTCAAAACTAAAATTTTATAAAAAAATGATAAAAAATAAAATAAAAAATTTAATATAATATATATATATATATATATATATATATATAATAGGTCCATAGTAAATGATATAAATAATATAATTTTAAATAAATTATATATAATAATATATACTTCTTAGTAACTTACTATATATTTTATTTTTATTAGTATAAATTTTTTTATTAAAGTACCTATAAAAAAATTTTAAATACCAGGTCTACAGCATACAGCCACACACCTAAATATAAATATGTCAAATTTTAAATAATTATTTTTTAATGAATTTGATATAGATAGAGTTTTCTTAAAAATATAATTGTTAATATACATTTGAAATTTAATAATTAATAAATATTTACATAAACAAAAAAATATAAATAAAAATTATATTATTAATTAATTTATCAATTTATATGTAATATATAAATATATATTTTAATGTATTGATCAATAATATTTTCTATATTATATTAATATTATAATGTAGTCAATTTTACGTATATTTGTTAATTTAAAATAAAATTTAATAAAAAAATAAAATTAAATATTTTATAATTATTTTTTTAATTTAATAGTTATTATTATTATCTATATATATATATATATATATATATATATATATTGCATTGAGTTAAAATTTTTATATAAAGTTTTATCACATTTTTTTTATTAAGATAATAGTTTATAAATTTAAGTTATTTTAATTTAAATATAAATTTTATTAATTCTTACTATATTCATATGCTATTTTTCTGCATCCATTAATTTTATAATATAAATATTTTTTTATCTACAATTTTTATAATGATGATATTTACATACTTTTTTAAATATAATAATTTTAGCTGATTTAACAAATTTTATGAGTATTGTTTTTTATTATCAATTTTATGTGTTTACTATGATTTTATTTATTAAATATAAGATGTATTTACACAAGTAAAATATAATTATCATAAAAAATAATTAAAATATTTAATATTTAATAATTTTATAAAATTAAATTAAGAAAAATATAAATAGAAAAATTTTATAAAAATTGTTTCAAATATTTATAGTTAATGCTTAAATAATATTTTAAAAATTATTTATAAAATTTTATAAAAATTGTTACAATTATTTAATAATTATCAATAGCACAAATAAAAATTTAAAAATATGTAAACTAATTTAATAATAAAATTATTATATTTTTATTAATATTAATTTATTTTTTTTGTAGTAGGCTTCGTAAATAGGTTTCAAGCTAGGCTAGGTCACCTAAATAGGTTAGGCCATAAAGCCTTTAACAGGTAACGGGACAAGTTCAGGCCTAATAATTATATTACAGGTCAGGCCTGTTTAAAGTAAAGTCTGGCCTGACTTGTTTCCATCTCTACTAACTATGTTAAAATACCCAAATGGTGTATTTCCTTTACTATCTTATTTTCCTTTTCACCTATCTTATATGACCTTTAGCCCTACTTATTTCCATTCATCTCACGACACTTAACAACCATAACAACCCTTATTTTACCATTTATATGGACAGAGAATTATGGCTCTTAACCTAATATTTTTATGAAACCTCCTCATGAGCATTATTTCCTTTTGATCGCAGCTGCTCCATACCTACAACTTAGGCATGTACCATCATTCATGCATCCCTTTGAATTGGGTATTGATCTAAATGTTGAGTTCCATGTCATTGCAAATGTAGAAGATGTCTTGAGGTTCGTTGAAGCCTCCCGTCGAGGAGCTTAAGATAGACCTAGGCAATGCATCTTGACTCCGTCAAATCATGATCATCAGGACTACAGAAAGGAGCAGCATTGACTATTTTATAGGTAGTTCTTTTTAGTATTTGTGAGATGTATGCACTTTCTAGCTACACACTTCTTTATTTTAGTAAATATGGTATGAGTCATATGCTTGTGTTTAAGGATGTCTAACAAAGTTTATTTTCTTTACACCCATTAATTTCATGGTTAATAACACTTACATTTAAAATTAAAACATGCCAAATGGATCATAAAATTCTTACTAAGTATTACATGGTTACAACACTTGCATCATTAATTAAAACACTACTGCCTAGGTCATAACTTACTACTTGTTAAGACTAGAAGATGATAACTACTCATAATGATGATTTCACATACACAAAAATGAGAAGTAATAGAATTAAAAAGCCACACTTTTATTATCAAAAGACTATGTTTTTATAGTTGCACATCAGGGACCAAGTTGCTAATAAGCCCCTAACAAACTAACTATTACAAAAAACTAAGTTTTCAATCCTCTCGAAACTAAATTAACTCTCATCATTCTCCCTTAATTCAAATCTTTCAAATTCTGCACAAGCCTACAACATGTCTCCTTGAACCTAACAACTTTCACTGGCTTGGTCATGACATCTGCAAGTTGATCTTCTCCTTTGTAGTACTCGACTTCTATCTTCTTCTTTGTAACTTGATCTCTAATGTAATGAAACTTAGGCTCTATATGCTTGCTTCTTCCATGAAAAGCTGGATGCTTGGCTAGATTAATTGCTAGCTTATTATTTATCAGCAACTTAATTGGTTTAGCTTTTCTGAGATTCAATTCTTCAAGCAGGTTTCCTATCCAAACAGCTTGACATACTCCAAAGGAAGTGTCTATATATTCAGCTTCACAAGTGGATAAAGCCACCACATCTTGCTTCTTGGAACTCTACGAAACTGGAGCATTACCATACATGAAGATATAGCCTGATGTACTCTTTCTTTCGTCTAAGTCTCTTTTCCAATTAGAATTTGTGTAGCCAAATAGATCTGATTCTTCCAATTTAGCCTCTTTTTGATACAACACTTCAGTGTTCAATGTCCCTCCTATGTACCTCATTAATCTCTTGACTACTTGTATATGAGAGACTTTAGGTTTTTACATGAACCTATTAATGAAACTTACTGCATAGTAGATATCTGATTTTCTATTACATAAGTATCTCAATGAACCAATCATTTGCCTAAATTTAGTTACATTAACAAGATCATTAGCTGACTGATTCACTAGCACAAGTCCTGGTTCAACTGGTGTAGCTGCTGAATTACATTCAAACATCCCAAACCTTTTCAACAAATTATGTGCATATCTTCCCTGATGTATAAAAACCCCTTTCTGAACTTGGATGAACTCAATCCTTAGGAAATGAGAAAATTTTCTAAGATCAGTCATCTCAAACTCAGTCATCATGGATTTCTTGAACATTACTATTTCCACTTCACTGCTTCCAGTTACAAGGAGGTCATCTAGATACAAACAGACTATTAACAATGTAGATGAAGAAGTTGACTTCGCATAGACTCCATGTTTAGAATTACACTTGTTAAACTTCTGCTTAGACAAGACTCCATCAATTCTATTATTCCAAGCTCTTGGTGACTGCTTCAGGCCATAGAGGACTTTTTTGAGCTTGTAGACCTTGTGTTGGTTCTTCTCAACCTTAAAACTAAGTGGCTGAGAAACATATACTTCCTTATCCAAGAAGCTATTTAGGAAGGCAGGTTTTACATCCAACTGATGTAAATACCAACCTTTGTAACTAGCACCAACTACCACCGTCCTCACTGTTTCAAGCTTTGCCACGGGAGCAAACACCTCATTATAGTCAATTCCTTTTTTTTGCAGAATATCTCTTGCCACTAACCTAGCCTTGTACTTGGCTACTTCACCACTAGGCTTGTATTTCACCTTGTAAATCCATTTTACATTAATAGGCTTCTTTCCTCTTAGAAGTGAGACTAACTCCCAAGTCTTATTTCTCTAAATTGCTTGCAATTCTTCTCTCATTACCTCAACCAATCTAGGCTCTTTGATAGCTTGATTGAAAGAAATTGGCTCTATGTCAACAAATAGAGCCATATGCACAACTTCAGTAGGATGCGAAAGCTCACCTTCATCAGTGATAGGATCATTAGTATGTAATTCATAATCTTGAAGCCTAGAAGGTAGCTATCTAATCCTCTGAGATCTCTGATTAGGTGCTGCTTTTGAAACTACTGGAACTTCAGTGCTACCAATTTTTAATTCACCCTCATCAAAAGACACACCATTATTTTTGAAACCATTCTTTCCCTCAGAAGTAAAGGAAATATGAGTTGCAGTTTTAGACTTCCAATTCCAACTTTTAGTCTCATTGAACACAACATCACTACTAATAATAACCTTGTTTGTTGAGGGGTCATAAAGCCTATAAGCTCTTGTGTTGTAATATCCAAGCAGAACCATTAATTTTGTCTTAGAATCTAGCTTCTTCCTTAACTGATCAGGAATATGCTTGTAAATCAAGCAACCAAACATTCTCAAATGATTCACACAGGGTTTGTTTCGTGTCCAGGCCTTTGCAGGTGTCAAATTCTTCAATCTCCTTGTAGGGACATCTATTAAGGAGATATACTGCAGTTGTAATAACTTCTCCCCAAAATTGCTTTGGCATCTGAAAATTATTCAACATATTTCTAGTCATGTCTAGGATGATCCTACTAAGCCTTTTAGCCACACCATTGAGCTAAGGTGTGTAAGGTCATGTAACTTCATGCTCTATTCCCTGATTCAAGCAGAAATCTTGGAATTCATGTGATGTGAACTCACCACCACGATCAAACTTGAGCTTCAAAATGTTCTGACCATACTATTTTTCAACTAACACTTTGAGTCTTCTAGAAATATTGAAACACTTCAACTTTCTTCATTAGTAAGTACAACTAAATCTTCCCAATGAAGTCATCAATGAAGGCTACAAAATAGCTACTTCTTCCAAGTGATGGTATCACAAAAGGACCATGCATATATGTATGAATCAAATTTAAAGCTACTATAGACTTGGTTGTGATTTCATACCTATAAGACTTTCTAGGTTGTTTTAACATACTGCAACTATCACAAATTTCTTTTGACTGCTGTATTCTAGGTAAACCTGTAATTATATTACAACTACTAAGTAATCATATTACTACTGCTTAGTAAATAAAGACTTTTGAAATTTAAATGGCCAAACCTCTTATGCCAAAGCCAAGCTTCACTTTCTTCAATTGCTGACATACAATTCTGATCCTTAAAGACCTAAATTTCAATCTTGAATGTTCTGGTACTAGAAACTGGTGATTTGATGACCAATCTATTTTTCTTATCATAAATCCTCAAGTGATGATCCTCCAAGCTCATTGTATATCCTTTCTCAAGCAATTGCTAAGACCTTCTGCACTAATTACACTATCATATGCAAATTTCACATTGCTTTTAACTGATTCATTAAGATCTATCAACCAGTCCCTCCTTTAAGTCATATGATTGAAGCATTTTGTAGCCAAGTACCATTCATTATTGCCAGCATTATCACCAACATTTGCGACCATAAGCAATACTTGCTCATCATCTATCTCATTGTCCTATGCCAACTGAGCCTTATCCTCCCTAGATTTCTTTGCCTTTTTGACCTTACATTGAGTAGCATAATTGCCTCATTCCTTACAATACTAACACTAAATGTGCTTCTTGGACCTTTTCTTGTCACCATTGTTCTGAACATCATTTCTTTTCTCTCTTGAATTACTCTCTCCTTGTGTATTCTTATCACAGCCAGAACCTTTCTTACACTTAGAATCCTTCTATTTCCCTTTGTCTTTCTTGTTCTTCAAGTTACCATCAACCTTCTTGTTGCTATAAGTATAAAGAGCTTGTTTTGAAACTCTTTTTGAACTTTTTTCATTGATTCTTTGCTCGTGTGCCTCCAAAGAGCATTGAAGCTCATCCAATTTCATCTTTGTGAAATTCTTAGACTCTTCAATAGCAGCAACAACATAGTCAAACCTTGAATTCAAAGTCCTTAGAACTTTTTCAACAAGATCTTGATCTTTCAAGCTTTTACCACATGCCATCATCAAATTTGAAAGACTTGGCACACAACTTATATATTCTGTAACTCTTTCTTTGTCATTCATTTGCATCAGTTCAAACTTGCGCTTCAAAGTTTGTAACTTAACTCTTTTCAATTTTTCTAAACCTACGTAGACCTTCTTAAGCATATTCCATGCTTGCTTTGCTGTGGCAGCAGAAGCAATCTTGACAAAATTGACAGCATCTACGCACTAATGAATAAGAAAGAGTGCTTTGCAATATTTTTTCTTGGCTTCTTTGAATATGTTTTTTTTTAGCTTTACCTGTATCTTTCTCCAATTCTTGTAATCCAACCAAGACAAAATCGAGCACATCTTACATACCAAAAATCACTTTCATCTAAATACACCAAGTTTTGTAATTTTTACCATCAAGAATCGACAAATGCGTTGGGAACCCGTTACCATTCATCTCTACTAGAAGAGCACAATACAATTCCCACGAAAGAACTTAAAAATCTCTCTTAGAATCCAATGAACCAGAGGCTCTTGATACCACTGTTGAGACTAGAAGATGATAACTACTTCATGTGACATATTTTAAATTTATATTTATAGTTTTATTATGATTAATAAATATTTTTTATATGCTTTATTTTTAGAGTTTTTATCATTTTCTAGTTATTTGAATAAATTGGACTTGTTACAAATAAATGCTTTAATTTTGTATTTTCAGCTATTCTGACTTCTGATTACTCTTTTGACCATAACTTTTTCTATAGATATCATTTTTGGCTGATTCCAGTTGCATTAGATTCTACACATATAGGGATTCAAAATTCATATATGGATAGTTGGATTTGGAGTTATTTTTAATTTTTTATGATTTTTTGAAGTTGAGGCAAATTTGCTGAATATTGTTGTAGGATTGATTTGGACCTTGTTATTTAATAATTGTATTTAGGCTTTTAGAAATTATTGAGGCCCACATTTTGACCACTTAATTTACCCTAATCAGAACCTATAAATAGACTAATAAGGTTCTCAATTGGAAGTGATTAGATACTTTGAGATTTTGAGACTTGGCCAAAATAAGAATCTTTGTTTTTACTTTCTCTCAAACTCTCTTGTTCTTTTCTCATTCTTGCTTGGGGTAAACGTTTCGATGGAAGGCTAAACCCCTTATTCAATTTGTGGAATCTAAACGTTATAATTTTGACTTGAGTTATGCGCTAAATCGCTCCGAGTTTGTTCTCTTTTCTCTCTAATATCAAAATTATATATTGCGATCATGATTGACTTTTCTGTTGTTAGAATTTAAATAAGGACTCAATTGATGCTCTGATTTGATAATCAAGGCGAATTAGGTTAAATGATTATTTGATTTAATTCATAACTCTATTCAATTAGGTTATTCGATTGAATTAATAATTGAATTGGGTGATTGTTCAAAACCGAATTTAAATCTTTAGATGCTGTGATAGTCAGAGTTACACGTAATTGGTATTATGTTGATTGATGTTTTTTATTTCATTTTTACTCACTTTAATTATGCTTGTAATTTAATTTAATTAATTTACAAATTTGAAAACTTCAAAAAATCTTATTTGCATTCTTTAAAAAAAAACCTAAAATTGAATTTGACTGAAAATGTGTCTCCGTGAATTGACCTAGGTTTGACTCTATACTAAAAAACCTTTAAAAAAACTTAGTTGTTTTGATAGCGACTTGACATCGTCTATCAAATTGACGCCGTTGCTAGGAACGCGTTGTCAGTTTTAATTCGTTTTAGGGTTTAGTATTGCGTATTCACTATCTAATTTGCAATTTTGTTTTCATCTTTGTTTCATTTCTGTCTTTGTTGCCACTATTTGATATTCTTATTTGTTCATTTTATAGGGTGTGTTTAATATCAATTTTTTTCATTTTGTTTTTGTTTCATTAAATTTTGTTGTTTTAGTTCATTTTGAGTTTTTAATTTTGAATTTTAGATTCAAATTCTATATTTTTTAAATGTTGGATTAATAATGTATTGTTGTAGAATTGTGTGATTTGCAGAGTTTTTTTGTAGATCTTGCAGAGATAAAGAACAACGAATAAGGATCTCTAAGATTTAATTTAGATTCTATTTTAAAAAAATTTAAATTTAAATTTTAAATTATAGTTAAGATTTGATTAGATTAGATTTAGTTTGTTTTGGGGTTTAAAGATAAGATTATTTTATTTAGATAGATTAATTTTAAATTTAAATTTTGAAAAAAAAACTTTATCTAACTAGTTTGCTAATTTAAATTTAAACTTTTTATTTATTTAAAAAATTTGAAAATAAAAATTAATTAATATTTTTTAAAAAAATTAAAAATAATAAATTAAAATAATTTCAATTTCTATTTTTTTATCATATTTTCTATTTTAATTTATTTAGTTGATTTTTATTTTTTCCTTGCACATTTTTATTAATTGATTTGTATAAGGTTTGTTTGTTCCCTCACACACCACTAATCATGCATAACATGAGCGAGGCTATACTCGGGTTTGAGTAAACTTTAGGTTTAGAGAAATTATGTAATTATAGCAATTTGGATGAACGTCATGTTTTTCTATCACGAGAACTTCAGTTAGAGTTTATCTTCTTTATATAAGTTTCTACATCTAGTAGACTCTCTGCTAATTGAAGATGACTTTATGGAATGGATTTGAACTCTAGTGACCTTTTATCTTGAGGCTTACAAACTATCCAAAATAAAAATGCATATCATAAATCATTAGGTTAGAATTTTAGGAACCGTAGTAGAATACTGTGGGAGTATATTCTTTTATTATCTCGCTATATTTTTTTATTTTATTTATTATTGTTTTGTGAGTTGCAGAAATCATTGATATTATATTATTCATTTTACGTGCGGTGCTGCTCAAAATCACAAATTTCATCGTTTAGAACACTTTTCTAAATTTATTTTTATTTTTATTTTATTTATTATTGACTTTGTTAATCCTGTTAACTTCGACCGATCTGCTTCTTGGTGTATGACTAGCACCAATTTTGGTCAATTACTCGCATTTGATCCTGAGATTGAACGCACTTGGAAAATGTTAAATAGACTTAAATTGGAAGGTAGTGTGCATAGTCATTGTAGTGATACTCTTGATAGTGTTGGGGTACACTCTAATTGTGATCATTCTGATAGTATATCTGTGCATTCTGATATTATGGCTAATAATCAATATGAAAGAACTCTTAAGGAATTGGCTGCACTAGATGTCACATACCAACCCTTAGGCATCAAATATCCTGAAGTTGATGCTCCATTTGAGTTAAAATCTGGTCTAATTCATTTGTTGCCTAAGTTTAATGATAGTGCAGGTGAGAATCCTCATAAGCATCTGAAGGAGTTTCACATAGTGTGCTCAACAATAAGATCTCAAGGAGTTCCAAAAGACCACATCAAGTTGAAGGCTTTTCCATTCTCCTTAGACGGTGCAGTGAAAGATTAACTATATTACCTGCAGTCAGGGTTTGTCACTTGATGGATAGACATGAAGAGGATATTCCTGGAGAAGTTTTCCCCTGCTTCCAAGGCATCCAAAATAAGAAAAGAGATCAGTAACATTAGACAATTTAGCCAAGAAAGCCTTTATGAGTACTGGAAAAGATTCGAGAAGCTATGCGCAAACTGCCCGCATCATCAGATCAGTGACCAGCTTCTTATTCAGTACTTCTATGAAGGCATTGCTCCAATGGAGAGAAGTATGCTTAATGAATCAAACGGTGGATAATGTGCAAAAGCCAATGAGAGAGGTGCATAATGTGCATCAACCAACCCATATGGCAGCAAATTCTAGCAAACTTGAGAGCAGAATTGCGGAGCTCACTACTTTCGTGGGACAGCTAGTTGTTGCTCAACAAACTGTTCCACAAGGAGGAGTGACCAGAGACTTTCATATTTGTTTCTCTATAGAGCACACCTCAAATTGTTGTCCTTTGTTGCGTGATGGTAGTCAATAAGCCTCTATCCACGAAGTTTTTAGTGAAAGACAAGACCAATATAGAGCTTCAAATTTTCAACAACCTCAGAGATAATAGCAGTACAGGATCCAGTACCAATCTCATAATCCTACCTTCAATGATCATCCAAATATGAGATATGGTACCTCTGAGCAGGATCAACAACAGACTAGCCAAGCAAGTAATAGCTATATACCACTCCCTATGAGGCAACAACAAACATAGCAAAATTTTGAGCCTTCATTGGAGTATTTGGTCAAACAAATAGCCAAGAGCAATATGCAATTCCAACAAAATATCAATGCCTCCATTCAAGACACGCAGACATAGATTGGCCAACTTGCTACCATTGTAAACCAGTTCAAGTCTTAAGGTTCTGAACAACTCTCTTCTCAACCAGAGATTAATATTAGAAACGTGAGTGCCATAATATTGAGGAGTGGGAAAGAGCTATCAGGAAACTAGAAAGATGAAGAGGTATAAGATGATGTGGAGGCAAAGAAGTAGCAAAACACAAAGCAACAAATTGCCCCTAGCAGTTCAAAAATTGTGCAGAAACCACCCCTTCCCTTTCTGAATAGAGTGGCCAAGCCAAGGCCACTAACAAACTTTGATAAGGAGCTTTTAGAGACATTCAGAAGAGTAGAAATGAACATTCCACTGTTGGATGCAATAAAACAAATTCTAAAATATGCAAAGTTACTTAAATAGTTATGCACTAACAAGAAGAAACTGAAAGGGGATGAAAGAGTTGACATGGGGAGGAATGTGGCAGCCTTTATACAGCTCAATATGATGCAGAAGTACAAGGATTTCGGCAGAATCACGTCCCCATTATCTACCCATTTGCAGAAAAATATTGATTTCATCTTTGATAAGACCTGCAAGGACGCTTTTGATGAACTGAAAAGATGTCTCACTTCTACTCTAATCATTCAGCCTCCGAGTTGGGAGATTTCAGTCGAGCTTATGTGTGATGCTTCAAATTTTGTAGTTGGTGCCATCCTTGATCAAAAAGTGGAGAAGCGACCCAATGTCTTAGCCTATGCTTCTCGAACATTGGATAAAGCACAAATAAACTACACCACTATAGAAAAAGAACTTTTAGCCATTGTTTTTGCTTTAGATAAATTTCGTTCATATTTACTTGACTCTAAAGTAATTATTTTCTCTGATCATGCAGCTCTGAGGTACTTGCTTAAGAAGTCAGATTCTAAACCAAGACTAATTCGCTGGATGCTTTTTCTGCCAGAGTTTGACATTGAGATCAAAGATGGAAGTGATGCAAAAAATTTAGTTACAAACCATTTTAGTAGAATTCAGCAGCCACTGGAAAATCTCCCTATTAGAGACACCTTTCTAGATGAGCAGTTTTACCATATTGGAGGGCATGATCCATGGTATGCATACTTGGTGAATTATTTGACTGCTAAGGAGATTCCTACATATTTTTCCAAAGCTCAAGCTTCCAAACTAAAGAGTGATTCTAAATACTACATTTGGGATGATCCACTTATGAAAGATGTGCAGTGACAAGATTATCAAACGATGTGTGCCCAAACCTGAGTTTCAGTCTGTGCTTAGATTTTGCCATTCCTTGGCTTGTGGTGGATACTTTGGACCTCAAAGTATAGCCCGAAAGATTTTAGATTCTAGACTATATTGGCCTACCATGTTCCAAGATGCACAACTTCTGTAAGACATATGAGCGATGCCAAAAGACTGGAAACATCTCGCGCTAGAATGAGATGCTTTAATTACCTCTCCTTTTCTGTGAGGTATTTGATGTATGGAGCATAGATTTTATGGGTTCTTTTCCTGTTTCATTTGGCTATACCTATATTTTGTTAGTAGTGGACTATGTCTCCAAGTGGGTGGAGGCAAAGGCCACTCATACTGGCGATGCTCATGTTGTAGATTTTGTAAAATCATATATTTTTTGCAAGTTTGGATTTTCCAGAGCATTAATCAGTGACCAGTGATCACACTTTTGCAATCGCACAATGGCTGCCTTATTTCAAAAGTTTGGGGTTATGCATAAAGTTTCCACACTATACCACCCTTAGACTAACAGACAAATAGAGATCTCCAATCGGGAAATAAAGTAAATCTTGGAGAAGACTATCCAACCCAATAAAAAGGATTGTAGTCTACATTTGGAAGAAGCTCTGTAAGCTTACAAAACCACCTATAAAATACCCATAGGAATGTCTCCTTATCGAGTTGTTTTTGGCAAGGCATTCTGGGCTATCAAGCAATGTAACCTAGATATAGAGGCAGTTGGCTAGCATAGAAAGTTTCAACTATAAAAGTTGAAGAAGATTCATAAAGAAGCAATTAAGAACTCCAACATCTACAAAGAGCGCACTAAGGCTTTTCATGATTAGCTAATAGGGCGTAAAGAGTTTCACATTAGTGACAAAGTCCTTTTATATAATTCTAGATTTAAGTTGATGCCTGATAAATTAAGATCTAGGTGTGATAGTCCCTTTTTTGTTATTAACGTTTTTCCTTATGGTCTTGTTGAACTTCAGGATATAAGATCGCAAAGGAGCTTCAAAGTTAATGGGTATCAGTTCAAGGTTTTTCATGAGGGCTTGGGGGAACATGAACAAGAGGTCACTTTTGAATGGGCCACCTACCCCGATTTATAGGGAATTTTCTTATCTCTCTCTCACTTATTGGATTGTTTGAATTGTCCTTATGCTTATTGTGATTTCTATTGAGGACAGTGTTCATTTCAAGTAGGGGGAGCACTATGTTTTTGGTGTGTACATAGTCTAATTAAGTGACTATTTCATGGTTTTGATGGATTGATTAAATCATTCTTTGGTTTAATAAGTGGACTTTGATATCTTGTGTGTTTGATTATTTGTGATAGAATATATACCTTGTGAGATTTTTGAGCCATATAAATGACAATATCATGTCATTTTACTTTTTTTCATTGTGTGATTGTATGATACTAGAACTTGTCTTGAGCCTTTTTAAGACTATATTTCTATATGCTTGCATTAACATGATAGAGGAATTATTTATTTCTTGCAAACTATTAACCAAAAAGTCAATCTTGCATTATTTCCATTGTTTAAGCCCCCTTGAGCCAATTGTCCTATTTCTTGTGATCTTAGCTCATGTCAAGCCAAATGTGTAAAATAATAAAATGATACAACTTTAGGGGATACAAGAACTTTGGAATTATTTTGGGAATAATCATAGAAAAAAGTGTGGGGGAGATTACTTTAAAAAATGCAAGAGAAAAGAAAAAAAGCATTGGATGGCTAACAAAAGTAAAAGATGATTGTTTTTTTTATTGTATTACATTATATCTTTGTTTAGGAAATTACTTTCATGCTTAGTTTCTTTGGATTCATTCCCCATTGTTCTTATATCCTCTTTGGTCTTAGCTTGATTACCTATGTAATTTTTTCACCTTTACTGTGCCCCTTTATAACCTAGAAAATTCCTCTTGATTTTTATGTATATGTGTGAATTCTAGCAAAGAAATAGGCAATGGGAAAGCTTATGGATGATCATGCTTCATGTTGTGCATTTTGAGTGACACACTTTACCTTATATACACTTGAGTGATTGAGAGTATATCGTGTGAGGATTCTATCTCTTATGGTTCATTTACTTAATTTGATAAGTTCATTTGTCAATTTGAAGTGTGAGGATTGATTTCCATTCTAGCCATGATATTTGAACTTGATGTGCTTTGTACATAGCCTAATTTGTTTTTGGTCCCTTATGGTTTGATTTTGTGATTTGCTCCGGAGGAAAAAATCTTAAGTGTGAAGGAATTTGATAACATATTTTAAGTTTATATTCATTGTTTTATTTTGATTAATAAGCACTTTTCATATGCTTTATTTTTAGAGTTTTTATCATTTTATAGTTATTTGAATAAATTGGGCTTGTTATAAATAAATGTTTTAATTTTATATTTTTGGTTATTCTGACCTCTGCTACTCTTTTAGCCATAACTTTTTCTATAGATATCATTTTTGGCTGATTCCAGTTGCATTGGATTCTACACATCTAGGGTTTAAAAATTCATATATGGATATCTGGATTTGAAGTTGTTTTCAATTTTTTATATTTTTTGAAGTTGAGGTAGATTTGCTAAATATTGTTGTGAGATTGCATTTGGACCCTTGTTAATTAATAAATGTATTTGGGCTTTTAGATATTATTGAGGCTCACATTTTGGCCACTTAATTTACCCTAATTAGAACCTATAAATAGACTACTAAGGTTCTGAATTGGAATTGATTAGACACTTTAAGATTTTGAGACTTGACCGAAGTAAGAATCTTTGTTTTTACTTTCTCTCAAACTCTCTTGTTCTTTTCTCATTCTTGCGTGGTGTAAGCATTTTAATGGAAGGCTAAACCTCTCATTCAATTCGTGGAATTTAAACACTGTAATTCTGACTTGAGTTCTATGCTAAATCGCTCCAAGTTTGTTTTCTTTTCTCTCTAATATCATAATTGTATATTGCGATCGTGATTGACTTTTCTGTTGTTAGAATTCAAATTAGGACTCAATTGATGTTCTGATTTGATAATTAAGGTGAATTAGGTTAAATGATTATTTGATTTAATTTATAACTCTATTCAATTAGGTTATTCGATTGAATTAATAATTGAATTGAGTGATTGTTCAAATGTGGATTTAAATCTTCAGATACTATGATAGTCAGAGTCACACGCAATTGGTATTTTGTAGATTGATGTTTCTTAATTCATTTTGACTCACTTTAATTTTGTTTGTAATTTAATTAAATTAATTTATAATTTTCAAAACCCTGAAAAACCTTATTTGCATTCTTTAAAACAAAACCTAAAATTGAATTTGACTGAAAATATGTCTCTGTGAATCGATCTAGGTTTGGCTCTATACTACAAAACCTTTAGAAAACTTAGTTGTTTTGATAGTAACTCGATATCGTCTATCACTACTCATAATGATGATTTCATGTAACGCCTCAAATTTTATAATATTAATTATTTACATATGTATATGGATATGAATATGTGTGTGAATAGATGTTGGAATGTACACTTAAGTGAGTGATGAATATCAAACGATGATGTATATGAATGCATATGGATAAATATGCAATTATAAGAGTATATATATGTGTACGAGGGTGTGTGTGCTGAGAATGTTGGACTGTGGTTGGTTTAATTGATGAACATTTAGCTAAGTGTCTGGTGTACGGTGTTCTCGCTGTAGCGAGAAAGCCCTAAGAGAAAGGCATGAAATTGTTGCCTTCTTGCTACAGCGAGATAGCGACAGTCAAGGGTGCATTTCTTGGTGTATTCTTGCTAGAAAGTCTCGCTGTAACAAGATTATGCAAAAATCAGAGTGTAGTTTCCTCTGAGATTTTCATTGTAGCAACAAGGGACATCGTTGTAACTAGGTTGAAGATTGGATTCGTGTTGGAAACGCTTGAAAGTGAGTTTTAATGGTTAGAATTATGGTTTTCATCCCTCTTTTCTGTTTTATTGGTTTTCTTTGAGTTCTCATAGAGTTTTTCATGTGTTTTAGAGACAAAATTTGTGTGGAGAACATTTTCTACTGTTAGATTGTGTTAGGTCTTCATTTGAAGTAAGGGGAGACTCTACCTTATCTCATTGTGTTTTGATTTTTGTTTATTTTGCTAAATATTGAAATGTGGTTGAAATAGAGGGTAGGAAATCTATGTTGATGGAAATTATTGTGTGTTTGAATGCAATGTGATGTGTGATGAGATGGTTAAACCCATTAAAGGTGATTGTGTATTGTGACATGCCATTGATTAATGAGAATTCAATGTTTAAGTGTGATGTGGGCGAATATGGACATATATGTCGTGGTAATGTGAATGAATGTGGGCCTGAGTGCCGTGTAATGTAAATGAATGTGGGTCTGTGTGTTGTGTACAAATTTGAATATAGAATGATTATGTGTATGAATGCATATAGATAAATATGCAATTATAAGAGTATATATATATATATGTGTGTGTGTGTGTGTGTGTGCTAAGAATGTTAGACTGTGACTGGTTTGATTGATGGCAATTTGGCTAAATGTCTAGTGCAAGGTATTCTCGCTGTAGCAAGAGATGTCTCGCTGCAGTGAGAGAGCAACAGTCAAGGGTACATTTCTGGGTGCAGTCTTGCTGTAATGAAATTCTGCAGAAACTAAACTGTAGTTTTCTATGAGATTTTCACTGTAGTGACAAGGGGTGTCGCTGCAGCAAGAGTGTCTTGTTGTAGTGACAGTGTTATGACCAAAGGAATATTTGAAGGGGTTAAAATTTGAAAAATTCATTTCTCATCCCTCTCTTCAAAATCTCTTCGATTCTCTCAACCAAAAATCATATTTCACCGATTAAATTGCCTCCAAAACTGTTTGGGAGCTAGGTTGAAGGTTAGATTCATGTTGGGAACGCTTGGAGGTGAGTTTTAATGGTTAAGGTTTTGGTTTTCGTCTCTCTTTTTTGTTTTATGGGTTCTCTTTGAGTTCTTATGAAGTTTTCCATGTGTTTTAGGGACAAAATTCGTGTGGAGAAAGTTTTCTACCGTTAAATTGTGTTGGGTCTTCATTTGAGGTAAAATGGACTCTACCCTATCTCATTGTGTATTGATTTCTGTTTATTTTGCTAAATATTGAAATGTGGCTGAGATAGAGGGTAGAAAATGTGTATTGATGGAAATTGTGTTTGAATGCAATGTGATGTGTGATGAGATGGTTGAACCTATTGAGGGTGATTGTGTATTGTGACATGTCATTGATTAATAAGGATTCAATGTTTAAGTGTGATGTGGGCGAATATGAGCATATTTGCCGTGTAATGTAAATGAATGTGGGCCTGAGTTCCGTGTGCTGTGAATGAATGTAGGCCCAAGTGTAGTGTGCAAATATGAATATCGTATGCAATTGAAATTTGTGTGAATGAGGCATGTTAAATACGGTTGTGAATATGCTATGAATAGTTCAGCGATACACTAGAGGTGTGGAAGATGGGAACGGTAGAAATACCTTAGGGAAGAGAGAGTGGTGGTGGCACTAACAATAAGTGTGAGTGCACATTAGGCCACACACTCTCCTCCTGACTAGACCTCTAACCAACACCTTTGTTGAGCGACTCGTGACCGCACACGTAATATCCGTGATGTGGGGGTAACTGGTGATCATTCATGGTGTGAATCTATGATCACAATGCCATAATGAGCATGACTACGTGCAGTGAGTCCACGTGTGTGTAAAATGTTTTGGTGCCGTGAGTGCATCGGTTGTGAATTAAAATAAAATGTTTGACAGGGTTACCTATGGTTGCCTATACTTGAGTAGAATGTGTTAGAAAAAATGTAAGTGTGCAAGGTGAGTCTCTATGTTGTTGGTATGATGGAAAGTGTAGAGTACTCACCCTTACATTTGTTTTTCAGGTGACCAAGACGATTAACATCGGGCTCAATGAAGGAGTGGATGAAAGTGCTATCGGACTTAGGAATTTATTTTGAAAATTGATGTATTAATTAAGTTCTATAGCAATTATTGATTCAAATTGTAATTCATCCTTATTTTAAAATACTTTGACGAAACTGTATTGAGAAAGTTTATTTAAATAAAACATCTATTATTCCCATTTTGTGAAATTCATTATTTGAAATTAAATTTAAGGTGTTATATTTCACACACAAAAATGAGAAAGAATAGAAATGAAAAGCCACACTTTTATTGATCAAAAGACTTTGTTTTTATAGTTACACATTAGGGACTAAGTCCCTAATAAGCTCCTAACAAACTAACTAATACAACAAAAAACTAATTTTATTATCCTCTAGGAACTGAATTAACTCTCATCACTACCAACTATTACATGGTTAAAAACACTTGCCTTACATTTTACCAACTTGATTTTGTTGAGGACAATGATATCGGTCATGACCAACTTAGTTACAAATCCTACATTTTTGTCTGATTTATGACTTAACCTAATCCATTTCATTCCTAATACGAGTTGACTTTGGTTGCCCCTTACTTCTTTCTTTTTCATCATCTAGCACCAATTTCCATTCACTATTTGTAAGGATGTTGCATTCATTCCCAAGAGGAAACCATTGTGGCAAGTATGCATTTACAACATACTGCATTGAATAAACTCAGATCAACATACTGCCAAAAATCAATACTCAGCGGTACATGCAACTATTACATGCGATCAAGGAAATTGGTATGCTTGAAATCTTCCATATTCACAAAATCTCTTAGACAATATGATTGTCCATTTGTGACCACTCCTTTGTGTTATTGGATTAAACATTTCTTCAATCTCAAAACTTGTCCCTTGTATGTCATATTGATACACTTGGTATGACAAAGCTTTGTATTGATTTTTTTGAATTTGCATCATTCCTTTAGGACAAAACATGCTTCCATTGTTAAGGTTAGACATAGTCTTTTCTTCCCATTTTACAAAATATTCAACCAAACATCCATACGTGACTTTTACAAATGCAGTTATGGGTATGCTAGCAATATGAGAATGCAATATACATGATACGTATTTGGAGGTTGTCACCCAATATGTGGATTTAACACTGCCCCTTTTATACTTTGATGGCAATCTGATATCGAACAAATTTTTGATTTATCAGTAACATGTAGATGAATCATTGCCAAAAATCATTCTCATGCTAACAAAATTTATCCTTTAACAATTACAAAAGCTACTAAAAGGATACAAATATTTTCATCTTGAGTTGTTGCAATGAGCAATGTGTGATGATACTATTGTTTTTATTTGTACGATGTAAAGGGTGAAAGAAGACAAATCGAGAAATGTAACTTCAAAAGGCATATTTTATTCAGATGTAGAGCAATTATATATAAAACAAATCTAAAATAGAATTTGTTGATAGATTAAACTATTAACAAATCATTCCTAAAAGAAAAGACTAAAACAAATTTATCCTAATAGTCAACATGACTTTTATTTTAAATAACAAATAGCATAAAAATTGGATATGCAATTTTATTTGACCATTCCAACAGTCGTATTATCAACAAATACTTACCATATAAGAACATCTCATCTACTTGTAATGTAGGTTTACAGAATTTAAAAGCTTTGTGACATTGTTTGAATGACCAAAACAATCATTCAAATACTCTAAACCTGTTATCCACTTGATGACCAACTACATACTCTTTCATTTTAATTTTACAAATAGATCAAGAAGTATGTAATTGCATGTATTCCAACTAATGTGACAAGATAGTGTATGATTCATCTCAGTCACCAAAAACTCTAACAATGACTTTTTGCTTTGCCTTCTAAGCTTTTTTATATAAAATTTTGTATTCGAGCATTTATTCTCTCTTGTATCAATAAAATATGTATGGACAATTCTTCATTCACCATGCCTATATAAAATTAAAACAATTTAGTCATAAAAATGTAACTATATATACATAATAAATCATAAAATTATTAAAATATATTAAAGATTTGTCTTAGTCAAAATGCATAAACAACTTAAATCTGAATCTAACTTTTGATGATCTTGAGAAATTTTAAGATTGACACATGTACGCAAACCGCCTCACTTAGTAACTTTCCACTTGTTTAAATTCTTCAACAATGAAACTCTTACTCTCCATGGACAACTAGAGCTATGATTTAAGCATTTCACATACAAACATATTAATTTAAACTCAACAACAAAATAACTCTGATGAATTTTCATTGCATAATGTTTTAATGCATTTTTCACATCTTCTTTAGCATCAAATAACAAGCCAACGAATAAAGGATTTCCTTCAACCCATGAATTGACTTCTCTAAAATGTTCTTAATTCATCGCTTAATCAGGATATTTTCAATTAATATACTTATACTGTGGGGTTACTTTCTAAAAAGGAATTACAGTCTCTCTTGCATTACATTTTGTAAAAATTGTTCTCATTATTACTAAATAATTAATTAAAAATAACAAATTTTAAACATTATTTCACAATATCTTCTGCTATTTCTTCTTGTTATATATTTAAGTTGGAATCAAATTGGCCCTCAACATCAGTTGAAGAAGAAGTGTCTAACGAAATTTCTCCTTTATCATCCTCATTACTATAACTATCATAATCTGAGTCTTCATATTATTCATCAACATCATTTCAAATTCATTTATTGCAACAAATTCATAACTTTTAATTCTAACAAATAAATATATTAATAAAAAAATTTCTAAATTTCAACTTTACCTTTGTAGTAATCAAAATTCACAAGTGCTAAATCATTCTGCAATGAAAGTAATAAATTTAAATCTACTATCTGCTACAAAACCAATGAACTTCCACTAATAACGACATCTACATATTCAATAACAGTTCTACTAACTTAATGTTGATATGCGCTTATCATGTAATCAATATATTCATCATCACATATATCCAAAGTTGTATACTGTCTAACATTTTCATCAATCAAAAAATGTGAAATTAATCTAGAAATAACTTAATTATGACCAAGATTAAGTTTCAAATAAAATTTTCTTTTTAAAGCTTCACAACTTATTCCTCATTTTATATGAATCACTTTCTTATTTGCTTCAAAACTTACACTTTCATTTCCTTCATAAATTCTACCATTCTAATATATAATAATAATAACAATTTCACTCATCTTACATTTTTACAAATAATAATTATTTAGTACTTTATTATTTTATTTAAAATTAAAATATAAAAAATAATAATCATTCACTAGTTAATCATATTATTTAATTAAAAATAAATTAATAATAACTAATTTCATACTTTTAAATTAAATTAGTAATAAATTATAAAATAAATTAAATAAAACTAACCTAACAACCCTCTAAAAAATTATTCTTCAAATTGAATTAAATGAAAGGTATATCTCATAAAATATATATATATATATATATATATATATATATACACACACATATATATATATATATAGCATAACATATTGGACCAAAGGTATACAAGTTTTGTCATATTATTTATACATTCAGCGCTAAACTCGTATCATGTGTCAATTCTTCACAAATTGCGTCACTTTCATAGCGAAACTCACTAGATAGTGCCATGTGCATTATTAGAATGTTTTCGTAACAAAACTTCATTTAATTTAGTTAAACCTATGAGAAAATTGTAAAAAAAATACGTGACAATTTGTAACAAAAATTAATTTGAAAAATCTTAAAATTTTGCAAGTCCGTATTAGCAAATATGTGTCACATAGCGACATTTACTCAGATAAAAAAATAGTTTAAAAATTATAATAAATAAAGAGTTTTTTAAAATCTACATTATTTAAATAAAAAAGCCATTAACAAGCTACAACTATAAATTTGTTAAAATATATTAAAAGTATAACTCAATAAAATACTTCTATTAAATATACGTTAACATATTTATTGCCATTCTTAATTTACGTTCTTTATTAGCTGGAAAATACATTTACGAAGGCTACGATGGGTCAAAGCGATATAAGAAAACAAATAATATTGGGTATAAGGCCATACATTATATATGGTAGTCACTATCAAAAACTAAATAATATTATTCGGATAATTCTTTTCATACACATCCTCTAAACACCAATTTAATTTTTAAGTTACCCTAGTATTTCTTTTCTTGGGCAGTCGAAGAATTTAGATTTTGCAGATATAATCTTACTCTTGCATATGTGTGTGCAAGGGACTCGGATCACTTGCAATTCTGGCAAGAACTACAGGCTGCAATTTTGCGTTTGTTTAAGCGAATTTTGGTAAAAAGTGATTTTAGCTTAAGCTAAAAAGAATTCGCTTAAGCCAATTTTACTTAAGTCAAAAAAATTTGTTTAAGCGAATTTAAAAAGAGTGGCCAAAAAACTAGAAGAAGAAGAGAGAAAGAAATGCTAAGAGGGAGATCAGAGATAGGGGTAAGAGCACAAGGGAGAGGGAGAGCGGGAGAAGGCTAATAGAGGGAAGGAAAAAGGATTAGATGAGGAGAGAAGGGGAAGGGGATGAATGGGGTGAAGGGGAAAGGAGGAGAGGAGAGTTAGATGAGGAGAGAGGGAGAAAGAGACTGGGTGGGCTGAAGGAAGAAGAGACGGGGAAGGGGAGGAAAGAAAGGGACTGAGTGAGAGGGAGGGAGGAAGAGGGTGGCTGGATTGGAAGGAGAGGAAAAGAGAGGGAGCCGAAGTAACGGAGAGAAGGAATTATCTTCTTCTTCTTCCTGCATATTTTTACTTAAGCTAATCCAGATTCGCTTAAGCGAAAATACGCAGAAAGAAGAAGATGCTACAGTGTATTTTTGCTTTCGCTTAAGCAAATATTTCTGGCTTAAGCAAATTTTTTTAACTTAAGACAAAATTACTTTTTACCAAAATTCACATAAGCGAAAAAATTTTGCTTAAGCAAACGCAAAACTGCAGCCTACAATTTCTGCTAAAAATATAGCCGATCCGAGTCCGTGTGAAAGAATCGGTATCAATGTTCCTCTGAAAACTTCGTTAACGACAACTTATCCTAAGTACGTTGCATTCTTGCTTGAAAGTTCTTTAATAAAGAATCACTTTTATCTCCTGCCTCCATATATTGTTTTAAATTTCATTCATAGTTTTGTATGAATTGTATTAAAAATATATAATACTAGTATTAAATGATCTTAGGTTCACCCTTTTAAAGAATAACCTTTATTACTTAGTGAAATCCACATTAAATTTTATCCAATAAATGAATGTGTACTAAAACAATATAATACTAATATTATTCTTTAGCCTTTTATACTTTAGTCAATAATTTAAAAATAAATACACAAATCAAAGCAAGCCCAATAAATTTCAAATGTGCAGAAAGACTCCCAAGTAGTAATATACCAAGAACTCCAAATGTTTACAAACTTTTGCCTCTTACAGTTTCATAAAAGATAATAAAGAATTCCTACTTAGAAAAAGACTATAATTGCCCGTTTTCCGTTTGACGCATAGAATTGGATATAAAATTAATGCTTAGAATATTACAATTGGATTTATTAATTTTAAATGTTATGTTTGGTAGTCTTTTAAAAGTTAGAATCATAATTTCATATGACAATTCTATGAAATTAAAAAATAACTAGCATTGATCTTTTTTAATTCTCAACTTGTATTCTAAAATTATGAATTTCTATGTTTTATAACTTTTATGTTTCTCAAGTTTGTAACTTGACTACTTCTCATCTCTAATTAAACTCTGTTCTTTTCATCTTTATTTAGCCTCTTGTTTATCTGCATCAATAATTACAAAATTAAATTTATTTTTCTATAATTATAGAATATTATACTATTAAGAGTTTTTGTCAAAATAGGGTATTATTAAAAAAGTATCAAAAAAATATATAATAAAATATATTTTTATTTAGAGTAATTTTTACCATTACTTTAAGTATTGTTTTTTAGAAGAATAATATTTATTTTTTTAATAATAAAATAATAAGTATAGTCCATAATATTATTTATTTTTTTATTATTAAAAGAAATAATTCCATAAAAGAGCAAGGAGAGTTTCATTCCTTGTTAGTTACGAGAGACAATGAATGTGCGGAAGATAGCAGGCAGAGGGGAGGGAGTAGCAATTTTTCTTGCAATGGAAGATGGCGGGAAGAAGGGGAGAGTTTTTTAAGAGGAGGGACGAAATTGACATGGTTTTTCCTCATTATAGTGGAGCTGATGAATGCGCTTCTTTATGGTCCACCTTCGCTGCTCCTCATGTTCAAGGTTCGATGTTTCAAGTTAGAGTATGTTGCATTCTTTGTGTCCTGTTAATCACCGGAAAATTGCTCATGTAGCCCGCTTTGTTGTTGCATAATTGTGATGATCGTCCCATGAGTTATTTTTTTAATAATTAAAATACAAGTATCCTCTGTGTCGTTGACAATAAAAATGATAATTTGATATAGAAACGATACTTTAGAATAATAAGGTTGAACAAATATTAATTTTTGCGTAAAAAAATATTGCACTTTTATGTCAGTCAATCAATAATTTTGATATTACATACCAAATACTTTTAAACACTAAAATTTTTCAATTTGTTTTATTACATAAACTGATGACATAATAATGTAATTTTTCAGTTTTGTAGTTTTAAAATACTTTTTATATATCCATAATTGTTATATAATTTTGATTTGATTCACAAAATTTTAGTTCTTAGTATATTTTTTATTGCTATATATATTTTTTGGTTGAGCATTTTTTTTTTAACTTTTAGTATATTAATTACAATTTTTCATAAATTTAAATATTAATTATTTTTTATTTTTTAAAATAAGTTTTTTTTTTTTTGTCTAAAAATGATATGGCTAAAATTTTACATGTCAGAAGAAACTTAAAAAATATTGAAAATTAATGATACACTTGCAAATGTTGTAGCTTATTCATTTTATCCTATAAAAGCAAGTGTTGAGAAAATATCTGTTGAAATTTCTAATATTTCAAATTTAGATAAATCGGAACTACTTTGAACTTATGATGTTCTTACCGGTATCTAAATTTCTAATATTTCAAATTTAGATAAAACCTGTGCATGTTTCTTCATGTTCTACAAATGGCAGCCCGCCGCGCATACGAGATTCAATATAATGTGCAAATTTCAATATCGTCTAAACAAGAAAATTAATAAAATTGAAGACATCTGAGTTTCTCACTTATTAAACCAATATAAGCATCTTAACTGACAATTTTCCAGAGGGCACTGGAGAAATATATATTATATACACACAAGGCGTATTTTGGGCAATACAAATCTAAATTTTGTACAATTGGTAAATCAGCCTCAAATTAACCTTGGAAATGAATCACATTAATGAGGTATAATATCAAGTCCTAATTTTAGATAAATTGCAATTAACTTCCATTACGTAGTTGCTTTTGGAAAAGGGCGTCCATACGGATGACAACACTCAAGTCCAAAATTTAGTAAACGAAAAGTTACCATGTGAGGATGTTGGAGGAGCTATAATATCCATGGCAAAGACTAATGCATCTTCCCACGGGAGTTGCTCTTTTCTCTATCAACACTGTCTAGGTTCCTGCAAAATGAATCCCAGCTCCGGAATCACTAAATTGACAACTTATGATTTGGAATACAGCACCAGGAAAGATCTTCACCTGTCGAATTACCTCTCAACGATTCCAGTTGTTTCTGAGATGGTTTACTTGCCTGAAAGAATTTTGATGGCTTGGTTATGGCTTAGTGCAATTGTGAAAGATACATCAAACATGTCTAGATAAAAACACGAGAATAGTGAAATAATATTGATCTGCATACTGACACTGATGCGTAACTGTTTACTGCATCTGCTATGGACCTCCAGGTATTCTTCATAGGACTGCAGCCAAAACACACACAAAGTTAGCAGAAAAACATGCACGTGAAACCAATACAGATATACCAATTATACAAGTGTGCAGAATTCAACAACAAAAAACCCTGTCCCTGGGTAGCTTCATGCAACAAATTTTCATCAACAGCTCCATGACCTAAATCTAGAGAGGAACTCAATATCCAGTAAAGATAGCAGGCTTCCATGTCTTCTTTGGGATCTAGGAACAGGGCAGGGAGTATTTTAAGGAACTCAACGTAAAATGGTTCTATAGTCTGATACTATACAAAATTAAAACTGCAAAGTTGAAACTTCTCACTTCCCGAATATCCAATTTAACAAAATTTTAAGACACCAAAATGCATATAAGCTTGTATAATGAGGGTAAACATTAGTAAGAGTTCCTTCAAAGGAGTCTGGGTTAAGGCTATGCAAGTCATAGTATGGAATCTCTTTTGCGTTGGCTTTGACTTGGCTTGTATAATGACTTGGCTTTGACTTTGCCAAGTCCATGTGATCGCAAGTCATTCCCTAAATAAGTTTCTTAGAGACAACTAAACAATAATTTGAAATAAAACGGGCAAAAAAATAATTGATTAGATGATGAAAGATAAATTCCCAGTACCATGTCAAGAAAATCATCCTCGGTTAGGGTACTAGCTAAAGGGCTTCCTGAAGACAGAGCCCGAAAATCAAATTGAGAAGCCTCATCCTTGATCACTTGTAGCTTTGGAATGCGCTCACTAAAATGAGAACGTTTAATCCCTGATGACACTTGTGATGACTCCGAAGAGAGAGGCAATATTTCAGTGAACATTTTCCCCCTGAATCTTTGGTTTGTTGAATGAAATCTATTTGCTTCAGGTTGATTCTGATAAAACAAGGAAGAATAAGGCAGGGGCATTGACCATGACAAATGCAGTGGAGGAAAATTAGAGTCTTCATCTCCCATTGAACCTGGCGTATTTGCATAATGCTCCTTCAAAGAAAAATCATCCCTCGATGAACTGCACATACAAAAACCAATAAGCAGTGAGCCTCTTTAAATGCAGCCAAAACACAATATCTATCACCTCTCTACAAGATTTACCTGCTTAGCAGGCCGTCTGTAACATGCTTATCATCAAGGAGTTCGCAAAGAGCTAGGCCAATATCTGGAGATAATTCCTAGAAAGGGCACTTAACTCAGAGTCACATAATACATGCTTAATTTTCAAAAGGTGCAAGAGGGAAAAATAAAAGGGAACCTGGCAATCTCTGCTAATTTTGACAGGTTTATAGTCATTCAATGGATTCTTGAGATGTAGAGTCTTGTGGAAAGGCAAATCATTCAAACACAGCCATTTGACCTTAAAACTGCGACCCCAAGGATTACTTTTACCACTCCCCTCACTCCAAACATTGTCCCTCCTCCATCCAATGGCGGACATCATTTGTGCATACCCTTGGAAGGAACCGCTCATGTTGACACTAAATATAAGGATTACAGTGCCTGAATTCTGTAATATAAGCAAATAATTATCAAAGTTGTTTTTATCTTAGGATAATTTCATTCCCTAAATCTTGACAGATTCTGAAGTAAATAACAATTTCAACAATATAATTTAAGATCAGAAGAGGTGTCTTACATGAAAAGCTTCTTCCAGAATTGGTTCATTCATGATTTGTGTAGCCCAAATTCCTTTCTCAATAGACAAACGTAGATTTTGATAGTTCAAACTCTTAATGATAAAATATTTTATATTGTGCAATTTTTCCACTCCAATTTCAGTCGGATGAACTATCTGACCATGAGAATGTCCCACTCTCTCTGCTTTAGTTGAATTAATGTCTTCCTTAAACTTGCAACTTGAGCTCTCTAACAAAGGATTAGACATAAATCAGAGATCAAAAGAGAGAAAAAAAATCAAATATTAATGCAAAAGAAAAATGAAAGGAAAAGAACGCACATGCATGTTTATATAAATAGAGATGCACATGCATCTATGAAATGATTTTGAGGATATGATAAACTCCCTATTTCATTCCTTACCGTTGAAGTCAGTGATCCTCTGGACACACCGAAACTGCAAGTAAATTTTGCTAATTCGGGGTATGTTTGGATCTGTGAGATATGATGGACTGACAAGGTGATTCACATTCGGAAGTAGAGTTAAACAGTAAAAGGGAGTGGGATGCATTACCCCTCTTTACACACACGACCAAGCATATTTGATTTTTATTAGAAAATTGTAACTTCACCTCTATCTTTTGTCCGTCATTTTGTTATACGCATTTTATCTTATATGGAATGTACTGTGGTTTTAAATTAATGATTTTCTCATTCCATTTCTTACCCCAAATCTTAATTTCACACTCACTTTCTATCATATCCATTCTCCATCTTTCCCTTCTTTCTATCTCTCTTTATTTTATATCACATCTTTTACTTCACCTCTCTTCTTCTTCTTAATTTTCTTCCTATCGCTCTCATCTTCCACCCACTCTTGGAGTGTCAAAGAATTATTTCCCTTTCTTATCCCCACCATGCAAGTTCATTCACTCACATGACATGTAAATGACAAGTGAACGAACATTATCACAACCTGGGTCATCTAAATTTCCAATGTCATGTCTACATTCAGTCACTGATGAATCAACCACTGAAGCACTTTCCTTTGCACTATCAGAAGACATCCCAATCCCAATTGACCTGTCAAGAAATTTTAAATCAGTGAGCATAATAGATATCACAGCCACCCAAACCGAAGAGAACCGTAGAATCAACCGCGCAGAAAACATGGAGTGCAACACCAATTTTGATACACAATTGTTTTCTCGGACTTACAGGGACTTAGTATCTTGTTTTAAAAATAAAAAAAACAGATAACCTATGTGTTCCTTACATCCACACATCTGTTCAGTATTCATAAACCATAATCATTTGTGGGTATTAAAATACATCACAGCATTATCAATTATAAAAATGGAAGCAGAGATGAGTAACATATCCCTGAGTCCTAACCATTATCAATAGAGCATGATAGTGGCAGATGAACCTAAAACATTTGAACAGTGTAACGCACTGGTTACAAGTGTGAGAATCGAAGGTAACATTGACATAGCATAGCGAACAAAGAGAGAAACGCTTGCAAAGCTAATAACATTTGAAGTGAAAGCATTGGCACTAAATCATGATTCAACACAAACACAACCATTCCATTATCCGAGAAGGAGAGAAAAAGACGCACGCGCTACACAGATTACGATTCGAATTAGAACTGTAGAAGTATGAGTACTGTGATAGGGTGAAGTGCGGTGTCGGAGCCCTAGTTGGCGCGCGCGTTATCACTTTCGATTCGCCCTCTTCTATCCTTATCGCTAATGGCTAATGCCCATGCTCTCTACTCTGCTTCTTTCCTTTTATTTTCTTGGCTTTTCTTTCCTGCAAGTGTTTACTGTTATCTATTTTCCCTCTTGCCTTTTTTTTTTTTTTTTTAACTATATCTTCTTAAATTATTCAGTTAAATAACCTATTTATAAAAATAAATACATCTTTTTGTCTAGTTATAAAAATAAATACTTCATTGCACATAAAAAAATTACTTAATTTATCTAAATTAATAAAAAATTATTTATATTAATTCATTTATTTATATAAATAAATAGTGAGAATTTTAGTATGACAAATTTTACAATAAATAAAAATATAAAAATTAATAACTAATGTTTTTAAATTTTTTTCTTATATTTTGAATAAAAATAGTTATTACTATTTATAAATAAAATCAAAGATAGTAATGTATTACTATTTTTATATTTTATGTTTTTAATTAAAAATTTAGTTTAAATACATTGATAATATAAAAAAAAAACGTTATCATCGATTGTCATATAATTTTTATATTTTTATAATAATTAATAAAAATAGTATGTAAAAATTTTTACAGGAAAAAATAAACTCTTTAATTAATTAAAATATTAACTAATCATAAATTTACAAATTTAATTATATTTACTTTTATATAATAAATGCATTAAGTTTAATTAAAATAAAAATTATATTTTTTAAAACAAAATTATTATTATTATTATTAAATTAGTTTCATCATGTGTTGTTGAAATCAATTTAACATTAGTTATGAATTGGATTTATAAAATTAAATTTTTTGAACGCCTCTATAATGTGTAATAAATATAATATTAAAATTAAAAATATTTTATTATAAATTATTAACTATTGACTGTTTATATAAAATTATTTTTAAGTCATTCCTTTTAAAATTTTGAATGAAACTTTCATCCCCTACTAGAAAAAAAAAATTAATTACCAAACTTATATAGTAATATATATATATATATATATATATATATATATATATATGCACATATTAGTATTTAGCGATAAAGGGGAACAATTATAATAATATTTATTTTTTTGTAAATTAATAAGAAACTTTAATATATTTTCATTTTTTTATTTTTTTACTGATGAATATTTAATAAAAATACAGTTATTAACAACATTTTCAGTCTCATTTTTATATGTAGAATATATTATTAGGATTAAATTAAAATTATATGCACCGTACAATATTTTTGTCAATAAAAAAATAAATTAAATGAATTTTAATTATTTATGTATGTATAATGTAAGATATTTTTATCCTTTTTTTAATATGATAGAGAAAATTTAAAAAAATATAAAATTTATTTAAAATCGACTCAAATAAAAAGTAATTTTTTTAATTTTGTTTACTTTTAACTATAAACATGAATATTTAATACATTTTAAATAATTATGATATGTTGGTTCTTAATATAATTAAAATTAAATTTTTCATTTAAAATTTTAACAATATATTATATTGTACACATTTAAAAAAAAAAAAAAACTTCAAAATATACTGACTGAAATTTGGTACGTTGTGTTAGAATTTTTCAATAAATTTGTGTGAACTACACTCAATTTGTAACTTTTGTTTTGTCGAAACAAACTAATATTATAACTTTTTAACGATGTAACGTGATTAATTATTTAGGACTTCAAACAATTTGAATGAACTTAATCTCTACATCAATAATGAAATGTGTCTCGAGTTAATAAATAATATGATTAATTTCTTTATTATCACAAAAATATTTTATTTTTCTCTAGAGTTACCACATTAAAAATTTAAAATAATTAAAGATTGTAATCAAGCAAAAGAATATTAAAAAAATAATGGAGGTCAAATAAATAATAATATTATCAATATATATATATATATTAATAATTTACTTTTTATTAGAAAAATATATGCTAATACATGTTAATCGAATATATTAAATTCCATCAACAACGTTTAATTTACAAAACAAGCTCAAAAGAAAATTTAAACTTAATTTGGATAATCATAAGCAAAAAAAAGTTAATCAAATATGAAAATTCGAATATATAAGTATTATTTAATAAAGGAAGCCAAAAACTCAACTAAAGCAAATTCGGGGCACATATATGGCCTATATTATTGGTGCAACACTTGAGAATTATTGGTGACAGAAGCATACGATACAAACACGATGGATTACACATGCGTATGCAATTGAATGATGATCACTCTGGAAGACCTTCCTGAGTCATCCTGAATAGTTTGTGCTGAATATGCTGAGCAAAAGTGCGAGGGGGAAAGCGTGCTGGTTCTGTTTCAGTAACAAGCTCAGGAAGTGGCTTCAGGATGATCTTTTCCTTGGGGGGTTCACAGAACACTGCCCATGATATTCTAACCTTTTCCTTGTTCACCAGACCCCTATGCAGAATACTCTTGTACTCGCCATTGCTAAGGATCTCAATGGTGTCACCAATGTGCATGAGAATGGAATCGGGGACACATTTTGCTGTGACCCATTTGCCATCGTAGAAAAGCTGCAAACCTGGCACCATATTATGAAGAAGGAAAGTGAGTGAACTTACATCGGTGTGGGCTTCAACTCCAAGAGCCAATTCTGGCTGGGGACAAATCGGGTAATAGTTGATCTTCAACTGCAGTAAAAGTTCTTCCATTCCACCAACTTCCTTCTCCAATCTCCCTCCTTCCAACCCCAATCCAAGAGATAGCACTTCCAGTATCTTGCTTGCAAGCCCTCTTAGTTTTTTAGCATACTCGCTTGTGACCTCACTGCTTGCATACATGAAGCAATAGTTCCAATTAGGTTTCAATTACTACCTATAATTTATTATGTTTTTGTTAAATAAGTTCTTATTATGATTTAAAGATTTTTTTAAAAAAAATTATTAATTCAATTAAATTCTTATTGATTGTGTAAAATTTTATAATTAAGATTCAAAAACTTATACCGGTTAAATAAAATAATTTACCTAAACATTCACTAATTAAGCATATTTTACCTTCAGCATTAACTAAGGAGTTATTTAAAAGCGGATTAATTTTTTTCCTATAAATTTTTATTTTAATTCTTATACTTTAAAAGTTTATTTCTTAGTCATTATCATTTTAATTCCTTTAGCTTTTAACCCCTTTAATTTCATTTTATTTAAAATTTAATCCCTATATTTTTACTCTTTTAGATTTTGATTCATTTAATTAATTAGGCATTGATCTTGATGTATGTCTCTTAAAAGCTACATGCGGTGACATATTTTGCTAATGATAGCGCAAAACTTTTAAAAAACTATAAGAACAAAAAATATATATACTTTAAAAATATAAATCAAAATCGAAGTGCATATTTTTTTAAAATTGTAAACATTATTTTTTTACAATTTATGTATATCTCAATTTTAATTTAATTTTTGGTCTTTATAAATTTATTATTTTAGGTGTTTGTCCCAAGTAAGTACCTGCAGCAAAGGCATGCGCTGGCATGTATCATTGAAGAGATAACTATCAAGACTTATATTTAGTCTAGTGATAATAAATATTAGAATCAATCTTTTAAAATTTAGATACCAAAACTAAAATTGAATGGTAAATTTTAAAAACCAAAAATAAAAAATCAACCTCTGAAAATATAGATAATCCATTAGAAATTTTAAAATTATATATATCTATTTGATCATTTTAATAAAACTATATAAAGACTTATAAAATAGTTTAAGAAACAATTAATACCATTTATTTCATAAACATAGTTTGTACTTTCAAATAAAGACAATCGAGAAAAAGGGAATTAATTCCTTAAGCATGTGATCACGAGGAAAAAACTAACGTTGGAATAGGTTTTTGCTTTCAATACCTAACCATATTCAATGAAAGAATTGATCTCACGTACACTGGAATGGTATTGATAGTTACTATATGGAATCAAAAGATAAAAGAGTTTTATTATGTCCTCGAATAATATTTTTATTATTTTATAAATTAAATATTAAATAAAAAGGTTCATTTAGTATCACGTTAAAATATAAAATATATCAAATACTTTTTTCATTTAATAATTAGGATGATTGGTAGGAATAAAGGGTAAGAGAGTTTATAGTTATTTAAAATATGAATGAATGAAATGGGAAAGTAGAAGAGAGAAGAGAAGAGAAGCATGGAGTGACTCACGTATAATCAGCAGGTTTCTTTGGCCATATGGACAAGTCACGCTTGTCCTCAGGGAAAACAAGATGGAAGTAATAATCTTCCCACTCCAATTGGCCACTAGCAGAATTGGCTAGTTTGCTTCCATACCCTTGAATCTTCCCAGAAGCTTGATCATTCGCGTACTTCTCCTTTTCCTCAACTGGGAGAGAGAAGAAGCCTTCTCCAGCTTTCTTCAAACGGTTTATGAGTTCATCAGGGATCCCATGGTTTACCAAATGCATCACACCCCACTCTTGTGCTGCTTTCTTCAGCTTCTCTCGGCATTTCGCTCTAACACACTCATCTTCACTGTCTATTTCTCTCAAGTCAATTGTAGGAACTTGAGGCCCTTCCTTCTTCTCTTCTTCGAACACGTTCCCTATGCTCGTCAACTCTTCTTTCGGCCTCACATATTCTCGAGGGATGGATCGAATCCCACTACTTGCCAAGCTTTCAACTCTTGGTGCCACCGTCCCCATAAAAATATAGGTTTACTTAAAATTTTCTTTTCTATGTTGTTGCCTTTGTATCTTGGTATCCAGTGTCACTTCACTTTCAACTCTGAAAAGCCTAATTCGAGTTAGTAAGGTATATATAATACTTGGTCGAATTCTATAATTCTACGTGATGTCAAATTGTCAATGTCCGTAGTAACAACTAATGATAATCACCGTACCGGTGGTCACGTGGCCAACTTCTCAACCAGACAATCAACCATGTGAAATGTTCTAAAAAAATTGCCGTTAATGGTTAGGGTTGACCGGAGGTTAAAGCACGTGATCGGCACACAACCCTGCCTAACCGTCTCAATTTTCTTTTCCGCTTAATCTTTCCCCAACTTTCAAGTTCTACCAACCTTAATCAAGTTTCCCCTCAAACAATGCGTAAAGAGGAAAGCACACGAAAGGCATCGTAAATTTTTCCGTGACATTTAGCGATTCGTATATTTGTTGCTAATGAATCGTGTGGCTCGTTGCCCCAACGTTATCGATTTACTGTATCTGATATTATATTAAACAAACTAGTTTCATTTTTTATATGCATCTATGTCTGCAAAATGCACTAAATAATCAAATAAGACATTATTTTGTGGTCCCTTTTTTTTTCAGAAAAACACTTCCCTTATTTATAGCACCTGTGGACTTGTTTGGACCAAATAAATTTCACGTTCAGCAATTTCACAAATATTAACCTATAAATAATTCATTGCCAACGAGAAAATTATTCAGAATTATAAGTGCATTTGTTTAACACTCAAATTTACGAGCGAATTACGTGTAACTTACAATTTATATTAAGAAAGTTTGATTATAGTTTTTGTTATTTGAATTTGAACTATGGGTGATTTGAGTTTTAAATTTTATTTGAGCTACTTAAATTTGTATTTTAAAAATTTAGTAAATTTGATCTTTTTTCATTTTTTTTTAATTTAAAATCACTAATTTTTTTTACGTACAATCTTTACAAATCATATAGATTAATTTTTTTTAATCAAATTTCATAAACTAAAATGTCAAATTGTATTGAAAATAAAAAAAAATTATAAATTTTTTTTGACAATTCAAATATGTTTTACACTATTATCTAATAATTATTATCATATCATTAAAAATTATAGACTTCTATAACAATTGCTTTAAAAGCTTTACATATGGTGATTTTTCATTAATTAATATTGTAAATATTTTTATATTAATAATGTTTTGAATTTTAACTTAAATAAATATCTCAAAATTTATCCTCTTTAAAGTCTAATCTCACATAAATTCTTGAAATTTTATTAAATTTTTAATATTATTATTAATTTAAAACTTTAAAATTATTTCAAGTTCTAATTCTATTATAAACCTCTAAAAATTTGGCTAAAAGCTAAAAAAATAATTTTAAATTAAAAAAATTGATAGAGTGACCAAATTTATATAATTTAAAAATAGAAAAAATTAACTACCTAAAAAAATTGAAATATGAAAATCATACCTAGTACAAACTAAAAAGACTAAAAGTATAGTTAATTTTTTTTTTCAAAATAAGTATATGAAAGATATTTTTAAAAAATATGTTTAATTTTTTCTTTGGCAAATTTTGTTTGTTTTATTATTTATAATGAATAAGGTGTGTGTGCACATCTGTAGGAAGACGGATTATCGTTTTTATAAATTACTTACAAAAGTTTAAAAAATAACGTAACATTAATTATTTCACTCTCACTATATATATTTCAAGAGAAAGGCATCTGATATTCAAACAGCCTACCGTAGGAAATTAAGTCTCCTTAAAATGTGACGCGTGAGGGGAGAACTGGCACCGATAAGTCAATTGATATTGAAGTTATCGGCAGGGGCAAAATACAACTGGTGTAATTTTCTGAAGCCTTTCATTTCGAGGATTATAAAAAAATTAGTGAATTTTTAAATTATTAAATTAAAATAAACTTTTAAGTGAATCAATATTTTAAAATTTAATATATTTTATAAATTAAATAAATTATTTTTATTTTTAATAAGATGATGTGTCAAAATTTAAAATCTAAATTTAAATTAAGATTGAGTAAGATTATAATAATCTTAATATTTAATTTATTTAAAAACATATATTAAATTTGATAATCTATTAAACATTGAAAAACTAAATTAAATTAAGTTTAAAAGTAAAATAAAAGATAATATTAAAAAGGAATTAAACTTAGTATAAAAGTAAAAAAAAATCTAGAAATGAGGAGGTCCTCCCAAAATCTCTATGTTTCTTTGGAAAATTGTTCATAATAGATTGTTAACTAATGTGGAAAGATACAAAAGAGAAATGACTAGGTCTATTGATTACTTTAGGTGTAATGAGGATGCAGAATTTGTCATTCATATTCTTAAGAATTGCTGGTTTGTCTATCAAATTTGGAATTCTCTTATTCTTCCTGAAAATTGGGCTTCTTATAATTTGCATTCTCAAGATTATAATAGATGTGTTGTTTGGGATAACTCTTTGGAATTTATAGAGAAATAGGAACCAAGCTATTTTCCAGAATCAACCTCTTTCACTGGAAGTTTGTTACAAAGCATTTTTCATGAGTTTGATTCCTTTGTTTTTTGTGGCAGGTTTTATCTGGAGTGTGATGGATCCCCAAAGCTAGATAAAGTGGCATGCCCCTATCCAGTCACATCTAAAGCTTAATGTGGATGGAGCTTCATATCCTATTTTTGGCCAAATTGGCTGCGGAAGTCTTATACAGGACTGTAAAGGAAGATTCTTAGCTGGGTTTTGTAGGGCCATTAATTCCTATCTTCCTATAGCTGCTGAGCTCTGGAGAGTATATTGGGGGCTCAAGATGGTTGTTCAGAAAAAGATTCAGTTGATTTGGATTGAATACGAGTCTTCTAAGACCATTTTTCTTATTGTCAATTATCCTAGTTGTAATCACTCTTTGTTTCTTATAATTAGTGAGCTTAAGAATTTGTTAAAACATATTCGTTTTATTATATTTAGTCATGTTTTGAGAAAAGCCAATCATTGTGCTGATTGGCTAACTAAGGCAGGGGCTGATGGCAAGATGTCTTCTTATTTTTTGGATTCAGCCCCTTTAAGTTTACTTTCTCTTTTATTATTGGATGCTATAAGGTTTTGGTACCCTAAAAGTATTACCTAGGTTTTTGCTATTGTTTGGGCTTTGAGCCCTTTTTATTAACAAAAAATTTGATAATTTATTAACATTGAAAAACTAAATCAAATTAAGTTTAAAAGTAAAATAAAAGATAATATTAAAAAGGAATTAAACTTAGTTTAAAATATAAAATAGTTACGTAATATAATAACAAAATAAATCTTAAAAATAACCGAATGAACTTCTAGAAAAATTATAGCAAGAGAACCAATTTAATGTAATAAAATTTCTCTTATCGTTAAAAGTAAATGAAAAAACTTTTAAAAAATAAAAATTAAAAATTATTTCTAATAAATGAAAGAATTAAAAAAATATATGAGTGATTTATGAGAGAAATTTTATTAATTTTTAAGATATTTTTCTTTTTAGAATAAAATTTCTAAAAGTAGGCCAATGTTTATATTTAGATGGTTACTAAAACTATTTTTATTAAAAAAAAAAAAAAAACCAAAATTAATCCACAGAGATAGAATAGATAAGTAAACGACATAATTATGTATTCTGGATGAGAGAATGGTTGGCAAAGTGAGAGGCAAACGACCAAAACCATCAGCCACATACATAAATTGGTATTCCATCCATTCATCCTTCGTAGAGTTCTTGCCATTGATATTTGATAATACGAAGTCACCACATCAAAAATTATGAGAGAGACGTTAATAATCCCAACAACGACGATAACTACAGTTTATTTGACGTTTAAAGTTTCAAAAGTCATTATCATATCTTATGATAATATTTTAAATAAAAATATCCTTTAATAGAATATTTATTTTTTTGGATCGAACAAATCAGAGAACTAACTAGACCGATTTAATTTTTAAAACAATAATAAAAATAATAGTTTTAGTGTTTATTCTTGTATACATATCTCAAACTTATTATTTGCATTTTAATCCAATAAAAACAATTATTTCATACTTTTATCACAATATATAACACAGATTATTTATTTCAATTTTTACAAATAAATACTTGTATTTAAATATAAACTATTTAACGGATAATTTTTTGTCAATATTATTATTATTATTATTGCAAATGTGGATTAATTTTAGGTCTAATTATCATCTTTACGAAACTTTAGATCAAATCTCATTTTCATCCCTCTCTCTTTCCAGATTTAGTGTATAACTTTTTTATATATATTATGGATTAGCATACATTATTTATTGGGTGAAATACAAGTAAATTTATTTTTTCCTTGTGAACAGGAAAATATTTATTGGCTGAAGAAATTAACTTGAGTTATTTTATTTAGATTCTTTCGTATGCTTTACAAAAATTTAAACAATTTATTAAAAAAAATAAATGCATAATCGGATAATATTTTATGAAAAAATTCTATCGTTTGATCTTTAATTACTACTTAGCAAGACCTACACTATTAAAGTAAAATTGGATTTTCTTAAATTATTTTTTAAAATATACAAATAAACAAATCCTATCCAATAAATCCCAGTTAGCAACATGAATTTTCGAGCCAACTATTCATCTCTAACACGAGTTTCTCTTCAAAATATTTGTAGTCTTCAATACCCAATCGACCATAAATTGAAATATAACAATCAACAAACACGGTTTCGCATCTTTTTTTTTTTAGTACGTATAGTGGCTGCAAATTGCACACTTAAGTGAGTGTAATTTGTAAGATTTTGGCTAGCTTAGTTTTAATATAATTGTTTTTTGCTATAAAATTGACTTTGAAGTAAAGTAATTTATGTTTTTTAATAAAAAAATATTAATCAAACACGAAAGTTTGTTGTTTCTCAGCCTAATTTGCTTCTGGCAAAATAATAAAAAAACAGTTAAAAACAATCAAGCGTGATTTTCATAATACAAAATCAAGTTTATATTAAGGTATGCGCGGGAATTTGACGTAGTAAGACAGATCTAAACATATACTGAAATTAAGCTCATTTCTAAACGTGTGTTTGATAAGAAGTAGAGAAGCAAAAAAACATAATGTTGTATTACTTCGAGAATTTCAAATTATATTTAATTATAGCTACTTTAGTATTTCATTCAATTAAAATTTATTTTATTTCAAAATAAATATGTACAATCTAATAATTAAAGAAAAAAATTATAATTTTTTAAATAATTATATATGTATAGATACAATAAAATTATTTTAAATAGTATTTTGTTAAAATAAATATTTTTAACACAATTATATAATTATGAATATTATGTATCAAAATGAAAAGGATGTAATAAAAAAATAATTTAAAATATAATTTATTTTGAAATAATATTTTTATTGTATTCCATGTCAATAATTTATATATATATATATATATATATTAATATTCATAAATTTAAGATATAAAATTTTAAAAAGTAAATTTTAAATTAAAAAATTAACAAAATTTTTATAAATATAAAAACAAGTATTTATAAAAAGTTAAAAAATTTATATAAAATAATAAAAGAAAGTTAAGTAACAATTTGAATCTTTAAATTTTAAAAAATAATTAAAAAATATAAATAAAAAGTAAAATCATTATAATAAAAGAGAGTATAATTCACACGTGCAAGTTAATCTTAATACTAAAATGTAACAACAAGGGAGAGTAAGTTTGTAAATACTTGACTTCCTAAATAATAAAATATATATTAATTTTACTTTCAAAATAAAAAATTAAACCATATTATTTTAACAAATTATAATTTTGAGTAAAGTCACTTTTATAAATTACCAAAAATATCTAATATTAAAATTTTAAAATTCTCACCCAAGGTACGTAATCAAAACGAGTAAAAATTCCTATAAATTACCAACAATTTTGATTTTAGATGCTTACTAATAGTAATACTTATTTGGTAACTCTCAGATTTTTAAAGAAAAATCTATAATATATATCACATTCCGCATTTTTTTTATAAAATTTTGTTTGAGAGAGAAAAAAAAAGAGTTTGAAGGATAATAATAAAAAAAGAATTTATACAAAACTTTCAAATCTAATAGAACTTAAAAATATACTATCACAATATGTTCTAAATAAAAATTCATAACATAAATATTTCTCCTTCTTTTCCTTCCAAAAAATAAAAATTTAACTTCCTCCTAAATGTATAAATATATCAAATATTTTTCCAATTACAAAAATAAACGAGGAAACAACTATCTTAGACGGTAATAAAAATTTACTACCTGCTTTTCTCTTTAATCTCCTCCAAATATTTCTCACAAATTTATTATTATTTGTTTTTGATCGAATATATATAGAGCGAGAGATTTTCCTTCTCTCAAATCAAAGTGTATGGATCATAAGTTCAAGGCTACAATTCTATATTATTTTGATCATTAAAGCCCATTTTGTTCTTAAAGAAAAAGAAGATTCAAGGCCGATTGTGGTTTGTGGATATCCTCGCCACAAAAGAAAGCTTCTGTTTGGGTCATAAGCTCATAGCTACAGTAGATTCTCTCGATGATGAAAGCCCCAAACTTAAAAGGCAAAATATTCAAGGCCGATTGGGAAAAGTCTGAAGTCGTTAAGGATGTTTTTGGAACAACTTATAGTTATAATGGCTTATATATATATATATATATATATATATATATATATATATAATTAAGTTTTCAAATTTTATCTGATTTGACAAGGTTAATTATATAAATTCAAAAAAATGTTATATTTAAATATCTATTTATGTAAGTATTTGTTTAATGAATTTATTTAAATTATTCTAAAATGAGTTGAAAATAACTTATAAGAATGATGAATTCCTTAAAAAAGTCTATGTATAAAGTTAAGGGTGAGTCTATTATCACTTCAAAATATTTATTAAGACAAACTCTTAGAATAGTTTGTATAAATATTTTTTTATTGATTAATCAAATTAATAATAGTAACATTTAAATAAAAAAAAAAACTTACATGAAGTGTGACATTCACTAACAGCATACACTTCTATAATTAAAACTGACGTTAAGTAAGCTATAACCAATCTAGTTAAGAAAGAGTTTGATTAGGTTATCTCAATAAATATATTTAGCGTTTTGTAGGATCCACCTCTGCCACGTGATAACCCATCGCGAACGCGTAGCCACGAACCGGAGATTCCATTTGGGCACACGATGCAGTTCACAAGACATGTCAAAAACATTCGTGAAACGAAACAAAGTACCAAAGTAGGAATAGGATCACTAAATGATGTGAAAGCAAGCGAAGAAGAAAGGGAGAATGAGCCGTTGCAATTCCCTTCCCTCCACACGTTCGTTGTTGCCTTATCTGTGGCTCTCTTCTTTATTTCTCTCCCTCCAATTGCCACAAATAATTAACATTAACAGCGCCAACACCAACACACTGTTTTTTTAGTAATCATCATGGCAAGCAAATTAGCCTTCACATTGACACACCCGCGTCCATTCACTGCCCCAACACCAACACCCTTGATTCCAATCTCTTCCTTCTCCTCCATTTCTGCTTCTAGAATCCTCCTTATTCAATTCAATGGCCGCCACTTATGCCTTCGCCGCCGGTTATTTGTGTTCTCCCCCAAGGCCACCACCGATCAACAAGGTCTTGTCTTATATTAACACCATCTTTTTATATCATACATTGGTCTCACACTGTTTCCCCTCGCTCTTCTCTTTCAGGCAATGTTGAGAAAGATGCTGTTGTTGATAGTAAGATCTTACCCTATTGTAGCTTAGATAAAAAAGAGAAGAAATCAATTGGTGAACTTGAGCAAGAATTTCTTCAAGCACTGCAGGTATTGCTCAAAACTAGGTCTTTTTTAACACCCATTAATTTGTTGCTGGCTTTATCTTGATTCATGTGTTATAATTCTAAGAAAATTAATTGTTTTTTGTTGAAAAGGCATTCTATTATGAGGGGAAGGCTATTATGTCAAACGAGGAATTTGATAATCTCAAGGAAGAACTTATGTGGGAAGGGAGCAGCGTTGTGATGCTAAGTATGGAACAACTTCACTAACAGTATAACTGCAGCTGTAATGAATAGTAACGTATGAATTCCTTCCTAGCTGTAACTGTATATTGTTTTTGAGTCTTTATTTGTTCAATGTATATAGGTTCTGATGAGCAAAAATTTCTGGAAGCGTCTATGGCTTATGTGTCTGGAAAACCAATCGTGAGCGACAAAGAGTTTGATGAATTGAAACTCAGGCTAAAGGTTTGCAATTTTTATACGATTTTTTTTTTAAATCGTGGCGGGGTGCAAATATGAACTGGTGTGAATTGATTATTAGTATCTCACTGTAAATTGAGAAAAAGAAACGAAAAGTATATGATGTGGGAATGAAGTAAACCTTATTCTCTTTTAGCCCTTTTCTTAAATATTTATTGGATCTATCCCTGATTCAAAGCAACTATCCATTTATAGAAATTAGGAAATGAATTATAAATTAATTATAGATTTTACTAAAAGTATTAACATTTTAAATATTCTATAAAAATACGTTTCATCAATTAGAAAAAAGAGTGTACTAATCCTAAATTAAATGCAAACTTTTGAAAATTTAGTTACATGTTTTGTATTTTTTAGATGGAAGGGAGTGAAATTGTGGCTGAGGGTCCAAGGTGCAGTCTTCGTAGTAGAAAGGTAAGTATTATTTATTATGTGTAGCCGATTCATGGGTTAAATCATTTTAGAAATGTTAAATAAAAATATATAAAAAAGTACTTCGGACAAGCAAAACTAAAGCTGTCGAAAATGTAGAAAAGGCACAATTTGGACAAATCCTTTATTTGAATTTTAATCCATTGCTGTATAAGTTCAAAGTGCATGGCATGCAGTTTCTTTTTGGTTGGCTTAAAAGTATTCATGCTTAGACCTATTTTTAATTATAAAATAAAATAATTTAACAGTTGAAACTTGAAACTGTTTATACTTTTTAAACAATTATAGACCATTCTTTTCCTCTTAACTGCTTGTCAAATTGGTTTTTGCTTATAAACTGTTGTAGTCGAAAAAGTATTTGCACTGTTGTCAATTGTACTTATTCATGAATCTTTGTGTAAAGCTGTTTAGTGGATTGAATAATCATTCTCGAAACATTAGATAGAAACATACATAGAAGTGGCTTTTCTTGTTAAATGTTTATTCCTTACCAATTGACATCCTTTTACAGGTTTACAGTGACCTTTCTGTTGATTATTTAAAGATGTTCCTGCTGAACGTTCCAGCAACTGTGATTGCATTAGGATTGTGAGTAACTCTCTTTCTGTGTGTAGAGTGCATGACTTCATGGTGCATTTAGCGCAAATTTTGATTCCGGCTACTGCCATTTAATATAACCACCCACATGACTTTTTGTATTTTCCATTTGTTCCCTGCTAGGTTCTTTTTCCTCGATGATTTAACTGGATTTGAGATCTCATATCTTCTAAAGGTATGCTCTCCTTATTTTCCCTTCATTCTAGCATTCTTAACTGGTTATTTAGATGTAGTTTGATTCTTTATGTGTGAGACAATAGTTTCACTTTTACAGTCCCCTCTTATGTGCCGTTGCCTTTTGGATCAGGAAGCAGTTTATCTTTATTGTTTATATCTTCTTAACAGAAAAAGATTCTCTAGAGTGAAATGCAAAGTGGATCACCATTTGATAAAATCTAAGTACATTGTAACGTGCTTCATTCTGGATATTGTTGTAGTACTTGATATCTATTCATCCTTTTAAATACCTTGTGGCCAGACACTAAATCCCAAAGAAGTAAGCCACATTGGTATTGAATTTTGGCTATTAACCAATCAAGTTTTACCTATGAGCAATCGGATCTGAGGGTGAGCAGAAACCAAAGCTAGTACAATGAGATTGATTAATCTCATGGACAAGAAATAAATTCTTCTAAATTTGAAAATGGTAATACCTGTAATAATTGTAACAGATGTTGTGAATTGTTGAGTGCAGCTTCCAGAGCCTTTTAGTTTCATTTTCACTTGGTTTGCCGCTGTTCCCCTCATTGTGTGGCTGGCTCAGTCAATTACAAGTGCAATTGTAAAAGATTTTTTGATTTTGAAGGTATAATTTTGGCAACACTATCTCCTTTATATTGAACCATTTCATATACTAACATAGTATCCTCTAAAGGGTCCCTGTCCTAACTGTGGCACTGAAAATACCTCTTTCTTTGGAACTATACTGTCAATTTCAAGTGGCGATTCCACCAACACTGTCAAATGTGAAAGGTAAGTATAAAACTACCCCTGCATTATCCGATCCCTGCCATTCCATATTATTCATTTTCCTACACATCATTAAACTGATATGATTTATGAATTATAATAGATCATTAGTTTAACCATCCAAAGTTAATTTTTTCCTCAGCTGTGGTACTAAAATGGTGTATGATTCAACTACAAGATTGATTACATTACCAGAAGGAAGTAATGCTTAAATGGAGTTACATGCCCTGTACAATCTTCTAGGATCGCTGCTAAATCTGTTGTAAGATATATTCTCGAGCCTGCATCTTCATCATAATTTGTCTGTCGCGGGATCTGTTCAAGATCTGTAAGGACATTCTGATCTACATATTCTATGTATTCTTATTTATACATACACGCATGCTAGTACCACCAGCAATGAGATGAGATCATCATAGGTAGAAGCTAGTGACTAATTTATCAAGTCAGGAAACTGCATGGTCATTGATCCCCTAAAGGCTATGAAATTATTGTGTGATCTCTAATGTATAATAATGTGTTATGTGCCACCACCATATCTAATAGGAAGTTGTTATTATAAGAACTTTGTATAGCAGAATCGTCCATTGGAGAGATGAGTTATGCGAGGATTCTTAAAACCGTTGATCAAGGTGTTTTTTTTTTTGGTTGGGGGTATAATTTAATAAAAAAGAAGATAAATAATTAACACTTAACTTTCTTTCAGCTATATATACTGTTTTTTTCACGGCGAGGTTTAATAAATACACGTAGACTCAATTATATTTTTCTTGGTAAAGACGTATTCTTAATTATATAATTTCTTACTACTTATACCAAATTATGGATAAGGCTATATTTATTTACCCATTTTATTTTTTGAATAAAAGTTAAAATCATTTAAGTTCATTTCCGTTATGTCGTATGAAATCTTGAGGAAAGGGAAGAGAGTTGAATACATTAAAAATTTTATTCATGTAAAAAATGTATTTACAATTATGGTGAGATAATCTGATTGATATTTTTCATAACCTCAACTAGTGAGGAAAACTTCATTTTGATCATAGAAGATACTGGATTAATCTTTCAGTTCCAAAAAATAAAAATAAAAATACCACTTTTATTCTTAAAAAATATTTTTCATTAATTTTATCTTTTTGAAGGGTTAAATTGATAGAAAAAATTAAAATTAAATTTGTACTTAAATTAAATTAACTGTAAGATCAAATTTGTTTACTTTCAAAAATAAAACATTTAAATAAATACTCTAAAAAGCTAAAATAACACATAATTCAAACTAAATAGATTAAACGTGTGCAATTAAACCAACAAAAATGTGTTTCTTAAACCACTAGAAAGGAATACATAAAGGTGATTTTATTTGTTCTTGGTTGGGAGTTCATAATTGGACTTCGCTAGTTCGAAAAGTGGATTTAGTGGTTATACCAGAACGGGCAAATTAAAAATGAAAGTCAGCCATATTTAAAATTTTATTGACTAATTAACAATCTTAAAGAAGCGATACAATGACTAAGGAGAATGAATTTTCTTATGGCTGCTCGGTGGATGAGATACATCACGTAAACCTATGAAACATGTTCGCACGTTTTTCACTGATGTTCTTCTTTTTCCTTCCCTGGCTACGGATTCTGGTCTGTGGATCAATCATCTTAGTTTCATTAACTAAAAACAAAAGAGTAGTTTATATTATAATCATCATCATCAGTATAGCTGCGGGGCAAAAAACAAAAATAACAATAATATTAATTAATTGTTGACTTTGGAGATATGAGAGACGCTATATCTTCGTGGGGATCACGAAGCAACTTCTTATATAGGAATTGTAATTTGTATATAAAGCATACATGTACTTGTCAATGAGCATCGCGTTACAATTCCTTTCCTCTAGAAAGAGATAGCTATCAGCTATACAAAACTAAACCATGGCCTCCATTCTTCAAGCTTGTACCTTGTTGCTTGCTTTTACAACGATGTTCATGTTCATGGGAGATAGAGCAATAGCTGGAGGAATATTTCGACCCAGTCAGTGGGCTCTTGCCCATGCCACTTTTTATGGTGATGAGACTGCTTCTGCTACCATGGGTATGTTAATTCCTTTATCACTAATTTACGAGCCATTTCAACATTAGTGTTTTATTTTTATCAGCCAAAATGAAATAAAATAAAGGGGGTGTTATCATATTAATCAGCAACTTAATTTTTGGTGAATAACATCTTACTTAATTTGAACCAATGTTATATAGTTAGCATTAATTAACGTGAATTTTTGTTCTTATTACGAAAATGGGTGGACTTAAAGGAGGAGCATGTGGGTACGGGAATTTGTTTCAAAATGGTTATGGGACAGATACAGCGGCATTAAGCTCGACGTTGTTCAACAATGGTTATGCATGCGGGACATGTTACCAGATAAAATGCTACCATTCCAGTGCATGTTACAAAAATGTGCCCTTCACCACGGTCACTGCCACCAACCTCTGCCCTCCAAATTGGGCCGAACCTTCCAATGATGGTGGCTGGTGCAACCCACCTCGAGTGCATTTTGACATGTCCAAACCCGCCTTCATGAAAATCGCGCAATGGAAAGCTGGCATAGTTCCAGTTATGTACCGCAGGTATAATCAAGAAAAAGTAGTTAATAAACTATGAATAACACTCGATTTCTTAGATTTACTTTTAGGAAATGTTGGATGAAACGTGAAATAATGAGAAACAGATAAATAAAGTGAAAAATATGTGTTATTTTGATGAGTAAAAAATAAGAAAAAGAAAATAAAAAAAGTTGCTTATTTTATAAGAGTAAAATAATTCAATTGTTTTAAAATTTTGCTTGTTAAGTTGGTATCGGATTTAATCAAATATGCCTAGGATCTATATTTAATTTGAACTCAAATTTAAAGTTTAACCTTATAGTATTTTTTGCAGTATTAATTATTTTGTTTAATACAAACAACAAGACTGTACAAATATGATTTAAATCACCTGATAGAAATTATTCAAACCACATATAATTTAGTCTGATATTAATTGGTTATCCTAAATTTCTTGTATAAATATTCTTATGTGTCCCTGGTTACACGTGTATTATTATGTGATGATTAATTTATATCAGAGTGCCATGTGTAAGGAAGGGAGGGCTTCGATTCTCTTTCCAAGGAAATGGGTACTGGCTATTGGTGTACGTGATGAATGTTGGAGGAGGAGGAGATATTTCAAGCATGTCTGTGAAAGGAAGCAGAAGTGGATGGATTAGCATGAGCCACAATTGGGGGGCTTCATATCAAGCATTTGCAACTCTAAGAGGCCAAGCTCTTTCTTTCAGGGTTACTTCTTACACCACCAAAGAGACCATTATTGCATGGAATGTTGCTCCTTCCAATTGGAATGTGGGACTAACTTATTCCACAACCGTCAACTTCCACTGAAGAATTCCACAACCTTTGTGGCAACTCCTTTTCGTTGTCTTCTATAAACTATATATATTTAACATTTTCTTTTTAAACCTATTCTATAAGAAACAGTGAGTGATTGTGTCTGCTGCAAATGAATTTTCCATAACCATGGCAGGTGCATGTTGCTAAATGTAAAGAAACTAGCACTTTTTTGTTAGTTTGTCAAGCTTAACCGTATCCATATCCAGTGAAGATCATCTTTCCACAAAGTTGACAAAAAACTGGAACTTTGCTATAAAAGCTACAGTTACGATACTGGCTTTACGTTGTATACGCTTCTTATCGTATATGCTGTGTATTAATTATAAATATTTGTGAATAATCACGAGTTAGTTACATTTTGTAGTGTTTTTATGATCATTTGAAATTAAAAGTAGTTAACAATATTTTAATTGAAATAATTATTATCGTAATTGTCATTCAATACAACGTAGCAAGGAGTTCTTCCTTCAGTTGCCACTTTTCACGATATGCAGTGAGATTGTTTTTTATTCGCTAGCTGAAAATGGCGCTTTTCAAGAATATGAAATTTTGATAATAAATCTAGAGGGATTTAGCCCATGTTTGAAATTTTAAATTGCCATACTAAAATACAATCGTAACTAGCTACAAGTATCTGAAATTTGGTGCACTGGGATAGATAATTTAATTGAACACTTTTTTAATAGGTTATTATCAAGCAAGGATTTATTCATCATAATTTTGAGTGTGAAATTCAATCTCTTGGATTTATTTTCTTAGTATTTTCAGTTTTGGAATGAGAAAAACTGACAAATTAATGGTGCTTACTTATAGATGGCTTAACGTCATATTCGGACCTTCCGGTTTTTCTTTTTCTGTGTTTACTTTTTCGATTATTTTGGTCAATAAATATATTTTTTAAAATTAACTTTTGGTCCAAGTCAGTTTTGTTTTTGTGGGTCAAGGGTCCAAGCCAGCTTATGACGATGTTCAGGCTTAAAGACTAAAATAATATAATTTTAAAAATTAATTATTAAAATAATGTAAAAATTAAAATAATTCTTTGTTTGGGATATTTTTTGGCCACGTCAGGTATAAATTCGTATAAAAGTTAGACGAAACTAATTTTTTTTTTTTATTTAAGCATTTCGTATTAAAGAAAAATGAAACAGTTGGAGTGTTACACGTGACAGTAATTTCATATAATGCCAAGACAAAAAGGGTAAAATATTTGAAATAAAAATTCTCGCCAGACGACACGTGACCCAATCAACGTGTTTCGTCACTGCATAAGACGAAACCATCTTTTCATCTGACGCAGAGACGAAACACGTTGATTGGGCCACGTGTCGTCTCGCAACGGTTACCGACGCTCCCTCTTCATTTGCTCTTCTGCATTTCTCCTCTTCGAAACTGCCATTGTTACCGATTTGGAGCTTCGCTGGGATTTTTCTTTATCATTTTAGAGTGAGTTTTGAGTGAGATTCGTGTTCTATTGCATAAAACTGTCCAGATTGATTAGGTTTGGAGTGATTTGTGGTTATTGTTTGTCTGAAACTTTGAAGACCTTGGGAGAACGGGCTGAACGGAGAAGAGGAGCTCATTGCCGGAGAGTTACCGTGCAGTGACCTTGTTGCCGTCGTTGGGAACCCACTGCCGCCAGAAAACACACCCTTTGCCCCTGCCGCCGTCCGCTGCCCCCTCCCCATCCAGGTTTTTCAATTTCTTTAAAAATTTTAAATTTTATATTTATTAATAATAGTAAAAGGTTGATTAAAATAGGTTATTATAGTAATATTAGATTAAAAATTAGAGTAATAGTAGATTAAAAATTTGTACATATATCAAAATAATCAGAATTTGTATTATTAAATTTTAATAGTAATTTTAAGAAAAAAAATTAGAGTTTGCAATTAGAATAATTATAATTTGAAGTAAAAAATTAAAAAAATTGTAAAAAATAATTAAACATAATAATAAATATTAAAATAAAGTTAAAAATAGAAAAATATAAAATAGTTGTATGGTTGATTAATTATATAAGAAATGATAAATAGAAAAAAGTGTAAAAAAATTATAACATAAATTATGTTTTTTAGATTAAATAACATTTAAGAATATACACTTTAATAAAAGGATTGATTTATGATTAATGAACAGATAATTACAAAAAAAAGGTAAAATTTGAGAGCATTAAAATTAAGCATATACATTTATATTAAAATTATAGTAGCAAAAATTTGAGTTCATTAAATAATTAAAAGAAGAAAATAAATTTAATTATGGTTAATTATGGTTTATGGTTAAAAATATTGGAGTGATATATGATAATTTAAAATAAATAATTAGAATTGTATAAGTTTATTTATGATGAAATAATAAATGTATATATTGAATTTAGATTTTTAAGTGATACTAATAAGATGAGATTAAGTTATTTTAATTAAATAATTTAATTTTGGTAGGAAAAAAGAAATTTAGCTATGTAATTAAATTTATTGGAGTGATATTAAATAGTTTAGAATAAACAATTATATTATGTAATATTATTTATGATTAAATTATAAAAATATTTATTGAGTTGTTAATTTAGATTGATATTAATAAGATGAGATTAAGTAATTTTAATTAAATTATTTAATTTTTAATGAAATAATAACTTTAATTAGGTTATTTAAGTTATTGGAGTCATATTATATAGTTTAGAATAAATAATTATAATTTATTTATGTAATATTATTTATGATGAAATTATAAATTTATTTATTAAAAATTTATTTTAGAGTGTTATTAAATTTCTTGAATATTAAGTTATTTTAATTAAATTTTGTTAATAAAATAAGAATATTAGTTATGCAATATAAATTTTTAGAGTGATACAAATTAGTTAAAATCAATTATTAATCATATAATTTATAATGATTGATAACTAATATAAAAAAATATATATGAGCATTTTTTTATTAGGATTTATGTTATGAATTTATAGAACATGTTATATTTGATATAAACAATTAAACTAACACACATTTATATATAATATTTTTTTAGATGACTTCATCTTCTGGACAGAATAAATTCATTCATCCAGGACCAGATGATCCTTCATTATTGCGTTTACAGAAGATTCACGTGTCTGAACATATTTAGAATGGTCGGGAACATCTTATCTTAAAGGTTAGGAAGAGCCAGTTTATACCAGCTGGTTTTGATGGTGTTCCACAGGAGATCCTTCCACATTTAGAGCTTGCGGGATTTACCGGGATTGCTCACGTGTGTCAATTTCCATTGGACCTCTCGTTGATCACTGCATTAGTAGAGAGATGGAGGACAGAGACACACACTTTTCATTTGCCTCAAGGTGAGTGTACGATCACTCTGCATGATATATCTGTGTTGTTAGGTTTACGGATTGATGGAAGACTTTTGATAGCACCTATTAGAGGTAATTATGCTGATATTGTTGAGGAGAGTCTAGGGATTAGACCATCACGTGTAGATTTTGTTGGTAGCTTCTTGAAGACGAGTTGGCTAGACCAGCATTTTACCCATGTGGCGATGCATGCACAGAATCCTGTACAGATCACCTGATTTGCTAGGGCTTATATGTTGCGGTTGATTGAGGGTTTTATGCTGAACGATCACTCCAGCAGTAGAGTGTCAGTGAGGTACTTACCTTTATTAGAGAATTTTGCTGTTACTGGTGAATATAGTTGGAGGTTTGCAGTATTGTCCGTATTGTATAGAGAAATGTGTATGGCTACCAATATTGATCGGCATGGGATAGGTGGATTACCTGCTTTACTTGTCATGTGGGCATGAGATAGGTTTCCCTTTCTAGCTCCTAATAATCCCCCTCACATACGACTCCATCTTCCATATGCTACCAGGTAATATTATAATTAATTCTTGTTCAACTTTTATTAACATATTTATTGTAATTAAACTGTTTATCATATTTTTGTATGTGGTTGGCAAACTAATGGAATAGGAAAGGGAGGAAGGACATATCTTATTATAGATATGAATTCGACATACTTAATCGTGATGAAGTAAACCTTGATTTGTTAATTCATTATAACTTATAGTCATACTTTAAATTGTTAATCATTTATGAAAACTAACCTTAATATTTGTTCCTTATTTATAGATAATTTGGCAACCATATTCAGTTGATTTGATAAATTCGTTACCTCCTATATGTCGTGAGGGGATAGACTTGTGGAGGGCCATAGTGCCTTTGATATGTTTTCAGGTGTGTGAGTGACACCAACCAGATCGAGTTATGCGTCAATTTGGTATGGTTCAACATATACCTCGTGGCCCATTCCAGCCAGATGCATTACATGACTTGACCTTGCGAGAGAAGGCATCAAAAAATTGGGAAGAGAAGCTTAGGGATGTGTTAGACATATGGGAGAGAAGGAGATCTTGGGTCATTACTAATGACCCCCAGATTGGTCAGCTAAGTTCGAATTCAGAGTATATGTAGTGGTATAGAGCCCACACTAGACGTTGGATGACAAGGGATGCAGTTGTCTCATTCTTGCTTGTAAGTGTAATCATACGTACTTATATGCACTCATTTAAGTTTTGTGTTCTTAAGACGTAATGATGTTGTTTAACATATTCCCTTTCTAACTTGTAGGGTGATGGTCTTGAGAGAGCCCACTATTTGATGACTGATGGCCAGGATTCTTTCACATTTGATGAGATGCGAGACTTGTGTGAGTCTATGCTAGTGTTAAAGAATGATTTGAATCGTATTATGGAGCCTATTTCTTCATCTGACCCTCCGGTACAGAGTGGCAATACTGAGGACCCAGTCATACATGTGAATCAACCTAGCGACCGTAAGGAAGGCAGGGGATTACACCGTAGACACACTGAGGTTCAAGCCACAGAGTGGTCTCTTCCTCCCATACCTGAGCGTCCTGATAGAGTATTCTACGTTCCATCGCAGTTTCCTTTTCACTTACAGCCAGTGAGGCCACCTACATATTTCCACTCATCTCAGGCCACCCAACATCCGCCACAGACCCCTCCATCACCACAAACTGTTATATCCCATGTCCATCATCATTCATCACTCCGACTCTATTTCATCCATCTACACTATCACCACCATCACCAGATCCAGATTTTGTTACTGGTCAATCCTCATACAATATCCTATATAGTCATGGAATTGATTTGAATGCTGACTTCGAATCAGCCTTAGATGTTCCACATCCAGAGGTACGTCGTAACCCATATCGTAGAGCCAGAGATCGACCTAGGGAGTGCATCTTAACACCACATCAACCCCACGAGCCACATGAGGATTGGCCTTGACATTTCTTCCGCCCACTACTTGTATACATGACGTATGCTAGTGTTATATTTCTGTTGTTCGAAATGTTTGTCGCTTTACCTCTTAGTGATATGATATTTAGTACTTTGTTTAAATGCATATACTGCTCGATTTACTATATATGTTCTTAAATGCATAATATTAATGAATATAATAACATACATAATGAACTAACTTCCAAATAAATACAGACAATCTCATATGAAAATAAACCTAATACACCATTCGACGTGAATACGAGAAGCTTCGATATACTACTCGTTAGGCGAAATCAAAGTACATTGACGTCTATTGTGACCAATTTGATGACATTGACTACATCTTGATCTACTTTGTGACTCAATCCAATCCATTTCATTCCTAATTCGAGTTGATTTTGGTCTTCCTTTACTTCTGATTCTCGTCTCATCAGGAACTAACTTCCACTCACTGCGTGTAACCACATTACTATCATTTCCCAAGGGGAACCACTGTGATGAATATGCGTTGACGACATTTTGTATGGAGTAAACATCATCAACATATTGCCAAAAGTCAATACTTACTGATGCACAAGCAGCAATAACATGTGAGCATGAAAATCGATATGCTTGAAATCTCCCACATTTATAGTATTTTCTACACAGAACAACAATCCATTTGTTACTGCCTCTTTGTGTGATAGGATTGAATGCCTCTTCAACTTCAAATCTTGTTCTTTCTATATCATAACATCTCACTTGATGTGATGATGATTCTTCTTGATTTTTCTGCATTTTCTAGAGCAGTTTTGAACAGTACCTCTTACCAGCGTTTAGGTCATTCAAAGCCTCCTCTCCACGCTTTACAAAATATTCAACCAAGCGTCCGTAAGTGCATTTGACAAGAGCAGTTATAGGTAAGTTTCTTGCTCCCTTCAACACCTTGTTTACAGCCTTTGACAAATTCGTAGTCATGTGCCCATGACGACATCCATCATCATCATGACTCAAAGCCCATTTTTCCTTGGAAATGTTGTCAATCCACCTCTATATTTCTGGTGATTCATTGCGAAATCTTCTCAACTTCTCTTCGAATACAATCTTGGTAGGTAAATATGCTGTAAATAACAATTAAGCCACCATTGACAAACAATTAAAATCAAAATAAGTTAAGAGGACAACTTCCAAATAAATAGAGACATTATACCTAATTTCGTCAACTGCTTCTTCAATTCAATGTTCTTGAATCTATGATTGAAATTGCTTGCTATATGAAATAAACATGATATGCATTAGGAGGTTGCCATCCAATATGTGGGTTTGAAACAACACTTTTGATGCTTTGATGCCTATCAAATATTAAACATAATCCTGTCTTGGTTGTTACGTGCACCCGAATGATTGCCAAAAACCATTCCCACGGTGACAAAGTCTCTCCTTCAACAATTGCAAAAGAAAGTGGTAGGACACAATTATTCTCATCTTGTGTCGTTGCAATCTACAGTGTGTGACGATACTTACCATACAAAAATGTTTCATCCACCTGAACAATAGGCTTGCAAAAATTGAATGCTTCCTTGCATTGATGAAAACACCAAAATAATCGCTCAAATACTCTAAATCTGTTGTCCTCCTCATGTCCAATAACAAAAGGCTTCGTTTCAATCTTATAAACAGACCCTGGAGCATGAAATTGCATGTACTCTAACCATCTTGGCAATGTACCATATGATTCATCCCAGTCACCAAATATTCGTACTATCGCCTTTTGTTTCGCCTTCCAAGCTTTCTTGTATGAAATTTTATATCCAAATTGACTTGTCATTCTTTCTTGAATTAAACTTATAGGCAATGATGATTCAAGATTAACCATACGTACAAAACAACAAAACAAAATTGGTTAGTCCCTTTATTGTCAAAACGCTTAACCCCATTTACTTTTTGTGCAGAACTTACCAATGATGCATGAACAAATCAAATCTGAATCTAACTTTGTATGATCTTGAGAAATTGTTGGGTTGAGGCATGTATGCTTACCCCCACTCCTTGTTATTTTCCACTTTGTTGCATTTTTAAGCAATGATGCTCTTATTCTCCAAGGACAACCATTGTTATAGTTTAAACACTTCACATACAACTTTGTTGGCTTTGACTCAACAACAAAATAACTCTGGTATATTTTCATTGCATGTTGTTTTAAGGCAGTTTTAACTTCCTCTTTGGAGTCAAATAATAAACCCACATGTAACGGATCTCCAATAACCCATGAATTGTCAGCACTAATTTCTTCTCCTTCAATATCTTGGTCTGGGTGGTCCCAATTTACATAATTGTAGTGTGGACTTATATTCCAAAAAAGTATTTCACCTACAACTATATATAAACGGATATTATTTATCATTAAAAAAGATAATTAATTTAATCAGTATACTCTATAAATATTACCTCTAACATCCTGTTATTGTAAATTTAAGTTTAAATCAAAATCACCATCTACATCTGTATCCGATGAGCTATCTAACGGAATATGTCCTTCATCAACATCATCATCATCATGATCATCATCACTATTGATTTCATCTTCATAACTGTATAATTCTGCACATCCTTCAAAATACATACACTTATTCAATATGTGTACTCACTAAATATAAAAAAATTTAAATTTTTAATATAATTTATACCTTCTGTAATATTTATATTTCCCATTTCCATAAGGTTAGGCGGCGACATTGATAAGCTTAAGTCCAACCTATTTGACCTAACTCTTGAACTCTCACCAAATGCAATATCCACATATAATTCAATAATAGTTGTAAAACTTTGTTGTTGATACGCACTAATCATACAATCAATGTCTTCATCATCACATATATCCAATGCAGTATATTGTTTAGCACTTGAATCAACCATAAAACGACAAATTATTCTGGATATGAAATGATTTTTATTAAGATTCAACTTGTCATTAATCTTTTTTTTTTTTAAATTCATAAAACTTATTCCTCTTTTTATCTTTATCATTTTTTTGCCACCTTCAAATGTCACACCTTCATTTCTAACATCAATTTTTCCATTCCAATATACAATAATAATAATCTTACTCATCCTGCATTTATAAACAAAAAAAATTATCAATAAACAATTATAACACTATACTTATTTATATAAATAATTCATTTAAATTATTATTAACATACACAAATATACTACTACATTTCACATTATAATTTCATTAATTTTCAATAACATAAAAACTCATAAAAAAATCTAAAATTTACTAACCTGAATGAACTTCTTCTTTCAAAACTTACGAACTCAGAAATGCTTCAATCTGATTTCAATCGATCCCCATATGCACTTCATATACTAAAATTTTGTTGGATATTTGGGTGCAGCAGAAGTGGAAGGACCAATGGGTAAAACAGTGTTTTCGTCCATCTTGATGAAGAAATTAATAGGATGTTGACATGTGTCAACATCTTGTTAATTTCGTCCAATTTTAAGGCGAATTCGTTGCAATTCAACCACGTATCTCTATCTTACGGTTTCATCTCATTGTTATCGAAATTAAAGCCACGTGCCCAGGTGTTTCGTCCCTCTTTGATATGAAATGAGCAAATAAAATATAAAAAAAATTACTTTCGTCTGGCTTTTATACGAAATTATGTCTGACGTGGCTTAAAATGCCCCAGACAAGGAATTATTTTTGATTTTACCTTATTTTAGTAATTAATTTTTAAAATTACATTATTTTAATCTTTAAGCTCGATGTTCAAGCCAGCTTGTGGCTCACCTAATGCCAACGCAACATAGCCATGGGCTACGTTAGCTACCAAAGCTTTATTGGGCCAGAATGAAATATGGTAGAATTGAAGGCTGCATAAAATATTGGATATCAGAAATTTCTACAGACTATTGGAACTTTTTGTCTTAGAGGGCATATTGGACTGGACTGCAATAATATCCATTTTCTCCACCATACTAGACAAAAAATAAAAAATAAACACAACTGTTTTATGGTTAATTTTATTATATTTTCTATTATTATTAAAACTATTAATATTGTTATTACTAAAACTATTAATATTGTAAAAGGAAAGTAAAGATTTAACTTCTTTTTTAAGTATTTACTTCTATTTAAATTATGAAATTTATGATAAGTTAAGCATATTAGCATATTTTCAACCCCATAACTAAAATTGGATAATTCTCAAATAACTAAAAGGAAAACAAAGTCTTTATGTATTTCATTTATTAAGCGGTCTCTATGCCTTTTTTTTGTCTGTGCTTCTTTTACTTTAGAATCTTTTTTTTTTCTAATAGAATTGATGAGACAATTTGAAAATGGTATTTACTTGTTTCAATATCGTTTAGAGTGTGTGTATGTGTGTGGAGATGAGCTAGAAAATGCTGAAATAAGAGATAGGAGGACATGTCAATAAAAAGGATAATCGCAAGTTAGTTACTGAGATGAGACAAGTGTCACGTGATTCGATAATTCAGATGGTGCATAGAGGTGCAAGGACACGAATACCAAATTCTCAACTAAGGGTTTTGTGAAGGATTGATAGATATAGTATAGGAAGTTGAGATGAGAGTTTAGGTGTATTGTGGTTATTGTCATTCCTTTCTCTGCTCTTTTTTGTACTCTTTCCTCTTTGGATATTTCTTCTTCTCTTATGTCTGTGCTTGTTATGTGTTTGCTAAGATCACAACTTTCTAGAAACCCGTTACATAATATTGTTATAGACTATTCGATTTCCATTTGGACTTGTTCTTTTTTTTTTTTTTTTTACTGTTACGTTTAAGTTTGTTACATTTAGTGCTTTCATTACCTTCATGGTCGAAAATACAAGATTAAAAGAGCTTCAAAGTAACGTGAAATGAATGTTAAATATGATAGAGAAGTAAGATGGTAAAGCTTTGAAACATGATGAGGATTATTGCAAGCATTTGGAAAGATTAGAGCTAGTAATGGCTGAGTTGCATAATCAACAACTGCCGGGTGGATGGAACTTAAGAGTGGAAAACACAATCATCCAGCCATTTAAGTAAGGAACGTTAAGCTTGATTTTCCTCGTTTTAATGGAACAGAAGTGTTGCATTGGATTTTCAAGGTTGAACAATTCTTTGATTACTATAATATACTTGAAGAACAACGATTAATGATTGCTACTCTACATATGGACAAGAATGTTGTTCTTTGGTTTCAAATGATAATGAAATCTCAACTATTCCCATCATGGAACAATTTTACTAAGGCTCTTGAAACTAAATTTGGTTCATCCCCATATAAATGCCTTTGATCTACTTGTTTTAAGCCATGTCAAACTGGATCGATGAATGAATATTATACAACTCTCTTTAAATAGGTTTCCAAATTGACTTGGGACACTCTGTTGGATTTTGTTTTTAGTGGTCTTAAACCAGATATTAGAAGAGATGTTATTGCTCAAGGTCCCTTGTCCTTTCTTAAGGTAGTATCGTTAGCTCGATTATTTGAAGAAAAATACACCAAAACGCCTCACCCATATTTTACCTCTAATACCCACAAATACCATAACCCTTTCACAAACACAATGCCCAAAAATGCTTCCCCTCTACCCTTGTTACCTACCCCTCCTATTAAACCTTCACTTTTAAATACAAAGCTTAACAGTATTAGGAAAATGACTTTTTCTGAAATGCAAATTAGAAGAGAGAAAGGTTTGTGTTTCACATGTGATGAAAAATTTACCCCCACTTATAGATCTCTGAACAAACACGTCCTTATTACAAATTGGAGACACTAACTTTGTTTCCCTTGAACCTAAACCACTGGATAACCAAATTATAACCGATATCAACCCCGACATTGATCATCATTTATCGTTTAAAGCCTTTAAAGGTGTCAATGGTTTGGGGACTATCAAATTTCATGGACAAATTCATGGAGTGAATATCCAAATATTGTCAGACAATGGCAGCCATGACAACTTTATCCAACCTCAAATTGCTCATTTTCTTATGTTACCCATTGAACTTGCCCTTCAATTTCAAGTATTTGTGGGTAATGGCAATACCTTGACAGCTGAGAGCTATGTTAAGAATTTGCAAGTTAAGCTACAAGACAATATTATTCAATTAGCAGCATTTTTACTACTTATTACTGGCGTAAATTTTGTTTTGGGAGCTTCTTGGTTAGCTACTTTGGATCCACATGTTGCGGATTACAGTACTTAGACTCTCAGATTTTTTCTTAATGGACAATTTGTCACCATACATGTGCAGCAATCATGGCAAGCAGCCCAAGTTGAGTTTCATCAATTTAAGAGGCTCTACTAAACACATTCTATTGCTAAAATTTTTATGTTGTAATTGGAGAGTCCAGCAACACCAATGAATCAATTACATGGTATTTCCACTAATTTGAAACTTAAGCTAGCTTTATTGCTACACAAATATAGAAAGATTTTTTATACTCCATCAATAATTTACCTTCAGATAGAGACCACAATTGTGGAATTAACTTAATGCAAGGATCAAGTCCAATGAAGGTGAGACCAGATAGATATCCACACAATTAAAAAGCTCAAATTGAAAGAATGGTGGACGATATGTTAGAAAAGAGTATCATTTAGCATAGCAGTAGTCCCTTCTCCTCTCCAATTACTTAAGTGAAAAAGAAAGATAGGACTTGAAAATTTTGCATAGATTATAAAGCTCTAAATGTAATAATTGTTAAAGATAGTTTTCCTATGCCTATAATAGATGAGTTGTATGGGGCTCAATACTTTTCTCAACTAAATTTGCGTTCAGGGTACCATATATATTGGTGCAGCTAGAGGATCAAATGAAGACTGCTTTTCGAACTCACCATACACATTATGAATGGCTAGTGATGCCACTTGGCCTTACCAATGCTCCAACCACATTTCAAAGCTTGATGAACTAGATTTTTCAGCAGTAGTTTTGGTTTTCTTTAATAATATTCTAATTTATAGCTCGTGTTAGTCCTCCCATTTACACAATTTGGAGATAATGTTACAAATTTTTTAGCTGCATAGATTGTTTGCTCGGTTGTCAAAATGTTATTTTGGTATGAAAGAAGTGGATTACGTAGGCCACAATGTTTCAGGACATGGAATTGCAATGGATAAGCCCTGTTGACTGAATTACTAAAGAATGAAAGATTTTATTGGGACAAGAATACTAAAGATGCATTTGAAAACTTAAAACATGCAATTACTAATGCCACAGTATTAGCTCTTCCAGATTTTTTCCCAATCATTTGTACTTGAAACTGATGCTTCTAGGTTACGAATAGGTGTTGTGTTGAGTTAGAATCACCATCCCATTGCATATTTTTCTAAGAAACTGTCTCCTAAGCTACAGAAACAATCCACATATATAAGGAAAATGTATGCAATAACTAAAGTTTTGGCCAAATTTAGACATTACTTGTTGGGGAATCATTTTCTGATCTGTATAGATAAAAAAAAGTTTGAAGCATTATAGACCAAACGATTCAAACTCTAGAACAATATAATTGGTTGTACAAGTTTTTGGGGTTTGACTTTCAAATTGAGTATAAAGCAGGAAAGGAAAATATGGCAGCGGGTGGTGTTAAAATAACAATGACTATTTCTTCCATTTGCCTTAATTCAAGGAGCAGCAACAATGTTTTGCTTTTATTATTTTCACTATATTTGTTTTACGATGAGAGTATTTGCACCATTAGTTTAGTTTTCTTAATTTGAGGAATCAAGTTATTATATAAATGCTTGTAATGTTTAACAACAACATCAATCACAAAAACATAGAGAGTAATAAGAAAGAATATAAGGTGCTGAGCACCAAATTTCTTTTCTTTCATTTATTTGTTTTTCAACATTTGGTATCAGAGCAAACAATTGAGGGCTGACTTGCTCCAAGCAGTATACAGTGTGAGTTTTCTTTACGGTTAGGGATCGTTATGAAGTATTGTCAACGACATACAGTCAAGGGACTGTGCTGTTCATATTCGTTGGTTTGGGACCATGACAGACATTGCAACTTCAACTAGGTCGATGGAGAAGTTGAACAAGGACAATTACAATACCTAAAGCACGCATATTCTATGCTTGGACAAGACTTGTGGGGTGTTGTTGGTAGTGGTGCCAAAAAAATCAAACCAATTGACAAGGGAGAGAAAAATTAATGGGAGATAAAAGCTGAGAAAGCTATGTATGTATTTTTCATCACTATGGAGGATGAGTTTTTTTACAGCGAATCAAGGACTTGAAAACTTTGAAAGAGGCTTGGGATACCCTAGCAACTTTATTTGTAAGGAAAAGTGATGCAAAGCTGCAAATATTAGAGAATGAACTCATGTCAGCTCAGCAAGGTGACATGACAATAAGCCAATATTTCACCAAGGTGAAGTCTATTTGCCATGAAATTGCAAAGTTGGATTCAGAGAGTACAATTAATTATGTAAGAACAAGAAGAATTAATATTCATGGTTTGAATCCCAAATATCATAGGATTGTTACAACTACAAGAAGATGAACAAATAAACCTTCTTTGATGGAGCTAGAAAATATTTTGGCTAACTAAGAAGCTTTAGACAAACAAATGTCTAATGTGTCTATAAATGAGGAGGACAAGGCACTCTTTGCCAAAAAAAACGTGCCTAGAGAAGTCAATACAATGACCAGATTTAGTAATAAAAGAGAAAACTCAGGGAGCAGGTAAGGTTGGTAGAGAGGTCGATGTGGAGAAGGTCCACAACAAGGAGAAACAAGACAACCCTGATATAGAGATGGTAGAGATGAAAAGAAATATTACCGCCAAGATGGTCTATGTTACAAGTGTGGCAATAAAGGACACTTTGTTCGAGACTGCCGAGCTGAGAAGATAAAACATAATGTCGTTACACTCAATGAGAGTGATGAATAGTGGAATTTTCAAGCATTATTTGTGGTAGAAGAATCTAATTTTAACAAAGAATTAGACTATGAAGAACTATAACAAATTAACTATGAGGAAATTATAGCATCATGCATGGAGGAACCGACAGAAGAGATGACATTAGTTACAGTGAGTGACAAAATAGTTAATTATGATAATGATTGTATTGTTGATTCTGGCTGTTCTAACTATATGACAGGAGATGAGGAGAAACTTTTAAATAAGACAGAATACAAGAGAGTGTGACGGTGACAGCCAACAACTTTAGGTTGTCTATTGCTCATATTGGCAAGACAACTATTATTCCTTGCTTAGGACATCATTAAGTGCAAGTGGACTAGATGTGCCATATAGTTAGGATGAAGAAGAAATTATTGTCAGTTTCACAATTAACATCTTCAGGCAATTATGTGGTGTTTGGGCCTAAAGATATAAAAGTGTATCAAAGTTTGAAGTCTTTAAGTCCACCATGGATGGAGAAAAAATGAATTGAGTCATTTATATGATGTTAGCACAAGAGACATACGTAGACAAGATAAAAAATAATGAGATAGTAGATTTGTGGCATGCGAGGCTTGGGTCATATGAGTTATAAGAAGTTGAAGGCAATGATGAAGAAAACAATGTTAAGGAGCGTATCGAATTTGGAGATACGAGATAATAATATTTGTGCAGGATGTCAGTATGACAAAGCTCACGAGATCCCTTATGAAGAGTCAACATATATAGTGAAGACACCACTAGAATTAGTGCATTCAGATGTTTTTGGACCCGTGAAGCAACCTTTAATAAGCAAAAATTGATATATGATCACATTTATTGATGATTTCTCAAGATATGTGTGGGTGGACTTTATGAAAGAGAAATCAAAAGATTTCATGAAGTTCAAGGAGTTTAGGGAGAAGACTGAAAAGGAAACAAAATGTAACATTCATTGTATGCGCATTGATAATGGTGGAGAATATACTTCAAAGGAGTTTACAGAGTACCTGCATAGGTGCGGAATAAGGTGACAGTTAACTTGTCTAAATACTCTGTAGCAAAACAGAGTTGCTGAAAGAAAGAATCGACATCTGGCAAAAACTTGCAGGAACATGTTGCTAAGAATGTTTCGCCTAAGTTTTAGGGAGAATGTATGAAGGTGATTGTTTATATTATTAATAGGCTACCTCAAGTTAGGCTTGATTTCATTTCACTGCATAAGAAATTGCTATGAACAAAGTCATCAGTGAGTTACTTTCGAGTATTCAAATTTTTGTTTGTTATGTGTTTATACCAAGTCAACAAACGTAGCAAATTTGAGAAGAAGGCGATTCATTGTATATTTGTTGGCTATGATAGTCAACGAAAAGGATGGAGCTGTTGTGATCTAGCAATAGGATGTTGCTATATTTCCATAAATGTATTTGATGAAGTATCTTCTTAATGGTCTTCTTAAGCAGTATTGTTGCCAGATTCCAAGGAGATTAACGAGAAGGTACAGGAGTAGTTGGAGGAAAAACTAGAAATTAAAGAAGTTACCCCAATGCGAGAAGAGATAATAGTTGTTGATTAAGAAAGAGAAAGGTCACCAGATAAAGGGAAAAGACCTTGGCAAACAGGAGTGCACACTAGGTCTTCGAAGGAGGAAAGACCAAGCTAATTAATTAGAAGAAATAGTGGAGGAAGTACCTCAGTTACAATGTAGAAAATCAACAAGCATTTAAAAGCCAAATCCAAAATATGCTAACATAGCATTAATTGAAGACAGTGATATGAAAAAGCCAAACATATATGAAAATGCATCTCGATTAAAGGAATGGGTAGAACCAATGAAGGAGGAGCTATTGGTGCCATTACCTGCTAAAGTACAACCATCTCTTGTAAATGGGTATATAAGGTGAAGACTCGTACAGATGGACTAGTGGAAAGGTATAAGGCTCGCTTAGTGGCTCGAGATTTTTCACAAAAGTACTAATTGGATTATGATGAGACATTTAATCCAGTGGCGAAGATAACTACAGTATGTGTGTTGTTAGCTTTGACAACTATCAAGTCTTTTGGAAGCTATGACAGATGGTGTCAAAAATGCATTTTTACATGGTGAATTAGATCAAAAAATATATATAGAGCAGCCCAAGGGGTTTGAGACCAATATTCACATGAGTTATGTGTGTAAGTTGAAGAAAGCATTGTACGAGTTAAAGTAAGAACTTAGAGCATGGTATGGAAAAATTGCAAAATTTTTAGTGCAGAGTGGACATTAAGTGGCACAAACATATTCAAGCTTGTTCGTAAAAGAACGAGAGGGTAAATTAGTGATAGTGCTAGTTTATGTTGATGATCTCATTATCATAGGAGATGATGTAGATGAAGTTCACCAGATAAGAGGCAATTTGCCTGTGTGCTTTCAAATAAAAGAGCTTGGAGAATTAAAGCACTTTTTGGGGTTGAGAGAACAAATAATGGAATTTTTTTTGTCAGCAGAAGTATGCTTAAGATTTATTGAAAAAATTTAGCTTGTTAGATTGTAAACCAATCTCAACACTAATAGAGATAAACACAAGATTATGCTCAGTTGAAGGAAAAGACTTGAAAAATGGCACAATGTGTAGAGAGTTAGTAAGGTGTCTAAAATACCTTATTTTAACTCGACCTGATATATCTTACACAGTGGGCATGGTTAGCCAATTTATGTAGAGTCCAAAGAAGTCACATTTAGAAGTAACTCGTTGAATTTTAAGATATATGATTAGCGGTTTCTTGTTGTGTTTAAAAGATTTGTCACAAATACTCATCAAAATTTAAACAAATTAATGTAGTACTAGGGTTACCCTAGATTGTCTCCCTTGAACATTAGCTATTAATCTTCATTAAACATGTTGAAGGCATTAATTGAACAAACAATTAAAATGGGGGGGGGTTTGTGGTTTCAAATCAATATAAAGAGCAACAAGTAAACAAGTTTAATTAATTCAAACAATAGAAAGTAACAATCCTTAGTTCATCCACATAGATCCTATCCTCATTCCACTCAAGGTTTAATACTCATCCTCTCTCCCATGAATGAGGTTAATTTAACAAGCAAAAATCAACCTTATGGTCCTAACGAAATTATGCAATTTGTTAGACTCTAATCCCTCATCCCAAGATTACGCAATCTTAGAATTAAACCTATCTCCTTAAACGAATTAGGGTTAATTAAGCAATGTTCCCCTCATTCACCATTAATTCAATTCAAGAGGCAAGGAAGAAGTAATCCATGAAAAGAAAGGAGTTATATTATCATTAAAATTAAGGAACTCAAGAATTCATGTGAACTCACTAAGAATTACACAAAATTTAGCCTTCCATGGAAATGGGGGTGAAAAACACAGTTTAGAAATGCAGAACACTTATTAGCATTAATGTAAAAGCAAGAGAAATGAGAAACTAAACCCTAGGTTGGACCCTTGGCTGTCACCCAAGGTTGCCCCAGGCTCTGGAAAATGTCCTAATTTAGTAAATAAGAGAAAAGTTACGAAAAGTGTAAGAACTCACTTGCCCTAATTTGGCAAAAATCTATTTATACTAAGGTTGGCGCCCTCCATAGTGATTACTTTCATTCTTTCATAGTAGACACGCGCAACATCAGTTGGTTTTTGCCTTTCTGTAGTGTCCACTATCAACTTTGATAGTAGACACGCGCAGCACTGGTACATTTTTTGCACTCTGGAGTGACTACTATGAACTTTGATAGTAGCTACCAGCAGCACCTTCAATTCTGCACACTCTAGAGTGACTACTATGAACTTTCATAGTAGCCACGTGCAGGCTTAGTGGATTCTGGGCCACTGTGGTCGTCACTTTTAGCTTTGAAAGTGATCACTTTGGTCCCTTTGTTGAAAGTAGCTTGCTATAGTGGTCACTATCAATCTTGAAAGTAGTTACTTTCACCTTTAATTCCTCAAAATCCAATAATTCTTCAAAATAAGCTTGAGAATTCCTGCCACATTATTCAAATGATCAAAACATGTAAAAAAAAACTATCTAAATCAATGTAAATTAACCAAAAACTAAGAAACCTATATTATTTAGCCTAATTAGAATATTTATCTTATTTACACTATCTAAGTCTATTCTTTTCTATAAAAAGTAATGAATGATGTATAAAAATTTAGTAAAATGTGGATTCATCACATATTAAGGGTACTATTAATTATGGTGTATTTTATAAAAAATAGTGTACAGTGTGAAGTCGTAGGATATTATGATACAGATTATGTTGGTGATCACGACACTCGATGTTTGACGAGTAGTTATAGTTTTTCATTGGAGTCAGGAGTAATATCTTGGTGTAGCAAGAGACAACCAATAGTTTCTTTGTCCAGTACAGAGGCAGAGTATATAGTAGCAGCTATGGCAACTCGGCAATGTGCATGGTTAATGCAATTGCTATAGGATCTATATCAGTCGACTGATTATGCAGTTAAATTATTTTGTGATAATCAGTCCACAATCCATTTGGAATGAAATCCTATCTTTCATGCCAGAACCAAGTATATCGAGGTGCATTATCATTTTATCAGAGAAAAAGTACTATAAAGTGAAATTAAGATGAAGTATGTCAGCAAAGGTTTAAGAACTCAAAGTTTGAAGAGTTCATAAGACAGTTCCATATGACAACAAGGTCTACTTTGAGAGGAAATAATCATTGAGGGAAGTGTTAAAATAGCAATGACTATTTCTCCCGTTTATCGTAATTCAAAGAGCAATGATAGACGATGTCAAGTCGCTATCAAAAGAACTAAGTTTTTTTAAAAAAATTTAGTAGTATAAAACCAAACATAGGTCGATTCATAGAGATACATTCTCAGTCAAATTCAATTTTAGATTTTCTTTTAAAAAATGTAAATAAGGTTTTTTGGATTTTGAAAATTACAAATTAATCAAATTGAATTATGAACAAAATAAAATTAAGTAAAAATAAATTAAGAAACATCAATCCACAGAATACTAAATGCATGTAACTCAGACTATTACAGTATCTAAAAATTTAAATCCAAGTTTGAACAATCACCCAATTCAATTATTAATTCAATCGAATAACCTAATTGAACAGAGTTATGAATTAAATCAAATAATTATTTAATCTAATCTGCATTAATTATCAAATCAAGCATCAATGGAGTCTTAATTTGAATTCTAACAATAGAAAAGTTAATCACAATCACAATACACAATTCTGATATTAGAGAGAAAAAGAGAACAAACTCAGAGTAATTTAGGGCAGAACTCAAGTCGAAATTACAGTGTTTGGATTCTGTGGATTGAACGAGAGGTTTAACCTTCCATTGAAGCACTTAATCTACGAAAGTATGAGAAAGTAAAAGCAAGAATTTTCATTTCGGCCAAATCTCAAAATCTCAAAGTGTTCAATCGCATCATACCCTAATTCAGAATCTTATTAGTCTATTTATGGATTTTGATTAGGGTAAATTAAGTGGCCAAAATTCTGGCCTCAATAATATCTAAAAGCCCAAATACAATTATTAAATAAGAAGGGTCCAAATGCAATCTCGCAAAAATATTCAACAAATCTACCTCAACTTCAAAAAATCATAAAAAATTAAAAATGACTCCAAATCCAGCAATCCATACATGCATTTTAAATCCCTAAATGTGTAGAATCCAATGCAACCAGAATCAGACAAAAATGATATCTATAGAAAAAGTTATGACCAAATTAGTAGTTAGAGGTCAGAATAACCAAAAATACAAAATTAAAACATTTATATGTAATAGGCCCAATTTTTTCAAAAAAGTAAAAAATGGTAAAAACTATAAAAATAAAGCATATGAAAAGTGTTTATTAATCAAAATAAAATTATAAACGTAAACGTAAAAATGTTGCATTAAGCAACAATAATATTTTGCTTTTATTATTTTTACTATAATTGTTTTACGGCGAAAGTATTTGCACCAGTAGTTTAGTTTTCTTAATTTTAGAAATCAAGTTATTATATAAATGTTTGTAATGTTTAACAACAACATCAGTCACAGAAACATAAAGAGTAATAAAAAAGAATCCAAGATGCTGGGCACCAAATTTCTTTTCTCCCATTTATTTATTTTTCAACAGATGGACTCTTTAAATCATTTTTAATGGCTTGGTTTGAGCCTAAGTCTTGCCTGTTACAGAAGATTAAATTAGCTATTAGAAAATATGTTTATTTGTCTAAGGAATTAAAGTTGTGTGTGCTAAATAAGAATTCAAATCCTAATTTCTCTGTCAGGGAGAACATGCTCTATTGGAAGAAATGACTAGTTATCTCGATACATCATTCCATAATTCGTGACATTTTGAAGGAGTATCATGCTTCTCCAATTGGATGTCATGTAGGAATCGCTAGAACCATTGCTCAAATTAAAAGTGAATTTTATTGGTCAAACATAAAGAATGATATTAGAAGTTTTGTGCAAGAGTGTGTAGTTTGTCAACAAGCCAAAATCCTTAACTACGTCCCTTTTTGGATTGCTTCAATCACTGTCAATTCCCAATCAAATATGGAAAAATCTGGTCATGGATTTTATCATAGTATTACTGTTCAGAGGGCAAGTGAATCTATCAATAAATAATAAAGGGTTCTTAAATTAAGTTCCCAAAATATCGTCCCACAAGGATTGTTTTCCAATTACTAAGAATTTCCTAATTCAATTGTTTAAGCTTCAGAGATATGAGATTAATTAAAACAAAAATTTATAAAATTAATCATAAAATTAAGAGCAAGGAATACAATGCATGTCTTGATTAAATTTATTGGAGAGGAACCTAGGGCATATGGGTTTTCTCATTCAATCATTTATATTATTTTTCTGTTTAACTCTAAATCTGATTTTCTTGTGATTACCAATCATTCATACTAATACTATTAATACCCAACGGTCATGCAATTTTAATATTCTTTTCTCTAAATTAACATCCCTAATGGTCATGCAAGACATCAATTTAAGAAAGCTTAAGGAACCTATGAACTTGTTAATTTAATAACGATTAGAAGAGAAAGATTTGTTTGGTCCACCTAATCATTTGTCTCGTTTTACCCTATAGATCTATTAATTAACCGAGGTACGGTCGCTTGATGATATAATTAATTAACATTAAAAGAGAAGCGCAATAGGATAAAATCTAATCACTTAACAGAATTTAAATTTAGATTCAAACATCAAAATTCTATAAATTCATGAAAAATAGTTCCCATAGCCCTAGCTATGGACTTAGTTACTCATGCTAAAGAAGAGAACTAAAAGAATCATAAACAAAGCCATAATGAAAATAAATAGCAAACTAGAGTATGAGATGTGTTCCTGGTCTTAAAGTACGATCGCTTGAAGCTCCAAGTCTTGCCAAACATGTGCCAAGGATCCTGTGCAAGAGAGACGAGATGAGAGGTGTATCCCAAAGCCAAAGACTTGATGTAAAAATAGTGTTCTCAATGGTGCCTTCGGTCTTCCTTTTAATAGGGTTTGAAAATCCTAAAGATTCTTCATAATTGGGCTTCCCGCAGATGAGTACGGTCGTGCATGAGTTCAAAGCACCCCGTGCTTGTTGAAAGGGTCTGAGCATGCTGACTGCTGCGAAGCTCTAATCTTTTATTAATTTGGGCTCAAAATGCACCCAACATCCACTTGCGGCCTCTTTATACCAAACTGCACAATTAATATATAAATTAGTGTAAAAATCAAATAAAATAAAGGTCAAATATGAATATATGAGTTCTAAAATAAGGCCTAATTACAGACTTATCAACTCCTCCATAGTTATCTGTTTGCTTGTCCTCAAGCAAAGTGCTAGTTAAGTGAATAACATAATAACTTAAAACATAATACCACACACAGAACCCGAAACAACAGAGATAAATAGAGCAACAAGAGTAATATCAATGAGCATAAGCAATCAAAATGATTCCCAATTAGAATCTTACAATTCCATACTTTTCACTCAAACGTCAAAACAAAGGTACTTTACTTTTGTCTCTCACTAAGGGACAAAATAAGATATCACTCAGTTTTCCTAAAGAAAAGTGTACTACCATATGCTTGACTATAAATCGACTCTCCACTAAATAAATTAAATGCAAGTCAAAATCATGAGGTCTTTTTCAGGTTATAATGTGGCCAAGGAGTTACAATAATTGAGGTGAGATAAATGAAAGAAAGGGAAAATACAAAGGAGTAATCAATTATAAAAATTATAAGCATCCCCTAAGTTTACAAATGAATCTCTTGGAGTAATTTTTATATTTGTGTATATAAATAATATCTTTACTCCTCTCTCCTTTCAATCATATATAACCCTTTTTCTTTTTTTACTATTTTTCATTTTCTTTTTCATACTTTCTTACTTTCTTTTTGCACATGAGAGATATAGAGGAAAATTAATCAAACAATTCAACAGCTCAATTGCTCCTTTCATAAACTCAAGGTCATCAAAATATTTTATAAATTTAACGCAAGGGACCGAGAAAATCAATAAAGCTCAAAGTAGACAACTAGTTGTATCTCAAACATGCTAAAGGCTAAGAATAAAAATCCTACTATGCCTCAATCATATTAAAAACATTCAATTAAAAGAGAAGTCTTAAGTTGGTTCCAAGTCAAGTTCTAGAGTACAAATCCTAAGGAGATAATAACACAAAACAATGAGGAAAGGGGTACAATTAATTAAATTAAGATAGAAATCCTCTTTAAGGCTCAAAACTCACATATGTGGGTTAAAGTTTAATGTAAAGCATAAAAGTAAGGAACTTAGCTAGTTATTAGTTTCCAAATGAAAGTATAATGCCAATAATAATCACTCAACATGCTCTTCTATCTGGGAAAATTGGGTTTCATGAGGAAAAAAGTTTTAAATTATCATAAAAAAAAAAAGCATAGACACTTTACTCAAGAACATGCAATAACAATTATATAATCATGAACTACTCCCCCATACTTAAAGCAAAATATTGTCTTGAATGTTTGAAAGCAATCAAATTAAAAACATGCAAAAAGGGCAATTGAATAAAAGGAAAGAAGTTTCCTGATAATTCTTAGTGTGACGGCTTCGAGTAAGGGAGCACGACCATGCTGAAATCTTAAGCACACCCATGCTTATGATGTAAAGCTTCTCTCACAACTGCGACTGAATGCACGGCCGTGTGCTTTCATATCAGAGCTCAAAAGTGTGTGCGGGAACAATCAACTCCCTCTTGCAATCTTTCAATATGCTTATTCTTTATTCTAAAAATAAAATAACAATAGGAAAATTAAAATAAACAAAAAGAAATAAAATTTAAATAGAATAAAAGACACAGGTTGCCTCCTGGAAGCGCTTGTTTAACGTCACGAGCCTGACATTCCTGTTAAATCAAGGTAGGAAGAAGACACGAGTCTCAGAGGTGACTCCCTTGATATGTAATTGCCTCCCCAGCAGCTTTTCCTTCCCAACACCTATTACATCAGAAAAAATATTTATAAGATGGAGATTAGAATAAAGAGAAGAAAATTTAAGCTTTGAATTAGGAGGCTTATTAATGGATGGTTTAAGCTTTTATCTTTTCTTCTTCTTATATTGCTTTCACCTTGGCCTTCTTCTTGTGGTCCCATGCTTCACATAAATTGGAGGATGAGAAACAACATCTACAGTACTCACAAAGTGACAAGACTCTTAGCTAGAAGGGTACTTGAAAGAATTGAAAACTTGAAATACAACTTCCTTATCATCTAGCCTCAGTGTGAGTTTCCCTAGCATGATGGGGACATCATCATCTTCCTCTATGTCAAGTACCAAAAAGTCAGCAGGAAATATAAACTCTCCAACTTTTACAAGTATGTTCTCCATTATATCTTTGGGGTATGTGATCGACCTATCTGCCAGCTGAATTGACATAGAGGTCGGCTTAAGTTTATGCATTCCAAGCTTCCTGAAAACAGAATAAGGCATAAGGTTAATACTTGCTCCTAAATCACATAAAGCCTTATCAATATGAGTTCTTCCAATTGTGCAAGGAATAGTAAAACCCCCTGGGTTCTTAAGCTTAGGCGGAAGCTTTTTAAGGACTATAGCTGAGCACTCCTGGGTGAGCTTCACAGTTTCATATGCTTTCAACTTTCTTTTATTGGTCAAAATCTCCTTTAAAAATTTAGCATATTTGGGCATTTTGGAGATAGCATCAATGAAAGGCATATTGATGTGCACTTTGCCCAATAAGTCTAAGAACTTGTGGAACTCTTCATTGGGTGACCGTGCAGCCGCTGTGTGAAAGGTATCTTAGGCTCATAGGGCCTTGGTTGAACAAAAGGCTCTTCCTTCTTTTCTTTTTCAGGCTCCTCGCTTGAAGCACGATCATGTACGGTTGTGCTTTTGTCACTGTCATGGGCGTGCTTGTATAACTATGGTCGTGCTTCAATTTCAACACGGGCGCGCATGTAGAATCAGCATGGGCGTGTGTCTCAACAAGCATGGGTGTGCATGTGCCTCTATTCTGCGATTCTTGTAATTTCTTTCCACTTCTAAGGGTGATGGCGATGCATTGTTCCCTTGGATTAAGTTCAGGCTGAGATGGCAATGTTCTCATCACTCTTTGATTCAGAAGGTTCATAATTTGCTCCAATTATGCACTCATCTTAGAAAAGTTGGCCTGTATTTCAGATTTGACCTCTGCGAACTTCTTATCGGTTCTCTCAATATGTTGGTCCAATTTGGATTCAAGCTATGTCATCATCTTATGAGAATAATGCATATATTGCATCATCTCTTCTTGAAAGTTGGACTAAGATCTAGGAGCTTCTTTTCCTTCTAGTCTTGCTCCCTGACTTTGCATATGAGGAGGGCGATAAACACTTGAATTTTGACTTCCAAAGCCATTCCCTCAAGAATTAGGAGGATTACTCATCCACCCTGAACTGTGATTACCCATGAAATTTGCCTCCTCTTGCTTAGATTCTGGGCTTGTAGGAGCTCTTACAGGTTGGTCTTAAGCGTTCATCAAAGATTCTAGTTTCTTTGTAAGGGTTGTCATTTGGTTCATTAGTAGGCTGCTGCTCTTTGATTGGTAGACTAGGACGGTCTCTTTCCTCTTGATGTCGTAAGAGTCAGAGATATGCCACTGGAAGCTAGAAAATGTCATCTCATCTATTAGCTTGTATACATCATCTGGATCTTTTCTTATGAAGGACCCTCTTGCTGCGGCATTAATTGTAGCCCTGGTGGAAATTGATAAGCTACTATAAAAGATTTGCACTTGTCTCCATGTTGAGAAATCATGATGAGGACATCTCCTCAAAAGCTCTCCAAATCGTTCTTATGCCTCGAATAAGGATTCTGCTTCATAATCTTGAATTGATCTTCTTCCCTCTGCCATTCTTTGCGCTCTCACTTCTTTTCTTTATCTACGAACTGTTCTTTCAATCTCTAGATCAAATAAACAAGTTGTAGAGCACTTAGAACGAGTGAGCATATATTAAAATAAATTGTGAAATAAAAAAAATTAAAAAAAAATAAAAACGAAAATTATAAAATATAAAGAAAAATTTAACAATTAACAAAACAGAATTAAAATAAAATAAAACACAAATTGCTTAAATCAATTAAATTTGAGATTTTCTTAATATTGAAAAAGCAATCCCCGGCAACGGTGCCAAAAACTTGTTTGGAGGGCAAGTATACCCATCGAGAAGTAATAAAAGGTTCTTAAATTAAGTTCCTGAAATATCGTCCCACAAGGATTGTTTTCCAATTACTAAGAATTTCCTAATTCAATTGTTTAAGCTTCAGAGATATGAGATTAATTAAAACAAAAATTTATAAAATTAATCATAAAATTAAGAGCAAGGAATACAATGCATGTCTTGATTAAATTTATCGGAGAGGAACCTAGGGCATATGGGTTTTCTCATTCAATCATTTATGTTATTTTTCTGTTTAACTCTAAATCTGATTTTCTTGTGATTACCAATCATTCATACTAATACTATTAATACCCAACGGTCATGCAATTTTAATATTCTTTTCTCTAAATTAACATCCCTAATGGTCATGCAAGACATCAATTTAAGAAAGCTTAAGGAACCTATGAACTTGTTAATTTAATAACGATTAGAAGAGAAAGATTTGTTTGGTCCACCTAATCATTTGTCTCGTTTTACCCTATAGATCTATTAATTAACCGAGGTACGGTCGCTTGATGATATAATTAATTAACATTAAAAGAGAAGCGCAATAGGATAAAATCTAATCACTTAACAGAATTTAAATTTAGATTCAAACATCAAAATTCTATAAATTCATGAAAAATAGTTCTCATAGCCCTAGCTATGGACTTAGTTACTCATGCTAAAGAAGAGAACTAAAACAATCATAAACAAAGCCATAATGAAAATAAATAGCAAACTAGAGTATGAGATGTGTTCCCGGTCTTAAAGTACGATCGCTTGAAGCTCCAAGTCTTGCCAAACATGTGCCAAGGATCCTGTGCAAGAGAGACGAGATGAGAGGTGTATCCCAAAGCCAAAGACTTGATGTAAAAATAGTGTTCTCAATGGTGCCTTCGGTCTTCCTTTTAATAGGGTTTGAAAATTCTAAAGATTCTTCATAATTGGGCTTCCCGCAGATGAGCACGGTCGTGCATGAGTTCGAAGCACCCCGTGCTTGTTGAAAGGGTCTGAACATGCTGACTGCTGCGAAGCTCTAATCTTCTATCAATTTGGGCCCAAAATGCACCCAACATCCACTTGCGGCCTCTTTATACCAAACTGCATAATTAATATATAAATTAGTGTAAAACCCAAATAAAATAAAGGTCAAATATGAATATATAGGTTGTAAAATATAGCCTAATTACAGATTTATCAATTACCTAATTCTTTTGGGTATACAGTCATCATGGTGGTAGTTGATAGACTCTCTAAATATGGGCATTTTGCAGCTTTGAAAACTAATTATACGAGCAAACAAGTAGCTGAATTGTTTATGCAACATATAGTAAAACTTCATGGGATGCCTAAGTCCATTGTTTTTGACAGAGATAATGTATTCACCAGTCAATTCTGGCAGCAGTTATTCAAGTTACAATGAACTATTTTAGCTATGTCCTCAACCTATCATCCACAATATGATGGTCAATTAGAGATTCTAAACAAATGTTTAGAGATGTATCTAAGGCGTTTCACCTTCCATAACCCAAAGAATTGGTTTAAGGTATTGTTATGAGCTGAATATTGGTATAATACTGCATTTCATGGTAACGCATGCATGACTCCCTTTAAAGTGTATGGTCACAAACCCCTTACTTTGACTAGATATACTTAGGATGAGAAGGATCTTCCCTCACTTCAAGAGTTGTTATTGCCAAGAGATGAGATTCTTAATTAGCTTAGACAAAATTTCAATAGAGCTTAGTATAATATGAAAGCTCAAGCAGATAAAAAGAGAAGATATTTAGAGTTTTGATTAGGAGATTTGGTTTTACTTAAGTTGTAGCCATATAGACAACATTTTGTAGCACTGATGAAGCATCAGAAGCTAGCCATGCATTATTTTGGTCCCTTTGAAATAATTAAGAAAGTGGGATCGATTGCTTATAAGCTGAAGCTAACTGAGTCTACTAAGATACATTCGATCTTTCATATTTCCTTTCTGAAAGCCTTTAGAGGAGATCCTTTAACTCCTTATATTCCATTGTCCTTGTTAACAATAGAGTAGTGTCCAATTTTACAACTGATAGCTGTTTTACAATTGATGACGGTTTTGAAAGGGAATCAACTTATTTCTTAAGTTTTAGTGCAATAGGAAGGATTTGCTCCACATGAAGCTACATGGGAAGACAAGGATGTGATACTTGCTAACTATCCTAATCTTAACCTTAAGGACAAGGTTAATTTTAATGGGAGGGATATTGTTACATGACCAAATGAAATGGAGGCTAAGTTAGGACCTGAGCTGAAATGATGAGATAGGAGGACATGTCAGCAAAAAGAATAATCACAAGTCAGTTACTGAGATGAGACAAGTGTCACATGATAGGATAATTCAGGTGGTATGCAGAGATGCAAGGACGCAAATACCAAATTCTCAACAGAGGAATTTCATGAAGGATTGATAGATTAGTACAAGAAGTTGAGATGAGAGTTTAGGCATACTAGGGTTATTGTCATTCTTTTCTCTGTTCTTCTTTGTACTCTTTCCTCTCAGACTATTTCCTTTTTTTTTCTTATGTTCGTGCTTGTTACGTGTTTGTTGAGATTATAACTTTTTAGCAATCTATTACATAATATTATTACAAACTATTCAATTTCCATTTGAACTTATTCCATTGTTTTTTTTTTTACTGTTGCGTTAAGTGCCTTACTCTATATATATATAATAGTTATAATTTTTTGGCTTAAATATGTTTTAACTACCTCTAAATAAGGCAAATTACTACCTACTAATTTTTTTTATTTTAATACTTAACTAATTTTTTTTCTAATTTTATACCTGACATTAACCTTCATCAGTTGATTGATGATATGGCTCATAGTTTTCCATGTTGTAACACCCTAAATTTTGGTAATATTAATTATTATTATTATTATTATATATATGTATATATATATATATATATTCATATGTGTGTTGATTTATTTGATAATGATGTTTATGTGTATGCATGACTGGATAGAGCTAAAATAGGCTAAGTGCCTAAGTGCATGTTGTAATTCTGGACTGTTCTCGTTATAGTGAGAGAATTCTCGCTGTAGTGAGAGGGCCCTGGGAGGAAGGACCAGAATTGTCGCCTTCTCGCTGTAGCAAGAGACGTCTCGCTGTAACAATAGAGCGAGAGTTTGGGGTGCATTTCTGGGTGCAGTCTCACTGTAGTGAGAGGGTCTCATTGTAGCGAGATTCTGTAAAAACTAGAGTATAATTTTCTCTGATTTTTTTGCTGTAGCGAGAGGGCGTTCGTTGGAGCGAGAGTGTTGCGACCAAAAAAGAATTTAAAGGGGGTTAGGGTTCAAGGAGAGTTATTTCTCCCTCTCTCTTCGATTCTCTCGTTTCCTAAAGCCCTATTCCACTGATTAATTGCCTCCAAAGCCGTTTGGGTGCTTGATTGAAGGTTGAATTCGTGTGGGGGAAGCTTGGAGGTGAGTTTTAATGGTTAAGGTTTCGATTTTTCATCTCCTTTCTCTGTTTTCGTGGTTTCCTTGGGTTTTCATGGAGTTTTCCATGTGTTTAGGATGAAATCCGTGAGGGGGAGCACTTCTTAGTTGATTTAGCATGTGGATCTTCAATCCAAGGTAAGGGAGAAACTCTATCCTACTCTTTGTATGCGATTTACCATTATTTAGTTGAATATTGTGATGTGGCTGACTAGAAGATAGGAAATTACTGTGAAATATGATGTGGGCCATGTGCCGTGATATATGAATATTATGTGTATGGATGAGAGAATATGTGGTTGATGGAATTTTGCTATGTTTTGCGGTGTGTGAACAAATGTGGGCCTGAGGGCTGTGTAATATAGATGAATGCTGGCTATGTGCCATGTAATGTGAAATGAATGTGGGCCTCGTGCCGTGTATTTGAATGCAATGTGGGCTATGTGCCGTGTGTAAGCATGACTATTGCATGCGTGAATGAAATATGTGTGAATGGGCGTGTTAATGTCGTTGTAAAGTGTTGTGAATGGTTCAGCGATACACTGGAGATGTGGGAGATGAGGATGGTAGAAATACCTTGGGGAAGAAGGAGTGGTGGTGACACCGACTGCGAAACGGGTGTACCCCGGGCCACACACTCTCTTCCTAACTAGACCTCTGACCACTATCTTTGCTAAGCGACTCGTGACTGTCCACGTGGTATCCGTGAGGTAGGGGTAACCGGCAACCATTCATGGTGTAAATCTGTGATCACAGTACTATAGTGAGTGTGGATGTTGTGTATATGCACGAGTTTGTGTATTGTGCTTGTGAATGTGAAATGCTGCCTGTGATTGTATTTGTTTAATGTATTGGAAATGTTCTGGAGGTGAGACTCTACGTTTATTGTGTGTTTTTGGGTAGTGTAGAGTACTCACCCTTACATTCATTTCTCAGGTAATCAAGACGGTCAGCACCAGACTCAGTGAAAGGGTGGATGGAACTGCTATAGGACTTAGGATATCATTTTGAAAACTATTTTATTTGAATAAGTCTTGTAGCAACTGGTTGATATAATTTGTAACCCCTTTTTTTATTTAAAAATGTTTGATGAACTTGGATTGAAAACAGAAATTTTATTATTTTAAAAAAATTTGCCAAATTCCTTATTTATTAAAATTAAATTTAAGGTGTTACACATGTCACCCTCAATCTCTCTCCTTCACTTCACCCTTATATTTCCACGTCATGAATCCACATTAGCATTTTATTTTTTTAAAAATTAAAAACCAAAAAAATTAAGATTGCAGTGTTAAAGGAAGGAACGCTGGGCAATTCCTCAATCTTCATTTTAAAGTGAAAATTTTCAAAATACAAAGCAAAAATCGTTGAAATTTAATTTTGTTTCTCATCTTCGTCTTCATTCTTCACTGTTTTTTGTTTTGAAAACAAACATTTGCGTTGTTGTTTGTTCCTTGTTTTCCAAGCACTATTATTTGTGATTGGTTGTTCGTGAAGGAGAAGTGTTACTAGAGGTGACATTTGCTATAAATAGGTGAGGCCTTTTGCTATTTCGGAAAGCACCCAGTGTTGAGTGAAAAGTAATACGAAGCACTATTTTGGACATTGTTAAAGGTAAGTGTTATTCGATTTGATTACTGAGGGTTAGGATTTACTTTCTTTATTTTTGCTTTACCTAACACGAATATTTGTTCTTTTTTGTATATATGCTTTCAATGCTATTATTCATCACAGGGGGTCGTTTTGAGTTGGACCCCACGATGCACTATGTTGGGAGCAAAGAGACAATTCCTATGAACAACATTGATATGGACAGGTGGTCATACTTTGAAGCACTTGGGTAAAATGCAGTCGAAAGAAGACAATTGCAAAGAAAGTGAATGAAGATGTTAAGGGTGAGGAGGAACATGTTGCTCACAGTGTTCATGAGCCTAAGAAGGTACCTGTTCGTGTAGAGGTTGTTTGAATTTCTAGGGAAGAAGAATCTATTGAAATGTCCACCCCTAAAGGTGACTTACCAAGTGTGCTTCAAAGTGATGCTCCGACTAGAAAAAAAGGCTATTGTTGGTGCTGGTGTTACTGGTGGGGCTGGAGTTGGGGTGAGAATGCTGATGCCATTGAGAAACCTGCAAGTGGGAATAAAAAAGAAAGAAAAATAAAGGTGTTAGGAAGAGGCAAACGAAAAGAGTGAATGTTGGTGTTTTTGGTCCGACTAGTCAAGGTTTTGCGAATCACAAAGAGTAGAAGCAGATGATATTGATCATGGGTATGCAAGTAAAGAGCTGATGAGTGGTGACTTTGAGGAAGATGGTCTGAGAAGGAAATATTATAGATTTAATGGTCATGATTTGAATAAGGATTTCAAATAGAGGTTGGGTTTGGAGTTTGGTTCCATTAAGGAGTTTAAGGATGCAATTCAAGAGTAAAATGTGCTAAATGGAAAAGAAATTAGATTTGATTTGAATGACAAAAGGAGGGTAAGGGCAAGATGTAAGCATTGTGTTAAATACTGTGTGTATGTTAGTAAAGTCAGCAATTTAGAAACTTACAGGTTGAACACTCTAATTGATACACACACATGTGGAATGGTGTTCCATAATAAGAGTGCGAAGTCATCTTGGGTTGCCAAGGTTTTGATTAACAAGATGAAGGCCACAAATACTGACATTGCATTAAAGGATATCGTTGGAGAAATTAAATTTAACTATTCCACTGGGATAACACTATCAAGAGCATTTAGGGCTAAATAGAGTGCTAAAAGTGTGATTAATGGTGACATTGACAAACAGTATGGACTACTTTGGAGATATGCAACAGAACTTAAACAAAGAAGTGCAACCATGTGATTATGGTATTTAGGCCATCTTTGAAGATTTTGTCAAGGTTTGGGAGTTTCTACATATGCCTTAAAGGTCCAAAATTAGCTTTTAAGAAGGCTTGTTGTCCATTGATAGGGGTGAATGAATGTCGCTTAAAAAAAAATTTGGAGGTCAGTTATTGATTGTTGTTGGGAGAGACCTAAATGATCATACCTTCCGTTAGCTTTTGTTGTTGTAGAGACTAAGTCAAAGGAGACTTGAAGATGGTTTTTGAATTTGTTGTTAGAAGATATTGGTTCTATTGAGGCCAACAAATGGGCCATTATGAGTGACCAACAAAAAGTAAAGTTGTTTGTTTTTACTACCTTTAATTTAACTCATTTTCATATTATTACCTTAGAATTTTGTATTTACTTAACTAAAATTTTGGATGGTTCATATGCAGCAAATCAGATATTTGAATGAAGCTACATACTGGTGGCTATTTAATCTAGACAGAAAAGTATGGTTTAAGCATAAATTTTAATGTTACCTAAAATGTGATTTATTAATGAATAACCTTAGTGAAGCACTTAACAGCACAATTACGATTGCTAGGGATAAACCAATTATCACAATGTTTGGTGGATAAGGATGTATTTGATGAATAAATTTTCTAGCCTTAGGGACAAAGTTAAACGATACAGAGGACAAATTATGCCTAAGCCTTTAAAAAGACTAGATAAGGAGGTTGAAAAGTCAGGAAATTGAGTAGCAAGTTGGGGAAGCGATGGAGACTTTGAAGTGAGCCATTTACATTTTGGTAAGAAATTTATGATAGACCTCTATATGAACTACTTTAGTTGTAATTTCTAGGATTTAGTAGACATTCCATGCAGACATGTTGTGGCTGCCCTGCAATTCAAAAAATTGGACTTCATGAACTATGTTGATAATTATTATTTTCAGGATATTTATGTGATATGTTATGCACACAAGATTTCAACCACCAATGGGCAGGACATGTGGCCTAAAATTGAATTTGATGAGATCCTACCCCGCAAAAATAAAAGGGATCCTGGAAGACCTAAAAAATTGAGAAGAAGGGAGCCTGATGAGATAAATCCTAATTTGACAAGATTGACAAGGGATATTGGTAAATATAAGTGTAAAAGATGTGATGTAAAGAGCCATAACACAAGACCTTGTCCACAACCAGCACCACCATAACCAATAACCACTAAAACAGCTGAAGGTCAACCTGAGGCAAATGTTGAAAGCTCAGCACCTGATCCACCTAAAGCAGCAGATGCACAACAATCTTTACTAGTCCAGAAAAAGGTATATGTATTAGACTCATCATTTCATGACTTTAGTAAAATTGCTAATGATTTACCTTTACAGGAAAAATGGTGCCAAGAAGACCACTGAAGGGACCAACCACAAGACAGAAGCAAACAAGTCACCAAGTGCTCAACTAGAAGGAAAATCAGTTGTTGCATATTTGAATTAAGACATTGCAGTAGCAGAAAAAGTAGCTAATCAAGGGCCAAGTTTAGAGACAAGTGCAGCAGCAAGGGCAGACAAGGGAGACAGACAAATGATGTGAATTGAAAGGGGAACAATGTTTTTTAGGAACCATTTCTGAGGCAGAATAATGTTTATAGTTATTTTGTATTGGGAGTAATATTACTGCATAATATTTTAAACAATGTGCAGCAACAATGTCTTTATTTTAATTGTGAAGCATGTGAATGAGAATCTTTTATGGACCACAAGGTGTACCTTTTGATGACAATTAAATATAAATAATATGCAACATGCATGTGCACCTTTTGGACTATTATTTTGTATTTTTGAGTCTTATTTTCTCATAGTTCTAATCTGTTACTCATAACAAGAATATAAAATATTAAGCAGTAATTTACGTTCAGTTATATATTGAAGGTAATAATATGAAAATATTTATTTATAGAGGTAGTAAACCTTAAACGATTTAAAAATACAAGTTCTATTCTGAAATCCTAAAATTATGGAGGTAGTTAATAACTAATCAAACATGTACATTCAGTTATCAATTGTTATGTCAAATCATAATCAGTTTTTACAGTGAATACAACTAAATTCAATAGAGTGAATAATGCAAGTTATTGATGTAGATCATTATAGAGTAAACAATGTAGCGAGCATCAATTCTTATGTCATTGAATTCATTCAACCATATTCAAAACAACTTTCATTATATTGAATTATAAGTTATCATCCTTTAAAACTTTCCTACCAACAGCATTCATTACTACTACAATGCTCATAATGGTAATGAAAAACTAAAGCACAATTACTAAACATCCTAAAATCTTCACCCTATTCCTTTCAACAACAATCTTCTTCTTCTTCTTGAGGAATATTTTAAGCTTTAATAATGCAAGTTGTTGATGGAGATCATAACATTCTTCCTGAAGTCTCATCATCTCTTCTTTGCTTTTTGTTATTTTTTCCTCAGTTGCTTTTTCAACCTCCATTAAATCACTAATCTTTACCTTCAATTCTTGAATTGTGCGGATTTGTCTTAAGATAACAGACTCATTGTCCCCATTTACAAGTTTTTTAACCCAATAAAAATAATTACAATAATTAAGTTCCTGCAAACTAAATACAAACAAATTTATGAACACAGAAACACAAATCCATTCCTAAATATAACAAGTTGAACTTACATTCCAACCAGAGCATCTCAAAAACATTCTAACAAGATTTTCCTTTCTTTGTGAGATGAAAATTATAACGGACTTCTTACATTTGCAAGTTACAATAACTCGAGCAGAAGATGAGCACGAGGAACCACCCACACTATTCATTTTGTGAAGACGAAGAACAGAAAAGGAGACCAAGATGGACAACGACAACCAATAAAAAAGGAAGTCTAATCTTTTTCTTCCTTTTATGATTCTTCTTTTTCCCTTCGTATTCATCTTCAGCGTATTTTTCTCTTTAGTGTTCTTCTTCTTCTTCTTGAAATAGGGTTTTTGATTTAGCCCTCTTTCTCCCATTCCCCAAAACGCAACCTATAAATTTGTGACGTGTAAATGTAAGGGTGAGGTGGAAGAGAGAGGTTAAGGATGATGTGACAAACTGTAAGCTATATTACTATTTAATTAATGAAGTTTAACGTCAGGTATAAAGTTAAAAAAAATAGTTAAGTATTAAAATATTTTTTTTTAATAAGTAGTAATTTGATATAAGCCATATTTAGAGATAGTTAAAACATATTTAAGTTTAATTTTTTTAATATTTTTAAATTTTTAAAATATTTATATTTTTTTAAATAAATTACTAATTTTTATTATTTATGTTTATATATTTAATATAAAATTTATTATTATTATTATTATTATTATTATATGTATGAGAAGAAATAAAATATTCTTTTAATTTACAAAAATTACTCAAAATTAAAGTCAATCATCCGATTATTAACTAATTAACTAATAAAACTATAAATATCTCACCAAACCTCCCCCCTCAAGTATCACATTTATTTGTTTACAAACTCATTTAACACTTCTTTTCCAAAAACAACCATATAAAAGTAATTTAAGCATAAAAGCTCAATTGGTAAGTAATTCATTTTTTATGAAATATTCTTTAAAAAAAATGCCAATAATTTAATTACCGACATGTTTTACAAATAATCAGTAGGGTCACACGAAATATCAAGTTTTGAATCGTATCATGATATAACACATAACATAAAAAGACATTTAATATTACCCTGTAACAACCTTACATAGTAATAGGCGCATTAATTAAAGGAAATAAAGTAAAGTAAAGATGGTAAATCATGGAGGGGTCCACCACTAAAGCCCCATCCCAATCGTTGACATATTTTCCCGCAAAGATTTCCCGGCAAAATTGTGAGAGCTTTCAATTTTATCATTGGAAAGGCAAAGGGTACGAAAGGGGTTGGGGATTGGTAATGGAGGATTCAACCACTCCGTCTTCGAAGCACAACATCGACCATGTCCACCGCATCATCAACTCGAATCGATACAAGTCGCCTTCTAGAACAATCTGCTCGGACAGGTTCATACCCACCAGATCCGATTCCAATTTCGCTCTCATCAATTTATCGCCTTCAGAGGACACTTCCAAAGCTTACAACACCCTTTTGCGTACTGCTTTGTTTGGACCCGATGCTCCCGTTACTCCCAATAAACGGACCCCTAATATTTTCCGTTACAAAACGGAGACTCGACGCTCCATGCACTCTCTCTCCCCTTTCACGTTCCATGATGACCCGTTACCTGGTTGTGCCCCTCATCATACTCCTCTCAAGCCTCCTCGCAGGGTTCCTCTGTCACCTTTCAAGGTTTGTTTTCATTTTTTTATTTTCTGGAGATTTTGTTTTGTATTGGGTCTTTTGGATATTTAGTCTAATTTTAATGTTGTGCTGTTCTGTGTTAGGTTCTGGATGCACCTGCACTGCAAGATGATTTTTATCTGAATCTTGTGGACTGGTCCTTCAACAATGTCTTGGCTGTGGCTCTGGGAAACTCTGTTTATTTGTGGAATGCTAGTAGCAGCAAGGTTCATAAATTTTTGTTTTTTTAATATTCTCTTTCTCTGTGGTGGGTGATATCATTCGGGGATGCTCTACTTGATTTTATTGTTAATTTGTAATTATTATTTGTGGGGTATTGCTTATTTGCCTATATGTTTGTGATGTAGCTGCAAATTGAAAAAAAAAAACTTTTGGGTTTTGATATATGACATGCGTGCAGGTAACTAAATTATGCGAGCTGGGGATGGACGATTGTGTTTGCTCGGTTAGCTGGGCTCAACGTGGTACCTACCTGGCTGTTGGAACTAACAGTGGTAAAGTGCAGGTAAGAGTTTATGCGCCAATCCAATCTCATGCTATTGCAAATTCAGTTACTAGTTTTCAGTTATTGTTGGATATCCCAGGGTTTCCATAGGACTGATTTTATTCTTTTTGGGTTTTCTTTGCAATTTGACTGCACTCTATCTTTTAAGGAGGGTTTTCTGGTATCTTTTCTTTTTTTGGCTAGGCTACTTATATCCTTTGCAATGAGTTTTCAAGATTTTGCAATGCATTTTAATGCTCAAAGAAGCAAAGACGTGTATTTTTTGCCCATAAGGAAGGTCTCTGCGTAGGGATGACAATAACAATTGATGCAGCATGTGTCTAAGACAAACACCATAACCATTAAGCATTGTAGATGCAGTTGGTTATCCTGATACTAATGTATATTGGTCAACACACCATCAGCAATGGTGGAGAAAGAAAAAATGCAGAGAGAGTAGGGAGTATCATTAAACATAAACCATGAAATTCTATATTTTATTTTGTTATGGAAAATTTATCAAGGAATTAATATGAACTCAATAAAGCAGATAGAAGGATAGCTATGAAGGTGGCCAATTAGTAGGTAAATATCCTGTGGGTCAACAAAGACTCATCAGTGAGCTATTTTGGTGTGCAAAAAAGCATTCATGAGAAACGTCTCGTTCCATTTGTTTCCTTAAGCATGGACACTTAAAAGAGTGAAGCTCTATCTATGTTCAACCTGTATTGCATACTTTACTTGTGTTGAGCACTTAATTATCAATTTATCATGACACTTATGGGAACATATCATGCACTTAATACTACTTATTGACATTGGGATTTCTTTCCAATATATATCATGCAATTGATATTTCTAGTTGGCTTTTTATGTAGTTGTGCAAATATTAGATGCTGCTATTCATGCCATAAAATGCTTTGAATAAATCAATTGTTGAATACAATTAATGCAGTTAACATAAAATAATGTAGGGGAGAACACACTCCTAAAGCTAGGCTGGTAAGAAGGGATTATAAACGAGTTCCATGTCTTGCACTTGGCCAATATAGGAGGACCCATGCTCCTTTTGTTGACACCATTGGTTGGAAAGAGCAGGTCACTTGCTCCTAAAGTCATGCTGATATAAGGAGAGCAATTCAAGTACAAATGGGAGTCTGGGTGTAATAGGAGATTCATGTCCATTTAATAAATGGGACAATCAAATCTTTTTTCCATGACTCTGGTTTTTTCTCGGAAACATTACATTGTACTGTTAGTTTTTTAATTCAATACCCTGTCACCTTAAATAATTTTGTATCGTTGAGGTTCTGGAGGTCTAGGAAATATAACTTTTTCATTAGAGTCTAAGAAACTTTGGCTCCAGTTCTGGTGACCTCCATTTGTTTGATACTTGTCTTTCGACATAGTCCATAGTCACATCATGTGTTATACTTTTAGTTTACTAATAGGAAACACTTTATTGGCTTGATACTTGTCTTTCGACATAGTCCATAGTCACATCATGTGTTATACTTTTAGTTTACTAATAGAAAACACTTTATTGGCTTGCCCAAAACTTACATCGGATCCATCCTTATACACGTTCAATTGGCCATTCAGGTTGGTAGCCAGTGCATTACTGCTACCTTAAACATTTTGGTCTTTTGATAGGCTTCCCCATAAAATATTGGTGTCATGCTATATTTTACTTTTATGGTGTAAAGAGTTTTTTATGCATCATATCCCTAGAACTTGCTTGCTCAATTCTTTTTAATCTTCCTTATATGAACAATAATGCTTAGAATGTTGCAAACCAGCTTGATTTTATCCATGCCTCTTAACTATTTTCCATATAGATTTGGGATGCGTCTCAATGCAAGACAATAAGAACCATGGAGGGTCATCGTTTACGAGTTGGAACCTTGGCCTGGAGTTCATCTCTTTTGTCTTCTGGTAGCCGGGATAAAATCATTTATCAACGAGATATACGTGCACAGGAGGATTTTGTCAGTAAACTGTCTGGGCACAAGTCAGAGGTCTGACTTGTTTTTATGTGTTCCGGCCTTATCTGGTCAAACTGCCTTGCTACCTACTGTACATGGAATTTAGCATATTTATTTATGTCCCCTTTTTGGTTACTTAAAGGTTTGTGGATTGAAGTGGTCTTATGATAACCGGGAGTTAGCATCCGGAGGAAATGACAACAGGGTATGACATTGCAAACTTCATTATCCTCATAAAATGCCTCACTGCAGCATTACTTCTTTATTTCTTGGCATTGGTAACTAATAATTTATTTTGTATGTTTGCAGTTGCTTGTTTGGAATCAACACTCAACCCAGCCCATCCTGAAGTACTGTGAGCATACAGCAGCTGTTAAAGCTATTGCATGGTCTCCTCATGTTCATGGACTTCTTGCATCAGGAGGAGGCACTGCAGACAGATGTATTCGTTTTTGGAATACAACCACAAACTCACAGTTAAACTGTATTGACACTGGAAGTCAGGTATTCATTTTGGTTCAATTCTTTTGATCTAGTACAAGTCTGGTTATTGGATTGACTTATGAAAAATATTTTTCTTTCAGTGTTACAAATTTCATGTCCCCTGTTCAACGGTAATCTGGTAACTCACTTAAAGCATGAAAGTACAGCAATCTGCTAAGTCTAGTCAAACCCTACTCAATGGAAAATGAGATGAAAAAAAATCACAATTGAAAAAATAATTCCAAATAGAGAAATAATATAAAGTTAAAAAGGGTAAGGGATCAATAACTTCATACAGCAACATTGGACCTCAAATTCAAGACTGGGAACGTTCTTTATCAGAGGGATCTCTGTGCATCTTGTTTGACGATAATGATTGGCATTTCCCTGTAAATTTGCATTACTGTTTGGCAGAGAAGAGTAGGAGAGTAGATAATCTATTAATCATGGTTGTTGAATAATATGCATTTTGCTTCCATACGTCATAGCAACTGAAACTTCTCATCCAATCCAAGTGGTGCAGTGGAAACACTTATTTTATTTGCTTTATCACTGAATAGAGTTAGTATCCAGAAAATAACACCAGTTTTCCATGGATTCAAGGATCATTATCACTTGATCAAATTATGTTAGAAAAAAACTAAATTTAAATGTTTTTCAAGTGACAATTCAGACCCTCAATTGTGAGATTATTGAAGTTTCTTTTCCTTTTATTTACTGTTTTCAAAATTCGTTGGCATTTGTCTTCACAAATGAAGAAAGGGATAAAGGGGTTTCTTCCCCACCCACTCCCCTTCTTTTCTTTTTTAAATAACAAATAAATGATGCTAACGCTTTACATATATTACAGGTTTGTAATCTTGTTTGGTCTAAAAATGTCAATGAAATGGTCAGCACACATGGCTACTCCCAGAACCAGATAATAGTTTGGAGATACCCCACAATGTCAAAGGTACGCATAATATTTGCTGTCTTAAAATAGACATAGAGAGTTTTGAAGTTAAATTTAACAGGTTCTACCATTTTTTCATTTTGTTCTTTTGGTGCAGCTAGCAACTCTTACAGGCCACACTTATCGAGTTCTTTATCTTGCTCTCTCTCCTGATGGGCAGGTATTTTAATCGTCCTTTCACCTATTCCTCTTTCCATATGAGTAGCTGCTTATGAAAACGATTTTATATTGCCTTAATTATGTTAATTTTCTGGTCATGAGAACTTTTTCTTACTGTTTCAGACTATCGTCACTGGAGCTGGAGATGAAACTCTTAGATTTTGGAATGTATTCCCTTCCCGTAAATCACAGGTAATTATTTGTTAAAAGAAAAATAAGTGTTATCCACTGGCCCCTGCTACTCTTATTTGCTTGATTGACCATGGTTTGAAGATTTGAGTGTCGTCCTCATCAAACTGTCCTTTCTATTCTGATAAATGAAAATGTAGATACACGAAATCACATTCATTAATAATTTAATCTAATGTTTGATGCTGATGCCATGAAATAGGTTATGTAAAGATGTAATATATGTATAAGGGACTATGATCCTCTGGTTCGTTTTGTAGTTTATATATTCAAGATTTATATATGGTTGTGAAATGACTATTGATGCAGAATACTGATAGTGAAATTGGAGCTTCATCTTTTGGAAGAACTATTATCAGATGACCCCAGCTTGCATTTTTACGAGACAACTCACGTGGCATGTAAAAGACGCCTAGTTGGAAAGTTTGTATGAAAAAGACATCATCACCGTGCTCTGCTTCACCGATTTGGGAAGCCTTACAGGAGCTAAGAAGTTACAGGATGGCTGCCAATGGTGGAAATCCATGCCCATCACGAGTTATTTTATTGAGCATCTTACATTTATCTGTACATATTGAGGAGCTGTAGCCAAATTTGGTTTTCGGCCTCTATTATTTTTGTTCTTTTCAATAATGCGCCTTGCATTATTATATTTGGATTAAATTACAGAGAAGCATCTTTTACTTGTAACGTAACAGCTTTTGTATATATTATTCTTTTGCGGGATGTACTTAATTATAAATGTAAGCTTCTTGTCCTTCAAAAGTTAGGCGAATCTTTCAGAGATAAATTCTATATAACACGTGAATTTTTCACTCCATTTTAAGAGATGCCATATGTGCTTTGAGTCAATCCTTGTACTTTTTAAGTTTATTTGAGTCGTCCCAAGTTAAAATATATTTAAGTGTTTGTAAAGCTGGAAACTTAAAATCTGTGAAGAGACACAGGCTTCCACTGTGGAAAATTTCGAAGCCACTCTTCTGATATTACACTCTGGGAATGAAGGGGTGAAACTAAATTTTGGCGGGGAAATTATTTATTACGACTAACTGCCAACTGTCCCTCACTTAACAGGATTTATTTATTATTGATTTAAATTAAAGTATCAAATAAACATAACTAGTTTTAGATTAATACTAAATAAACTTTTATTTTTTCAATTTACACGTTTTTATTTAACTTCCATTCAAGAGTGGGCACAGGCAATATGTGGACATCATTCAGCCTTCTTTTATGAACCATTATTGAGTGGTCTTAAATTGCTAAAATTAAAGAAAGAACGTGTCTTTTCCTAACATTGTGCATGTTAGCCTCAGCATGTGATCGAATACTACCAGTGACTATCAATTGTTGAACTTTTATCATGTGTGTTGGTTTGGATAACCATACATGTTCACATTTTGGGCAAATGTAGAAGCAGTTTGTTCTGTAGCAGAACAAATAGAATGCGATTAACAAAGTGTCTTGATTCACCTTGAAAAACTCATAAACCCGAATATAACTCATAAATTATAACTACTAGTATTGAAATAAAACTTAAATTTATAATCATTTAAACATCAATCAACACTTTTTAACTGTCAGAGAATTTAGGCCCAAGGAGAATCAGGCCTGTGAAGCAGACAAAAGAAAATGAGAATTTGATCCAAATTAGAGGGAATTTATTATTGTTATTTTAATTAATTGTGAAGAAAAATGTTTTCCAGCACTCTTATGACTTATCCATTAATAGAAAATATGCGAGCCGCCTTATGCCAACAGATAACTGTGTGACTTAAAGAGAGAGATAAACAAGTCGATGGATGCATCAGATAAAGATAAACAGCAGTCTGTTAGCTTTGTAATAAAAAAAATTATAGTACATTCTTATTATATTGCATGATTTCTCTTATAATAGATTTTTTAATTAATTTTATTCTGGTTTTAAATTTGTGTTTTTATAATTTCTTTCTTAATTTAAAATTACATCTTAAGGAAATTAACATTTGATTCTCAACTAAAGAGTATCTTTGGTTTACTCTGAAAAAAACTATGAATATAAAATATATGCATATTAAGAAAAATATTGCAATGATAGTGTTGACCAGCAAGAACCATTTACACTGTGTGAATCTGACTCTGTGCAGGCGGTGAGACTTATCACTTTGTGGCTCTCTTAGTTCGTCTCCATGAGGTGGTTGCTACAATTGTAGGCATCTTCGTCAACGTCACTGTTGGAGTGTTCTAATCAGATAACAGAAAATAATATAATTTTTTTTTATCTTATTTTGTATGACATTTGTTTAAACATAAATGATAGAATAATTTTATTTTATAGACTTATTTTATGAAATTAATTAAATTAAGGATAGATAAAATATAGTAATATACTAATATAATACATTTAACTTACTATTTTAATATATATTATAAAATATCTTATTTTATTCTATTATATTTTAATTTAACTATCATGTTATTTTTTTATTTTATCATATCTAACAAAAATAAATCTAATACTATGTTTTCTATAAAATAATAAGGGTTAAAATTATATTATTTTGACATTTATCTTTGATTATAGTGAAATATGAAATAAAATATCTTTGTTTTAACGAGTCTCACCGTTAAAATGTATCCGTGCACTGAGGCATGAAATATAGCTAAGAGATGTTTTTTTCATATTTTTTATTTAACTGTTTAGAAAAATTTTTAAAAATTATTTTATCTAAAAATTAAAAATTATATCAAGATAAAAAATAGTATATAATAAAAATTTTAGATTTTTTAAGTTACATTTATTTTTTAGTTATTATAAAAGAATTTTTATGATATTTATTTATTTATTTTCATTTTTTTCATCCAAATAAATAAAAATTTATTTTTATTCACTTTCTTTTTTTCTATTTCTATTCATTTATATAATATATTATTTCTACTTTATTTTCTTATTATTTATATCCCTTCTATTTTTTCTTCTCTTATTCAGTTGATGCAAATGCTTTAGCTACCTTTGTTCTCGTTAATTTGCCTTCATCTTTTAATTTTGCATGTGACCCAAATAGAAAAATGCTCACCAAGAAGAGAAGAAGCACTTGAATCAACATGAATCTAAATAACAATCATAAAACAAAAAGAAAGGCATGGGAATTTATATATTTTTTATTTAGCGTAAAACATTTAACTGATAGATTTCGTTAGATAATCTAACTTACGACACATCTAACGTTTAAACAAATAGTTTATTTAAATTTTCATTAAATTTTTCAAATATATAACAACAAATTTATAAATATTACTGCAATATATACAATAAAAAAATTTTAAAATATTTTAAAGATGTATCGGTTGAATTGAATTTATTTTGATAATTTTTCATAACTTATTGAGACAATTCTTTAAAAAGTTATAAACAAACGTAATTTTTATACATGATTTTAAAAATCAGGTCATTAGATTATAAATCAGTTACGTTATCAAATTCAAACACTTAATAGAATTGATTAAGAACTGATCAGCTATAAATCAATATCAAAAAATCAGTTTGAACTGATCTCTCTTAAAAAAAATTATAATTTTTTGACTTATTTTAATTTTTAAAATAAATAGGCTCATATATGAGATGTGCTTATAAATTTTAATTTAATCATTTATTATAAAATTTTATCTAATAAAATATACAATATAATTTTCTATATTAACTTAAAATATTATTTAATGAATTAATAACAATTAGTCTCATTTATGGAAAAGTCTGCTGGCTGTGTGAAACCCTTGCAATAAAGGCTTAGATTGGATTCTGAGTGATGATTTGACTATTAAGTTTTTGTTGGGTCTAAAACTACCAAAATCTCTTTAGTTATGCTCTTCAACCTATTTTTAATCATGATTTAAATGTCCCTGCTGCCATGTTTACCTCTCAAGATAATTGGAATAGGTCTAAAATTAGGGTGATGCTCCTTGCCTATCTTTGTGATTTTATTTCTAAAATTTTCCTCCATGTGGAAGTAGGTGTCAAGACATTTTTTTTTAGAAAGCCTTTGATAATGACATTTTCTCTATCAAATCAACCTATAAGCTGATGATTGTCCCAAGTGGGGTAGGGGAGGACTTTAGGCACCCTAATATTTTTAATTTGGTCTAGAATTGGAGGGTTTCCCTAAAATTTCAACTTTTCTTTGGAAAGTGGCCTATGGGAGGCTACTCACTAATACTGAGAGGTGGAGAATGGCAAACATCCCTAACTGTCCTAAGTGTAGGGAGGATGTTGAATCATTCATACATGTCCTCAGGGATTGTTAGGTTACGAAAGAAGTTTGGGAGAAACTTGTTCATCCTAATATTTGGTCCCATTTTTTTGGTACAAGTTTTTTTAATTGGCTGGTCTAATATGTCCACTCATAATGTTAGAAAGGTTCCTTATTGGAATATTTTGTTTGAAATGACTATCTTGAATTTAGAGAAGAATAGAAACAATTTCTTTTCCAGAATTCTGTTGTAAATTCTGAATGTGTTTTACAGAAAACCTTATATGATTTTGATTTTTTCCTTTCTTGTGACAGGACAAACAAAGGTGTCAATGCTATTGCTCTGAGTGCTGAGAACAGAATCAAATGGCAGTCTCCTCTTAAGCAGTAATTTAAACTTAATGTGGATGGAGCCACACTACTAGCTATGGGGGGCTCATTTGAGACATGAAGGGAAGAGTTGTAGCTGAGTTCTGCAGTGCTTTGGATACTTGTTCTCCCTTAGCTGCCGAGTTGTGAGGAGTCTATTGGGGACTGAAGTTAGTGATTATGAAAAGGTTTCAGCTTATCAAATGCGACTCTAAAGAGGTTATCACCCTAATTGTCAAAGTCATAACTATAATCATCATTTGTTCTCTATTTAGTGAGATTAGGAATCTATTATTGAGGATTCGATTTATTAGATTTATTTATGTTCTTAGAGAAACTAATCAATGTGCAGATTGACTTGCCAAGTTTGGGACAAATTGTGGATGACGTTTTGGTGTTTTGATAAGACTCCTTCTACTTTACTTCCTCTTTTAACTCTTGATACATTGGGTACCTGGTATCTGTACCTTGTATCTTTAGGGGTGGCTGTTAGTTTTTTGTCTGTCTTTAGACTTTTTAGCCTCATTTATTAGCAAAAAAAATATTGTTTAATTTAATTTTAAATTATTTTATTTTATTTTTATAAATTTATTGTCTAATTTATTATATATATATTTAAAAAAATATTATTAACTTATTATTGATAAGATCGACTCTGATTAAACTAGAGATGACAATGGGTAGGGTATGAATACTATAGTACTCATTTCTACATCCGTGTTTTACAAAAATATTCGTACCTAACCCATACTCGTACCCTTTAGGTAACCACATACCTATATCCACTCCTATTACCTGCGGTTGTTTAAGAAAAAAAGTACTTATAAAAAAATTGTTTATATAATTTTATCGAACAAAATTTAAACATAGATAGAAAACAACATCACTCCTAACCATTTGTTATTACCTATAACAAGAACTTAAATAAAAAAATTTATTTAACCCAAGTCAATATAATATCACATAATTTTAATTACTAAATTTTTAAACATTTTGTATGTGTTATATATAAATAATTTTTTTTTAAAAAAAGCAATCTCATATCAATTATGTAATAATTAAATTGTATTAGTCTAGTTAAACGATATAAAATAGTAAATAAAATTTTCTATTAAAAATATAAAAAAATAATTTTTGTTTTACTTTATTGGTAAATATATTTTTATATTAATCTTATAAAATAAATTTAATTAGATAGATTTTTATATATTTAAATATGTATTCTTTTATTTGAGTAACATAAATATTTATATTAAATTTTTCAACTTTTTATTTTGCATAGAAAAATTATGAAAACTTAGAATTATAAATTAAAAGATAAAATTACTCAAAAATTTAAAATAAAAATTTATATATTCAAAAAAATAAAATAATTATGACCTATAAAAGAATTTTGAAGTGAGTAAAAAATATTAAATATAAAATTATATAAATAAATAATAAAATTTTTATCTTGACTAAAATTTTATATAAGCATTCACAAAAAATCTCTAAAAAATAAAAGTCAGTTATATTTTTGTTTTCTTAAATTCTTAAGAAGTGTATTAGATTAAGATTTTAATGAACTTTTTTAGTTGAAAAAAATACTGTAAATTTTAAACAAGATTATATGAAAGACTTATCTTTGTATGAAATTAGAACAATAAAAATAATTAAAAATATCAATAATAATTATAATAGAATTTTAAACTTACTTTTTAAAGACTCACTTTTATATGAAAGTTGTCAATATCTGAATTCTATGAATAGTGATATGTTAAATCTTTCTCTTTATAAGTCACACTTATAAAACATAACTTTGGGTAGGACAAATTATAGAGCAACTCATAGAATCTAGCCAAATATATAATGTATTATATAAAAATAATAAATTTTTATACCATTTAATAATGCGTTTAATTTTTTTCTTTAGATAAGCTGATAAAAATTGTATATATACCATTTAATAATCCATACTCGATATTAAATTACAAACATTATATAAGATTTTGAAATATATTTTTAACTTTAACCATTTATATATAATACAGTTTTAATAATTTTTCTTTCTAAAACAATCACAAACGCATACTACTGGAACGGAATATAATTTTTATTTTAACAGGTAAAAATATTTAAAAAATGAAAAATAATATTATTGTAGATTTTTGTTTTTTTCCTATCCTTATCATCAACCCCACACACAAAATTCCTTCTTAATTCAAACTTATATTTCAATATTTCAAACTATCAACGTGTCAAATTATTTCATCTCCTTTCAAACAAGTTTTTCTTGCAAGATAATCTCAAAAACTTGTGTAAACTACGACACTGAGAAAACAACAATATAACTACGAAATCTTCTTGATAGACTGATAATTACACTTTTACTCCTTAAAAAAGTCGGTTTAATATTTAGATAAAACGCTTACCATGCACACAGATATTACACACGAAACAATTTAATTTATAGTAAAGAAAAATCAGAAAAAATTGGAAATGAGTTTGCTATTTACAATGGGGGAAGGGGGTTTGAATTTTTCATTTTTCATTTTTCATTTTAATTTTAATTTTTTCCTAATTGACGTATAAGGGCATATGAATTGGGCAGTATCCCCTTAATTGTGACGTGATTTATAAGGTGTGTTTGGATGTTTACAAATTGTTTTGGGTCCCAATCCCATCATAAGGTTTGTAATGGTGGCTGGGAACTTCTTGAGACCACGGGATTGAGTTCAACGTGAGAGGGGGAAAGCAACATTGACAATCTTCTTGGCATGGCTGTGGCATTGGCAACCCCTCGTTACTTGCAGAACTTTCTTCCTTTCCCTCCTCTTCGTGGGACCCATAAGAGGGTGCTGATGCTTCCTTCAGTGGACCCCAACATTCAACCTTGTTGAATTCTCGAATGTTTGAGTGAAAGTAAACCCAAACTAATGCATCTTGTAGTTCGGGGTAGTTGTTGAAAAGGTTGCCGTCTCCGTGAACGAAGGCCTTTAACACCTAAGACACGTAATTCAATAAACAACTTTTAATTTTCATTTCATGGATTGACCAGTCAGATAAATTATCCATTTTTGCATAGCAAAACTTGCTCACCACTGGTAGCTCTTTACAGAAGATGAAGTATCTTAGTTTAGCTAATACATCTAATAGAAAGTGACCTCCACTAATGTGGCAGTGAACGTGCAGAGACATCTTTCCCTTCACCTTCTTCCACTGTGCCACCACTTCATCCCTTTGCAATCTGTTGTACCACCCCTGCAACTGCAATTCATTTCCCATGCTTATTACTTCATGTTTGTTTGTTAACTAAATTTTTTAAGGTTCAGATTAACCAAATCGCACATATAATAACATGGTGGGCCAAATCATGGTTGAATTCTATCTTAATATGATTTTGGGTCCCAAATCATGTAGAGATAAAAAGGGAAAAAAGTTGCCTTAAGCCCATTCCTAAAATTAATTGTGACCACTTCCCTACTAAAGACAGTGTCTTGATCATAGTCGCAAAAGCACGATTTAATTTTAGTGAAAAGCATTATTATAATTCCAACATGCCTATATATAGGACTTCAAAAGATTCAATTTTTATTAAATGTTGAAGAAAAAAAATGCATATCGTTATTTCTTCAGAACAAATCTAAACAACCATGCATTTAATATTTTGATGTTGTAATCAGTGAGATTCACATGCTACCATCTCTTGTTATCCCACACCCTCACGACAAGCATGTAAGATACCCTCATTTCCTCTGTTATGCGACTTGCCTAACAATCCATTAGTGGCATCCTCTCTTAAACTTAAAAAAAAGATTGTGAGAATCAAATAAGTTATTTAAGATGAGAAATACCTGCGAGTTATTTATGGTTTGAGAGATTGCCAAAGTGAGCTTAGCGGTAATATCACTGTGGGTTAACGTATAAGTCCTTGGAAGATTTCCTGGGTGTTTATTTTCGTCCACTCCTAAGAACAGAACCTTCAGCTTTGAAGCTTCGAATATAGCTGGCCCGAACAACCTAGCAACCTGATCCAACCAAACCCACGACACAAAGTCAACAATAACATTAACTGTCATTGATTCAAAACTCAAAAAGTATCATCCCCCTTCAAAATTTTTATTTAAAATTGATATATTAAAAAAAGAAACACATACGGGCACAATTGCTTGGTTTTTCTTCCCAACCCGTCTTCGGTAGGGAAAGAGAGAATTTTGATGCGGAGAAAGAGAAGGCTTAAGCTTAGAAGGGAGCACAGGAACAGTAGTTAGAGTACCCATGTTCCTGCTCCAGTTCCAGCTCCAATCTTTGAGGAGTTGAAAGAAGATTATGTGATCGTTCAAAGATGAAATAGTAGCTGAGGGGGCTTTATTATGCTCTCGTCTTTGCTTTATTGTTTTGCTTGAGAATCTACTTTAACCTTTGCTTGTGAGCTTGAACAATGAAAATTATAAACGAAAGGGGGGTAAGTGTTTAGATGCGTGTAGTAATATGTGTGACTTTTGGCCCCAAGATTGCTGTTGCTTTAAGTCGTAGCCTTGGTGTTCTGTTTGATGGCTATAGTTTTGGCTACTTTCGGTTGTAATGGTGTCTAAGCCTCTTTTATACACGTTGCAATGGTTTGGGCTACCCACGTAGTGCCGTCGCTTCAATTGGTTCTAGACCAAATTTTCGGGTATGACAGAATTTTAGGTTTTTGCATGTAAGGAAGGGGATAAAAATCTCGTTATAGGGGTCACTGGAATCTAGCAACTTAAATTAATAAATTATTAGATTTCTTTTCTCACACGCCTACTCTGCTATGTTATTGTTTATTCTTTTTTAGAATCATATCGACTCTTTAATAATTTCAAAAATGGCAGCTAGTATATTTTTATTTTTCTCAAATAATGATATAATTAAGTGCAAGTTGATTGCTGCAAATTCACTCTTTTTCTTCTAAATTCTGACTTTCCAAAAATATCCCGACATCATGTTGATAACTAGCATTGTCATATAAATATTCCCTCTTAAAGATACAGTTTTTAAAGTAGTTTTCTTAGGTGCTATATTTAGACGGGTTTTTTCTTGAATATATATATCGGATCCCTTGTAAATTATTATGCCATTCATTTGTTCTGTAATAATTGTGTAGGTAATCACAAAACTAATGTCGTAAGCCATGGAAATATTGTTGAAAAATATTTGCATGTGTGTTTAAACTTTTAAAAAAAATAATTTTATGATATAAATTTTAATTAATTTTTATTTAAAAATAATAAAAAATAAAAAAATACTTTTATGTTTAAAATATATATTATTATTATTATTTTGAACATTTTATTTCAAAAAAATTTGTCTTCTGAATACAAGCATATGGAGGATCATTTTATTTAGAGTATGTTTGTTTGTATTTTTAAAAAGAGTTTCTCTTTTTAAAAACTAAAATTACATTATTTTAGTTTTTAAAAAGAATTTTTTTTTAAAAAAAATGCCAACAAACATACCTTTAATATGGGAATTTTTTACTAAATTATCATAATATGGACTTTTTGAGAGAATTAACTAAATGTAAAAAATTTAAAATATCTCTGATGGAGATTTTTGAAGTTAGAAAAGATAAATTTATATAAAAAGTTGCTAGTGGCAAGTTATAAAAAAAAAAAAATTCATGAATATAAAAATTGTCATTAACAAGTTTAAAAAATATATTAAAAAATAAGTTTAAAAATCACCTGAATTTTCAGAATATGATATCTTAGGTATGTGACATTCAAAATATTTTAATTGTACCCTTGCCATTTTATGTTTAGTTTTTTGAATTATTTTTTTTTATTATTTGTGTTTGATAAGTAATTATGAGGTAGTAGGAGAATTGTATGTTGGAATGTAATTTAATAATAGAGAAATTGTTATACAAACAATTAAGCAGTAAAGTATATCAAAATGAATGAACTATAAAGTGTTTAAGTATGAACCAAATACATTTTACTGTAAATGTTTTAGTTATGACATAAATTATGGGTAACTTGTTTAGGCTAGTTTGAGGAAGAACAAATATTTTGAGAAATCAGGAAGTATAATGGGTCACACTTGAATGAGGACTAGAATTTTGCAAGATCATAAAAAGTTAGATGCAAACACAATTGTAGAATGTATTAAGCCAATGGTAGAATCTGACCTTCTTTTAAAATAAAACTTGTGAATAGTAAAGTTTAAGCTCGATTTAAATACACAACAACATATCAAAAAGCATGGATGACAAAATAAAAGATAATTGAAAAAGTGTGTGGTGATTGAGAAGCTTCATATGAAGCTCTGCCACAATGGTGTGTAGCAATGTATTCGTGAATTAATTGTTCAGTTGGATGCTATTGAATCTTATCGCAATGATGAGTTGGTTCCTACTGTTCAAATATTACGTTGTGTTTTTTAGAATTTTGCTCCCAACATTAGAGCACACAAACCATTTATGCAGGTTAATAGGACACATTTATATGAGAAATACAAGAGAACTTTATTAGTAGCAATTGCACAAGACGACAATCAGAATATATTGTTAAGTGGCTTTGCTATTGTTAAGGGAGAAACTGCGGATGGTTGACATTTTTTCCTTGAGAATTTACACAAAAATGTCGTGATGCAAGATGGTGTTGGTATTATTTCTGATCGACACGAGTTAATTAATGCATCAATAAAATGAAGCAATGGATAATGATAACCTCCAAAGGTAGTTCACATGTATTGTATCAGGCATATTACTGTCAATTTCTTGTGAAGATTTAAGACATCTTACTTGCATAAACTTGTCATCTGCATAGGTAATTGACATTATTTTTCTGCTTTAAATCTATATTAGCATCAATATATTTTATATATTGTGGTCATGCTTATATGAATGAGTTTGTGTTGTGCAGGTTATTCAAGAACAAGATCAAAATTTAATATTTATTATAAGCATATGTGACAACGTAGAGAGGTAAATACAAACTGACTTGATGAAATTCCATGAGAGAAGTGGGTTCTTACATATGACGGTGGGCATTGATGGGGTCACATGATCACAAATCTTATTAAGTGCATTAATCCAGTGTTAAAGAGCACTCACAATCTTCCAATAATAGCACTAGTTAAAGTAACTTACTTTCAATTGGCTAAGTTATTTGCACATAAAGGTAGTGAGGCATATGCGTAAAAAAAAGGTTAAACATATTTTCTCTGAAGCTGTGACAATTCAACTTCAATCAAATGAGCAAGCATTCAGAAATATTTGTGTTACCATATTTGATAGACAAAATGGAACTTCTCTTGTTCAAAATGTATCTAATAATGAAGAATATAGAGTTCTGCTAAGACAAAGGTACTGTGATTGTGGTGACATCTAGACTGATAGATATCCATGTCATCATGTCATTGCTCTTTACTCTAGTTAGAACATTAGTTGGTGTGGTTATGTCAATGATGTTTACAAGATAAACGAGTTGTGCAAAGTATACAAGAAGTTTTGATGAAATTACATGACGGATATATAGAAGCCCAAAACTTATTCCTAACCCAACCTTAAAGCGCATAATAAGAGGTTGTATGAAATCAACATGTTTTCTAAATGAAATAGATAGGCGTGAGATGAAAATAACACGATGTTTCACTCTTTGTTGATGTTCAGTGGGCAAGTGTATTCATCGAGAAGTAATAAAGGGTTCTAAAAAAGGTTCCTAAAATATCATCCCATAAGAATTTATTTCTAACTACTAAGAATTTATTAACTTAATTGTTTGAACTTAATAGAGGTGAAATTAAATAAAAACAAGGATTAAAAGTAAATTAAAAAACATAACACACTTCTTGGTTAAACTTATCAGAGAGGAACTTATGACATATGGATTTACTTATTCAATTATTTATGTTATTCTTCTATTTAACTCTAAATTTGATTTTCTTATAATTACCAATCATTCATACAATTACTATTAATACTCAATGGTCATGCAATATTAATATTCTTTTCTCTAAATTAACATCCCTAATGGTCATGCAAAACATTAATCAAAGAAAGCATAAAATATCTATGAACTTGTTAATTTAATAATGATTGGAAGAGAAAGATTGGTTTGGTCCACCTAATCCTTTATCTCGTTTTATCATATGAATCAATTAACTAACTAAGATACGGTCGCCTGACAATGTAATTAATTAGGATTGTATTATGAGTGGCCAATTCACAACACACAATCAAGCATGATAGGATAAACACTAATTACAAACGAAAATAAAAAATAGATTTAATCATCAAAGCCCCATAAATTCATGAACAAGTATTCTCATAGCCCTAACTATGAACTTAGTTACTTATGCTAAAGAAAAAGGTTAGAACAATCATAAACAAAGCCATAGAAAAGCAAACTAGATATGAGATGAGTTTCTAGTCTTCAAGTACGGTCGCTTGAAGCTCAAAGTCCTCTTAAGAGTGTGCCAAAGGTCTTTTGCAAGATAGACGATATGAAAGAGTATCAAGGGTTATGTGTCAAAAATTAGATAAAAAAAATAGTGTGTCTAATTGCTACTCCAAGGTTCCTTTTAATAGAGTTTGAATGAGATATAAGATCGTGATTTTGTAACGCCCCAAAAATTTAATATTGTTTGAATATATATATATATATATATATATATATATATATATATATATATATTTACTATGTTGTGGTATGATGATTGACTTGATGGTGATATGGATGTGCCTTAGTTTGATGAGAATGTGTGTGTGAATACAGATATATGTAAATATATGTATATGTGTGTGTGATTGGAATTTGGATTGAAAGAAATAGGTTAAGTCCTGGTGCAGGGCATTCTCGCTGTAGCGAGAGGTCCCTGGGAGGAAGGCATGCGATTGTCGCCTTCTCGCTGTAGCGACAGTTTAGGGTGCATTTCTGGGTGTAATTTCGCTGTAGCGAAAAGGTCTCGCTATAGCAAGATTCTACAGAAACCAGAGTGCAGATTTGTTTGAGTTTTTCACTGTAGCGACAGAGGGCGTCGTTGCAGCGAGCGGTGCCTCGCTGCAGTGAGAGTGTTGCGACCAGAGAAGTATTTGAAGGGTTAGGGTTCGAGGAGAGGGTTATTTTTCACGATTCTCCTCTCTCTCCTTCACGATTCTCTCTACCCAAACCCATTCCTACCGATTAAAAGCCCTCCAAGGACGTTTGAGAGCTTGATTGAAGGTTGAAAATACGTTTGGAGTCTTTGGAGGTAAGTTCTATGGTTAGGGTTTCAGTTTTCGTCCCTCTCCTTTATTTTTCTGAAGTTCCCTCTAAGTTTCCTCAAGATTTCTATGTGCTTTAGGGATGAAATCCGTGTGGGGAGGAGATTCCATCAACGTTTCGTGGCGAGCCTTCGTTTTGAGGTAAGAGGAAGACTTTACTCTAGTTACCTTCGTTTAGAATAAGTTTATTTGAATGAATATGGTAATATGATAGAAATAGGAGGTGAGGTTATGTATCCTGATGGACTGTACGAGTTGGGTTGAGTCCTGAGGTGTCCGACCTCCGACACATTGTGTGATAAGTTGAATGTGGTAGGCATTGTATGAGAAACCCATGTTGCATGTGATCAATGTTGAGAAAAATGTGATTGTACATATGTGTTGGCCTGCTATAGATGAATGATTGAATAACTTGAATGGTTGAAAATAAGTGTGATGATATGTTTGGATGTGATTGCAACGTGTTTGGATGTGGAAACTATAAATGGTTCAAAGATACACTGAGGGTGTGAAAGATGGGGGTGGTTGTAATACCTTGGGGAAGAGAGGGTGGTGGTGACACCAACAGTGAACGTGGGTTCACCACAGGCCACACACTCTCCTCCTGACTCGGCCTTTGACTAACACCTTCGCTTGGGGGGCTCAGTACCGCACATGTTGTATTCGTGGAGTGGGAGCTATTCGGGAAACCATCCATAGTATAACTGAGTAAGTCCCTGAGGTCGAAGGCATCAGGAATCTGTGATCACAGTGCCACAGTGAGCGTGGTTACGTGCAGTGAGTGCACGTGTGTTTGTGTAAATGTGTGGATTTGTGATTGGTGCAGTGAGGGCACCTATTGTGATTGAGAATTTGGATGCATGATGGTCGTTGACGTATGCCCCTAATATGATTAGAATTTATGTATAATGAGTCATGTGAGTCTAATGCTTGTCTGTGTGTTTATACTAGTGTAAAGGACTCACCCTTACGTTTATTTTTCAGGTAATCAAGACGATCAGCATCGCAGCCCTTGAAGGAAGGAAGGATGAAATTGCTATAGGACTTAGAAATTTATTCTGAAAATCTGATGTATATTTAAGTCCTGTAGCAAGTAATGATGCAAATTGTACTCTAATTTCTTATTTGAAACGTTTTATGAAATTGTGCTTGATCAATTATCTGAATGAAAAATTTTTACTACTTTGAACCTTGCAAAAACATATTTATTCAGAAATTTAAAAATTAAGGTGTTACAGATTTAACCTCCAAGAGATAAGCTCAATCTTTAAGAAAGAAGATTTGATTTGTCAACCTTTAGAATCTCAACTGAAAACCACTCCAAATCTTCATATCTAAATCTTTATCTAAGTTCAAATTTTAAATTCAAAATTCAAATTCAGATTCACATAGCACGAAACACCCACATGTTAAATGCTATGAAGCTCTGATTTCCAACCAATTTGGGCTCAAAATGTCCAAAAATTCAACTGCGAGTTTCTTATGCTAAATTGTAAAAAAAAATATGAATTAATGCACAACCCAAATAAAATACAGGTCAAACATAAAATGTACGGACTATAAAAATGGACCTAAATATAGACTTATCAGTTGAGGCAAAAATCATAATAGAAGAACATGTCCAAATACTCTAGGTTTAGTTCTCAATGTTGATGTTGTTTTAATTTATTGACTATTTAGTTGATGTTGTTGTTTTAATATGTTATTTTAATTTATTTAGTTGTTTTTATGATTAACTTGGTTGATTTGGTTGTTGTAGTCATTTAAGGTGAAGTGGTCTTATTTTATTAAAAATCTAAAGCTTGTTTCAATAAAAGTTATATTTTGAAAAGTAAATTTATTAAAAGATTACTAATTATATAATATGTAACTAACAAACAAAGCAAGCTCTCGTGAAATAACATTCCTTGTCTTAATACACTTTTTTCTTTCTTATTTTAATTAAATAATACAAAAAGAAAGTAAGCTTCATGAAATAAGAAGCAAGCAAGCTCTTGTCGCCTGTAAGCACCCAGTCAAGCTTGAAATTATACAAAATAGGAATAATGTGTATGAACATAGGTAAAAGGGTATGAATCAAATGAAAAAAAAAAGCATACAAAGACATTAAAAGAGAAGTAACAGAAGAAAGGGGAACATAGAAAAAAAAAACAAAGGAAAGAATAAGAGGATTCAAAAATAGAGCAAAGATTGAAAACAAAAATTATAATCAGAGAAGAGAACTAAGGACAAAGCACAGAGGATTGAAGAATACAAATGATACGAAGACTAAAAAGGAAGAAACATCAGAAAACCAATAACCACCACATAGCAAAAATCCAAGTAACTTTTCTCTCTAAATGTTCTATAGATTCATCAAATTGAACTCATTTTGACCTATCTAAACCTATTTACGTGTTATCTTTACAATCATCTTACACATTTCAGCATATAAAATGGATCTAATTTCAAACAGGAAGACCACAATCTTAGAACTGCAAACTACAATTAAATAGTCAATAATAAAAACAGATATTGAAATGAAACGGAGGTTCAAGAACTGCGACCACCATCTCCACCATTTTTATTACCAAAGCCACCACTGACTACCATGTTTTATCGTCTATGTCACCTTGTCCTTGTAACCTCTCAAAATCTGTTGCCATATTGAAGTTTCATGAAGCCTTGAACCACTGACAGCGACTATGCTTTGCCATCACCTCTCATTTTCTTCCTCTCTTATTCTTCATCTTGGTTTTTACTTATTTTTCTTTCTTTCACTCTCTGAATCACTATTCCTATATCAAAATCCTAAATATTAGCCATTGGAAACCACTACGTCTCCACAAGCTTGTTGCAGTTGTCCCCATTACTTCCCAAAAGCCAAAGTCTCATCTCCCTAATTTGATTGGATGAACCCTAAACTCCCTTTCTGAAAGCCTGTGATTTCTATTGCTAATAATGTGAAAGAAGAAGGTCTGTTAGATGACACAAATCATTTATAATATATGCACATCAAAAGTGAATCTACAATATAACTCACTCTTTTATATTCTTGATTCACTTTTGATGTGCATATATTATAAATGATTTGTAAAATCAATTTATTTTCTAATAAAAAATCAGACTTTTCAAATTAAAATTTTATATCTTAAATTTATTTTTATTTTAGTATTTCATATATAAACTTTTATTTTAATTTCTTTTTACTGTAATATGTAAAGTTGTAAAAAAAAAAGGAAGAGTTTTGAATTTACAAAAATTTAAAATAATGCTTATTTTCTTCTTTTATTTTTTGTATCTTATTTCTTTGAGTTACAATAATGATGATTATTATTATTATTGTTTTTATTTAAATTAATTTATTTTTATCATCATAAGTAATAAAATCAATAATGATATTGAAGTGAATATATAATTAATTTTAAATTTTTCGCTATTTCATTGTTTCTATCTTAGCTATTTATTTATCTTGTTTATTTTATTGGTATTATTATCATTATGATTGTTTCATTTAATATTATTTAGTCTTATATTTTATGTCATGACTAGTGAATTATATTTTATTTTAAAACTATATAATATATAATTAATAAATAAATAAAGTATTTATATTAACTTATAACATGATTTATAACTTCTTTATCGTTGTGTTTTATAAATTGATAGAGACCTGTGTATACCTATGTTATCTTAAATCATATTTTAAATGAATAAATAAATTTGTCATATCATAAATTTAACTAATCAAGTAACTATTTTATTAATTAACCAAATATGTTTCATTAAATATTTCTTTTATCAATTAGTTAAATTAAATCAAAATTATTTACTAATATAACAAGCTAATAACGTTATTGTATAACAACTCTACTTTTGCACATTATAAATTATTGAAACTTATGTATATTTACGTTATCTTAAGTTTCATATAATATATAAATATTTTCTAAAAAATTAAAATATATTCTATTCATTAGATACTCACTTTATTAACCAAAATATATTATCGTAAATGCAAGTTTATTTTATACTAAATCTTAAATTTATTTTTTAAATTATTAAATAATCAATATACTAACTCATTAACTAAGTTAAAATCATAATAATATAGTGATTTATAGTTCTATTGTGTAATAACTCTACCTTTATATGTTATAAACTATCAAAACATATGTATACCTACGTTATCTTATATCGTATGCACTATTAATGTATCTTAAAAAAAACTTACTTCTAAAATTAAGAAATTATATATCAATTTAATTTAATTTTTTATATATATCTAAAAATCTTCTTCCCTCACATTATCAAATAATATAAAAATTTATTCTGAAAATAAAACAACATGCGTCTCTGTTTAATTATATAATTTGTTAATCAATTAAAGTATATTTTCTTTTCTTTTATTTATCTCATCTTATTAGTTAATCAAAATATATCATAATTTTATGAAATTAAAATTGGTTTATTTAATTAACGCAATGATCTAGAATGCTAACGTATAACATCTCTAATTTTATGTATTGTAAATCGTTGAAATCAATATATACCTATGTTACCGTGAACTTCATGCAATATAAATTTGTTAAGTTAAATAATATTTTACTAATTATTTTGTCTTTCTAAACCATATTCTTTCAAATATTTTTATTTTGATTAGCAAATGATCAATTTATTAATTAAGTTAATGATAATAATAATCTTATTGATACAATAATTTATAAATTGATTAATATAAACATCTTCTTTTAAAAAATATCTGCTCTTAATCAATAAATAATTAAGAAATTAATTTATTAACTAATTTAATTCAGCGGTTTGTAACTTGTGTAGTATCTTTACCTTTGTATGTTTTAAATCATTGAGACTTTCATATACCAACGTTAATTTAGTCTCATGCAATACAAACTTGTTCAAAATATATTTTAACTTCCCTTAAGTAAACGTCTATCTTTAATAATCAATTTAAATATATTAATTTGTTCTCTTTAAATATTTTTTTCTTTCATTAAATACAATTAATTTCATATTTAAAAATTTTAAATCATGTTTCTAACTTTAATAAATTAAATAACCAAACATTTGATTTCTTAAATCTACTTCATTTATTATATAATGTTTTGTGATATTTATGTGCTTTACATCGCCTTTAGTTGATGAATAAATCATAATAATTTTATGTATAGCTCACACTGTCTTAAAATTTCTCTAATATCAAACTTTAAATTAAGATTTAGATTCAAATATTTTTTTATAAATCCAAATATATTGTTTTGACTGCTAAACACGTCTTGCAACGATGTGTAATACAGTTGTGTGATTTGTCTTTGCCTTTTATATTGTTCATTGTAGGTTACTTGTATAACCCGAGCGAAGACTTGTGGCTCCATACCCTGAACCTGGCAAACAACTAGTGTATCCAGTAAACCCTCCCCCTCACCTGAGAGGAAGGTTTTACTGACCACTTTACAAGTTGTTTGCATCAGGGGTGGTGGACCAAAGCAGAGCTTGGCCCTCCCCCTGGGGGCTACTAATACATTAGTGAAACCAATTAAATGGCTCTTACAGAGCTCTTTAAGGTGTTTCACTAATTGTATAAGGGTTGTACTACCTTAAAAGGTAGTACTCAAGAAAGCCCCCTATGAAATAGGGGGTTACCGTCTTGTATCATAAATATAATCTTATAAAAATGATATTAATCTTAAAATAAGCTTTCTTTTATTAAACTTAATTTAACTAAGCAATTTCACAATATTTTAGATAAAATTACGTGACTTTGAATTTTTCATTGCACTTGAAGATACGTAAGAACGAGAATCAAAATTGTGAAGTCAAAATAATTTTTAAAATAATTTTTTTTCTTTTTTAAGATACTAATTAATATTAAAATGAATTTGCACAATTAATTTAAGGTAACTATTTTAAAACGAATATTGTAGGGTGTTAATACCTTCCCTACACGTAAACGACTCTCAAATCCAATTTTTGGTTTTTAAGATCAATTTTTTTTGTTTTTCTAAGATTTTCTTTGATAAACCTTGGTGGTGACTCTACTTGATTTTAAAAACATTTTCGTTGTACTGTTGCGACTGCCCGATTGCGAGACCTTTTTTAAACAAAAACATGATAATGATAATGATAATAAAACATAAACAGAAACACTAAACAAACCGTCATTCTCTTTTTTTCTTGATTAATGAGGGGCTATATCTATTAGAGGCATGGGTAAAAAGACATAACATGCGTGAAAAAAATCTCCTTTATCTTCCTTCAGTAGGACCGTCATTCCCAACACCCTAATCATTTGTGGCCTCGTCTATGACTCCTTCGTCAAATGTAGGTTTTACTTATACCACATTCTCAAATGTACGTGTACCTGTGCTATGATGTTGTGTCATCTCCCAAGACATGATTGGAATGAAGCATTGCTCAACTAATGAAAATGTTTATTGAAAAGTAGTACCACACTCTAGTGTCACAAGTTTTGGTTGATACATATCTTCATCATCATTATTCCCTTCTTCTATGATTTTGTCTTCATTAAAGTCAAAGTCACAATAAGGAATGAGAAGAGAAGGTCTGACACCATCAATTAGAAAGTTATATGTATAAAGTAACCCATGAGATGTCCCACTTTAACTGTTGCAATCAATAGATCTCCTTCGATGTGATTCTCTACTTATTGAGCCATGACAATTATCTCTTCTATTGATATACATTCGTGAAGGTCATTGTTATTGGGGTTCTTCATTCCATTGAAATAGTTGTCATTGGTTTGTGTTGGGTGACCAGTAAAACTCCTCATTTGGTTAAACTGACTGTGGTGAAATCTCCTGTTGATGCTTAGAGAGCGGTAGGGACATGGTATCTTCATCCACCGAAAACTATTGTTGTTAAGGTGGTGGCTGCTCCATTTATGAAGACAACTATAACCAATTCATTGCATACAATGTGTACAAACTCTAATACTTATTTGAACTAATATTGGTCAATTGGCATTCCATGAAATGTTCGTTAATTTTGTTGTTCTCATGTTATCACCCCAATCATTATTAGAATTTACTATAGGTTTCATACTTGCTTTTAAAAATTTATTATACTAAATAACTAAAATTAACAATCAATAAAAATTAATTAAAAATTATAATTAATTAAACTAAATTGCATTAATTAAAAAATAAAAATTTATTTACATTTGAGTAGGAACATATTTTGAATTATGCTTATACAATTTCATAGTTGCATCTTGAACCATTTTGATAAATTTCTAATGAGAAAAATTTTTTCAGAAAAAATTTTGTAACTCTACAAATTTTTTTTTTCTTCCCTCCCTTTCTAGTCTTCTTTCCTAAACTCTTTTCCATTTTTTTCTCCTACTTTCCTCTGCTATCCGCACATAAAGGTGTGATTCAGACCATATTTATAGTCACACTCACACCGTGGCAATTTTTTATTTAAGCCTCCAACTCCATCCTCCATTAGAGCCACGTGAACACATTTTTGTGCTGGTAAAAGTCACCACTGTGATTTTACAGTGATTGAACATGTCTTTGTAGTGCAACAGAACACCAGGAAGGGGAAAAGGCTAGTAAAAGTCGATAGTGACAATTTTTTAGGGATCTCTACAACCTCTGCAACCGCTATTCATGACAACTAGACGTTGGACATGGAAAAAATTGCTAATGGCAATTTTTGAGAAATCTTTACAACTACTCTAACCAGTGTTCATCCTAGTTTTACGTTGACCATGACAAAACTTATCGGTAACAATTTTTCAGAGACCATATCTCTGTAATTTTCCAAAAAGAAAATATCCCATATTCGAATAATTTCAAAACTTAAATCCCATGTTAAAGTTAAAAATTCATAGATGGATGTTGAATATTTGTTCTTCCTAATCAGTAGTTCACCGATAATTCTTATATTAGCACATCTATGACACTTGGTTCTTAGACATGACTAATAATAAGTTTATAGCTCATTTTACAAGTTCTAGTGAATAGGTAACTAGTTAAATGCATTTTTTTACATGACTGACTACTCATAAGCATGCAATAAAAAATAGGGAGAGGAGAGGGATAAAAGTAAAGAACTTAATAAGGTCATAAACGATGAAACCAAGGATAAAGGATGTATAATATGAAAATATTGAAACTATACAATAAAACACACTTCTCTAATTAGGTATTGAAGAGAAAAAATCATAAAGAGAAAAAGAGAAGCATTGAATTTTTAGAATTAATAGACCTTTTAAAAATTTGGAAAGATGATCTGAATATATATTTTTTTATGTTACTTTTTAAAAATATTATAAATTTATTATTGGCTTTAAGAACTAAAGGTTAAACTCGTGTTTTTGTAAGAATTACTCCATGGTTTACATATTATAGTCTTTGTCATTAGAGTGACATTAGAGCTCTTTGTTTTAAGAATGTTGTACTTGCTTAAATGATGAAGGTAAATACAAATAAGATGGTTAGTTCGAATGAATTAATTATCACATGTAGAAAGAAAAATAAAATGATAGACTTGTTATTTCTGAAGAAAATACATATTCTTGTCTTTGCTACTTAGAAGTCGAATTATGTGACTAAAGAAGAATGGATCTATGAGCATCAACAAGTGTGCGGTTTCATTTGACATTTTGTGGATGATTATTGGATATAAATTACCTTAATTTAATTCTCAAATATTTTCTAAATAAATTAATTTCACAATAAATAGGAATAATAATAATTTTATTAAAATGGTTTCCAATACAATAAAATATTTCAAAATAAAGGAGGGTTACAAATTTGCATTAAAATAAACGCTACAGGACTAATTTAATTACATCACAATTTTCAAAAGTAATTTTATAAGTCCTATAGCAGTTTCACTCCTTCTGTTCACTGAGTCTAGTGCTGATCGTCTTGGTTACCTGAAAAATCAATGTAAGGGTGAGTACTCTACACTATCACACACAAGCATAGAGACTCATCTTACACATTTCACACATTTACTAACATAATTCAAATCGTGCATCAAACAAACACAAAGTACTACTTTTCAACATTCCATTCCAATTCACATATAGGTGTGCTCACTGTAAGTTAGTCACGCTTACTGTGGCACTGTGATCACAGTTCCTGATGCCCTCAACCTAAAAGACTTACTTAGTTTCACACCATGGATGGTTGCTGGTTAACTCCCGCCTCACGGATACAACGTATATGGTCATGGGCCTCTTAACAAAGGTTTTGGTCAAGAGGCCAAGTCAGGAGAATAGTGTGTGGCCTGTGGTACATCCATGCTCACTATTAGTGTCACTACCACCCTCTTTTCCCCAAGGTATTTCTACTGCCCTCATCTTCTACACCCTTAGTGTATCGCTGTAACCATTTATAGTTTTCAACATTTCAAACATAACCACAATCGCACTCAACATGCCATTCACACATATTCTCACTCATTTCATATTATTCATCATCAACCAATGATATGTCAACACATACAATGAGATAATGAGTTTTTTATGTGTGTGATTATTTTTTAAAAGTAAGTATGAAACCTATATTAAATTCTATCGTAAAATTTAAAATGAGATAATAATTTTTTTTTTGTGTGAATACAATTATCAAACACAAAATTTACGATGAAAAATAATATATCAAAAGCGTTAGAAAATAAGTTCACTAAACCTTTACCTAACTAACATAAATCTTCACTCTAATTTAAGTCTTCAAAGTGTAACTAAAGGTTGAATTCTTTAATGTAATTGAAGGTCAATTCCTTGACTCAACAACCTTTTCTCCTAATTAGAAACCATAATTTCTTAAAAATTCCTAATTGGAACAAACATTAATATATAGAATTTTTAGGACCTCATGATTAATGGCCTCTATTTCTAGAGTGCCTCCATCATGTTACTTTATCTCAGTTCTAATTCTTATTCTAATATTTCAATTACATATATAAATTTATGATCCATTATGAATGACTAATTCACGGAAGCATTAAAAATAAAGATAAGTAATCAGTTTAAAATAAATAGACTTGAATTAAAAGTAAAAATTTAAATTACATATAGGTTAGGATTGAGATATCTTTTTCCTTAACTAAAACAATTAGTTACACATAACAACACAAAGGAAAATCATAGGAAAAAAAAAAAGAAATCCAGAGTGATTCCATAAATATTGATGAACTAGGCACTTGATAAGACTCTGACTCATGAAATGAATTAGAAATTTTTAATTATTTTCATGAATAATCAATCTAATTCGATGAGATTAATTAAAAAATTTAATTGAAAAAATTTACTTCCATGAAATTGCATTGGATAATTCAATTACTAATGTTATTTAATTAGTTTAAAGGTTTTTGGAAGAATTAGTACATTTGGATCTCGCGGAAGGAAAGTGGAAGTATGCAAAACAAAGTTTTTATGGGTACACACAATTCTAATTGCAAGGACTCGATTTAGATAGCACCTATGAAAACATAAATCCTCAAGTGAAAAAGGGTGTAGATTTGGTGTTTACATTCTTATGTCTTCTTGTCCGTTCTCTTTATTTTTTTTCTTTATTTTATTTTTCTTTGTTGAGAGGTTAGGGTGATATACCTTTCTTCTCCTTACCTTAGAGAATAACTAAATTTCTACATCTTGTTTTCTTTTTATAATCTTGATTTCTGTAGTAATGAATTTAATGTCAGTATTCAATTTCAGTTTCTTTTTACTTTATATTTCTTTAATGTACTATTAGTTTTATTAAGGAAGAAGAATGATGAACTTAATCCTTAACCCTTTATAATGAACTAATAACTTGAAATCAATCCAGATTTTAAAAACTCCAATTAACATTTTCCATCTTGCACTTCACACTTCTTTGATTCTAAGTATTTATAGATTAAGAAAAAAAATCATTCGATTGGGAGATTGCAACTATTCTTGGACTTGGATAGAATTGCATATTTATAAATTATCTAGGAATAGGGATTTATGAATCTGTGATAACTCTGATTTCTATAATTAATGTTATCTCTCTTTGCGGTTGCCATAGAAATTAGGAATCTAGAAATTGATTTAGAATATTGTTCCTTTTTCCTTTGTTTTTATTCAAGTGTGGGTAAGGAAACTTTACATAAGGAGGTGGGATTTGAGGCTAAAGGAATCTTTAAAAATCTGCTTCTTTGTTCTGTTCCAATATGCCTTGTCTACCCCAGCTTCTGCTTAGGCCTAGTTTCGTCTTCAAGTTTTTCGGGATTCACTCTCTTCATTTATTTATTTTTTGCATTTTTATTGGACTTCCTTTTAATCAAGTATTTTTATTTTCTTAGTTCTTATTTTGTAATCTTTGTTGTTGAGTTTGGTTAACTAGTTGTAAGCATGTTTTTTTTTTTCTAACATAGAATGACGTGGTTGTAAACATGTTTTATGCACTTGTCTGTGACTCTTTTATTAGGGTGTCAAAATAGGCCAGCCTGTCCTGGCCCACCCTAACCCACTAAGAGTCCACCTAAAAATGGGCTAACTCGAGCACTCCTCATTTGAAAAATGGACTAGTTTTTCTAACCTTGCCCATATAAGAGTGGGCTAGCCTGCCAAAAATAAAAAATAAGAAAAAATTAATGGGCTATTGAATTAATGAGCTAATCCACCAAAAATTAACCAAAATAATAAAAATATTTTTTTATTTTTTAAAAATAAATTTTGGGCCCAACGAATTAGCTTACCATTGACCTATATTTTAATGGGATAAAACAGAACAGACTAGTGAATCTGCATCGTTCAGTCCGACCTATTAATTTTGATGGGTTAGATGGGCTGGCCCATTCGGCCAGGCCCATTTTACCACTCCTACTCTTTTATATCTTTGTTTGACCACAATAAAATTATTTCTAGACGACTTATGTTTTCTTATATTCACGTCAATAGAGTTTTTTATATTAAATAACTTAATGTCTATTTTATATTTTATTGTTTTTAGTTATTGTAATGTTTGTTTCTATTTTTTTAAATTATTGCAAGGTAGAGAATTTAATTTTATTACATTATTTATTATTATATTTATGTTACTATCTTAATGTATTCGATTAGTAACGTGAATGTTGAATACAAGATTTTGTCACATGTAATATTTTTAAAACATAAATATATTTCAATGCATTTAAATTATGGGAATCCCTTGGTCTTGTTAAAAAAAATCCATTAGAATTAAAAATTTATATGTATTTAAACTATGATCTTGGCAATTCTTCAAATTTGGGTTGGTTTCCATCTCTTTAACCTAAAATAATTTATTAATCAACATTCCATTAAAAGTCAGTACACAATAAAAAAACATAAAAACAAAATATTTAAAGAATAAAGAATATTATATAAATATATCACATTTTATAATAATTATTTTTTCTCTTTAACACATGATACTATATAACACATGATACTGATTGGAGAACTCAAAATGGCTCAATATATATAAAACAAAGGATTGAAAATATTAAGTTACCCTTTGAAGGTGAGTTAATGCATTATTAAAATTGAACAAAAATGATGAATCATCTGGTTGAAATTCAGAATATATTAAAAAAATAAAAGAAGAAAACAAATGGGTCCAACTTGTTTTGCCATATTTGTCACCCACTACAAAATTAGGTCAGAGTGGGACAGCAAACCTTGGTTCCTCTATCCCATCAACTATTCCAGCCCATCCTATTGTTTAGTTTAGGTACCATTTTTCACGAGCCAGGGCCCAATGGTGAAGTCACCAAGTCCTTGTATAACAGTAGTTGGGTCCAGCTTCCGTAATCAGAGATATAAACACAAAAATAGCAAAATTGATCAAGACTGAGTCTATTTCAATATCATTGCCCACGCTGATTCATTGGTAGGTGTATCCTGGATGGGCTCTATCATCCAAATGTACAGTCCAATGGTAGACCCAGAAAACCCATTTGTCTTGCAGTATAACTATCCTATGATTTTGCTTTGCTCACATTGTTTAGATTTTAGAAAGCCGACCTCAGAACCTAAGAGGTTGTTTGCGAAGGATGTTTTTCGAGGAGAGAAAAAGACAAATTTTAAATAAATACATTTAAAATAAAATATATAAATTAATATATTAATATAAATTTAATATATTAAAATAATGTATTTACTATAGTAAATACTATATAATTTGTTTTAATTTAAAATTAAAAAGTATAGTATTTTTTATAAAACTTTCTTCCCAAACATATTCTAGCTAAGTCTATTCCAATCAACATCTAAAAGGTGGGATAATTATGGTATAAAAGAAAAAGGTAAGACAATTATAGTTTATATATATTTTTTATATTTTGTATTATTTTAATTTGTGATCACACTAAAACAAACAAACTATGCGGATTCATTTTTATTAACTGATACGAAAAGATTTTATGCTATATGTATTTGTATAAAATAGATGAATTCTAAGACTGGCTTTTTTACATGGGAAAAAAATGAAAAAAATTATTAAAATATATATTTTTTTAAAAATCACGAAAATATACATTTTTTTAGTATATTTTGAAAAATCATTAAATTTTATAACTTTTAGTTATTTAATCAGTATTAGCACTGAAAATTACTTTTGACAAATTTTGAATTTTATATTTTTATAATTTTTCAAAAATTGACGTATATAATTTATAAATCTCGTATATATAAAAAAATTCCTCTAAGACCAGTCACTTAATAATTTTTTTAACATTTAATCTTTATTAAAACTCATGCAAGGATCATCTTTACTCATATTTCTCAATCACAAACAATGTGACACGGCAACTCTATCTTCATTTATTATCTTACAATAAAGTTAACAAATGATAATCCGAACGTTAATTTTTATCTATCGTTACTGATGTCTATATCTATTTATTTAATTATTTTCATTGCAGAAATAATAAAATTGGGGAAAGAAAAAAAAAGGGTAAAAAAATAGAAGGAAAAGATCAGGGAAATAGTGTGATAGGTTTGACATAAGGTGTGGAAATGAACGAAGTAGCTTTACTAGTCCCACTCTCCGTTGAAATATATTAGTTTTGTTTCGCCTAATTGGCCTCATTGTCTAAAAAGGCCAATTGTAGCGTAATCTGGGTTTGAAAGAAATCCACGACGTGCTCGCTCCATCCAAATGGCATCGTCTTCCCCAAGGGTGGAACTGAAGGACGAGGGTCAAGGTCAAAATCAAGATCAAGATCAAGATCAAGATCAAGAACAAGATCAAGGTCAAGATCAAGAACCTCACCCTGTGAAAGAGTGTCTCCACAAAACCAAAACGATTCAGTTTCTTGGACGCACCACTCCGATCGTTCTTCAAAACGACAATGGACCCTGCCCTCTCCTTGCTATCTGTCAGTGCATTAGGGTTTCCTCATTTCTTCTCCTTATTCATGCTTAATTCCTAAGATAACGCGTTATCTATTTGTCTCTCCACAATTTTTCATTCTTTCGCTTCACTACCAATCTGGATTGCGTCTGGGATACCGAGTACTGTCTTTTATGTAACCAACTTGCGTGTGTTTATTGATTACTTGTTACCTTGAATTCTATCGTCTATTGATGATTGAAGTTGAAGGCATAAACATCGTAACATATTATCTTCCAATTTCCAATTCATTTACATGTGTGAGGATTTCTTGTATTTCGTTATTTCTGGGTGTTAGTTTTCAGACCAATCTCTACGTTCTTATTCGTTATTGGTAGTGGCTATGCTGTTATTTGGCTTGCATTTTTCTTCCCTTTGGGTGGCTTGGTCAGAGCAAGTAATTTTTCATCGATGTCAGTTTTTGATAATATCCGAGATTATTCTTACTACAAAGCATATCGCTGAAAGAGACAATTTAATATGTGGAAACTCAAAATCAGAGTCTGTCTAACTCCAAATATGTGTTTAGTGCTGCAAAGTAAAGCTTTTCAGATCCACATGGATTTCTTTTTCGGATTTATTGATATTCATGATGCCATTACTCCAATCCACTTGTGTATCTCTGTCTCTTAGGTCTTGGCTCCTCAAATTTTTATCTGTGATCTTATTGTGTCAATCCTCTCACTGTTCTGCCAATGTACCAGTGTTCCCCATTGTTCAGTGTTTCTTGATTGTGATTCTCGACCTTACCGCTAACTGAGTCTGCCAACGTATTTTCAGCAAATATTACTTGTTTATTCTTTCCCCATTTTTTCCTATTAATCCTATGTTATCTTGTGTACCAGACATTCATGGCTACATTCTCACTTGCTACTCTTATTTTCTGTCCAATGATTTGCAGCAAATATCATGCGATCTCTTCTTCAAAAAAATAATTCAGTTTCAAAGGATATTATTTGAACCCATAAATCTTCTGATTAATCTGCCCAAGAGTGATTAAAATGATAGTTCTGCTAAAATTATTTACACCAATCATCCACCAAATATTATCTTGGGCAGATTGTGGCAACTCATATATGGAATGATTGAAATTACAACAACAATAACAGCAATCAAGCCTTATCCTACAAAGTTGAGGTCAACTATATTGATCATATGATTCCATTGAACTCGGTTAAAAACCAAACTTTCAGAAATCTAATTAATGGATATCTTTTAATAACTTCGTCTAAGGTCTTTGACCTTTTTTTACTAGACTAAAAGTCATGCAATCTACTTTCACTATTGATGCTTCCAAAGGTCTTTTTTGCACATGACCAAAGCATTTTAAACTGTTTTTAGTCCTCTTTTCTACTATAAGTACTATTCCATATTCTCTTGTAAACTATCATTTCTTATCATATTCTTTCTCATGTGATCACTCATCCACCTTAACATTCTCAATTTAATCACTTTCACTTGTAAGCTCTGGCATTTGCTATCATATAAGATAATTACTTGTATTGCAGTCCGATAAAACTTCATTTTTAGTTTGATGGGTACTCTACTATTACAAATAATTCTTATAACCACCTAACTTGTATTTTGTGAGTAAAATTTTCATCAATTTTTTCATCATTTTGTATAATTGATCTCAAGTACTTGAAATTGAAAACTTGTGGTATAATATCATTAATACTTCGCTTACATCTTCATTAATACAACATGATTGATTAAATAAAATACTCAAAGGCATAGACTTGATGTATGTTTCAATAATTATGTAATATCTTGTCATGCTCTTGTGATTTCTTTGATCAACCATTATTCTTCTTTTCATACCTAGTCAGGTATTTCTCACCAGATCAATTTATTGGTGGAAGTCTTCTAGTTTCATGACAACTTTCTAAGAATCCTATTATATGTTTTCCCTTCTGGTCAATAGTTTCTTCAGTTTCTATTTTATTTTTTTCATTTCTTTGGTATCTGGAAAGTGTGACTGTAGCATCTGCACAAGCTGATACTCTCTTAGATGATAATTTGAAAAATGTAATTGAACCATATATTTCCTTGAATGCGATGCTTGATTTTTGCACTTTAGAGGCATTACTTGCAATATTTATTTGTTTTTTCCCCCTTGTTTTATAGCATCATAATATTGCTTATTGTTTGTATATTGCATTGCTGCAGGTAATGTTCTTCTGTTAAGAAACAACTTAAATTTGAGTCCAGATATTGCTGAAGTCTCACAGGAGAAATTGCTTTCGTTGGTTGCTGAACGATTAATTGATTCGAATAGTAACGTGAATGTAAGAGTTGCATTTGTTATCATTGATGACATTCACTCTTTTCTGATGTAAGTTGATTTGACAGGTTTTCTTCTTGTCTTGTAGAACAAAGATGCAGGCTACGTTGAAAATCAACAACAGAACATTGCCGATGCAATTGATTTGCTTCCTAGGCTTGCAACTGGCATTGATGTAAATATACAATTTAGGAGGTCAGTTCTGCTCATTTCTTTGGCAGTTATGTGCATCCATAAAAAATGTTGAAGTTCTCATGAAAATTACCTAATAATTGCAGAATAGATGATTTTGAATTCACTCCAGAGTGTGCCATATTTGATCTGCTGGACATCCCCTTGTATCATGGCTGGATTGTTGATCCCCAGGTGTTTTTTTACCCTCAATCCAAGTTAATTGGTGCTATATTGTTGTATTTTGTGGTTCTAAATGCATTTAATTAATATCTTTGCAGTTTTTGCTCACTGTCAATTGGCCTCTTATTGATTATTTTGGCAATACTTTGGATGCTAGACAAAGTTGTTTGGGGAAGGGGTGTTCAACTATCATTAGATATTTCTGATTTCTCTGGTATTTTTGTGGCAAATATTTTTAGGGATATTATTAGGTACATGCTTGCAAATAGCTTTTTCAAGGAAATAATTGCTTATTTTTCAAAAGCTCTCTCAGAAAGATGGTAAAGATATGCAATTATTTCTCTAGAATAAGCTTCAATGAATATACACTTAAGTAAAATAATAACCATTGTCCTGTTAAGATGCCATATGAATTTGGAAAGTTCTAGAAGAATGTTTCCTTGCCAGATCTTAGCACTCACCCACATTGTATTGTACCAATAAAATTGTTTTGCTGTGCATAAAATGAGATATGACCTTGAACCCTTCTAATCACTTCACTATATGGTTAAGGAATAAAGTTAATCTAGTTAGTGTAGTGATATTAAATTTGTCAACAATTTGTACAATTTTTTCATAATTAAGAGAAATTATCAGGACATTCTCTTAATCCCTTTCCACGTAATTAATTAGCATATCGCCATATGAGTAATGCCTTTTTTTATTTTTCCATTTTCTACACAAAGAGGCAAAGTGAATGAGAGGCACTGACAGTTTTGGCTAATTATCTTCTCCTGTCCTCATGAGAGAAAGAAAGTCCTAGAAATTAATTTGCTGCATTTACTGTTTATTGACCAGAAAAAATTGTTGAGTGATTAAGGGCATTTTGTAAATAATAAAATAAAAGTAATGCAATCAACAATTGGAGAGAGGGGGGGGGGTTGTCTTATAAAAAGGTCTATGGCAAATTTTACAAAAGTTTCATATAAAAAGGATGAGTGTGAGTATAATTTTTTCAGTCATCAAGGTTAGTCTAAGGACATTTCTTTGTTTTCAATAAATTCCAGAGCTTTGGCTTGGTAATCTCTAGATCATCTGCAAAAGGACACCATCCCCTTTCTTTCACTACATCCGTCTCTATTGCATTCATTTTGATGTTGCTATGTTGAAATCAGTAACTAAGAAAAGTTAGTGCATGTTTGGTTCAGCTTATTTTGAAGAAATAATCACATACTTTTGCTAGTCTCTTCAAAGCTTTTGGGTAAAAAACAAAAAATAATAATTACTTGGGAAAAATAGCTATTCCCAAACACTCACTAGTCTCTTAGGGGATCTTTAGATTTTATCTAGAGCTGACAAAATAAGCAACTAAACCCATTCAAGCTATAGATCATTGTGGGTCACAAACTTACAGGTTGGACCAAAAAGCCTAGATCTAATTTGCACTTGCAAAAATGATGTCCAAAATCAGCAAAGCCCAAATTTTTGTGAGCTTAATTGAATTGTACTAAAAAGGCTTAGATTTAATTCAAGCCTAAACTTTAAAGCTTAAACCCTACATTTTATTGAGCAAGTTTGAACCAACCTGGTTAGGTAGACCTATTTTTCCAACTCTACTTTTATCAAAATTGTCATTTTTTGTGCTTAGAATTCATGTATCAGTCTGCACACTGCCTCCTTATGCCCCATCTCAAGATTGATCTAGCATCCATATATGTTGTCTGGAAAGGCTTCCCTAGGCTTTGATCAAAAGTTGTGGTTCTTTGCTTACTGTAAATTTTAAATGACCAAGTGAACTTTCTTGAATAAATTATCTGAATGCTTATCGAAATGTTATCTTTATGTTTTTCTTAACAATGTGTTTTATTTCTTGTTTTATAATGTGTGTATTTGATATTCAAATCTTCATGTGCTTGTGAACTAGGATTATGACACTGCAAATGCGATTGGATCGAAGTCCTACAATGCCCTAATGGGAGAGCTTGTTTCTCTTGAAACCCTAAACATGGAAGTCCAGCAAAAAACTAATCCAGAAGAAGATTGTGTCGATTTTGTGGCTGCAACAACTGCTGCTCTTGGCGTTCCTTCTCCTAGTCTCTCAAAAGCCAGGTCTTTTGATGATTCTCCTCATTCTGATTCTGATCATACACTGAGGAAGGGTGATCTTGAAGAAGAGGCAGAGTTGTTAAGAGTCTTGAAACTATCTGAGGCTGATTCTAAAGCTGAAGTAAGTGATCCTGCTGTAGGTCATGTAAATGGAGGAGAGATTTCTATCAGTATGGAGAAAAATGCGCATAGCGAGCAGGTTATAAATGTGGATTCGGGAGATAAATTAGGAAATAGCACTGGTGCTGGAAACAATGACTTTCATGAGCCAAAGCCTTCCTTGTCTGATGATTGCATTGCTTCTGGCAAAGATAGCAATGGACTGATATCTTCTACATCTACATTGGGGGAAGCAGTTAATTCATCTTTAAAGACTGATTGCATAAGTGGTCATCATCAATCAGCTTATATGGGACCTGAAGAATCTATTCTCCAGAATGATATGATTGAGAAGAACAGCCTTGATGCATTGGTTCAGAATGGGAGTGAAGCTATCCCTTCTTCCGAAAAATTATGTGTCTCTCTGTTTGACAGTGGTGCAGATGTCTCTGGTGGGGGTGGAAAAATTCATGATCAATCCCCTCCTACAAATGTTAATCATGAAGTTGTGGATGAGTGTCACGGGTCTGATGCAACAGGATTATCATACTTATCCCCTAGCCATACAAATTTAGGTTCATCTTGTGTCAGATATCATCAAACTGATGCTTCTGGAGCATTGCCTTCAACTGTTGATGGGAGTGAGCCCATATATGAAGGAGAGGAATGTGTTTTGGATACAAGAACTGGAAATTTTGAGGATCGTGAACCTGTTTATGAAGGTGAGGTGGTACTTGCAGAACAGGCTGATAAAAGCCCCTTAGCGGCTCCTGATCCAAGAGCTAAGGATGAAATTACCCCAGAACAAGGTCAGTGGTGCTATATATTAAATAAGTGGATTGATTCTCAGCAGAATATTATTTTGTTGGTAACTATATATTGTTTTCTTTAATCGGAGACATATGTCCTTTTTTTATGGTCTTAGGTGAATTGATCAAAAGTTTCTTGAGGAATAATGCCAGCCAGTTGACATTTTACGGGTATTTTAACCTTTTGTCTTGTAGGTCTAAATATCTTGATCTGTTTCTCGGATCCTTATATTTCTCCTCACTAGTTGTGAGAAATTTTCTTTTTACATTTTATATATTATAAATGCTTTTGCAGTCTTTTCTGTTTACAAGATGGTCTTAAAGAGCGTGAGCTTTGTGTTTTTTTCCGAAACAATCATTTCAGCACCATGTTCAAGGTCAGTATAAGACTTGAATATTTTTTTCCTTTGGTCATTTGGATTAATGATATCAATTGTCATTAGTAGCACCTTTTGTCATTGAAGAAAAATTGTTGGCACCTTGCAGAGTATTCATCATAATTTTTTTTTTCTTTTATTCACAGTTTGAGGGTGAGCTCTATCTTCTAGCTACGGACCAAGGTTACATAAATCAGCCTGATCTGGTCTGGGAAAAACTAAATGAGGTAAAATAGTATTTCTTTATGTTTTTCATTGCAGTATCTTAATTATATAAATTTTTCTTTTTTTCCACTTGTGGGAATTATATATATGTAGATATTCTCAATTAAATGTCCTGAAAACTGAAATTTTTGGTGATTTGAGCTTCTTGGACACCTAAAACAAGTCATACAAGTGATTTTCTTGCACTTGTAGTAAATTCTGTGTGGATGAATCTTTATACTGTGTCTTGTGTATATTTTCATTTTTTTTTTATCATACTAATGGCCATGCCCATCCTGGTCCATGTTATCCAATTTCGGGTGACGAAAAAACAGGCATCTTAACATTGTGTAATATTAAATTGCAGAAATTAAGTTCATGTATTTATCTTTCAGGTCAATGGTGATACATTATTCATGACCAGTAATTTCAAGGAATTCAAGGTTGAAAGCCATGAAAACAGCACATGGGATGAGAACAATGCTCTGACCAGCACTGCCGTATGTATATTCTTCTAAAAAGTGAAATATGTAATCTTGCAATCCAATTTTTCATTGATATTAAGACAACTTCCTGTTTCAGGACTATCTTGCCAGCATAGATAGTGCAACACAGGCAGGCTTAGATATCAAGTATTTTTCTGAATTTGCTGTTGGCCATTAAAACTTCTAAATCATTCCTATTTCAACTCTAAGTTATTGATTTAACTATTCAAAATTATTTGGTAAAGACGGAATGCATCTTTAATTGTGACAGTTCTGATCTGCAATTAGCGATAGCTTTGCAACAACAGGAGTTTGAGCAGCAGCCACCTCGTCATAATAATCCACAGCAATCATCCACTACTGGTAGCTCTAGACTGGTCACAGGTCCCCAGGTACATAATTGTTTTATTGTTTTTACTGCTCCTAATATACAATTTTGTCTAATGGTCATGGTCTGCACTGTTTTGAATATGTACACATCCCTGTTATCAATTGCCGTGGTCTCTTATTGAGTTCCAATGGATGGAATCATGTTAAATGTTGTTGAGGGGATGCATTATTATCGGGTAGCAAGTACTAGATCCTTTTAAAAATGGATTGGTTTGTGTGACGATGCTTGCTCGGCTTATTATATATGAAAGTTGGAATTCAAGAATTTTCTGGTAATATTATTTGAAGGTGCCAAGAAACACTGGAAGGCATTCATCTTCATCCACATCTTCATCTTCGAAACCTGATGGAAAATCCAAAGAAAAATGTATAGTGATGTGAATTTCACGTGCAAAGTTTGTTTTAAAAGCTTACACTTTTGAATGCATGGCCTTGACTCTATTGTACCCCATTACAGTAATCTTATTCCTCGTGTCTTGTATGTGACATTAGGTTAAATTTCTTATGTAAATATTGGAAGTATATAGTCTACCACAGTGCTAGGTCCTTTTTAACTTTGAGATCCCAACGTTGTCTGGACTAACCTTCCCAACCAACGTTTCTATGAGCGTAGGCCCGTTTTATGCTGATTGATTGTGCAGCACTTTAAGTAGGGAGTAGAAAGCCCAGCCAGCACGGTTTTAAATTGCTATTTAACCTGTGTCCTCGATAGTACTGATGTAACAGTATAGACATTGTGTTCAACTTGCTAGCTAGGTATTTACTGGCTCGGAGCACATGGTATTAAATTTATGGGAAACGGTTGATTTTAAACTTTTGAAAGTGATTCGTTGTTTTACCATACCGTACTTTGCAATGACGACTTAGAGAATGACTAGTAATTTAACTTCTATATAATTATAAGAAAATGTTTTATCTCGATATAGCAAGATAATTGCAATGCCAGAAGATTTTTTCCTCTTGGCCTAGCAGGAGTTGTATATACGTTCAACAACTACTGTACTATGTTACAGTCGTATTTACTGATTCACATGTTTGCATGGAGTTACTTTGGTCGTTGATGTTTGTGGGGGTTGTCCAAGCCTGTTTGTCACAATATCGTTACATCATGTTCGAATTCCATACAGATTTGATGGCTCAGTTTTGTACGTGATAATTGCCTCAGGTTATGTTCGGATGTGGAGAGAATATTAAAGAAAAATGAAAAGAGAAAATAATGAAAAAGAAATCTCCATTGTTTCAATAGAGAAAATTGGAAAATAAAAATAAAGAAATGACTTAATTTTATTTTAAGTTTTTGTGGTTGACCTATATGTAATATTTCTTTTTAATTTTATTTGTTTTGTAGTTTTCGTAATCTTTTAATTGTTTAAATTAAACTCACTTAGGTAATCTCATATTTTGAAGGGATTAATCTTCCGTTATCAGTTAGGAGATACTTTCGGTAGACAAATACAGAAAAAAAAAACTTTCGGTAGACAAATACAGAAAAAAAAAAACCTTTACCTTAAAATTGTCTAACAATTAGTAAAAATATAAATTATTAAATAAAAATGGATTTTATTTTACTTTTTTACAATTTATTTTTAACTATATATATGCTATTATTGAATAAAATTTTAAAGTAAGGAACTTAATTTCAATAATTAGAAAATTATGATAACAAATTTTATATTGCCTTTGTTGCTATTTATTTGTCTAAAAAATTTATTCTCATTTATTTATTCATATGGAAACTGAAGATAATATTTATTATAAGTATTTTTTTCATCTCATAAAAGTTTTAAATACAATAAATTAAATATTATACTAATTGAGTGGTCTAAAAAAAAAATCTCTTAATAAAAATAAATTAAAAAATATTAATTAACTAACAAAATAATGACATTCATTTATCTGTGTAATTTTTTCTAAAAAAATAAATAAAAATTAAGATAGTACATATTAAGGATATGTACAAAAATCGTTATTATTATATTTAAAGTAAATAAACTATAGTTCGAATACTGGTAAAAGTATTCACTGGAAGAAACAACTTTAATATCTAAACAAAAATCAATCTCAAATACCTCGATAGATTAAAAGAAAAAGGTGAATTAAATTACGCGCGCGCTTGCCGTGTTATATCCATATAGATAACCTACGCTCGTAATTAAAATATAATAAAAAGTGTAATTCAGCTAATGTGAATTGAGAAACGAAAAAACAATGATAGGGGGGAAGGGAAGGGTTGTTTGTACTTTATTGTGGTCAGGGTCAGGGTGAGGTGAAAGTGATGGATGAATATGATCAATCGATCCCTGATTTGGATTTTAGTTTCATTTGTTGTATTTATTTTTGAATTGGTACATTATTTGTGTGTTTAATTGAGGTGAGATTTAAATGGGGGACCACTTTTATTTATCCTGCTATTAACGTTGTGAGCATTAGAAATGAATAATTATAGAAGATGACAGCACTACAGCTGTGATGGTGACGTAGGTCCAGCTGTTTCCTTGGAGACTACGTTCTTCCCTCTCTTTTCCCTTTCTTCCTTTATCCGCTCTATCCGGATCGGGTCGGGTCATTCATTCCCAATTCCACTCTTTTTTCATTTAATTTAATCATTTGTAAATATTTCCTTTTTTGTTTGACATGCTTAGATATCATTTAATTGAAGAATGAGGATCGAGTTTTCAATCATTTAATACTAAAGACTGTTGGGTAACAAATTAATAGTTAATTATTTCAAACCTTAAAGCTATTTATGTATGAGAACAGGAGAAAAAATTGTTTCATACAAGTTCCCGTACAAGATTTTATATGTTTTAATAAAAACAAATCCATTCTTATAAAACTAACTTATTTAGAAATGCAAAAGCATATGTCTTTTCTCAAACTGAAACAAGCTCTTATCAAAAGAGTACACGTTGATGGTACATACTCATTCATCAATGATGAATGATCATCTCATAACTGTTATTATTCACTCAAACGATCATCGATTTGTAAATCTATTAATTATTATCACTCTCTATTTTGTTTGTACAAAGGGTATTCGTTCGTTAATAGTCGAATACTAATAATACCTTTTAAATTCTAAATTTTATCAAAATAATTTTTATTTCATTCAAAAGAGCATTACATATATAAATAGCGAGTATGTTTTAAATTTAATTTTCTATTTTCACAGTTCAATTTTGATAGACATGAGAGAGGTGTAAAATGGAGGGAAAAGATGACACATCACGTGGGATATAGCTCTGGACCTCCCTCAAGAACTGGGTCAGGACCCGCAACGTATCTGGTTAATTTCTTGTGGTGTTCTTAAATTTGATCACTGAGAGTGTGTTACTGTGGCTCTTTATAATTCTATTCAGAATTTCAACGGCAGAGTAACGGTGTAAGTTTGAAGCTGATTCACAAAATCAATGAGTGGCGTACTTGTCTCATTCATATTTGGACTGCTTCGCTAACATTTTTGTGGGTGTAAGTCATCTCTATCCCACTTGCTATTGAAATAGCACGCGTGAAAACATTTCTTATTTTATTCATACGTATCTTCAGAGAGACAGAAACATGGCGATACATGTACAAGCTCTATTTTTTTAAGAATTTTTAATTTAATTAGAGTAAAAAATTAATTGGATTATTCAAAATGACACGATATTATAAAAAAAAAATTAAAAAAAAAGTGTACTAAAGGCATGCATTTTTATAGATCTACAAAAACAAAATAAAAATAGGTGCTCTCTCTCTCTCTCTTACTTGTTTGTGCATATTTGATCTCTCTGTTTCTTTGGTGAAAAGAAATGAAGGCGAAGACATAATTGGACAGGTTTGCTAGATATGAGGTGTTGCTTGAAAGCTTTTTTATTCGAATGTTATGGATAAAATGCTTCCTTGTTTTCAACGCAACACGTACTCCAAACAAAAGTAATAAGAACAAAGTAGAGAGAATATTCATTTCAGATTTTTATATGATTCCCCCCCCCCCCCCCAATATTGCTTTATGTATTTTATAACTTTTCTTTTTCTTGATTCAACCACCAGTGTTGTGTCCCCACCACACATATAGCCGCCTCCACCTATATCTCTTGCCATGCTATAACCCAAGTTCCTATTTAATGGTACCCAAATTTGTTGCAACAAAAGAAATCCCATGCAAGTTTGTTGGATGACTTTAATTAGTTTTTTTTTTTAAATCAAAATATCCATTAACTTATGTTGATTGTATAAGATACCAATTACCAAATGTTTATAATCATTTTTAAACTCAGAGTGATGTGCAAAGGAAGATAGACAGATCAACAAGTATCCCATCAAAGATGATATATCTTTATTAGGTGGAATTGACAATTGAATTTAGCTCACTAATTATAGGTTAACTCGATTATTTATAATATGATGTAATATTTATTTAAAAGTTGGTGGTGAGTAATATTTTTTTAATTTAATAAATAGATGACTCTCATGAAAAACATGTTTTCTTTTTCTGATTTCATCACCAAAAAAGAAACAAAACAAAAAACATATATAAAGAAAAGATAAATTTTACATTTTATATATATATATATATATATATATTAATCTTATTCTAATACAGCAAAAGTCATAAATTTTGTGATTTCAACTTTTTACAAAAACGCTAATATCGTCTAAGATATAAAAGAATAACTGAAAAAATAATAATAAATCACCGTAAGACATATTTGCATGAAAAAAAAATATATGCATTTCTTAATTAAGTTAAGAGATTTGTTTTATATTAACGTGAATAGAGTATTATATTAAATATTATAATTTTTTAAAAAAGTTTAATATATTAATTATGCATTTATTATCATAAATAATATATAATTATTTTAATATAAAATATATTTTTTTTCAAATCCTCCTTCCAAACATACTCTTAAAAAATTATAGGAAAAAATATATATTTTCATAGCAAGTAATTAAAGAACTTGGAAGATGAAAAGCGTAGCACCACCAACAGAGAGAACGAAACACTGACAGCTCAACCTTCAGCCGACTTTATGAACAACTACCAAAATTAAACTTAAATGAAGGTTGGTGACAAAAGGATATGTATTTCTCTTTTTATTAGTTGAGCCTTTTTTTCTTTCTATATTTTTGTTCAACCTACCCGTTAGAATTAGAAGCATATTTTCTAGTTGCGTATATTTTAAATATGGTTTATTAATTTAAAACATTAAATTATAGTTACAAGTGTTTGATTTTCTTTTTGGTACAACCAACGATTGTTGAATTCAGTGGTCATCAAGTTTGTCCTTCTCTCACTAATTAGTTGAATTCATATATCACCCATTGTTGTGATTCATACTAAACCTATTTTGCGTCCCTATATTAATTCATCTTCACAGTTCATTTCATGATTTTAAAATATATTAAGAAATAATCATTCTTCCAAGCTTACCCAAGTTTAATTAATTACAATAATTGAATGTGGTCGAAAATGTGTTGTTTCCGTATGTAGAAGATCAGAGTTCAAACACAACTTTAAGTGCCTTCTTCAAATAGTCTATTTTACTTATATTGGTCACTTTATTAGTTATAATCTTTACTAGTTTTAAAAATGTTACCTAATATTTTAGTACAATTTATAAATATATTTGCACAGACGCCTTTGAGATATTTTTTTAAATCAGAAGCCAACTTCAATATAGTCTTTTTCTCTTTTGCATGCCTTTGGTTCCACTCACAAATAAGCAATTGAATATATTTGTTGAGAAAAACAACAAATATTGATAGCGAAGTTAAATGCTGTACCTTTTATTTATAATATTAATTAGCAATGTTTTATGCATTGTAGAGATGTTTTTTAAATTTAAACCAGTAAAAATAAAATATTCAAAAATATAAAAGTAGTATGCGCAATTAATTCATACAGAATATTGAATATATATGTTAACAATATTTCAGAATTAAATTTTTTGATCCGTTATTTCAGAATTATTAGTAGAAATGACTTAAAATTAATTAATAGTTAAAAAAAATGTTGCGTACCATCTTTTAGGAAGAGTAAACTAAAAAAAAAAAATACTCTTAAGAGAATAATATTCTCTAACATTAATTTTAAAGTTTTTTTTTAAATTATAAGAGAATTGTAATCCAGAATATAGGATATACATTTTAAGGGAAGTGATTTGATTATTTTAGAAATAAGTATTGTTAATTTATTTTGCTTGATAATTTTAAAAAATATATTATACATTAAAACTAAGTTAAGTGATAAAATATTAAATAATTATTAAATTTTATAAATAAAAAATATTAAATTAATGGTTGAATTAATAAATTTTAATATTTATAAATTTATTAAAAAATTAATCATCATTTACTCTTAAAATAAATGTTTATTTTCATATTTTGATATTGTATTTTCTAAAATAGGTTAAGTATAACAATGGTGTAAAGTTTTTAGGCGAGTAAATGTTATTTTAAAAATTTTACAGTTTAAGTTAAAACAGACAAGGAGGGGATTGATAACTGCCTAGACGGTCATATATTTGCACAATTAACAATTTAATATACACCAAAGTGGGAGGATCTCAGTGAAAAATATTATGAAATATTTAAGATACTGTTAAATTTATTTATTTATTTTTATAAATGCATACCTATAAATTTTACTCAAAGTTATGGACTGAATGCAAATAACATCTTTGTTGTTACTCGCATTTATTTTAAAGATTTAGGCACCGTCTTATAATTGTAACCTTGAACTATATAAAAGTTTTGATCTTTTAGGTATTTTATAGTTTATTATTATTATTTGTCAATATGAATCAAATTCAATTTATATGTTCAAATTTTATTTAAAATTATTAATTTTATTTTTATATTAATATTGACTTTATTATGAATTAAAGATATAAAACAATTTTTAGAACCATAAAAGTAAAAAAATTGATTTTTATTTTAAATAAAAGTTAAGAATTTAATTATCAAATTTGAGTATAAATATTTAAAACAATTTGATTACTGAAATTTGTAAATATTTTTGAATAGAACGTGAGAATGTTGATGAAAAAAGTTGCATAAAATATAAAGATGAGTGGAAATAAAAAAAATAGTTGTGTGCTGATGGGTGATAAACCCAAAACTAGGATCGCCAATCAAATCAAGGTACCTAACCTTAGCCCAAAAATCGAATAGAGAGAGAGAAAATAAAAGAAATGAAAATGTCAGGTCACAGAAGCAGCTTTATCTTCTTTTTTCTGACCTCGCTTCCATCCCCTTTCGTAGTAATCATTCCACACCTCACTCTCTTTTCTTCTCTCACTAAACAAAACCCCTTCTCATCTCACAGTTCTCTCTCCCTCTCCCTCTCCCTCTCCCTCTCCCACACACGCAGTAGCAGCAGCACACAAATTGAAATGAATCGTTTTTAATGCCATCGCTTCTCCCTCTTTCTGTGTGTATGTAAAATCTTTGTTTTCATCAGACAAAGGTGCAGAAAGTTGCGTCTCAGATCCCCATATACACCGAAAACGATACAGCTCTCTCTCTCTCTCTCTCTCTCTCTCTCTCTCTCTCTCTCTCGTAACCCTCATCAACACAGCACCCTATAGAGTGGTCCTCAACCTCTTCCTTCTTCCTCCTTCCTTCCCCTATATTATTCCGAGTTCACTGCTTTGCCTTTAACACTATCTTTAGCTCAAAGGAAATGCAAGAACCAAACTTGGGAATGATGGGTGGTTTAAGCGGAGAGGTATCCGGCGATCACCACCGCCAACTGAAGGCGGAGATAGCCAGTCATCCGCTCTATGAGCAGCTTCTGGCTGCACACGTGGCATGCCTCCGTGTTGCCACTCCCATCGATCAGTTACCACTCATCGACGCTCAGTTATCTCAGTCTCACCATATTCTTCGCTCTTATGTCTCACACCACACCCAAGCCCATTCTCTTTCCCCTCATCATCGCCAAGAACTTGACAACTTTCTGGTACTTATTCTCATTCCAATATAGAAAAATTAATTATTCTCCTTTATTTATTATTATTATTATTCCATTTAAGCTGAAGCAAGCTAGTTCATACTTTTTCCTTTGTTTCCCAGTTACTGATTAATTTGTGCCCAAAAAAAACTGAAATTCGATGATGGGGTTTTATTTATGTTGTTACTGCAGGCACAATATTTGATAGTTTTGTGTACTTTCAAAGAACAGCTACAACAACATGTCAGAGTCCATGCCGTCGAGGCTGTCATGGCATGCCGTGATATCGAAAATACCTTACAAGCTCTCACAGGTACACGCCCTTTACACCTAAGTTTCTTAACTAACCTTTTTTAAAAAAAAGAATTTTTTCTCCTTTGTTTTTTAGATCAACAACTTATTGCTTGCTTAAAATATCATTTGTGCTATTAAAAAACGAATTATAGATTTTTAGGTATGCAAAGGAAGGCAGTTATTTGGGGGGACATAAAATTAATTCTTACATTTATAATCATCCCTTATAGCCTTATGAACATATGCATTTTTTTACAGCAGAAAGGAAGGAAACTACACATATAGTATCCATATTTGATTTTTTAATATTTTATTCTGGTCGATTTAGACTAAGAAATTGGGTGGTAGGGTCTACTATTGTCATCTGGTGGAGTATACACAAATGGAAATTGGAGAAGTTAGATTGTTTGGTGTTAACGATAGACCCTCCCACCATGGCACTGCCAACAACTTCTAGTGCCGTAGCCGAATATATAATTTTGTTTCAAAAAGGATCAGTCTTATATTTATCCCTATATATTATGCAATTTCAGAATTTTTTCTTGCATGATATTTTTTAAAAAAACAGTAGGTGTATATTTGCATTTAGTATTTAATTAAATTAAATAAAACCGGAGCACAAGGAAGAAAATCAGACAGACTACGAGATGACAATGATTAGAACGAGTAATGTGAGACATTTGAAACAGGTGATTGACTGTGTCCTCTTTTGCTTTCCCTGCAATGGAAGTACTGAAAATAAGACCAAAATGTTAGGCTTCTTGTCAATCTCCGCATCAGCTTTCTGTTCTGATTTGTGGACGCGTACGATTTTACTGCTAGGGATTCTAACACAACATTTCACACTCCAAGAAATAGTGAAATACATACACTATTAGCAAGCACAGAACGAGATGGAAAAACAACAAAAATAATTAAAAAAAGAAGAAGAAGAAGAAGACAGAAAGAAGTTTAAAATAAGCATAAAGTGTAAAAAATTGAAGTTAATTCTAGTATAGTAAGTTTGTCTCACCTTTTAATGAAATAAAAAGAGGAACAGAAAAGAAAGAAAAATAAAAAAATAAAACAAATCCAATGAAAAACATAAAATTGATTTGAATATTTCAAACCCTTTCCCTGCCCGATATACACAAACATTTTTTGATGGGGGTATTAAAATTCATTTAGAAGTTATCTTAATAACCCTATTATTGGACATGTTTCCCCATGGACAAGGTTGTCACTGTGTGAAGCACTGCCTTAGGTGCATGAAGCTGACTGGCAGTGCAGCTGTGTTCTGACCTGGTTGGAGCACTATAATGCATAAACAACACCCTAACTACATCCAAAAGAGTCAAAAAAGGTTGACTCTCATGAGGAGCGTTCCACTTAGGGATATGTTTGTTAATCAAGGTAATCCAAAACATATTTTAGTGTGCATTTACATTTCTTAATTTCAACATAGAATTTTGTTTCCCCTTCTTAATTGAGATTGACTTATAGAACTAGTTTACCCAAATTTTTCTTATTATAATATGTGTGAGAGACTTGTTAAAAAATTTACTCTTTTCAAATAAAAAAATATAAAAAGTAAAAAAATCAAGTATCAAATATTGATTGAAAATTTAATTTATAAACATTTTAATTAGCGATAAATAAATTTTTAAAAAAAGTGTGAGAGACAAAATTAAATAACTAACGAGGGGGGAAATTTACTCTTTAGACATATAATTGAAAGTATTTTAATATTTAGAGTCTTTCTATTTCTTTCCCGCTTACTATTAGAAGCCATTATTTATTATTTGTGAAAGATTTGAAGTGAGTATCTAGTTAATTCAGTTGTGCTAAATATATATGTAATGTTTTCTTATTAATCCTTTTATTATAATTTATAAAATAGTTTTATTAATCATTATTTCTAAGATAATTATAAAATATTTAATGTTACTAAGGCATAAATAATAATTATTTTTATTAATTTAGGAATAAATATTTTAGTTCAACAGTTAGCAAAATCATAAAAAAATAAATACATTCAATGACTTAAAACATAAAAAAGGTAAAATATTTTTAATTTAATAAATGACAGAATTAATTAAAAAATAGAATTTATAATTAGTCCATTTATTCATCTTGTAGTTTTGGGATGTATTAAATAACGAAAGCTTGATTTATCTACGTAAAACTATTTATTGATGCATCAAAATTTAAATGGCTAAGTGGTTAAGTTCCTTCACTCCATAAAAGCTGGGTTTTTTTTTTTTTTTTTGAGTTCATAAAAGGCTTGATTTATCGACGTAAAACTATTTATTAATTAAATAAACGTTAGTATCAGATAAAATTGATATGTAAGCATTAGAAGCCGCATGACTAATTACTTCAAACTTAAAATTTTTCTAAATCCTCTATTTTTCACCATGCAAATTCTATTTTCTAATTTAACCAGGATGCAACATATCGTGAATTATTTATGGTTACTTCTGTTTAACCTTTTAGTATCAACCTGTGTATGCATATCGTAATTATTGATGATATGACCACTCATATGTTTATTTAAGTGGGATCATGAAGACGATATTCAACTATCCCTTTTGGACGTTTTGAAATTACACAATTTACGAGAAAATAATTATTTTACTCTTCTTTGGCTTGGTCAATGGCAGTTGTAAATCGGTTTTCTTAATATTTTAAGATTCCATAATAAAAATTTATATATAATATTTTTTAATATAATGAAATGTTATGTGTTAATATTATTAAATAATATAATTTTTAATATTAAAAGTTTATTATTTTTAAATTTTTTAACTTGTATTTTGAAATATGCATAAAAAAAATGGTTTGTGAAATATAGATGATCAGTCCATCATTGATGTTATCGGCAACCAACTTTAAAGCCTTCCTTTAATTTGATTTTTCTTTTCTGATGAATTGAATGCTTTCCTTTATGAATGATTAAGATGTGTCAAACATTTTGGCATATTTTTGAGACCCCATCACGGTTCCACTTACAAAAGGGGGACCTTTGCGTCTAGCTTGCTCCCTACCTATGACTTCCACTTATAAATGACAAAGTGGTCAGCCTCTGATTTAATGTATTAATTGCGACTGAAAACATTTCTCTAGTAATTTTACATAAGATACACACCAAGAATTGTTGTTTTTTTCAATATTTTTTGTAACACTTTATATCTTAATCTCTTCTTATTAAATTATTTATTTCTACACTTTTTCCCCTCTTCTTATTCTCCCTTAATTATAAAAAAATTGCAAAGTCAGAGCTCTAAATAAGATTAGGCTAAGAGGCCACATATAAACAGCATAAACCAAACCCTCCCTCTCACCTGTTTAAGAAAAAGTTTTGGAGAAAGGACTCTTGTAACTAGTCTGAATTTTCATAAATCATGCAACCAGACTATGTTTTCTACCCTTCTCGGTTTACTTAATTAGCTTTCCCTAAGTCATGTGCCAGATGCAATACAAAATTCTTCATGCTATGTCCATGTATCTACAACTTAATTATTCACATGTGATATGTATATACTTCACACTTCACAGTGACAGACTTGAGTTTCTGTAGTATTTAATATATTATACAACTTGATCTTTGGCCATAAATATAGGCTCAACCATTTCTTGAACTTCTGTTGTAATGCCATACCATGACAGTGGAGCAATGAACCATTACTCTTCAAAATCATCTTTGGTTAGCCGTTTTCTTATAGAGAATTCGTTCAAATAATTATGTGATGCCTACCATAGTTCTCTTGCATCTTAACCTTTAACTGAGACAAAGTGTTGAGACCCCTAAATTTCATCCTTAACATTTGACCGCTTAATGGACTAACAATACGAGTAGATGCTCTCAGCTAATGTTATTTAGCATAAAATCTCACTTTTCTTTTACCCTTTAAAGGTTCACACATTTAAGCTATATGGTTTCCATTTATATATTTCAGGAGTCAGTTTGGGAGAAGGAACTGGGGCAACAATGTCGGATGATGAAGATGATATGCCGATGGATTTTTCTTTAGATCAATCTAGTGCTGAAGGGCATGACATGATGGGATTTGGTCCGTTACTTCCTACAGAATCTGAAAGGTCACTGATGGAAAGAGTTCGTCAGGAACTAAAGATTGAGCTGAAACAGGTCATTCTTATAGCCAATATATGCATGCATGCTAGCTGTGTTTGCAGCTGCATGCCGTTGATTGCTTTCCTCAAGTTTGAATCACCAACCAGGTTTAGTTTCTGCAGGGTTTTAAGTCAAGAATTGAAGATGTCAGGGAAGAAATATTAAGGAAACGAAGAGCTGGGAAATTACCAGGTGATACCACTTCGGTGTTAAAGAACTGGTGGCAGCAACATGCCAAGTGGCCTTACCCAACTGTGAGTAACTAGCTTCATATATTTCAGCACCTTACTTTTTAATCAACATTTTTCCATTACATATTTTGTGTTTCTTTGAAATCAAAACTAGACATTAGGGTTCATTATTTCTGTAACCATCAACCTATGCATGTTGCCACAATGACGTTCCTTGTTAACCGGAATTCATGGTAAATTGCTACTAAGATTCAGTAAATTGTGATATAATAATAAATCATTGGCAATTGGGATGTTGCTAAATAGTGTTGATTTGGTGTAAACCCAATCAAAATGTTTTTGATTTTATCACGTGATCATCTGATGATGTAATAGCCTCTGACCCAATGAAGTTGTCGCTTTGTTATGCTTTGTTTTCAGGAAGATGACAAGGCAAAACTTGTGGAGGAGACAGGGTTGCAGCTGAAGCAAATTAATAACTGGTTCATCAACCAAAGGAAACGCAACTGGCACAGCAACTCTCAATCGGTTACCTCTTTGAAGTCCAAGCGCAAAAGGTAGAGACATATTTTGTCCCTAACTATATGGAGCAGCTAGCAACACAACAATATATATATGGACTTACTTTGTGCTTATTGCTGATAGAATTTAGCCCCACTAAGATTCGACTCAGATGCAGAAGATAGTAGATGGTTTATTGTAATGTAAGATAGCTGGAAAGAAAAAAAACAAAAAAAGCTGGTTGTAAATTTGTGGAATTTGACGTATGCAAACTTTTCTGTTAGGTGTGGTTGCTCCCTTTCTTTTAACTGTATTTGTAAATTGTTTGCTGTTTTTCTGACCGGCGAAAGAATTATTACTATTACGATGTATACAGATGCTTGAAAGGTTAGCTGACCTTCATATATACTTTCTTTGACCTCTAATATCACATTAGTTATTATATATCAAAAAGGAGAATACAAAATTTCTCTCTTCACATAAGTATCGCGCTTCGCCTAGGTGATGAAAAATCCTATTCAATTTGTTGATCTTACAACAATTGTTAATATGGTATTATGATTTGAATATGCCTCTATGCCTAGAGAAATAAGTCAAAAAGACAAATTTAAAGATCTGTTTAAGTCTTAACAAATTTGAATATGCCTCTATTTCTAATATAATGTTGGTTTTTTTTAGAAAGCTACTTAAGATATTAAAAGTATATTGTAATTTTTTTCAAAAGCTTAAAAACAATTATACTAATATTTTTTAAAAAATTGATAAAAAATATTTTTTTCCATAAAAAAACTGAATCAAATGTCCTATAAATTAGTGTAGATTTTTTTTTCAGTCTTCTAATGCACATCTGTTAATGAAAACGCCGGATATATTTTATTTTTATTTTACATAAAAACGTGTAGGATTTGTATCGTTAGAAATTATTAATAATCAAGTTTCTTTGATTAAGTGAGAATATATCATCGAATGGTATTTATATCATACTGTTCAGTTCGTCTTTGTTTTTGTCGTGCATCATAATTTCAGTTTTTTTTTGGGGTCAATGTAGTGTTCAGTTCGTACAACTTACCTGTTCACAAAATTTTTGGGCCTATTGGGCCTCAGTGAAATCTATAGTGATCGTACGTTATCCAACAAGGATCCACTTTGGTTTCATTTTTTACTTCTCCCAGGAAAAATTGGGCGTTGACCTGCAAAAACAGAGAGGAAAACATTTGGTGGGCATCAGCCTCTGTTATTGACCATTACTATTCTTCTGCCAGGAGTGTTAAAAATACTATCTTTAAAATATATTTGTAACATTTGACCCGAAAAAAAAATAAAATCTTGTAACACAATACGGACTATTAATTATTAATTAAAATTTATTAAAAAATGTAAAAATAAAAATAAAAATAATGTTATTAAAAGTAGACTTTACATCATATTTATAAATTTTTTTGGTAATATCATATTTATAATTTTTAATCACAATAAAAGATGAGTAAAATTTTAAATTAATTATTAAAATTGTTTCATGCACTTTATTTACTGAGATTTTAAATTTTTTTATTAACTTTTGACTTCGTACAAGGTCACTTATTTTCCCATTTTTTATCATATTTGAAATGTTGTATTTTTCTAAAAAATTAATATCAATTTATACAGTTAAGAATTAATAAAAAGGTTTTAAAATCTAAACTACTAAAATACACTGAGCTTAGAATTTCTGGATGATTAATTTAGAAGTTTAGTGAATAAAAAATGTAAGGAAAAAATTAAATAATGTCTTTATAAAATTAAAAGTGAAATTTTTTTATCTAAAAATATTATTAATGTATTTTTATAAAATTTTTAATGTAAAGTAATATAATTTTTACGACTAAAAATGTGATGGAATGTGTTTCTCTTCCACTTGCTGTACTCTTAACGTCGCGATCATGCTTGTTCTTCCAATTCATTGGCCTATTCTTTACCGTTTCAAACTCTTGTATTTAATAATATCCCCGTCAACCCCATTTTCAAATTCCAGTCTTCTCCCTCTTTCTGCATCAAGAGCTGAACATCCACATTCCATTGGTTAGATCCACACCAAAAACAACCCAAACCCATTGTTCTTTCACTACGTCTTTAGTGTTGTGGTGGGCGTTCCAAAACGAGAGGGGGAGAGAGTTGTTAGTTCCTACATCACATGGATCATATGGTTTATGGTGAAAGCTCGTCTTTTGGAGGCTCACACCATGGACAGCCTCAACAAGTTGTTCCATTTCCAACCACTTCGACCTCCTTAAGGATCATGCTCTTGCATGGAAACTTGGAAATATGGGTCCACGAGGCTAGAAACCTTCCTAACATGGACGGGTTTCACAAGAAAACGGGAGAAATGGTTTCCTTGTTATCTCGAAAACTTGGTGGCAAAATCCAAAACCACATGTCCCATAATGTAACTACTGATCCATATGTCACAGTATCTGTGGCAGGTGCTGTGATTGCCAGGACTTTTGTCATCAGAAACAATGAGAGCCCAGTTTGGATGCAGCATTTCAATGTCCCCGTTGCACATCTTACTGCTGAAGTGCACTTCGTCGTTAAGGACAGTGATATTGTGGGCTCACAGGTCATTGGAGCAGTAGGAATTCCAGTGGAACAGTTATGCACCGGTGCAAAAGTTGAGGGCTTTTTCCCCATCCTTAATGCTAGTGGAAAACCCAGTAAGGATGGAACAGTCTTAAGCTTATCCATTCAGTACACCCCTCTTGATAAAATAGCCCTTTATAGTCATGGAGTTGGGGTTGGTCCTAATTATCAAGGGTTCCTTCTACATACTTTCCCCTTAGGAAAGGTTGCAAAGTTACACTTTATCAAGATGCTCATGTTTCAGAAGGTTGTCTTCCCAATTTGAGGTGGATGGAGATGTGGGTTATAAGCATGCAGGTTGTTGGCATGACATCTTTGATGCAATAAGTCATGCACGTAAAGTGGTTTATATTGTGGGGTGGTCTGTGTACTACAATGTTGGTCTCATTCGGGATAGGGGTGATGGAAAAGCTTACACTTTAGGTGACCTTCTCAAAACCAAGTCTCAGGAAGGTGTGACAGTGCTACTCCTTGTGTGGGATGATCCTACTTCTAGAAGCATGCTTGGATATAAAACGGTAATGAAATTCAAATAATCTTTCCATTTTTGTGCCAATCCTTGCTGGTTTTGAATGATTTATTTCTGTATATCACACCGTGGAATTTTTTTAGTTAGAGATTCATTTCTTGTTCAGAAAATATAGAAATGCTGCGGCAGCATTCCTAGTCAATAAATTCTATTTGCTACATTCTTTATTTTTTTAATTTCGCCTTTTCCTCTATTTTTTATTCTCATTTTCTGTTACATTACATGAAACATGAACATGATATTCTGTTCAGTTTTGGTTTTTATCTTTGTATTTTGCGTTTGGTTTCAATTAATTTCTTATTCTTTTAAAGCCGTTGTTGTTCATCTTATTGTTTAAGCTAAACAAACCAATATTTCTTTTAAATTCAAGCCCTTGAGGCCATGACTTTTGGTCTCATTTTAATTATTCCAACGTCAGTAGTCACTACTGACCTCTGACGTGCATGATACGAAGTTTAATTTTTCTATATTTCATCATATTATTCCTTATTTTGTTCTGATTTTCAGAATCTTATGACTTCTCCAAGTCCTGTAGCCAGTTGCTTACTTCTATCGTCGAATTACTATGACATGTAGGTTGGACTTATGAACACCCATGATGAGGACACTCGCCAGTTTTTCAAAAACTCGTCAGTACGAGTGCTTCTTTGCCCACGATCTGGTGGGAAAGGACATAGCTGGGTTGAAAAGCAGGTAAGTTAGAAATATTATATTCATATTTGAAGGTTAAAAATATAAAAAGAATAAGTGAAATATTCTTTAGCTTTATCTTCCTGATTTATATCTTTTGCATACATCTTTTATCCTAAAAATCATATGCAATATATTTACTCCATGTAACCTTACTAGTTACTAATATATTATGATTGTGTTTAAAAGAAAGTTTTCCCTTTACAATTAATTGTTAGGAAGCTGGAACAATATATACACATCATCAGAAGACGGTCATTGTGGATGCTGATGCAGGTCAGCATAAAAGAAAAATTATAGCTTTCATCGGAGGTATTGATTTATGTGTGGGCCGATATGATACACCAAACCATTCGATCTTTAGGACTTTGCAGACAACACACAAAGATGACTATCATAATCCTAACTTTGAGGTAAATCACCCTTTTTTTATTATCATATTATTGTGTGAGATCATATTGGAGGGCACTGAGTGAGGAATCATCCATTTTTAATTGTATTAGCATTCTCCACATTTTAAAATTTTAATGGACAAAGCCAAAGACCACTTTTGATTTTCGAAGGCATATAAGTTTTGTGGTTGAGCATACAGAATTAATTTCAAAATTCATAATTGTGCTGTCCTATTCTTGTAATTGTTTCATTTGTATGATGATAAGCAGGGGCCTGTTGCTGGTTGTCCAAGACAACCATGGCATGATTTGCACTCCCAAATTGATGGTCCAGCAGCGTATGACATTCTCACCAATTTTGAGGAGCGTTGGTTAAGGGCATTAAAAATGCATAGACTTCAAAAGATGAAAAGTTCACATGATGATTCATTACTGAAAATTGATAAAATAATTGATATTGTTGATATTGGTGAAATTCCTTGCGTCAATGAAGATAACCTGGAGACTTGGCATGTCCAGGTATGAATTGCATAAGGAACAGTCGTTGAGAAACTTCTCCAATAGCAATGTCAATTCTTTTGACAATTTACTTCATTCTTTTAATTGAAGGTCTTCCGTTCAATTGATTCCAATTCTGTGAAAGGATTCCCAAAGGAACCGAAAGATGCTACAAGAAGGGTGAATTGACTTCTTTCTCTTCTGAAAATTTACTTTTGTGGTCGGAAGGAGCTAACTATGTTTACTTCATTGAGCAGAACTTGGTTTGTGGAAAGAATGTACTGATAGACATGAGCATACATTCTGCATATGTCAAGGTCATTCGAGCTGCCCAGAAGTTCATCTATATTGAGAACCAATACTTTCTTGGCTCATCATATAATTGGGACTCTTACAAAGACCTTGGTGAGTATTGAGCTCTGAGACTAAAGTTAAAACAACTTAAGAATGACGAAAAAGCATCAGAGAGAGAGAGAGATTGTAAAGCCATATTATATTTAATACCAACAAAAAATGTAACATAGAGCTTCTTTTAACAAGACAGTATAGTGGATCTCTATACATGTAAAAATGCCCTGGTAAGATAACTGGTTTTGTTCCAATTCAATTTTGGTGGGCATAAACCAGGACAATTTTTTAACGAAACTTCTAATTCTATGCTTAATGTTTCAAATGTATAGTTAATTTAATGTTGCAATTATTTCAGTGATTAGTAGTCTCTGCTAGTAAGCATGCAAGAGGCAGTAGGCAGATGCTTTTAAGCTATAGACAGTTCGAAAGGGGAAAGAAAAAGTGAAAGGATAAAAGAAAAATCACTACAATTTCAGTTAACAGCTTTTATATTGCAAGTTGCAACAAGCATCCTTGTTATGCTTTAATTTTTTTTTCCCCTTTCATCACAGGTGCTAACAACTCAATTCCAATGGAAATTGCATTAAAAATAGCCAACAAAATCAAACAAAACGAGAGATTGTGTGTGTATATTGTCATTCCTATGTGGCCTGAAGGTGTACCTACAAGTACAGCTACTCAGCGGATTCTCTTTTGGCAGTTAGGCTTCCTTTACCCCTTAAAATGACTCCATATGTGACAAATCATAAGAACCTTCATTGGCTAGAGATGAACATGGATTAGAAAGATTTGATGTTCAAATATTGATATCAAGCCAGAAGAAACTGCGGATTATTTTGTGCTTCATATTATCAAATGATCTTAAAAGCACAAATATATACTTTGCATTGTTAAGCATGCTCGTTACTTGCTGCCTGGAACTCATGGCAGCTGTATCACGTTTATCATTAAAAAGGAAAAGGCTCTTATAAAGTGAGTTTGTCTTTAAAATGAGCAAGAGTATACATACCCTTAATTTAAAATAGTATGATGAAAAATCAAAGACAGACATAACCTTATTATGGGATCAGTTGTGCATTTATCTTACAGGCCCGAGTTTATTTTGGCAGTTCAAAACAATGCAAATGATGTATGGAACGATTTGCAAGGCCCTACAGGAGGCTGAGCTTGAAAATGAGTATGAACCACAGGACTACTTGAATTTCTTCTGCCTTGGTAATCGTGAGATCCCTGACAGTGACAACATTTTAAATGTTTTAAATCCTACTGGACGAAACACGCCTCAGGTATTCTTTTACCCTCTTGAGTAACTTCAGATTTTTGTTTGTCTGGATATCTCATTGCCTCTTTAATCAACTTTATCATCTGTATTTGCACTTTGGTAACTTAGGTACTCACTCAAAAGCACCGGAGATTCATGATTTATGTTCATTCAAAAGGAATGATAGTGGATGATGAATATGTGTTACTAGGGTCAGCAAACATAAATCAGCGATCCATGGAAGGCACCAGAGATACAGAGATAGCAATGGGAGCATATCAGCCTAATCACACTTGGGCAAAGAAGCAATCTAAACCTCGTGGGCAGGCAAGATTTATAACCTTAAAAGTGCTTTTTTATGACAAAAACTTGGAGAGAGAATTGCAGGTTGTGCTTATAATTAGCATGGTATAATGTGTAGAGGTTTGAGGTAGCATATCATGCATATATATGCGCTGAACCATAAAACAATCTAGACACACCTGATCATATGCATATTGAGGAAACTCTATGATGAGACATTTGAAAGCCCTTTACCTGATTCCTGATACAGAAATAAATAAATCAATTGGGTTTTATTTTATTTTATTTTTTGCTAACTTGGAGAATTGTGTTGTATTTTGTGTATGAGTTCAGGTGTATGGCTATAGAATGTCACTATGGAGTGAGCATACGGGGGATGTGGAAGAATGTTTCGAGCAACCAGAGAGCCTTGAATGTGTGAGACTGTATAAGGTCATTGAGTGAGTTCAACTGGACACAGTACATGGCCGATGAGGTTACTTAAATGAAAAGCCATCTATTGAATTACCCACTTGAAGTTGATTCAAAGGGTAAGGTGAAGCCTCTTTTTGGCTGAGACATTCCCGGATGTTGGTGGGAACATAAGTGGCACTTTTACGTCACTCAAAGAAAATCTCACCATATGAATGTGAATTATGATCATTTTGATCTATTTTATGTGAGTTCTCTCTAGCTCAATGAACAGTACAGTCGACTTCAGCACCTTATTTACAATATTTTGATTCTTTTATAAAAGCAGTAGGAGTATAAAGGTTTGAAATTTTAGCCTTAAATACCAGCTTTTCTACTTTTCAGTTGAACAAGTCCCTTTTTCCTTGTTATATTAATGCAATACTACAGTTATGTTGATAAATTTACCATAATAAATCTTTTTTCAAGTGATAATGAAAGTGCATTGTTGGAAGCTAATTATTTCTACTTAATTATTTATTTTTAAATGTTCTTTCAAAAAGTTGACAAAATTAAGTAATTTTTTAAAAATAAATTGAGCTGAATACACACAAAAAAGGTTAAATACACATTATTTATATGGGTTGATTAGAAAAAGATAATAAATATAATAGATAATATTATATGAAAAAAATGTAAAGAAAAAATATTAAATAAACATTAATATTAATTAAATATTTATAAATATAAGTTACTTTTCAGATTCACTGACAAGGTTGTCGTTGTGAGGGTTTTTTTTTTTGTCAAAGTATGATAAAAATTTAAAATTATTTTCAGGGTTTTTTTTGTTAAAATATAATAAAAATATAAAATTATTATAAAATAAGATATCTAATAAATATTTTTCCTCTGTCTAAAATATTTTTTGACATGATATCTCAAGTGTCGATATTTATTTTTTAATAATAAAAAATTAATAAATATCAACTTTTACATTATCGACATTTATATTGTATAAATAATTAGTGATCTAAAAGTATTGACTAAAAAATCATAGTTGTTTTTTAGTTAAAAATCATATTAAATCTTGAATCTCGTGGGATTACAGGTGTAGGAAAATTTTCCGAATTCAACATTGCTAAAGCAAGTAGAGAATCGTTTCTCACACATCACTACAATTAGTGACTTTATATAGCCAATGTAATACACTGTGACGAAGAATAAAAGTAGAAAAACTAATAACTATGCCAAAGCATGACAACATACAAATTTTTGTGATTGAAACTCAGACGTTATTTTTTTAACAATAAAAATATAAGTGTAGACTTTTACACTGCTGCTATTCTTTTATTTATTATTATTAAAAAATATAAGTGTCAGTTAACACTTAAGGCAATATGTTAAAAAAAATACTGTTTTTTAATATCTTATTTTAGTAATAATTTTTAACTTTTGCTATATTTTAACAAAAAAAAAACCCGTTGTGAATGGTATTCTACTGCTCTGATACCTGTCTTAGTGGATACGGATTTCAATAAAGAGTTCTCTTATATCTTATGGTGATTTGGGTTTTTTTTTAATTAAATAATATTTTAAAAATTATTTCCTTAATTGGTATAATATCAAATTATTTTTTAGACTTTTTTTTTATTATATTATAATGTATTGCATCTTTTTAGGTGATATTATTTTTAAATTTTTTTAAAAATAAGTATCAGAACAAATTGCTTCAACAATAATATGTGTCACTTTTGAAGTGAGACATGTATTTTTATGTTTTAAATTTAAATTATTTTTAGTTTATGTAGAAATTAAATGTTTAATTTTTCTTTTGTTTAAATAAAAATTAGTCCACTTAAGCGAATTATCTAATTTTCATTTAATGTGCATAAAATTGATATAAGCAACAAAAATACTTTAGTTTAAGAGAATTTTAAAATAAATATAAGATGAAAACTTTTATACTCACTTCAGCACGCCCATGATACTTAAGCCAGTCTATGCTTAAGTGAATAGTAATAACCTCTAAGTAAAAATTGGATAGATAGCACAAATTTACATATATGCTAGTTTGTTTAAATAACAATCAATTTATTTAAGTGTGTCATAATGTAATTAAGCAACGTTTAAATAGCTTAAGCAAAAATTAGATTCACTTAAGTGAATAAAAAATATCTTAAGCGAAAATTAGATAAAGAGCACAATTTTTTAGAAATTCAATGCACTTAAGCATGTTATGAAGAGTAGCTTAAGCGAATATTGTGAACTTAAGTGGATATTGAGCCGCTTAAACAAAAGTTACAAAATCTGAAAAAAGAAATATTAGTCATCTAAGATAAAATATAAGTAAATGCAACCAAATTTAAAAGAGAATGAGATTTTTATATTATAAATAAAAATTTCAAACATGAAGTTCTTTACATTAGATGTCCTTGAAACAAAAAATGTAACACCCTCATTTTTATTCCTTTATTTTTTAGAAAAATAAGAAGTTTGGTGCAGAGTTTCTCACTCAAGCAAGATATGTCTCGCTTAAGCGAGACAGATATTTTTGGAATTGAACTTTTTAGAACATTTTTTCTTAAGCGAGCTAAATTTCGTTCAAGCAAGCGAATATTAGGTCGCCCCAACTGTCACCTTGTCCAAGTGAGAAGGGGTCTAGCCCATGCAACCTCGCAGGAAAAATCTGGGAACTCTCTGGAACTATTCTCGCTCAAGCAAGGATACCTCTTGCTCAAGCAAGAATATTAGAAAGAGGCTGGAAAACCATTATCTAATTTTTTTCACTTAAGCGAAAAGAAGTTCGCTTAGGTGAGAATGATCTCGCGTTGAGAAATTTCATTTTTCTCTAAAATTACTTCTCACTCTCAATTTTTTTCATTCTCTCCCTCTCCCTTCCTAGAGAAAGCCTCCTATAACTCAAAATCTCTCTTGGATTTGAGCTCCAACGTTTATTCCGCTCAAATCCAAGCAAGTCTCTAGAGCTCGATCAGCTCTTGAATCTCATTTATATTTCTTTATTTTCTCCCTTTATAATAGTACTTTACCCTGCGATATTAGGAAGAACTCTAAGTATTTTCAGTCAAAACATGAAACTTCTCTCTAGAGCTCACGAAGAACTTAGTTTCAAGGATCTATTTTATGTAAGGGGAGCTGAACTTAAACCCTAAGTTCTAACTATATATTCAACTTGAGAATTGTAAAGAAAAAATTGGAAATATCTATTTTGAAAGGTAAATCCGAAGTGTTTTCTTAAAAGTATAACATAAAAAAAAATTGATTTATGGATGTGTAAAACCTATATGTATTTTTATCCTAGTGAAGTTCTATAGTAAGAATTGTAAAGAAAACTCATTTTTAGAAGTTCCATAATTTATTTAATGATGATTATAAATGAACAGTTTTAAAATGTGAATTGATGTTGAAAATAACAAGTTTGCTAGGGAAAGATTAAACCTCAAGTTAGACGATTTTTATTAAGATCGAAAAAGTATGATTTCTGGCAGAATACTTAGGAAGTGTGCAACTGGTCTGAGTCTGGAGTTATCCAACCTTCAGCGCATTGTATTGGTCTTGTGATGATGTGTTTTCTTGTTTTATCATTGTATGTTTAAGTGGGAAGTCGAGTATTGGGTGAAATTGATATAAATGGGTTGGCTGTCTTTAAATGATAAGAGATGTTGTATTACATATGTGTGAACTAGATGAAGTAGGAATACATGTACTTTGGATATGATTTAGTGAAATGAATAAGGTAAAAGAGATGAAGGAAACTTGATAGATAGTGAAAGTTATTAATGAGATCTGTGAATATCTGTGAATTGCTGAGAAAGTGTAAAGTAAAGAAAATTAAGGGAAAATGTTTTATTAATGAAAATTGATGAAATACTAAAATACTGATGAAAAATGTGATATGTGAAAAATGCTGAAAAAGTGTAAGAAAAGAGAAAAAAGGACGTAACTGATATATGTGTCACAAAGATACTAATTGATGCGATTATAGTATATGTATTGTAGTATATCAACGTTATAACACATATGTTGTAATATATTGATTAGTGTAATTACAACACGTGTATTGGAACAATATGATTATGATGTGCTACATTTGAGTTACTGCATAGGTATTTTAAAGATACACTTAGGGTTTAGAGTCCGAAGGTGATTTGAAAAAATCTGAGAGAAAATGATGGTGATGAATGCTAATAGCTTATGTGTACATGATTGACAGCGAAAACATTCATAGGCCTCACACTCATTTTTTGACTGATTTTCCTAACTATACATTTGCTATGAATGCCTAATAAAAAGCGGCAGACGACAACTATCTATGTTGGCATAAGTCCATTATAACTAGGAAGATTGTGTTAACAGCAATTTAGAGGTCTGTGAGTATCTAGAGTACTCTTATTTGATCAATAATTCATAATTGAAATTATTAAAGGGACATGGGTTGAAAAATAGAATGATCGTGTGGATAAAGGGAGAAATTAATTATGCTAAATAACAAAAAAAATGAATTTCTATTTGATTGAGTGATGAATGATGTGTGTGAATGTTCCTTGTTTGATTAGAATGATTTTATGAATAAATTTATGTTTAATACACTAGAAAATATTTTCTATGTTACTAAAATTATGTTATTAAAATGAGAGTTTAATGGGCGAAAGAAACTCACCCCTACAAATATTTTTAGGTAAAAGAAGATTTTAATTAAGACAAATCCGATATAGAATCATACTCATAAACAATTGTGGGAAAAGAATTGCTCTGTTATTGTTTATATTATAAATTTTGAAATATATATATATATATATATATATATATATATGTGTGTGTGTGTGTGTGTGTGTGTGTGTGTGTGTGTGTGTTACATAAGATCTTAGTTTTTATTCCAATTATAAATTCAAGTTATGAAAAATGCATTTTTACTTTATTATGAATGAGACTTTTACCTCAACTAACTTTTAAAATTTGCTAACCTTTATTAGTTTATTTCCACATATCCGTGAAATTTTTCTAAAGCTTTTCAAAACTTTTACAAATTTTATCAAGTTTATTTCAAGATATTATATAATATTAAGGAAAATTATTAAAATTTTAGTAAGGATGTTACAAAAAATATTGTGAAACTAAATTAAACATGAACTAAAATGTGAAATAAAACAAGGAAAATAGAAAACTAAACAAATCGTCATTCTTTAAAAATATCATCATCCAGAGGATGATTCTCTTGCATTTGATCTCCCTGCTACATAACATGCTACTCTTGATAGCTTTGTCCTCCTTTTGAGGCTCTTCTGTGACCCATTCATTAGCTCCTTGTTGCCCTTGTCCTTGTTCATGTCCAAGAGACACTTTACATTGGTTGGGGTGATTTGGGAATGGATAAGTTTCTCTAGGCCATGAGACATGTTTTACAAACTCTTCAAGTGTAGGCCAAGGGAATCTTGATGTCTTCTTGGTGTTGGTGTAGGGTATAGTAGTAGAATGAACATTAAGGTGTGTATGCTCGATGGTTTGCTACCAACTGGTGGTGGATGTGTGTATAAGCTTGATAATTGGCCTCCATTTACTATTGTATTTGAGTTAGATGTTATGTGAGATGACATTCCATGGATGTCATGTTAGGGATGGATGGTGGTGCTGATAAAGAAGGTTGAGAGGGTGCATGTCCCTGGTCTAATTGGTTTATGCAATAATTGTTGATGAATTGGGCATTGATGGGCTTTTCAGTTTGATACTTGATGTAGTTGGGTCTAGTATCTGAACATATTAGGCAGTACAAAGAGTAGTGATCAATGCTGAGAATCCTAAGAGTTTTGTTGCAGCTGTAGTATAGGAGGGACTTAACATCACAAATTGATAAATCTCCTCAAAGATAACTATTGTAGTATTCACGGTGATCCTTTCCATGATGTTGTACACGAGGTAGGTCTAAGGCATGCGCATGTCTAATGTGTGAGTTGTTGGAGTAATGTTGGTAAACATACATGAGGTCTAAATCTGAGCCAAAGTCTTCAAACTCCCCCTCTTAAACCTCTTTGACTTGTCTTGATGATTTGTCTATATGATCTGCTTGGAGTGCACAATGTCTCGACTACATTCCCATATAAGAATTTGATAACATGCTTTCTCCTTACCTAGTAGTGGCACAACTTCCCTTCTTGTAAAGTAAGGAGGTTTTTCAACAAGTTATGTTTGTCTCCCTATCATATGAGACTAAGCACCTACAAACCCAAGAATTGTTGTCACTTTGACCTAATTTTAATGGCCATGCATTAGCATAAAATTCTTTCACTATTTCTTTATCAATCCTATTAGGAAGGTTTGCAATGCAATGACATTTCCTCCTATTAATTTCATCTATAAACTCAATAAATTCTCATTCTTACAACCATACATCTCTTTCCGACAACAATTCCCTTTGCTTTAATTCAAGGAATCTTTCATATTTGGCTCAGGTCCTAAATTTGAATTTGTCAAATCCAGCATTAGGGGTGGGACTGACTACTCTTTGGGCAGAAGGAGGTTATTGTTGAGTGTCTATGTCCTCAGCTTCTTTTAAGGCGGAACTCACTTCTTGACGTTGCCTTTTTTATCCTTTTAGAAATAAACTTCTTCGGTATCATTTCTACAAAATTATCATCACTCAATTAAATAAAATGCATAAACAATTTTGCAAAACTACCTTAAGTGGATCAAACTCACTTAAGCGAAATTTGCTTGCTTAAGTGCACCATACTTAAGCAATTTTTTTTAAAGAGATGCAAAAATATAGAGAATATGAGAAATCACAAACAAGAACATTCAACCCCAAACCTTAAACCATTATAACCCAGAGAATAAACTTATTTTACATTTAACCTAAAATCCTATTCAATAAAATACAAAATAAAATTAGTTTCAAGTTGCTAGTTTTACATTAGGAAGAAAGCACAATGCTAAAAAGAAGAAGGAGAAGCTACCTGAACAAGGAATATTGAAGAGACGAAGGAGAGGAGGGGCTTTTGGAAATGCAAGTAACTGCTCTGTTTGTGGGGAGCGAAAGAAAATTTTGAAACTTTTGGTGTTAGGAATGTGGAAGAGTAATTCCTAAGTTTTTTAAAATCCCTACCTTAATGGTCCGTGTTCCTTTTCTCACTTAAGCGAGCCTTGTTCACTTAAGTAAAATTTTAAATTTTTAAACGAATATCATGTTGCTTAAGCATTTAAAGAGATAGAAGCTCAATAAATGGCTTGTGCGAAGAAGTGCGCTTAAGCGATATAGATGCACTTAAGTGCCTGATACACGCATAATGGCCTAATATTTACTTAAGCACACTAAATCATGCTTAAGCGATTACGACTCACTTAAGTGAACCAAATTCGCTTAAGTGAAATTGTTGTAATTTTTGCATACAAACAATGTAAAGGTTGATGTATAGTCCAAGAAAAGTCAAATGAAACTCATTTCTCAATAATAATAATAATAATAATAATAATAATAATAATAATAATAACTCGTACGCAAGGAGAACAAAACTTCATCTTCATACTCAATATTGGAGGGTATTCTAGCAAATATTGTCTTGTGCTTCTCCATTACCAATAATAACTTAATGATGTCAGGTCTGTTTTCCCATTCAAAACTAATCCTTTTCTTTTTTTATAAACTCAATTGCATGAAAGTTATGTTAAAGTCAGCAAATATTTCTTTTCTTTTTTGTTACAAAATTGACGACAAACAGTGTTAGATGGAAGTCAAGATTTTGGTTAAAGTTTGAAAGTGTAGATGAAGCATGAGAATTTTGGAATGAATATGGTAAAAAAATGAGTTTTTGTATTAGAAATCAATGTTTCAATAAGCGAAAAGAAGACAGGTGCTATCACTTCATGTAGATATGTTTGTTGTAAAAAGAGGATTCGAAGAGGAGATAAAAGAGTTTCTCAAGTTACAAAACATAGAGCTGAGACTATAACAAATTGTTATGCAAGAATTGGGTTAAAGTTTGAAAGTGTAGATGAAGCATGAGAATTTTGGAATGAATATGGTAAAAAATGAGTTTTTGTATTAGAAATCAATGTTTCAATAAGCGAAAAGAAGACAGGTGCTATCACTTCATGTAGATATGTTTGTTGTAAAAAGGGGATTCGAAGAGGAGATAAAAGAGTTTCTCAAGTTACAAAATATAGAGCTGAGACTATAACAAATTGTTATGCAAGAATTGGAGTGTCTTTGGAGTGTAGTCATCTTTGGTGTAACATTGTTGTATGATGAGATGACTGAATCTTTTAATGATTGTTTGAAATGTTTTGAAAAGCACACACTCAGAAAAAAAATTGTTATTTATTAATCAAGATCAAGCAATGGTTAAGGTCCTTGTGAAAGTCATGTCTAAGACACATCATGTTTTGTGCACACGACATTTGATGCAAAATGAAATTGAACACCTTGATAATTTGATGAATGTTGGAAGTCATTTTTTAAAAGATTTTAAAAGATGCATGTATGACTTTGACATAATAAGTGAGTTTGAGCAAGCTTGGGCAAACCTCCTTGATGAATACAATATTTTTTAGAATAATTGGATGAAATCAATATACGCAATAAAGAAAAAATGAGTACCGTGTTACATGAAAGAAGTGTTCGCACTTGAGATATAGAGTATTCAACTAAGTGAAAGTGTAAATTTTGATTTTAAAGCTTATATGAAGTCAGTGTTGGTATAAAATAATTATTTACATATTTTGAAAGTGAGGTTGAAGACAAGCATTATAGTGAGTTAAATTGTGAGTATGAGTCTCATTATAAGCTAGCAATGTTAAGATATGAGATGTCTCTCATCTTAATACAAATGGGTAAAATTTACACACATGCTAATTTTAACCTATTCCAACAAAAGTTGCTACTGCATATCAAAAAAGAATGGATCTTCCTCTTTGTTTGAATATGGATAGTATCATTTTATCATGTCTCAAACTCTATATGTTGCAGTTATAGAAAGTTTGAAACATTTAGCATCTTTTGTTCCCATGCATTGAAGGTTTTTGAAGCAAACAGAATCAAGGTTATGCTAAAAAAAACAATTTCTTATGGACAAGAGAAAGTCATTCTAGAATTTTTACACAATGTTAAAGGAATAAAGGATCAAGAGGATCATAAGCTTGCTATCACAAGACAATATCAACAACTAGCTTCTAAAATAATTAGACTTGCATATAAGATATTTAGTTCAGAACAATACTCTCACTTGGAAGATGAATGTATAAACGTGTTGTCTTGTCAAATCACACAACTTTGATTAAAAGAACTAAATAGTGAGAGTCACAATGATGACACCCTTATATTAGTCATCAATTGTGACATTCCAAGCACCAATGAGAATGGTTCCTAGCTGGGTTTGTGATGCCTCAACCTTTGACGAGGGCAAAGAGTGATTGCCAGTGCAATAAGGCACAGACAAGGAGTGACTCCTAGTATGCTTCCAGCGGGAAGGACACATGAACGAATTGAACATACACTAGAATGAGAGAGATCCAAAGACTATATAGATATGAGACTATACAATTGAGAATAACTTCAAAGGAATTGATTAGTATAACTTATACTAACAAAATGCATTTACTTTTTTGTAGCCTTGAAAAGTCTTGTGTTTATTTGTTAGGACAGTCGTCAATCTCAAATAAGTTTTCAACGAGAGACACACATAAATGACTTGAACATACACCAGAATAAGAGAGATCCAAAGTTGGGTTGAGGTATAAGGGGAAAAAATGATCAAATAAGAGGTCAATTTCAAAGCCAATATTTTGAGGTACATATATTAATGCATTTATCAATAAATAAGTTAATTTCTCCATTCTTATTTGTCTTATGTCCAATAACTTGTTAATATTTTAAGAATATCAACCCACCCCTTTTGAACCTTATGACGTCCATTATTCGGCATCTCCATCTTATCATTTCTCTCACACTTCAACAATCAATTCAGTTTTATTATATTATTCACAGTAGATTCATAAAACATAAAATTACAAATTTATTTTTTCTTTCTTAATTGTATAATATTTTATTCAATTATCTTTTTTTTTGTAGAAACCTTTGGATGATACAACTCATTCAATTCTTGATCAACCATGATGAATTTTGTAACTTTTATACTTTGTTCAATGTATTTACTTATGATTTGGCTTAGATAACTACTTTTTATTTTTATTTTTTTCAAATTTTATAATATTCAATTAAGCATTTCAACATGCTTAAGCTTTTCAATATTTGCTCTATTCTTTATTTGCTTAAGCAAATTTGGATTCCCTTAAAATATGCTTAAGCCAATTTTATGTGCAGTTAAGTAAAAATTGGATAATTTGCTTAAGCGAACTAATTTTTGCTTAAGCAAAAAAAGAACTAAACATTCTGTGTTGTGCAAACTAGAAAAAACCAAGATCCTTATGTTTGCATGTGAGAGGTAAGACTTTGTGATGATATATTGACATGTTTTAAAATTATTTTGAGTAATAATTAATACTAAAATTAAATTCAATATCTTAAAATTCCTAATATTATTTTTAAAATTTTTAATCTAAATAAGTCAAATAATTATAAATTTAACTTCAAATGTGTGTATGTCAACTAAACTTATTATAATTAATTTTTATTACTGAAATTTAATACTACAGTTGAAATTAAATTCTTTACAATTCATAATCTTATTTTTTAAATTCATACTTATTTTTAAATTTCTAATTTTAATAACTCAATCAATTATAAATTTAATTTATATTTTTATGAAAAATATATCAACTAAACTGATTATAACTAATTTTTTACTAACAATTAATACTATAATTAAAATTAAATTCTTATAATTTTTTATCTTATTTTTTAAAAATTCATAATCTTAAATATTCACGGTAATTACACACTAGATAAAAGAATGTTTCATGTCACGTGATAACATTTTACCAAGTCTTATTTCGCCTCTTATCCAAAAAATGCATGTTTTGCTCCAAAAATAAAGATATTTGTCTTGCTTAAAAAATGAATATATTTATTCTTTACATATCATGTGTCATTGTTAAAGAAGTATCGTTTTAAATATACATATGTATTTTAAAAAATTTAATAAAATATTACCCAAAAAAGCGTGATATATTATGTTATAAAAAAAACTACGACAATTATATGTATATTAATTAGGAAAATTATTTTTAAAAATATATTATTTAAATAAAAAAACCTGAGTTATGAGAGAAGAATCTAAAGAGTCTTGTATCAATGAGACAAAAGGAAGAAAAAAAAAAGCTGGGTTAGTTTGAATTTTGAAATTAAATAAAGAACATAACTTACCTCGATTTTTCTGACATTAGTAAAAGAAAAATTATTGATGATAAAACAAAAATATACAATAGTTGATACAAATGAGAGAAAAGTAGAGAAAAAATATATAAAAAAATAAGATGAGTAATACGATAAAGAAAGATTATATATATGAATAATATATCTCACAGTAAAATTGACTATTATGAATGGCGTTAAAGGTTTCAGCTTGAATGTATATCGGATCGGAAATCCTAATCTCTTGGAAGATGAGACTATTATTATTATTATAAATGGATAATCATTATTTGAGAAGAGTCTTGATTGCAGAAACATGGCATCTACAATTTTATTCTCCTTTAGATGTGAGCACGACGGGTTTCCTTTCTTTCTGTTCACCGTTGGCGTCTTGGCGATTTCAAGATCCACAAAGACAAGAAAACACGAACCAACTAGTCCCCCCAGCACGTTTCATGTCACCTATATTTTTATTTTCATTATCACCGTTAATTCCCTGTTTAATTACTTGAGGTATTTTATCAATTTTCGATGTCATGTTTGAGGTACAGAAAGAGAATCTGTACCAAACTAAAAACAAATTTTATAGTTAAATTCATATAAATTATATTGCTAGGTATTTTATATATTACACAAATATATATATATATATATATATAATGTAAAAAATTAAAAATTATTTAAATTGTTAATAAAAATATGAATCTAGTATAAACAGTGCAAACATTAAATGCTTTTAATTTTAAACATATTTTAATTAATGAAAATTTTAATGATCATTTAAAAATATATCATTACATTTAAAAATATTAAAATATCAAATATTTAAATAAAATAATCAGTTAAATATTAATACTCATTCAAAACATGTCATAAAATGTAATAGACATGTGATTGCATGATATGATACATAAATAAATTATCAAATTTTGAAAAATAAAATAATAAATTTGTAATGCATTTAAGTTAATACATGCATCGTACAATTAAAATAAACTCTTCTTTATAATTTTTTAACCATTTCTTAATTTTATTTTTACTTACATGGTGGGGGAAGAAGGTGAGTGAACAATTGAACATGAGGCAGACAAGAAAAATTAATTGATAATTATGACCCAAAAAATGTGGGATGAGGAGATATTAACGTCCAATTAAAAGCGCTTTATGTTGACAGCGTAGGACAACTAATCTCAGTATTATTAAATTTTCAATTTTGTTTAATTTACTACTTTTATAATCACCGTCGTGTTCCGTTGAAAAGAAAAAAGAAAGGGGAATATTATGCATCTCCTTTATATATACAAAAGAGAGGAGAGGAAGCCGTGATTGTAGAGATCGGTGACTCGGGTAAGATGGGTTTAGAAGCAAATGGTGGCGTCGCCGAGAAGCACTTCAAGTTTTTGATCTACGGTAAAACCGGTTGGATCGGTGGTCTGTTGGGGAAGCTCTGCGAAGACCAAGGCATCCCATTCCACTACGCCACCGGCAGACTCGAGAACCGGTCATCCTTAGAAGCCGACATAGAGACGGCCAAGCCCAGCCACGTGTTCAACGCCGCGGGCGTTACGGGTAGACCCAATGTGGACTAGTGCGAATCTCACAAGGTTGAAACCATCCGAACCAACGTCGTCGGCACCCTCACCCTCGCCGATGTGTGCCGCCAGAAAGGCCTCATCCTCATCAACTACGCCACCGGTTGCATCTTCGAGTACGATTCCTCTCACTCCCTCGGATCCGCCATTGGATTCAAGGAAGAGGACACCCCTAATTTCACCGGCTCCTTCTACTCCAAGACCAAGGCCATGGTATAGTATTAGTTATTTTGGATTTGCAGTAACGTTACATCCTTTGTTTATGTAAATGGTACGTTGTCTCATTGACAGGTGGAAGATCTGCTTCGGAACTACGACAACGTGTGTACCTTGCGAGTGAGGATGCCTATCTCCTCGGATTTGTCGAACCCTCGCAATTTCATCACTAAGATCACTCGATACGACAAGGTTGTGGACATTCCCAACTCCATGACTATTCTGGACGAACTCCTCCCTCTCTCCATCGAGATGGCCAAGAGGAATCTCACTGGGATCTGGAATTTCACTAACCCTGGTGTCGTCAGCCACAACCAAATCTTACAATTGTATAGGGATTACGTGGATCCCACCTTTAAATGGAAGAACTTCACTCTGGATGAACAGGCTAAGGTCATTGTTGCCCCCAGAAGCAACAACGAGCTTGACGCGTCTAAGTTAAAGAAAGAGTTCCCTCAACTCTTGTCTATCAACGACTCCCTCGTTAAGTATGTCTTCGAGCCTAATCGGAAAAAGGCTGTGTAAGATATTATCAAGTGTTACCATTTTTGCGTCCATTAATTGTTGAATTCGGTTTGTGTGCTTTGAGCAGTCACGCACGTAATGTACTTTTCCGTTCATATGTATCGGTGCGTTTCAATGTTATATTTGTATTTACTACACGATGAATAAGTCAGTTGTATAACTTGCAACTTACTTGTAAGAGAATTCTTGCATGCTCTCTTTCTGTGTATGCCTTCCAACTCCATCTTAGTCAGAGCCAACGGATTATTTTTATTATAGTGATAATGAATGATCCCCCACCTAATGAGTAATGATTCTTGGTTTTTCTTCCAACCATGGATGATTGAAAACAAAGCAACATGTCTCACGTGCAGTGATCACTGGGATAGGACCTCGTTATGAAGATCGGTAGAACGATGAGATGACTCCGCTTTGTTCATTTTGGACTTAATTTAATATTCTTATTTTATTCAAAACAATAAGAAATAATTCTATAGATAGAAAAGAAAGATTTAAATTAAATTTATTTACCAGCTGAATATAATACATGTAACTATAAAATATTTTTTTAAAAATTTATAAAATATAAATAACAAGGTAATAAGAATTAAACTAATTAAAAAAATGTAAAATAACATTAATATATATTATTTTCATAAATTTACAAAGGATTGACATTTACAAAATATAATATCAAAATACTTTAGGACTCATTTATAACATTTATAATATATAAAATATAACAAATTTTTAATGAACAATTTATCACCCCAAGACTGAAATGATACTAGTCGTCCTAATGCTATCTTTTTATTTCTGCAAAATCCTCAAAATCAAGGTCATCATCTGACTCGAGATAAACCAGTAATTCGCTCAAAAATCCATCAAGTTAGTCTTCCAAGATGGTCATGATTATGATATGTGAACAGGTAAGTCACAACTACTGGAGTTCTAATTGTGCCTTGGTAGAGGTACATACACATGGTATGATAGATTCTATTATTTACAGAGAAATCAAAAGGTATATTATAAGATAATTTCATTTCTAGCATAATAATGTTACAAGATATAATATCAACATGTAAGGCCAACTTAAAATAGAAAAATCTATGGTACTCGTTAAATACAAAATTTAACCTACACTATACAAAACTATCTATAAGTCTAATACTCTCTTTGGGTGCTATCGTCCTGGTTTCCTGAAAGGTTATGTAAGGTTGAGTCTCTATTTTCGTTACCAAGCATATATTCATAGTCACGTCAACAATACTGTAACATCCTCGTTTTTGCTAAACGATTAATTTATTAATATAGTTCTAAGTTAATATATAGTACTTGATTTTTTGAAAAAAAAAAAATTGGGATAGAATTAGCATGAGATGCTTTAGACAAAATTGTTAGGTATATTTTTAAGAAATTTTTGGTAATTTTTAAGTTTCAAAAAGTATCAATTTGTATTGGTTAAAATTGTTGTATAATGCTAAAAATAACATTTTATTTTAAAAAAATAACAATAATAATAATAAAAATTATAAAAAATTTATATTTTATTTATAAATATTATTTGGAATATAAAAATAATTTTTTTGTAATTAATGAGCATTTTTGGATTTTCTAGTTAATTTTATGTAAATTAGTTATATGCTCAAGCAGAAATTGTATGTAAAAATTTTGGACACTAACTAAAAGATCAATAGTGTCAAAAATTATTTTATAATTATGTTTAATATATTTCATGATTATTTTTAAATTTTGGGATTTTTATCTAATTATTTCAATTAATTATTAAAAAATTAGTGAAAATTCTAATATTATATTATTATTTTTACTATTTAAGATAAGATCAATTCATCAATTCATCCAATTCACTCTTGGCTGCCGTAAGTGCTCTTCTTCTCCTTCCAAAAGCTTTGAAACTTCTTTGGCTCTAATCTTTTGATTTTTCAAGTAAGTTCATTAAATTTTTTTAATATTCCATCTATTTTCATCATTTTGAACACTTTTAACCGATTAATTTTTTTATTTTCTTCCTCTTTTGGGTGCTGGAACAGTGGCATGAGGGTGAAATTTTATCCAAAAATTTTGTTTCTAAATTATGTTTTAATTAGCTTAATCTTTCTATATTTTATAATAAATAATTTTGGTGCTTTTTGTTTTGTTAAAAATACATTTGGAGGTTTAAAACCCTTGGTCTAGAGGTGCTGTCCCAAGAGTGTTATGAAGGGAAAATAATTATTTTTAATCACCTTTAGGCTTATAGTATTCCATTTACATCATAGAAAACAATTGTAAGACCCGTAAGCCATTTTTGCGAAGATTAGAAAATGATAGTTTCAACTCACTAGTAGTGGGTTGGGTGATTAATGCCTCTTAACATTGATCATGATTATGTGTGATTATTTGGTTAGGATCGTGGTTTGAGAAGTGGTGGAAAGAAGTCGTTGGTGAGAAAAAAATCGATATACACTTCAAGGTAAGGGGGGACATATCTATTTTCACGGGTATAGTAGAAAAATGTTGAGAAATGGGTGTTTTATTCTTTGCTATGTATATATGAATTATTTGAAGGAATTTATAATTATTTCCATACTTAGTGTACAATTGTTTGATATTCCTTTTTGAAATTGATTTTATGTGTGATGATGTTTCTATGATAATTGTTTGTTGAATTCAGTATAAATAATTGATTACCTAAAATACTTGAGGAATGAACTATCATTCATGTGGAGTGAGCATATAGAAGGTCTGTTGAAAGTTGAAAAGAATTGGAGAATTGCAAAATAAAGATATTAAAAAAAAACAAATCTTCTTTAATTTCAAGTGGTTTGATCAAAATTTATTTAATAGTTTTTATATATTTAAAATATACCTATATACATATTTAAATAATTTAAAGGATTTTAATTCATTTTAAAGAATTGTTTTAAATGGGTATTTTGAAATGTGGTGATAATTGGAAAAAGGTATTTGAGAGCCATTGAAATGAAAGAAAAGTTGTGAAATGTGGTGGTAGTGAGGTTCTGTTTAAAATTTGAAGTGTATTGGAATTTTCTGGCTGTTTTGCAGAGAGAAGAAAATTTAGAAATATCTGAATTATAGAGGAAACTCTGCCGGATTGTCGGTAAAATTTTGAAATATATGTTGTTGATTAAAAAGAAATGTTTAATACCTAATTAAAAGACTGAAATTAGGTTCATGCATCATAAGCATGTAATGATGATGGTGTTGGATGGGAAGTATACGAAATCTAAGGGAGACTCCAGGTTAGTCTTGGAGATAGTTGGGTGTGATTGAGCCGGGCAAAGGCCAGGGCTCGCAACCCTGTGCTGTCGGTTCTCACTGCAAAACTGGACTATCCTGACAGAACCCGATGGATTATCAGAATCAGTTGAGCTATATCTTTGAAACTATCTAATGAGATGGTTATGACCAAGAATGATTGGTGACAGTGAATTCCTGATCTTTCCCAGAAGGAAAGAAAGAGAAAAAAGAAAAAGAAAATGGTTTGGGCCCACATGCATGTGTCAGTATAGCAATTAACTAGGTGATGCACAGAATCATACATGGCATGTACGTTGTGTGTTGAGTTGTTGCTAATTGCTATAATGATTGCAAATATCTTGACTTGTTTTCTACTGTACTTTGGTTGAAATGGGTTTGTCTCACCCTTTTAGCATATATTTGTGTTGTATGTGAATATGTTTAGTAGGTGAGGATACAAATGGCCTGACCACCATACCAGTTCAGCGTCACAGTCAGATATGATCCTGAAAGAAGATGGGCGCACAATTGGGAACGACAACAGTCCACCCATACTGGCACTATTACCTTTTTGTTAGATAGAAATGGAACAGGCCCACGGGCATACCCCATCCCCATCAGGGTACCCATGAGACTCACTTTTTCATTTACTCCTAGAGTACTGTTAACTTTTGGAGGAAATGGTATTTTTGATAATCATGGGTCTAGGGGAAAAGCCTGTGAGGTCATTTTTGTTGTTGTTGTCTCTGATATCGTGACCCCACTTTATTTTGTATGTAAATCAACTATGTGTATATGTTTATATGACTGGATGACTGTATATTTTGACAGATGATTGCTATATACATATTTGGATAACTGATGCAGATGGTGTATTTAGTTTCTATTAATGTGAACAAATGTAAACTCATACATGTGGCTTTCTTACTGCTTGGATTATTTTAATATTATATTTATATTGATGGCATAATAAGTAGTAAGGGTTTCACAAATACAAACTAAACCAAATACAACAAACTATCATGCCACAAGATTACATGCAAATAAAAGCAACACTCATCAATTATTCAACTTATTACATTTCTTCTCTATTAACATTCGGAGTTCTCACTTTACACTTTCATTACCCCTAGGATCCCTTGAGGTCTTCCTTAGTATAAATAGTTGCTAGATAGCTGCAGCTACACGGATATAATGTGTGTCGACCCAGTCCCTTTTAGCAAAAGCGTGGTTAAGAGTTTAAGTCAGGAAATAAGTGTGAGGCCTGTAGACCCTCATTTATTATGCGTAATTCAAGAAGAGTATCCACCACTCTAATATTTCTAAGATTTCTTAATCGCTTCCATCTTCCACACCCTTTGAACTATTTATACTTGTCCTTATCATGTTCCTTCCTCATTTTACTTCTCTTTCCATATTTTGCATTTCATTTCTACATTTCTCATTATACATTTACTTTTCTTATTAGTCATTATGACCTAAATTCATTATTTACTATAACCTAAACTCATTGTCTATATACTATCATATTATTCATGCTTTTATCTCCGTGTTTTGCTCTAATTCATTATCACATCATACATCATTCAATCATTTTCAAAGGTTGGTCACCCCAAGACTCAGTCCATAATATACATGCATATACATAAAAACAAGGATCATACATGTCATCAATACCACAAAACATACTTCAAACATAACAAAAACATGTTCTCATCCATCATATACTCAAAATCATGCATTTTATCACAACATTTTCATGAACATAAAAGTACAACTTTCTTAGTAACAAGATAAAACTCTCATTACCTTGAAATAGAAGTTTAGTAAAGGGTTTGTGAGAGATCTTGCTTAAAACGTCGGGTTCTTCCTAAATATCATAAGAGATCCTATTTAGAAGAGAAAAAACAAGAGAATAACCAAAGGAATGAAGAACCAAGCTTCAAGAACATACTAAGGAGGAAGAAAAGTGAACTCCCAAGCTTAAATCAAGAAAAGATTTGAACTTTTCAAGGATTTTCTGAGAAAATGATAAGAGAGGTCAGAGGAAATGAAGAATGGTCATAACTTAGATTATAATCTAAGTTTCTCAACTTGGAAATCTTTAAATACCCCTCAACTCGCGACATTCTCGCTATAACGAGACCTTCTCTCGCTGCAACAAAAAAATTAAATATTTTTTCTCCTTTATTATCTGTCATTCTAGCTACAACAAAAGCTCCTTACTATAGCGAGAGCATTTTTGCTACAACGAGAGAGCATCAGAGAGCCTGATTCTAAACGCTCATTTCTCTCGCTACAACGAGATACATCTTGCTATAGTAAAAAATCTTATAACTCACACACTTAAAACTCTCTTAATTTCAAACATCATGTATTAACAATGCACACAAAATACAAAGCTAATAAATAACAAAACAGGAGTCTTACACTTAACCCTTAATCTTTGATCCCACATGGCTCATCCAAATCATCCAAAAAACAATCCTACTTAGAATAGAAGCTCGTATTTTGACCCCAAAAATAAAACAACACATTTATATCACATAGAAAAGAAAAAGAAAAGAAAAAAAAACATTTCATGCTTTTGAATATTATTCTTGAACATCGACCGATGATGAGTAAATTATTAACTAACAAATATTTATGCGTTCACAAATTAGTTTAGAGTTTTGTAGTCTTGGACTTTTTAGGATTAAGTTACCTAAAAGTAATAAATTTTTATTGAAAAAGTTCATTGTATTAAAATTGTATGATAAATACTTTTAAAAAAATAAATATAACTATTATTAAGTAATTAACTCAACTCAAAATGCTCAAATTTACATTTTTTTAAAAATAATTAAGTTTAGTCATAAATTGAATTTTCTAAAATAACTAAATTATAAATGATACATCTGGTAACCATAAACCAAAATTAATCTATACATATTTCGTTCTTGGGTCCATTTCTCCCTTTGCTAATTTTTTTATGGGCCTGTATCACAAAAAAAGGCACACTAATCTACTTAGAAGTGTCAAGATCACATTTTTATATATTAGTTAAAATTTATTAAAAAATCATAAAATTATAAAAAGATATTAAATTAAAAGTAAAATATTAAATTATAAATAAAATTCACGTAAATTTATATTTTTTTTTAAATAATTGTTAACTAAGGATACGTTAAATAGAAATGTTGTTGCTAGCATTTCCCGGCGTGAAATTTCAAATATACGAATGATAAAGCCATATATCTTCGAAGACTAGTTTCCATTAATTAAAATGCGAAAGTACACAAAAAAATATATAAAATTTAGCCTTGAGTAACTACATCTTAAATAGGTAAAATATTTGGACTTAACACTTTCTACCCAGAAACCATTTGCCATCCCTTACAGAACTAATGCAAATAAGAATACCCTTCTTTTGATACTACCATTTATTGCTCGTTGTACATGGTGGCATCAGTGACCGTTGGCGATACCACCGTTGGCGATACCACCGTTGACGGAGGAAGTCAAACCATTTTCTTTAGTTTTCTCTACATAGAATCTCCTATACATGGAGTCAACTTCGGTGAGATAGAATGTGCCTGCAGATAAAAGGCTACTGTCCTTGCTAGTCACAAACTCCTTGGCACCATACCTATGTTCCATTAGCTTCAGAGTTTCAACAAACTCTTCCGGAGGAAACTGCATTCAAAAGAATATTGTAGCTCAACACCTGATTCTGTTTCCAGGATCTTAACAAACATTTACTTTCTTTTTCCTATTTGCCCAGAATAAATGTAGGAATCATAAATTAAAATCAGCAAAGCAAGGAACAAATTTTCAAAATTAAAATATTGATAATGAGATCAAATTAAATAATATTAAATGAGAGTAAAATTGGCACGTAATTTAAAAAAAAATCAAGAGAATCAATACTACTTTCATAAATTTGTGTAAATTAGATAAAAATGCCCTAAAAATGGACTTAAGAGAGTAGTTTTTTTTTTCCTTCCATTCATGTGTGTGTGTGTGTATATATATATATATATATGCCCACCTTGATACTTGTCAGTCAGTCAAATATTTGTTAAAACATATGCATTCTTATGTTTTAAGAATAGCTTTGTTCAATTTAATATTAAACCTGAAAAGAACATGCGCAATACTTCCATATTGAACAAGACGTTTACAGTTATAAATCAATACCTCGCGTCTTGACTTCAACTTTCCATCAACATTCATCACTTCAGCAATGTTGGCCAAGCTAAATGGAGGTTGACTATCACGTAATTGCAAAGAAAACATTGTGGCAGTTAAGCCACTTCCATATGAGAATAATATCACCCTCTTATCAACCTGAAAATTGTAAAATGAATTTATTAGACAACACAAAATGTTGTTGTGGGGAAATGTCATGATAGTGGTCAGAACATTCACCAATGTGCTATGTTTGTTGTGAAGAAGGGATGCAAATGCTGCGTAGAGAGATGCAGTGTACATGTTGCCAACTTGCTTCGGTATCAAAGTCGTTGGTTGTACCTTGGCATCATACAGAGGCTTTGCAACTTGCTGGGATGCCTACAAATCAATTATATTGCACATCATAAGCAAACATTCTACCGAATTCTATAAATATGAATTTACACCACATTATCCAACCCCAAAATAAAAAGGAAAAGTAATCAGTATCTAAAAGAAACAGGAGGTTATATTAGGGAAAGGCTTTCAGACCTTTTCAAGATCCCGGCTTTGATAGCTCTCATCACCAGATAAAGTTGCAAAAGGTTCCAGCTTTTCTTTGGCAACATCATCCACAGAGCTGCAATCATAATCAAATTTAAAACACCCAAGCATTAACTGAATAAAAATTAAACAAGTTTTACAGATGATGGAGAAATGAAGAGGACCTGGGATTCCTCAAGAAGTCATTGAAAAACAATCGAGCAAAACTTTTCTGTACAAGCTGCAGAAAGTAGGAAGTATTAAAAGAAATACACAAGCAGACATACTAAAGAAATACAACTATAGATACATCAATGAGATACAGAAGTATAGAACATGATACAGGAAGCATTATTATGTGTTATAAGGAGTTAGAATATTACATGCTAAATACTTTAAAAAGTCTAAACTACCTTGTTATAAGGAGAGTGAAATACAAAGTATTCAGCATCAGAAAGAGAAAATGCTTTTCCCTCAAGTTTCTCATATCTGCAAAAGTAAATATAGTTAAGCACTTCGTTGGTTATTTATTTTTAATGTTTCCAATAGTATCATTCTGAATACAAATATTATCAGATTTATTTATTTATACAATAACTTTTCCACTGCTAAGCAGAATGCTGCACAGAAAACTCAGTTTCCCATTTGGCTCAAATTCCTTCGCTAATGCAGTTAACTCTTTAATGTAAAACAATGACGTACCTCATTTAGAATATGCAAAATACTAGCTATACACTCACTAATACACTCTTTATTGTTGGCTCAAATTTATTGAAACTCACAAAATGTTGTGGGTCTCACTTTCTATTTAATAAGACTCATTTATAATTTCATGAGTCCTAACAAATTTCAGCCAATGATAAAGAATGCCTTAAAAAATGTGTTAAAGAATGCGTTATTAGTATGTCTCAATAAAATATCTATAGCCTAACAAAGAATCTCCTTTTTCTACTTAAAATTATGCACAAGTCACATTAGCACATGTTTTAAGATTTTGAAAATGAGATTTAGCATATAAAAAAATATTTTGTCAATAGAGACCAGAGCAGGTTTCTATATTGAGCCAGCAAATGCTGAGTAAACCAATATTTTATTGATTATTTGAGTAAACTCATTTAATCAGTTGATCTTTGATCAATTCAAATTGGTCTAATTTTATTGGTCTGGTTTTCATAACCCAAGTTCTTATTATTATTTATAAAAAATATGTTCTTAAATACTAAAATTATCAGAAACTTACTTGTTGCAGAAATGTTTGTAGCAAGAATCAACAGCCATGAGGTAACAAGTTTGCGAAAGCTTTCCATCGACAACCTACAACACAAAAAATGTGGATTTATTGCAGCAGTTGACATCCTAAAATGCTATCAACGAGCTACAAGTAAAACTTAAGAGACATGAACGATCAAATGCTATCCTTCATATTATATTAAGACCAAAATAAGGTTGCAGTGACGCTTTGTCCATCACAGTATATTATCCCAAAAGAAAATTTGTTCTAAGAGAAGTGAAAAGGGATTGAAAAGCTTACTGGATATTCACTAGCAAGATTTGGCTTGTAAAAATCATAAGCATGAGACATATGACTTCCTCTCAATTTGCTTTCAAAAGAAATGGGAGCATCAGGACCAATTAGCATGGCAATTGCAGCAGCTCCTCCAGTAGGTCGAGCAGGTCCTTCAGCATACACCTGAGAATGGAAATATCTGTTACACATGCTTGAAATTAAATCACCAACCTTACAACACAATCCAGGACATGTATAGAGTTTGGAACTTGTAGAGTTGTAGTGTTCTCTAAATTGCATGTAAGATAGGAGAAATTATCTTACTGCACTGTCTGTGCAGACAACAAGTCCATAGCGTCCATCCCATGAATTGCTCTCCACCCAGTTGACACAATTGAACAAAGCAGCAGTTCCTCCATAGCAGGCATTAGTTGAATCAACACCCTCAATGTCAGTATTTCCATATTTCTGTTTGTTTCAGACAAATAAATGAATATTGTATTAGAGATATGGAAACAAATTATTTGATCAAGAAAATTATTTATAACAGAATCAACCCAATTTGATTATTAACATTATAGACATCCTATAATATATAAAACAGTATCTGGTATGGTTCTGGAATTACAATGAGAAGAGCACAGCTAGCTATAAGCCACTTTAGCCGTGTGCTCTGTTTGATACACCTAAGATTGATTAAGAAAAAATGTTCAATCCATGATTAAATAATAGAAACTAAGGTTGAATCACTTTGTAAATAGGTATTTAAATTACAATCAGATGAAGAAGACAGTCAGTCTACTTTGACACAGAGAATCATATATCCAATGTCCATGTTGCTAGACACTAGAAAGATACCTCAAAGATCTGCATCAGGAATGTCTTGATGGATTTGCTTTTGTCTATCACAGTCTCGCTGCCTACTTCAAGACGACCTATTTGTTTAGCATCAATCCCATACTTCTCGAGAAGGGAAGAAACCACTGTCAAACTGAAGAAGCAATAATTTGTCATTAAGAGATGAGACTCAGAAAAATTATTAATTATAAGGTTTAAGATAAATCTTCTGCATTGAAGTCATATTGAACATAAAAAACACAAAAACCAGCAAGCTAAGTGTAGAATAAGTTGAAAAATTACGTCAAGAGTGTCACACGAAACAGAAAAATCAATAAAGCTACATCAAGGCTAAAAGATACGTTAAAAGATTTATTTTAATATAAAAGTGACAACATTTGTTCAACATATAGCAAAAAACTGATGACCATAACATGTTTTAAATGGTCCTCACGACATCAAGATAATTCAGATTATTCCATGCATCTTGAAAATTTTGGCAGAGCTGAATCTTCATAATGGGCAGTGTTTACTGAATGACCAATTTAAACTTTCCCTAACGAGGGTCCATCAAACCATTATGTAAAGCTGTAAAACTTACTTTAGCATTTACAAAATATTATGGATTATGACATCCTAGTCAATAACGACAAGGATAACCCGGAAGCAGGAATACTAGCTACATGCAACTACGACTCCAAACACACGACCACCAGATACAAAAGCAGAGACTATCAAAACCAAAGTAGAAACCTCATTGAGATGACATCTTCTAATTCAGTACAGAATGACATGCAATCTTGTCCAAGTCCAATGGTATATTTCCCTTTACTAACACCATCGTGAGCCTCCAATGCTTCCTGCACGTGATTAGGTGAAGAAAATGAAGACCTTACTTAAAAAGTGAAACAGATTAAAGCAACTTCAATTTTTATCTCTCTGAGAGATAATAAAAACAGAACAATGGATGCATTGAGAGTAAAAATAAAATAAATCAATAATTTGGTTAGTGCTCTCCCTTGCCTCCTCCTCTAGTCACACCAAAATAAGGAACACTTGTTCTTGTTACTTTTGATAATTGGCTGGCTCCTTTCACATGATAACTTATCTAAACAAAAGGTGAGAATGCAAAATAGATCACAAGCCTTACAGCATCACTTTCAAGTTTCCACCAAAATTGATTGCATAGTTAGAAAAATAAATTTTTTTACACCTAAGAAACAGTTATCCAACATCAGTACATGAACTTCTTAAAACTTAGAAGGTATCCCAGTCCTAAAATCTATGTACCCAACTGACACACTTATTACCTAGTCAGATAAATTTATTGTTCCGGAGTCTTTAACTATATAAAAGAAAACAAATTCCAGTGAACTCTTTCAAGTACAAAACTCAGATTATGTGATTATTTTGTCCAAAGCAAACTAGCTAACAGCAAAATTACCGTCACTGAATTTCCATTCCTAGGATTATGAAAAGTGAAAAGGTTAAACAGAAGACTCAAAAGAACAGAAAAAGAAAAACAGGAAGAGAAAATGAAAGTTGTAGTGACCTGCTGAACGCATGCAGGAGGGAAGTAGATGTCCATGGCCAGTATTCCCACATTCTTTGCCATTTCTGTTCAGTGGCTCCAAATCAAAACAAGGAAGACAAAGCCTCTCTTTGCTAGAATAGAAGAGAAGAGACAGAGAGACAGAGAGAAAGAGAGAGTAGAGAGAAGGGTCACATGGAAATGTTGGGGAATTGATGTGTGTATATATAGAAAGAAAAATAAATAGAAATAGGAAGCAGCCACCAACCCCAAAGGTTGTGGTGGAGTGTAGAAGGCAGGTCCCAAGTGCTTGCTCTTTCATCCCTAAATCAAAAACAACGCAGACTTCGTGAGCACCCGCGCCTCCAACAAACACAACACATACCAAGCGCCCTTTTTAAACTTTAACCTTCGCTTTTCCCATTATTTACCACCGCTATGTCAATCTCTAATTATACCTGAAAATTTATTTGTGATTTGTTTATTCAAATTATAGAATTTAACATATTAATTTTCTAGTTTTTTTATTTCATGTCATAAATATGTATTATATTTATCAATCACTTTATTCTTGCTCTTTCACTTGTTTATTAAATCTTTTACATTTAAATTTATATCTTAATTTTATACTTACTAGTATCAAAGTGTTACAATCACCTCCATTCAAAACTAATGTAAACAAGCCGCAATATCCTTGTATGCCACAAATGCATTGAAGGTGGATAACCTGAGGATCCTGGGACACATGATCAACGTAGAAAGGTTGTTAACTCGTTATATATCTTACCGGTGTATATAACTTATAAGAGAAGGAAAAGAAGAAAAAAGATTTAATAATCTATATAATATAATAAAAAATAAAATAATAAAATAAAATGTAAAAAAAATATAATATGTACAATGTTGCACAAATATAAAAATTTATATAATTTATTAAAAACTATAATATTAAATAGTATTAACATATTTAATAATATTAAATTTTATAATTTTTATATTATTCAAAATTACAAATTTTTTAAAAAATTGTAAGATAATACAGATCGATGTCGTCAAGCAACGTTAAAGAGCGAATCTCGAAGAATCTGTCACTAATACTTTTGAAAGGGCATAAGTAACTTTTAACCATGTGCTATGGTCAAGGCCATGGATCATCCTCGCTCTCATGTTTCATGGTCCCCAATTTATATTTATGGGTTACTATATATGGTAGAACTCTGGATTACTTACCAAATTATTTTTCTTTTCAAAACAAAAGTGAGAAAAGTTTTAAGAAACGGTTGGTAAAAAGAGAAAAAAAAATAATGAAAGTATGCCAGTAAAATCAGCATTTCTTTGTTATTTTGCACTTCATATTGGTATAATTTCATTGATAAAATTTTGTCTTGACAATCCATTCAAGTCTTGGATGAATGCCTACGCAAGGGAGTTGGAGGAAGATTCCGTGACTTCTTGTCTTCAAATCAAACTGACTAGCACAAGATTAAGCAAAATGCACACTTGGCTAGGTTCTTCAGACACAGGCTAGCTAATTCATTTTCAATTTCATTGTTACAGTAGGACTTCTTATTTTGCTACTCACATGCAGTTGTAAAGTTACTTTGATATGGTGAGAGCTACCTTAGGAGGACACACTTAACCCAAAGCATAAGCAAAGGCAGATGCAATCCATGTGTGACTTGACTTTGAATTTGAATCATCATCACAGACAAGTTCTTGCATCCACATGCACTGTTGTGGTCTTTCAGATAATTTTGCAAGCAAATTCAATATTTACTTCTAAAATATATATATAAATTGCAAATGGAGACAAGTTAGCAGTTCTGAGGAGATGCTACACACAATTCACATCTTTTTTACCTGTTTAACTTCAATTCTCTACTCATATTTTAATCTTAAACATTTGCACATAATTGTACACATATATTTACTTCTAACTCACACATAATATGCATATTTTTCTATTTTATATTATATTTTCTTTAATAATTTTTGTGAAAACATTTATTATTTTGTAAATTAAATAAATATTTTCATAATAACATACCTATTTATTATTATTTTATCTACATATTCAAATAAATTCATAACTATATTTTAATTCTTTTAACAAAAATTAAAAAATTAAATAATATTTTAAAAGCATTATTTAGGAAGCCACTTTTATTAAAAAAAAAATTCATTTTACCACATTACTTTGTAAAATTAATATTTTGAAAAAAAATAATATAAAATAAAAGAAATATATGCAAGTATGATACATGTAGTGATGCTAGGAGATAGATCAAGTAGTTGAATAATCAATCACTTTCCTTCTCAAACTACCCCTAGTACTGATCAAATTCCAACTGTCCCCAGCATTGTGAGTGTTACAGCAGCAGTGATTGTTGTCTCACATGTTAATGGGATGGGTTAAAACAGTTAAGAAGTTAAATGAGGTGATATTTCATTAAATAGGTACAAATTAATCTCAGCATTTATGTCATATTTGGAATAGTTGCTAGAAAAATAATAATTATTTCTGCTTTCAATTTTTTAAATTAAAAAATAAGTAATTATTTTTCAAAAATACATTAATATAAGCATTTTTATTTAATGCTAAAACAAAATTATTTTACAATAATATTTTTCAATGAGCAGATATTTTGTCAACATAAGGTTAGTTGGCAAGTTTAATTTTTTTAAAATAATAATAAATTATTTTAAATATACATGCATATATATATATATATAAATTAATAATAATTAAATCATATTAAATTTAAACATTTTAAGTAAATGTAGGCCTTACAAAGTAAACGGAAAGTATGAAAAAAATAATAAATACCTTTATATAGAACATTGAAATATTTTTAAAATATATTAAATGAATTTAAAAATTATTGAATTAATTTATTAACTATTATTATTTATACTCTTTAACAGGACTCATGAATTATGATCAATTTTTATTTTAGAATACACCTGTTTTTTAATATATTTAATTTATTACATAATGAAATTATTATTGATTATTTAATGAATAATAATATACTTTTTAATAAAAAATTATTATTTATTTTATATCCTCATTAGAAAATTTGTTTCTTAATTTCATTAATTTTAACAAATAATGTTAGAATCCTAAGTGGTGAGATTTACTTAACTTTGACGGCCACAATTGTGACAGCCTCCCAGCCTCGCGCTTCACGTTCTCAATAACAAAACCTCATAAATGTGAGTATTTAATAAATAATTAATTTTTTCTCTCCTCACTTCCCACGCCTTGCACGAGCAGACACAAATTTTACTTGTTTTATAATACATAGAACTAAGTGTTGGTTTTTGAATTAAAAGATACAATATAATACTTGTGTTTTATTTTAAACAAGAATTTATGACATAAATTTATATATTTTTTATTTTTTTATAAGAAATAAAAAATTAAATCAGTACATAAAAAAATAATTAAGTATGTTATTTTTTTATAAATATAAATTTTATTCTAAAAATATCTATGATAATAAATAATATAGTTAGTAATTTGTATATTTAATAATATTAATAAAAAAATATAAAAAATTTAACAATTAATTTATCTTAAATTTATCATTTATTTCTTCTAATAAAAATTAAAAAAATATTTTATTTTATTTTTTATAAAAAGTACCGGAGAGAGTAATTTCTTTGCAACTGGTATTAGGTATGACTTTAATATCAATCACAAAAAATCTTCCGACATCTTAAAATGAAGAATTTTTTTATGTAGAAATCAATTTATAATTAGTTGTCAATGAAAGGATCTGAGATCCAACTGCCTGTGCTTGCCTTTATAAAAAATTAAATAACATTGATGGACTACAATAAACTACCAAGTGGAGATTGCTACGAGAATTTTAGAAGCTCTCAATGCAATGCTCATATTATTTAGAGAGAAAAACGCACAAAAACTAGAGTGATATTGAGAAGGAAACTAAAAACATCCAATGACATAAAAAACAAAAGAAAATTTAAGTTCAATCAAGAAAATAAAAGTTTTACACAATGTGAAATAATAAAAAAATGTTACAAAATATGTAAATTTAAGAAATACATATTTTTTTTAAATTAGGAAAGATAACAGCATGTCAAATAACAAATCTCTTCTACCTAAGAATGAGAATATTATTTTTTTTCAAATTAAATTTTACTATAAACTATTAAGATTAAAATATAAAAATCATGTGATATTTTTTAAAGTTTATATAATTTTTTAAATTAATTATGTGATTTTATTTCATTTTGATTTTTTTTATGATTATATGATTTATATATATATTTTTATTCTGATGTAAAAATAATATTTTATTAAATTTGTCACCAAGAAAGATAATTATAAAAATCATGTGATATCTAAATGATAAAAGAGGTTAAATTAAAACTTTATAGGCATAGTTACTGTTAACATAAAAACTAAGGGGAAGTATATTATGTTACCTTAAGAATATAACATTTCAGACATACAATTTTTATTTTAAGCCAGTAGTTTCAACATGTACAGTGTTAAATTGAAATAAAATTTTAAATGATAACTTAAAACACATTATGTGGTTGTTTCAAAAGTTAATAAATTTATAAACTTAGAAAGTAAAAATTATAAATAAATATTCTATTATATTAAATAAAATTTAACAAAGGGATAATTTTTTAATTTATAATAATGATTAAATAAATCAAAAATAATATTTAATTAAAAATTAATTGTTTAATATAAAATTTTTGTTGACATGATAAAAAAATCAACTCTTAAAAATATTCTTATTTAAAAATATTTTTATCTTAAAAAATACTCACAAATTATGTATAATTTTTTTTTATAGTTTATTCAAGAGGTAATTAAGTGGCTTCTCAGGAGGCTTGAAATAAGTATTTCCCTCACTTCAGGGTTAAGCAACCTAACAGTATGAATTAATTGGAATTTTTTATTTAGCAAGGTAGGGATCTAAATTAAATAAAAAGTATATATAATAGGTAAAATGAAAAACAAACATTTACAGAACCTAAGAATATATATATTTTTTAAAATGAGTATCTTAAAACTTAAGAATTACGTGTATAACCATTGCACTGATAATTTGTTTACTGTTCAGCTGTGCATGTGAAGTTAATGTGCTGAATGGTAAAAATCATAAATAAACTTTATTGTGTGTAACACGTATAGTATGTTTGGGGATTAAGAAAACAACATTAAAACATTAAATTAATGTTGATATAGTATTTTATTTTTATTATTTAGATTAAAATTATTTATTAAAAAATTACTCTCTTTTGCTTTTATATATATCCCAGGAGAAATTAAATCTATCGTCCATGCTGATTGATTAGTTGGTTTTTTTCGAGCATAAACCTTCGAAAGTATTTTGCTGGTGACATGTGTTTGTCCTTATAAATCTATTTCTGTATGTATCCAAAATGTGATAATTTTTTTAAAGAGTAATTTTCTCTTACGTTGACAGTTTACTTTTTTAAATTTAATTTTTAAGATTTTTATTTTTTTAATTTAATTAATATATTAAATATATTAAAAAAAATTTGTACGAAAAAATTCACTGATTGTAAGCAATGTCACTTGGTTTTTATTCCGTGAACCCAATAGAATGATAAAAACATGAATTGAGTAGAATAGATGCATGAGTGTATTGACAAATGACAACAGATGGTGAATATGCCTTTCTTTAAAAGGGAATAGGTGCGTGTGCATTGGCTAAATAAACTGTGCCGTAGATTCTCCATTCACCAATTCACCTGTCTTTATGCAATTAGACTTTTGAGTCTTTAATCTCATTAATTTTGTTTTTACCAAAAACAGCTAACTTAGTTGATTCCTCTAGAAATAAAAACCTTGATATATTATACTTTGAATGAGGATGTTTGTTGTTATTGGGGACAATAGAAACATTAATGCTTTTTAACACTAAATAAGGCACAAAATTTAATAATTTAAATAAAAAGTATAATAAATTTTAACTACTTATTTTTTAAGAGACTAAAATTTATTTGAGCTTTCAAGATTTTAGTAGTCCAGTGAATCCAATTTTATTGTCCAAGCTCATGATTATATATAAAAATAAACTACGAAGAGAGAGTACATTGCTAAACAATAAGGATTTTATCATTTTATTATCCAAATATCCGAAGTAATAGGAATTACATCGGTATAACTTATAATGTAAAAATGAGAAAAGGAAAAAAAGTTACAATTCATACAACAATGATCTTTTGATTTAAAGCCATGTATCGTCATTTCTCTTTCTCCACAAAATCTGCATCTAAGAACATGGAAAGAAAAGCCCATAGCCTGTATATATACATCTTCAAAGTTTGTCAAGTAACTAAGTGCAGCGGTGACCACAGTTATCCCAAAACTCTTATTAGATTGGGCCAACCCTTTCACCCTATGCACTCCGCTTTATAAAGCCTTCTGTCTCTTTCCATCACTTCTGTCAGAGAATCTCACATTTTCTAAAATTGAGCTACTTAAAGATATTTTATTCCGATCCGTTAGCTTTTGTACAATCACAGGATCAACCTTCTCTCCTTTCCAATCAAACACATTAAATGCCACAACTGGGCCACGGTGTGAACTTATCTTCGATCCATATATTCTAATTAGCCCAGTTTGAGAATGTGGATGTTGAAGACTCATGAATGCATTAACAAGCCAATTAATAAGATACCTGGCCCTGCAGCTAATTACTATTAGCCCAACTGAATCTGCATGGTCCAATCCTCTACATTCAATCCCTATGCTTCCACTCACTGCCCTTAATCTTTCTCTAGATTCAGTTGATTCAAGGGATGTGTTTAACTCCACAATTTCTGATGACAACACTTGTTCAGTCCCATGTGGTGGAGATTTTTCACTTGTTTTCAGCTTAGTTGATGCGGATAGTGATCCATCTTCTTGTAATTCAGTACTTACTTTTGGTTCAGTTTGTTCATTAGCCATGACAAACTCTTCCACTGGCTGAGGTTGTCTAAATGCTGGAAAGAAGCTTACAATTCCTTTGCTTGTGGGATTGCTTGTTTCTTTTAGAGCAGATATACTGGATTTCTTGATGAATAAGCACCCAAAACCTGATGGACTTTCACCAAAAACTTTGTAAAAGCAACATACCATAAAATCAGGCTTAAACAAAGTCAAACCCAATGTTTCCATCTCTTTAGGTCTCAATGCACGTGCATCAAACAAGACGTGCCATGGACATCCAAATGTATGAATATGGTGTTCCAGTAACACTTAAGTGAAGTGGGAAAACAAATAGACCTCTCTTTCTTTTCCCTTTTTTTGTTCATTATCATTTTCTTCAATTTTCTGCCCCGTATTCTGAAATTGGGCCAGGAGAATTCAGCTGACAAGGCATGAACTCCTTGTTCCTTGCAGGTCTCAATCATCACATCCAGTGCCTCACTCTTGTGATCATACACCGTGAGGAGCTCTCCATCAGTCTGAAATTGGAATGAAACTGCCACAAGTTTAAATGCAGAAACCTCGTTAGCAATGAAAACCATAGTGTAATCAGCTTCAGAGACATTCATAAATCCCATAATTCTTTCTCTGATTTTGGATTCTAGTCCAGATTCCTGGCCATCATGGAGTATCTGAGAATGCAAAGTTGTTGACTTGTAGGATATAACAAAGAAGGGTGGTTCTAAGTAAGGCAGCGATGGAAGAGGACAAGAAGATGAAGAAGGAGTTTCAGTTGTGGGACATGATCTTTGCTCCTGAGCGTAGGAGAAAAGGCAATGTCCAGAGTAATCAAAACAAATGTAGGAGGGATTCAAGTGATGATATTCTTGGGCACGTATTTGATCAACGTGAGAAGTGTTGCCAAATAGAGGGTATGCTTTGGTAAAGTCAATATATGACTAGTCCAAAGAAGGGAGGGCCTCGTGATGGGTGAATTGGGCATGTGGATGAAGAGTGAAAGATGTGGCTGCTTCCAAGTCATGGCTTGATCCAGTTATATGGACACTAGACTTGGGAGTGTTATGAAACTTATCAGAGTAAGAGGCATGAAAAGGAGAAGGAAAACAGACGTTGTAGCAGGATTGAGATGCTTCTTCAGCGCAAAATGGGTGCATTTTCTTTCTTTCACTTTCATACTATTTTGTTATATTGTCTTTCCTTTCCTTTCCTTTCCTTTTCTTTCCTTGTTTGTGTATTCATTGGAAGTTTCACCAAGTTGTTGTAAATGTCAAAGTTCAATAGTTAGACAGATTGGAGTGTTCCTACGACCCTCTTCTGTTAACCATTGTCTTAAGTCCTAACCATTCCTAGCTTCTATACAATGCCAATCAATATCATACAGTTTTGCTATTTTGAGTACGGCATCATTTTATTTCATACGTATGAAGTTGGGAAATTCATGACGACTTAAGTGTTGAAAGACATTGGGTTAATTAGGTTTGTTTATCAAATTGATGGGTTTTGTTTGGTTGAAAATCAATACCCAGACAGCAAAGTTGGTTGGTCCATAGCATTTGGGGTGTTTAACTCCTTAGCCAATATGAGAAGTATTTGTGGTGCTTCCAGGAAGAGATTAAAATGCTATTGGAATTTGTAGTAATGAGACTTGAAGTTTCAGAATCCAGATGATGCCGATACCGAAAACAAACAAGAGGTGAAGGCTGAGTTTTCTTAGTGGCCGGCACGGCACTATCACGATAACCCCCGGATTTCTTATTTGGAATAATTACGTTTCTTTTTTTATCTGTGACATTTGCTTTTTTCTCACAACTGGTTAACATTTTAAAGTTTTGTGATCGCACACACGGATAATCTTTGATTAGCATAATGTCATTAAACTTAGTTTTTTTTAAAGTTCATTCACACGTGTTTTTATTTCTTAGTTCGGCTTCGTGGCGCCCAAATTAGCCCATCTAGCACAGCACAAAATTTTGGGGCTACTTATGTTTACAATTAATATATGATTGACCAAAGAAATTAATATATTTTTAATATAGTACTGGGGTAAATAAATCTTAATAAAACGTATCCATTGATGTCGTAAAGACAATGTGCATATATATAATTTTAATTTTATATTACTCTTCAAAGATTCACTCCTATCAATTTTTTTGGGTATATGTCGTTTATTATAAAAAAAGAATTTCATTTACCAAAAAATAAAAATGTTCAAGTATTAAAATATTTTTATTAGTATAGTCTTTATCTAACAAAAAAAATTACTATGAAATTTAATAATTTAAACTAACATTAATAATGCATTGTAGTAATATTTGATATATTGATAAGATATATAAATATTTTTATTAAAAAATTTATTTATTAGAACAATAAATGTGTTAATATAAAGTCATAATATCTGTACAAACATATTAATATTTATTAGAAAAAGCCTATCTAAATAAAGATCAATTTAATATTGAATTATTAATAAATAGTTTTTTTTTTTTTTTGCAGTTGTGTGCATGTTCTCTTCTACAAGATCATCAATAAGAAAATCATCAAGAAGTACACAGTTTATATTAATTTTATCGATGTTTTAAATCTCAGTATAGATTTAATTAAGTTTTACAGTGATTGAGTAGTCATTGATTAAACTATGACTCCAAGCTGGCTAAAATTAATCATTACAAGTAACTAAACCGTATTGAATAAAACGGGTGAGAGCTTAAAGCATCCTCCTCTAAAATTGCCTCCATCATATAGACACCCTTTCGCTTTTCCGAGAATAAAATTCCTATGCTTGATTGCCTATTAATTTAAGAAAGGGGTATCCAGCAATCTACTTATCTTCTCATTCTTACTATCATGGGATGGCCTAGCTGACGCTACTGATCATTTTGCCAGAGTTTGATCAAACTTTGGTGATTCGTGTGAACAGCTTAATTCTTGCCTATACACATCATTGCGAATTAATTCTAAACTAGTTTTGAAAACGGAAACTTGTTGCAGATCGATCATGTGCTCAGAGAAAATAAGCATGCTTAAACAAGTAATTAAGTCAAGGAAGATATTATTTATACTGTACATCTAACATAAATAAAAAACTTAAATTGATTTTCCACAGAGGTAGTATTATTGATTTGCATGCGGGCATCCTAAAAATCATTTTGTATTCATCACCGCCAAATTAAATTCAAGCGTCAATCTTTGTCAGTTCGGCTTAGTATCATTAAATCATTGGAAGGACTGATAATTGGTACAACGGAATTAATAAATTAGTCTATGATATTTGTTGGATAATTGTGTTTGTAATATGAAGAGATAAAGCTGCAGGATCCCCAGTGCTTAATTTGCTGGATGATAATTTCTTCTAGATAAACTTTATTAAAAGGTAGATGGCGTGTGTTTACGAGTTTGTTCCAGCTCGTGAGGGGGTTCTAATTAGGTTGCTAGTATATAGAATCGTATTAGGATGCATTTAAGCACGATTACGATGCATTCATACTCCTTCGTAAGTACAACAACACGAACCAGATCGAGTTCCCACTACTCCACAGTTTGCTCGGAGCTGTATGTTTTAGTTCTGAATGCAACACATTTTTCTTTTCCTAGGGTCTGAACTGCCTGTCTCATATTCTAATTTAGCTTGTCCCTCAACAACATTCCATTTTCACTTTAGGAAAATGATTTGTTAAGGTGTGGAACACGTGGAGGAAGATAAATAAAAAAAGAAGAGAGAGAGATGGAGATAATGTGAGAATTTAAAAAAAAAAAAAAATCAAAAACCACGAAGAATGAATATAAGAAAAGAAAATAATTACACTACACTTTATATGGGATCCAGAAGATGACATCAGAAGGTGTACTTGAGCGGTCAAGCATAGTTTCTGTGTTTAAAAGTAAAAACAAAAATCACACTGATTCAAATAGAAAGTACACTAACTATATATATAGCACTACTGCACTTCAATTTGGGATGAATATAATTGCATACCTCACCCGTAAAACAAGAATGAATTTTGGCATGATATTGAACGTAGATAATAGTGGAGTATATACTAATTAAGCAAAAATCAGTTACAGGGCAACTCTCCTTTGGCGGATCATACGGATTAAAGAAACATACATAAACCAAAATGATTGATTCATGCACGTTCTTGTTGAGCACGACTGCCAAAGGGAAGGAGCCCAGCAACTGGTTCGCTTAGTCGTTTTCAAATTCTATTATATAAAGCCTAAACATCTTTGATAGCTGCTTGAAGCGAGACAAATGATAGAGGCATTTATAATCGTGTAAGTAGCATATGCTCATGGATATCCTTCCATTCTGTGGTGCCTGCTTTCTACGCATTCCATGCAAAGCTTTCTTTTATCTGAAAAAAGACACCTAATTCTAACTCCAATATGTAGATTCTTTCCTAGCTTTTGCTTTGCATAAACCACTTTAGAGTTTCTTTTTAAAAATCAGGAGTTTAAATAAGTGAAACCGCGTTATATATTCAAGGCTTATGACCTATGCATTTATCTGATTGGCTATTTTTTTTAAGGCTTGATTTAGTATTTTTAAAATTTTAGTATAGCTTATAAGTTTATTTATAGTGTTTTTAAATAAGTTAATAAATCTAAATTTATATATAAATCAAATAATTTAAGCTTTTAAATATATAATATCAAAGTATCATTATTATTATGAATGTTTATTAAATAGATCAGTGTGGTAGACTTAAAAAGATTTTTAATAGCCCAAAATGTGACTTTTCAAATTAAATAGACTTTTAAAGAAGTGTTAACATAATCTTTTTAAGCCTGATGTAAGCTAAGACCTCAGGTTATATATAGGCTCCTGACAAAAAGGCTATTTCCAATTAAAAATAAATTTTATAATATTACTTTACTCTTTCAATTTTGGCTTAAGTTGAAATTTTGACATTTTCATAGTCTATACTCGCATATTTTAATTTTTAGGGAACATGCAAAATAAAATAATTTAATGTAAGAGAGAGAAGTTTTCAGAAAATATTGAATCATAAGTAATCTGTATCATAAACGTTATCGATGTAAGTGTTAATTAATAAGGTAGCTATTGATTTAAATTAAAATTGGAAAGGTTAAGTGAAAAAAAAAACATATATTTGAAAAAAATTCAAACTTCAAATTGAAGGTACAATTAAATTTTAAAAAAAATTGAACAAAGTTCTCACTTCTCTTTTGTTTTCCTTCTGTCCACGGTTCCTGCTGACGGGAGAGATGCGTTCTTGGGCTCTTTATTTCCTGAAGTTTCTTTAAAACACTCATATAGTTTTTTAACACTTTTTTTTATCATTTTTATTTGAAAGTTTTTAAGACTTAAAAAAATCATGATTCACACTCTTTATTTAACGAGTCATACACACAAATTTATAAATTTTAACAATTTCCAATTTTTTGATAAAAAAAGTGTGTCAAAATATATTCTACTAGCACTTTTTTTTTATATGGCAACAAAATCTTGGCACATACTGTGCCATATATTACCCATATTACTCTTTATATATATTTTTAGTGCCCTATTGAAAACGGGCGCTTGAATAGCAATATATACTATGTAAAATATGTCTGTAAATGTATCTTATTTTCCACTTCATTTTCAACTCCATACATTTATTAATCTATATATAATACACGTATAAACAATTTTTCATGCTTATTAAGCCTTGTATTCACTTTCCTTTGAAGATGATTTTTACAAAGAGAAAAACATTGGTACCGTAGAATATAATCATTACCTTTAATAAATAGAAGAATTATAAATGATATTAATTGTTCATTGAAAGCTCATTCCCATAGTTTATACCACGGAATATAACCATATATCTGCCCTCTTCGAACTTTTGAGAAGATATATTTGATCACTTATTCTCGTTAATGCTTAACGAGTCAAATGAACTTACTCATTTATGAACGAACTCAGTATAATCCTTTCCACATGGATGCAGCATATTAACATTTTTTATTACCAATATCAGCGTACTTATTAAAGTCGGTTCGGATTGAGCTATTCAATTAATGAACATTAAAAAACCTAATTCAGGAGGTAATATGTCAAATTAATTATATTCAGTAATCGATAGTAAACAAAATAACGATTCAGCTAAAAAAAACCAATAGATTTGCCTATAGCAATTTTTTTTAAAAAAAAAACCCTCAAAACTCGAAAAACGAAAAAAGGGTAAGCAAAATAATTAAATTTCAAAAAATAAAGAGTTTGTTATTTATTTGAAGATGAAAGAGTCTGATCAATTTAATACACATTTAATGTTCAGACCTTACATCAATAATAAATATAATAAAAACAAAGCTTATAAGAAGAGTATGTGAAATAATTATCACTTCACAAATTAATTTTTATTAATGAATTAAGCTAAACTCAAATTGAATTTAATATTGAATTAGTTTTTACTAAAAAAATAATCTATTAATTTTTTTCAAAAACAAATAATATGAATGTGTAGGGGTGTTGGAAAATCTTAAATTAACTGCAGATATAGTTAGCTAGTTTTTGGAGTTGAGACTACTTGATGCTAAAATGAGACAATTTTAGTTGCCGTGTTTTATGTTGAAAGAGTACTTTTTGCAATAACTGGATATTAAAAATAAAAGAGTAAGTGAGAGATAAAATAATTATTAATGATGTCAAAGATGATATTAACTCTTTAATTAATTTTTGAATAATTAAAAAATGTTAATTTATAAATAGAGTGGTCCAGTCAGGCTGTCACCTCATTGATATTCCATCACCTAGTGAAAGCCATTACCAAATTAACCTCAAACTTAGACTAAAAAGCCAGTAAGTTGCCCATCTGTTGTAACTTAAACAATGAAAATAATATTATTTCATTGCTTTTGGCTTTGATTAAGCAATGAGACGTAGGGGAGTGCGTTCCTAGTCGTTCTCATTGTGAAAGAAACTTGATATAAAATCCAATTAGATATCTGAATAACCTAATAATTCCATTTGATGAACCTTAAAAAACACAGATGATATATATATATATTACTCGGTTTGGTCGCCGGCAAGTCTCTCTCTCAAAATTTTGACTCCCATATACCTGCACCAAAATAAGAAAATAAGAGATAAGAATAATGAATTAAAATATGAGAAATCTCATAATATAAAATCACCTAATATATATATATATAATCTTATTGTTTTACCTTCCAAGCATCATAAGAGTGGCTTGGGGATTAGTTCCTGGAGAATAATTAAAGGTAGAACCATCGATAATGCGGAGAGCGTCGACGCCGAGAACCTTATAATCAGTATCAACAACTCTCCGAACTTGGCAACCCCCATGGTAATGCCATATAGTCATCACAGTGTCCTTACAGAACTGTTCCAAAGACGTTGAAGTGTTGGTGTGTTTGGGCAACAAATTAACGGGGGAACTTGCGGTCATGTTGAGTAGCAAGGACACTGGCATGTTCTTGTATCTGAATGGAGCAAAAGCCTTGGATTCGATTACCTTCTCGATGGTTCGAATGCCTTGGACGCATCTCTCCAAGTCTCTGGGGTCTTTGAAGTAGTTGAAGGTCACTGATGGGTTCTCATTTGGATCACTGCTTTGTAGCTCAAGATGCCCCGTTGAAATTGGGCCCATTATTTTCTCAAGGATGAACCCGCCCCTGAACGCTGCCTCCTGTAGCCTCTCCATCGAGTCTATTGCCTTTGCCAAGGCTTCTGGAGTTCTCTGCTTCGGAGGCAACTTCGAGAATTGACCAACCTGCATTGTGCATTGCCACTAAATTAAATCACAAGTTCATTGATATTCATCAATTGGGTTGTCAAATGTGTTGTTAAGGTTAATGTAGACCAGAGAGTTGCCTGTGTGGGCTGTATTAAGTTCTTTTTTTTTTCCTGGAACAAAAGGTGTAGTTCAGTGGAAACTCTCAGAAGACTTGTCTAAGTTTGAGGAATGCTATATTTTTTAAGAATATAAAAGTGGATTTTGAAAAGATTAAGAAAAATATTGGGACGTGCTATTAGATTATTAGTAAGAAATTAATAAATAAACCTCCTTTTATAGAAAACCATGCTAAAATTGTATTGAAAATTGTGGTGAGATGTTTCAATTTTTTATATAATAAATAAGAGGATTGATTGAGGGAGTTGAAAAAAATAAAAATGGTTAGCATTATTTTGAGTGAAGTTAAAACATTAATGGGCATTAATGAGTTGAAAAAACCTTTGGGGAAAACATTCCGTAATCTCGTGGAGAGCCACCAGCAAAGTTTTGGCCGCTGGCAGCTTCAATATAGCTGCCAAAGTGGGTAATGGCAACAACCTCAATGAGAGAGACCTCTGCGGGGATTGGAGACGGGACAAAGATTGCGTTCATTGGATTATCCGACATTCCCTGTCCTACCATGGGCTGCTCCAACACCACTTTTATCTTATGTTCCTCAAGTTCATGTGCAGGCCCAATCCCACTCAACATTAGAAGCTGTGGGCTTCCCAATGCACCCGCTGACACTATTATCTCATTCTTGGGCGCCTCATTCAGATATGCCCTGTGTTCTGCCCCCAATGCATCCCTATATATTACTCCATTCGCCACTGCCCTTGATCCACCTGTTCAAATTAATCATTAATTAAATTGTGGGAGTGCCAAAATAAATCAACAAAATGCTATAATGGAAAATAATCATTAACCTTTCTTTTTAAACAAGATTTTGTGGACGGTGGCATGCAAAAGTACAGTAATTCCAGTGGGGTCAGCATAATCCAAGAGATCAGCGGCAGTGTGCCTTTGGCCATTCTGGTCAAAGATGGAGCCTCCAACCTTAGTCCCATAAACATGGTCGAAAGTGAAACCATTGTAAGGCACAATCCCTACTTCCAACAATCCATCCCTCACAGCTGATTGCCACTGCCGCATAATGGGCTCAAATGCCACCACTCGCTCCACCCATTCATACGACTCATTCACTAACCTTTCCTCCCAACCAGCTTCTCTGTTCAATCCACACGCATAAACACACGCAAGTACATCAAATTATCAAATAAAAAGATATACAAATTAGAGTAACTACTCTCATCCAAATAATCATCATTTTATATCTTTTTCTTTCATAGTAGCATGATATTTTCAAATTTTAAGTATATATTTATTATATTTTAAATATAATTGATGTTAACAAAAATCAAAATTAAAAAATGATAATTATTAATATATTTTTAATATAAACATTTTATTCATGAATTTCTTAACTAATAATACACTCGTCTCATGCCGCTAGTAAACAAAAATCATATAAAACATGGTATTGAATCGTACCTTACGTAGTGAGGGCTTGCGCGAGTGTAGAAGCCAGCGTTCAAACAGGTTCCGCCGCCAAGGACGCGAGCTCTTGAGTTGATTACGCCGTCTTCGGAGATGAAGCGCTGAGCCGGAGAAGAAGGTGAGGTGTCGGAGAGTGCAACACCAAAAGCAGCTAAATTGCTGATGTTGGGGTTTCCATAAGGTGACCCACCACGTTCAAGCAAAAGAACTTTGTGATTTTCCGACAGTGTCGCCGCTAAGGGACACCCCGCCGTGCCGCCACCAATTACGATGTAGTCGTAGTAGGAGATTCTTCCAGCTGATGTTGCATTCTGCATAAACGTATATTTCCTACCTGTGTATACATATGTGTGTCATGAATGATGTTTTTGAACCACACTTCTAGGTTTAATTGAAGGATCGAAATAATTATATGAAATATTATATTTGGTGTTACTTTTTAGTAATTTAAACAATGATTAAAATTCACATGTTTATGAAGTCAACCACACTCTCAGAATTCATCCATAACATTTGATAATACTAGTCCTCCAATGCTTTGCCATTATTGCTAGCCGGCACCGCGGATCTATTAAATGGTGAACATTTTTTTAAAAGAAAGTCTTTGATTAAAATCATCTTGCTTCTTCCTGATGGGAAAAAATAATCAGATTCTCTCGGAACCATATATTGAATTAGCAACGTAGGGAATTGGTTGATTCATTTTAATGTGATAAGGTGCAATATAATATTTATTCAAACATGTATTAATTAGGCAAGGAAAATTGGAAGCATTGTAAAGAGGTCTAAAGTCAACTATGTATTCATATAAAAAAAGTCAACTAATATGTTCTTACGTTTTAAATAGTTAGACCCACATGAAGAGGACTTCCCCTGCCCTTTCCCATGCAATAAAATGATCAAACTTTTGTACTTGGGGCGGCTCAGAGTAGACAAGGGCCCTCCTCAATCCCTGTTAAAACATTTGAGTTGGTAAAAGGATCTTGCATCTTTATGTTTTCAATATATCATTTCTGATTAAAATTCATTAAAAAATTATTAACTACGGAAATGAAGTTCATTGAATAAATATAAAATTTATATAATTTTATGAATCAAATAAATTTTAATCAATGATAAAAAAAATATTTGAAATAATGTGTTAGAAATATCTCATTCATATTTCAAAAATATTTTTTGCATTATTAGGACCTAAACATCTTTAGATATAGCAATTGGATGTATGCATAACAAAAAAATTATAATATGGGATACAATATTAATTTTTAATGATTCAAGATTTTTCTTAATGCGTGTTATTTTCTTTTTTCTTTTCATGTATCTCTTGACTGAAAAGTTAAAAAGAGAAAAAGCAAAAAACTATTGATGGAGAATCAAGATTCCACAGCACTTCCTATGGTTTGGTAACACCTCGTCTCCCTTAATTAATGACCAATGTGTAGTACCCCAATTGCTTACTCATGTTCATTACTCCTTTTCTCTTCTGAAGTGAAGTTATTTAGCTTTCTAATGAGATAACTTCATGACATTATTTAATCTCAAAACTAATATATAAACCCGCAACATTGTCTGTGTTCTAGCGAGAATAATGAACTTTTATTTTTTTCATGAGCCATAATAAACTACACCTAGAATAATACATGTGAATGAATTTCACCTAGGCCTAGTTTAATAAATTTCTAGAAAATTATTTATGTAAAATAATTAAAAATAACTTAAACAAGAGCTATGAGCAAAATGCCTCAAAACATTCTTCGACGTTAGAGTTATTGAGCAAACAAGCTCAACGTGAGAGAGTAAACACAGTAAGAGTAAATTAGGTGTAACTCACTGAGAGCGAAAATTTTTTGGTTTTAAAAAGAATATTATGACTACATTTTTAATGAACGTGGGACATCTTGAAAATCACTAATAAGTAATAATATTTATTATCCAATCTAATTTCACCAGGACAGTACTACATTCTGTTTGATACCTGCTTCACCCTGCAATCTTACCTATCTGCAATTATATGGTCACTGATTAAAACAGAGAAAAACAAAGGTATATTCTTACCTTTTTGTGAAACACAATGTTTAGGAGATAAGAGAATCCCAACAAGTGAGACCAGAATCAGCCAAACACCCATAACTGCTGACTTGTGAGGTACAGCGCAGCTAAACTTGGAGTAATAAGGCCTTGAGAATCGAATTTAGTTTACGTTCTGCTGACTCAAACCAACCCTTCTTCTTCATTATATAAAGTGGCAGCCCCAACGATGCCAGCGGCTATAAGTTTGACTAACATAAAGATCACCTACTGTTTTTCTCGCCGAAGCCAAAGCCATCTGATGTTATGTAAAAACATGGCCCACAATGACAAGAAAATGCAGACTTTGTGATTTGTTTGTCGCTCTCACAATCTCTTGCCTTGCCAAATTTATTGTACCAATGTATCGGAGTTATATATCGAAAGAAAGAAAGAAAAAAAGTTTAAAATGAATGGGAAGAAAATGCCAATTTTAATTGGCTTATTTATTAAGTGGTCACTAGAGAAGATAGAAGACAGTTGGGTATTGTATTGTACACCTAATAACTGCCAAATACCTTGATCGTGGTTTTTCTTTTCTTTTGTATCCGTTGTGATAATGTGGCCCGTGGTGACTGGTATCATCCTCTTTTAGTTATGAATCGTATAGATATCTCTATGTATGTGTAAATTATAACACTGGTTATGAGATAATATTGTCACATAATTTTTTAATAGCTTAAATATAGTATTTGTCCATGTATATAAATGATCTGTCATAAATTTCTATAAAATTTGTTGTTAATACATAATTTTAAAAAGTTAAAAATTTATAATTTAATTTTTGTCATCAACTTTTTTCTAAGTATTAAAACAGATAAAAAGTCAGCTCAGCACTATTACGTGTTATATAAATACTATTTATTTTATAATATTTTATTATTTAAAATAAAAATTTATTAAAAAACCTTTTAACATATTTTATATATTTATAAAATAAACTTTCTTTCTCTCTTATTCTCTACCTTTTCAACTAGTGAAAGCTCCACTTTTTTCACCTCAACCCTAACCTCTGCTATGACTATCTCCCACTCTCTCCTCCTCCACCCCCACGTTAACCTCTCCACAGTCCCTCCCCTTCCACTCTTACTCCCTCCCTCCCCATCTTCCCACTTTCAAACTCACCTCAACCTTCACCCATTCACCATGAACCCCCGTTCACTCTCTCCTCCTCAACCCTTCCACCCCCACTATTAACTTCCCCGCAGTCTCTCTCCATTCCTCTACTCCTAAACCCACCCCAACCTGCACCCCTTCACTATGAACCTCACGTTCACTCCCTCCTCTTCAAACCCTCCATCCCCACCACCAACTTCCCGCAATTCCTCTCCTTCCTTTCCTACTCCTACTCCTTTCCCATTCCCCAACTTCCAAACCTATCCCTAACCTTCATTCCTACCCGCAACTTCTCTAAGAACTTTTAATTAACTAAGGGACCAAGTAACGTGCTCAGAAATCCGTTCATTTTCAACGGCGATTTGAGTGAGAGAGGGAGGAATTATGTAGAAGGAGTGGATCTAAGAGGTTGGTAGCTGTCTAAGGGACTGCCACCATAGTCCGACGTTGCAAGAGTTGGAGCTACAAAAGAGAAAAGAAAAAGATGATCATTTTATAAATTTTTAAATTATGTTAAGGTTCTTTTATAAATATTTATTTTTATTTATAAAATAAATTACGTGAAATAACATATAACAATCAGCACTTAACAGATAAAGTTGAATGCAGAAATTGAATCTTAAACTTCCAACTTTATAGACTACATCTTAACAAAAAAATTTATAAAGATTTATTACAAAATAATTGACCAATAATATATTTAAACTTTTTTTTTTAATTATAAAGATCTAACTATTCAAATTTTTTTCTTATCCACTTCTCCTAATACACCAGTAATTTTACTCACTATGCTCTGCATGAGAGAGGAGAGAGCGATTTGTCTTAGTTACACTAAAAAGGTTATTCCCCTTATTTATATAGTTGATGGCGTATGTAATGTACGTAGGAGAAGGGGAAAGATCCTTAATAGGATTCAACAACCTTAGTTAAAAGTTGTTTTGATATATATTAAATGATGTCGAAAGTTCATTAATAAGTTAAATTTTACATGGACATAAGTAAATCCCTCCAAATTTTAGGTCGCTGCATTCATTACAGCTCCAATGTGGTGTGTACAGCAATACCTCTAAAGCTATACAGCTAGAACAAGCACATCTTGCTAGTTTTTCTTCGGTTTCATTTGTGTTTGAGGACAGCGAGAACGTAATGTATGACCATTATTTTTCCTCTTCGTTGAGGCAGACCATGCCATTATTATATTGTTGGACAAAATGTAAAGTCAAAGTGATAAAAAAAAAATTGTGGATATAAATTTTTATTTTTAAAAAAATATATTACATTGAAAAAGTTATTGAATTTTTGTAGCCAAATTTTAGCCTGATCCTTAAAGTTGAAATTTAACTAGGTGGTGTTAGAATTATGTAATTATAGCAATACTACAAATAAAAAATTTATTATCTTTGTAATTACTATAATTAAAAGTAATTATATATTTTGTATTATTCTTTCTGAACGTGGTATCAAAGCCTAACATGAAATAAATTTAATATGTGATTCCGCAGTTGGTCCGGTGCTCGCAGGTGCAAATATTTTTTAAAAAACTATTCTCCACATTCAATTTTTGGATTCCCTCTTGTTTGGACCTGATTTGTCAATTGTCACTGTTTCAACGATATTTTTGTACGGCTTTTTGACGAACACCCTCGGATTGGGTTCACCCTACTCAGTTCGACCTATCCCCAAAATTTTGTCCCGAAGGAAGGTTCCACGCACCCTTACGTGCATCTTCACCTCGTCTGTTTTCTCTCTCCTTGCCACACCACTGCTTTGTTTTTGGCCGTTTGTTTTGTCAGGATTGATGCAATCTGCTATACTCCGATCTATCCTTTCTTGTTCGTTCCTTCATGACTTAATTCATTGGAGATAAAATAGAACTAAACAGTGTTTGGTATTAGAAATTTTTCATTCCCAAAATAACTTTCCTTGGAATGGGATTCCTAGGGATAGGTTTCTCGAAAAAATTGATGAAATATGATTAATTATTATTTAACTATTTTAAGGACAATGTTTATCATCAGTTTTTACATAAATAAAATTTTGATATTAAATAAATGTCTTGAGATGAAAAATTTTACGAGTTATATAAAAGTTGATTATAATTAATTTTATTACAATCATTATATATATATATATATATAAGTTAATTATAATTAACTTTCTTTTAATTTTTAAAAGATAATTATAATTAATTTTTTTAATTTTTAAAATATATTTGCACATGAGTCGACTTTCTTTCAACTTTTAAGAAACTCTTACACAAAAATTAATTTTTAAGATAACCTATAAATTTACTCTCAACCTAATTATAATCAATGTAAAACTTAATAAGCAAGATTTAAGTGATATAATGGTATTTTAAAGTGAAGAACATCCAACGCATATAGATACAACAAAATTAATGTATGTTTTTTTCAGTATGACACGCATAATGTAAATTTTGTATCCAATGATAATGTTTTAGTGAAATACATGGTAGAGAGAAACCATCGGCATTCAATTTGTATGAGAAAAGAGAAGACACACATCGCATATGAACGAGGCGGCCAAAATAAATAATATATTTAACTGCCACATATTCATCAATACAAGTGATCTGGGGTAAATCTTTAAAGCTTCTCGTTGCTGCCTCCACTAGATCTTTCTTTGCCTGACGTAATCGGAGGCAAATAAAGTATTAGTGGAAGAAGCAAAAAGAAGCTAAGGGTAAGAACCCGCTCCATCTTTATCATAAAAAAGAGAACTAAACATTTGGAAGAAAAAAAATGCACTACAACTGCTTTCATCTTCTATACTCCTCTATGCCTGGTCTTTTGTTTCAAAATGTGCTGCTGCACAAAAATTATCACTTTCATCTTGATTCGCTGCACTGCTTCTATCAGACGAGCTAAATTCATCGACCTACATTTGAGTAAGCTACTACCCAGTCTAGCTTTGTGATAATATAATACAACAAAATAAGGCTGTAAAACATTTCCACCTTTTAGCTGGAGTAATGCCAATGACATAACTCTAAACTCACAAAAGAGAACTGTGCCACTCTACCATTGATTTGGGACATTCTCTTAAATCAAGGGTAGAAAAACAACGTTGCTTTTTGTGACTGTAGAGTTGTGGCACTACTATTACCCTTCGAACTGTATTTTACCATGATTTCTTCAGGGAAAAAAAATCACCTCATATTTTATAGTGTCTGCGACTGTCACTAGATCAAAAGTCAGTCAGTCAGTCACTTATTATGCTTGGACATAGCTCATATGTCACCATGTCCCAACCATTTTTTCTTCTGGATCTTTGACTTTTCTGGATCAACAATCTCAAGAGCACCAAGAATGCATTTGCGGTATGAAAAATCTTCAACAGTCCCGTCAGTTCGTACTATATGGAAGCAGCGGCTATCCTTATGTTTAGGATGCCATCCAACCTGCAAATAGAAAAGAAAAAATGCACGGGCAACCATAAGCACGAAGAGAACTTGATTACACGATACATTTTAACTGGTAAAAGATTTGAAATCGGCAAAAGAAGCAAAATTGATCCAACCGTGTCTTTCTTCTTAAAACTGGCATATCATTACCATTAATAGGTATTTCCCCCCATAAATGCTACTACGGAATGAAGTTTTCCTTATAGAAAAGTAAAATAATTAGGTCCAGCCTTTCTGTTTAAATAAACAAGATGTGTGAAGTTTCCAGTCTAACCAAACAATTTAAGGTCTCACGAACACTCAAACAATGTTCTTCACTCTACTTTCACAAAAAATGGCAGCATCATTTTCATTTTGTTTTCTTTAGGGGTATTTGTAGTGCGAAAACAAACAAATACAAGTAACTGAAGTCTTAAAATGATGGGAAAAGGAAGAAATATTGGATAATTATTTATGTTTATAAGGTTTGGAAGAAAAACTGTCATTTATAAGTTATAGCATAAAAGAATTTGAAAAGTCTTTTGCTATATTTATCATATACCCACATAGGTTTCAACAGCACACGGACCAGTGCTACGTAAGTTTGACCGTGGCGTCATTGCTTATTGCCACAAATTTTAGTGGTAAAGAGAAAAAGGCAAGTTTGTATTTAGCCTTTGGGAGAATAGAAAAATTTCCCAACTCCAAAATCTGAAGTGCACTTTATACATTACCCTTATTCACATCAGCAAGAAGAAACAAAAACAAATTTTGAATGAAAATCAAAAGTCAAAACCTTCTTCACCCAAGCACACATACATACCAGTATGCACATTAGCATGAAGAAAAATAAATTTTGACCATGCATCCAAACTTTGTTCACACAAGAACATATACCTTTATGTCCCGTGCTCCAGTACCAAATTTCTCATTTTTACAGGGATGAAAACGCAAAACCTTTAGCATTGTTAGCTTATCCCTCTCACTTAGTAGCTCATCAATTGAATACCTGCATAGACAACAGCCAAAATGACACTTATTCCACAAAATACAGATCCTCAATCACAGCAAGGGGACCTAGACAACCAAACACAACTGTGTCCAATAGACATGTATCTCAAAGTTAGCAAGCAGCAATTTACACATAACAGGAAACTATCTAAATATTTTTAATAGGAACCCAAATATATAAAAAAAAATTAAAATAAAAGAACTTAAATGAAAATTCAATAAAACAAAGACCTAAAAAAGTAATTTAACCTTTATTCAAAAAGTACAGTCTAAAATTTATTTGAAAATTTCAATTGTAAAAATTGTTGCCTACCCTTTCCCTAAATTTATTTGTGAATTGAAAATGGGAATTGCGAAGAATCTAATTGGGACAACCTTGAGTAAGACAATAAATAAACGGGGATGCCATGGTGGTCTCCCCAAAGATAAAAATAATAAAAAACAGAATGAACCCATTATATTCAACAAAAAAAACTACTCTGATTAAAGAAAGACAGAAAACATAATGATTATTCAGCAGAAATTACTTTCATGGAAGCACCTAACTTCAAGAAACTACCATGGCTGACATAACAATGCATAGAACCTTCCAGTCGTACTAATTAATATTAATGCATGTTATATATGGTAATGTCGATGTCATGCATAGTATATACAGCACTAAATAGCATTAAATACACAAGCCATATTAGAGCATAGAAAAGACTAGAAGAGGATTGTCTTACTTGTTCAATATGCACCTCGATGCAGAAGTCAGTTTCTGAATATCATTTACTGTCACAAAATTTCTTAAAATGTTTTTCCACTGTTTACTCTCTTTCAAGGAATAACCACCATTTTTAGGCCTAAACTCAGAACCAAATTTGTCAGATGAATAATTGTGAGAATGAGGAGTGATGATCTTATCGTTAAGCTTGTCAATACTGGCTGCTAGCAGGTTATATACATCTGCAGACTTAGTTACCTCATGTCCCTGATATAAAAGCAAATATTTGACCATTATAAATAACAGTATTATACGTACAACTTGCAACATACAAGATAATTTTGCTCCATAACCCTGATGTTTTTCTGAGCCTTTCCTTCCTAAACAAAAAACCTAGTTGAAAAACCTCTCTGATGCACTTTGCCGTCAGAGAAATGATAAGCATTGTAAATTTACTAGGAACTGCAAACTTCCATGTATTAATTGATAATGACAATTGGAGAAACAAAAGGCATACATTTTAACAAACTCATGACATATAAATCAGTTTTAAGTTCTTAGAATGCATTATAAAGGTCTACCCTCTTGAAAAGGAAAAAAGTCAATAAGAAAGCCGATAAAAATTACAAGGGAGGATGCTGCATGCTTGTGAGAAATTGGTCAAAAGTTTATGATACTGAAGTGAAAATGTTCATAACTTTTATATGTCAGCCATATCATTTTCTATTTCAAAAAAATAGTGACTCTTTTTGGGCAGTGAAATATACTTGTACATTAAAACGTTCACACAATTGCCTTGCACACTTTCAGGTTTTTTAAAAATGGAATCATAATCATGATCCATTAAAATTTGAAGAGAAGCAGGAAATTTAATAGATAAGAAAACAATAACTTCACCTTCTCTGAGTATATGATATCAAACTGTCCACTTGTCCCCATGGACATGCAGTTTCCCCAAGCCAGAGCATCTAGGCAGCCCTGGAGGTTATCCATGACTCCAGTCTTGGCAGCTTTTATGAAGGAACTACCTGGATTCTGCAATAAGATTCCATAACCTTGACATGAATTATATGGGTCATCAAAATTACATTACATAATAAATCATAAAGCATTTGGCTGTAATCATAAATGTGACAACTGACAGAAAAGCATGCTTGCACAAAGGGTGATGAAACAGATGCATGTTTTCTCTGCCGTGCCATGCCTTTTGCATTTAATCCCACAAACTCTCCGCTAGCTGACAGAGTATTGGCCACAAGACGCAGATGCTTAGGAAGGATTGACTTGCCAGTGTCGGATGTTGCAGATGCCAAATTCTACATGTAAAACCATACGCAAGTAAATTAAATACACATGGTTATCATATATTTCAGTTGGAACCAAAAACATAGGTTAAATCATACACACATTGAGAAAACATTGCCACCCTGCATCAATTCCATATGCTGATGAGAAATGATTTATGTTATCTGGCCGACTTCGTGTCCAGTCAATTAGGTGCATTATCTTGAGACAATGACTTATGAGTACACCCCAGAATCTTCCCCTGCTACCATCACTAGACATAGTTACCCTCAAGTACAGTTCACCAGAAGAACCATTATAAGAATGTGTTCCTTTTGACAGATTATTCCATTGAATATCAACCTTCTTGATCTCCAGAAATCCTAAAGTAAATTTCAGGAATTCAAGATGACAACAATAATATGAGAATATTTTACAATAAAAAGCAATACATATTCATGCATGTTGAGCCAGATGTAGTAAAGCATGTGATAAAACTGAATTTGTATTTAAAAAATCCTGACGAGTTTTATGACCTGGCCATCATATCAGGTTGAATACCTATTTAGTTCTTACAACTCTGCTTTTAACCCCATTACCCAAAAAGAAAAAGATAAAAAAACACTTTTAACTCCATAATTTTTATAATAGCCAAATCAAGCGTATAGTTTTGTAACAATAATGTAATCGTAAAAGTTGATATGACTGTAAAGAAAACATCAATTGTCACATAAGCAGCAAAAACATAATTTGAACTTAACAGCTCAAGAAATGCTCCAGCCAAATATCTGCTCATCAAGGTAATTTCTAAAAGGTTGACATACAAATCACCATTTGAAACAACAAATGGCTACTCATGTTAAAAAATTACCAACCTTTTATAGATGTTCCTAGAAGGAAAGGTACCATCAAGTCCCGAACAGAGTCCAGTTGTATAGGATTCTTAGAGTTTTCAACGATTGAGACTGTGATGCAATCATCACCCCCCTTTTCTCTATCTACAGAAGTATCTTCATCCTCCTTGCCCATGGAATCAGCAGAAAACTTCCTGCTATTTCATTGTCTAATTTATTAGGGAATAGGTAAAGCTAAGCAAGAATGACAATTAGTGCAGAAAAATATAGAAAGATAATACATGCCGTTTATTTTTTTGTTTATTTTTAACAAAAGATGAAACTCATTAAGACAGAGAAGATAATTACAAGGGGCTAGGACCCCTAGGAGGATCAGGGCTCCTCCTTAGCTCGAAAAGAAACGGCAAAAATAATTTTCTGTAAAAGATTTGAACCTGTCAATCACACAGCCATCTGGCATCCTTCCATTTCAGTAGGTGCAGAACCTTGTAGCTGTGTGTGTGATTAAACAATTATTTATTTGTTTTATACAACCGTAACATATTATTACTCTTGAGGAGTGGTCTAACAACCATTTGCAAACTGTGGCAGAAGCAACTTAAATGCAAAAAGAATAGCATTTCCATCATAATCAGCTACAATAAAAATAACAGCTCTGGCCACTCTTCTGAGGCTATATATAATTGGCCGTTTCTGATGACAATAATCTATTCAATCACCCTTGGCTTTTTTTTCTTGATCAAAATTGAAAGTTATAACTACCTAGCCAGAAATTAGAAAAAAAAGGTCTACAGTATGCATACTTACCAGTGTACAGAACAGTACTCAGCACAAAATACACTGTCAACTATTGGACCAAAGGATTTCCAGATTCTGCTGTAATTTTCTCATAATTGAAATATTGAGTACATACTTGCATTATACTTGATCATATATTTAGATAATCTCCTACTAGTGTAACTTAATTTCTAATTTTCAATTTCTGTTCTCTTATTTTCCTATGATTTGAAAAGGTTACTGTAGTTCTGTAATAAATTCGAATTGCTTCAAAGCCAGGGAATTCCAGTTCTATTTTGGGGCTTTACCAAAATTATTGAAAGTATGAGGGCTTGCATAAAAAATAGGAAGGAACAACTAATGCAATAAGCAACATTAAGGAAACAAGTACAACCAAACAAAGCATATCCACTTGCAATAATTGGAGCAACAAAAACATTCTGGAATGATGACATAATAAATATAAAGGAACAGCATGCCGAGTTTAAGTTTATTACTTTATACTTTATTGCCTATCTCATTAATAATTAAATATTTTATGCTCTTCAGGCACAGTAAATAAAAAATAGAACTCTATATATGAAATGGTATTAGGAATCAGGATGATGTAAAGCATCAATTTTTTTTATAGCAACCATGAACTGTGAATTTTTCCTCAAGTAACAACAAATATTTTTTTGTAGCAGCATAACAGAACAAACTTACTTGCTTGATATTTTCAAATTGGGAAAACTGACTTTTGATCCTTTTCTGTGGGAGTCATATCGTTGGTAAAGAGAGTCAGTGATAGAATGCACTTTCAATTTTCTTCTCATTACAATTTCCTTGTCTAAATGAAAATGGCAAACCCAAGGGCTGTACTTTTCCTGGCTACAAGACTGTGGGACGTATATTATCATCACAGTAGAAACAATATTTGAGAACATCAATCCTTCCAAATAATTCTTTACTTCTAGGGCTGCATACTCAAACCCATGTCTCTGTTTACCAAGTTTCTCAGACAAAAATAAAGACACAGTCTGTTCACCACCTCTTCTCTTTGAACCACACTCCAGAACCTTTTTTAAATTCAGCAAAGGTGATGTTTCAAGTAGACTAACTGGTTGACTCAAAGCGCTGTATGCAGCTTCCGAAATTGCACAAGCAGAAAGTGCTCCAACTGATTCACCACCCATAGTATACTCTTGGAAACTGCTATCACTAGAAGAGTCCTCAATATCATAAGAAAACTGAATAATTTGATCACCGTACAAATTTCTCACTGTTCCATCATATGCATCATACAAATCACGCATGAAGAACATAAGTCTCCGTGTCAATGTTCCAGGAAGGTCTGCATGGTCACTGAAAGAGCTATCACGATTTGTCACTGAATGAACAAAACATTCAAGAGGATTCAACCCAGTCAGAAACGAGCTTTCAATCATCGCATATGGAATGTAAGACTGAACAGATTCAAGGGTACCAGAAAACATCTGGATTGAATCAAGCTCCTTTTGACTATTCCAAGCAGCACATGAAAGTTGACGGGGAATTCGGTATGACAAGCGAACCAGAGAATTTTGCAGGCCAAGGCACATGGAATGTTGCACTAATTTCAGCAAATTACCCTTGCTTCCAGCCTTAATCATAGCAAGGAAAGTATTGTCTTTGCATGCATATTTGTCAGCTAAACTTTGAATACTGCGAAAAACTTGCCTAAAAGCATCAACTGACACTTGACTGAGAGCAGCAGATATTTGCCTTTCATAATTCAGACGGTCCACATCAACAGGGATAACATTTTCACTCTCCTCAAGACTCCCTGACAGAAAATCATAATAATAATCCACCAATAACTGTTTGAAATTGCATGCCTGTTCTGCTTCTTGTAAGCCATATGAGATTTCGTTCATCATGTTTTTTCGTGCATAGGAATCAGAAGAAAGGTACAAGTCTGAGAGTGAAACACTAAAACCTGTCATAGACAACCACTCACAAAGAGCTTTCTGTGCAGCATACAAAATGTCCAGAGTCTTTCCTTGAAAAAGTTCCACAAGACTCTGGAACACATTGCTGTCAAAATCACGTAACCAACCCGAAGCCTCAGAAGAAGATACAAGCTCTCCTCCACTAACAAAAACACCATCTGAAGGAAAAGAATAGTCAAAATCAGAAGGCAAGAGCATACTGAACAATTGCTTGCCGCTCCAAAATGAGCTATTACTTAAAGGGGTTTTTACAATTGCAGGTGGTGTTAATTTTTTATTGCACAACATTTGAAGTTGTTGCATTTCATACACATTCAAAAGGGCCCCATCTTCCATCAATAAATATGCAGCAGTTAAGCTGTCTTGAGAGAGTGAAAGTAGATTTATACCAGTTTGCCCATTAATCAATTGCTCATCTAAAGCAACCAGCTCATTAAGCTCAACTCTTGCACAGACTGATTGTGGAATATACCCGTGAAGGCAATCACCATCAAAATCACCACGTAATGGGGAACAACAGAGTGGATTAATAGACACTACAGAAGATATTGGAAGGACCCTAACTGTGAGAGCAATCATAGAATGTTGATGTATGGAAGGGGGCCTATTTATCAGCACTTTATCCCCATCACTTAGAGGCCTATAAAATATGTCTCCTATCTGTACATCTTCCTTTCTATACAGAACAACTGGGCTACCCTTTCTGCAGACATCTATTTGTCCCTTCTCTAACAAGCGTAGCTCACAACAATACAACAACCTTTCCTTATTATGCCTATTCACATACTCAGAAACCTGCAAACTTTCTGCAACTTGACAAGGTATACCAATTTCACTAAGTTCAAGGTCTGGATCACCAACAACCACTGTACGGAATGAACTATCATTGCGCTTTCCTAGAACCACATCTTTTATCCATCTTAAACCAGAAGAATTGCAAGCATTTTCTGCAACCTTTCTTTGCTGAATATCGGCAAAAATACTAACTGGTGTTTTATCAGGATTTAACTGCATTTCAAAATTAAATCATAAGAAAAAGCAAGGAATTCAACAAAGTGGCAAAAAAATTAAAAAGTAAAAAATGGATGAGTAACATGCCTTAGAGATCCTCAGGCAATCCAAAACACGAGAACTTAACTCATTAGCTGTACCCCTGAAATCAACCAATTTCTTACAAGCTCTAGTCCTGTCATCCTAAAAATATTTAACCAGATAAAGCACCGTGTTAAAAAAGTGGAATTTACTTAACTATATGTGACAATTTATAAAAATGAAATGCTACAAGAAAGGGCAAAAAAGAAATATACTCACAAAACTCAATCGGTTCCCATTAGACAATGCATGAACAATTTCTGTCACACGATGACAATTTGGTGTCACCGGGAAGCAATTAAGACTGAGAAAATCCATTCTTGGAACATATTGTTTGATGAAGTTTGTATCAACACCACTCAACAAATAATGAACCTGAAAAAAAAATATATATAATTTTCATCAACCTAGCACCACAATAAAGCATGACCCCATAATTGAGGTGACTCATAAGTTATAACAAATTCAGGCAAATTGAAAGAGAGAAGTGTTTTCTAATAGTAAGTAAGAAATGGAATACTTATATCAGCAGGCCTAGTTTTTTATTCATTCCAAAAAAAAATTAAAAAAGTATTTCATGAAATGAAAGGTCACAATAAAGTTATTAATACAAACCAAGTTACTAGAATTTGAGAAGTTTGAATTCCAACATTTGACAGAGCATGTATTTGTTTGCAATTGAACCCCATTCAAGATCAGACATTTAATTATATCTTTCCTAACAGATTTGTATGAATTTTCTGGAATTTTCATATTTCACATGCTAAACAATTTGTATACATTTATAATAAAAAAATTTAAGCTATGATGGAGTAAGGTCATCAGAGACTAATAAGCAGTTAAGGCACTTAAGATGAAATTAAAACACCCCCTTCTTTCCTCATATCTAACATGATATAATTATACAATTAAGCCTACTGATAACCTTCTAGGAGACTAAATTTTAATTTTAATATAGAGCAAATTCATACTATCCAATGGAAATGATACAAGACTGCAAAAGTATGTAAAAGTGGGCAGTGCTACCTGAACAGGTGATAAAACCCTTCTATTTACACAAGTTTCTTCTTGTTGACCATCATTAGGAATAAAATCCCAATAATCAGCAGGCAATCTTCGTGCCAAAGGTTTCTTCTTTGAGGCCTTGTCATTTATATCAACAATAATTGCAGTTCTTCTGAAGAGATCATTAGAGGAAACTCTGAATTTCATTGCTGGATATCGACCATATCCCTATTTGATGCACAAGCAGTCTTATAAAGGCAAACAGAAGAATAAAAGGGGAAAAGAATTACTCTGGAGTGAATAAATGAAGTCACACAAACTTACACAACAATATTTGCAACCATTGTGCTGCTTGATTCCAGAGATTAATTGAGCACTCTGTAAGAAGACAATTTAACTTAATAGAAAATAGATAACAGGTAATAATACAAATCCATACGGGCCAAACCACTATTACTACAACAAAGAAACAAGCAAAAAGAAAGAAAAATTATAGAATGATTTTTGTTGGAATAGCTGGAAGCAAAGATCACAGGTAAATACTCAGAAGACGTCAGATTGTATATAAGAATCCAATGTAACTTAAAAATTGGGAAATATTTTTGAAGGATTTTAACAACCTAAAAAGTTGCCATATCACTAAGCATCTCATACCAGGAAGGAAGTTCTAAACTTCAAATTCCTTTTTTCATGTCTGGTTATCTATTTTACACATGCCAAACAACTGGTTATTGGATTGACTTCTACAGTGGATTTTTTAATTATATGGAACCACTGTAGCACAACAAGTATATATGAGCAAAGAAGGGAAGGATATAAATGAAACAGCACTACTTTTCCTTTGAGAGACTAACAAGGTAACAAAACACAACTCCGTTACCATTGTTTGGGAGTTAACTTATAAAGGATCGGCATAAAACTATTTTAACTTTTAACTCCATTACAATTTTTAGTTTCCCCCAATCTTTCCACTTTTTGGAAACAAATTCATTCATGGAGAAGAATTGAGGGGGAACAGATCCCCTTGAATTCATTTCGCTTCTCATTTATTTTTAAACTCCAAAACAATGGAAATTTTCACCCTTCCACTTGTTCCCCTCATTATCTGTCATCAAAAAACAATGTAAGGAAAAGATAAAATACTTCAATTTTATGAACAATTACTATTCAATTAATTAATGTTCTTCAAGAGTTGCTAAAGAGTAAGTAATTAATAATGATGGGATTTTTAATTCCTCAGTATACCCTTAAAAAAAATCATGCACATAAACCTACATATAGTATAAAAAGCAAGACAAGTCAGAGAGTGAAGGAAAAATATTTGTTGTGTAAGACAGAGAAGAAACAAATGAAACAATAACATTAAATTTGGTATTTTTTAATAAATGAGTAAAACCGATTGCTTAACTTTAGTTCATTTAAATTATACTAGGTATAAAGCAATTCTTTTTTGCCCTTTCTCAGAAAATGAGAAGCAGAGAATTAAGTAGAATAGCAGATGTTAGGTCCCCATGTTGATTCACACATAGTTCTGACTATAAATGTCAAAGCTGAAGCTCTTTACCAAGAAGTATTTTGAACTTTAAACTAGAGCACTGATGCTTGAGTATCATAAAATATTATTTAACCACCATGTTTCAAAGTCAGAAGTATATTACATACGAAAATATAATAATTTAGATGCTTCATGCAACTCCACCACCAAAGAGAAAAAATATCAGTGTGTGAGAGAACTTATGTATGCCCATTTAATGAAGTGAACTCTCACTATTCCAGACCAAATAGAAACTAGATTTATACAGAAATACAGTAAAAATTATAAACAATCACATTCGCGTAAATTTTTTCTCCTATTCTAGTTCATACTTCATATTTGTTTCTAATTCACAGTCAATGAAAAGAGTTTTACACTATCAATGAGTCACATGCAGCCACCTAATTAAAGAAAAAAATTAAACATTAACTTGCAATGAAAATCTTTTGTTACTACAACCTAATAAGATGGGACACCATTTTGGTCACCAAAATTGTCGAGATTTAAAGCAGACAACAAATCAGATTAAAACTCTTGTAATTAAGGAACTATGAAAAATGATATAAAGTGTCTAACACACAGTAGTAAATTAATACTTGATCCATTGCCAATAAAACTTGTTCATGATAACAATAGAAAAGATCATTTGCATGCCATTTAGTAACTTAGAGTTCAATCAAAGTAACGCTTTTAAAGAGGTTGCACCATGGGGATTGTAGATATATGAAACTCTTCACACTAGCAATGGACTAAAACCAATTCTGTATTATAACAACAAAAATCAGATTAAGCATATTAGTATTTGGTAGAAGGAAAAGATACTGTACCTTGGATTTCTGCCGAATAGATTTACAACCAGGGCAAATCCTGTTCAAGATTTGTGCAATCTCTGACATAAAATATGGATGGAGTATAGCAAAAGGAAATTTGATGACCCCAAAATGACCTGAAATTGAATATTAATATTTCAGCATCTTTTCTAGTAAATTTACAAAGATCATATCACAATCTCTGATGACATTTTCCATGTAATACGTCCATCCACACCTTCACAAAATTTTCTGTCTTTAGAACCACATGTGGTGCACTCATCAGATGTATTTGGAAGTCCCAAACTTGAACAAGTGACCTGCCCAACCGCATTTATCTCCAATGCAGCATTCTTCTCCTGTAGATGCAAAAGTAATTAACATTTAATATGTGATTCATAAATTACAAGATAACCAGAAGAAATTTATGAGATAATCTATCTGCAGAATAAATTTATTTTTCAAAAGGTAAACAAAATTGATGCAACCAAACAAGGATGTGCTTTCGACCCACCCTCCACTCTGTTTACGTGTTACATAGTGTGTGCATGCCCATTGATCTAATTCCACTTCTAAACTAACAGTGAACTGATACACAATTTAAAAAAGCTGATACAGATATAAGATTAAGAATATACTTAACTATATCTTCCTTGGTTAAAACATCAAACTGTATTGCTTTTATGACACAAGATGGCACTTTGTGCTCATGAGAGAGGTCATCATCCATGGAACTTGGTAACCTTGCACTCAGCAGAAAATTTCAAGCAGCCTGTTCATTTGCGTAGTATTAATAGCGTATAAACAAAATGACCTCATAGAACAAGGGACTGAATTAGTGAGTAAAACTATGCATGCCCATACTGTATAAACCTGAACTTGTATGTTTGCTAGCTTAGTCTAGATTGCATGAACATTGGTATGAGTACCACTAAAGGTAAAATAAAAAATTAAAATCTATGAAACAGGTACAGGAAGATATATTGTATAATTTATGAAAAATAATTAATTAATTACATATCTAAAGTGGAAGATAAATACATTTTTAATAACATTCTTACTCTCTGTTTTCAACAAAATTGCATTAATTACATCAAGCAAGGAAAAAAACTTTAAAAGTTGACCCAAAATTGGAAAGGGTGAACTAGAAATTTGTTTGGGTTTGTAGAAAATTAAACAAGTTAGAGTAAAACTTCCCGTTTTGCAAAGACTAGCTTGTATTTTGGTCACATAAGCTTAGTGCGATGCTTAACCAAAATGTGTCTAAACTTTTTCAGTGGCAAATTTAAAGGGAAATGAAAAAAATGTGCGCGTGTGTGTTTCTTGTGCACCCAATGCCTACAGTGGATAAATAGCAAGAAATCAAATATCAAATATTCATATCACAGGTGAACCAAAATTATTGATAGAAAAGTTTGCCAAAACAAATATTCATATTAAGAATCACTGGTTAAGTGCGCGCCGAATTCCCTAATGAGCGGAATTCCCTGGAGTGTCCTACGATGTCTACGAGCAGTTAAAGACATTACCATTCCAAATTGACTGAATTTTAAACAGTAACTTTGTGGGCAATAATTGCTCGAAGGAAAAATACCGCCAAAAGAAAGTAGCGGGAGTATATAAACTAATACCAAAAAGAGTTGGGCACAGTGATAAGCTGCGCTCCCCGGTTCGTGCCCGAAAAATCTAGTCTCGCACTCAAAGGATTTTAACAAAACCTGAATGAATTAAACAACCATAAGCACATCAATTAATATCATGAGAACCGCAGAGCATGCCATTCAACCAAACGATTAAACCAGATACGCCAATCGAAGGAAGGGACCGTAATGGTTTAATTAAGTTATCAACCAAAAACGCGTATACACGCGCCTGGCTAGAACTGATAGAGATTATTAAGTACAGGAAATTGATTAGCAACTGAACCAAAGAAATTCATCATTAATGAGTACGAAGTGAAGTCACATTGCCGGAAAATCCATTCTAGAACCTTCCGAAAGCACGATCACGCAACATGCAGAATAGAAAAATCATGCACATTTTGTCACTCGGCGGAGCGCGTAGCGTGCAGATAAATAGAGCGATTGAATGAGTTCAAAGAAAGAGAAAAACGATTTATCGTGGAAAAAAGAGAGCGAAAGAATGAAAGAGCGAGGAGTTATCAGTTATTACTCACTTGAGTGAAAGGAATGAATGATCGAAAAACGCAGAACGCAGTCACTGATGAGGTGCACTGCGACTGCGGAGCGAGGAAGAGGAAACGGAAACGGAAAAGCGAATTGGAGTGAGAGTTGGTCGTGAAGAGGAATGAACGGCGCCGGTCACTTTCTGAGTGAGCACGAGACAAACGCCAAGTTCAGAAGGGGCACTTGTGAACACCGAGGCCGAGAGAAAAGGTTAGTCCGTGTGCTTTTTGGTTCGTGTCTCTAGGTTATATATAACCCTGTCCTTTCCTCTTTTTACGATTTTACCCTCCACAACACCCACCCTGTGTTTCATGCATAATTATTATTTTAATAATAAGAATGTATTTTTCCAAATCACAGGAAATACTAAATACATCTTATTATTAAATGTTTTAGATTATTATAAATAAATGTATTAAATGTTCATAATTTTGAAACAATAAATGCTTTTATTCTTAATAAAAATATTAAGCAATATTTTAAGAATATTTGTTAAAAAAATTTATTAAAAAATAAAACTTCACTCATTGTATTTTTTTTTTTTAAGTGAATGCTAGTAGTATGTTTTTAACACATTTTAAATTATTAATTTAAATTTATTAAAAATATATAAAACTTATGTAATTCGCTTTTTTTTACTTTAAGTTAATTGTTTTTTAATAAATTTTAACAATCAATTAAGAATATGTTAAAAAAATATGTTACTAAGATGAAAATTGTTTTTAATTTTTTTATTACCTTATATAAACTTTTACATTTATAAAAAGAATTCTTACTTTTTATAAACTTTCAAATTTTCTATAAATACTTATGTATATTTTAATCATTGTAAAAAAAAATTTCCTTTAATTATCAGATTATACGTATATATTTTTAAATAAAATACAAATTTTTACATGAACTCCTAAACTAATTTTTTAACATGTATCATTGAAATACATTAAAAAATTGATAAAAAAAATACTCTTGTCCTTTTTTATTCGATGTTTAAGATATAGTACATAATTAAGAAAATAAGTGAGATTTTAAAATTTATAAAATACTACTACTTAACTTTTTATTCATTATATTATATTAATTATCTTATTTATTGACTACCCTTTACCATGTGAATAGTAATTATTAAGGATAACATATATATATATATATATATATATATATATATATATAACTTTGATTGTTTATTAATTTTATAAAATAACAATAAATAAAACAAAATTACTAAAATGTAAAAAAAATATAATGAATATAATTTTTATAATGCGTGTTTAAAGGTAAATAATAATAAAAAATATTTTTATTAAAAATTATAAAATATCACAGTTAAATATGCTATATTTTTAAATAAAATAATAATATTTATTAATTTTTCCCATAATCCTGAGAAAATTTTATCCAGTCAGGGTAGTTTATCTTGACTGAGGTTGACTGAAATTGTACTAGTTGAATTTCATAATCCTAATTCTCCGTATATTTGGATAAAGAATTCTAAAGAAAGAATGTTTATTTTATTTACAATGATTTATTAAAATAGCCTGGGTCAGTGGTTAGTGAGATTAAAATAAAATTAAAAATGAGCAATTGGGTCGAGAATCGTATTATCTAAAATGAACAATTTGGTTCGTTATGTTGAATGCTCGGTCCATTTTAATATTTAAATTCATCATTTGTTTTTAGTTATACAAATCTTTGTTTATAAATTTCTTATGATTAGAGATGAAAATAGGTCAGGTCAGGTCAAGTTTACTTTAAATAAACTTATTTGTAACATAATTATTAGGCTTGAATCTGATCTGTTATCTGTTAAAGGCTTTATTTTAGGTCTAATTTAACCTGTTTAAGTGACCTGTCCTGACCTGAAGCCTGTTAACAAAGCCTATTACAAAAAAAAATTAATATTAATAAAAATATAAATATAAATATTTTATTATCAAATTATTTTATATATTTTTCTAATTTTTATCTATCTTCTTAATAATCATTAAATAATTATAATAATATTTATATAATTTTATAAATAATTTTTAAAATATTATTTAAGTATTAATTATAAATATTTTATATTAATATTTTTCTTGATTTATTTTTTAAAAATTATATAAATAGTGAATATTTTAGTTTTATTTTAGAAATATATTTTGTTTGTTTGAAGACATCTTATATTCAACAAATAAAGTTATAGTAAACACATAAAATTGATAAAAAAAAAAAATTTACACAATTTGTTGAATCAATTAAAAGAAAATTATTATGTTTTAAAAAAATAAATTTAAACTTAATGCAATATATATATATATATATATATATATATATAATGACAATAATAATAACCATTAAATTAAAAAAATAATTACAAAATATTTAATTTTATTTGTTTCATTAATTTGTTATTTTAAATTAACAAATAAATATAAAATTAACTACATTATAACATTAATGTAATATAGAAAATATTATTGATATAATAAATTAAAACATATACTTATATATTACATATAAATTGATAAACTAACTAATAATTTAATTAAAACACGTGCAAGTTATAAAAATATATATTATTATATAATTTATTTATAATTATATTATTTATATTATTTGCTACATGGTCTGATTATATATATATATATATATATATATATATATTATAATAAATTTTTTATTTTATTTTCTTATCATTTTTTATAAATTTTTTCTTTCAAATAAAATATAATTTATATTTAAGTAATTTCTATTTATTATAAATATAAAAAATTATAACATAATATATTAATATAATAATTAAATATTAATAATAATAAATTAAAAATATAAAAAATTTATTAAAAGAATATTAATATTTTATTTTTAAATTTTAATTTGTTTAGTTTTAATCGTGTCTTATTCTTCTTCAGCTTATTTAAATATAACAAATATAATAATTTATGATTAAATAAATTTATTTTTTAAACACATGTAATCATGTATAAATATTTTTAAATAGAAAAAATTATAACATAATATATTAAGATAATAATTAAATATTAATAATAATAAAATTAAGAATATAAAAAATAAATTAATATAATATTATTATTTTATTTTTTAATATTAGTTTCTTTAATTTTGATTGCGTTCTAATCTTATTCGAAAACTTTGCTACTTTTCAGCTTGTTTAAACAAATATAATAATTTACCTTATATTTATATTTAAAGTAATTATAAATAATTAAAAAACAAGAATAAAAAATAAGTGTGATAGCAGCTTTGACTCAAAGGTATGTGGTTGTGCTAGGTTTGTGATTTGTTGTGATGTAGTGAATATAATCAATGGAATTTTTTATTATAAATTTTATACCAATAAAATTGCTTAAGAAAAAATAAAAAAATAAAATAAAATTTGTATAATATTAAAAGTTTATAATGATTGTTGTTATTAAATAATATTAATAAAAATATCATTATTTGTGTTATTGATAATTATTAAATAATTGTAATGATTTTTACATAATTTTATAAATAATTTTTAAAATATTATTTGAGTATTAAGTATAAATATTTTCATATTATAAATTTTTTATATTTTTATTTTTTTCAATTTAATTTTATAAAGTTATTAAATTATTAAATATTTTAATTATTTTTATGATAATTATATTTTGTTTGTATAAAGACATCTTATATTCAATAAATAAAATCACAGTAAACACATAAAATTGATAACAAAAAATAACACTTACAAAATTTATTGAATCAGCTAAAAAATATATTATATTTTAAAAAATAAATAAATATCGTCATTATAAAAATTGTAGATGATAAATATTTATATTATAAAATTTATAGATGTAGAAAAATAACATATGAGCATAGAAATGATTATTAAATTTTATATTTAAATTAAAATAACTTATATTTCTAAATTTTTATCTTAATTAAAAAATATGTGATAAAACATAATATAAAAATTTAAACTTAATGTACTATATATATATATATATATAATCACAACAATAATAACTATTAAATAAAAAAAATAATTACAAAATATTTAATTTTATTTATTTCATTAATTTTTTATTTTAAATTAACAAATAAACTTAAAATTAACTACACTATAATATTAATGTAATATAGAAAATATTGCTGATACAATAAATTAAAATACATACTTATATATTACATATAAATTGATAAATTAACTAATAATTTAATTAAAACACGTGTAAGTTACAAAATTATATATTATTATATAATTTATTTATAATTATATTATTTATATTATTTGCTACATGGTCTTATTATATATATATATATATATATATATATATATTATAATAAGTTTTTTATTTTATTTTGTTATCATTTTTTTTATAAATTTTTACTTTCAAATAAAATATAATTCATATTTAAGTAATTTATATTTATTATAAATAATAAGAATTATAACATAATATATTAATATAATAATTAAATTAATAAAATAAAGTTAAGAGTATAAAAAATATGTTAATATAATTTTATTATTTTATTTCGTTTAGTTTTGATTACGTCTTATTCCTGTTCAAAGACTTAACTATTTTTTAAATTGTTTAAATATAATAAATATAATAATTTATTATTTATTATTAAATAAATTTATTATTTAAAAAGTGCAATTATGTATAAATATTTTTAATTTTTAATAGAATATAATTTTTGTTTATTATAATTATAAATAAATTAAATTATAATATAATATATTAATTTAATAATAACAGAATTAAGAATATAAAAAATATATTATTAAATAAATTTATTATTTAAATATATTTTGATAGCTCTATTTTTAAATTATATAATATATATATATATATATATATATATATATATTTATACAGGCCGGCCTATCAAACTTAACAGACTTTATAAACAGTTCAGACTTAGTTTATTTACTTAAACAGATCTTAAAAAAAGTCTAAGTCCGGTTTGTTTATTAAAAAGGTCAAACTAGATCAAGCTATAGGCTCCTGTCAGATAGCTTGGCTTGTTACCATTCTTACTTATGATGAAAAATTAACATTCAATTATTTTTGGACGTTGATGGTACCGAACTTTTACTTATGGAACTTACATATAGTTATATCCCGTTCAATTTGAGGACATGTGCCTCGTTTTATGATTTAACAAAGTTTCCACAATAATGTAAAATCCTTTTGGCGATATTCATTATAGCTAAAGAAAAAAACATACATTTTAACAATTTATTTATTTAATAAATTTTTTTATTTCTAATTTTTGTAAAATTCTTGTTTTTAGTTTATCGAATTAACATATCTAACTAAAAGTTAGCATTTAGTAATATGTCGGTAGACTAGAACAATATAGATTAAAAACAAAAAATTATAAAAAAGTTAGAAACTAAAATAACAAATATTTTAAAAATTAAAATAAAATTATGTTAAAATACAATGAGTAAAAATATATTTAAACTTAACAAAGACTTACATGCGAGAACTCCTAGTCAATTTAGATTAAATTTAGTGTTTTATTTATTTATTTATTTTCAATCGGCCTATATTTAAATTTGCAGTTTCAATTTATTATGATACTTGCTATGATACAAAAGTTAGATGTTTGATTCAAAACTTGGGTCATCAATAGTAGAGAGAAATATCAGCAATTTTTTTCTTAAAATAGTTTTAGTTATAAAATTTTAAAAATAATATAAATTTTTTAATTTAATAATTTTCTCTCCTAATTAATTATTCTTTCTCATATATTTTTAGTTTACAACAAATTTTAACTAATAACTAAAAATATATTATAAATATATTTTTAACACTATTTCTTATTAAAATTAGCAATTTATATAATTATAAATTAATAAATAACACTTTCATAAAATTATATAATATTTAATAATATTAACATGTTAAATATTATTTAATAAAATTTTATATTATTAATGTATTTAAATTATATATATATATATATATATATATATATATGTATATGTGTGTGTGGATATAAAGAGATTGTACCTTAAATGTTTCGTTAATGTTGTATATTTAATTTAGTTAAAATTCTTCCTTTTATCCCTTAATTTTATGGCAAAATTTAATTTTGTCTTTTAATTTTTTTTGTTTATTTTAATTTCTAACTCTTATAAAAGTTTTAAATAAGTTTTTCTCCTTTAAAAATTTAATTCTGTTAAAAAATTTTATCTTTTAATACCATGTATACTTTATATTATTGTTCATCATTTTTCTCTTCAGGTATCTGACGTTATTTTCAGTACCTCTTTCTCATCTTTTTATTATCAAAACTATATCTTATTGTCATCAACAACATCAAGCACTCATGTCAAATATAATAAATTTAAAACCAACTTCTGCATTTTCACGTTGGCTCTCATATTTCCTCTAAAATCAACTTTTTGCCATCAACAACATTAATGTGCACCGCTTCTTAAACTAATCCGTGTAGAACAAGCACATTTTGTACTCACCTCAAATGGTAGTTGTTAATATATTTTGGTAATTCATGCGAGCATCTTCCGAGAGTCATTCCCACAAATAATACAACCCCAAGGAAGACAATGCAAGAGTTTAGGGCTTAGAGTTTGTGTTTTCTAGCGCCAATGGCCTAAAAATTAAGCACAGAGTGATGAGACACGATGACTCTCTCACTCTTGCTACAAATCATAGGATACTTCATATTCTTACTATGACAAACATACTTCATTATATGATTTAAAATTCATTATATTAGTAGGTGGGTGCTTAATTTTGTTGATAGAAAAAGATGAAGTTTTGAAAATAAGAAGATCAAAGAGAAAAAGAAAAGGAGTAGGCATCATAAATAATGTTGGAGAAATTGAAGAGAATAATGCATAGTATATGTGATATAAAATGACAAATTTTTTAACGGAATTAAAGTTTTCAGCAAAGAATGACCTACTTAAAACTTTTGTGGACTAAAATGAATAAAAAAAAGATTAAAAGACGAATACAAATTTTATTATAAAGTTAAAGAACGAAAAGAGTAATTTTTATCTTTAATTTAATGTGAACATTTTTTTATTTTTTTAATATTAAATAAGTTACCTACTTTAACAATTTAGCTCACAATAATGCAATATGTAACTGTTAGTTGTGTGTAATGTGTAAATATAATAATATTAAATTATTTTATAAAATTTCAATTATCCTCTTTTAGATCCAATTTTATTTGAATACTATTAAACTACTATATAAAACGTAAAATAACATTTTTTTATTAGTTAGTCACATATTTAGTGATATATTATTAATTATTTTGTCAATGTTACATTACTTTAATATATGTTAATTATTGATCTTAAATTAAAAAATAAATATTAATATTTTTCTTAAATGGTCCCTTTAAGCATTTTCACAGATTTTTTTAAAATATTTTAGTAGTCTTTATTATAATATATTTCTACTTTTAATAAAATATTTATTAATTAATTTCTTATTTATCGTTATAAAATATTAAATACATTGTATTATATTTTTTATTATTTATATAATTTTAAATAAAAATTTACTATATATGAATTTTTATTATCTGTTTTTAAACATGGTTTTCATTTAATAAAATTAAATAAATTTATTTATTTTTATTAATTCATGTATTTTAGTTATAAATGCACTATAAAAAGTATTAGGCGAAATACAATTTTTTGGTCACATCTATTATTAAAGAAATAAACCTATGTTGTAAATAAATTACTAAGCAAGTAACTCATTTACTTTGTTAGGTATTGAATTAGTATTTTTATTTATGTGTGTTTTTTTCTTCTTAATTGTCAATATTATTTTACAACAAACTAAAAAAATTAACTGCTATAATATATTATTAAATATCATATTCATTAATTACGATACATTTATTAGGTGCGTGACCTTGTATTTATAACAATTGTTTTTCAGTTTGGTAATATATTTTCTCCTGAAAAAAAGTCAACATAGAACCGATACATTTAATAAATATATATTAATTAAAGTGTATGATGTCTAATTATAATTTATATTTAATAAATATAACATTTATTCAAAATGTTTGCAATAAATGATAATAAGATAATTTTTATTCATATATTTAGATATTATATTTCTAACAATTGCTTTTTGACTTATTTTATTTATTTATTAAATTAGGCTATGTCTAATGTTGGTTTTTCAATTTTTGTACATTAATAATAATTTAATTTCTATAACAATAGGATTTAATCAATCACTCAAATTAACTTGAGATTTAACTAAATAGATTGCCAATTACATATTCTTAACTTGTTCAAGTTCTCAATTCAGCATATAAAGCTGAACATTTACTTATGTTTTTGGCAAAATCAACCTTTAACAAATTTTGATATTCTCTAATAAGCCATTCACGAGTAGCCTTTCCAAAGGAATTGTTTATATTAATTTGAAATGGCAAAAAGGAGAGTATGCCATCTTACGAAGGATTCTTACAAGTTTTGTGAATTGTGAAAGAGGAATAGCACAAAATTATAAGTAATATAGTTATACCAGCTTTTGAAGTCTGTAAAAAAAAAAACATTTTGATTATGGGATCTATTATTAAAAGCTCAATCTTTTTTATTATTTTATATTAACCAAATAACAACTCCAAAATAAATATCTTAGTAACCTATGCCATTAAAAAATTTCTTGTTTCTAAAGCATAATTAGCTAGATAAAGTAAGGTTAAAAAAGGAGGACCAATTATAATTTAAAATAATCTTAGCCTAACTATTAAAAGCAGCAAAATAATTGTTAATCATATGCATAACAGTTTCAAATCTTTCTTTACATCTAGCACATTTATCATTGTCTATGAACTTTGTATTTTTTCTTTCTTCATTGGTTAACAATTCCACTGTCCAAAGGAGAATCTTAATTTCAAGGATTCTTCCATTTTTAAACTAGATTAAACAATTCAAAATTAGGATTATGCATATTATCATTTGCAAAAATAATATCATAGGCTATTTTTAATGAAAAATTACCATTAGAAGAATGATATAAGCTAGCTAGGTCAAAGCCAATAAACAACTTAGAAGGAATAACATTTGTAATTATAGTTTAAGCTTAATCCAAAACATAGGGACTAATTTGTTCCAATCCCAAATATTATCAGAAACAAAGCAAACTACAAGAAGATCTATCAAACCTTATAGAATGTTGGACTCATACACCTTAGCCAAACACTAGATGCCAGGAATCAATAAGTCTAACTAGAAATTAGTTTCAAGGTCATTTCCAATTACCCAAAAAAGACCTTTTTTTTCAGAGTAGGCCAAGAGTTAAAAATTCCTTTCCACACAATAAAACAGTTTCCTGACTCAGGAATAACACGGTAGTTGTCGTGCTAAATTTATATTTAGGTAACAAAACTTTAACTCAAAGATTATTTAAACTATTAATCATTTTTCAATCTAATTTTACCATATAAGCTAGATTAGTAGAATGAATATTTCTAAAAATTTATTATTATTATTATTATTATTAAATTCTTAAGAAATCCCTAAAAGGATACACTGAAATTGCATAATATAATTAGGGACAGTAATAACACCATATTAGGCTAAAATGATTCTACCAGCAAATGAAGTGGAATTCCTCCTAATTTTGTCTGTTAGACTTACATACAAGCCTTTCTTATATGTTCCTATTAACTCTTCATATAGTCAGAATATTTAATGCCTAACTGTTGAGTTAAGATGTTTTTCTTTGCAGGAATTAGTATTAGAAGAGAAAAAGACCGTTGATTTAGCTTTGTTAATCTATCGACTAAAACATCACAAAACAGTTGCATAGCAGATTAAATGACCTGAACTGGGATACTTGACGTGTAAAGTTGATTAATTTAAAGACATCCTTGTGTCCAATAGCTTATCTAATAAATTTTGCTACAAAGTTGACTTTAGAATAAAATTTTAAAGTAGGCCAAACTTAAAATATAAAGTAAAAAAAAAAAGAAAAAGAATCAAACCTTTAACTTAGAAAACTATGTCAAGCTTAAGCTGTTTAAAGTTAACCTAAGTAAATCTATTTCTACCTTTAATGTGAAAGATGAATGCTGCTCACAAAATTTCAAGGTTTTGGCAAACTAGACAGGTGTGAGGTTCACATATGCAAGGCCAATCTTGTGAGATATGAATATATATGTTTCAATTGACGTTCTTTTACTTTCATTCGAACATTGTTTAAAATGGCTTATAAGTTTTGAACGCCCTCTATCGACGCGTATCACAGGCCATGATTCTCAATTTTCACTTACGCGCATCACATGAAACAGCCTACGGTCCTATAATGTTCCAACCTCGCATAGGTTGGGTGACGTTCTCCTTTTCCCCTTTCCATTTTCTGCCGCGACAAACCTCAAACCCACTGTTTCTTTTATTCCCAAAAAGCATTCGACTTTTTCATTTGATAAAAATTTTCGGGGTTACATTATGCATCTCTCTGTCTACTTTATTAGTTTTTTCTATAGAAAAAAATGGAAAAAGGAAAACACGTGAGTACTGCCATGGAATAGTGTGGCCTTCATCTCAACCGAAGGACGCATAGATGGACAGGTTTTGATTAGGGGCACTCGAATTATTTAGTACGTTTCAAGTTTCCATGTAGCTGTCTGTGTCAATTTGGAACATGAAAAAGACGGGTACTACTACCATGAAAGGATTAAGTTTTGTTACATTTGTTAAATAGTGTCACGTGCAATGGCATTATTAAATAAATTAACTATAATATTTACATTAAAATTAAACTCCTCAATAATATAAATATAACATTAGAATATAGTCATTTTTCCTTAATTAAATTAAGAAAAACTGAGTATAACTTAATCTTAACCAATGTAAAGTTTTAATCAATAAAAAATGCATCCCATGTATTTAAAACTAATGGGATTAACTAAGCTATTATAATAATATTTAAAAATTAATTTTAAACTTCTTAATTACTTATAGTTTCCAAGAAAATAAGGAAGAATTGTGAGAATAAAGCGACGAGAAGAACTCGAACTGACAATTGAACATCGAAAGTGGATTTGGGTCTCATTGATTAATGATTAGAGTGGGAGACTACGTTAAAGCTGCATAGCATATTAACCTGCAACGATTCTCCTCCCTGATATAGTATTCCTATATAATATATTATATAGAAAACACATATCTCAACCATTCATTCTAATAGTTTATCCACTGGATCAATTAATTTTTAATAAAAAATATTTACATTTTTCATATTTTTTTCATTGAAATAAAAAAATAAAAGATATAACATTCTTTTGTATTAATCTCAACCAACACCTTTCCTTAGCCTATTTATAAGTTCGCATTAATGTAAAAGTTTATTACAGTATATTTAAATTAAATTTATAGTTTATCACATATAAATTAAAATATTTCTATTTATACTTCATGTATTTTATTTTTCCAACTTCGCGCAAATTTACACTATTTAATACATTAAAAAATAATAAATAAAAATATAATTATTTATGACATTAAATAAAATATTTATTTAGAAAATAATTTAATCATAATTTTTTACAAAAAAAAGAATATAAAAAATAGTAAATAAAATAAAATATAGTAACCGATGTCTTTATCAATTAAAAAATTATAAATAAAATGTTCTGAAATGTTTAGCTCCTCTTAATAAAAAAATATAAATAAAAAACACATTAGAAAGTATAATATTATCCTCCCGATGAGTTTTTTTTTTATGTATATTTAACACGATTTTCCAAAACACATTTCTATTTACTGTTTTTAACCAATATTCTAAGAGTTAAGACATTAGTTAATAAGACTTGTAATCAGAAATGTGTGTAAAAACTTGAAACCTTAAACAAAATTATATACAAAAGAGTATGTAATGTAAACTATTATATTTTATATTTAAAAAGTTAAAATTTATTAAAAATAAAAAATATTTATTTATAAAAAAAGTAAATTTATATTATTTTTATAATTTTTAATAAATTTTAATCAATAATAAAATTTGTATTAAAAAAATACTTGCATTATATATATATATATATATATATATATATATATATATATATATATATATAATGCTTCTGGACCCCTGGGACGGACCATTGGTGTGAGAGCGAAGTGACAGACATTACACTTTGCACTGAAATTTTTGTCGCTATGCTGTTGTTTAAAGTGCACATGCAAGTATCTCCTCTTCATCTTCCTTCCCTCTCAAATTATTACACGTGACTAATATAATATTAGGATAAGAAAACTAAAATAAAGTGATTGTATGTTTATTTATTTCCAATAATAAAAATAATATGTTTCTCTCCCCATATTTTACATCGTAGAAAAAACAAAATAAAATAGATTCAATAATAATTTAAAAACTGAAATGATTTTTTAATACATGTTTAATAACACATAATTAAACTATAATAAATTTTTGTGTTTAAATAATTCTTAGTCAAACAAAAACTAATAAATATAAAATTAATTTCTAATAAATTAGAGGACTAAAAAAGAATTAGTCTCCATCTTCTAATATGTAGATCATAGATAAATAATCATGGTCATTTTTTATTAATTTACTAAAAATTAATATAATACAGAGCATAAATATATGCACCCATTCCACTGAGAAACACGATAGAACTAACCATCTTTTGGTGTGATTGTTGACAAGGGTTGGGTGGTTTCTACTTTCTTTCTCGTGAAACTGAGTTCAAAATATTAATCATCTCTGACTCTTCTCAACGTGGAGCAACTTAAAGATGAGCTTCTAAATTCTAATGATGAAATGTGTTCTTTTTGTTGTTGGTAAAGTGGGCTCAGTTACCGTGGAGTGTCAGTGCTATGGCCTCGTGGGCTTGAGCTGAGCCTCTACAACATTACAGGTTATAACGACATTTGTTATAGGCCTAAAAATATAATAATAACATTTGTTTAATTTATAACTTTATAGTCACAAATGTCAATAAAAAAAAAGCAATGACCCAAAAAAGGAAAAGCGAAGACAATCATTCGGACCTAACTAGGGTAGATCAGTGGGATATTATACAAAATTTACTATTCCTTTTATTATCAGACTTAACCCTTACACAAATTGCTCTCATAATATATGCTACCAAGACAAATAATAAAATAAAACTCTAATTTTTCAAAGAGTCAAAACTGTAATCTCATAAATTAATTTTTAAAGTTTATTTTAACTTTTTTAAAACTTAATAATTAACAAAAAAAAAAACATTTAAGCACCTGCGTTAAAAAAATTATTACTATCCTCAAGACAAAACCAAATGAGTACAAAAGTAGAATAATGAGAAATAGTAAGCCTTTTCAGGTTCCAGAAAAAAAGTGTGCAAGTGAGACTTGGTTGCAACAAAGCAGTTTGCACCATTCAAATTAAAATCACGTACAATTTACAAATGGGACAGCTACTGCAATACGGCATGTTAACTGGCCACACTCAATCATGTGGGACTATATATTGGGTATCTTTGCTTATTTAAACATTTTTTTCAATATATATCTTACGTCATAAATTAAATGATAAAATTTATTGAAATAAATTGAAAATAATTTAGTTAATAAGCCATACAAAAAGCTTATTGAAATAAATGAAAAAAGTAAAAAATGATTCATAAGCTCCTACAAATAATAACAATAATAACAAAACGACATGGTCCCTGTCTAAAAATTTATTAATATTCAACGACTAATTATAAGGTAACTTTGGTCTCTTTCTTTCTCTATGTACGCGTGCGCCCACATTTAATAAGATGATTGATTTTTAACTTGCAATAAAAAGAATAAATATTAACTATATTTACATTACAAAAATGTTTTTTTAATCCTTTTTATAATACTTGTTTAAAATTTTCTGTTAATTCTTATTTTTTTATATATTTAATTTTCATAAATATTGAACCTTTCTAGTTTGTTTTTACAATTATTATTATCGAGTTTAATTTTAATTTAAAATAACCTTAAAATGTTATAGTTATTTTTAAAAAATTAATATATTAATTAGTTTCAATAACTTTTTTTAGTTTATATAATTTTAATAAAAAAATCTTATGAATAGGATCAAAAGAACAACTTTTTAATATTACAGAGGAGGACAATGTTATAGAAAGCTTAAAAAAAATAACTTAACTTTGCAAACTTAACTGTTTATTTAAAATTTAAGATCCATCTCTTTTATGCATAACGGTCAATAATTTTCTCTTCCTCTAAATATATTATGGATTTATTTTACAGTTATCAAAACGTTGATGGAGATTGCAAAAAAATTAAAAAGTACATCTATCAGAAATCCGTGATTAAGACGTAAAATAAAATTAATCTCAACAATAAATTTAATATTAAAACATGTCACATTTTGTCTAAATGTGAAAAGCATACCCTAATCCTCTATCCTAATTGTCCTCAAATGAGTAAACGTGCGGTAGAAAATTTGATTAAGACAGCCCAAAAAAGCTATTTCCCTGGCTTTTGAAAAAAACGGCAGGTCCAAGGTAATGCATGCATCACCCTTAAAACGACAATTGCATTAATCTAAGGTACTTTAGCCGCGACCAAAGTCAACTACAAATCTTCTCTTATGGTACATAGTAACAGCCTCCAAACACGAGGTTTGGCAACACAATCTAACAAATGACACTTCCCAAAAAAAATTTAAAACTTTTTGAAACGAAAAATTGAAGACGGATCCAGTTTTCGATAACTTTTAATGGGTCGTGGTGGCACAATAATCGTGTACTCTCAAGACACTGGAGCATATTCTTGGATGGTTGAAGCCAGTTTATTTCGATCATCTTCTGTTTTCATCCGGATCAAGAATGTACGTGCAACAACACTATCATTTTCTCCACCGCTTCCATCAGCATTACCCTACAAAATTCTCGAGTTTAACATACATTTCCGCTGGCAACTGAATCGTAGAAGGTGCGGTAAAACTGCTCAAATAAATAAATGAGAATGCAAAGACTGGAGAATCTAAATGAAGGGAAGCTTTTCAAATAACAACCATCTAAGACAACTAGGTACAGGCTTTTTCAACAAAGACCATCGAATGATAGTGATATTCAGGACCCTTATCATAAATATTTTATCATATTATTTTTCTCCTATAAAAACAAATAAAACACTTAGAGAAGCTAATGATATTAGTTTATATAAAAAAGACTGCTTTCAATTTCTTTTAAGCTGATTTTTTTTTTACATTACATGTAGAGATTGTTTGACAACAAAATATAGAATATCTTGTTTTGTCCTCCCCACAAAACTGATTATCAATAATTGCAATAGAAGAAGCTGTAGAAGCACCAAGTGCGAAACTAATCGCCCCATCACGGTAGAAACGTAGAAAAGGATGGACTAAACAGCTTTGGTGGTGATAAAAGTATAAAACCACTTCAATGACACACAGGACGCATGTTGAACCTAGGAACAGGTTAACTGATGAGCTACAAGCCTAGAACACCTGACTTCAGCTGGTGATCATCCCTAACAGTTATGTAGAACTGCATGCACTGTAATCTAGTTTAAACATTTCAAGTTTCCTTTCTAATCTCAAAACATTCAAGCATTGTTATCCAATACAGTGCTGTTTTTATTTTAGCTCATATTAAACTTCTTTTTAGTGTGTGCATGCAAATCATCTGCAGGTATTTAGCTAAATGTTCAATATTTCATTGCCTTACCGAGGTATGGAATATTGCAACAAGAGAATTCTTCTGCATATTTGTCTTGATTCCTGGATACAACAAGGCATTGAGAAGAATTTTTCCTACCTGCCATCAGTTAAGGTAACAGAAACTGAAACATAAGTGAGGTTCTCAATGACATAACCATATATTACATTTAGATCGATTCCCTAAGAAGATACAAGTCTATAAGCACTAAAAATATATAAGATGAACAAACCTCATTTCGAACAACAATTGTAGGTTTAGACTCTTTGGTAGCCTTGCTAACACCCTCTTTGCATTTAATTGACAGTTGGCCCATTCCTTTATCTTTCCATACATCCTTATCTTCTGGATCACTTGACTGCACATACCAAGGAGAAGTGGAATTGAAACAAGCAGAAAAATAAAAATGCTGCCCCAAAATTGCAATGATCAATATAATTATATATTGGTATAAAAATTTACACAAAATTACAAAAAATATACCTTCACGTAAAGCTTGCACTTCACTTCATGTACCACTACAACACCTTTCTCTTCTGACTTCTTCACTGATGGGCTGCTAGGCTGCTCCAATTCATTTTCTGAGGCCAAATCAAGAATATTTTATTCATCATGCCTACTTCTTTCTGAGAGAAGTTATAGTTGATAATGCCATGAATATTATTAAATGTAACTCCACCTAGTGACAGTATAAACAAAAAAATGGCTACTTTGGTAAGTTTAAGCTTAGAAAAAGTAATTTCGTGGTAGAGCTTTATTCATAAGCTACTTTGGTAACTTATTTAGAAAAGCTCCAAAACCGTTTGTTTTTTTTTTTTAATTTTAAAGTTTTAGTTTTTTTCAATTGTTACATAATTTTGATAATCATCTTTAAATTAAAAAAACACTCTCTAGAAAAACTCAAACAAACAGGCCCGAACATGACAAACAAGATTATTTATGGTTTGCATAACATTGAGCCACAGTACAAGGCCATCAGTAAAAGTGTTTCTAAAATGTCAATGTTACCATCAGTAAAAGAATATTTGGACAAAACTGTCCCTTTTACCCTGAGTAAAGTGAAAAAGAAAACTAGTCAAAGGATAAGAACCAGCAGTGCCCTTTGCCTAATAACAAATCTATTCCAGTGGCGTTCTAAAGAAAATAAATAAATAAATAAATAAAGGAATGAAAGAAATGATATTATTCAGATTTGAGACTAGAGCGAGATAACAGACAATGACAAAATGACCCGTACTCCTTTTTATGTCTAATAGGAGTTCCTTTCACTATTCATAGGAAAAACAAAAAGATTCCATTTTTGTCTTGCAAAAGCTGCAGATTTAATTGTTCTTTCAGCATAGGGTATCTTTCACCTAAGGCATTGCATGTTGAGGAAAAGAGGTAAATATATATCCATACAACAGCATGATATTGATGGCCAGTCATACAATAATCAGCACCACCTACCACCAATAAAAGGAAGCAACCTTCATTTATAATTAAACAAGAACAACTTGACACTAAAAGATAAATGAATTTCTTCAAAGAGACCTCTGGCATCAGAAAAGGTCACAATCAGAAAAATCAAATATAAAGTATAATTGCTAAAACAATTAACAGCAAGAATAAAGTGAAAAAGCAATGAGCCCTCACCACCATCTACATCATTTGAAGCCTCATTGTTAGGTGGAGCTGAAGTTTGATGTCCTAAAAATAGAGAGAGGGAAACTTAGCAGCCAGTCACAAAAGTGATATAATTTTCCGCCCAAGTTCAACATATATAGCATTGAACTTGTTAAAATAAATGCTAGGAAAGATTATTAAACATGTATTGTTAACTTTGCTAACTGTTTTTGTTATTTATCAACAGTCTTTTATTTTACAAATTTATAAGAAAATGCAATAAGATGTTTTATTTTACAAATTTATAAGAAAATGCAATAAGATGTTCCAGTCATGAGATGAGCATCTGTACAGGGATAGATAACTAGCTTCGCTTCAAAGACAGTTAACACAGACACATCACGGCAATAGAATATTCTTTACAAAGCTCCAATTTATTGTTAGATTCCTGAGCCAGTTTGACACAAGTAAAATGGAATCTACTATCCGACATGGTGTGTGTGTGTGTGTGTGTGTATATGCAGACATACAATCAAAATTTTATGCTTTTAAATTTATAGAAGTAATATTCTGGTTCAGCTTATTTAGAAGAAATATTTTCCCTTTTTTTTTCAGCTTCTAGAGAAAGCTTTGACAAAAAATAAAGGCAATTATTTGGTGACACATCACCAAATGCAACCAGTCTAATGTACCACCAATGTGACCTCAAATAAAGTGTAAGAAGAGAACATATTGGGCATCGTTTTTAAATGTAAACAGACATACCAAATGCAAAAAGATTTTGACTGTTTGAAAACATTCCAGTGCTCCATGAACTTGTAAAATTTGTAGCAGCAGTAACAGGAGTAGACCCAGTTTTTTCTCCAAAAGATTTATTTTCCTTGTTCATTACTTCAGTTGAGAACTTTTTCCCAGAAAATGAAGCACCAGCATCACCAGCCAAATTTTCTGCCTTGGTGGCATTTGCTTTGAGCCAGTTGACGACATCACTAAATTTTTCCTGAAACAATACAACTATACAAGGTGAACTTTTTCAATTCTGTATATGAATGATTTGCACCATTATTTAGAGTACCTGAGTAGCAATATAATTCTAAATGAAAAATGGACATGCATGTTAATACTAGCTCAAAGAATTTGGGGTGCAAGAAGCCAAGGACTAGGAGTAACAAGCAAATATGCTCCAACACTTTTAGCTGCTATCCCACCAGGGAAATAAAGAGTAGGAAGCAGGTGAAAGGGTTTTATATTATAAATAAAATAAGATGATTTATACTTGTCCCTCTTAACAAAAAACAGATTCCAAGTCTAGGTAGAAGAAACAGAAATAGTACTACTATAACCATCAATGGTTACTTCTCAAGTAGAACTTCAGTGTTTTCATGAATGTAGGCATGCCCATTAGTGTGCAAATATCTATTTATTTCATTGCAGCACGCATAGCCAGCAAAGTAACATTACTACAAGATATCAGATCAGCTTCCTATAAAATGGTACCTTCCATAACACATTAAGTATGAGTACAGATAGAAAAACCATGTAAATTATAAGTACAGATGATACATAGATTTTAGTGAATTAAACCATGTAAGGAATTACCATAATGCTTGAAGCATGATCTAAGTAATCTCTGACACCGTCTTCCCAAAGCTCATCAGGATGATTCTTTAGTTGTGTTTGAACCCAACTGTGAGGAAGACATACACCACAACAATGAGAAAGGTTATGCAAGAGCCAACATGTCATTACTAACCCTACCAATGCAAAATCTTTTAACCTATACTGTAATATATCAAGACAAGATGATGTGTAACAACGACAAACAAATAAGCTAAACCCAAAGTACAGAACAGTAAAATTGAAATGGGGAAATCGAAAAAGACAAATTGTTGATATAAATAAAAGATGAACCTTGCAAACTGGGTATTTAAAGCTCTCACATGCTGCTGTGATGATTCTGCCCGTTTCATATCCAATTGTGGTGTTGCCACCATTGGTTGTTGGGAAGGTTCAGCCCTATGGAAATCAAAGAGGGACCCTTCCATTATCCTTTTATTCCGGAACTGCACCACGGTGGAAATGGAGATAAAATAAGTACAATTATTCTTTCTCATTCAAAATTCTCAATAAAGAAGGGATGTCATATCGAGCTGTTTATAGTTACATGCATGACTCAGCAAAAGTCAAACACTTAGAAACCAAAATTCAACATTGAAGATAAAGCATAAAACTACCGTCAAGAAAAAGTGCAAAATATTAGCGAGAGACGATCCAGTTTTAATTCCCACCACTCTCCCACAATACCGGAACTAATGGGTCGAGCGGCTGATTGTCAAAGACGGTTAACAATCAAAAGCACGTTTGAAATAACCAGTTTTCTAAGCGGCTATTTACTATTTTCTACTTCCAAGTGCTATTGTTCTTCAATCAACAGCCAACAATTACTGAATCATAAAATAAGGAGAAAATTCAGAATGCTAATTACGAGCATCTTATGTGCGCAACCAACAGTAGATAAATCAATAGAACAAAAAAGAAAAATGAAATAAATGCATCAATATGCTTCTCACAGTTGAAAACTAGCTTGAAAATCCTCTCCTATTAAAAATTGGGAGTAAGAAGTTGGAAGTAAAGTACATAAATAAAAACGAATTAAATTGGAAATTAGCGGAAGCTTCAGAACGACAAAGACAATTGCGTTAATAGTCACACTTACTGTCGTTTCGCTGGTATCGGGCGGGTTGGGTTCCGACACGGCCAAACGCTTCGAACCTTTCATCATCGATTATGGGAAATAGGGTTTTTGGGACAATTACCAGTTACGCAAACGCAGAAGCAGGAATCGATAGTTAGAGGGAGACAGTGGAATTAGATGAAATGGGAAGCCTCCTTTTCTGAAAAGGGCACTTTCTGAGGGAAAGAAAAGAAAACTATTAAAACACAAAAATTCCAATATATTTTCTCAAAATTAAATGGGTCAATTGGGTCCCTTGGATCGGGTGGGGAACTCACTTTCAATTTGAACCGTAGGATGGACTTCGACTAGGGTTTATCTTTATACCGGAAACTTCATTCACATGGAGCACGTGCTGTCCCGATTGCATATCTACACCGCTGAGGGCCACATGCATATGCTTGGTCTTGCTTAAGCCCAATGGGAATGATGTGGCAATTTCATCTCCGAATTTTGAAAGGAAGTCCAACCCATTATATATTTTATTTTACTTCCACTAAAAGAAAGAAAGGTAAATTATAAAAATTAAAATGAGACACACTTTATCTTTTTTTTATCCTGGGTTATTTTTAAATTCCTACTTTTTCTTTTCCCTTCTCAGAGAATGTAGCATAAATTCAATTTAGTAGTGATTAAATAGATATTCTTTTGCCAAAAAACCTGGTATTTAAAAAGGTAATAGATATCTAAGGATGTGATTGAATGGCGATTATATTGTCTGTTTACATTGGAGTTTAACAAAATCATTCGGGGGGGGGGGGGGGGGGGGGCGGGGAAATCAAATTACGAGGAAACTCTATGTTTTATTGTATATTTTTTATATTTATTTAATTAATGGAGAGAAAATTAATATATAAAGAAAATAAAACCTTAAAAGAAGGATCATTTATATATATATATATATATATAATATTTAAAAATTATATATATTGAAATATGGTATTTTTAAAAATTATAAAAATTTAAAATTTAAAAATTATCAATAACAATTTTTTGTAAAGCTACAAAACTTTAAAGATAAAAAAAAATGATAAAATCTCAATAATAATTTTTTTTTAAAATTAAAAAATTAAAAGTCACTAATAATAATTTCTAAAATAATAATAATAAATCTAAAATATAAAAAATAATTAAAAATTATCATTAGAGATTTTTTTAAAAAAATAGTTAAAAGTCACCGATGATAATTTTTAACGAAAAAAGCATACTGAAGTTTTATCAAGAATTCCATATTTTTGTACTTTTGAAAAAAAAAACGCATAAAAAGACTATACTATATTATTTTTTTAAGTTTTTAGTTTTTTTTATTTCTTTTAATTTTACGAAACCTTACGCATTACAAAATTGTTGCTCGTTCGACTTAGTTTCTTTTAAATAAGTATTATTTTATTATCTCAATGAAACTGTTTTAAAAAATGTTATTTTTTAACACAATTAAAATGAATTAAATATAAGCAACATTGCTAGATCAACGTTTTGGTACAAAGTGCACAGGCCTGCTTTGGAGAAGACGAACGTCGGTTGAGTTCTTCCAAGTTCTAAAAAAACCTCCACGTGTATGCAACACTCGTTAACCGTGACTTCATGATATCAGTAAAACCATATTTTACTCACAAAAGTTAGAAAATTTCGGCGTCTTGTTTTCCCTGGATATAATATAGGGAGAAGAGACGAAAAGGAAAAACCAAGAAAATAAAGATATGAAGATAGAATAAGCTACTTGCAGTTGAATCTTATTGGTGCTAGCACGTGGTGAGGTCAAGGACGAGCTCTTTGACCAAACTAATGGAGAACTCAACTTCGAGCTCCATGGCCAAGCATTGTATTTCCTCATCAGAATTTGTCCAACTCCCACACTTGTCCATCTCCTTAATGTATGTATCCCTTCCCTTCCGTACTTGAAAACTCAAATATTGTTCCTTTGGCCCACGTATCCAATCCTCTGCTACCTCGCAAAGTTGGCGTTTCATTATATTTTCGATACCACAATTCTCCCAGATACTCTGTTTGAAGAAATCAAACAGCAAGGTCTCTGTCTCAATTTTCAAACAGACAAGTGGAATTGATTTTTTAAAAAGGGTGAGAAGGTCCCGGGCATTCTCTTCCACAGTGTCACGAAGCGGGTTATTGTTCCTGCTTTGTGTATTCGTAATTGATACAAACACTGGACGAGGTTCTGTGGGGTGGTTATTTATTGATTCATCTTTCTGCAGTTCTAACCACGATATCTTTTTCTCTAAAGCAACGGGCTTCAGTGAAGCCACGCGATTGAAATGTCGAGTCTTCTGCATATGCTTGTGTTTGGCTACTGTAATTAGATGATCATATGCTCGCATTTGTCAGATAAAGTAAAATATATTTATGTGAGAGAAATTAAGATGGGGGAAGGAAGAGAGAAAATGACCTTCCTGGCGGGAACATGATATAGAAGCGAATGGAGACGTAATAACTTCATCTTCATCAAATAATGGACAATCTAATACGGATACAGGACTAAATTGTTCCTTCTCCTCATTTGGCCAATCCTGTTACACACGAGTCAACTTCCAATCCATAAATCTCCTTAGAAAATGAAAATAAATAAATAAATCCTGCCATATCTTTTCTGTCTATAAATCTTTTTTATTATTAAACGACAAAAATGGTAAATATTTTTTATATTTTTAAGACAATAAATCCTTATATATATATATATATATATATATATATATATTGTTATTTAATACATTCTTTACAAGGCAATAAAAAGATTATAAAAAAATGTTATAAGCGACTATAGCAAAACCCCTTTTATGAATTTCTAGAACTTGCAGTTGTTTCGATAAAAATGAGATAAGAAAAAATAAAGTTGAAAATTTTTTTCAAAAGAAAAAAATTGACAAGCATGCAATTTTTATTTTTATATACTACATAAAAATAATATATATCAAAATATATAATTTTTTTAAGCATTACAAAAATATGGGATTTAAGAAAATGTCGTTGACAATTTTTGTTGCATTCAATGATAGAATAAATAAAAATTATAAAATATCAAAAATTACCAACGATAATTTTTTTAAAAATATTAAAACCAAATTTAGCTAATGACATATTTAAAAAAATAATAAAAAATTTTAAATTATCCAAAACTTGCCAATGTCAAAAGGTGTCATTTTTGAAAAAAAAAACATATATTTTTTTAGAATTTTTCTTAATATTCTATATTTTGGTATTTAAAATTTTTTTCATATAAAAAAAGCCCAAGCATGCACCTTTTATTATTTTCACTTTTCATGCTCTGGTCGAATATTAATAACTCAAAATTCTTTTCTGGTCCCGCGTTTGGATGGTTAAAAATAATCAAAATGAGTTACAAGAACATAATTATGACCTTGTTTTTTAGTTGGCGTTTACTTGAGAAGCCTAGTCCCATTAAATTAACTCATGGACCCTCTACCACACACGAAGTCCAAAAAGACTTGTTCGTTGGGAAGTCAATTCATGACGACTCAAAAACGTAACATCTGTCCAATATTGCAGGATAAAATGTCAAGTGTTAGTGCGGCGATGGATCGCACTGCGATTTAGTTAAAAGCATAAAATAACCAAACCAATTCACGATAAACATCAACACCGACAGAATATTGAGAAAACAACATCTCGCGACTTGCTCGAACTATCTCTCGGGTCTTTCTAAATACGACAAAAAATTCCAAATTTTCATATCAGAAAAAAAATTAAAGCAGCGATAATTCAATTCAATTCAATTTGGAACTATACTTTACTTACCCTTGTGGAGTTAGTTACGGAGCATGTGTTAGTTGTTGTAACTGATCCCTCGATCTCAGCGTTAGTTAACGAACAAGTGAAATGTGACTCTGGGCAGCTGTTAGTGTTGACGGTGCTCTTGAATGTGGTAGTTTTACCTCCTTTGGACGATCTTCTCCAGAAGCTTCTGCTTAACAGCCTCCGAGAAAGGCTTGTAGAAAGACGGTGACCTCTCTTGGCTGTAGACCATTGGGTTTGGGTCAACGAGGGAGACCTCTGTAGAGCTGAAATGGCTACCGATTTGATAGCGTTGAGGAATGCTTCCGAGGCTTTGCGAAGAGTCGATTGGGCGGAACAAGAAGAAGAGAGAGGTTGGAAGCAGCATTGTCGGCGGGGGAGTGATCTGAAGCCGCTGGATGAACATGAACTTAGATCGTCCCTTAGATAATCCTTGAGCAATAACAGAGTGCTAGTTTCGGGATAACTGAGAGGTTTATCAGAACCAGAAGCCATTCTTGCGTGAGAATGCGTTTGAGTTTGAAAATATGTTATAGATTGAAAATTAATTAGTCAAATATGAGGGAGGGAGGAAGGAAGAAAAAGGGTGAGCTGTGGAGTTAATGGTTTGAATGATATATGAGAGAGGGACAGAGAAAGAAGCAATTAATGATTGGCGCAATATGCAAAATGTGTGGGTTAAAAAGGAAGAAACAGAGGGAACCATAAATTCGTCTTCTGAAAAATCAGATGCGGACCTCTTCCATTGGGGGTCACAACCATGCTTGAGAGAGAGAGAGATGTTTATTTGAATAGCCGGAGAGGGGAAACAGAAAGAGACAAATTGCTGTCTACAGAGAGAGAGCAGGAGAAGTAATGAAAGATTAAACAAGGTTCCGCAGCGAAAATCTGAAATATATTATATAGTATGAGGATAAATAAAATATACAGTAGACAGTTTGTTAGAGTTATGACATGAGACTATACAAATGATAGCTCACTTGAGGAGAAGCAAGAGCAGCTTCGATGCTTCGTCTCTACTGCTCTCTTCAAATTTGAAAATAACCAAAATTTCTTAGAAAGACTTGCAATTTATTGCAAGATAATTGGCTTGTATAAGAACGAGAAGATTTTTTTTTCCATTCTAAGAAAAAAACACATGTTTAATTTGAGATTTATTTATTTTAATATTTATATATTAAATTTTTAGGTTTTAAAATAATAAAATATTACTACAAATATTTACAAATAAAAATGGAATTAATATGACATTTTTAATTTATAACAAAAATGATAATTTATTAAAGTTTGTAACTAATTCATACATTAGACCCTTGCTGCGAAAAAAATTATAATTGTAGGGGCCCTAAAATTTATGGGGGTTACAACAAAAAAATAAAAACGATTGGGGGTTATAGACTTATAGTCTTATTACAGACTGTGAAGAGACTAGGAGTTGACCTTTTGGAATCAGACTACCACGCTCTTCCCACATGTCCTTGTCTATCTCCTCCCGTTGATAGATACCACCTGCAACTCATTGATTGTTTTTCTTTCCCAGGTGCAAACAGGTCTATTCCGGAACCCATAAGAAAAGGTTCTTTTATATACCCATTTTTAAGTTTACAATGGATGAAGAAAATATATATAATAAATAAGAAAACAATAAAAAAACAGATTTATTTTAATTTAATAAAATAAATTTAATAAAACAGTAGTTATTTTTTAATTAAACCTTTATTTATTAGCCTCTTATTAAATATGACAGCACTAGTTAACTCTTTAAATATGAATAATTTTGTTAGAAAAACCTTTCTTATAGTAGTTTATATAATTAATAAATAATATATATATATATATATGGCTTTAAAAGACAACAAATATATATTTACCATATATTTAAATAACTAACTTTATTTAATATTTGCTTATTACATTATTTATTTATTTCCGAAAGTATATACTCCGTTAGGATGTGACAAAAACACGTCGCTATTTTAGCTCGCACATGACGTGAGGGGAGTGTAACTATGACGTTAAAAATGGAGTGTCAACTGTGAAGGGGATGTTACAATTACACAACATTTGATTACAACATGGTTGCCGTGGGGTCCGTGGCGTAGCTGCAAGCGTATGGCTTATGGGAACGTGAGTGCTTAATTCATGTTTATTTACGGATTACGAAATTTAATCGTAATTAACAAAGCTATCCGGTCAATCCACGTCTTGCTTATAGCTGGAATGGGTCAATGGAGAGTGTTTACTTTTACCAGCTCGGTACTTTTTAGCATAAAAATTAGGAAACAATTAAGCCACTGTATCATACAAGTAACTATCATATGTTCCACTCCACTCAACTTGGTCACAAGTTGGGAGAAAAAGGTAAGAAAAGTAGAAAATCATAGGAAAGTTCTAACACAAAAAACAAAAATGTTCTCAATCATCAAACCTAGAATGGAATGGACAGGTTTCACATAGAAAAATTCCATAATGACACCTCAGCATCAAATATCTCCACGTCGTTCCAGCCCCAACCATCTCTCGCACAAGGTGGAGGAGACATTAGAGGCTCATCCGCGATGCTCAGAAGCAATTCATGCAAGTCTTCAAGCTCTGACGCCGCCGGAACTTCATCCACATAAATCCTTTCTTGTTGCAGGGGCTTATCGTTTGCATCTTCAACAACCATGTTATCCCCGACGCTGCAAACTTCATAATCAACACTTGTGACCTTGGCACTCTGCTTCAGATGGTGCTGGCTGTCCTCAGCCGCAAATGACTCGGCAGCTTCCACCGCCGCTCTTCTTATATCCTCCGCACAGGTGGACGCCGGCAACGGCAACCGCCACAGGGAGTCAGCGAAGTTGAGGCACGCTGATTTTCCCCGAAGCGCGAGCGCGGCAACGTCGTGTGCACGCGCAGCCATTTCGGGTGTTGGGTATGTCCCGAGCCAAATTCTAGAGTTGTTGTTTGGGACACGCATCTCGCAAACCCACTTGTTCTTGTTCCTGCGTCGCACTCCTCGGTACACAGGATGTCTTGTCTCATTGAATACTCTTCGCCCCGCTCGCTTCTTTGGGCGCGCCGATGCTAATATGACTTCTTCGTCTGAGTGAGAAGTCCTAATAATTCTATGGCTGGAGGAACTTGTTTCAGAAGAAGAAGATGCCTCTCCAATTCCGTAGTTTAACTCATGAAATGATGGTTTGAAAGTGTTCATCCCGAAAGGTTGGCTTCGTTTGTTTGGTTTGTGAGTGTTGAGTGTGTGTGTGTGTGTTAGTTGAGGAAGTGAGTGTGCGGAGTATATATAGCTTTATAACTCCTATGTGGACACGGATATGAGTGGGACAGGGCAATTAGAAGCCACGGCTTTCACCACTCTAGAGCACAATTGTTAACTTTTCCTAATGCAATAGCTGATGCTGGCACTGGCAAAGGCTGATTTGGATACTAAGTTGCAACAAGCTGTTGTTTACACTTTGACCTCGTTGTCTCCCACTTCAGCTTCAGGCTCCAGCTAGCTATTAGTGGTAATGCCAAAAGGTTTAAAACGTGTTTTTATCCTTATTTTAGTTACTAGTAGTAATTATGCTTGCTATGAAGCTGGAATACATGGGTCGCTGTCACGGCTTGCCCGACAGCTTTACTCCCTGGGATTTTAATACTATTCCTTATTTAAATTATTTAACCCGCTTCATAGTTACAATAATTATATTTTTATATCTTAAATTTATTATCATTTTTTATTTGATATTATTTTATTTATGTTTTTCTAACATATGTTTTATACTTTTGAATGGGTTGTTGAAATATTATTGCTCTTATAATTATTAAGTCACTCCAAAGTTCTATGTGCACCGTTTTACTTTAAGATTTTTGAAAAAGTTAAAAGGATAAAAGATAAAATAAAAACAGCGTTGAAAACTGAAAAGTGTTTATTAACTATGTAAAAAACATTTATAGCACTCTTCTTATTTAAAATAAAGATCTTAGTATCATGTCTCTCTTTCAAGAGTATGATTTAATATACTATATTTAACACTTTTAATTATTTAAAAACAAATATTTAAATTATTATTATATCTTTAATATAATAAATATTTAAGTTTTATTAGTATAAGCCTTCAAACTTTTTACTAGCAGTTTAATTTTTGTTTGACAAAATCTATACTATCAAAGCTTATCCTAACGATTAACAATTTTATAATACATGTTTATTACAATTTTATATCAAATTAAAGCAATATTTTTTAATTCAATTAATCTTCCATTCATACGAAACTTCTTTTTATTTTCTCCATTACAGACGTATATGACTTATTACCTTGCATAAGACTTTTCACCTGTATTATTTAATTTCATGCATTTTAAGTAAAAATTTGTGTTCATATTTTATTTTCATACCATTATAATATGAGAAGTCATTGTTTTAATTATATTCTTTGATAAAAAATAAAGAATAATAATAAAAAAGGTATTTTATCTGAATATTTACTTTTTATGAAAAAACTTTAAAAAATAAAATATGAAAACAGTGCCAATCAAATATTGAGGCCTATAAAAATAAGGGTCGGTAGACTGAGCTGCACTAGCACACAAATTGCCTCATCACAAACAATGAATGAAGTGGTAGAACAAAGCATCGATTATAGTAGAGACTCGAATCAAAGACTTGTGTTTCATCCAAAGCTAATTTGCATGTCTTTAACATGTTAAAATGTATATTTAAATTAACAGTTTTTTCTGCATAATATAGCCGGGACTTTGTTTCTTTTTTATTCACTTTAGAAGTTATACTCAATGTTTCTACTTGGTTTCTATCATAAATCAAAGTTAAATGATGTATCAACGTCGAAGGGGAAAAAAAGAAGGTTTAATTCAATGATTGGTGATTCTTAATTAGTGTTCTCTTTTGTGTCTATGAAAAATTTACGAAGCGAACTGAATTATTGACCATTAAGTGAGCTTGTCTTTTCATCATTGAAACTCATGGCGTTGTCAGATTTTGCCCTTCTCTTTCTAAGTGGGATAGTTTGTTTTATAAAATAATTGGTGCTATGCTTAAAGGTCAAAGTTATCGGGGGAAAATTGCATGGATGTGATCATTTTTCTCAAAAGACTGACGTGAGCTTCTCAAAATTGATTTAAACACCATGAATGGGCTAGGGGTGGGAGAAACCATTCTAGATTTGTATTTTAAAATATACGAAACTTGAGTATGAGAGTACAAAGAATTAAGTAGCTATCTTCGCACATTTCACAAAAGACATTACAAGAAATGCGTCACTTAGCGGCGGTTAGCAATAATGACTAGTAAATCATTTTAAAAATAACATTTAATGTCAATTTTAGTAATCGCGGTATAAAATACGAGATTTAGAGGCATTTTTGTGTAACTGCCATAAAAAATGCAGGATTTAATGGAGGTTTTGTGTAACCGCTACAAAAAAAGGTAGGATTTAGCGGCAGTTTTGTATAACTGCTGCAAAAAAGATGAGATTTAGTGATAGTTTTGCATAACCGTCGCAAAAAAGGTAAGATTTAGTAGCGATTTTGCATAACTGCCACTAAAAAATATGGAATTTAGCGTTTCAAATAACATAATATAAGAAACATCACTCATCTCCTATTCTTCATCACCCATTCAAAGCTATCATTCATCTCCATCTTAGCCTCATGAATTCCACCATTCTCTCTGCCACTGCCATCATTACTGCCCTTGTCATCGCTGTCGCCACTGCCACTATCACCAAAATGTCTTATCCAACCGTGACAACCTCAATAATCTTTTACTATCCTTTTCACTTTCTCCAAAAATGACTTTTCTCCAACGACTGTACACTATAAATTATATAATATATATGTTGTGATGTTAAAAAATAAATAGAATGTGAACCCAAATAGCAAAAGAAAAAACTAAGTAGAAGATAAAAATAAAAAAAGTGTGGAAGTAAAAAATAGAGCACTCTCGCACCAAAAACAAAACATGATCATGCGCAGTCTAAAATTTAAATTTTAAATTTGAACGGCGATTCAAAACTACTACTAAATAACTGCTACAAATTTTAAAATTTAATAGCATTTCAAAATTGCTACAAATTTAGCTTTACATTACCAATTTTATCATAACCACTAAAAAAATATTTAGAGGTGATTAAAACTACCATTAATTATAAAATTTAACCGTTTCAATTTTTTTAGTGAGATTTTCTCCTCTCTTGAGGATATTCTTATTCTTATTGATATTTATGAAGATGTTGCTTGTGCCTCTGTTAGTCTTCAGGATGGCCTTGTAATTTTTTCAGTTGCGTCACCAATAAAACATGATTTATATATAATATACACTAAATGCTTAAAAATAATAATATAAACTAATTTAATTAATGGTGTCTACATATGGGTCAAGTCCAGCGAGCTCCCTCAAATAACAAAATGAGTGGGTCGATTTAACAAAATTGGGGATAAAAATCTGGATTTGACCCAACTTGGCGGAGGCTACTCGCCAACCCTAAAATTGTCATAAAAACATTTTAATACGAATTCATTTTCTATTTTTTCAATTAAGTTGATTGAATAAAATAATTAAAATTAACATTTTAAACATTTACAAAAGTAAAAGAAATGCAAATTAATGAATCAATTCGAATCAATAGAACGCGATTTTTCTTTTTTTGGATCGACATAGCGTAAATAGACCAATAATTGGACAGTTTGAATTATTTTTTATCCATTTTGGGTTAGCTTGCATTTTGTCCAACTCCGAAGAGACAAGTTCAACAGGAATGGCCCAGCTCCATTCACATATTTTTAATATCCTTTTTTAATTTTAGGACTTTTTTTTTGTGTGGATTTTGTAGGACTTTCATCTGCAAGATTTAAAAGTCAATTATCTGTAACTTCTAAGTGTAATAATAATAAATAAATAAATAAATAAATAAATAAATAAAAATAAAAAATACCATTTAAATTGCATCAAAATCTGATAAAGATATAAGCTAGATAAAATTGTCGTATGTATTTTTATATTTTTAATAGAGTTAAATTATTTATTGCTTAAAATAATTTTTTTATTTTTTAATTTGAAGGCTCTTTTGCATATAAAAGAGGATGAATTACACAAACATTTCGTATTATGAAAAAAATAACGACATTAACTTTTTTTCCCTTTTGATTGAGCATATACAGGTAAGAAATGTTTGTAAATATTATTTCAAACAAATAAAATACATCCATTCAACATGTCAAAGTAAATATAGAAGCCTAAATCAATAAAAAAAAAATTCCAAATGTTATTATAAACAAAGAAAATAAAACTTATTTACATTGCTGTTAAACCTCAAAACGTAAATATTTTTATTTTATTTCATAAGATTACAAATATGTTTGAATTTATTGGGCTAAAATAAATTATTTATTTAATTTTTATACCAAGAAGCTTAAAGAAGAAAGTGACAAAAAAATTATAAATACAAGAGTTTATTTTATATTTTTTTAAACACTATGTAACCAAAGACTTGGATAGTGGTGTATTATATGAGAATTTTTATTTTGTTTAATAAATTTGTAGCTAAAAATATTTGTAATCATCTGATAAAAAATATAAAATAATATAATTATGTTAATAATTTGTAATTGTAAATAACATGTATCAAATCAAGTTAAATATGTGTTTTTGTTTCATATAGATACTTTCAATGATTATAACTCTTCCCTCTCCGGTATCAAAGTTAATGGTTATATTAGAGAATACTTTTTTACTAATAATAAGGAGAAATAAAAGTTAAATAGTTAAAAAATTCATTTTTTTAAAATTAAAAAAATTTAAAAAGTAAAAAAAATTATAAATATAAATATTTACTTTATACTTTTTTTTTACTATAACAATACATAATTCTTTAAGTATACGAAAGACTTGAATATTTGTGTGTCAAATGAGAATTTATAATGTCACTGAAATCATTCTAAGTGACAAAATTTGTAATTTTATGTAGCAAAAAATTATAAAATAATAAAATAATATTGTGAGCTTAGAGATGTCAGCAAGATGTGCAAAATTACATTAAATATGTGTGTTATTTTTTTTATGTAGTGAAGATAAACAATGCAAATGACTTATTTATTTTTCAATAAAATTAACTTATTTTGATACAACCTTGAATATAAATATATATATTTTTAATAATTTGTATAGTTAAAATAAATTGTATGGCAATTTTAAATATATAAATATCAGTATCATGTTTTGAATGCACGAATGACAAGTACTTTAAAGATTTTTTTTAGTCCGCAACATAATCTTTAACTTCATAAACTGCCGAAAGCAAGATGACAAAGGCGGCACAGTGCGGGGCCGCTGAGATTCGGTAGTAGAGTGATTGCGTAAACCTAATCTTAGTCGGCTAAGTGACATTAATTGATCTTTTTCAACATAAACTTTTTAAAATAATTGATTATGTTGGCCTATAAAGGCCACGTTTTGCACCTTGTAAATAAAATGGCAGTTAGCTTAGCCGAAATTTATTTAGATGACAAAGAAACTCTACCAAAAACACACTGTAGAAAAGAGAAAAAGTGAGTGAGAGTTCATCACAGAAAGTGATGCTAGATGTTGGTGGAAATGAGAAGGATGAAAGTGAGGTGAAGGTAGATGTCGGCCATTTGTGAGGATTGCTTTTGCATATAATTATGATTTGCTTTACACACAAAAACCCACCAACTCGAATATGGCTCCTTTCTTGTGATTTAGGGATTACTTAACAACACACAGCATTTCCACCCTAAATCTCACGTACGTGCCCCTTTTTGACTTCATGTCGTGGCCGACCTACACACCGCATGATACTTCGTTCTTTGGCCCTTCAATGTTTGATTACTGTTGACTCATTAGCAATGCTCAAGATACACTTAACCCAGTCACCATGATGTCAAAGGAACACTCAAAGATATGTAAATGTCAGGTGCTTTTATTTATCACCTTCATAGCAAACATGTAGCTATGATGTCTCCTAAAAAACAATAGTTTTTATATGAATAAAATATTGAATATATGCTTTGGGGTTTTTGAATATTACGTACAATTATGTTTTATTTAATGCTTAATTATTTAAAAATATTCATAAAAATGTTTTATAAGAAAATGAAATGCATGCAGAAACTCTCAGTTGAAGTGGGTTGATGCAATAGACTGCAGAGTCCGCGTCCTCACACTACAAAAATGGAGAGATTTGTTTGTGACACTTCTCTGACAATATTCAAATCATTAATGAATATCTTAGCTTGAAATTGCATATATTAAATATTTTAGTTATTCTAGATATTTTAAAAATTTTATTAAATTTTGAATTTGTATAATGTTATTCATTTTTTTAATATTATTTTACGTAAGATAAAATAAATAATATTTTACAAAATTAAAGATTAACTTAAAATTTTAATGTACTTTTTTGTCTCTTTAATTTAGATTATGTATGCTTTTTTACTTTTACTTTTTTTTTCATATAATTAAAACCTCTAGCTTTAAGATTTAACAAATTTGATTACTGGTTAATTTTTTTCTTATTTTCTTAAAATTTTTACAAATTAATTTGATTAAATTATTTCTCATGCAAAATTAATTAACCAAAATATTAAATATAACCTAAAATAAAAAAAATATCATCAAATCCTAATATCACATTTTATAAAATCTTTTGAATTTTATCAAGTTTTCAAATTTTTTTTTACTTTTGAAAATTTAAAATTATTTCATATTTTAATTTTATTACAACCTCAAAAATTTTAAATAAAAAATAAAAAATTTAATATTTTCAAGTAGAAAAATTTTTATGGGGGATAAATTTGGTTAATTTTTAAAATCAAAGATTTGACCAATTTTAAAAATTTAAAAGACTAAAATTGCAGGTAATTTAAGTTAAAGTAGAAAAATACAATTTAATTTTAAATTTTAATAGAAAAATATTAAATATTATAATACAAACTAATAATTAAAAAACATCTAATATAGCCAATAACAAAGTGGGATTTTTTTTTATAAAGCTAAACTTTAAGTTACTAAATTAAACTTAAAACTGGATTATTTAATAAAATAAATATTTTTTTTTCAAACTAAATGTAAAGTTTGCTAACTTGACAATTACAGAAACATTACGTTTAATATTAACATTTATTTTAATAGATAAGGTTTGAGTTCGTCTACCAGGGCTAAAACCTCAAAGTTTTTGTTAAAGATTATTAAAAATTAAAAACATATCAGAAAGAAACATTAAATTATAGGTGAAAAAAAATAAAATTTCTATAATATACCTTTATAATTTTAACATTAATTAAGAGTACAGTGCTAGCATTCAATCAAAATTTCATCGAGACACTTTTGCAAATAATAAATTTTCTTCATGTTTATAGTTGACCTTTGTGGAAAAAAAGAAAAAAAGCATTGGGATAAATAGATTTCTGTAGTAGCTAAGCTTGCCAGAACTATTTATATCAAAATTTAATGTAAGATAAAATATCAATTCATCCGTTGTCGTCCAGCGGTTAGGATATCTGGCTTTCACCCAGGAGACCCGGGTTCGATTCCCGGCAACGGAAAAGGAAGTTTTTACGGTGGAAGTCCTTGCTTATTTCTTGGGAGGTAACGTTGGATCAAGTTTCAATCAAACAACATTTTGATATTAGATTTTGTTAACCTATGTGACATTATAAAAAATAAAAATATATATGATAGATTTTTTATCAAAAACTATAGAATTTAAAATTATTTAATGCATTAACAGTAGGGCATTGCTCCGGTACCTTTACGTTTTGGGTGATTTTAAAATTCTCTGGGACGTGGACAGAATTGATTGGTGACGACGGGTGTTTAGTGAAAAAAATTATTTTTTAGTTTTTCAAATTATATTTTAATAATTTTTTTATTAATTTTTACAAATTAATCCTGAAATATCACACTTAGCACGAATGAGATAACTTACAATCGTCCAAATCTCAGTGAACATTTTGTTTTGTCTTGTGTGTCTATATCCGAATATTGATGAAAAAAAGATGAAGTTGAGAATATTCGACATCAAGATTCGATAGATAGATTAGATATTTTGTCTTCTCTCTATGGAAGAGGGTGCTGTGTTGAACATTACGATTCATATTGGTTTGAAAGATGCTGATTCGGTGGGGGGTTTAAAACGATGTCGTCATAGCTAACGAAGATGGGAACAAAGACGAGTGAAATGATGGTTGAGGAGTTTGAGAAACATGGAAAGGCAGAGGTGGTTCTCGGAATGAGAATGAGAGTACTCTTGCAAATTTAATATATTCATAAGAGGGGTTAAATTGAAAATATAACGAAACTGTAAGCTACATATTTAAATGAGGTCTCATAATTTAATTGGTTGTTTATTGAAGGGTTCTAAAACCTCCTACATTATAAAGGTACTAGAGAAATTTCCTTAATAGTATTAAATGTTATAATTTTTTTATAAAAAATTATCTTGGATAATTTTTAATTCCATACAATTTCGCACATGTTGAAAATTTCTTTATAATTTTCCAAATATATTATGTTCCTTTTCATACTATAAACACAACGCATATTCCGTTTAATGATAACATTAAAGTTTGGAAATCTGTTCATGCAAGGTTGGGTATTCATTTTATTTTGTTGTAAAATATCATGGATCACTATCATTAAACATAGAGGTTAGGTTGTGGGTTGGAAAGCTAAGCAAGCAGTACAAATGTTGTGATATGTCGTACGTATCATGGTTTCTATGCCAGGAATGATATCGTATTTAGGAATATCTCTTTTGACTTGGTGCAGATAGTGGACCTGATAAAAGTGAGATTTTGGTCATGGTTCTTGGCAAAAGCTAAATGCTGTTATATATATAATTACAGAATCGATTATTTTATAAATTACATAAAGCTGTACTATAATTTCTAACTGAACCGGTAAAAAAGAATTATATTTTTCACCTTATACTTTTTTATTACTAGTTATTTTGAAATTAAAACAAATACAAAATACCTTCAGGAGTATATATTATCTAATTTAAAAGAAAAAAATTAATATAATCTCCTCTTAATTATCCTTATAATCAAAGATATTGTGATGGTAATGGACCCAGCCGGTCATAAAAGTTGCACAGAATAGTCATTCCTAGCTGCATTGCGCTTGTGACAAGTACGTTCCTCTTTCTTATACTTTAGTGGCCTCCTCTTGTTTTCCAGTTTTGGCAATCAACAAGTTCCGAAAGCATCTTGGAATGCTAAAAGAATGCTTTTACAAATGAAAATAAATAAATAAAAATTTCTTATACCAATATTCCAGCATTAAGAACTCTCACAAGTATCGAAACATATGATACATAAACCTGTTTGTGTTTTAAAACCATAAAAAACAGGCAAGTTATAATGATACTACATTAAAATAACACACTTATTAGTTTTCAATTTACATAAAGTAAATAGAAGATTATTTAAGTCCATAAGGCTATTATCTGAGCCATATATCAAAAATAACTCCACAAAGTTTCTCCGGTTTGCTTCTCAGGCAAGTTATCCGACGGAGGGGAGCTCATTCTGGGCGGTGACATAAGCATTCCCCCGGCCATGTCTACAAGCAAACTTGGCATAGCAAATATGGCTTCCTCATCTACAAAATCAGTTTGAAACCACAAAGTTGAAGCACTATTGTCAACAATAGTGTTAGCGTCCTCACGGTGAGGCTGAGGTACAAGATGAGTAGCTTCGGTCCTCATCATTGCGGCTGCAGCAGAAGCAGCGGTGCGGATGTCCGCAGGGGATTTGGTGAGAGGCATTTGGTACTTAGCAACGGAATGAGGAAGGTTGAGAACAGCACTTTCACCTTTCAAAGCCAATGCTGCCACGTCATAGGCTGCTGCAGCCATTTCTGGTGTTGGGAATGTGCCAAGCCAAATGCGTGACGCCTTACGTGGCTCTCGGATTTCAGACACCCATTTCCCTCCCCGGCACCGGATTCCATGATACAGTGGGTGCCTCTTCGAAGATGATGATGATGATGGGGCCATACTATGAATCTTATGTAATTGCTAAGGAATTGAACTGTTTAGTACAAAGGTGAAAGCACGTGGCAAATGACACTTGTTGCTGCAACTTAGAGGAAATTTGTGGGAGTGTATGCATATATGATAGGGGTCACTTACATTTATAGTACACGGGATGATGAATGAGCCTGTGATGAATAGCGGATTAAAGGTGAACAAGCTTGTTTCTTTATTTGTTGAGAATCAATGCAATATATAACACTATTCGCTTTGATTTAATATATGCATTATGTGTGGTATGTGAAAAAGTGAGAGCGTGGGCATTTCGTGGGGCAACTCAGTAGTGAGTAGTGTTTAGTGCTTAAACCTAATGCTGGCGCCAATTTTAGCTGGGATCCGAGGAGTAATGCTTTATAATTTGGGGACTAGCTCACTTAACCAATGCGACGAGATATCTTAATTTTGGAAATTGATTTTAGTGCAAAATTGATTTTGAAGTGAAATAATAGTTTATGTTTGAAAATCATTATCATAAAAGTAAATTTATAATAAAATATAAAACTTAGAGTGAGTTCAGATAAATAATTTAATTAAATATTTATTGAAATTTTTTCTCACATGATAACTTATGGTTTAAATTTGACTATAAAAATTATTATAATAAACTTTTAAAAATATATATTTTGATACACTTTATTTTTTTTAAAAAAACTTGTTAAAACAAATTAAAAATACTTATAATAGTTATAAATTATTTTCATAAACCTAAATAACCTTTATTTATGTGTTTTCAAACACTTCTTTAGTATACAATTAATTCAAAAGCTATTTGCTTGCCTTTAGTCAAATATACTTTTAAGAAGAAAAACAATTTTGATTTTAAAGAACCAAACAACATTTTTTCCCTTAAAATCATGTTATAACTCCTCTCAAACTTGATTATTTGAGGTCTCCTATATCATTTTTCCAAACATGTAAACAGTTTCTATGGTTTAAACAGCGGAATTCTATTAGTTGTAGATGAGGCGCACACGAAACTGGGTATAGCCACAGCCCCACAGCAAAACTAAATGTCTATGACTATATCCACTATTTCTTGAGATCCCAATCTTTAGCATATTTCCCTTTTTCTTCTCCTAAAAGTAATTTCATGTCCCAAAACACGTGTCTATATGTAAAGTCTAGTTTAATTATAAAAGTTTTTTTTTTTTGTTTAATGAATAAGCAAGACAATCCGTAGTCATATTCTGTCTGTTGACTGCTTTTGCAGAGTAAAGTTAAACTTAGTCATGTTGCGTTGATGCAGATTGAGCACATAAATAAAACGGAATCCTAATAAGAATAACTTTTTGTGATTTATCGTAAGCATTCCCGTCATTATTAATATGCGTAAGGATATTATGATAAAAAAATAATTATCAACCTTTATATTATAATTATAAACAAGATAGAGTATTTTATTTGAGAAGTAAAATAATTAGTGAGACTATTCTCGTTTGTAGAGTTTGTTGTGTGTATTTTTTTCAAATTACAATTATCTAAAAATGACGAATAAATTACACTATTTTTATTATAGACTTAATTTAAAATAATTTTATTGTATATATATATATAATATTTGTAAAAATATACTTTTTTATGAGTAAATTATAAATATATTTATTTTAAAATAAAATAACTATATATGGCATGAATTACTAACTAATTGTTAAGAAATTAAATAAATAGTTATTTAAATACTTAAAAAATTAAGCAATAAATCATGTTTGTTTAAAAGTTGTGTTTTAAGTATACTTAGCCCAGCCCATAGAGGAGTCACCGCACACAATTTCACGCCAGAAGTTAGGAGACGTGGATATTGATATTCCAACAGGAGTTGAGCTTTGTTATATTTTTATATTTATCTTTTTAATAATAAAAAGTTATTGTTAGATAAATACATATATAAGTAATCTTAAAAACATAATGGATAAAAGGATTGAAAAGTATTCTTAGGTTGCGGGTCAATCGATTTCCTCATTTATATTATTATTAGTTGCAATATTACCTGAAAGAGAAAATTACTGCTTCACGATGTTGCCTTTCGTATTTTATTGCCCCAGAATCCCAATGAGGAGACGGTTCACGTTTGCTTTCCTAATGCTACATCAAAGGGAGTTAATTTTAAGTAAAAGGAAAAAGATGTTTGAATTCTTCGAAAATGTTGTGTGATCCGTCAGACCTTTAAGAATTAATATTATTTCCATAATATTTTTATTTTATTTTATTATTCCTCATTATCATATTAATTATTTTATTTTATGTTATCTCTTTCAATATATAAGAAATATACAACTAATCAACAAATACAAATTTTCAACTTTTTAGATCCCATGTACAACTTTGGCAAACATTTGTCCTTGGTACTGTTACAGCGTACAAGCCACCAGAACTCTTGTCTGCTTCTATTCTCACACGTTTATTTGACTGTTCTAACATTAATTTTTTGGTATTCTGGATCGGGTTGTCGATCGTTTCATTTACAGGTGAATGTGATACTTTAATACATTCTCTAACCCAACTGACGAGTCACGTCTTTTATATATATAATTTTAAACGTAACATAATGTACGATATCTATTTGTTAGTTTAATTGGTAACTTAATCATTAAAAACTTTCAAAAATGAAATGAATTTCTAATAGTTTTATTGAGTCACTTTAATTAATTTGAAAATGGCATTAGGTTTAAATGTGTATTGAGTCATATAAAAAGATTCACGATTCAATACTTCAATTTATGAACACTCACCAGATGTGGCATCACGTGCTTAGAGAATTGAGAAGAAAATTAAAGTAGCGATTGATTTGCTGTGTATTTCTTAGGACCTAAATATTAAGAGTATATTTGATTTTTTTTAAATAGTTTTTAATTTTTAAAAATAAATGTAATATAAAATGTAAGATTATTTAAAAATAATTTATATTACATTTTATTTTTTAAAATTAAAAACTATTTTATTTTTAAAAATCAAACATATTCTGAGTATTTTGATTTTATTTGTTAAATTACTGAAAATACTCATAGTATAATGAACTTAAATTTTTTAATAAGAATATTTTTCTTGCTCTGAGTCTTTATCTTCTTTTATATATATATATATATATATATATATATTATATGATATTAAAAAATAATATATACTAAAATATTTTATTTTAAAAAATACAATTTTTACTGTAAGTCAAATATGAAAATATAAAAAATTATAAAATATTAAAAATAATTAATGACATTTTTTTAAAATATTAAAAATTTTAAAAATCAAATAATAAAAAAATTAGGATATAAAAAATGTTATTGATATTTTTTAAAAAATTTATATTTTCATAATTTTTTCAAAACTAATTTAGTAATTTTTTTTATTTATAAAAAATAGACCAAACTCTTTCGTCTTGTCTTAATGTTAGGGTAGATACTTTCGATTTGAGAGAAAAAAATGATCGGTTGACAAATTAAAGAAAAGAGGGAGAGAAAGGAGACAATTCCCTTTATACTCTCACTATTCATAATATTATTTATCTTGAGTAACTTTTATTCTATATATTGTAATCATATGACTAATAATATTAAAATCCTTCTCCTTTCCAATGTAAATTTCTTCCCTACCACAATTACGCATAGTAAACAGTAAATAAAATGAACATCACTCATGCTAGTCATATATCTAACTCTAATCTTAATCTTCCTAATACTTACTATATTTCTAACTCAACACAATTTTATATTTGTTTGTCAATTGTGTGAGAAATGATTAAATATTCTCTTTTCTCCTTTTAGTGTCCAAAGTACATGATTCATAAATGAAACATATTATTGGGATAGGTTGTAGAGTATATTAACTATTTGAGTTTCAATCACTCCATCTTCCTCAAACATGTATATTTGCTACAACTGTTATATCATCTATTCAACAATGGCATCTTTACCTTAAACATGTCACAACTACCAAATTTAACCTTTAATTTCTCGTAGTTTGTTAGAATATCTAAAATTTGAGTATTTTGAATATTTAAATTGTGAATTTGCTAAACAACTTACACTATATTTTGCAAATAGTAATTCTACTTCACACATTCCATTTGATTTAATTATTTTGACATTTGCAACCCTTCCCCTGTTCTTCAATTACGATTTTCATTATTTTATCTTATTTGTTGATGAATATTCTTGATATATATGGATATATTTTTTTAAAACATCGATCCAAATTATTTCAAACTTATATCAAATTTGTAAATGTGGTTAAAATTCAGTTCTCTTGTGCTATTAAAATTCTTCTTACAAACAATGGAATGGAATATCAAGATTTCTCTTTACTTCAATTTCTGAATCAACAAGATGCCATTGTTTAACACTATTGTCCTTGCACCTATCAGTAGAATGGTTGAGTTTAATGAAAGCATTGTCATATTGTTACTTCTATGCATGTTTTCTCCTTTCTTCCTTATGTCAAAAAAATAAAATAAAATTGGGGGGAAGTTGCTCTTAATCTTGGCTATACTATCAATTGTTTTCTTACCTTAGTCCTTAAAAAATTTGTCTCATTTCAAAAAATTGTTTGATATGTCTCTTAACTATTTAATCCTTGAACCATCTGGATGCACTTGTTTTATTCTTTTACAGTCTCATGAACATACATTATAATATTATGTTTGTTTGTGTTGTTTTCTTGGTTATGTCATTGAACACAAATGATATTGTTGTTAGGTTCCTATTTAACATCTAGTTATTCTAAAAACTATCCTTATGAGGCTGCAATAACTAAAAGAATTCAAATTATTGTTAATTTTGCCACAGGAGAAAAAGTGCCAAAATAGTCCGCACCCTTTAATTGAGTGTAGCCTGTAACATCCCCAATTTTAATTTGTGTACTTAGGGTTATCCAAGTTTAGTTAGCCTTTATTAGTACTACTATTATTATATTGATTGATTTTCGTGCATTTTTGATAATTTTGTGGATTTGTTGATTTTATGAATGTTCTCTTTTAATGATGATTATTTAAATTGCTAGGGCCCCTGCTGCGCGATAGAGCTTGATATTTTTGTGGTAATGTTTGATGTGAATTTTTATGTGCATGTGTTATAATAATTACATGATGAGATTATCTTAAATAACCCTAGGTTAGTGAGATTAACCCTGGGGCGAATTTGTCTTTTGGTCAAATGGGAGGACCCCATTTTACTTCATGACCATTGTGATTAATGCTTACATTATCTTTTTTAATTCATGTTATTGAATTTTGCTAGATATTTTCTTAAAACTAGTAGAACTACACGTGTAACTTTTCCTCTCTAACCTTAATTGGTCACTTAAGGGAAGCCACCCTTTTGCCCTAGATTCCACGTGCAAAACAAAATTTCAAGAGACACTTTTCAATCTTTCCTCATTTAAGTCTTGTAGCCGAAAAGCCATTCAATGTCTAGGGGGAGGGAGAAATTTGAATAGACACCTTGTGATTTTGTTCAAATATATCCCTCTTAATTAGGGCAACCAATTTTCGTTAATGCATATGAGATAAGAGAGAGAGAAACCGGCCATAATGACCTAGATTTTGAGCCTAAATAATTGCATTTAACACAATTATCAATTCCCTAGTTACCCTAATTAAATGTGGCCGTTTGTCCTTTCCTAAACCATTACTTTGCAATCAATTGAGATTCCCTCATAAAAGGTGCAGCCGAGAATTAAAGGAAGATTAGAGCCCAAAATCCCTTCCTAAAACGTAAACTCTTCCTATTCTCGTGCCCTTTATTATAGCTGACCAATTTAATTCCATTTGTCATTTATTCCAATGAACATTTATTGAGAAATTCCCCATACTTAATCACTCTCACGAGAAGCCTTTTCACCTAGCCGTTACATGCACCATAATTACCTTAATTACCTCCCACTTACCTTCAACCTCTCGAGAAAATGAATGGACACACGCTCAAATTCCCTTTCCATATAATTGGAACCGCCCGCCGCATTTAGGGAGTAATGATGCTAGCTTGAAAAGTCGCCATCTAAGGCATTTAAAACCCAAAACCGTGCATGACATTAATTGCATATTCACCCCCTTAATTGCAAACTTTTTAGATTCTCATGCGTGTTTAATTGGTGCTGACCAGATTGTCATAAATTAGCATGATTCTTGCAGACAATCATTAAGGACGCCCTTTCCATTCCCACTTACTCGAATAACCTTCCATTTTCCCATTTAACTGTCACTGGATTTATTTAATTACCCACTTGCTTTTATTTAGGCGTGTCAATCAGCCTGGAACGTTTCAAATGGAGCCATTACTTCCCCAAATCCGTGCCCGATATTGATCATATTTACCTTCCTTAATTACCTTGCATTAATTGCATGAACCAACTGACCATTCACATTATTTTTCCCTAATAACTGCGTCCTAATTGCATTTAAACCGAGGGGACCTCACCTGCCTCATTTAAATCGTCATTCAAGTTACCTAAATTACCTCTTAACCGCATTTAACCTCACGAGGAAAACGAAAGGATAGCCTACTCCACTTCCTTCTGGAGTTGACCCAGCCGCAAGCCTGCACTTATTAAGCAACCAGAAACTTAGCAACATTTATTCTGGAAATTACGCCCCATTAATTGCATGCAATTATTTCTTGTTTTATGGCACTGGCCACACGCCTAAGGCAAAGAGAAAAGCGCCACCTTGTCTCGAGGAGTCCAAGAGGCATCACCTTTTCACTAGCCACTCAAAAGGACATCACCCTTTCAAATTCACGGGACACGAAGGGTTTGAACCCATTTCCCTCCACAAGCAAACCCTAGCTGCCAACGTGGATTAATTACCTACTCTTGCCTAGGTCAAACCCCCCATTCGGTTACTCCGTCATGATGAATGGCGTGTGGAGACGTGTGGATCACCAACGACTTGCTTCTTTTGCACTCTGTGCATTGAATGCTCTCGACAAGGCGCATCACCTACACTTGGACACCATGAGACATGACTATTCAAGTGAGAAGGCGAAAGGGTATGTCACTTCGCCTAACCTAGCCCTAAAACCCTTCTTGTGCAACTCCTCATCGTCAGCCCCTGGAAGACGAATGGGCAAAAGCTTTAAGCCACACTATATAAGGACACCTTTTAATCCTCACGTGCCCTTTTCCCCTTATTTTTCAAAAACACTCTCAACCTCACTACTTCTTTTCTCTCTCGACACCTTCTCACCCTCACACAAAACCCTGTACGCCCTTTTCTCTCGTGGATAACACACTTCATCACCAACCACTCAAGGAGGCGACAAAACGCTAAGGACTCAAGTCGTGACCAAGATTCTGCTAGTACCAAGACCAAGCTGTCCACTCTATCTCTCTTTCTCAAACCAAACAAGGTTAGGGGAGCTCTTGTACCTTGTTTGCGCTTGAATGCATGTGGTTGTTTGTTAACTTGTAAACTCTGCATGCACTCTCTTCTTCTTGTTTTCGTCTCTGATCTTCATCAATGAAAATTACATGCAAACCATTTTCCTTCATCTTGTGGTGATTCTATTTGGATGGTGTTTCAAAAATCCATGTTTTGTAACTTGCGTAAACTTGATTGGGGTTGAAATAGTTTTGCATGTTGATAATATTGAAATCCTTGTATGAGTCTCGGTTGTATACCTTTATTATTGAATAAAGTTGGTAACTTTGATGAATATCCAATTGCATGTTAAAGTAACTCTATGAATCCTTGTGTTCTTTTTAGTTTTCATCGACTACCCTCCTTCCTTTTTGTTTTAGCTGAGAAATTACTCACCTTTTTCTCTCAGTTTGATTCTGTATGACCAAGGAACCTTTTTTCTTAACCATGAAAGAATTCTCCTACCACATAATCACTATTTTACGAAAAATTTGTGGTAGAAATGAGTTGCATGTGTGATTAAACTTGCGGTTATTTCCATGATTCTTTGATGATTATTTTGTTTGCGAAGGTACATTTTGACTATGATATTTTGACAAAATTTTTATAACTATCTCTATCTTCTCTCCTTTTCTTTTATTCTCGGACTGTGGACGAATAGTTCTTCTTTTCTTTGAATGTACTAGCTCTTATGAGCATGGATTTGGTTATGTGGTTTGTGACCTTTGGGAATTTAATGTGCATTCAAAAATGGTAAAGTGAGAATGCGGTTACGAAACTCTTTATGTGCACGATATAGAGGATGAAGAGTCAAGGTCACAGTTTAGCACAGCTGAGGAATGTGAGTGTTCAGGTTTGAGGGACGGACCTTGGGGGTAGTGGAGGGGGTTTGCCCCAATGGTGCGGAATAGCTCACCGCGGCCGGGACACGTCGCCATCAAAACCTCCACTAATCTTGACGCGAGCAAGCATTACCGAGGATCGTGGAAGGACTCGTTTCTGAGGGACTGAAATGGTTAAATGGGAGAATATTCTTGATGGATTACATACAAGTGTGCTTGTAGGGAACGAGGGCCTCCGATCACGTTGACTGGAGGAATGGTGAGAACAAACTGAGGAAGTAGTGACGTTTTAAGCGTTAGTATTTAAATTATGTTGTGACGAACCTCTGTGACTCTGCCTGCATTTTGTAACTATTTATTGGGCATTTTGTTATGACTGTGTGTTTATTAAGATGTGACTTCACAAGTGATTGATATTACTCTGATTTTCTTACTTACTCAATATCTGATGACTGATTGTATTGGAGCTCAACCTTTCTGTTCGTGTTCTATCATTGTGTGTTTGTATGTATTGCATGACTGTGTGACAGATGGACCCTTAGCGAGCAATGATTTGGGGAGAAGATTTCGGGGAGAAAGCAGTCTGGATTGATAGCGACCCAGACGACCTGCCACCCACTTCTCGCCCTCAGCCAGTGGATGACTCTTCCGACTTCGATGGATTAAAATATGATCCCAGTGAGGATTCACTTCCATTAGAGTTTTATTTATAGGCTGTTACTTTATTTTGTCATGGATGAATACTGCTCATAGGCTTTGAGTTATTTTATTGCTTTTGGAAATACTAGACTTTGGGGTTTTACTTTACCGTGGACTTTACTTTGGACATTTGGCTGGATAATTTACAAGACGTTTTCTTTTACTCATGTTCTCTTTGCTACATTTCTAGAATCTTACTCCAAATGATTTACAATTTTATGTACTTACTCTGATGTTGTTATAAAACCATTCTAGAAACTATTAATGTAGTTCACATAAAAGCATTGTATGTTTTATGAAATGAAACTAATTGGAAATATGATTCGTGATAGGTGAACTCGAATCAAGTATGTTGTTGTGTTTTTTTTTTTTTTAATTTCTGAAAATTGATTGGAGTTGTTATGATTAAATGAACAAATTCTTGAGGCAAAAATGTGAATATCAAAAGCTAATATTGTTAGCGTTAAATTGTACAATGAGGAATTGTATTGTGATTGTCTATGGAGGCATTTTGAACTAGCCATTGAAGATGTAAAGTCGGAATTGTGCCCTGTGATATGAATTGTATGTAGCTGATAGAATCTCTCTATAATGCGATTTTGACAATGAATTCTTTTACTCGTTAGTTCAGGTGTATCATCTTATAGATACTAAAACCATAAGATAAATAGATGGGGTTTTGGTAGAGATTTAGGTGTTACAATTTTAGTGGTATCAGAGCAGTTCAATCCATTCGGCCCTGGGTATGGTCCTAACTGCCCAAACTTGTGTAAATTGATTGACGAGTTGTTTTTACCTTAGGTTTTATTTTTCTGATTGATGGTGATTCTTAGCCTTAGAGTATTCACGCTATTTTACTTGCCTGCGACTTGTTTTTTTATAGTTCTATGGCTTGGAGACAGAGGAATGTTAGTATTGATACCTTACTCGAGAGAGTAGTGGGTATCCTGGAGAGGCAACACGAGCCAGCTCCGAACCGAGGACTATCCGAGTTTCGTAAGAACAAGCCCTCTCACTTTCGTGGAGGATTTGACCCTGATGGAGCCCAACTCTGGCTGGAAGAGTTGGAGAAGATATTTGAGGCCATGGCATGTCCGAACGACGAGAAGGTCGTTTATGCTACTTTCATGCTCGTAGGTGAAGCAGAGCATTGGTGGAGGATCGCTCGCCAACAGTTGGTGACGGATGGGACCGCTATTGATTGGCTAACTTTTCGGCATAGATTCCTTGAGAAGTACTTTCCTGAGGATCTTAGAAGGAGAAAGGAGCTAGAATTTCTGAACTTGAAGCAAGGAAGTACAAGCGTAGGGGAGTACGCGGCCAAATTTGATGAACTGTCGAGGTATTGCTCCTATTTTTCTCATGTCGATGACCGAGCTAGATGCTCCAAGTTCGAGAGTGGACTCTGGCCCGATACCAAGCAAGTAATTGGCTACCAACAGATTGCGCATTTCCCTGAATTGGTAGACAAGTGTCGAGTTTATGAGGATGACACAAAGGCAAGGCAAGCTGCATGGAAGAACACTAGACCTTGATGGAATGTGGGGAGTTTTGACTTCAAGAGGAGAGAGATACGAGATGGGAAGAAGCCGTACCACTGCCCCAACTACCAGCAAAAGGAAAATTCCTTTGACACTAGACGATCGGACCATAGAGGACAGAGGCGACCTGAGTTGCGCTGTTTCAGCTGTGGAGGACCTCATCTCCAAAGAGATTGCCACCAAAATCCTGTCACTTGCTTTAGATGTGGTCAGCAAGGCCACACTATAGCTCTTCTTGCCATTTGGCGAGGAATAATGCGGGAGGAAATGACCAGGGGAGGAACTGGAATGGGAATCGTAACAACAATGGAGGTCAGAATTAGACGGGAAATCGTCGTCAGCCAAATCCTATTAACTCTAGGAATCCTTCTGGAAGACCTGACATGAGGGGACGTGTGTACACGATGAGTGGTACTGAGGACACTCACTCTGATGACTTGATTCAAGGTGCGTGTGTTATAAATGGTGTTTCTTTAAGAGTATTGTATGATTCTGGAGCAATGCATTCTTTTATTTCCAATGATTGTGTGAGGCAGTTGGAGTTGCCTATCTCTCATATGACCGGAAACCTTATTGTCTCTACCCCTGCCGGTCCGTCTATTGCCACCTCCCTTGTTTGCCGTGATTGTCATATTTATTTGGAAGGTCAAGAATTCATTGTTAACTTGATCTGTTTACCCCTCTCTGATTTGGATGTCATCCTAGGTATGGATTGGCTTTCTGCCAACCATGTCATGTTAGATTGTCCAAATAAGAAGTTAGCTTTTAGTTTGAACAATGTTGAAAGGACCAAGGAGGAAACTCAAGAAAGCCAAGATGCTCATTGTACCCGTGATCCAAGGGATGCGAAAACACAAATTTTCACGGTTTTTGCTATTGGCGATCCTAAGGACGACCCTGTGCTTGATGAGATATCCATTGTTTGTGAATATCCTGAAGTTTTTCCCGAGAACGTGCCTGGATTGCCTTCGGAGAGAGAAGTTGAATTCTCTATAGACTTGGTTCCTGGTGCTGGACCAGTTTCCATGGCACCCTACCGAATGTCGCCCGTAGAACTTGTTGAGTTAAAGCAACAAGTGGAGGAATTACTTGGGAAGCATGAGGAATAAAAGGTGATGAAGAAGAGTTACCTGAAGATGATTAAAGACAACTATTAACAGAGAGATTATAGTGAAAGTCCTGCAAATAAGTTGATTTCTGTCTAATTGTTATAAAATGCCTCAAATTAGCAATATTAGGTATATCAAGTGGCTTAAGCAAGTCCATATTAGAGTGAAAGGGTTGAGGTATGTTGCATGAGTCTAAAACAATGGTTGACTCATGTTGAAAGGAGAAAGTGTCTTAAAAAAGACAACATTCCTTGATACATTTAGAGTTATAGTATGAAGATCATAGAGTAAGTAACCTTTAATATGCTCCTTGTAATCAAGAAAAACAGATTTAATAGCTTTAGGATAGAACTTTGTTCTATTGGCCTGTAATGTACTTGCATATGCTAGGCATCCAAAAAATTTTAAATGCTACAGTAATACAAGCTTATTGTACAAAATTTCATAAGGACACTTTTCATCTAATAATGGAGTTGGAAGTCTATTAATAATGTGATTTGTATGAGTCACAATATAACATCAAAGTTTCTTTAGTAAATTGGCTTGAAAGAAAATAGCATGAGCAACATTCATAATATGTTATGTTTTCTCTCAACAATATTATTTTGTCGAGAGGTCTCAACATATGACTTTTGGTGTAAAATATCCTTACTTGAGTAAAAATCAGTCATAAAAAATTCTAGATGGTTATTATTTCTTATTATTTTGAGTTTAACATTGAATTGTGTATTTATATAAGAAATTTTTTTGGATGTGTGATCTAGTTTCTCCTTTATTTTTCATGAGTATAATCCAAGTAAACCTAGAAAAGTTATCCACTATTGTTAAAAAATATTTATGTCTATTTTTTTTAAATTTTCTTTCCCACATTTATCCTCAGGTTTGATAGAATAAAATGCTGTTACAAACAAAAATAATAAAAAAACTTGGGAAATAAGTTCGGCCTTAGAAACATAAATTTTACATTGTGCAGATTTCTGCTCAGCACCCACAATGAGCTTTAGACATGAGAAAGGAAACTCAAGATTTTTGGCATTTTATAAAAAATCCTAAATGGACCAGTATAAAGAGGCAAGTAAGAGATTTGGTTAAAGGGTTTTTTTGTCGAAAAGAAAAAAAATTTTCAGAAATTTTTTTTAGGAGAGACAACAAGTTTCTCTGAAAGATCTAAGCAGAGGAGAAAAGGGATAAAGAATAAAAAGGAAGAAGTAAGAGTGAAGCAATAGAGAAAAGAAAACAAAAAGAAAGAAGATTAAAGAAAGGAAAAGAATTCAAAAATACAGACAGAATATCATTCTTTGACTTTGTATAATTTCTTTTGATGTGACTTTGTTCTTCTCTTTCACTGGGCTGTAGTTTGAATGCTATTTCTATTTGTGTTTGAGCATCTAGTATGACGTTTTTTCTTTTTTCTCTTCGAGAGCTTGAATATTATTTCTGATTTGCATTTGGGTATCTTTCCTCCACAACTAAAATATTATGATGGTTTGCCTATAAAGATAGAGATAAAGCATTTTAGTATATTTTTGTTTCTTTTTCTCTTGATTAGATCATACACTGCAAACTACCTCATGTGACCTTGCCATTTATACAATACAAAGAATTACCACTTTAACATCTTTTCTTTATATTTTTATAATGCAATGAAATGGATGTAATGTCTCTTTCTCGATGCCATCTGTAATATCCCTAATTTCTTTAAATAGTTTTCCTCTTAAGAAAAATAGAAATATCAGTATGATATGATTAAAATAAGTGAAAGATAAATAAATATAAGAATTTTTTTTTCGTATATGTAGTATGTGGATCACCAAAATGTGCAAGATTTAAAACTTTATACATATAAAGTTCATTCATAATAGCATTGAAGACATAATTTTGGAATTATAAATTCGCAATTAAAGAAAAGCTAAAAATTTTATATTTACAGTTAATTACTAAATATTACACCTGTACTTTGAATTATGATTTAAAATGATTACATTTTATAAATAACTTTGAATGGAAACTCAATTAACAGTCCTTTTTCAATAACGCAAATCCCTCAGAGTAGTTCTTTTTCTACCATTCCTTGTGAGTATGATCCTAGAACGAATTAATTTTTTTTTTATCATTTCATTACTTGAAAAATTTTGTAAGGATGAGCATCCCTCACCCTACGAAAAATCTTATTTTATAAAATAATAAATAATATTGCAGAAACATTTTCTAATATAACATGTAACAGAATAACAATGTTCCGTACTTAACAAATTTAACAAGACAAATTATTCATATACATCTTTCATCATTATCCATACGTATTCCATTTCTTATTTAATTAACCCAATCAAATTCAACACCACAATTCACACTACTTTACTTATTCATACAATTTTAATTAACAAAAGTTATTCTCGAATATTACTCCATATTTAACCAAATATATCAAATTCATATTTTCGTGCTACTTTATCTATCTCAAGTTTGAATATTTCATCAATCAACGATACTCTAGGTATTCTCGGGCGCCTAAATTGCTACTAACACACTCTTCTTAGTTACGAAGAACTTACGCAACATGGATAGTCGTTGGTCAGCTAAACCACACACAGATACAACATGCGCGTTCATAGCCTTCCAAACAAAGGTATAGTTAGGAGTTTAATCAAGAAATGAGTATAAGGCCTATAAATGCATCTCACTTTTATATAATATACACATCAATGAACTTTATTTACCACTCTCATTTCCCCCACATTTTCATAATCAACTCTAGATCCTAAATCCCCAATGTATCCCTGAATTATCCATACAATATCTCAACATTGGCACATCAAGTTATACTACTCTAATACAAATGTTGCAAACACACTAATTGATGTACTACAACATATGTGTTATAATCTCATCTGTCGGTGTATTACAACACATATATCATAATGGCATCAATCGGTGTATTTGTAACACACGTGCTAATGTCCCTTTCTCTTTTCGCCACACATATTCACCACTTTTCAGTTTTCACAATTTTCCTTTCTCTTATAATCAATTGTATACTTTTTTAGAAATTCTCAAACAATTATACTTATTTAAACTTAACCCAACTCACACATATAGGACATATACCTTTTATATCACTCTCACACAGCAACAAACTTCTCAATTACGTATATAATCACAAGGCAGACACATATCCTCACACAATTTCATGCAATATGTCAAGGGTCGGACACTCTCAAATTCAGTCCAAATCGTGCAATCTAGAATATACTACCGGAGATCACATTCTCTCGATTTTAATGGAATCTTCTAACCTAAAGTTCAACATATTTCACCTTTTCACTATTCAACACACACATTATAAAAAATAGTAACTTATCCATAAATTTATTTAACTTATTCTTATTCGTAACTATTTATGATAACTACATCTCAAGTGATTTTAAAAGGATCAAAAATCTCTTTTATACCAAAAATCCATTTCAAAGTTATTTAGTTTCAAGAAAACTTTATGAATTTACATTTTAAAATAAGATAACCTCTAATCTAAAAATTAATAAAGATATTTAGGTAGAATATAGGGTTAAGGAGTAACTCCCCTTACCTGGAAATGAATTTCAATAACTAAGTTCTTCGTGTGCTCTAGAGAAAAACTCCACATCTCGACCAAAAATACTACTCGACTAGAGTTCTTCCTAACATCACAAGGTATATTTCTATTATAAAAAAGAGAAAAGAGAAATAGGAACGAGATTCAAGGAATGAACTCCAGAAACTTATTTAGATTTTAGTGGAATGGATGTTTGAGCTTAGATCCGAAGGAAATCCAGAGTTTTTGAAGGTTTTCTTTGGGAAGGAAAAGGGAGAGAACAAAGAGGATGGAAAGAAAGCTGATTTGGTTGAAAATGAAGTTTTTAGGACAAAAATTCTTTAAATATCTGTCAAACTCGTGACTTTCTCACTACAGTAAAAAAATTAAAAAGTTTTTTTCCTTTACTGTTTGTCATTATAGCTACAGTGAGAGATCCTTGCTACAGCAAGAGGGCTCCAGAGAACCTGATTCTGAATGACTTATCTCGCTACAATGAAATATCCTATAATTCACATCAATTAAACACTTCTAATTTCAAATAACATGTGCAAACAACTAACATAATTTGAAATAATTATAAATAACAAAAGTAGGGTGTTACACCATCTATCATGCACAGTGATCCCATCGATTATGCTCAGTGGATTTACGTTTTTTACTACATCCTATCACATCAATTTCACATCTACCTTACATCTATTTTTTGTTTTTTTATATTTATGAATAAATAAGATATTATTTATGTATCAACATTTTTTTAGTTTATTTATTCATTTATTTTTATTATTAAATTTTATAAAAATGATAATACTGGAATATTGATAATAATAAAATAAAAAAATATTTTTTTGCAACAAAATTAAATAAAACATTTATCTCTAAATATATTATTATTATCTAAATATTAATGTCTATTAATTTTAATTAATTAATTATTTATTTATTTTGTTGTTGTAAAAATTAATATAATTTAACTTAGATTCATATTTTTTTTTCATGATTGATAAGTTAACTTCATTTCAAAATTATATAATAAATAAATATACAAAATTAAGGCAATGGTGTATAATATTAATGTGTAACAACTCTGTCATTATACGTTGTAAATCATTGAGACTTATATATACCTACGATATCTTAGTTCTTATGTAATATATGAATAGTTTTAAGAAAAATTAATTATGTTTAAAAAAAACTCTAACTTTATCAACCAAAATATATTTTTCTTCTATTTATAAAATAAATAATTTACTAATGCATTAATTAAAACAAAAATTATTTTAGTATACTAAGTGCAATGATTTATAACGTTAATGTGTAGCACTTTTCCTTTATACATTATAAATTGTCAAAAATTTATGTGTACCATTGTTATCTTGAGTTTTATACATTGTCAATATATTAAAACAATTCTATCCGAATTCTAAAATTAATTGATTATTATTTTTATTATTTCATTAAAATTAATCATATAGAATATTTTTATCATATTAATGTAGTGATTTATAGTATCATTATGTAGCATCTCTACTTTTATACGCTTTAAATTATTAAGACTTATGTGTACCGACGTTACATTGAGTTCTATGTCATATAAATTTATCAAACGAAGTTTTAATCTTTTTAATTAATTAAATATATTTATTCTGTTCATTAAATAAAAATTATATTATTTTTTAATTTTCTTGAGTCATATTTCTAATTCACATAAATTAAATAACAAAACATTTTATTACTAATTTTATTATGAAAATTTTTGTAACATCGATGTGTAATTTACATTGCCTTCGATTGTCCAATTAATTATAAGAGATTTATGTATAACCTACGTTATCTTAAATTTTCTTTCAACATTAATTATAATTTAAAAATATAAATTCAAATATTTCATTTACAAATAAAAATATTTTTTTAACAATTTGCAATATAGTTTGTGATCTTCCGTCACCTTCCGTATTATTTCTTGTATGATACATGTATAATCGCGTTATCTCATATCATAAATATTATTTTATAAATTAATCTCAAAATAAATTTTCTTTACTAAACTTAATTTTAATCAACCAACTTTATAATTTTTAGATAAAGTTACGTGACTTTGAGTTTTGCATTGCACTTGAGGATACGTAGGAGCAGGGACGGTACCCATTAAGTCAAAATAATTTTTTTCTTTTAAGACACTGATTCATATTTTAATAATTAATTTTTCTTCTTCTAAAATAAAAATAAAAATAATTATTGTTTAAGGGTTAAATAATTATTCTTCAAAATTAAAATGAATTTGCATAATTAATTTAAGATAATCATTTTTTTATACGAATGTTGTAGGGTGTTAATACATTTCTTACACATAAATGACTCCCGAACTCATTTTGGTTTCAAAGATTATGTTATTTTAAGACTTTTTTCAAGGTTTTTTTTTAAAATAAACCTTGGTGACGACTCCTCTGATTTTTAACAAAAGAATTTTTATTCTTAAAAAATATTTTTCTTAAACACATTTTTGCCGTATCGTTGCGACAACCCCAAATATTCATGTGAATTAATTCAAAAATATAAGTTGAACAAGTATCGATATTATTCAAAGATAACCTTTTCTGTTTGGCATCGTGACATACATCATAGGGTACAACAAGATAAAAAGGTAGAAACTTAAAATTGTTACAAATAATCTTGTGTCTCTAAAACATAGCCTAATCTATGGTGCCACAACATAGAATCATTTTTGGTGCTACTAAAGGAAATACAAACAAGTAAGATTGAACCATGATATGTGATGATGCATCATCTTGAACTAGCATATATAGTCCCTTTTGCTGTCTAGCTGAACCAATCCCCTCCTTGTTGAAAACCTATTTGATATGACACAAGTTAAAATAGAAAACAATATAGTAGTGAAGATTTTGCATCAATTTCCTATTAGAAATTAGGTTCATATGAAATTGAGGAATGTACAATACATACATCAAGACAAAGGATATTGACAAATGCACAGTACCTAAAATAGATGAAAAGGCATGTGTGCCATAAGGTAATTTAATAGCAATAGGTTGAATAGAATGAAATTAAAAAAAAAATTAGTTATTTTAAAAGTGATGTGATATGTTGCACCAGTATCATTGATTTAGTGATCAATAAGGTTACCTGTTTGGTTTAAATTCTCAGTGCTCTGCATTATGGTATATACAAAGGCTGATGTTTGAACAAGATTAGTGGCATGAGAAGCTTGGGAATTGGATTGTTGCAAAAAAGCTAGAATTTTTTATATAGGTCTTGAGTAAAGATACTTCCTGAGTTTTGATTGTCCACTTGGTTAGAATTTTGGACATTTTAGCATTATCAAAACCTCTTCCAACAACATTAACAAATCTTTTTGTCTTGGACTTGTATTCTAGGGGAAAACCAACTTTGTAATAACATGTCTCAACAATGTGGTTATTTCTACTACAATGTGTACATAATCAATTTGAAAAATTTTGGTTTCTCCTACCATTGTTTTTAAATCAACCTCTTCCTTATCAAAAACTACTTTCTTATTGAAATTTTTACCAAAAATTATTCTTTATTGTGATTAGCAGAAGATTGATCAAATTTAATTGTAAACACTATTAAATTTAGAACAACCACCATTAGATTCATCTCTCTTTCTTGTTGGATAACCATAGAGAAAATCTTAATACATGTGAAAACTAATCATTCAAGCTTTTAAGAAACCTGATAACATGATCTTGATCTCTTGAAGTGCAAAAGAGTTGAACCGCACCACAACTACAAGGAATTGAAAACTTACAGTTGGGAGTGAATATGAAATTCTCCAAACCATCTTATAGTGCCTTCAATTGTGTGAAATATTCTACAACTAAAAATGTTCCTTGTTGCATTTTATAAGTTTCCTCTTGTAAATCAAAAATTCAAAAAATGTTCCCCCGTGAAAACTTATCTTTAAGGTTATTCCATGCTTCATATGCTTAGTCAATCCATAAAATTGACTGCAAAATTGAGTTTGAAATAAATCTGTTTATCTATATCAACACCAAGTTGTTACACCTCTCTCATTCTCCATAAGTCAGATCTGTTACCATTGGTGGAAGAATGCTATCGTTTACAAGCTTTAACTTGTTCTCTAACAATAGAGCTATTTTCATTGCTGTAGACCACACTTGGTAATTCTTGCCGCATAAAGGAGGAGATACTAGAGGTTGAGATGGATTTTCATTTCCATGAAAATAAAGTGAATTCAATTGATTGGTAAGAAAACCAGTTAGGAAAAGAAAGAAAGAAAGGAAAATATCTTTAGGAAAGAAAAAAAAAGATTAGAACAGAAGAATGAGAAAAATAATACAAAGAAATTTTTCTGGCAACCGATAAATCCATATTTTACTATCATTTTAATTTATTTTTTAGTAGTTATTAAGTAATTAAATTGAATAATAAAGCTGAAAATCACATAAAAATTGCTTTAATGTTCAAAGTTTTTAAAATAGTTTAGTGTTTTAGATTTGATCCCAATTTTGATATAATTCTGCTGATTAGATTGAATTTTGTGCATAAAATTTGAACTGGAGGTCATGAGGATGAGAATCAAATGAAGAAATAGAAGAAAGTGAAAGTATTGTACTTAAAAAGTGAAGAATCAATTGATGAAGTCTGAAAGTTATCACTCTAGGTACATAAAGTAACAACTCTGGAGTGAATTCAATAAAATGAACTGAAAGTATTCACTTTAAGTGTTCAAAGTGAACACTTAGAAGCTTTAATCTAGATGAAGAGGTGAAAGTGCACACTTTAAGTACTCAAAGTGAATACTATAGAGGTGTAAACTCAAGAGGACTTTGTGCGTAAACACTTTGAGTGCTCAAAGTGAACACTCCAGTAGCAAATATGCAAGATAGCATACATGTTAACACTTCAAGCACTCAAAGTTCTCACGCGCAAGCTTAAATTCCAAAAGAGGCATGTACGTTAACACTTTAAATGCTCAAAGTTAACACGCGCATCATAGATAGTTGGGCGTTATCACTTTCAACACAGAAAGTGTTCATTTTAGAGAGATTTTGGCTAAAGGAAGGTTGCACATTAACACTTTAAACGTTCAAAGTGTTAATGCGCATGACAAAATCTTGCAGAACCACTTTAAGTGTTCACTTTAAGCGTTTAAAGTGCTCACTTCAATCCAGGAAGATTCCAGAAGATCTTTTACGTGTACACTTTAACCATTTGAAGTTACACATCTAAAAGAGCAAAAAAAAAAAAAACATAAATACATGTACAGTCCAAAGATTGGGGAATTTTTGTCATTTTTTCTTTCCATTTGATTTTCACTTCCTAGGAGAGTTAGAGAGAGAGATTAGGAGCAACTTCCAAGCTTCAATTCTTGAAGAATTAGATTGGAGATTGGATTGTGAAGATGTTCTTCTGCTCTTTTTCTTCTTCTCTTTCTTTCTCTCCTCCATTTGTAATGTTGTTCTAGATTTCTTTTGTTAGGAATTTATGGATCTAAATTTGAGTTTGTGTTTTGATTATGGATATGGACCTTGAGATTTTAATTAAATTGAGCATTTGATTTTGTTCTTAATGCAATTATTGGACTGATCATTTAATTGAATTGAACTTAGAGAAATTTTCATCAATGGAAGTGGAGTTAGTTTCTCAAATCTAAATCAATTGCCAAGGTTAATGATACTTAGGGATAAACATTTATTATCTTGTAATCCTATGATTTCTAATGCTTAATACAATGTTTAATTGAATTATACCTAAGGGATTAGGGTAGTTAAGTTGAACATTAGGATCATTGAGTCAAGAAATTGTTCTTTGATTAAATAAGTGAAATCGATTATCAATCAGTTGAAATATTTACGAGTTCAGAACATGATTGAGTTGTAATTGATAATTTGGTGAAGTGATTCCTAACTCTATTCCATATATCATTTCAATACAAAATTCGTAGTTTTGTTTTACTTCAACTTTACATCTTTCTATATTTGTTATTTCTGATTTTTACATAATATAAACTTTCTAATAAATTGTATGACTCAGCTAAATGTTGATTTGTAAAGTGATAATTGAGAAAACTAATCCCTAAGAACAATACTTGGGACTCAAACTTTGATTCTAAATATTTTATTACTTGTTACAACTACTTAGTACACTTGCTAGTTAGTGTTCTCTCAGTAGTTTTGTGACAACAACAAGAGCTTCACGATGGAGCTCTCATACCATATTAGAAATGGAACTTCTACATTTTCATTTTACATTAAGAAAGATACAAGATGCTTATTTATATAGTCAAAGGGCCAAAGGGATGTGCAAACACAATCCTGCTAAAAGCAAAACAAAAAAGAAACTGGCTATAACAAACTAAAAATTGACTCTAACAAATTAACTAATTATAATGCGTTAATGAAAAATACATTATTCTCTTCACTCTAACTTTTAACACTCTCAACAATGAGTCTCGAGTCTCTATTTTTTACCAATTCATTTATTAAGTTATTTTCAAGTTTTGATATAGGTAACTTTGAAGAGTTCCAAATCAATTCTCTCTCAACTACTCCTGCTGAATATTTTACAATTCTACTCCTACCTCTACTCCACATTGCTTTATTGATTACCATTATTACTCTACTATTGCAACTCTCTATGAACTCACTTCTTAACATGATGCTAGTATGACCTCTTTTGATGATAAATTATATATGAAGAAATTCAAGCTTTGGAGAAAATGCATACCTAAAACTTGATCTTCCTCATAAAGACCTTTATTAGTTGTAAGCAGGTCAAAATCAAGACTCTTGCCTATGAAATTGTTGAGCGTTACAAAACTAGCTTAGTGCGTAAATGGTATACTCAAGAGTATGTGTTAGACTAGAAAGAAACCTTTGCACCAATGGCTAGAGTAACATTTGTTCGTAATCTTTTAGCCATTGTTGCAATTTATAAATGGTGTCATTATTAAATGGATGTAAAAAATGCCTTCTTTTGATATTTTGACAAGTATGCCAAGTTTTCATTTTAGCAGGTGAGTAAGGTTTTTGTATTCACAGGGATTGGTAGATATATTCATAATTTTTATTATTCTAATTAAAAAATTGAACAAAAATATTGATGTTGCACAAATTGTTCATGACTAAGATATAAAAATATGAGGATTTGAGCTAAGATTGGATTTCATCATTCTTCCTCTTCCATATTTTGATGAATAAATATTTAGAAATCGTTTTATAGATATAGAAGCATTCTCCTAATGTTTTCTTATATCAATTCCTTAAATATAAAATTTCTTGGAGTATTCAATGAATAATGATTCTTCATATATTTAATGAATTCTCCATCATTAAAAGCAAGAGTCAATAAACAATCAATATATTGAAATCTATCCCTAGCATCACAATGCACTGAGTGAGTTTTATTCAATCTAATTTTAAGGTTGGCTTTCCAGATAAACTTTGGATCATAAATCAAAATATTTTTATTTAAAAAAGAATGAAACATTAAGAATAAAATAAAAAACCAACATCTAAGGAAATGAATAACCATATATAAATTATTAAAATATTTTAGAGTAGAAGATTACATCTAATCTCAAAAGGGTTAGCTGCTCATGGTGTCCATTACAATAAAAGAAAATAAGAGAAAATGGATAAAGAAAGGCCCCGCAATCTCTCCAAGGTGTGCCCTAACATTCCTCTTTGTGTGTTTCTTTTCCCGCTCTTTGGATTTCTCTCTTTTTTTTTTCCCCTGATTCTTCTTTCTTTAAAAGTAAAGTAAATGAATTCTCTTTCAAGTTAAAAGTCTTGCTTAAGATAAAAAAGAATTCTTGCTCAAGCGAAAATTAGGCAGAGACTTGGGTCTGCTTCACACTTTCTCACTTAAGCAATTGATTGGTTGAGCAAAAAAGGATCAAAATGAGTTTTTAGTTCGCCTTTGCCTTCCATCTTCATTGAACTCCAGTAAATCAAGAAATGTAACAAAAGGGGATTAAGGAAAATCATCATTTCAATCTTTAAGGTAAATAAAGTACTTAAATCAAATTCTTTTAAATTAAAAGAAAATTTAAATTTAAATTCAATTCATTAAAGTAAATAAGTGCTCAAATTCATGCAATAATTAACTAAAACTTGACACTTATCACCTTTGTGTATGGTGATTTGACAAAAGAAGTCTATATGCATTCTCACCTTGGTTTTCATTCTCCTTATAAGGTTAGTAAGCTTCGACGGACCTTTTATGTGTTAAAGCAAGCTCCTCAGGCTTAGTGTGCCAAATTTAGTTCTGCTCTTACAAAATTTGGCTTTGTTTCTAGTCTACATAATTTTTCATTTACTTATCAAACTAAGAATGTAATTGTACTTCTAGTGCTTTATATTGATGATATGATCATAACTGGTGATAATGAGTCTAGAAATTCAACATCACAATGCTCTCATAGTCAACATTTTGACATGAAAAATCTTAGTTTTCTAAGTTATTTCTTAGGTCTTGAATTTTCCCAAAATTGTAACGGTTATTATCTCCCCTAAGTCAAGTATACATCCAAATTACTTTCTCAAGTTGGTATCATGAATAACAAAATTGAATCCACCTCCTTGGAACTCAATTTCGACCTTATATAACTTGATGACACCCTTTTGATAATCTTTCTTTGTATCGAAAACTTGTTGGTAGTCTTGTTTACCTCACTGTCACTCATTCTCATGTTGCATATGTTCATATTCTTAGTCAATTTATGACTATTCCACACTCATCACATTTTTTGTTGTCCTTAGAATTCTATGATTTTTTTAAAGGAATATTTTTTCATGGTTTTCCCTTTTTTTTGGTCTTATCTGGATACTTTGATTTTGATTGAGTGGTGATCCAATGGATCATAGATCTACAACAAGTTATTGTTTCTTTTTGAACAATTCTCTTATTTCTCGGCATAGCAAAAAACAAATTATAACTTCTTGTTCTAGCATAAAATCTGAATATCATGTTCTTGCATATGCTATTGTTGAATTACTTTGGTTATGATGGTTATTGATTAATATGAGTGTCTCACATTTTGTCTACTATGCTTTACTATGACATTTTTAATGAGTGAACAAAATACATTGAAATTAATTGTCACTTTGAAAGATATGTTATTAATGACAATTCAATTAATTTTTGTCATCTCTACGACCAAACAAATGATGTTTCTTCTTTTTTTTTAATCAAAGTTCGTCCACCTACTTGTTTTCAAGTTCTCTTAAGCAGACTCAAATTGATATTTATCATGCCACCTTAAGTTTGAAAGGAGGTGTTAGTGTAATTACAAGGATAAACCATAATTATAAAAAATTCTCTCAGTTAAAATAATTAATTGATTATGATATGTTAATTCACGCGATCATATTAATTAAATATTCTTTTCACAAGTTTTCTTACTTTCCTTGCGCTATTATGTATAGCAATCGATATTTTATCATGTATATAATATACGTCCTACAACCTTTCTATTATATATGTCGAAGAAGAAAATCCATGTTATATGTGAAATCTACACAAATAACATTGTACTGTATAGCAGAATTGTTAAAAATAAAAAAAGCTTACAATTTTGGTAAAGAGATATAAAAAAATATATGTAAAACTTGCTAATCTTTTAGGAAAATCAAGAATAATAAAAATAATATATTAACTTAACTATTCATATTATTAATATTTTCAAAATAATAAAAAATATTGAGGCAAGATTTTCTTACACGGGTGTCAGTCTAAAAACTCTTACATCCAATATGAGCCTTTTATTTAACTTAAATATAACATGTTATAATTTATTACTTCACTGACTGTTAGATTTAATTTAAATGAAAAACTCAGATTGAGTATAAGAGTTTTTAAACTTATACTAGAATAAGAAGATCTTTTCTAAAAAATATTAGTTGTATTCATTAATCAACCAAAAATAAGATTCAATCTTTTTTTAAAAAGGGGTTGGGATAAGACAAAATTTTGTTGAGCAAACATTTGTCCATTGCATATGCAAATGAAAAATCAAACCTGAAATTTACAATATAACTTAAGGGATAAAACATCGAACTATGATCCTCTCATTTTTAGGCATGAACTGCACCTTGTAATTAATGTTTTCTTTTTCCGCTTAAGTAAAAACTTTTGCTTAAGCAAACTTAAAAAAAAATAAAAATACATTAACTATAAGGCATAGTTACGGGAGAAGATCCTAGTCCTAGAACATCACGTGCTTTATTGGCTGAAATTTGCCTAAACGATGATAAGGACGTGGCTTTTAGATGTGAAGACATGGTAAGGTCTACCAAATAGACTAATGATGTTTCTCCATCCTTATATTTCATTATAAACAAAACGAAATTTTGATGCAGTAGAAGGTAGAGATGGTAAGTCAAGAACATCCACATGGCTTGTGTGCCCTGAGCATATTATCAGCCAAGTCAGGTTATTTCCCAGGTAAATTGCAAGCTGACATGCAATATTTTACACGTGCCATTACCTATTTGTCTACAATTAAAGTAGCATATTGCCTAAGGATTTATGTGCTTTTGCTCTTACACCCCTACCCCATCAACTCCCACATACCAAAATATCACTCATGTCCAAGTTGATAAATTGTCAGTCAAAAAGGGCAACTGCAGAGGCTACAACAACAATACAATAGAGGGGAAAATGTAATCAATCCACCTATAGGGTTGCTGGAATTATATTATATGTAGAAGGTGCAACGTGAATGGTCTGTTTTATTTCAGGTTGATGCAAATGCAACAGTTATACTCTCATAATTCCATATTATACGAGACAAAAGGGTTTGATTCTCACAAATACCAACAGTTTAGGTCAAAACCATCAAGCAAGAAAAAATTTATATTCCAAAGAGAATACTGGATCTCCTTTACGAAGAATTTGGTTAAATCAATAACATTGAAGTATAGCTAATGCAGTCTTGTACTGAACCATGGACACTAAATTCCCACCTAACCAACCTCGCTTAAAAAAGAGGAGTTCATTGCTTAAATAAACGCATCCGGGGGTAAAACAGGATTAAATACAGACAAAACAGCATCAAGTTCATAATGAACTTAAAAAACGTATATTCACAACTTATTCATTTCTTCTGCTCCTTGTCAGCCCTGGCATCGGTTATCTCAGAAATTGGTTGGATTCTCACATAAGGTTTTCTGGTTAAAGTCTCTCCTCTTAAAGCAGCAACATAGCGGTCATTGGTATCCTCCTTCCGCTGTAGCTCTCCAAGGTATTCTGCCAGTCTCTCCTTATTGACTTGCCCCATCTTCTGTTACCCAATTAAAGCAACCAGATTGTTAGGATTTTCACCAAAGGAAGGAAATCACCTCAAAGAAACAAGTGCAAACTTAACATTGACAAACCCTAAACATAACAAGTTATTTACTCTCTAATATAAACTGCTCTTCTTCTATTCCAATCCAAGATCCATCTTGTTGGTTACAGATGTAGGTTTAAAATGATCATGCCAAAATATCATTATGAAATATAGGATATGAAGACAATAAAAACACTGAAAGTAGTAGTCAGTCATAGAAAGAAAACATAAGACTTTGTTTTTGGAAAAAAAAAATTATATTTATAAACATGTCTCATTTATAGAAAACCCTAAACAGATAATTGGATGGAAAGTTGGACCCCAAATGATGTACATCAATGTTACATTAACCATTCACCCCATGATTCTGCACTGTTTAGGGCTTGATACCAACATATCTGATGTTGTCATGCTTAGAGTGATTGAGGGCAACATGCTGTTTTGCAAAGAAATCATGCATAAAAATACCATCATAACACATTCCATTCAACTTATTATTGAGGAGAAGAATAGTCAAAATGAAGTCAATTAAGTATAATTAGACTTTGACATGCCATGTTATCTGAAGATTTGTTTTCAATCCAAACAGCACGTGAAGTTGTGCAAGGATTTACCCTTATGGTTATGAGTGGGTTACAGCTTCATATTAAGAAAAACAGGCAGAATAAAGGTATACACCACCTGACAGCACTAGACACCAAGAACAGAAATTGTGGTAGCCCATGTACGAATCCCAAATATTCCCAAAATGGAAAAGTATCAATGTATTTGTATCCGATACTGATGCACATACAATACTTTTAGATACATATACAAGGAGTGTCCTTCATTTTTAAATTTTATTGACTGATATGTTTGGGATACAGCTACAACATTTTGAAAAGGATTAAAATTACATATGGTTACATGTTTTCCTTTATATCCTTAAAGCTATAGTAAATAGTAGGCGACTACATAGAGCCAAGACTTGTTTTAGGTAGGACAAAAAGATGCTTTCTGTGACTTTATGACATAGGTTGGGCAAAAACATGTAAATTTTGAAACATGTTCATAGGGAAAAAAAGACATATTTTGATATGGGAAATGGAAAGATATGTAACAATGTCTTTGTTATGATCACAAGTATTGTTCTAGAAAATTGTGATCATCATCCACTGATATAATTATGAGTAAATGAGAAATTATCAATGTCTTTATAAAGATTGTGTTCATCTAAATGACTTTATTTTAATATATGTTAATGTATCTATGTTGCATCATATTTTGAATTTTCAAGAGTTTCTCATAACCCTGTACCTACCATATTGTACTAAGTATCTAGGCTTCATAGTACCCCACTTTGCTTGGGAAAAGAGAAAAAAAGGAAAACATAAAACGGATTAGTGTCCTCCTACAAAGATATCTGAGCCCTCTAACATCCCACAATCCAAACGATTGTTCATGCCTCTGCCCCTCCTCTTCTCCCCTATTTATCCCCTTGATTTCCACTAAGCGTCTTTTCTTCGCAATAACCCCCTTAGGTAAATTCTATCTGTTGCCCCTCTACATTCCAACAAACCTATAGTTCATTTGCCATAACCCTCTCAGGTAATTTCCCCCTGCTGCTTCTCTCATCCCTTTACACACACGTCTAATGTCGTCTTAGATTGCAGTCTGCAACTGCAATTATGGCCACAACATCAAGGCTCCCATAGTCTAACAACTGCATCACAACCGTACTAGCAGCCTTAGCAACCACAATTTTCTGCAATATTAAGGTTAGCGACATAACTGCAACCACGACTTAAAATTGGAGGTCAATCAATACTATATCCTAACAGAGCCACTTTGTCCTCAAGTGAAAATCAGGAAACAGAAAGTGGATTAGATCAAACAATTCCCAAGAGCGTTCAAAGGCTCGTAATTAATCATGTCTCATTCATATATGTTAAGAACCTTCCTCTAATAACAAAGTAAATCAATGCAATATAGCAGAACAGAGTGGCTCACTAATCCTAATAATCTTAATAGTTTGAAGCTTGATGCATAAAGAAATTAATAATAAAAAAAGTTAGAAATGAAAACTTGCCAATGATTCGGGGCGGGCACTTGTGCGAAGATGGGACTCGAGCTTCTCGCTGCGGGTGTTGGTGAATTGCATGACGCCGAAGCCTATCACTCCCGGAACGACGCCACATATGGTGGCGAATGCAAGGAAAAAGGGTTTCGATTCGCGGGTTCTTCGCACGATCCATCTCCACGCCATCGTCATTCTCTTCACTCTGATTCTTCTAGCCGCCCTTTCCCCTTCACATTTTCTATACGTTCCACATATATATTAATTACAATTTTAAAATTTTAAAAAACTTGAATTAATTTAATTTTTCTTTTAAAAAATTAGATAATTTCTCAGGGCTATAAACATGATACGTTTTATCAATAATTTTTTTATTTGTACTCCATGGTTCATCTAATAAAAAAATAAAGATCAATTTTATTCGTAACAAAATCATTAATAACTCAAAGTGTTCTCTGAAAATATTAACTCAAAAAAATGAAAAATTAAATTATCTCATGCTTATAATTTCAGAAAAATATTTGATAATTTACTGAAAAATAAATTAGATCAAATATTTTTTGAATATTAATTTGCGCATTTATTCTTGTTTTGATTTTAAAATATTACAGAAGATTGTATTATCTGTATTTTCGTCTGCATTATTAACTTTGAAATTTAAAGGTGTCCTGTATATTTAATGTTTAAACAGTGAATTTATTTTATTTTCTTACTTTCCTTGTTCATTTCAAATTGTATCAATGCATAATAAGTTTGACTATTCTTTTTAATTACGTTAACATAAAAGACAATTAAGCATGATTTTTCATGAAGGCATTTTATATCTATTAAGAAATAATTATATAAAACCAAACTTATACAGCAAGTGCTTCATTGTTATTTTGAAACTTTGATTCTCTGTGAAATTTATTGAGATTTTATCTTAAAATAATTATTGTTATGTTAATATTCTTATTTGTAATTAAAAATGTAAAAATAAAAAATTTACATTTATAATTTTTATTTAAATTATATCAATTAGTTGATAATTGTTAGATGTGCAAACAAAATCTCATATTAGCTAGAATCGAAAAGGATTAAGAGCATACAAATATAGTAGATCTACATTAGTATAAAATCATTTGGTGAATGTCAAAAAATAAAATCATGAGAACTTAAGTTGAAAGTAAACAATAGATATAATAAAAAATTTATATTTATTATAATAAGTGATATCAAAATCTTCTAGAAGGAGATGCATATAAGTATAGTATATGTCCATTAGTACGAGGTCTTTTAGTAGATGACAACAAAATCATAAAGATTTAAGCTTAAAGTAGACAATATCATACTAATACGAAAATATAATAAAAAGTATATTTATTATAATAAGAATAATTGATCTTAATGAGAAATCATAAATTCATATTTTCTGTGATCACTATATAATTAGAAGAAATGCAATTTTTCAAAACAATATAACTACAAAAAAATTGAAATTTTTGGAGATGTTACGCGTTTTGCACCGTTGAAGTACAAGAATGTAAAACTGTTTATCATATTCTTGTTTGTATAAATTTTGATATGTTTATACCAAAACTAATAAATGCAGCATAGAACAGCAGTGTTTCATCAAGACAAATCAGGGAGGAAAGTGCTCAATGTCGATGGAAAGAAAACTAGATTGTGTGTAAACTTTTTTGCGGTTTATCTATCATTCAATGATGTGTTAAGTAAGACAAAGTTGTTTTAAATTGAAAGTTAAGTTTAATATTTAGACTCACATAATCCATCCAGAAAATGCTTATAGTGTAAACGTGTGCTTCAAATTTTTTGTATCCTTGGTGTAATATATTGCAAGAAAGAGCAATGCCTCGACCAGGTTGGATCCTTGCATCTCGTCACATTTCGTCCTCTTTAAATCCTAGTAAAATGTAGTCTCTTAAAGAAGCCTAGCTTTGCTAGCTCCTGTCATTAAAATTTGGTGCCCTTCTATAACATTTTATTGCTTCAAGAAAGCGAACAAGAAAACAAATATGTGAAGGCGTATACCATCATCTCAAAAATCTTTAATGCTCCAAACAGTAGAGTATTTAGGTAACAAATTGGTCCCTTTTCATGCTGCCCCTTTTAAAGTGTAATAATTCTCACTACAAATACAGATTCAGGTTTTGTTGAATATAACGTTATAAGAAATGATAAGAAAGAGAGAGAGAAAAAGATAGGATATGATAAAATAAAATTAAGTAATTATTTTGTCTTATGTTTATGTATATTAAAATAGTAAATTAAATAATATTATATTATTTTTTAATATTTAAGATGAAAAATAATAAAATAAAATTAAAATTATATTTAAATAACAAAATTATTATTTTATTAAAATTAATATAATTTTTATTTACATGTAATATTAAATTTGATATTAAATTATGATAATTTTATTCAATTTTTTACAATTAAAATTTTACGTAAGAAATTATAATTATAAAAATAAATTAAAAATTTATTTTATAAAACGATTAAAATATTTTTTTACAAATGATTTTTTTTAAATATACCTTTCTTTTAAAAATATTAATTTAAAAAATTAATTTTTTTAACTCTTGCTTTTATTTCAATTTGTTTTTCTACCTTTTTCTCATTTTTAGTTTTTTAACATATCAATACATTTTAAATATGTAATTTTTCGTTAAAGACATTAATTTTGTTAAAAAATTGTTATTTTTCCTTCCACATAAACTCTAATAAAAATACAGTATAATTTGGTAAATTTTTCAATTTTCTTCTTTTTTTATTTTTCATTCTCTTCTTTCTCTTATTCCTCATTCACACATTCATAAATTGTTTTCTTCCTTTTTGAATTTCAACAAAAATATTATTTTTTCTCTTAATCTTCTTACCACTCATCTATTCCCCTTCTCCTTTGCACTTCAATTTTTTTTCCTTTTTTAGTGAGATTTTTAATTGGATCTTGGAATCACAAGAGAAGAGGAGAACCAAAAGCTACATAAACAAATATTATATTTTATACATATTACTTGAGAATTATATCAATTATTGTTTTGTTTGTTTATCTATATCACTATTAATTAATTCTTGTTGGCCATGACTAATGTTATAGGAGATACCAACATAAATGCAATTATGAATAAACACAATAAAATTAAATTCTCAAACTTGTAAAAATTTACAAAGAGTGATAACAAATATTGTAATAACTAAAAACAATAAAATAGAAAGTAAACATCAAGTTGTTTAACTTGAAAATTTTCTTCAACCTGAGAAATAAAAAATCATGAGTCCTCTGAACTAAAGAAATAATTTCACTATGATAAAAAAAAAAAAAGAGTACAAGAGGTTCAGAAAATAAGTGAACAAATATTATTAGCCGTATTACAAATCTTATTTCAATGATTTAACTGTTCAAAATAAAGAACCACAAGTTGTTAAACTACATTCAAATATTTAGTTTAATCCAACTATAAACAACTTCATAAACACAAATTGATAAACTTTTTGGCAAGTGCACCAAATCGTTGAAGTAATAAAAATAGATTATCGTTCTCAGGGATTAATGCTAAGTACCAACCCACAAGAATTTCACTAGTTGGGTCACCAAAAACAGTGTTGAACAGAACAAAAATTAAACAAGTGCAGAATTGTAAAAACAAAATTAAAGTGTTGGGATTAATATTTATAAATGAACAAAAACTACAAGACTAAAAATGGAGTAATAATTAAAATAATTGTAGAATGTAAATGTCTAAATTACTGGAGATGGGTCTAAACACAATTAAAAATAGGTTGAGTTCGGAATCCCTTATCCCTTTTCCTTTGCTTACAAGTATATGCATAACTCAAAGTATAACTTCATCTAATGGTCAGATTTTCTAAAATATCCAATCCCAATTCCTTCGTAATTGGTTCTAAAATAAAATTAGTGTCCTAATTCCTTAGATACAACTAAAAACATTCAGCATTAAGATTTAAAATCCAACAGACCACACCATTATAAACTTCTATTCCTAGACAATTTATAATAAGTATTTTGGTTCCAGTCCGAAAAAGTTCACAACTTTTCAGCAATGAACTCCTTTTTATCAACCCCATTCATGTAGAACAGTGAGACATTAAGTTCAGAATCAAAATGTTAGAATAAAGTTTGTATCTTGAGCTATGTCCAATGTTAATTCATTGCAAAGGGTAAAGGTATAAGTTCTTCCTCACTCAACCCCAAAATATTTAGCTAGACATGAGGAAAGTAAGTAATATAAAATTGAATTATATTGCAGAAATAGATTTCATGTTCACAAAAACGTTTGTAGGAAATAGACGAAATGAAAAGTTATTACTCTATTACATAAACCAGAGAAAATGAGATGAAATCCAAGTTCTCATGAAGATCTTCTAGCAAAGATGTAAAGAAAATACCATAACTACCATATTCTATGTACATTGTATGAAAACCTAGGTTTCTATGCTCTGGAATCGTAAAAGACAAAAAGATAAAAGATGCCATCTTTTTAGAATTTTTTGCTTTTATAGGCTCTGTTAGCATCGTGTCCCACAAACGAAAGTTCATGTCCCCACAAAGTGTATCCTGCAGCATTTAACTTTTGTTCTTTAGTCCAATTACCACTTTTTGTTTAATTTCCTTTAAAAATTCAATTGCCAACATCAGAATATGAATGATCTATATAAATTTTTCAGTACTTGCAACATTTCATTGAATTTTTCAATTAATTACATTATCTTATGATTTTAATCCAATGAAATATCCCAAAAATCTTTAATTTCCTAGATGAGTTAGTGACTCATTACAAATTTATAAAGATTATTTTAAGTTTGTAAGATAATGGTTTTCTCTCTTCTTCTCTCATAAAGATGATTGCTTTTTCATTCTAATGACCTCTCTTAAAACTCTAAAGACTTATTTCTACTTTTATAAGTAAGACAAAGTGGACTTGCTTATTTTAGTCATTTTTTCTATTTAGAATGAGTGTTCAGTACTCAACACTATAAGGATCATCGTATCAATAGCAATAACTTTTGTTTGAAAAGATTATGTATAGATAATTTCATTAATTTCATTTATAAATGAGTGTTCTCCTGTGATCTCAAGGTCTAATTGAAAAACTCACCATAAAAATATAAAATTTTTAAAATTCAAAAGAAAAATAAGTACGGATGAGGGATAAAAGGAGGAAGATCAAGAAAATACTTTTGTTGGAGCTTGAAGAGGGAAACAAGAAAAATAATATATGAATAAGAGGTAAGAGGAGGAAGAAAATCAACAAAAGAAAATAAAAAAATTTGACAAAGTATAATATGTTTTTTCCTCGATAGGAGAAGAAGATAAATAATTTGTAATGAAGTTAATATTTTTTTTTATAAGAAAAAACTTATGTAAAATACTTTTGTAAACTGAGAAAATGAAATGAAAAAAAAAAGTATAGGTGCAAATTAAAATAAAACCAAAAAGTTAAAGATCAATTTATTAATTTAACTTAAAATTATTTATTATATTTTTAATAATTAAAAATGTTCATATGTTTTTTAATACAAATATTGAATTATATTTTTTATAATAATTATATTTTTTATAAAATATTGAAAATATAAATAAGAATATAATAAAAAAATTCTATTACAATGTTTCTAACTCATAACTCTCCTCAGGATAAAATTTTTAGCTATGATAATAACCAAAGATAATTCAGCAGGATAAATTATCATATTTTATTAATCCATAAATACTAAAAATAAGATAAGATGGAATAAATTATCAAATTTTATCCCGACCACTAAATAAACCCTAAGAGGATTTGTAAAAATGTTTATAAACAACTTATAAAAATAATTTGATTCTTATAAATTATTTATAATTTATTTTAATAAGTTTTTTGGTATAAATTATTAAAATAGACTATTTTAAATTTATCTCAATAAATTTTATCATTAAATTTATGACATAAATAATTATTTTTAACAAATTAATAAATAAGTACTTAAATAAGCGATTATCCAGCCCATCATATGATTACACAAAATAATATGGTATTTTCATATCACTGTATCACTAGGGTTTTCTATACTAAGTATTCAATTTTTTGTTAATATTTATTATTTTATAAAAACTAATTATTTATTTTAATTTTAACTTTAATTAAATTTTAAATCTTGATACATTATATTAAATTAAAAATATTTTTCTTTTTCAAATAAACTAAATTTAAAGCTTATGATAATTTTAATTTAATTTTTAAATTTTGAATTACAACACACCATATTAATATAAAAAAAAATATATTTGGAAGGAGAGTTTTATTGCTTAAAATGGTCATGGTTGAATATTATTGTCTCCAATGGAAGATACTAGTGATCTTGATAAAAAAAATAAATTTTTTTTTAGTAAATTTATTAAGCTTATAATATTTTCCTATAGTTCTCTCCTTTATTTTATTTAAAAAATAATTGGAAAAGCTTATTAATTTTTTTTATTTATAAGTTTATGACCATATAATAGGTTTTTATTTAATGATACATATGTAATGCATAAAAAATTATTAACTTGATTTATTAATACAAATTATTTTTGTCTCTACAATTCATTTACAATATTTTTTATTTTCCTGTTTTATAAAAAATCATTCAAACATAACATTTTTTATTTAGTTAAAGTCTCATCTACTGACTATTATTTCATTCACTCACTCCAGCAAATTCATGTTTATAGAATGTAAAAAAAAGAACTAAAAGCCATAATAATATAGAATTTAAAAACTTTTTTTATTTAACTTTTGAAAAATATATAAGATATCAACTTGTTGGGGGAAATCTCAAACAACCAGTTTGTTGCCACCGCGCTATAATGCAGATGGTAGTTATTTCAAAAAGCTAATTGAGAGGAAATATAATTTATTATTTTATTAATTATTAATAAAAAATAAAATCATATAATCTAAATACTAAAATAGAATTATTATTTTTTCCACATGTGTCTTACACTAGGGATAATTTTATTAAATGTCATCTTACTCTAAATACGACCACTTTAAGCAATAAAATAATTTTTCCAAATAATAATCTAAACACTGAAATAGATAATTTAACACATGCTAAGCTTATAAAATATTTTAGATAAAAAGTAAGGAATTTATTGTTTTTAAAGCGTAGTGTTTAATTTTTCAACAATTTAAAAGAGAAATTATAGAATTTATTGTTTGGAAGGCAAGTGTACCCATCGAAAAGTAATAAAAGGGTTCTTAAATTAAGTTCTTGAAATATCGTCTCACAAGAATTGATTTCCAATTACTAAGAATTTTCTAATTCAATTGTTTAAGCTTCAAAGATATGAGATCAATTAAAACAAGAATTTATAAATTAACTATAAAACTAAGAGTAAAGAATATAATGCACGTCTTGGTTAAACTTATAGGAGAGGAACCTAAGGCATATGAGTTTTCTCATTTAATCCTTTATGTTATTTTTCTGTTTAACTCTAAATTCGATTTCCTTGTGATTACTAATCATTCACACGAATTCTATTAATACTCAAGTCATGCAATATTAATATTCTTTTCTCTAAATTAGCATCCCCAATAGTTATGCAAGACATCAATTTAAGAAACTTTAAGGAACTTATGAACTTGTTAATTTAATAATAATTAGAAGAGAAAAAGTGGTTTGGTCTACCTAATCCTTTGTCTCATTTTACCATATAGATCTATTAATTAACTGAGATATGGTCGCCTGACGATATAATTAATTAGGATTAAGAGAAAAGCGTAATAAGATAAAATCTAATCATGAAACATAAATCAACTTTAGATTCAAACGTCAAAACTCCATAAATTCATGAACAATAGTTTCCATAGCCCTAGTTATGGACTTAGTTACTCATGCTAAAGAAAAGAATTAAAACAATCATAAACAAAACTATAATTAAAAGAAATAGCAAACTAGAGTATGAGATGTGTTCTCGGTCTTCAAGTACGATCGCTCGAAGCTCCAAGTCCTGCCAAGAGTGTGCCAAAGATCTCACGTGTAAGAAAGATAATATGAGATGTATTTCAGAGCAAAAGTCAAGGTAAAAATAATGTCCCGCGCGAGACTTGAGGTCCCCTTTTAATAGGGTTTGAAAACCCTAAAGACTCTTCATAATTGAACTTCACTGTGCATGGGCTCGAAGCACCTTGTGCTTGTTGAAAGGGTCTGGGTATGTTGATTGCTGCGAAACTCTAATCTTCCATGTTTTGTGCCCAAAACTCACCTAAAGTCTACTTGCAGTATCTTTACACCAAACTGCATAATTAATATATAAATTAGTGTAAACTCCAAAATATAAGTCAAATATGAATATATGGGCTATAAAATAGAGCCTAATTACAAACTTATCAAATCAATTGAGAGGATAGTAATTTAATGTATATTTTACTAATTAATAATTTAAAATAAAATCATAACAATAAAATTGATAATTTAACACACTTTATCATATTAAGAGTAGCTCAAAGATTGTATGACATCTCGTATATTTTAATCATATCAATTATACCTATGAATCAATCTAAAAAAATAAAAAATAAAAATTCATAACTTCAATTTAAACGTATCCAACAGATATACTCAAATGAAACTAACTCATTTAAACAAACTTGGATATTTTTTTTAGAAAAACAAAGCTTTGGAATAACTGACAGATATTAAACCTTATCTAAAATTCTAGATAATTGCAATTAAGTGATAAAATATACCTCTTGTGATCTTTATTGCTTATATATAACAAGCCCTATAGTGTGTTTCTCAATTCACAACAAATTTTCGCTTCTCAGTTCGCTAACAGTCAGCACAATGCCAGGAGCTTTCATAGGAGATGGCCCTTCAGGCGGAAAAAATTACCCAGGAAAACTAACGTTCAGAGTTTTTGTTACATGCGTAGTTGCTGCTTTTGGAGGATTAATATTTGGTTATGATCTCGGCATTTCAGGTTTGGTTTTTCCATCCAAAAGTTATACTTGATGAGTTACTGTTTTGTTTTGGAGACAACATGAATAATTTGTTTATTAATGGCGTGAATGTATAGGTGGAGTTACGTCCATGGATCCATTTTTGAAGAAATTTTTTCCAGATGTCTATATAAAGGAGCACAACAGAAAGCCCTCCGATAGCCAGTACTGCAAATTCGACAGCCAAATATTAACATTGTTTACTTCCTCTTTGTATTTGGCTGCTCTTGTTGCATCTCTTGGGGCATCAACCGTAACTCGACTCTTCGGACGACGCCTTACCATGATTTCTGGTGGTGTTCTTTTTCTCGCTGGTGCTGCATTGAATGCATTCGCCCATGAGGTGTGGATGCTTATAGTTGGCCGCATGTTACTTGGTTTCGGAATTGGATGCGCTAATCAGGTAATAACAATTTTTTATATGAATTTTATTTAAATACTGTATTCATAGAAACCTATAATTTAGAGTTTGAGTTTAATGTCTTCGAAGATTCCTAAGGTTTAGATAAAAAAATAATTTAATATAAAAATATTTTTATAGTAATTTTGAATAAAAAAATTATTGATTGAATCTTTAACAATATCCTTTGTGTTACTAATTGATACATATCTTTCTTTGTTGTTTACAGTCTGTGCCAATCTACGTGTCCGAAGTTGCTCCCTACAAATATAGAGGAGCTCTTAACATGATGTTCCAACTTGCAATCACCATAGGCATCTTTGTGGCGAATGTCCTGAACTACCTTTTTGCCCAAATGAAAAATGGGGAAGGTTGGCGTTATAGCTTGGGTTTGGCTGCAGTTCCTGCAATAATGATTATTGTAGGTGCAATCTTTCTCCCAGACTCGCCAAGTTCCTTGATTGAGCGTGGTCAAGATGACAAAGCTAAAGAAGAGTTGATTAAAATTCGGGGTACTACAGACATTGACGAGGAGTTTAAAGATCTGATTGCGGCTAGTGAAGCTTCGAAAATTGTGAAACACCCTTGGGCCTCTTTGTTGAAAAGGCAATACAGGCCTCATCTCACAATGGCCATAGCCATTCCCTTCTTCCAACAACTCACTGGCATGAATGTGATAACATTTTATGCTCCTGTTTTGTTTAAAACTATTGGCTTTGGTGGCACTGCTTCCCTCATGTCTGCCATGATTACTGGAGCTTGTAATGCTGCTGCTACCCTTGTTTCCATTTTCACAGTTGATAAGTTTGGGAGACGTACTCTTTTCTTAGAAGGTGGAGCTCAAATGTTTATTTGCCAGGTACATTCGTTGACTTTTTATTTCAATTTCTTTAAAATTAATGTGCATTGAATTTGAGTATTTTTAATCATATAAATTTGTTTTGGGATGCATGCAGCTTGTGATAACAGCGGCAATAGGAAGTAAATTTGGAGAGGATGGAAACCCAGGTGTGTTGCCCAAGTGGTATGCTATAATTGTCGTGATAGGAATATGCGTGTATGTGGCGGGATTTGCATGGTCTTGGGGTCCATTGGGATGGTTGGTACCCAGTGAGATTTTTCCACTTGAAGTGAGATCTGCTGCTCAAAGTATAAATGTCTCTGTCAACATGATTTTTACTTTTGCCATTGCTCAAATTTTCACCACAATGCTCTGCCACATGAAGTTTGGCTTGTTTTTCTTCTTTGCATTTTTTGTGGTTGTGATGAGCTCATTCATCTACAAGTTTCTGCCAGAGACTAAAGGGGTTCCCATAGAAGAAATGTCAGTTGTGTGGCAAAATCATCCTTATTGGAAGGATTTCGTGAAACCTGCTGAGAAACAAGCTGACCCTGACTGCTAGGATCTACTTTCTATATACTATTCCTAGTTTATTATTAATTTTGTTAAGTTTTTTTGGTCTGCGGTATTTCATTGGTTGGAGTAGGTTTTTTAGGCAAACTCTCTTTTTTCATATGGTACAGTAAATTTGAGAGTTTTTTTTTCTTCTCTTTTTTAGGTTTTAATATTTGTTTTTTGCGGATTTTAAAAATACAATTAACTGATTGTATTATGCTACATGAGTGGCCTTTTTATTTATAATTATTTTTCGGGTGGTGGATTCCATTTGGAATTTGCAAGCGTTTGAGAGGATTAGATGAGATTAATGGATGCCCTGCACGACACAAATTGCGATTAAGGAAAGAAATTATAAAATAAAGCCTAAAACAATAGCTAAGCACTAGTAAAGAAGACCATCTATGAATAGTGAATAGTTTGATGAAATAGAAATATAAAATTTTATTATATATATTTAAGATGTAAAATTATTATTATTTTATATATTATTTAGATATAAGTTATATGATCCTAAAAACATATCTATTTAGATAGTTTAATAGCCTATTTATAAAGAAGTCTAATGATTTATTAAATATTTTAATACGAAGTAGGCTATTAAAAGTTTAATAAATCAAGGAAACTTTTAAAAAGTCTAGTTAGGCTTAATAAAAAGTATGTGCGGACTTAACCTACTTCAATCTTTTAAGAATGTCAATAAAAAATAACTCATCCAATGATATTTAATATCCAAAAAATTGCAAAATAAAAAGTATCCCAAGTACAAAATTTCACAAGTACTACCTTATCTTGGACTATCATAAGGAAAACTAGAACTAAATTCTTTTTTATTTGGCATTAACTTGAAACCATACAAAGCACCTTTTACTAAGATCAATGTAGTTGTATGTAAACCAAGAGCAATAACATGATGAACTAAGGACTCTTCGTGTCGCTATTCACCAACCAAGCGACCATATGCTTTGCCCTGCACTGAATATACTCTTTATTGAAGATAAAAGTACATTAAACCCATAAGAAGTTTTACCATGAGTCAAAAGCAAGCATGACATCATTATGGACATAAAGTCCCATAATATGGAACCCCAAAAAGAGACTAGCCCAACTTAAGTGGGATATGATGACTTCTTTATAGTCTAACATTCTTGCCAAGATATTATCCTCATTCTATTTTGGATTATAATCTCTAATAAAAATATAGTTCTATGAGCAAACGCCCTTGTCATAATAAATCCTATGATGTATTGATAATGAATATATAGCGCAGTTTGAGTAGTGAAGTCTTGCCCTATCAATGCATAATAAAGAGTACATGTGTTGAGTTACCAACACTACAACAAAACCATCATTTAGTGACTATTTTTAGTGACCGAAAGAAGATATAGCAAGTTCTCATTGAAAACGAATTGAATTATTAATTGTATCATTATATCCATGCTTCAATCTACTCTCCGAAGGAATATGTGCTTCTAAAAGATCCTTTATATTGCGTCCAATCTTGAAGTTTGTTCTATACATATGACTAGCAATGAGAAAAATAAATGCAATAGCTAAATGATGATGTGCAATATTGGTTAGCCATAAACATTGGGTTTGTGGATGGAATCCTCTAAGAAATGTTAGAATAACAGTTCCTGCTTCTTGGGAGTACCAAATAAATGACTATTTAAATCAAGATTCTGGGCATAAAAATTTCATTAACCTGTAAAAAATGGACCTAATTCTTGGGGGGAGGGGAGAGTGTGGTAATATAGCTAAAAAATTATTCCATCGAATATATTTTCCCTTGGATCCCAAAATAGCAACATGGACTAAATGCCCTATCCAAGTCAAGGAACTGACTCCAAATAGTGTTGACAAATGATGATTGAGATGAGATTCAACATTTTTAAAACACGAAAGACTTGGTTGCCATTTTGGTTGTAGATGTAACTAACTTGTTATTAAAGGTATAATAGGAACAAGTAATTAAAAAGAGCTCCAATATAAAGATTCTCATTAGTATGTAAACTAATAATATACCTCCACAGATAAACACCAAGATTGGCTATATTCATAGGCCTAGAGCACCCTCTCGGGGTAAAAGCTTCTACAGCTGGTTGACCAAAATGAGGATTCCAAATTGCATGAGCAATAGGTGTTACATGTAAAGGATCTTGTACCCATGCCTCAAAATTCCCTTACCAAGCTACATGAAATAGATTCCCAAAAGTCCATAGAAAAATTATTACTAATTTTTTGAAATGAGAAGCAAAAATATTTTGATAAAGACATTCCTCAGTAATATCATCATGACTCTCGAAGTCATGTGGGGTAGCAATACCAAACCAAATACAACGAGTAGTGAGGTCTTGAGCTAATCATTTACTAAACCTTGAAAATCTTAATGCCATAATGATTTTCAAATCTTACTAACTATTATCCTATTGCAATATTTTTTGCTAAGAAGAATGCCCATGTTGTGGCAATTTCACCTAAAACATAGTGGGTTACTCCTACAACAGGTCCCCATACAATGCTCAAGGCTATAGGCTAAGTAACAGAAGCAAATTTTAATTTATGATGAATAGAAACAATAAACTAAAAACTCATATAAAGTGAGCACCCAAGAAAAAAAACCATATGCAAATAATGAAGAACCATAAGACTGAACTACTTGTGATGCCTATGCCCATAAGAAATTGTGGAGGCACCCATTCATAATAATGGAACTCTACAAAGTTTCCTTCTGTGATATAAGTTATTATCCCTTGATTGCTTATACTACTCCAAACATATGATTGCATTTTTCAACTGAAATGGAATATTACTATCGAAATTGCATTGAACATCCAAAATAGTTCTAAGAAGACATGATTCCAAGCATATACTTGGCATGTACCCCCTATTTCAGTTTCATTATAAGGGAAATGAAAACCTAGATTTGCTTTATCCGGTATCAATCGTGAACTACGAGCAAATAGAACACCTTTTAGGAGTATCAATACCATTACATGAATTATAAATGCATGAATATGATGTACTAAAAAAAGCTGTAGTTCTTAATGGAATAGGTAACAAAGCAACTTTACTGCCCAATGCCACTAAATTCTAATCCTAAGTTAAAATGGTGCTTGTTGCACTAGGGGCCGTTATGTCTGGTGCTAAAACGTTGGTATTTTGTATCCATTAAATAAAGACATGTTATAATTGTATAGTAGTATCCAAAATATATCTTGAGGATGCCTTAAAGCACTAATTGTATCATTATGAATGTACAAACCAAAACTGTGAAACCCTAAAAATATATACACCTAGTTAAGATGGGATATAATCGTATCGTGATGTCTAAGGACATGATCTAATAAATCATTGTATCAAATAGTTGGATTATAATCTCTTACCATAAAAATAGCTACATGCACAACAATACTAACTATCAGAAATCCACTAATCCACATATGATGTGTGAACAATGACAATTATGTATCATAGTCAGTAGCTAAGTATGGATAAGGAGACATGGAATACATATAGTGAGCTGCAACAATGGTCAAAGACCCTAACATAGCTAGGTTAATAGATAATTAAGCATGTCATGATGTTGTTAGGATCTCATAAAGACCTTAATGACCTTGGCCTATAAATGGACCTTTAAGGGTCTCTAGAATATCTTTTATAGCATGACTAATACCTCAGTTAATCCTATATATGTGATCTGCTATCAAAAAAAGAATTACAATAGCTAAATGATGGTGTATAATATCGGTTAGCCATAAGTCTCCAGTTACTAGATCTAATCTTTCATGAAAAGTCAAAAATTCTGCGTACTTTGACCAATTCAAGGTAAAAATGGTGTTGCTCTCTTAACAAAACTCAAATAAAGTTGAGCCAAAATATCTTGACTCAGGATAAATTCATGAGAAGTGAAACCTCTTTGGGATCTACTACAATATTTAGAAAATAACAAGAAAGAAACCCAAGTCTTAAGAGGCCTGTCAAATGGTGATTCAACATATGTTCTACATCTTGAACCCAAGCTAATTTTGGACTAGTTTTGTGATATAACATTCAGATGCTTGCCAAATCTAAAAAAAAAATTGGAGATTATTTATATTCCTTAAAATGCCCCTTACATCACCATTCAATATTTCTTGACTCACTGTTGGCCAAACCACCTGGATACTAGGTCCAATATGAGTAGGATCACTTAACCATGTCTCATAATTGAAAAAACGAGCACCATTCTGAAATGGACACTAAATTTTTTTTGAAAAATCTTCAAATCACTAATATGGCTATCGAAAAATCATGAAAATCAACATATAAATTTTAGATTCAAGTAGTAATATTAGGTCTCTTAGCTATTTTTCTTGAGAAATGACCAAATTTTAGCTATTCTTTAAAAGAAGTTTTTTTAAGGAATCATTGTCGACCAAAATTTTAACTTCTAGTCCTAATGATCGAATAATCATATTATTGATACAACACATAAAAGAAACTAGCCAACATAAAATAGAATTAGTGAATTTATTAAAGATGTTTATACACTCTTTCTCTTAAAATAGCAAAACTCACCTTTATATAGTTTTTCTTTAAGTTTTCACTGATTTAATTATTTTACAAGACCGTACCTGGAGAAGTTTACTCGTATCTAAAGGTCCTTGCTTAAAACATGGTGCAATTTTGCTGGAATTTGATCCGTTGCTGTTTAGTTGATTTCGATCAAGTCTAAAGGACCAAAAATAAGGATTATGATAGATAAGCCATGTTGGGCCATGTGTTAATGTGCTAGATATGTATTCTACATCTTGAGAGTTTTAAGCTACTGTTAGGTTGGAAATCGGAAAAAGAAATGAGAAGTACTCCCGGTTGTGAATCATGATGTAATCCATTACTTACACGGTATTCCTATGATAATTGACAATATTTCGATTTGCGACGTCCAAAACTCATTAATTTCTCCAAACACGATTTTGGTAGTTCTTTCCTTTTAAATTGACAGTTACTTGAGCAATGAAAGAATCAACAATGGCAACGGTCATTGTACGTTAATTAGGCACAAATTTTCATTAGATTATATACCAGTATTTGACAAGACCACTATTGGCAAACAAATGGAATACGCTATAAAGTATCTAAAAGAAAAATTGTCGTATCTATCAACTGGAGTTAGATTCTTAGTTTCAAATGCATGAGACGGAGATGTTTTGACTAAAAGCTGCCGATAAACCATGTAATGGTCCACCGCCACATACAGTGTCACCCTGAAAGCTCTATAGTTCGAAGTCAAAAAAGAAATAGATTCCTTATATAGTGATGCTTCACAAATGGCGGTGGCTGCAGTGTTTTATTGGATAAAAATTAAGGAATAACTCAAAAGTTTCGTTAACAGCTTAATTGATTTGGAAGCTAAAGAACTAAAGATACGCTCAGATAATAGCTGCGCATAATAAGTATATATCATTCCAATTTCCTATTATTAGAAGGCCTTTAAGGGTTATATTAATTAATTGTGTCTCACAACGTGAGTCTTGACCCTAAAAGAAAATGCGTATATATTAGTCTAAGATAGTCTTTCTGATATTGATAGTGGGAGTCAGTCAACCACAAAACGTGCATTCTTATGGAAGAGAAACCAGCATAAATCATGGAACCTTTTAGGTCCTAGATAAGCTCATTTCAAGCCATGACTACCGTTGCGATGCTACTACTGTGTTTATCAATATTTGACTGGTCAAATTGCAAAAGCCTGTGCGATAACAATTGATACTAAATAGCGTACCCCTTAAGAAGTGTATTTTCATTCACTCAATTGATTTGAAACGCCCATTAACCAAAAGTTCGGGGCTGAAGTATATATCCATTATCTTCTACAAACTAATAAAAAAATGGAACAAGTAGTATCATGTCTATAATTTTGGAAGCTTTAGATAGGATTTTCAAAAGTGTCTAATTTAACGAGATTTATAAATGTTTTTTTGAATAAAATAATTTTTGAGATACAAATGCTTATCAAAATTAAGAAACAAATTCAGAAATTTTTAGAAAATATCAACAACAAAATATTTCTTTCGTTAAAAAAATGTTCAATGAATTGAGAGTTATATTAGATAGTAATTCAATTTAGAAAAAGAAAAAAAATGGAAAATGTGTTATTTACCATTTATAATAATTAATTCAGTTACAAGTGATGCTTTCTGTATTGCATGGGTATCCTCAAACTACAATAAAAATTAAAGAGATATTGCATGATTGATTTTAAATTTAATAAAATTATTTTTAAAATTAAAAAATGAAAAATTTCAATTAAGATTGATTGAGCTAAGAAATAGCTTCATAATAATAAAAAAAAGTCACACAACATAATAAAGAAGAAAACATTCCCTAAAAACATCAATATCACTTAAAAAAACTTCTAAAAATATATTCATTTAAGAATAAAAACTCATATTTAACATAATAAATAACATAATATGATAATAATTTAGAAACAAATTGTGAATGTATAATAATTATTATTTTAACAATGAGTTTGATTTCAAATAACTTAAGAAAATAAATGAAAAAGGTAAAATTTATAATTTAAATGAAAAAGTTAAATCGATCGATGATGTAATTAAGAATTTATTTTATCCTTAAACAAACGACTAGTTAACTGCATTAGCCAAAAGTTACGGCTACGTGTGTGCATTAACCATTCGAAGAAAACGTATCAAATGCATATTAAGAGACCTAACTCTAGGGTCCAGCACCTTGTACAATTTTCGTGATTGCACTGCACATGTATATTAATCTTGCCTCAGTTTTGGCGAAACCAGAAACACTGAAGAGTACTATTCAAAACAAGGGAATTGACCAGAAAACAAGGATTGAGGAATAGACAGAAGGAGGGCCAGAACAAAGTACTTGAAATGAAATTGCTATTGACTGTAGACACAAGAGAATATACTTTGGATACACAAGGAGACACGTGTATATACATGTAGGGCAAATGAGTTTCTTTACTTTATGCATATCCAAAAAAATTTATTAAGAGGAAACTGAGTATTGGAAGTTCCTATCGTACTCGGCTTTGCTTTACACACAATAAAATATTGAGGCTTTGAATTTTTGCAGTGTCCGTGCGCATGACACGGTTGGGGTAGTGTTGAATAGGAAGACAACGTTGGAGACAAAGAAGAGTCGTATACGAAGGTTGCTATGGCCATGTCATTGACACCGTCCCTGTATTACTTTGACCAGCACGCTTTTTTTTTAATGTTAAAAAACAGAGCCCAAACATAGCCGACAACAAGGTCAGGACAAATTCTATGGGGGGTTTTGCCGCACTTGCACCATACCAACGTCGACACCCTCAATAGTGAATGGTCCTTAGCAACAGAGGCTGAACGGTCTTTTTCAGCAATAATAATAAACTTTAGTTACATTTTTGCCCTTTTAGTCTGAATTATGTGGAATTTTAGTTTCCTTAATTTTGTTTAGATAAATTAATTTATCAACTTATGAAAGTAAACAATATTATTTTCTTTATTTATTTTATTCTATTTAAAACTTTTTAACTATTATTTTTATTCAAATATTTGGGATTTATAATAGACTAAATTTGTTCTATGAAATCATTTTTAATCTTTTAAAAATAAAAATTTAGTGAAACTTTGATAACTTTTGAAAAATTTTATAACATGAAATTAGAACTGGAGAAGGAAAATTTTAAATTTTTGTATTTTTGGCTAAAATTTGACGGTTCAGATAATAAGTTTGAGTAAATGAATTTTTAAAATAATTTATCCAATTTGAGTTTACTTTTAATTGTTGTTCAATAAAAGTATATAATATTAAATATAAAAGTAAGAATCAATAATAGTTTTATTAATTATGTTATACAGTAACATTTAGTGCTCACAAAACCAACTATTTAGTTTTGAGTTGGCTCGTATCGGATAAAGAACTTTAGCGGACTGAATTTAAAATGTTTGAATTTAATTTGAGTTTACGAAAAATATGCGAAAGTTCTATTTTTGTATATTTTAATCGACGTAACTCACATCACTTGATTGAATTGGCATAAAATAACGTGAAGTTAATTTGAATTAAAAATTTAATATACAAATTCTATATCTATCAAGTAAATTTAAATTGTCGGCTCATTTTGTAGGCTCAAATAATCTAGTTCTGTCACTTTTATTATTCTTTAGAAAAATAACTAACTAATATTTTCATAAAACATGCTTATTTGTTCAATAGTCAAGATTATGTAAAACCTCAGATGTAATTTTAATTTCATACTTTTATTTATTTATAATTTAATTTTTTAATTTTAATTGTATGCATTTAATTTTTAAATTTTTAAAGTCTATAATTTCAAACTTTGGTCAATAATTAATAAAAATAACATAAAATTAATTTATATAAATTAATAAAAAATATTTAAATAAATATTAAAAAATAATGCCCAGAATCAACGTTTAAAAGAAATTTAAAAATGTTACTTTTATTTTTGTTTAAATATTTTATTTATTGCATGCTAATATATACAAATTGAAGCTACGTCATTTTTTAAATACATTTTCATTAAATATTAGAAAAAAAATTGGGATATGAGTTAAAAAATTATAAAATTTATAAGCAATTAATTTTTTTAAAAATATTATTACATGTAGACTAAATAAAGATACTAAAAGTATAAGTAAGTCATTAACTTTTTTCGAAATTGAATATGTAAATTTATAAATTTTAATCAATACAAATTTAAAGTGAATAAAGTTGTTGTAACCGTACTTAATTTACGCCCTCTCATGTTTTTCTTGGTATTTAGGAAGAAAAAAAATTCACTCCCTCCCTATCATATTTATAAAATTCGTTTGTGCATGAAAATAAAGAACATCAAATTAATATTCGCAAAAGCATTGTTTGGACAACTGTTAAGAATTTTTCATTCTCAAATTTATCTTGCTCGAATTTAAGACACGATGGATTTTGATCCTGTTACATGAACTTAATTATGCCGACATGACATTGATTTCACATGAATCTTAACAATAAAGAATCCGAAACTCAACTTACAACAGTAAGTCAAGCTGCCATTTTCACAGTGGGTCCTCTCTCCCTGAAAAGTAAAAACCGTCTAAACCCGATTCTGCCTCTTGGTTCGTATACACCAATCCTAACACGTTCTTCATGCTATCGACTGGTTCATGAATTTAATTGCGATTAAAGGCTACAAAATTTAACGGCCCACAATTTAAGTAGAGGAGTTAAATAGTCATTCAATGCCCATTTTAACTCGTTTTCTTATTACTACGCTTTTGACCTTTATTTGGTTGAATGGGTTCATCCCTTTATATATTACGTCCAATGCCAGTGCGCTTACACCTCAAACACCTTTGATTGCAGGCACCAACGATATATGGTTGGTCATAAAAGGACGCTTGAAATTGGAAAAACATTGTGAGGCATTTGAGTTGAGCCAACACTCTTTCAACCTGATCCTTACCTGATCCTTCTATTTCTATTTCCATTTCAATTTTTCATTAGTGGCCGTCCCTCACACTCCACAATTCCACATACGTCCAAGAATCTTCAACTAATTCAGCATAACCCTTCCCTTTTAAATACCTCATGCCACACTATCGCAATATGCAAAACATTTTGTGATTTACACACAAACACGCACTCCCCCTCTCTCTGTCTTCTCTGTCTGCATGCATTGAAAGCTATCCTATCCAAGCCATGTGCCAATTATCATCAACCTCTACTTTGGGTGAAAACAATGAGGGCCATCCAAATGAACCCACAGCTAAAATTCGGGAGCCTGAGCCTGACATGTTCACCCTTTTGATCCCCAAATCCCCAACATTCGAACAAGAACCCCAAAAACCACAAAAAAGCAATTTTTCTCTGGCCCTCAAGGAAGCCAAATGCATAGCCAACATAGCATTACCCATGGTGTTAACTGGCCTATTACTCTATTCCCGCTCCATCATTTCCATGCTGTTCCTTGGTCGTGTAGGTGAACTTGCTCTGGCTGGTGGATCTCTTGCAATTGGATTTGCCAACATCACAGGCTACTCCGTTCTATCGGGTCTTGCCATGGGGATGGAACCCATCTGTGGTCAAGCTTTTGGAGCCAAAAGATTCAAACTTCTGGGCCTCGCGATGCAGAGGACAGTGGTTCTGCTTCTCCTAACTTCAGTTTTCATTTCATTCTTGTGGCTCAACATGAAGAAAATATTGCTCCTTTGCGGTCAACAAGAAGATATTGCCAGCGAAGCTCAATCTTTCATACTTTTTTCTCTTCCCGATCTCGTAGCACAATCGCTTCTACACCCTCTTCGAATCTATCTTCGTAGCCAATCAGTAACCCTGCCTCTCACATACACTGCTTCTCTTTCTATTCTCCTTCACGTCCCCATCAATTACTTCCTTGTATCTGTGCTCAAGCTTGGAATCAAAGGCATCGCTTTAGGTGCTGTTTGGACAAATTTCAACCTTGTAGTTTCACTCATTATTTACATCTGGGTTTCTGGTATACATACAAAAACATGGCCTGGATTTTCACTCAATGGTTGCTTCAAGGGATGGAAAGCTCTTTTGAACTTAGCTATTCCAAGTTGCGTTTCGGTTTGTCTTGAATGGTGGTGGTATGAAATCATGATTTTACTCTGTGGGTTGTTGATTAATCCCCATGCAACCGTTGCTTCCATGGGTGTTCTAATTCAAACTACTGCATTGATATATATTTTCCCATCTTCCTTAAGCATCGGCGTTTCCACGCGTGTGGGAAATGAACTGGGTGCAGGGAATCCTAAAAAGGCAAAACTTGCGGCGCTAGTGGGACTATGTTTCAGTTACATTCTGGGATTCTCTGCCTTGTTCTTTGCGGTTTCGGTGAGACATGTGTGGGCTTCTATGTTCACACGTGATGCGCAAATCATTGCTTTGACGTCGACGGTGTTGCCTATTATTGGATTGTGTGAACTTGGAAATTGTCCTCAAACAACTGTATGCGGAGTTTTGAGGGGAACCGCCAGGCCCAAATTGGGAGCAAACATAAACTTGGGTTGCTTTTACCTCGTGGGAATGCCGGTTGCAGTGTGGTTGAGTTTCTTTGCAGGCTTTGATTTCAAAGGCTTGTGGCTCGGTCTTTTGGCGGCTCAAGGCTCTTGTATGGTCACCATGTTGTTCGTGTTGGCTCGCACCAACTGGGAAGGTCAAGTCCAAAGAGCCAAGGAACTTACTTCATCTGATCCTAGCGAAGAAGGAGAGCAAAATGTGGTAGTTGAGGAAGAAGAGCGTGATCAGAAATGCTCTGATTCAATTGTTTGATTGATGATATCGTGGTCACACGCGATCGATTCTTTTATATTTTACATCAAATATTTATGAGATAAATTGATTCTTTCTTGATCAGTTGATTGTACTAATTTTAATTGTACATTCAGTAAAAGATGCAGAAACGCATTCCATTTTTCGCTCTTTCTTTTCATCCGCACTTGTTTAAGAACAAAGGAATGCGTTTTGTCTGTTTTAATTGAAGGTTTTTTTTAAGGTATTTTTGAGGGGCATACGATAAAAAAAATTAAAAAAAATTTTTTTTTATTAAAAATTTAAGATTTACTATTATTAATATATTTAATTTTGTGATGTTTTTTTATTTTTAATAATAAAAATTATATATAAATTATGGTTTAGGCAAACTGTAAAATACCGTTTAATTAATTACATGGATAGGGCATATCTAAATCGTTGGATTCCCGACCTAACCACGGTTGTTACAGAAGAAAATATAAAAGTAATCATTCTAAGGTGATTGAGAATGTGCTGAAAAAAAAAACAAATGAAAAAAATAAAAGGCGTAAGACAGTGTTCGGAATGGTAATTATTGGGAAAAAAAACATGTTTGAATCCTGCCGTTGCGGATGAGAGATGGTGGGTGGCGAGTGGGATTGCGCGTTTTGAATAGTCGTGGACTTGGGTCGGTTGGTTGACGACGAAAATTGATAAGTCATAGTTTGATTACTCTAATGACCCCTTCAGGTGACTTTAAAAATAAATAAAGAGGATTCCAGTTGCACACCTAAAATTTGACGTGTTTTAAGATAGGGAATTTAGAATGTTCCAAGACTTAAGTAGCCTCTAGGATGTTTCTTGCTCAGCGAAGGAGACCATGATCTTTTTACGATTACGGTATAATTGTATAAACAATCAACTCTCTAGGTTCTAGCCGTTTCAATCGACAATTTCTTTCCTCAAATTCATTGTAGAAACACCTCTTTCAAGGGGTTCCGTTAAATAAAACAGCACTTAAATTTTACATGCTAGTCCATGCGGTGACTAATGCTAATTCTAAATACAACTTACAATATCTTTTACTAAGCCTAAACAACTTGTTAAGACAAAATTAAATACATTTTACATTTCTAAAATATTAAATGCAATCATTTTTATTTAGTATTTATTTAAAAAATATTAAGAAGATTAACGTTAAGGCTTTTGTTGGTGCGGCCTGTATTAATTTTGTTAAACTTGTATAATTAAGTAAAATAGTTATATAAACTCACATTTAAAAAGTTACAATTTTTAATAATAATAATAAAAGTCTACGTTTTATATGACTATATGACGTCGCTCAAATATTTTGTAAGTGAATCGAAAACGAAATCGTTTTTATTTATAAATGACTAGTAATTTTTATTTTCTGTAGATAAACGAATTAATCCTCCAACCCGCTTGTCAAAATAAAAAAAAAAAAAATATTACGGTCATTCATTGAGGTTGATAAACTAGCGCCACCATATATTAAAATAATTATATAATATACTTTACATCAAATATTAAAAACCATATATATATATATAATATTATGAGTTTTCGTTTTACATATATGTCACATTATTGATTATATGTTTTTTTTTCTCTTTTTATCATTATTTTTATGTCTGATAAAAAAAATTACATACCTCTGTATCACTTGTTACAAGTGTTTAATATTATCTCTAATTTTAAAAATTGTAATATTATTTAACTCAAATTACTTGAATTTGAGTTCAAATATATAAGTATTATAGTATTCTATTCAAATATATGCTAGAGTCGACCCTACATCCCGTTCAACTCTTTTCTCAATTCGCTAAATATATTTCTTTTCTTTTCACGTTCAATCCTCATTCAAGTCTCAAACTCTAATTTTAAATTCAATTTCTATTCAAGATCTTTAACTCTCTTTTTAAATGTTACTTAAAGTGTTCTGTTTCTTTTTTCATTGATGAACTCTTAAATTAATTTTTGCGAGTGTACGAGTTTAAATATTTTAATTTTTATTGTCATTTTTGTTAAAAGATTAAAATAAATTACGTTTAGTAAAATTGTTGACTAATACAAAGTTAAGAAATTTTAGTGACTAAACTATCTAAAATACATATAATAAATATCAAGGAATAATTTAGAGATTTATTTCTTATATTGTTTTTGTAAACATAACATAAAAACTAAAAAAATTAATAGTATTCTTTACATTAAAAAATATTATTATTATCTTTATTTATAATAGCTATGCAAAATATTAAAAGTTAGATAAAAATAAAAAATATATAATTAATGTTACTTTATATTTTTAAAAATATATAAATGAAAATAAAAAAAATCCTTTGAATTGAAAAAGGATAAAGAAAAGAGGAAGGATTACTATTTTCAGTCTTCACAAGTTTGGGTTTTGGCCGAGCGTCATTTAGCAGGTTCTTGCGAGTTCTAAGTATTGAAATTATTTTATTAAAATCAATTTTTGCATATTTATTTTCCATATTGAACTCATTTTTCACAGTTAGAATGATCGGGCAAATTAATTAATTTAGAATAGGATTGACAGAGAACTAAAAATGATATACAGCAGCGGAAAGAAAGCCGCCGGAAAATTCATTGGCTCTGAATTACTTACAACAACAAGACAGTGGTCCTCGCCGGCTTCTTTAACCTGCATATAATATATGAATATGATAGGGAATAACAATGTAATGGTGACAATACACTGAGATTTGAAGAAAACAAGAAAAGCTTAATTTAAAAGTTTCTCTCATTACTACAAGACAACGATAAGATAAGTACAACGTGATTTTTGTGGGCAAGTTGGGTGAATCATCAAATAAATTATTATTAAACAGATATACACCAAACCAATGAATGCAGATGGAATGCTGCATATTTAGAGGGACGGCTACTGCTACCATGTTTAATTAGTGTTTTTCTTTTTCTTCCGCTTTTTAATTTGCGTGTCCCATGTGTACATTAATTTTTTAAGTTATTTTAATAATTTTGATGATTAAATATAAGTCTTTATGTATAAAATTTTTATTAAATAAATATTTAATTAAGTAACTTATCCAAACATACCCATATAATATTAGTTTGTGAAAATATTACTAAAAAATTGTATGTTTACTTTTCCTTTTGTAGAATTTACCTCCTAAAATTGATTAACATGTCTTATGTCTTAGATATGAAGTCACTCACTACATTCTTTCCCAAGAGTGGTGTGAAAATTTTTAAAGTAGTTCGAAGAAGTTTTACAAGATGCAATCTTTCAAAAGGTGACAAATGTACTCTTAATTTTGGAGTAGAAGTGGAAAGGATAATTGAGGTGTCGGTTTGTTTATAAAATTTAATTTTCATTTTATTTTCAAACTTTTCATGTAATAATAAAAGAAAAGATTGACTTTTCCTTGTAGCTTTGTTAAACTATTCTTAATTTTTTTTTCTAATTTATGCTGAAAATAATCTCATGTTTTTGAACTGAACAGCTCAACTTTCCTGCTATAATATTAGTCAAAATATTTTTATTAAAATAATTAACATAGTATTTTTACGTTTAAATTTTTAAACTAGATTAACCATAAATAACGTGATTTTCACTTTAAAACAACCAATAATTTAAATTGACAAATTTTACTTTTTTATCAATACAATTTCTTTTCTAAATGTAACGCTATAAAATGTATATTTACACTTGCAAAAGTAATTTATTTAATATTTCAAATATAATTATTTCTTTTAATTTTACTATATATTAAAAAATCATTTTTAAATACATACATATTTTTTAATGCCATTGTTTTATTAATATTTTAAACATTATTATTATTTATTTAGTGCAATAAAAATTTAGATAAACGTAATTTATACATCTTTGATGCCGCCTTTTTGAGAAGGCAGGTGGTAACTAAACAAGTAAACATATATTTTCTGGCCGCCCAAGTCGAGCTTAGAATTGGTCTAACATTGTCCTCTTCATAATTTAATTGAAGTCAACCAGCTCAATGGTTAAACCATAGTATATTTAAGCTTGATGGTCATTTCACGTCCTCGTGTTGTTGAGGCTCTTTGACCTAGTATAATTTTAAAATAATTTTCAAAAATAATATAAATTAAATTTATAAAATAAGCAAAAGCAACCGAAAATTATTTGCAAAACATATAAAGCACTATCCATGCATATATGATATGTGTCATACACTGGTGTAAGACTCAAATTAAGAGGATATCACACAAAGAAAATATTGTATAACATCACAATTTTATATTATGTTTGATAAATATATCTTATGACTTTATTTAAGAGTTTGTAAGTAAATAAATTAATAAAATTACTTGCTAAATAAAAATAAAAATTAATTTGTAACTTTTTAAAATCTAACTTTTAAAAATTAACTATCGATTTTTTATTAATTGTTTATCCTGTATTTAATCTATCATACAATTAAAACTTTAAGTACATACACTAATATTTTTTCTCTTTACTTTCACGATAGTTTTTTTTTTTCTTCATCTATTTTCTTGTCTCTTTTATCTAAATATATTTTATATTAAAAATATATAACTTAAAATATTTAATATTCAAATATATATGAAGAGAATTTTTATTTTTCTATTAATTGATTAATTCATATAAATGAAATCTAATTTTAATATTATATAAATTTTTAAATCATTTAACATATATCAGTTAGTTGCACAACTAATTTGTCAAGAAATTTTAATTTTATAAAATACTTATATAACTGTAAGTCATTAACTACAAAATTAATTGCTTTCATCTAATTTCATAACAAAAAATTATAAGCTCATAATTTTCAACTCATTTTACCAAGACTTTAAAAAAATTAGGTAGTTTAAATTTAAATTTTAGCAATTTATACTTACTTTTGGCAATTTAAAACTATAGTTTATAATTTTGAAAAATAAATTTACACACTAGATAAAAATAATATTATTTTTTTTAGAAAAAAAACTTTTTGCACTAGAAAACAAAATTTTGAAAAAGAAAGTGACAAGTAAATTTATTTAATGTCTTACTTGTGACATTTTTATTGAGTATCATTTATGAGATTTTTTTATTGTAACTTCTAAGTTTTCAGGTAACTAATTGAGTTATGCACATATTTCACTAAAACAACCAGAATTAGGTTCAAACAGTTAAAATTTAGGTTCAAAGTGCCATAACTTATCTCATTGTACTTTGACAAAATTGTTAGAAGTTTTTTAAGTATTTTATAAGTATATCTATTCTTTTTATTTTTTTAATGATTTACTTTGCAATTAATTTTTTAAAATTATACCTTTTTGAGTAAAAAGAAAAAGCATGTTTTTAATATCATTAATTAATCCTCTTCTTTAAAATATTTTTTAACAAGTGATTAAAAGTATGTATTGATATATTAGATTATATAATATTTATAATTTTTAATGAAAATTATTAATTATATATTATTATTTTGTGTCCTTACACTCACTTTAAAAATGATTTTTTTATAAGTTCGTAACCTAATGCTCCATGCAGTGTCGAAATGCACACCACAAAATGTGCATTGCATGATATAATGATTGGATAATGTTTTATAAAAATAATGGGCATGGGAGTCCAAGTCAAGATGCATGTCTCATGTTTGTATTGCAGTGTATGATTAAATAATTAACTCGATGGATAAAGACCTCAAGGTTGGATCGGACTTACGATAAGATTTTTGACTCCTTTTAAATACACTACATTGATGTTCCATATTCCATTACCTGTTTCCATCAATGAAACCATCACATATTTGAATATTGAATAAGTGATAAAATAAATTGAATTTTTTTTTTTACTGCATTATTTGGATATTGCTAGTACAATAAGAAGAAAGAAAATTGGCTCCGTTCAGAGTTTCTTAAATTGGAGAGGAAAACTATATATCAAATTGTTGATTAAGATAATTAAAAAAGATTTAGGGCTTGTTTATTTTTTTTCTAATTTTTTTAAAAAATTAAAAAATAATAAAATTTGTTTAACCTAATTTCTAAAAATAATTTTTTATTTCTAATTTTTAAAACTTAAAAGCAAAAACAACTTTAAAGTGTTTTTGTTTTTATTTTTTTATTTCTTTTTTAAAAATAGCTAAAAATAGATAAAAGTTTCACTTTTTATTAATGATAATATCATAAATTAAGAAAAGAAAAGACAAATGTTAAGATTCTTGAAACTAAATATATGCTAACAATTTTATTTTTTATCTTGCATTTCTTCTTCATCTTTGTTAATTTTGATTTGGAGTTAGATTAATACTCACAAATAAGCACCAATATATTTAGAAAAATTTCAAGTTCTAATTATCTTTTCTTGTATTTTTTTTCTTTTTATATTTTATACTAAACTTTGTCTTTGAAGTGTTTAAAGATGGTGGGATAAAGGTAGTGTTGTGGTAGGTATTTGTATAATAATGAATTTTTCTTACTCATTTAATTAATTTGAATCTTGGATAAGAAAACAATACAAGTATAACAAATCTTTCTTTACTATGTTATGCTTGTTTTTTTTCTCATGGAAAATATAAATTCACGTTTGTAGTTTGTGTTTACCAATGCTTAACTAGAACGAAGGTATGTGTCACTTGCCTATTGAAAATGAATTACAAAGGTAGTGGGACATGAATTTTTTTTGAATTTTTCTAGGTTTTTTAAAAATCATCTTGATTGGTGGTTATTATGAAACAAATGATAATATTAGAACTCTAAAATGAATGTCTAGAAAGAGCTTATGGACTTGAGGGACTTAGGGGATTTTGAGATCTTACACATGTTAGGTACTTTTGGGTAGCTTACAATTTTACGATTTAGGCATCTCAAGTACCTTAACTTTAGGTATCTCAAGCTTTGACACTTCAAGGACCTTAGGTATTTTTGGAACTTGAGGCACCTAAAGCTTAGAAATCTCAAGAACATTAGGCAATTTAGAAAACCTTTGGCACTTTTAGGACTTATAAATCAAGTGACACTTTTAGAATTTAAAGACTTTTGGAAGAGGTGGCCATTCTAGTTTGGTAAATTGTGGCATTTCTGGCATTGACATTGTTGACTTGCTCCTGATATTATAGTTTGAATAAAAAAGGGTAAAATTATTGTTGACAAATTTTAGGATGTTAGATGTGGTGTATTTATAGATAAAATTACAGGAATTGGAGCTAATTGAAAATAGTTTTTACATGTGTTAATGTACTCTTTAGGTGTTAGATGTGGTGTATTTATAGATAAAATTATTCAAATGATGTGATGGTTTAAGCAAGTTATGTTAGTAGGATGGTATAAATCTTTTAAGTTCAACTTCCATAGCAAACTACAATGTTGATATCTTAGAGCAAAGCAATCCCTTTTATCAATGAAAGTCAATGTTGACAAAAGAAAAAATTAAACTCAAAAATTAGAATTAAATTACAAAAAATAAATCATTCCAGTACATGTTGACCAAGTCCATGTATCTATTTATAAATTTTTGTAAAACTTTTAATGCATACCAAAGCAAAAGCTTTAGAGCATGTTTGATATTCTTTTTAAAAACATTTTTTTATTTTTAAAAATAAAATATAGTACAAATTTTGTACAATATTTTATTTAAAAAAAATTATTTTTTTTAAAAATTAGACGTACTCTTATTCTCACATTTTAGCCTTTGCCTTTTTGTTGAAAATTTTGAATATTAAACTCACTTAAGGGCTTGACTTATCATAGATATTTTGCAATATCAATTTCTCTTCATAGTTTTTTTTTTTCATTTTCATTAAAAGGATCAACTATGCTTTTAATACACTGATTTTTTATTTTTCTTTTCAAATGATAAATAACTTGTCTAAACTAATTTTAAAAAATTAATATTTTTATTTACTTATTTTTAGAAATCAAGATTTTTTTAGGATGCCTAGATATTAATTATAAGTTCTTTATTATTGAAAGAAAATATATTACCCTATATCTTGAATTTATAGATAAATTTGGACTAAACTCATTTTAGTCAATAAAATTGTATGCATTAGACATTTTAGTTATTTAAATTTTAAAAATACTACATTAGTCTCTAACTTTTGTCTTTGACCATCATTTTAGTTCATCGTGTCACATAATAACAAAATGTTTAAGTGACATGTAAGATTAATTGTATAACAAAAATAATTTCTCTCTAAAGATAAGACTCTATTTCTCAAAAATTGGGACAGAGCTTTCTAAATTACTCACTTTATTTTTGAGTAGTTTCTAAGAGAACATGACCTTCATTAACCACCAACCTAATCTTACCTTAAAAAGCTAGGTTTATTTTGAGGATGTTATCTAGTTTGTTTTCCTACCAACAACTCTCCTTAATTTTTGATATTTTAGTCTTTAAAATGTTACACATCAAACATTTTAGAGTATGTTTGATTACTGTTTTAAAAACAATTTTCTGTTTTTAAAAATAAATTACCGTTCAAATTTGTATTAAAATTTATTTTTAAAAACATAAAATTGTTTTCAAAACAGTCATCAAACATACCCTTAGTCTTTAATTCTTAAATTTTTTCATATATTTATCTTTCTTCTTTTGTTAGAAACTATCATTGGGTCATCTTCTATGATCTTTGCTGATGACTTCGTCATCGTTCTCTGACACTTAAAACTTTGCCTATTTTTCATGTCAACCTTACTAGTTCTCTTCCAAGACACATCCATTCCAACATTACTCACATAAATTTTTCCAATAACAAATTCAAGGGAACAAAACTTATTTATATTACCATGCTTGATAAAATATTGAATCTCTTTTCCAATGAACTCAAATATGACATACTCTCTCCCAATGGGGACTTGATTCTATTCAAAAATCTCATTGACTTCGAATTCGTTTTTAGGGTTTGTTCCAAATTCTAGTTTTATCATACCTCATTTGATTCACCTGAATTTAAGTTTAAACCTACTCAATGGAAGTAGGTGATTGAGGAGATAAGTGATAAAATATTGAATCTCTTTTCCAATGAACTCAAATGTGACATACCCTCTTCTAACGGGGACTTGATTCTATCCAAAAATCTCTCATTGACTTTGAATTCGTTTTTATGGTTTGTTCCAAATTTTAGTTTTATCTTACCTTGTTTGATTCATCTGGATTTAAGTTTAAACCTACTCAATGGAAGTAGGTGATTAAGGAGATAAGTGATAAAATATTGAATCTCTTTTCCAATGAGCTCAAATGTGACATACTTCTTCCAATAGGGACTTGATTCTATCCAAAAATCTCTCATTAACTTTGAATTCGTTTTTAGGGTTTTTTCTAAATTCTAGTTTTATCATACCTCGTTTGATTCACTTGGATTTAAGTTTAAACCTACTCAATGGAAATAGGTGATTAAGGAGATAAGTGATTTTTTTTATTCCAAGCAATGAAGATTTTGTTGGCAGTTGCAGACAACACATTTTATGGAACTTGAGTTTGCGACGGTAACATTGGCAGAAGGCATTAACTCACTACAACTATCTAAGGCATGATCACCTAAGTTGCATTGGAGGATAAAATGGCCACATAAACAATGGCACTAAATTAGTTTCTTCCATCAGTGATTAAGAAGAGAGATCTCATATTTTTCTATATTTTGAGATGCTGTAAATTCACTTTTATCAACTATAATTTCTTCACATTAAACGATATTAGTATGATCAATTAAATTGAATATACGAGATAGTTTGTGTTTAAAAAAAATAAAGTGATAAAATTGTCTCTATAAATTCTATAGCAGGTCAATTGTCTATATATGGATATATTTTAGATCTATATACGCATTATAGTTCTTAATGACTGCTTGCACAAATAAGAAAAAAATGCCAAAATAGAAAAAGACGTTTCGTGGTTCTCAAAAATGTTGACAATGTGTCAATCGAGTATATTCGTTGTTTTTGTGGCTTACAACAAACGACCATTGCTAGATGATGTATATTTTTTAGGGCAAAGAAGTCCGTTTTTAGGATATTTTTTATATAGTATTTAAAAATAATATACGCTAAAATATAAGATTTTTGAAAAAAATTACAGAATTAAAAATTCAGATATAAAAATTTTAATGAAATAATTAAAAATTTTAAATTATTAAATATTAGCAATGACAATTTCTAAAAAAATATTAAAAAATAAAAAATATCGCTAGCTCGATTTGTGAAAAAATTTCATATTTATTATTTTTTTTAAAAAATCATACTTTGATATATTATTTTTCTCATATAAAAAAGGCCCATTTTTCTTGGTCTAACGATACTGTTTTAAAAGCGGCAAAATAGAAAGAAAAAAAAAAAAAAAAAAAAAAGCTCAAACAGACGATTGGATCTGCCATGTACATATGTTGGGTACTTAAGTTTGGTAAAATCATCCGCTACCATGTAGATTGTAAAAAATACTTTATCGTATGTATTTTGATAGTGAAAAATATATATTTTTTAAATTACATAATTTTATATCAAACAGAAATTTTTTTAAATAATTTATGTTTTGAGAGAATTTAATTTTTTTTTATTATACTGAATATTTTATATTTATTATTCATACAATTTCTCCCATGTTTGACTCTCACTTTAAATATCTTTTATTATTAATTTTTATTTTTTAAAATTTTAAAATCTTGAATTTAAACACAACTTTAAATATTGACAAGTTGAGGCTTAGAGTGTTGATAATTTTTGTTCATATAAAGTTAGAAATTACTGTTAGTACAATAGTTTTGAGTAAATATATAATATGTGTTAGATATTAAGCTCTTATCCTATGGAGAAAAGGTTCAAAATGAGTAAGTTCACTTTTTTTTACTTATAAGAGTATAGATAAGTCTTTAGGTTGTAAGAGAAAGAGAGAGAGAGAAGTCATGCTCTCATTCTTCACCCACTAGTACATAAATGACTTTCTACAATAGGAATCTATATCAGGTAACAAAAAATTGATGGAAAAACAAAAGTTGTGGCATTTTTTAAATTTTAACGAACCTTTCTATATTAGTTTGGTTAAAATCAATGTTAAATGTGTTTACTACATCGATTGTAATTGACAACCGATGTTAAATATTTTCTACATTGGTTGTTACCGACAACTGTTGTAGAAGAGTGTTTATAACTTCACTCTACCGCATGCGAATAATCACTTTTCACTTGTCCAATACATAGAGTACATTAGTTTTTGTTTCTTCCCTCTCTTACGCCAGGTATAGAAGCTTGTTTTTACAACTCAAACTTCTTTTTGTCATATAAAGTACGTAAATCACTCTCAGATTTAATTTTAATCTTCTCATAAGTTTCATGTTTAGGGTTTATTATTTTTCCCTCGTACAACCTTAGCGACAGCAACAATCTCATTTTTCTAAAGATTACTTCGAACTTTGTCATAGCTACCTTTGAAGTAAGTGACTTTACCTATTTGTATGATAGTTTATTGATTTGCTTTAATTATTGGATCCAATGCCATCCTTCGTTGCCGAATAAATATGGATTAATATTGTATTGTTCCTTTTATTTAACACAGAATAGTGTATTTTGAACTTTGCCATTGTATGTGTCAATTTTTGTAATCCTTACTGCATGCGCACACTACCTGTTTGAAATTTTTAGTGGAATAAGTGTAATAGGATTGGATAAAAAGAATATAGTTTAAATTAGGCATAGGACGCACATTAATTTTTAGCTGTACAACAACTTACAAGGGGCAGAATCTATCAAGGTTTTATGGTATGATTAGCAAGTAGCAACTTTAATTGTAAAGAAGAGCTAGTACCATGGTAGGCTGTGAGTGTCTTGAGGGATTAGACATGTTGTTATACCAAATCAGTGATGAATTAGTTTGCATAAGGTATGTTAAAGTGTTCTATGTATTAGATAAATCAAGAAGTTGACCTTTTAAGGTGCTTCAAGTAAGGAATTAAGCAACTATTAACCAGAAATATGTTTGACTAATATTGGAGATGTATCTTTTTTGTTGTCATTGATGGATAATTAGCAATTGTGGTTCTCTTTTCTCAGTTTAATATATTGTAATGATGTATATTTACCGGTTGGGGTTCATAACTTGATTTGTACCTTTGTTTAACCACCCTTCAATTGTTAACTCTTATGTAGCTATGGAATGAAGTAGAATAAATTGTAGACGTACAAATGAGGAGTATGAGAATGAGGTCGAACAATTTTTACAATTTGCGCCAAGAATAGTTTTTACAATCAAACATAGAATATTTGTTTGTTATAATTACAAAACTAATGCTTATTTGTTATTTGATTTTGTAGATATTTGCATATTCTGATCCAATCCTTGAAGAGGAAATTAAATATATCAGAATACATTGGGCACAATTTATGTTGGATATCAGTTCAATTTCTTCATAAACTTTCAATGATTGATTAAGATAATAAGTATTGATTTATATATGTACGTATTCATTATATATATATATATATATATATATATATTAAATTGTGGATGTTCTCAATCAGAAATAATGTGATATTTTTCTGTATTTCAAGTTGTGTAGAGATGCATTAATTAAAACGTATATTTAAAAATAAATGAATACATTTTACATCGGTTACTTTCCAAAGTAACCGATGTAGAATATATTTTTTCTACATCAGTTGTTAATTGATGTGGAACATCACCACTTACTACATTAGTTATATCTACATCAGCGTATTAACTAATGTAGAAAATTTTTTTTAATTGATGTTAAAAGTCATTTTTGTACTAGTGATCCTATAATGGGGGCTCAAGAGTCGAAGAGAGAGAGATTATTAAAGTGAGAGAGCAGTCACTTTTGTGAGAGAAAATTAAAGAAGTTTCAGTACATTTACGTTTTCAAAGTCATTCACCATTGGATCAGACTAATAATTTGACAATAATTTCACAATGTATGATTTTTCATTTCAAATGGTTGGATTATTGATTAACTGGTTGTTGATGAATCCATATTTTACTAGTATTTTACAATAGTTTTTAGTGCAATTAATAAAGAAAACATGCTAGAAATAGTAGAAAACCCTTAAAAAAATAATAAAATATTGCATGTCACTTTTAAACATAGTTATTTTAAAATTCATTGATTTTCTATGTAAAAAGTGACAATTCAAGTATGCTTTTGTAGGGAATTCTGAGCTAAGTTCATGAGGATTGGATGATCAAAGGAAAAATAGAAGAAAAGTAGCAAAAATTGGAGGAAAGAAGTTGATAATTGAAGAATAGCATCTGAGTGATCACTTTCGCTGGTGAAAGTGTTCACTCCAGATTGCATTGAGAAGAACTTCTGCATAATCACTTTTTCTGGAAAAAGTGAGCGTTCCAGAGAGTCCTCCAAGAAGAGTTGCTGCGCGTGTTCACTATTATCCACAAAAGTGAACACGCGCAAGAAGGTAGTCTCTACGTGTTCATTATTTCTAGCAGAAGTGAACACGTGCATGACATTAGTAAGGGAAGCTTCTGCGTGGCTACTATTTTCAACAAAAATGAACACTTTGAAGTACGCGTGGTTACTATCACCAGCAAAAGTGATCACGCCAGCAGAGCGAAAATTCTATAAAAGACAGTTAGCTCAGGAATTTAAAAAAAAAAGAAAAAGAAATTTTTGGTTCATTTTTCATTCTCTGTTTTGTTTTTGTTGTTGAGAGAGTCAGAGAGAGAGAGATTGAGGACAAACACCAAGCTTCATTTCTTGAGGGATCAGATTGGAGATTGGCTTGAAGATGTTTCTTCTTTGTTCATTCTCTTCTTCTCTTCTCTTCTCTTCTCTTTTTGTAATGTTTGCTTAAACTCTTTGTGGTTAGGAACTGTGAATCTGAAATAGAAATGTTGAATTGATTTTAGATCTGAACTTTGAGTTTTGGATTGGATTGAGTGATTGATTTTGCTGTTAAAGTAGTGATTGAATGAAAATTTGATCATGGGAATTAAATTTGTTTCTCAGATCTGAATTATTTGCCAAAGTTATTGGTTTCTTAGGGATAAGATATCTTAATCTTGCAATCATTTGGTTTCTCAAACTTAATGCAGCATTTGATTGGATTAGATCTAAGGGATTAGAGTGATTTGATTAGATGCTAGATTCATTGAGGCAAGGGATTGTCCTTTGATTAATATAACGTGAAACTGATTGTCATTCCATCTAAATGCTTGAAAGTTCAGAACTTTATTGATTCAATGTTGAAGTTTTGGTGAAACAATTTCCTAGCTACTCTTTCTACATCTGTTTACTATATACTTTTATGCTAACTGTTTTGTTTTACTTTCTAATTTCGTTTTTGATACATTCATACCAAATCCATCTGAAATTTGTAAAGCTCAACTAATTGTGATCTTGTGAAGTGGTAATTGAGAACTTTATTCCCTGAGGACGATACTTGGAACTCAATTTGATTCTAATATTTTTTATAACTTGCTACAACAACACTAGTACACTTGCTAGTCAGTTTATTTACAGTGCAACAACAGTTGTAAAAGTAACAGTTGTAAGCTTTGTTGTTGAGGTTGATTGTAAGCTCATTTTGCATACTTATTTATGACTCTCTTATACCCTTGTTTGATTATAGTTGAGTTATATCATTAAATTCAACGACTCATGATTCTTACATCTTATATTGAGAGTTTTTTATATTAAATAATTTTGGTGCCTACTTTTTATTTTATTATTTTTAATTACTATAATATTTGTTTTTATTTCCATAACTACTTTGGTTCTAGAAAATGGAAGTTCATCAAAGGTAACTTAATTGTGGCCAAAGGAGAGAAAATTTATAAACTTTATTAGACAAAAGTTTTGGTTGGTAAAGACTATGCAAAAGCCAATGATATGAAGACATTTTTATGGGACAGGAGGTTTAGTCACATCATGAAAAAGGGCTGAGTTGTTTAGCCAAAAGAGTAATATACTTTTAGGATTGAAGAATGCGGAATTAGAGAAGTGTTCTCACTGCATAACTGATAAATAAACCAAAGTATCATTTAAGAAGCATATTCTCTTAAGAAAGTCAGAGTTTTTTGAATTGGTGCCATTAAATGTTTGTGACCCATTGACGGTAATGTTAGTTTGTGGTGCAATTTACTTTGTTATATTTATTGATGATTGTTGCAAGAAGCTTTAGGTCTATGTTTTGAAGACAAAAAGACAATTTTTTGAGAATTTCAAATAACTTCAGGCTTTAGTTGAAGATAGTAAGGTAAAAAGGTTAAATGCATTTGAACTAACAATAGTGGTGAATATTGTGGACCTTTTGATATTTATCACAAACAGCAGGGTATCAAACATGAAAATACCTCTTCTAAAACTCCTTAGATAAATAGTTTAGCAGAAAGGATGAACAAAACTTTGATTAAGAGAGTTAGTTGTATGCATTTTGAAATAAGATTTTCTAAGCATTTTTGAGGTGAGACACTTCACACAATATTTAATAAGTCTGTATTTAGGCCTTCTTTTACAACCCATATATTCATGTTTGATATTTATTTTATTTGGGTCTTACACTGATTCATATGTTAATTGTGCAGTTTAGTATAAATAGGCCGCAAGTGAATTTTGAATGCATTTTAGGCCTAAATTGATGGAAGATTAGAGTTTTGCAGCAGTCAACTCGCTCAAACCCTTTCAACAAGCATAGAGTGCTTCAAGCCCATGCACGGTCGTGCATAAGGCCTTGCACAGCTGTCCTCATTTTGCTGGAAGCCCAATTATAAAGAGCTTTTAGGATTTTTGAACCTTATAAAAGAGAGAGAGCTTAGGCATCTAGTTTTAAACCGTTTTACATGTCTTTTACTTTTTGATACACCTCTTATCTCATCTCTCTTGCACATGATCTTTGGCATACTCTTGGTGGGACTTGAAGCTTTGAGTGACTGTACTTGAAGACCGAGAACTCATCTTATTCTAGTTTATTTTTCTCTATGGCTTTGTTTATAATTGTTTCAATTCTTTCCATTAGCATGAGTAATTAAGTCCATAGTTATGGCTTTGGGAACTATTGTTTATGATTTTATTGGATTTTGAAGTTTGAGTCTATATTTAGTTTCTATTCGTGATTAGCTTTTATCATATTGTGCATAATTAAATAATCCTAATTAATTATATCGATAAGCGACTATACCTCGATTAGTTAATGGATCTATAAGATAAAACAAGACAAAGGATTAGGTGGACCAAACTAATCTTTCTCTTCCAATTGTTATTAAATTAATAAGTTCATAGGTGCTTTATGCTTTTTTTAATTAATATCTTGCATGACCATTGAAGATGTTAGTTTAGAGAAAAGAATATTAATATTGCATTACTATTGGTAGTAATTGAAAAATAATCTTTATGGGAGGATAATTCAGGAATTTAATTTAAGAACCCTTTATTACTTCTTGACGGGTACACTTGCCCACGGAACAATAGTACATGTTATTAATTTTAGTATTGTAGTTGCTTTGAATACTAAGGTGCTAGAAAAAATTTAGTTTGACAAAAATATTAGCTATGATGATTTTCATTTCTTCAATTGTAAGACTTTTGTGTTTGTTCCAAAGGAAGAAATATCTAAGTTGGACAAGATTAGATAATGCATCTTCAATGGCTATGATTAGGATGAACATGGTTATATGTTGTATGATCCTATTGAGAAGAAACTTGCTAGAGGTTTTGATATAAAGTTCATGGAAAACCAAATCATTAAAGACATTGATAAAATGAAGAAGACTATACCTAAGAAAGATAGTAATCTGTATAATGTTGATCGAAATCAAATGCCTATATATGATTTGAATATTATTGAGAATAATGTCCATAATGTTAAACAACATGATTATGTTGATGATTAATAGCTTGAAGATGATTTAGATGTTCATGCTGAAAAGGAACATAAGATGTCACAAGATAAGAATCTAGGTTGTAACACCCTTATTTTGTTATTATTGTTGTATTTTTATGTTATTTGTTTGTGTATGTTGTTTGAAATTAAGAGAGTTTAATTGATGTAAATTGCAAGATATCTCGTTGTAGCTAATAGGACTGTCATAGTCAATCAAAATATGAAGAAATAAAATGTAGTACTAGATTAAGTCAACCTAAGTCGTGCTCTTAGAAGTCATTGATTGGTTGACTCAATATCAAACACATGGTGTGCATTATGTTCAAAAAAAGGAAGGTTTGATTGTGGTTTAAAATCTTTAATCATTCAAAATAGAAATTCAAAATTAGAAAAATCAATTAACAAATTAGAGTAATTCCTAGTTCATCTACAGTTGGTTCAATCATTAGTTAATCAAGAATTAAATCTTAATTCCCCACAGACTTGAATTAATCAAAACAAGTGTCAATTAACTCTGGGTTTCTCATGCAAGATTAAGCAAATTACATGAACTCCAATATCTGGTTCTTGGAATTAAGCAAACCTAGAACCTAATTGAAACAGTTTTTGTTCAAACCCAAACTCAGCTTTCAAGAAATCAGGGAAAATAAAATATGTGCAAGAGGAAACTTGTATTACAATTTATCCCAAACTTCAAGAATCATTGTGGAACTATACTATGAATTAATCCTCAAAATTTAGTCTTCTATAAAGGTGGAATCCAACATTACAAAGCAATCAATGTTCAAAAATCAGAAAAATAGAGTGAGAAAAGGAAAAGAAATGAGAACCTTAAGTTAAGCTCTTAGGAGGCACCCAGAACTCTTTCCCTAATCCTCTAAAAGTTCAAAAATAAAAAAGTATAAGAAATGGCAAAAAGGTCCCTCCTATTTTGATTGGGGATCTATTTATAGTAATTTTAACACTTTCTTGGCATTGTCACTATAAGTGGTGAAAGTGACCATGCAGAGAGCTTCCTGAAGTGCTTCAAGACTAGAACAATCACTTTGGACAATCAAAGCTATGAATGATGAAAGTAGCAACGCGCAGCCTTATTTAGCAAAATATGCCTGCGCATTATCACTATGTGATGAAAGTGAAAGTGCGCATCCTTGCTCTCTGAAGGGTGTTTCTGGAACGCTCACTATGGATGTTAGTAGTATCAACGCCCAACTACATTCTTCCTGACAGCACTCTAAAACACTCAGTATCAGCATAGATAATAATCACTTTCTGATAACAATTTAACATTAACTTTAAATGCTCATAACTTTCAAGCTTGAAATCCAAAATTCACAAATGATATATCAAATTAAAGCTCTATGAATCAACTATCTATTGAAATAAAAATCTCCTCAAAAGTTTGACCATAAAAAATAGATATTACGAAATTAATAAATAAAGGTTAGAATAGTCAAAGTAATGAAATTAAGGACATTTTCTAATAAAGCTCAATTAATGAAGTTTGGATTAAAATAGCTAAAATTAATCAATGAAGCACACTTAAAAGGCTATAGACTCAAAGAAAAAGCTTAAAACATGGGCTCAAAATATTGCTCATGAGTAGCGATAAAGTATCCAAAATCAAACTCTCTGAAACTCTCTTGTTGTAGCAAGAAGTATATAAGGATGACCCAACATCATTCTCGCTGTAATTAGGATTCTCGATATAGTGAGATATTCTTTCCCTGTAGCGAATATTCTCACTATAACTAGAATGACAAACAATAAGAGAAAAATGTTGTCTGATTTTTTCGCTACAATGAGAAAATGGCTCTCTGATCTTTCACTCTCTTATCTCAAAAAATCTCAGAAAGTCTGATTTTTTGAATCTGGACTTGAACATTCATTCTGATCAACTCAAAGTAAGTTTCTTGGACCTTAATTCTTTAATCTTTGTTTGTTTTCTTTATTTTCTATCTTCTCTGAAGTGCTCTCTCTTGTAGTATTTAGGAGGAACTCAGTTCTTTGAACAAGATCTTTCACAAATCCTTTTCCAAAACTCCTTCTCAAGGTAATAGGAACTTTATTTCGTCATTATAACATAGTGTATATTTTGTGCTCATAGGAATACTATTGTATGTTTATTTGTATGGAAATATGTATTTAAATGATAATATTTTGTAGTAAAAAGTTGATGATGCACAATTGGTTGATTTGGATGATTGTACTATATTTTTGTGGTACATATGATAAGGACTTAGTCTGGAAATGTTTGGATGAGCTTGATCTTTTAGTTGAATGATATTTGATTGTGGTGAAGGGTTAATATTATATTGTGTACTTAGTCTGTAAGTACTTTACTAACTACGATCTTTTAGTTGAATAATGATATGGATGTGAAAAGAAGTATAGAATAAATACAAAGTTATGAAAGGAATTAGTGTAAATAGTTATAGAGATACATTAAGGGTATAGAGTTCGAAGACAATGGAAAATATTGGAAAAACGTAAGGTAGTGAGCGACATTCGCATATAAGTACACACTTTTTCTTAGAGCAAATGTGTCACATGGCTTCACACTCATTGTCTGACTAGACTCCTGACTATACTTTTGTTAAGGAACCCGTTATTATATACGTTGTATCCATGTGTATGGGCTAACTAGCGACTATTTACCTATCTGTGTAAGATCTTATGATGTGCTGGAGGTATCAAATATCTATGATCACAATGCACAGAAAGTGCATAATTTAGAGAAAGAATTGTAGTGATTTTTGTGATTAAATGTGTATGCATTGTGGATATTGATGATGTATGTATTTCGGTATGTGCTATAACATGATTTTCCTTGGTTTGTGAATAAAGCTTATGCTATGATATTCAATAATGTAATTAAACTATGTTTAATAATAGAATAGATGCTCATCCTTACTAAACATTTCAGGGAACAAGGATTGGGAGCCTCAGAGACAAATTAGATTAGTAAATTATGTTGTGAGTTGTAGATTGAACTATCTATTTAGAGAGTATCAACGTAGATGTTATTTTAAATTTGCTGAGGAATGTACTAATGAAGTTCAAGACATCTTTACCTTATAAATGACATTAGATTATAGTGTTCATTTTGATTATCCTATAAATAATCAGATTTGTCACACTCTTAATCTCTATATTTATCAAGGGACTATTAGGACTCTAGCAGCTGCAAAGTATGTTTACACTTTTCTTGATCATGATTTTCTTGGGAGACCTATCCGATATACTTTCAGGCAGATAATGGGTGTTGAGATCGTAGCTGATTTTGGTGACCTAGGGGATCAAGATAGACGGCTGACATGGTAATGATGATTAGCACTGAGTCCTTTGTACTTTGGGTGTGGATATAGATTGCTCATATGACTTAATCTATTTTTTGTTATTGTAAAGATATGTTCTAAGTCCTATTGTATTTTATTAACAATTTGTAAATATGTATCTTTTGTATATAAATGAAATTCAGTGCACGTATATTTCTCTCATATTCCTATGTAAATGTAATTATTAATACATAGTTTATCTTTTATCATTTAATACCCAGTAACCTTTTGTGAATGAACTTATTTGCAAAAAGGTTCTCATTTTATCACATTTTATATCTCGTGGAATTAAAGAAATTCATTTTTATTACTTTATTTATTCATAAATTATTATGTATTTCCAAATGAGAAATTAGAGGTGTCACATAGGTGATGCTCCTAAACCACCTCAAGTCCAACTTAGGAGGTCTTGCTAGTAAAGGAAATCATATACTAATTACTCTTTTGATGAGTATGTGACCTTGGCTGATGGTGGAGAATTTGAGTATATTAAAGATACCTTGGAGAGTGAAAAAAAAAAGTAATAGTAATTGGATGTAATGCAGGATGAGATAACAACCTTGCATGATAATTACACTTATGACTTAGTGAAATTGTTTATGGGAAAGAAGGTCTTAGAAAACAGGTGGATATTCAGGGTGAAATATGAAAGTAATTCTACACCTTCGAGGTTTAAAGCCAAATTAGTGATGAAAGATTTTAGACAAAGAATAGTGTTGATTTTAACGCCACAAGAATTGCGGCATCTAGCATTGGTTTAATAACAACGATTCCAAGTAATCGTTAGAAAAATATTAAAAAAGAACATTTAACGTTAATTTTAACAACCATCAACAAAATGAAGGAGTTTAACGTCGATTTTAAAAATTTTTGGTAAAAATTAAGATTTTTACGTTGATTTTTTGTAAACGCAGTAAATAAAAGGATTTTAACGTCAATTATTATTTAATCATCACTAATTGAATTTTTGCACCAGTATTTTTTACTCTTACATGTCACAATTGTACCCTAATTAATTATTCTCGTACCAATTTTTTATGGTCTTTAAGCTGTAATTGACATCTTCACTAAAAATCTAACTTTGTAAAGATATCTCCATAAATCCAATCTCGTTCTTCATATTAGACACTCTTATCACATACTCCAATCCTGTCATTTATCAATTTCAAAATGTAAAACCCCAATCTCATTTTCTCATCCATTTTCTGAATTCTAATCTTGTTTTCTCATGCGTTGTTTGAATCAATCTTGTTTTTTCATCTGCTGTTTGAACCATAATCTCATTTTCACATTTTTTCATTTGCTGCAAATGTTGCATTCCTAATATTATTTACTTGAAAAGTCAACATAGATACATTGTTTAACTATTTCATTCTTGATGATATATAATGAGTTTAGGGAGGTTGTTAGTGACCTGACCAATCATCTTTTTTTAATCAATTATCAGAATTAGAATGTCAAAAAACATGTATAAGTGATTCTAAATCATTTATCTTATGATACCTTTTCACATTATTTAATTATTTTATGTGGTATTGGTTTAGATACTTGTGTCTTCTTACTTGGTTACTTCTATTTAGTATCTCATAATACTGCCACAATTCAGTTTAGTGTTGCCAATATTAGCGTTGGTTTTTTAACTGTCAAAATATTATTTAGAGATGGGTAAAATTGTCACTAATTAAGAAATTTAACTGCCACTAATTAGTGACTTTTTTTTGTAGTGTAATGAGATTTTCTCACTTATGGTGAAGATGTTGTTCACTAGAGTTTTTTGAATTTGGTTACTACTCTTAGTTTGAAGGTAAAACAAATTGATGTAAAAAATGCTTTACTTCATAGTGATTTGAATGAAGAAAATTATATGAAATAGCCTAATGACTTTCAGGTTAAAGGTAAGGAAGACTATGTGTGTAGGCTGAAATAGAGCTTATATAGTTTAAAACAAAATTTAAGGCAGTGGTATAAAAAGTTTGAAGCTTGTGAGATCGTCGAGTTTATAGTCATCTCCACATATTGTTAAGGGAGATATATGTTGGATATTGGGCTCACATCCTATGTGGAGAAAAAGCTTAAAATGAGCAAGCTCACTTTGTCTCACTTATAAAAGTGAAGATAAGTTTTTAAAATTGTGAGAAAGAGAAAAAGAAAGTGTGAGAGAGAGGTCATACTCATATTCTTCACCCTATAAGCAAGCTCAAAAGCCAAAGAAAGAAAGGTGATTAAACTGAAAGAGCAGTCACTTTTGTGAGAGAAGAAAAGAAAGTTATCCTCGCACAAACTTATAATAGTTTTGGTAAATTTATGTTTGTGAAGTTGGTCACCATTGAATTATGCTGAAAATTTTATGATAGTTTTAGAAAGTGTGGTTATTCATTTTGAATGGTTAAATCTTTGAAATAAGACTTGTGATATGACTAATAGTTCACACAATAACTCTATTTTATAAGTATTTTTTATCTTTTTTGTTCTCACTTTTGTAAAATTTGTTGTTAGTGTTGATTGGCTAGTTATAAGTACTGTTTGTGTGTAACATCCTTAATTTCTTATTTATAATGAATAAAATTTAAAATGAATTATGAATAGAAAATAGAGACAAAACAAAGGCGGCAGAAAAATAGAAATACAAAAACAAAGGTAGCGAATTTGGGCGTTCAACTGGAGAAGAGGGAGATTTATCATTTTATCTATTGGACTCCATTCTTTTTTGTATTTCGGGATTGACACTCATCACTATGAGTAGCTAAACTGCTTTTCTATTGAGATTGAATGTAATCCATCAAACTCTCTTGTATTCTTTTTTTTATTATATTTATGATACCTATTATTCAGTGCTAGTGATTGTTATTCTACTCTTAATGCTTTAGATGAACTGATCACTCATCTTTTGATTTTTGACTTTGATTTCAATTAAAAAATGTTTTTTAAGTCTGATTTGAATCATATCACCTAATAGCTCTAAATGCTAGGAATAGGTTTGGAGTTATTATTTGGTTAGTTCTTGAACTTAATGCAAGGATTATGATTAGATAAACTAATGAATCGTTCTTCGATTATAATCCTTAGTAACTCTAAATGCAAGGGATTGATTTAGAGTAGCTTAAGAGAACTCAATAACATTGATTAGTAGAATCATATTTATATGACATTAGGAATCAATTGAGCTAGATAGATGAAATTCAATCTCAACAGTCTTTCTCTTGTTGTTTCTTAATTTTATTTACATTGTTAAATTTTACTCAATTTATATTACAAATCTATGAATATCAAAATGTGTATTTATAATGTATATAGTTATTTTTTCAAGCTTTAAATAGGATATTAGCATCTATTATTATCTTATAAGTCCCTGTGGTTTGACAACCCTTATTTCATCTTTACTATAATAGACTTCGTCTGCCATACGTAAAAATTGTCTTAACACATGCCATACTTTCACTTTCAGTAAATCATTGTGCATCCACTTAAGAATAATAATCACCACTCTCATTTCTCCAAGATTTTTCAAATCATCTCTAGACTTTATACCTTGAGTGTATCTTTGTAACTATCTATATACAGTCTCAACATTTCTCTTTCCACTTTGATAATACAAACAACTTTAATTTTTCATGCACTTCCATTCACATCAGTACTCTATTCATAAATTTTTAACATGCATAAACTATCAGACAAAGATTCATACTCATTGTATCATGTTAGTTCAATACAAAGAAATCATAAACTAATTTCACATCATACAAGTCAATGAAATATGTTGAAGGTTGGACACCTTCGGACTCAGACTAGTCGTATAGTATAAAAATACCTTGGCAGAGATCACACACTCTTCGTCTTAATAAAATTTTCTATCCTAAAGTTTGGCATCATTTGCAGTGTACATATTATTCAAAATAATAAATAACAATCTTAACTCTACATATGTAATGATCAATAATAAAATCATAGGACTTCTTTAGAAATGATCTTTGTTCAGGACTTTTGCTATAAAATTGTATTTAAATAGTTCTAAAAATAATCATAGATTTTTCATGTTCAAAATTTCTATTCTTACCACCGAGATTTTAAGAAACATAGGGATTCTATGGTTCAAAAAGATAAACTTAGGATTTTTAACCAAAATACATAAATAGGAGTTTGGATTTGGATCAATTTCCCTTACCTAGAAACAGGTCTTTAAGACTACTTTCTAAGCCTAATCTACAGAGAAATGTAACGTTACGATATAAGATGCTACCCAAAGACCAAGATTTTTCCTAGATATCACAAAAGAGAGCACTTTTAAGAAGAGAAAAAAATAAAGGAATAGAACAAAATTTGGAGAACTAAGCTCTGAAAAACTTACTTGGGATCGAAAGGAATAAGCGTTCAAGCTAAAATCTGGAAGAAATTCAGAGTTTGAGATAGTTTTCTCTGGGAAACGAAGGTAAGAGAACAAAGAGAAATGAGAGGAAAGTTATTTGGCTTCAAATTTCTAGGACGAAAGTTCTTTAAATACCTCTCAAACTCGCAACTTTCTTACAACAGCAAACTGATCTCGCTATAGCAAAAAATAAACAATGTTTTTCCTTTGCTGTCTATCATTTTAGTTGCAGCGAGAGATTTTCGCTATAGCGAGAGTGTTGTTGGATTATTCTTATTCATTTCTTGTGACAACGAGACTCCCTTGCTACAGCGAGAGAGCTTCAGAGGGCCTAGTCTAGAATGCTTTTTCTCACTATAGCGAGAAATCTTGCACCAAAATTTTTATTTTTCCAAAAACAAGTCAAATAAATTAAGGGTGTTATATTGTGTACTTATTTGTGACTTTCTTATACCCTTATTTAATCATAGTCCAACCATATTTTTTTTTTGTCTAAACAACTTGTGATTTTTACTTCTCAAATTGAGAAAGTTTTTCATGTTAAACAATTTCAGCATCTAATTTATATTTTATTATTTTTAGTTGTTATAATATTTGTTGTTATTACTCATAGATTCTTTCAACTTGGGAGATTTAATTCTGCTACGTTATTTGTTATTATATTTTTGTGGTGTCTCATTAATTTGTATTTTATCAAGTGAAAGGAATCCTTTCCTAGTTTAGACTTGCTTAACTTTTATAGAATGAGTAATGCAATTTTTTTCTATAACCCTTCACTTATTATGCATGTTTTTCAAAATGACTAATGGGTTATTCTAGACTTGCTTAACTTTTATAGAATGAATAATGCAATTCTTTTCTATCACCCTTTACTTATCATGCATGTTTTTCAAAATGATTATTTAAAACTAGTGGGTTAGGGTGTAACATGTAATCACAATCAAAGCTTCCATTTTTATTATTTTTCTTGGAGAGTAGTTTTATGTATAATGCTAAACTGAAGATTGGTTGTGATTGTATAATTTGTATTGTTCTTTTAACCTTGTTTAATTGTAGAAAAAAATTTCATATATAGTTTATTGCTTTAGTACAAAGGCTTATTTTTCAGTCTTGATACTTCATGTTTGGTATGTATGTTATCTTGATAGATTGTTAAGTACTTTAGCATGTTTATACAGAACCTATGGTTTCATGACTACAATAGAATACCTGTCTCCAAATATCAATGAGTTGTTATATTTGAATATAGGTATTTCTTTACAGAAGTTTTCAACTTCAGAAATTTCTTCTTGCTAGTACCATTAACTTCACGACTTAATCACTAGCCATCTTTCTAACTTTTGTGTAGACTACGGTGTCTTCTAAGCTGAATTTTCGCCCTTTAGTTAGCTCTTATTTTCATTATTTGATTTGTCCTACATTGAAATTCTGCGTAGAATTTAAGCATAAAATTTTCACAATATTTACCAAAATTTTCACTGGATTGTATGAAAAATTTAAAATATTTCTTAAAATATTATATACTTACATTGTCCCAAGTAGAAAATGCACTATACAAACAAGAACGTCTATGCTCTTGCATATGGACAAACACACATAGAAAAGGAAAAATCTAACAATTAGTCCGGTAAATTTAGAGATTTGGAAGTTTGAAAGATTTAAAATACTGAATTTTGTTATGGTTACTTTACCTATCTGGTAACAGAATAAGTTCATACATAAAGTATTAACCCTTTTTATAATAAAATTTAATCCTCACCATTGAGGATAAAGACCTTTCAATCTATATTTTTTTAGACACTAACTTTTTTAATATTAAATATTATACTCTTTTTTTATTCTCTCAATTGTTGTTTAAATTTTATTAATCTTAATTTTAATTTTGACATAAAATATAAAATTAAAAGATACATAGATGATGTGTTATAATTCGCATAATTTATTTTCATAATTTATTTTAATAATTTTCTTTTCAATTTCAACACTTTTATTTATATGTAATAAAATAAATTCATCATTTTAAGGATGAAAATATATCCTACTCTAATTTTTTATTCCTTAAAATGCATTATTTCACCGTTATTAAACAATCTTGAGGTGTTTTCTATTATATATTATTCTAAAAAGCTATGGTTATGTTTTGGCAAGATAGTTTATATCTTATTTATGAGCTTGTAGCTTATTGATTTGGTCAATAAGTTTGTAGACCTATTTGGTAAACATAAAATAAAAGGAGTTTGTAGCTTTTTAGAAGCTATCTAAAGTAGTGTTCAACCTTAAAAAAACAACTTACGGTTTACACAATTAAAATCCCAGTACATCATTAGTGTTATTGTCATTTTGTTCCCTCTATCTTTACGTTAGTCTCTTTCCTTTTTCTTTTTTCCATTTTTTTCATCTATTCCTTCTCTTTTCTATTTGGACTCTATTGTTACTTATCAAATGTTGCAACTTTTCAATTTTGGATTCTTCGTTATGCATTTCGGTTGCGTTTCCTTTTATTCTTTTTTTTTGTGAATATTTAATTTTTGAGTTGCAATGCTCCACTGCTGCCTACTCTATTTTCAATTGAATTATATTTAAGTTCTGCACGATGCAATACCTTTACCTATTCTGTTGCTTATTTTGCTTATTTGAGTGTTGAATTATATTTAAGTTACGGTTCTTGTCATACTTTTAATTGAAATTGAATTACGCTCCTTTATTTAGAGTGCCTAATGAGTTCAATTGAGTTACGTGCTTATTGTTAATTTTACAAATTTTGATATATGCATTTATTGTAACGATGATAATTACTTTATAGGATTATATTGGATGCATTGATGACATATATGTGTGAGGGTGCATTTCTTAAACAGACTAAATGCATTACAAAAAGAGAAAAGACATTCTCACTTTCAATGTCATGACTATGCGTGACTTTAGCATGTGTTTCATTTTTTGTCAGTTGGGTGAGAATGATCAGCACATGATACACACGTTTTTTTTTTCATGCAATTAATTCACCAGGGATGAACTTTTCTTATCCTCCACAAGGTTTTTTTTATTTAAATTATCGTTACAAAAATTATGGTTATGGTGCTTTTTAAGTTAAATCTCATTCTTTTTATTTGTATTATTAAACGTGACTATAGGTCGTTATTATTTGGAGGATAAAGGATATCTAGATAGACAAGGATATTTGGTACCATATCCAAAAGTAAGGTACCATTTGTTCCAATTTCAAAGTGAAGCACCAAACAATGTTGAAGAAATTTTTAATCGTGCACATTCATTTCTGCGAGTTGTATTGAACGATCATTTGGAGTCTTGAAGAAAAGATGAAAAATTCTTAGTCAAATGTCAAACTATAGTGTTAAGATCCAAATTGATATTATTATGGCTGCATTTGCATTGCATAATTATATTCGTATTAATTCAACTAATGATCCATTAATTACTATGTTATAGACATCTTTATTATATTCTCCAAGATAAACTTGAAGATCCTCTAGCAAATATTAACTTTTCCAGAGGAATAAATTTTGAAATGAAGGACACTCGCTTATTATATGAGTCAAATAGATAAATTATTCGATATTAAACTTTCCAATGATGTAAACAAGATACTTACTTTTATCTTTTATAACATTAATATTTTATGTTGCATGTATATATTTATGATATGATAATTTCTTTCATTAATAACTAATGGTGTATTTTGTTAGATAATAATAAATTAATTAAATAAATAATACTTTTAATATTAAAAAATAAATTATTTGAATCAATTCATGTAATTTTATTGATATAACATATTAAAACTAATAATTTTAAAAATAACTAAGTTATTTTTTGAATGAGTAATATCATTTTTATTAATAAGTTATTTAATTTTAATATAATATTATATGTCTTTTTAAGTTATTTAACATAAATAAAACAGTTACACAATAATTTATTAAATAATTTAATTTCATAAGTTATTTATACAGTTATAAAATTTCAGTTACATTCATTTCAAAAACTTTCAACTAACTTTAAATTTATAAACTTTTAGCTTATCACTTTTAGTTCATTATATAAAATATAACCTTTAATTTATTTAAATTTAAAAATATTTATACAATACTAATATATGTTAGTTTGAGTGACAAACGACTTAGTATTGCTTAAAAAATATTTCGGATTTAAATTTTTGTGTATCTAAAAAAAATTTAGTGATAGATTTACCCACTATATCTAAGTGTGTTTGGATTAGATTTAGATTAAATCGGATGAAAAATAATATATATATATATATATATATATATATTTATTTTTTTGTATAATGCAAACAAAACTTGTTTTTGTTTTGTTAATTTTAGTCTAAATTTTTGCTAATCTTCGTTCTGTAGTTAGTGGCTTGGTACTGCTCATTTGCCATTTTAACTAGGCTGGTGATTCAACTCTAAAGTTGGGGTTTACTAGGGCTGTTTTCTTATGAACTCATAGGTAATTTATTGTTTCTCGTGGATAATTTGAAGGACGTAACATCATTGTCAACTTAAACCGTAAACCATACATATTTTAGACATGCAGTTTTCATACATCGTGCTTTGCATTGAGGAGTTCCATATCTTTGTCATTTTTTTCCTCCTTTCATTATGTCTTTCTTGAGGAATTTTTATCCTCCAACCTTCTGCATTTCTATCTCTTTCTCTATCTAATAAAATTTCTTCTGAAAAAAAAATCCTTTTTTGTGGTTGTTTTTGGGGTTTCCCATCCTAGAACTGTGATGCACATTTTATGGATATGGAGGGCTTTGGGTTTTTTATTTTTTTGACTTATACTCATTTTCAAATAGATTAATTAAACTTGACTTTAACTCATGTTGAAGGATCCAGATTCTTTGCTGTTGGAGAAAAAGTAAATAAATCTCTGCCCATTCTTTTTTTAATAGGAACGCGATACGTGATTATTTCTTTCATATATTCCAACTTATCGTGATTACTGATAAGACAACAAGACATTGATCCTTGAAGTAATTGAGTAGGGTTGTTGACGTGGGTGAAAGAGATGTTGATGACTGACATCATGGCTGAGCATATGGTGAACTACTAATAGTAATAGTAACCCTAGGAAGGGATCAACCTGTCGGAATATGTGGAACATGCCTTATAATCCACCAGCAACGTATTGGAATAAAAATAGCAATGACACCAAAATACTCCAACACATCTTCCATTATTGATAATCCAAAGCTGTTTCAGCATTTTGTATTATCTTTTCCATTTTCCCAGCACTTAGCCTTGGCCCTATGCCCCTATAGTCCTTAGATGGTATTAGTCCAGCAATAGGTTTGGACTTTGGGACCCCTATTCTCTATCCAAGATTGCATCATTTATTTTGGTGGTTTCTGCAACTGGGCCTATATTCTATTAATGCTTTGGTTGTTGGAACTTGCAAATGTTGGATCGGTAGGTTTCGAACGTGCAATTCACCGCGCCTTCGCTCTCCAAGCCAAAATAAGTAATTGAGACAACAATTTGAAAGGGAAGAAAGGGCTTAGCCATTGTACATTGAAATAGTTGTTGCTTGTCAGCTACTGAAACTCAAATCTGAAAGTTGCTGCGTGTTTACGGGCTCGCGAGAAGATGCCAGTTGCCACACTTTAAGTTCACTTTTCAATTCTTTTTATTAAATTTTTAAGTCAAAATATTTATTTTTATAAATAATTGTTTTTAAAATTATTTATTTTTTAAAAATGAAAGTAATCTTAAATAATGTGTTGAAAATATTAAAAGAAGTTGAAAATTATTCATTTAGGTCTTTTTATTTTTAATTAAAATTGCAATTAGTAATTTTTGTGTACTCTACGAGTATTATTAAACTAAATTAAAATTTTAGGCAATTAATTAAAAATATATTATATGATCATTTTTAAATTTAATAAATTTTATAAAAATTAAAAAGAAAAATAATGTAATTATTGATGATAAAATTTCTATTATATTAAATAAATTTAAATACCATATGAAAAGTTAAAAATTAAATCAATATTAAATTTTAAAATAATGCATAATATAAAAAAACTATTTGACAGGATAAAATAAATTAATTCATAAAAACAACATTGTTTGTTTTTCAAAAATTAATACTCACAATTTATAAATAAAAATAATTTTTATTTTATTAAACTATAAAAATATTAAAATTTTATTTTTTAACTGAAATAAATTATAATTTCAATTAAAACAATAAAAATTACTAAAGAAACTATACCTAAATTCCCTGGCATACATCCTTCACTTCATGTGCTTATTATTTGTTTGAGATTTTCAAAACATTTTGTTTTAATTTAAAGTAAACTTTATAATTTAACCATGAACAGTATTGAAATTTTATATTTTGTAAGTTTAAATATGGAGCTAAGCCAATATTTAGAGGAATGTAATGGGTGATGTGCATTTCATGATTGAGGCTGAAACAATATTGCTTTGCATAATTGCATCTATGATTTGATTATTTCGCAAGGAATGGAGGGTTTCATTGGGTCTAGGAACGACGTAAAGTTGCGGAGTGGATCTTCTTGTGATGCTCCATAATTTATGAGTTCGTCTTAACTCATGGATGACCTCATCTATTGCCTTTTCAATTTTATTTTATTTTCTCATAGCTTGCACCTGAATTTACACTACACATTATCATCATCCTTGTTCTTTCTTTTCTCACTTTTGTTTTCTTATTCTTTCCTCTGTTCTCTGTTCTCTGTTCTCTGTTCTGAGACCGCGTGGCGTGAGTACGATGAATGGCCAGAATAATTGGAGTTAGATTTGGTTTTACAACAATAATAATATGAACAATTTAAATATGTACTTTTATTATATATTTTTTAAAATTTTGTACATGAAGCACAGTAAAAATTAGGTTTTTTACTGTTAAAAATTTGTTCCAACAAAATAATTATACTTGATTGTTGTGAAAAGCGTTCAAGAGTACAGTTTTGACACAGCTTAGGCCATAAATGGGAGGGACCTTGAGATTGAAAGAAAATAAATAAATAAATAAATATTAATTTAATTTTTTATAATTAAATTTAAACAATTAATAAAAATAAAATGTTATGAAAAATATTAATTATAATTGGTTTTTAATATAACAAATATTTCTAATAAAAATATTATTATTTTTTTGCTTAAGTAAAAATATTATTTTTAAATACTTGAGTGAAAAACTGTAGATAAAACTAATAAAAAGAGGTGATTCTCATAGATATTGCAATAGCCAATGGTCCCAGAGAGAAGGTCGGCCTTTATTAAGAGTCACAGAGTATTAACATAATAATATAGACAAAATTACAATTTTTGTCTACGAATTTTAATTTTAGAGTAAGTTTTGATTTAATTCTTTAACTTTTATTTTTTTTTATTTTTTTTATTCTTTTTACAGCTAATTTTTTAACAGAAACATCTAATATGACAATGAAATAATTTAAACATCATTAATTATTCATCTCTAAATAATTATAATTTTATTTATTATATTTACTTGACATTTATATTTTTATTATTATCATTGTGTATATTATTTAATAAATTTTATTTTTAAAAGTTATCTTTTAAATAAATGACCATATTTTTTAAAAAGAAATATACTATTTTTCTAAGAAAAAAAAATGTTTTTTTCAGTCTTAAGTCATCTTCAGATAAATAAAAATATATTTTATAATCATTTTATTTTATTTTTAGTATAAAAATTCAGTAAATATTAAATTAATAAAAATATTCAAACTATATAAAAATATATAAATAAATTAATGAATAAAGCTTAAATTTTAAAATTATTAATTAAATTAATCTTTAATTTTTATCATTTAAATAACTGAATTAAACTTAAACATTTTCTTTATAAGTTAAACTTTGTCTTTAATTATTTGACTAATTCAACTTATTAATACTCTTAATTATAAGAGTGTAACATTTGATAATCTTTTGTTTGTAAGTAAATGATAAGTTTAAAATAAAATTTCCTTTGTACAAAAAGTGGAGGGTAAATTTTTATTTTTTTTTCAAGAAGGTGAAAACAAAACATCATCTAAAATGTAATGTAAAAATAGAGGTAATCTTTTTATAGGTAATTATCTAATACTATTTACAATGGTGATTGACGTATTATGTTAATAAAAAAAATTGCAACAATATTTACAATGTTTAAATTCTTTAAATAATTCACAACATATGACGAAATAAGAATACAAAATTTGTAATTCTATAATAAAAATGTGATATTTTAATTAGTCACACTCATTTTGACCAATTAATTTGCAATCATATGCATGCATGCACGTGCACATGCATATACGGTTATTTCAGGAATTGTAGGAAAGCAGCTACGTGTCCACTTTATATTCAATTGAATACAGCATCATCCAATAATATATTGCTCAGCGTTATTCATACGCATCCTGCAATAATATATTTGTGTTTTATAATAATTAATTTAAATCTGTAATATACTAAATTTTATGAGGTAAGATTCATCACAGGTATGGCGTTAATGTAAGGATTATATATATATTATCATTAAATATTTTTTATAAAAAAAACTGAGAAACATGATAAGAACTCAGCTCAGGAGATAATTGAGATAAGTTAAAAATATTATTTATATTTTGTATGTTTATGAATATATGTATAATTTTAATATATTTAATATAAATTGTTTAACTTTTTAATTGTTAAAATTGTGCCTCTTGCCTTTAATATAATTCCGTCCAGTAACTGATGAAAATGTGACGGAAATATTTACTTTTATAGATCGATAAAATTAAAATATATAAATATTTAAAATTATTAAAAAAATTAGAATGAGTACCTTGAAGTCATTTTTTATTTACAAAAATTATATTTATTTTGTACCAAATTTATATACAAATTAATATTATATTATATTTGTACCAGATAAGACAACATCCGACCTACAGAAAAAGGGAACTGAGTACCCCCTCGGTCGTATAAGATAATTAACTCAATTAAGAGTAATAATCAAATTATTATCCATCATCAAAAGGCCAAAACTTAGGCTGATTTAGCAAGCCTATTAGCTCATAATACTTCATATAAAAGGAAGGTAAGAGGTACATGTAGAGGGTTGACTTTTAATTATAAAATAGTATTTGTTGTTCAAAATCGAGACCTGACTTCAATATCGGAGTGTCTTTTGCAGGTACCCTCCCCACGCCAACAACGTACGGAAGGACGTCATTCTACCCAGACAGAGGTCAGAAGATTAGTGTTTCTCGAACAGGAACATTTAGAGACTTTTTTACAGAAATATTATTAAAAAAATAAAAAATTACATAAATAGAATCAACAACACATTATTTACCGAGATGAACCGAATTACTGTAGCACAGAATGACAATTCAGAATTCGGTTCCCTAGGAACCAAATTTTGAATTGTTTTTTTAATATAATAAAATTAATATTATTAATTAAAATATATTTATATTTTGTTAAAATAAATATTTATAATATGTTATTCTAATAAATATTTATAAATATTTTATTAATTATATATAATAAAATAAGTTATTATTTGAATTATGTTTATATTTTTATATTATTTGAAAATGAATAAAAATAATAAATAATATTTATTTTACATATTTATGATAATAAATAATATTTTTAGAAAAAAATAATATTTATATTTTTAAAACTAAATAAAATAATTAAATAATAAGTAAATTATTTCAGATAATTTTTAAAAAATAATTAAAATATTTAAATAATAAATATATTATTTTAGATAGTAATGTTAATGCTTAAATTATTTATACTTAAAGAATAATAATTATATTTTTAAAAATTAAATAAATATATTAAATATTATTCTGTTTATTTATTTATTTAAATACATAATTTTGAGTTAATATTTTTAAATATTAATATGATAAAATGATATTTTGAATAAAAATTTTATTTTAATTAAATTAGTTTTTTAAAAAATTATATTATTTAATATTATAATTTTTAATACCCTAAACCCTAAAATTTTATTACTATAATTTTTAATAAAATATATTTTAAAATAAAAATTTTATTTTTAAAAGTAAATAAAATATTAAATTATAAGTTAATTATTTATACTTTAGACAAATATTTTAAAATTATCATTTTCATATTACTAAGGTAACATTGATGAATATAAAGTGTATTAATAAAAATGATAATAAATTTATAACAACATTAATAATTAACTATATCCGTAATTGTGGACAGTTCCACAACGAGGACGACGTCTATGACGTGGTGGGTTTCGTTATTGTGGTTGTTGCTTTGTGATTTCAAGATGAATTTGTGGAGAATTTGGATCATCATGAAGGTCTAGTTGTTGGAATGCATTTGATGAATTACCAGGTTCATTAGCAAAATCTGGTTGGTAAAGAGACTGCATGTAAGTTTGTGCTAAAGATGGAGTTGTAAAATCCACTCCAAATAAGTTTGTAAAAAAATCATCAGATGTTGTTGCAAACGAATGTCTTGTGTTAATTATGTTTGCTTATGGCGTAATGTTCGGAGGAATTGATACAGTCTTGTGGTACGACGGTGTAAAAGTCGTATCGATTTCAAATGTGTTGGTAGTTCTCAGTTGTTGGTCATTCCTCCTTGGATCTTGTAGTAGTGGTGGCACAGATAGAAAATAGATGGAATTGGCAATGTACCATTCCATGTATTCTTGTGTGTGACACAATGGGCCTTGTATTGGATGACCTGTTATTGTCAGCTCATGTTTGTTGTTCCATATCTCAATCCATTGAGCATGTCTTGTAACCCAATTTTCATCTTGTCTTCCTCTCATGTCAATTTTGTGGAGGTCATTCAAATTATTCGGTGGAGAAGAAATTTCTTGGAAGAGACGAAACTGTAATTTGACTCTATCTGTTTGGTACCATTCAACAATTGCAAAACAAAGGATGACAGTACATGAAGTCCACAGTTAGACATCTCTATATGCTTCCATAGGTATTGATGTTTGTAAGTCTTGATATGGCACCCCTAAAAACTACAAATAAAGTTAACTTTGTTACTTAAGATGATGTGTAAAAGATAAGAAAATAAATATAAATTCAAATTTTTGTTATGAAGAGTTACCTGATTAGCTTAAGTGTGATCAAACATTGATCTGTACCCCACAACATCATTGTGAGGTTTATTTCGAAAGTTTAGTACTCTACCCTCGCCCCATCTGCACACGAGAGAGTATGTTGGTGGATTACTGGAAATTGGCGCAATATATGGCATGTGATACCATGCCCAGGACATTAACAGTGATGAGCAACCATCCATTGTTTTGCTACCAACTTTCGTGGCTCTACACATTTCCTTGTATAACATAGTTAAACAAGCAGAACCCAAATTATATCGTCTTGTTCTTCTAAGATTAGTTAATAAAGCTAAATAATAAGATGTACTTTGTTGCCTGTTTTGTCAGGCATCAAAACACCTCCAATTAAACCTAGTATATAAGCCCTACAATGGGCGTGAACTTCTTCTTCATATGGTTCTTCTAGTAATGGCAACATGTTGTCTCTCAGCCACTTTAGTTTTATCATAGAGCTAATAAGTGACTCTCCCTTGACTGGCACGATACTGAGATATGTGTCACACATTTCTTCCCAGTCAAACATTGTTGGACCAATGACTGGTAAACCATCAACTCTTAGCCCGAGTTGAAGTGCAACATCCTTCAGGGTTATGGTGCACTCCCCTGTTGGAAAATGGAATGTGTGAGTTTCAGGTCTCCACCTCTCAACCAAAATTGTTATCAATGCGTGATCCACCTTAAGATGTCTTAGCTTTGCTTGGCCATGTCCTTGATCGTGAAATGGTAGTGTATCTGCCTGGAACACTATTTGTTGGCCAATGCTTCCTAACAAAAGAACAAGTGCAAGACGCTATAAATAGATTTCACATTGTCAATCATTGCACTTACAAGGTAAAAATGTCAAGCACAACTAGGCTTGTCGTGGAATGTGTTCACAACGACTGTGCCTGGAGATGTCGCGCTATATTGCGCACCAAAGAGCAACAATGGGAAATAATGAAGCTTGAAGGGTGCCACACATGTGCTTTCCCACTTATTTCATAGGATCATAACAAGTTGGGATCACGAATGATTTCTCAAACCATTCGTGAAATTATTGAGACTGATCCATCCACACCCATCGCAACCATCTTAACCCACATAAAGTCTACAATGGGTTATACAATCAGCTATAGAAAGGGATGGTTGGAAAAACAACATGCCATTGAAAATATCTTCGAAAATTGGGAGAAGTCATACCATAAGTTACCTAGACAGTTGCTTGCAATGCAATTGTATGTTCCGGGCTTCATATAGAAATTGAGTACACAACCAGCATACAACGGTGGCTTGCTTGATGAGGGGAATGTGTTCTTCAAGAGGTTGTTTTGGACCTTCAAGGCATGCATTGATGGTTTTGCCTTTTGCAAACCAATTGTTCAAGTGGATGAAATATTTTTGACTGGCAAATACAAAGGATTTTTATTAGTGACAGTTGCACAAGACGACCACAACAACATAATTCTCATTGCCTTTCTGTTGTTGAAGGTGAAACTAGTGATGCGTGGTTCTTTTTTTTTTGAAAAACTTAAGGAGGTACGTAACCCCGTAAGAGGGGTTGTGCCTCATTTCGGATCGTCACGAGGCCATAAGAAGTGCATACTCCAGAAATGGAAGTGGTCGGACAGAAAATAATTTTGTCCATGTCTATTGCATTAGACACATTGCACAAAACTTTATGCGACGATTCAAAAATGCTGCACTGAAGAAAGATGTTGTCAATATGGGTAATTTTAATTTTTTACATATTCTATATTATCATTAATATTTTATACAATTGTTTAACTAGTTATATTAATTTAATTTGTAATCTTGTTTCCAGCATATGGGATGACCGAATCGAGATTCTTTTACTATTACAATATAGTAAAAGATAATAATCCTGAAGCAGCATAATGGTTGGACAACATCTCAAGGGAAAAATGGACACTGGCATGGGACAACGGATGACGCTGGAGACACATGACAACAAACCTAACGGAGTCAATCAATTCGGTCTTGAAGAAAACTAGAAACTTACCAATTTTCTCCATGGTCATGGCAATATACACCCGTTGCAATAAGTTCTTCATTGATAGAAGCAAGGAAGTAGATGCAATGATTAATGCTGGACATATGTACTTGGAGGTTGCAACTAAAGCAATTCAAGATGCACAGCAAAAGCGTTAATGCTCACAGAGTCATCACCTTTGACAGAACAAGCACTAGATTTTTAGTCGAAGAAATGCAACATGCGACATAAATTCAACCCGTAGGAAGATTTACAGTACGGTTAGGTGAAATGTGGTATAATTGTGGCAAGTTTCAAAAAGTTCACATTCCATGCTCGCATGTACTTGCTTCATGCTTACACACACACCACAACTTTGACATCTACATATCTCTTGTGTATACTTTACAACAAGTTTCTAAGGTATACGAAAGTCAATTTGGAGAACTCAGACACGAAGACTATTGGCCAACTTACACGGGCTAAACTTTGTGCCAAATCTAGAACTGAAAAGAACTTCAAATGGTCGACCCAAGTCCAGTAGGATAATAACAGAGATGGACATTAGAGAACAACAAAGTCGGGCAAAAAATTGTTTATTGTCATATCCCTGGTCACACAAGGAAGACATGTCCAAATATCGCTCAAGCTTCTAGTTCTCGTCATTGATTTATGTTGTTGTTATTATTTTAAAATTTTCTTAATGTCATTTTTAATTTTATGAACATCATTGCAACTTTTAAATTTTTAGTATTTGTAATTTATATTAAATATATAATTATATATATAATATATCTACATAATATTATTTACTTATATTTATTAATATTAATAACATATTTTTTTAAATAAATAATTATGTACAAATTTTAATAAATATTAATATCTCAAAATAAATACATAAACTGGTTATTATTTAATAATTTTATTTAATTTTTAAATATATAAAATTAAATAAATTTTTATTATAATTTTTATTTTATATAAATTTAAAATTAAATAAATTATTATTGTAATTTAAAAAATATATTAAATAACCAAAAATATAATTTCAAAATATAATATTAATATCATTTAAAAAAAATAAAAATTATATTAATAATATAATAAGAAAAATAAAAATATTATTTATTATCTTAAATATGTAAAATAAATTTTAATAAATATGTAAAATACATATTATTTATTATTTTTATTCATTTTCAAATAATATAAAAATATAAACATAATTCAAATAATAACTTATTTTATTATATATAATTAACAAAATATTTATAAATATTTATTAGAATAATATATTATAAATATTTATTTTAATAAAATCTAAATATATTTTAATTAATAATATTTATTTTATTATATGAAAAAAAATTCAGAATCGAATTCTGAAATCTCAGTAAATAATGTATTGTTGATTCTATTTTTGTAATTTTTTATTTTTTTAATAATATTTCCATAAAAATGTCATATTTTGGCGCCCACCGTGGGCCTGAATAGCCCGCTTTTTCAGTCATGGTACTAATAAGAAGCCAGCAAGAAGGACAGAATTATCAAGGACGAACTTTTCGTCAACAAGAAGATGTCACACCCAATCAACCGATCCCTTAAGTTTTGGCCGAAAGAGGGGGAGATGAAAGCCTCTCTTCTGTAGTAAGAGATGAGGAAAATGCAACAGGCCAGAGAGAGATGCTCTTGAAATGTCGGCCTTAAGGAGGGAGAACGCTAACTTGAGGGAGAAAATTAAAACCCATATACCCTCTCAGACTACCCTATTCGCTTAAGAGCAGGGAGAGTCCTCGGCTTTGCAAGAAAAACCTAAGGGAACTCCATAAGTTGGAATCCCTAATGAACGAGACGATGTCTCAAGTCGAAGCCTTTTTATTCAGCCTACCCTGGAGGCCACGTTACCCGATAACTGGAGAGGTTTAATGTTAGAAAAGTATGATGAAACGTCTGACCCAGGAGAACACTTGGATATTTTCATAACCCAAGTCAGTATGTATATAGAAAATAAGGCCTTCTGGTGCAGAATTTTCCCCACTTCGTTTCGAGGACCAGCTCTCAGTTGGTTCACCCGACCCTTCCCTTCCTCCATTGACTCTTTCGCAACCCTTACAAGACAATTCAATCTACAGTTCACCATAAGCCGACCTCACCCCCTAACATCCTTGGCACTCGTCAATATTCGACAGGAGAAAGGAGAAACACTTAGAGCGTTCATGGAACGCTTTGGCAAAGTAACTCTTTCAATCCACAATTTGGAACCAGCTGTGGCCATGCACCACTTCACAACGACCCTTAAACTAGGACCTTTTGTTAATAGCATATGTAAGAAACCACCCATGGACCTAGATGAATTAAGGAGTCGGGCAGCCAAATATATGCAAATGGAGGAGTTAACTGAATACCGAAACCAAGCCCAGATAGATCACAGGGGGTCCAATTTGAGAGAGGCGGACAAAAAAGAGACTTTCAAGTCTCGACAAGAAAACAAAGCCAGAAGAAATGATGTTGAGAGGCCGCCTAGAGGTCCTAAGTATCCTTCATATACTACTCTCAACACCAACTGGCCTAGGGTACTTGACTAAGCTCTTGTGACTGAAATATTGAGCATGCCCAGGCGTGCTAATATCCCTCTTCGGGTAGACAAAAGCAAATCTTGCCAATATCATCGCAATAGGGACCACACTACAGAAGAGTGCACGACCCTGAAGGATAAAATTGAAGATCTGATCAAGGAAGGGCATCTTTGAGGATTTGTGCAAACAAATCCCACTGGTCATACTGAAAGAAGTAGAGACCGATATCCCCAATCCACAAGAAGGCATGAGGATAAGCAGCCCAAATGACAACAGAGCCGATCAAGAGAATCTCCTGCGAAACGATATGAGGAATGAGAGAAATACCCTGAAGCGAGTTATTAACACCATAGCCGGTGGGTTTGCAGGTGGAGGACCCACCAACTCGACCAGAAAAAGACATCTGAGACAAGTCCATTCTGTAAACAATATATTGCTGGGTAGTAGGATCAGGATTCCCCCATCACATTCACTGACGAGGACTTTCGGGGGATAGATCCAGTGCAAGATGAACCCATGGTTATAAATGTGGATATCCTCAATTGCACCATCAAGAAAACACTAATTGACCAGGGGAGCTCAGCCGATATCCTCTACTGGAACACCTTCAAACAACTAGGGATACCAGAAAATGAACTCATAGAGTACCATGAACCACTGGTCGGTTTTATTGGCGAACGAGTAGAGACCCGTGGTTGTATCGACCTGTACACCTCATTCGAGTCTGAAAACGAAGGAAAACGCATCAAGGTCACTTATCTGGTGGTGCACGTGAATACTTCGTACAACATACTACTCGGTCGACCATTACTTAATAAATTGAAAGCCATAGTGTCTACTCCTCACCTGGCTATGAAATTTTCATCAGAAAGGGGCCAGATTGTTACAGTCCATGCTGACCAAAAGACGGCCAGAGAATGCTATTTTGCAAGCCTGTGCTTAAAACCGTTCCAGGGGTACAAGCGAGACGTCAATATTGTTTTCCCTCGGTTAGAAGAAAATCTGGATATAGAGTTGGATCCCAGAATTGATGAGGGATGTCGAGTCGAGCCTAACGAAAATAAACAGCCCTTCCAGTTGGGACCAAAGCCTGAACAAATCACTTCTCTTGACATTGGGTTGTCCGTACAAGAAAGGTAGGACCTTCAGAAAGTCTTAGTGCGAAATGCTGATTTATTTGCCTAGTCAGTGTCTAACATGCCAAGTATAGACCCAGAATTTCTCTGTCATAATCTCTCAGTATATAAGGGAGCCAAGCCGATAGCACAAAAAAAGAGAAAAGTCAGAGCTGATAGAGCGAAAGCAATTAAAGAGGAGACCAATAAGCTTCTACAGGCTGACTTTATCCAAGAAGTAAGATACTCCACCTGGTTGGCCAATGTAGTCATGGTCAAGAAGGCCAACGAGAAATGGCGAATGTGCACTGACTTCACAGACCTCAACAAGGCATGCCCAAAAGACGTCTATCCTCTTCTAAACATTGACACATTAGTGGACAGTGCAGCTGGTCACAGGATACTCAGCTTCTTGGACGCTTACTCTGGATACAATCAGATCTGAATGTATCCCCTGGACGAGGAAAAAACAACATTTATCACGGACTCAGCAAATTTCTGTTACCGAGTGATGCCCTTCGGCTTGAAAAATGCAGGGGCAACATATCAGAGGCTAATGAAAATTTTTTTTGAAAAACAAATAGGAAAATGCATGGAAGTATACGTTGACGACATGGTGGTCAAATCCATTTCCTCGGAGCAACATCTTGCTCATCTAAAGGAGGTATTCAGCGAAGTCAGGCAACATGGGATGCAGTTTAATCTTGACAAGTGCACATTCAAAGTAGCCGGTGGCAAGTTCCTGGGATTCATGCTCTCTGAAAGAGGGATCCAGGCAAATCCTGACAAGTGTCAAGCCGTCATTGAAATGACCAGTCCTCAGAATGTCAAGGAGGTTTAAAGACTTGCCGGCCGGATTGCTACCCTCGCCAGATTTCTTCCCATTATGGCAGACAGGTCTCGACCTTTTATTGATTTGCTCAAGAAATCGCAAAAATTCACTTGGTCCGATGAATACGAGGCCAGCTTTCTCCAGTATAAAAATGTGTTAACAGCACCGCCTGTGTTGATAAAACCAAAACCCGGACATGATATGATTATTTACTTGGCTGTATCAGAAAATGCAATCAGCTCTGTCTTATTACAAGAAACACCTAAATCGGCTCCAGTATAATTCATCAGCCGAGCACTCCAAAATGCCAAAACTCGATATCAGTTAATGGAAAAGATAGTGCTGACTCTGATTCACACAGCTCATCGGCTAAGACATTACTTCTAAAGCCATCGAGTTATCATACGCACCGACTGCCCGATGGCCAAAGTTTTGAGAAAACCAGAATTAGCTAGTCGGTTAATGGCATGGGCAATCGAGCTATCCCAATTTGATATTCGCTTTGAAAATCGGCGCCCTCTTAAAGCTCAGGTGTTTACAGATTTTGTCAATGAATTCACCACCCAGAAGCAAACCATCACAGAGATGTAGAACCTACATGTAGATGGATCGTCAAACTGACAAGGTTGTGGAGCAGGAATTATACTAGAAGGACCGAACACCGTAATGATTGAACAATCCATTCAGTTTGGATTCAAAGTATCCAATAATCAGTTTGAGTATGAAGCACTGCTAGCCGGCCTCAGGTTGGCAAAGGAAATTGGAGTCAAGTGCATCACTTGTTGGAGTGATTCTAAGGTAGTGGCCGAACAGGTCAATGAAACTTTTTAGGTGAAGGACTCGGTTATGCTCCAATACTATAAGGAATTCAAGAATATGGAAGAGGAGTTTGACGAGGTACATGTTTGTTACACACCGAGAACCATGAATGAACAGGCCGATAAGCTTGCTAGGTTGGCTAGCCAAAGGAAACCAGGACAATTACAAAGCATGATTCATCAGGAGATCCATAAACCCAACATTTCTAAACAAGAGTGTATGGACATAGAAAATATGTCTCAGAATTGGATGACCCCAATTGTCCACTATCTTACCGACAGCAGCCTACCAAATGATCTGACCTCGGCTAAGAAAATAAGAATATAAGCAGCCAAGTACATCATTCTCAGTAAAGAACTATATAAAAGAGGAATTTCAACACCCATGTTGAAATGTCTTGATGAGGACCAGGCCAGCTATGTAATGAGAGAAATTCATGAAGGTATTTGTGGTACCCATTCGGGTAGACGAACCATGACAGCTAAAATTCTGAGAGCCGGATAATTCTAGCCAACACTATCCAAAGACTACAACGTTTTGTAAGGAAGTGTATTCCCTGTCAGCAACACGGTCCTCACATACACCAACATGCCAACACCCTCCAACCCATCAGTGCTCCTTGGCCCTTTGCCATTTGGGGAATGGACCTTCTCGGTCCTTTTTCCCTAGCAAAAAGATAGTGTAAATTCCTGATTGTCGTTGTGGATTACTTTACTAAATGGATTGAAGCATTGCCACTCGCCACCATCACGGCCAACAATGTACAAAAGTTCACCTGGAAAAATATCATCACCCGTTTCAGTCTCCCTTATGCCTTAATCATAGATAACGACTTACAGTTCACAGATCGACGATTTAATGAATTTCTGAAAGGGCTTCAAATCAAACACCCAGTTACATCTGTTAAACATCCTCAGACTAATGGACAGGCCAAGGCTGCAAACAAGGTCATTCTACATGAACTTAAACGAAGATTGGGTTCGGCCAAAGGAGAATGGGCAGAAAAATTGCCCGAAATCTTATGGGCTTATTGGTGTATGCCACAAATAAATACAAAAGAGACACATTTTCGAATGACATATGGTACTGATGCCATGGTGCCAGTCAAGATTGATAAGCCATCATTTCAAAGATAGAGATTCGAGGAATCGGCAAACGGCGAATCCCTTGCTGTCAACCTAGATTTATTGGATGAAGTACGTAGTCAAGCAGCTATAGTGACTAAAGCTAACAAAAGGATAATGGCAAAGAAGTTCAATTCAAAAATTAATCCAAGACAATTCTATGTTGATGAGTTGGTGTGGCGAGTAACAGGGGAGGCACGTCAGGACTAATGAGAAGGGAATCTGACTGCTAATTGGGAAGAGCCCTGTCGGGTAATGGCTCGGCTAGACAATGGGGCATACAAGCTAGAGACACTTGAAGGGAAGACAATATCGAGAACTTGGAACATTACACATTTAAAGCATTATTTCAGTTAAACACTTGTAATATGTACTCGGTGCACTCTTTTCCTTACCCAAGTTTTGTCCTCTTAAAAGAAAGTGAAAAGGGATTTTCCTAGGAAGGTTTTTAATGAGGCACATTATCAATAAAGTACATTCTCTACAGCTATTCAGTTTTTCTAGATTATTAATTAATTCCCCTCGAAGTACCCCTACTCAGTCAAGGATGAATCATTCATTAAAATTCCCTCCTAATTACTTCTACTTGGCCAAGATTGAATTAATTAATTCCTTCCCGAGTACCCCTACTCGGTCAAGGACGAATCATTCATTAAAATTCCCTCCCAAGTACTTCAACTTGGCCAAGGTTGAATTAATTCCCTCCCGAGTACCCCTACTCGGTCAAGGATGAATCATTCATTAAAATTTCCTCCCAAGTACTTCTACTTGGTCAAGGTTGAATTAATTAATTTCCTCCCGAGTATCCCTACTCGGTCAAGGACGAATCATTCATTAAAACTCCCTCCGAAGTACTTCTACTTGGCCAAGGTTGAATTAATTCCCTCCCGAGTACCCCTACTCGGTCAAGGACGAATTATTCATTAAAATTCCCTCCCAAGTACTTCTACTTGGCCAAGGTTGAATTAATTAATTTCCTCCCGAGTACCCCTACTCGGTCAAGGACGAATCATTCATTAAAATTCCCTCCGAAGTACTTCTACTTGGCCAAGGTTGAATTAATTAATTCCCTCCCGAGTACCCCTACTCGGTCAATGATGAATCATTCATTAAAACTTCCTCCGAAGTACTTCTACTTGGCCAAGGTTGAATTAATTAATTCCCTCCAGAGTACCCCTACTCGGTCAAGGACGAATCATTCATTAAAATTCCCTCCCAAGTACTTCTACTTGGCCAAGGTTGAATTAATTAATTCCCTCCCGAGTACCCCTACTCGGTCAAGGATGAATCATTCATTAAAATTTCCTCCCAAGTACTTCTACTTGGCCAAGGTTGAATTAATTAATTCCCTCCCGAGTACCCCCTACTCGGTCAAGGACAAATCATTCATTAAAATTCCTTCCAAAGTACTTGTACTTGGTCAAGGTTGAATTAATTCTCTCCCGAGTACCCCTAATCATTCATTAAAATTTCCTCCCAAGTACTTCCACTTGGCCAAGGTTGAATTAATTAATTCCCTCCCAAGTACTCCTACTCGGTCAATGATGTATCAAATATTAATTTATCCCAGATATCTCTATTTTGTAAGAGAAGAATCAATTATTATACCCAAGTTTTGACCTCATTATTCTTCATAAAAATGTTAGTAGTCGGTTAATAATGAGACAAGGAATAAAAGGAAAAATTTGGAATTCATTGGTTAAGGCATTACAAAAATTTAGGCATTGTCGGCCCGGGATCAAACAAAGAAAAATTACAAAACGACTCTAATTTCCCGCCTCCCCGGCATCAGGACCAGGGGCATTCTCAGTTATGGGGATTCGGCTAGAGGCCTCGGCATCAGGTTCTACATCCTCGTGCACTTCATCATATGGTAAGAACCTTCCACCGAAGAAGTCTCTGGTTAATTCAAAATGGAAGTCGACTTGCACTTGGCAAAATTCGTAGCATTGGCGTACGGCATGATTAAATCCAGCTTCATGTTTGACAACCATCTTGTCAGAACATTAGTCAGAAAATGTCTTCATCTTGGCCTCAGTTTTTTTCCTTTCCCGAGTCAAGGCCTATTCCATTTCCAAGGATTTTGCTCTTAGAGCCTCCTCTATCTCCAAAGACTTCACCCTCAAAGCCTCCTCCATCTCCGCTTGCTTAGCCCTTAGAGCCTGCTCAGCGCTCTGAAGCCGATGCTTCGCCATGTTGTAATGTTCCTTAATTTGGGCAACCTCGATCTCCAGAGACTTGTTGGTCTCGGCAAGGATGGACTGGGCCTCTTCACATTCTTGCTTAGCCCTTTGCACCTTTTCCAACTCTAGCATGGGCTCTAAAGCCAGCCTTCGGACCATCACCATGACTCGGGCTTGAAGCTTCGCGTAGCATTGCCACAAAAACTTGTGGCTCAGATCGTTGATAATGTCCCTCCCCACATCAGAAAGTAGGTCTGGGGCCACCACCTGTCCAACATGAACCCCGTTGACCAAGAAGGAGTCGAATAACACCGTCGTGGAAATCATAGGATTTGAAGAGCTACTGGCCCTGGGCGTCCCAACAACTCGGGCATGTTTGCGTGCCCCGTCAGCACCAGTCACCCCAGCCGACTGGGAGTGCTTCCTTTTCCTCTCCTTCTTGCCTTCTTTATCCTTGCCCTTGTCCTTACACCTTTTTGGCTAGCCCTCAGCAAGAGCAAGGTCTCGGGGAGGAGGACGAGACTCGGTTACCTCTGTGAGATGGTCGAGTTGGGGATGGCGACGCTTTTCAGCCGACACGTCACCTGGAGTCTGCCTTCTCAAATCGTGACGATAGGTAGGTATGTTTACGCCTTTTTGAGCCATTAAACCTTCAACAAAAACAAAGTGTCAAATCACTACAACTTTATTCAACAACTAAACTATAAAAATGAAGCATACCATCCATATCCAATTGGGGATGAGGGGACTTCAGCAAAAGGATGAAGGCTCGAACAGGAAACTCTCGGGGAAGAGACTTCAAGTACTCCAAGGCTGATAACAAGTCATCGGGGAAAATGTCATATCGACGAAGTTATTTTCGCTATCCAAGAAGTATTTCCTACCTATAGGGTGCACGGTTACTTTGAAGTAACCAGTCTTAAAACCCTTAAAAGAGGAAGTATAAGGTTTGAAAAGCGACAATTATGGTTGCCTAATTAAAGATACTCATCTTCCTAAGTCTAAAGGATGAGTACAAAAGAAATGAAGAAACAAACCTACACCAAGCTCTATGTAATGAAATTTACAAAGAATTTTAAAGGCTTGTATAGTCGCCCACCCATTCGGATGGAGGTGTGTCGGCGCTACATTTTGAACCCTCAGTACTCCCATTTGGAAGTTGTCAAAGGGTAGCTTTATACCTAATTCCCTAAACCTATATTCATATACAAAGAAGGTGTCGGCCATCTCAACACCTCCTAAAATTACTAAGTCAGGATTGTTGGACCCATCCCCTCGATATGTATCGACAACGATGGGGTACAACTTTGAAGATTCTCATAGTGATATATCACAATGGTCTACAAACGACTGGAGACTCCTATTATTTTGGAAACGTGAGAAGTAGGCGACTACTTCGCCATGAACCCACTCATATTCTGGTGTGGTACAAGGTGGGAAAACCGGTCTTTCTCTAAGGGGGCTCGCATTAGGTAGCGATTCGGCGGAATCTGAGTCCTCAGAATTACCGGACGACTCGGCATTACTATTACATTCTCTCAATCTCTCCCCGTCCAACCCATTCGGTCCTGAAGACACTTCCCTGCCCTCATCGGTTTCTCTAACACCCTGAACCTCATACCTAGTCGGCCTCGAACTATCCGACAATGTGTCTTCCCACTTAATGGAGTCAGCCATGATAGAAATCTAAACAGAAGAAGAAAGGATGGGGTATACGTACCTTACAAGCTGTCGACAAAAAGAAAACTTCTAAAAGGTATACCCCTCGACCTAGAGCTTGTAAACAAGACAGAAAATACTCTTTCGGTTTAGAGCAAAAGGAACAAAGGGAAGCCTGAACCACCTTATATTTATAAAACCAAAGGTGTCAGGCATACGAAGGGTCACATTACTTCCTAACCGTCAGATCTTTCCCAGATCGATGGATCCAATCTAGCACCCTTTCATTTCAGAGGCACAAAAATCGGGGAAACCCTTACAAAAAGTATCTCTGACACCCTAAAGTGCCGAAATTATTATTTATGGGCTAAAGGGCCAAAATAAAGGCTAACCTAGCAAGCCCATTTGTCCATCTTTGAACATATATTCGTTTTGTATCTCCTCGGCCTATTTATCTCTTCATTAGATCGAATACCCTTTTGGTTTTCTTACCTTTTCACCACAACCGAACACCCCCCTCGATTCTTAAACCGACTACCACCTCACTCCGCTTACCTCTTCATGACAACCAAGTACCCCCCCCTTCATACTCGTATTTCTCAACCGAAATAGAAAACCCGTTTCTCTACATGTCATGGGTAAATATCTTCTTAAGCCCTTGCATCGTACCTCTTCGAGCTTGAGGGGCTAGTGTACCAGATAAGACAACATCCTACCTACAGAAAAAGAGAACCGAGTACCCCATTGGTCGTATAAGGTAATTAACCCAATTAAGGGTAATAATCAAATTATTATCCACTATCAAAGGGCCAAAACCTAAGCTGACTTAGCAAGTCCATTAGCCCATAATACTTCCTATAAAATGAAGGTACGATGTACAGGTAAGGGGTTGACTTTTAATTATAAAATAGTATTTGCTGTTTAGAACCGAGACTTGACTTCAGCATTAGAGTGTCTTTTGTAGGTACCCTTCTCACTCCAGCAACGTATAGAAGGACGTCATTCTACCCAAGCAGAGGTCAGAAGATTAATGTTTCTCGAAAAGGAACAATATTTATATTAATTATTAAATTAATTTTAAAGATAAAAGAATATAATTTAATACTTTAAAAGTTACAAAGACAAATTAAATATGAACATTTTAAATTAAATAATCAGAATTACACTTAAAATAAGGTATGAAGACTAAAATTATAACTAGGCCAAAACTTTAAATTAAAAAAAATCGTTAAATAGTACTATATAAATGTATAGATCACTAAGTATTTAAATTAAAAAATAATTAATCGCGTAACAAATTAGCTACAACTTACTATTTAAACAATGTTAAAAAAACTATACCGTAAATGAATTTAAATTTATATTTAATATAAATATTAAACCACGCGATTAAAAAAGTGGGTACGTAATGAATTTTAACTTTAGTTAACGTATTCGTTTAAAATTTGTCATGCTTATTAACTTGCTAATATTTTTTAAAAATTTTTTTTTATAGACAAAACAAATATTATTAGAGAGAGTTCAAGGAGAACTCAAAACTCATATACACAAAAAAAAAATTTACTTACTCAAAGAAATAAAAAATAAATATATACTTATACAAAATTTATAACTAACATAAATTAGTTTGTGATAACTAAGTGTGTTTGGATGAACACACGTGGAGTTGAATTGAATTAACATAATTTTATATAATTAAATTTGAATGAAAATGAGTTTAAAGTAACTGGTTGGTTTGGAATTTGGATAAATGCTATTTAGAAAGTGATTTTGACAATGAATGTTATTTTGATACTTATACTAAAAATAATTGTTTTTGAAGTGTGAAATTACCAACATAAATTTTAATTTGCATGTGTAGTTTTTAGAATAAATAAATAATGTAATAATTTATTTAATTTATCTTAATTTAATAATTTAAAATAAAATCTTAGCATAAAAATTAAAATGTTTAAGTAACTTTTAAAACTTACAAATTAGATAAAATGAAAAATAAAATATTAAATTAACATATTTATTGAATACAAAGCATTTAAATAATAAAAAGTAGAATTAACAGTGCATTATAAATTTTACATATACTACTTATTTTTTTTATACTTGATAGTTTGATTTTGAACTGAGTTTTAAACACTATTTATTTTTGAATAATTTTTTTATCATTTTTTTAAATTTTTTCATTAAATTTTGTTTCAGTACTTTTTCACTTTTTCTTAGTAAAGCTAGTATCAAGCCATTTTTTCTTAGCTACTTAATCGCTTAGATGAAGCATTATGTTACTTTGAGGTTCCAAGAAAATTTTTTGCGATGCAATTTATCAATATTTTAAGGGGATTTACAAAAACATTTTTATGTGTATTTATAAGTACATAAAAATAAGGTAGGATAGAAAACAAAAATACAAAGAAGATCAAGCAAACTTAATAGTAAATAAAAAGAAATTATAAAGACGGTTATAAATTTGTATCAAAATAAAAAAAACACAAGTTTATAAAAAAAATTAGAAAAAATAAGGAAACTTTCAAAGAATTAGAACTTACTAAAAGTGTGTATTTTGCAACAATCATTGAAGGGGAAGAAAATGCACTATAAGTGACAATGAAAATTTCATAACAATAACCTTATTAATAATTAGACAAAGATTGACAATGCGTATGTGATTGTGGCTAGTAAATTTATAATCAATGACAATAAACATCGTTATTCATTTGTTGTTACCTTTATCATTTTGACAATTAAGTCCCAAGTTTTGACAATCACAAAGGTACGAAAAAGGACATGAAGCAATCAATTTCTTTCATGGATTAGTACATACTCAACATAATTAACAACAAAGCCTATGAGATTTGTGTTGAGAGCTTTTACAGCCACATAAAGAAACCAACAAAGTGCTTTCTTTTGATAGCTTCATGAGCTGAAATGACTTCAATCCCTTACATTTTGTGGTTTTTATTTTTTTTTATTTAATATAAATACACATACATTTCAGTGTTTGTCAATACCAACTACAACAATTAAACATAATAAAAGAGAGTTGTGAGTTGTGTAAGTTACGTAAAAGTATTGTGATATTTGAAAGTTTTGTAATAATATTTTAACATGAAGGTGATTATTTTCTTTCAATTTTATTTGTATTATTATTTCATTTTCCTAACAAGTAGTACTAGAGCTTTGGTTAAGATTCTGTGGAGGATGAAGTGTTGAGATATTAACAAAAATGACACTACTTAGGTGAGAAACGACTATATTACCAACATCATAAGCGAAAAATCAACATGTCATCGCCACGTGTCATCCAGTCAACTTATTAAAAAATTTTAAATTTATATATATATATATATATATATATATATATGCTACATTTTTGTTGAATTTGGCTCCATTATTTTATTTGCAACAGAGAATTGACAATTCATTTAGAGCCACGATTATGCTCATTGCCAACAACTATACACTTTGAAATCCAGGAATGGAGGATCTCCTCAATTGCAAAGACTATTATGATCTTATAGAACATGAAGGTAAGAATCTTGATCCTAGTAAAGATGCAAAATGGAAAAAGATGAATAGAAAAATAATTGGCTTGATTTGACAATGGATTGATCATAGTGTCTTTCATCATGTATCTCCAAAATTTGAAGCTTACACCCTTTGGAAGAAGATAAAGGATATATATTAATTTAAGATAACACAAAATAAAACCCCTTTTATGAGAAAGTTGGTGAATATGAAGTTGTGAAGTGAAACTTTAGTAGTAGAGCACACTAGTGAATTTCAAAACCTAGTAAACTAATTGTTTGCAATGGAGTTAAATATTAATGAGCATGTGCAAGTCATCTTACTTAGTTCTCTTTTTGATAATTAGGAGACTTTAGTTGTCACTTTAATCAATTCAACTTCTGGTGAAAAGCCTACTATGTTTACAACGAAGAATATTTTAATCAATGAAAAAGTTGGACGAAATGACAATGGAGTAAACAACAAGGAAGTCTTTGTCACATAAGGTAGGAGAGACAATTAAGGAAAAATCAAGTTAGAGGGAGAGGTAAGAGTAAGAGTAGGGGTAAGTTAACAAATAGAAGGAGAAGTTAGTAGAAAGGTGAAAACCAAGGTGCTACCATTGTGGGATGAAAGGTCATCTTAAGACAACTACAAAAGGTTATGAAGGGAGAAAGACCTAGAGGGCTCCCAATCAAAGAATGATGGAAAGACACAAGTCATAGTCATTGAAGATGTGGTTGCATATGTTGTTCAAGATAAGGTATGTCTTGTAAAGTCAAGTGAAGAAGTTGAATGGACCATTGATACTGCAACTTCTTGTTACATCACTCCTTGAAGAAAGACATCTTCACAATATATAAAGTCGATGATTTTGACACTATAAAAATGGGGAACACCCATGTATGATTATGGTTATTGACAATGTTAAAATAGAAAACATACATTGGATGCAAAGTTACTATGAAGGATGTTCAACATGTGTCAAATCTTTAATTGAATCTACTTTAAGTATGAACTCTTGATCCATAAGGTTTCAAAAACTACTTCCGTGATAACACATGAAAAATGTTGAAAGGAGTTATGGTTCTTGCTCATGGAAAATTTTGTATTAGTTTATACAAAACTCGAGTAAAGATCAACTTAGAAAAGTATCAAAGTAGTGAAACAAAGGTCACAAGATTTATGGCACCAAAGACTCACTCACATGAGTGAAAATGGTTTGTCAATCTTAATGAAGAAGTTGATCACTATTAAGAATACAACGAGTCATCCTTGTAATCATTGTTTGTAGGGTAAACAACGATGAATTTGTTTTAAATCCTCATCAATACAAAAATAAGAGTTACTAAGTTTAGTTCACTCTTATGTATGTCATCCCTTGGAAGTAGTAACATGTATTTTCTAACTTTTATTTATGATGCTTCTAGAAATGTATGGGTGTATTTTTTTAAGGACTAAGAATTAGGTATTGAAAAATTTCAAGCAGTTTCATGCCATGGTAGAATGTGAGACGAGAAAGAAGTTGAAGTATCTTCGTTCAAACATTAGAGGACAGTATACTTCCAAGGAGTTCAATGCCCATTGCAATGGTGTAGCGAAAAGGTTAAATCAAACCATTATGGAAAAGTTAGAAGCATGCTTAGTATGGTAAAGTTGCCTAAGATAATTGTTCATGAGCAAGTGTATTTGTCGAAAAGTAATATAAGGGTTCTAAAATAAGTTTCTGAAATATTATCCCACAAGAATTGTTTTCAAGTACCAAGAATATCTTAATTTAATTGTTTAAACTTAAAATATGTGTAATTAAATATAAAAGTAATTAGAAAAAAAATTCAACCTGTGACAATAAATTAATCGAGAAGAACTTAGGACATTTGGTTTTACATTTACACTTCTCCATGTTCACTTTTAGATTAATTCTAATTCCGGTTTCCTTATGATTGTTAACCACTTATACTAAATTTATTAACAATCAATAGTCATGTAATGTTAACAATTTTTCCCTAAGTTACTATCCTCAATGGTTATGCAAGATAAAAGCAAGAGAAAACATAAAGAAACTATGAACTGTTAATTTAATAATAATTGAAAGAGAATAACTAAGTTTGATTCACCTAATCATTTGTCTTGTTTTACCTTATAAATTTATTAACTATATGTGATACGCCTATAATATAATTAATTATGGGTATGTTTAAAAGTTGTCAATTCTGAACATACAGATATAGCATAATAGAATAAGTATCAATAAAGAAAGGAAACATGTAAAACTACACAAAACTTAATTGTGACAATCTCATGTCAAACTGCACAATTAATATAAAAATTAGTATAAAATCTTCATAAAATAGTGGTCATGCATGTCGTTATAGGTTGTAAAATCATGTAAAAATTTAGACTTATCAATATTATGAGAAAAGACTATTTGCATTACTTATTACTTATTGAATAGATCACTATCAGTTCCTTTGAACTTTGAGATTCTAAAAAAAAATATGGTTTGAAAGAGACTTCTTATACTCACATTTAAAAGTGTTTGCGTGTTTGACATTTGCACATGTATCCAAAAAGCAAAGGCAAAAGCTTGATCCAAGAACCATGCCATATATCTTCATTGGCTATAGAGATGAAAAGTTTTGATACAGATTACATGAGTATGCAAAGAAGGTTATGGGACCAAGAAAGCATAAGCAACTTGGTGAAGAAGGCCTAGAAAATGAAATGTCATGAAAACCAAATAAGCATTAGTTACAAAGGTCAGATAAAGGCAGGATTTCATCGAAAAAGTATATGAAATAACAATATATTATTCTCACTAAGAGGGGTAGACGAAAGGATTTGTTGAAAATGTGCATACAACAGCTGCATACGTGGCTGTTTTATCCAATTTCTAGAAGTTTAATTTTCTGTTATTTAAGACCCAGTCGTTAGGAGTTTTTGTTTCTGTTTTTTATTAGATTAAAATATTGTTAGTCATGCCTAAAAATAAGAGATATTTTATTTTGTATGTTTGACTCTAGCTCTATTTAAAAGGAGCAAATGAATAATAGCAAAGTATCCTCCGTAAAATATTTTTAGCCTTCTACTCTTATTTTACGTTAACAACAACAAATTGGTATCAAGAGCCTTTATCTTTGAGGGATCTGTGAGTTGAGAGAAACATCAATGGAAGAAAATACATACACAGTGGGTTCATCGCAATTTTTGATGGTGAGGAATATGAGTTATGGGCTGTAATGATGATATGTCATCTTGAAGCATTGGATCTTTGGGAGGCAGTAGAAGAAGATTATGACGTTCCTATATTGTCTGAAAATCTAACGATAGCTTAAATGAAGTATCACAAGGAGAGAAAGACAAAAAAGGCAAAGGCAAAAAATTGTCTTTTTTCTGCTGTGTCAAAAATTATTTTTACAAGAATTATGAATTTTAAATCTGCCAAAGAGATTTGGCATTATCTCAAGAAACAATATTCTGGTTATGAAAGAACCAAAGGCATGCAAGTGCTTAACTTGGCTAGAGAATTCGAGACGCAGAGCATGAAGGAGACAGAAACAATTAAAAGTTATGTTGATCGACTGATGAGTATAGCAAATAAAGTGCAGGTTCTCAAGAAAGACTTTCCTGATGAAAAAATAGTTAAAAAAATTTTGGTTATTGTACCAGAAAAATATGAATCAAAGATATCAGCATTGGAAGAGTTAAAAGACATGTCAACCATCACCTTGGGAGAATTGGTAAATGCTCTACAGGCCTAGGGACAAAGAAGAATGATGAGACAAGATGAGACGGTACAAGGTGCTTTTCATGTAAAAGCCAAAAATTCAAAAGGTGGCAAAAACAACAACAAATAGAAGAACAAAAAGCTAGAAGGCTCCAATGAACAGCAAGGTGAGAACTTTCCCTCATGTCCATATTGCAAAAAGACAAATCATCCAAAAGAAAAATGTTAGTGGAGGCCAAATATCAAGTGTAGAGAATGTGGTGATTTGGGACATGTAGAGCGAGTCTGCAAGTCTAAATCAAAAGAGGCAAATGTTACTTTGGAGGAGTAAGAAGATGAGCAACTCTTTGTTGCAACATGTTTCACTACAACTAACTGTTCTAGTGACTCATGATTAATAGACAATGGCTATACAAACCACATGACCCAAGACGAGAAGCTTTTTAAAGAGCTTGACAAAACCACCATTTCCAAAGTAAAAATTGGAAACGGTGATTTCATCTCAGTTAAAGGGAAAGGGACCATCGCTATTGAAAGCTTGACAAGTTTGAAGTATATCTCTGATGTTTTATATGTGCCTAACATTGACCAAAATTTTCCTAGTGTTGCATAACTTGTGGAAAAGGGCTTCAATGTTATATTTGAAGATAACTGGTGCTTGATCAAAGATGCAAAAGGCAAAGATGTATTCAGAGTGAAAATGAGATCTAAAAGCTATGCTCTAAATCTGATGAAGGAGGAGCAAATAGCTTTTTCAAGCACAACTACCAATGCTGATCTATGGTACAAAAGACTTGGACATTTTCATCTTGCAAGATTGTTATACATGTAGAAACATGCCTTGGTGAAAGGTGTCTCGATGCTTGAAGACAAGTTGGTAGATTATGTGGCTTGCCAATTTGGTAAACTGGTTAGAAAACCATTTCCTCAAACCACTTGGAGAGCAACTCAAAGGCTACAACTTGTTCATGTCGGGGGACCTTAGAGAATATTATACTTAAATGGTAATAAATATTATATTACTTTTATTGATGATTATACTAGATACTGTTGGATTTATTTCTTTAAATCCAAAAGTGAGATTGCCAATATTTTCTGAAAATATAAAGCATTTATGGAGAATAAAGTGGTCGTAGGTTGTAACGCCCCAAATTTTGGTAATATTAATTATTATTATTTATATAAATCTAAATGCAAATATATATATATATATATATGTGTGTGTGTGTGTGTGTGTGTGTTGATTTAATTGATAATGATGTTTTTGTGTGTAATAAGTATATGGACGTGTGTATTGTGTATATGCATGACTGGTTGGGCTGAAATGGGTATGTGCCTAAATACAAGGCGAGATACTGGGCTGTTCTTGCAGCAGCGAGAGGGCCCTAAAAAGAAGGACTAAAACTGTCACTTTCTCGCTGTAGCGAGAGAGCGACAGTTTAGGATGCATTTGTGGGTGTAGTCTCGCTGTAGCGAGATTTTGCAAAAACTAGAGTGCAATTTTCTCTTATTTTTTTGCTGTAGCGAGAGTGTCGCAACCAGAAAAGGATTTAAAGGGGGTTAGGGTTCGGGGAGAGTTATTTCTCCCTCTCCCTTCGAAATTCATTTGAGCCTCTCATTACCAAAGCCCTATTCCACTGATTAATTGCTTCCAAAGCCGTTCAGGAGCAAGATTGGAGCTCGAATTTGTGTGGGAAACGCTTGGAGGTGAGTTTTAAACGGTTAGGGTTTCCATTTTCCTTCCCTTTCTCTATTCTTGGTGATTTTCGGGGTTCTCATGGAATTCTTCCATGTGTTTAGGCCAAAAGTCGTGTGGGGAGCATTTCCGTAGTTGAGCTCGGACATGGGTCTTGAATCCAAGGTAAGAGGGGACTCTACCCTACTCTTTTATGTATGATTTGCTAATATTTTGTGTGATATTGTGATGTGACTGAGTAGAGGGCAGGAAATTGCTGAGATATGTGATGTGTGCACTTGGGCCGTTTATACATGTGTGTATATCTGAATGAACATTGTGAAAATATGGGCCCAAGAGCCGTGTAATATGAATGGGAATAGGCTAGGGGCTGTGTGTACTGTGAAAATGAAATGTGGGCCTAGTGTCGTATAGTTGAACAAATATGAGCCTAGTGTCATGTACTGTTAAATGTGAGTTATGTGTCGTATATTGAAATATGTGTGACTAGGGCGTAGTAGCACCGCTGTAATGTGCTATGAATGGTTCAACGATATACTGGGGATGTGAGAGATGAGGACAGTAGAAATACCTTGGGGAAGAGAGAGTAGTGGTGACACCGACTGCGGAACGGGTGCACCACGGGCCACACACTCTCTTCCTGATTAGACTTATGACCACTATCTTTGCTGAGCGACCCATGACTGCTCACGTGGTATCTGTGAAGCGGGGGTAACCGGCGACCATTTATGGTGTAAATTTGTGATCACAGTACTATAATGAATGTGGTTGGTATGCGTATGCATGGATTTGTGTTTTGTACTTGTGGATGTGAAATGTTGCTTGTAATTGTGTTTCTTTAATGTATTGGAATGTTCTGGAAGTGAGACTCTACGTTTACTGTGTTTTGAGTAGTGTAGAGTACTCACCTTTACATTTATTTTTCAGGTAACTAAGACGATCAGCACCGGGCTCAGTGAAGGGACAGATGAACTGCTATAGAACTTAGAATTTATTTTGAAAACGTTGCAATTGAACTAGTCTTGTAGCAGTTATTTGATATTAAGTTGTAACCCTTCACTTATTTCAAAATCTTTTATAAAAAATTAGTTATCCGATTTGCTAAATCATTATTTAATTGAAATTAAATTTAAGGTGTTACATAGGTTACAAATAATAAGGTCTGACAATGGAAAAGATTATGCAAATGACGTTTTTGATAAATTTTGTGAAGAAGCTGGCATTGAGCACCAACTTATAGTGCCATACAATCCACAACAAAATGGTGTAAGTGGGAGAAAAAATAGAAGCATCATGGAAATAACAATGTGCATGTTACATGAGAAAGATTTGCCAAAGAAGTTGTGGGCAAAGGCAACAAGCATTGCTGTATTTTTGCTGAATAGGCTGCGTTTTGAACAAAAGAACTCCATTTGAAGGCTGGTTTGGGTACAAACCAGATTTACAAAATTTGAGAAATTTTTGTTGTGTTTGTTTTTCTTATGTTTCACAGGTTAAAAGGGACAAACTTGACAAAAAGGCTGAACCTGGAGTTTTCATCGGATATAGTAGCACGGCTAAATCTTACAGAATTTTCCAGCCACAAAATGGAAAAATTCTTGTGAGTAGAGATGTAAAGTTCATGGAAGATCAACAATGGAGTTGAGAGAAGCCAATAAGAAAGTAACTTCCAGAAACCCCACAACTCTTTGATGATGAAGTTGATGAAATTCCTGTCAGAGGTACAAGATCTTTATCCGAGATTTATCAAAAGTGTAATGTGGCTGTCTTAGAACCTGCTGAATTTGAAGAAGCCGAAAAAGATGAGAAGTGGATTAATTCTATGAAGGAGTAACTTAAGATGATTGAAAAAAATGACACTTGGGAGCTAGTGGATCGATCTCAACACAAACAACCCATAGGAGTCAAATGGGTTTATAGAACTAAACTAAATGCAGATGGTTCTATAAATAAACACAAGGCCAAGTTGGTGGTAAAAAGCTATGCTCAAGTGTTTGGAGTGAATTTTTCAGAAACGTTTGCTCCCGTTGCACGTCTCGATACAATCAGAATGTTGCTTGCTTTGGCTGCACACAAAAGTTGGAAAATTTCCATTTAGATGTAAAATCTACATTTTTAAATGGTTATTTGCAAGAGGAGATATTTGTGGAGCAGCCAGAGGGATTTCAAGTTAAGGAACAAGAAGATAAGGTTTACAAACTAAAGAAAGCCTTGTATGGTCTTAAACAAGCTCCAAGGGCTTGGTATGGAAGAATTGATGATTATCTTAAAGAACTTGGATTTATTAAAAGTCCAAATGAAGCTACATTATATGTGAAAATGGCAGAAGGTGATTTAATTATAGTTTCTATTTATGTTGATGACCTCTTTGTGACAACCACTAATGAAAAACTAATGATGGAGTTCAAAGCTGAAATGCTTCAAATGTTTGAGATGACAGATCTTGGTTTAATGTCCTTTTTTCTGGGAACGGCGGTGAAGCAAGAAAAAGATGGAGTTTTTCTATGTCAAAAAAAAATATGCAAAAGAAATACTGAATAAGTTCTGCATGGAGGATTGCAAAAGCATTGATACACTAATGAACCAGAAAGAAAAATTCAACAAAGATGATGGAGCCGATAAGGTAGATGAATATCATTATAGAAGTATAATTGGTTGCCTAATGTACCTTAGTGCAACGAGACCTGATATCATGTTTGCAGTAAGTGTCCTTTCAAGATTTATGCATTATGCTAGTGAAATCTATCTTCAAGCTGCCAAACGGATTGGGAGATATGTCAAGGGAACTATAAATTATGGCATTAAGTTCATCAAGGATATTCTGATAGTGATTAGGCTGGTTCAATTGATGACATGAAAAGTACAACAGGTTACTGTTTCAGCTTTGGTTCGGGTATGTTTTCATGGAGTTCCAAAAAACAAGACATAGTGGCTTAAAGCACAACTGAGGAAGAATATGTGGCAGCCACTGTAGTTGTGAATCAAGTTATTTGGCTAAGGCATATACTTGTTGATCTACATATGGAGCAAAAAGAGCCAACACAGATTTTTGTTGATAATCAAGCAGCTATTTCCATTTTAAATAATCTTGTTTTTCATTGCAAGACTAAGCATTTTAAGAGTAAGGTATTTTTCTTAAGAGAAGTACAGAGAGAAGGTGAAATCAAACTTCTTTATTGCAAAACTGAAAATCAAAGTGCAGATGTTTTAACAAAAGCCCTTCCAAAATCCAGATTTGAAGCTTTGAGAAACAAATTAGGTGTTTGCAGCTATTGAGGCAAGGAGGAGATTTGTTGAAAGTGTGCCTACAACAACTGCATACGTGGCTGTTTTATCCAATTTCTAGAAGTTTAATTTTCTGTTATTTAAGACCCAGTCGTTAGGAGTTTTTGTTTCTATTTTTTATCAGATTAGAATATTGTTAGTCATGCCTAAAAATAAGAGATATTTTATTTTGTATGTTTGACTCTAACTCTATTTAAAAGGAGCAAATGAATATTTTTAGCCTTCTACTCTTATTTTACATTAACAACAATAAAATTTAATGTAACACCTAATTTCCACTAAGGCTCTATCTCACTAAGTCAAAATAGAATCTCTATAAAACAATGTGCCAACATACACGTGTACATGAAATCATTCCAATTATCATTATAACATATTTATTCAATATCCCCGAACATGGTCATAAAGGATTTATCTTCAAATTTCTATATCTCGTCATTTAATTATGCCACATTTTAAGAGATCATAATATAATCTTCCTCTTGTACAATTTATCACCACCAATTTCAATCCACTGTCCTACACAATTAAATTATGGAGATTAAATCATCATAATTAGCTTAAAAATTTGAGGAATAATGGTTCAACACATAAATTTTCCAATCTTTTCATATCATCATCAAGTATTGAACTATTTCATTATTTCAATGAATACTCATAACACTCGTTTCTCATTCTAAACATCCATAATATAGTTTCATATAAAACCAAAAAATATGCATACTAAAATTTAGAGGCTTTAAAACTAAATTTATGGAGTATAAACGAGTAGTTATATAAAAGAAGACGAGTAAATCATCCAAACCAAATTGTCCAAAGTAAGTACAACAGCAAAATAACCCCTAAAAAGCATAGTATTTCAAAATGAACAAAAATAAGGTCCTATGAGCAGTATCAACCTATCACTACATAAAATAGTCTATACATAAAATTATAATGGAAGAGAATCTTCGTTGGGATTGGATTCCATTCCATCAGAGTCAGGTAAATCATTTGTTGGCTGAGGGCAAGTAGAAGGCAGCAGGTCATCCGAGTCACTATCGATACAACCAATAGTGGAGGTGGTAGTGAAGGGCGTCGTGTAGAAGGTTTAGCTTCACTAGAGGAAGTGCAAGGATTCTTAAAGAGCAGCAGGGTATAGGCAGAATGGAAGACTCAACAACTTCAATGTCTTTCCACTTAGGTGCAAAAGAAGAACCAGGGCAAGAAGTGGGAGGGGTTCAAGGCTCATAGGGGCTTTATCTTTGTCAAGGGTTTTAGAAGGCTCATGGGGTGGCGTTTGGTTTGGTAAAGATGGAGAAGGTGGGTGGATGATGATACTTTTATCAAAAGGTAGGGGTACGAAGATATTAGCTAGAAGGTAATCGCTCCAGTAGGGTTTCCAGCCATCCTCAATTATGGGTCTCAAGTTCAGAGTGATCATCCCTTTGTATACGAGGCAACATGTTACTGGATCGTACATCCATACCTCCTTCCCTCCGGAGTCCGTTCCTCAAATTATTGCTTGTTGTGGATCCATCTACCACATAGTCATGCAAGACATACAAGAGAATACAACACAAGAGAAACAAAACAGAAAGGGTGAGTCCAACATGAAGATTTACCAACAATTAAATTAAACAAAAAAAAAAAAAAGAAATAAGGGATCAGAATTTCAGCAAACACTTACTTTCAGATTTCAAATTAAAATTTTCACACGATTAGATTTAACACAGGCAATTGGATCAAGTGGGATCATCAAGGAAATGTATGCTACTCATGCAATCCTTACTCCCTCATATTTCCAATGTTTCCTCCAGTCAAGGTAATTGGAGACCCTCATTCCCTACAAGCACACAAGATACATATATACAAAAAGATATCCTTCTTTCAATTTAACTTTATTCCTCAAGAATGAGTTCTACCACGATCCTTGGTAATGTTTGCACGCGTCAGGATTAGTGAAGGTTTGTTAGCGACGTATTCCAGCCACGGTGAGCTATTCTGCGCCATTGGGGCAACTCCCCTTCACTACCCCTAAGGTCCTTCCCTTGAACTTGAACACTCCACATTCCCCAACTGTGCCAAACTGTGACCTTGACTCACCTTTTCACTTCCATGCATATGAATAACTCATATAATCACATACACACTTAAAATTTCTCATCTTTCAACGTTGTTATTCTCGGATGGTACACTTAAGTATCAGGGAAAACATCATACTTAGCAATTATTATCCTAGTTCAAAGTGAATACAAACATGCAAATCACAACAATCAGAATCGAAACAATTAACCATTATAAAATAATAATGTCAACCATGATAAAATAGAAATGTTACAAATTTTAAATCCTTTTCTCCAAACATATTTTAGAACACGTTCAAAAAGGAACAACCATGCATACACACATGGTTTCAAAACAAAAATGAAAAGAGAAAAAAAAGAAGAAAATGGAAATAATTATAGCAACTTTCCAGAAAATATTAGAACAGAGGACACATATTCTAAGTGGATATTATTAAAAATTTCACACAGGGAAACCACAGTTTTAAATCCATGTATATCCAATTTTTAAATCAACAATCAAAGAAAATTAGAGTTTAAGTGTATAATGAGTTATGTTTGATTTAAAATTAGAGGTAAAACCTTGAGTTTTAAGAAAATGGTTTATTTACCCTCGGCCTAGTAGAAACTTAAAAAGGAAATAGGTTCTTCCTATGATTTTTGTCCAAAAAGGTGTAGATAGAGAGAAAATAGGTAGATTTTGTAAAGAAAATCACATGCAACAAGATAAAGGAAATGTGAACCGAAAAGGAGATAGGTGAACTTCATAAAATAATGTACAACAATGTATTATTTCAAAATCACCTTCTATACTCAACCGAAAAGCAAGAATAGTTAAGGACTATGAAAATATCAAGCAATCATTGACATGAAAATATACCTAAATCACAATTGCGTTCATGCAAGCAACAAAATATAATTTTTTTTTACAACATCATTCAAACAGAATCATTATGAGATGAAATAAAATTATTTGCATGCAAGTTTTTGGTGAAAATCATAGGCAAGAAGGAGAAGAAAAGGGCGCATGCAATATTCACAAATCAAACGAACAGTCACATGCAATCAAACGCAAATAAGGACTCCCCTTACCTTGTTGGAAGTGAGAATGAGAAGAAAGTTAAAAGCTTGCCCTTGTCGCTTGCAGAAACTCACCCACGAAGTAGCTCCTTGGTGGCGGTGTGAACGTTGAAGTAAGTGAGAGTGTAGGACGTGAAAAGGGTCCTTCATGTTTGCTTGGTTCCCTTAGAGAGCTGCGGTATTGAGAAATGTTTACGAAAGAGAAAGAGGAGCAAAGATGAGAGTGAATGAATCTAAGTATGGTGAGAGTAGGTCATGGTTCTTTGTTTCTCCTTGGTAGGTTGCGGTGATGAAGAGAGAATTTTTTTAAAAAAAGAAAAAAGAAAAAGGGCACATGAGAGTAAGGAGGGCTTATATAGCATGAATGTGATCTATGAGGGAAGTATGAGTTGCATATGGTGTCCTTTCATTTTAAAGGAACGTGATGGTCAAGAAACCCACACAAAGAGTTTGGGTGGGCACGTGTTCTTTCCCTCCATTTTCTAGGCATTTGAATAGGCGTGACCTTTGGCTTACCCTTGTGAAGGGTTGCACCTTCCTTTGAGCCTCGTGCATGCAAAACACCTCTATGATGGGCAATAAATGCAGCGAAATTAAAGAAAGTGGAAAAGATAAGGATTAATGTTATGTGCACGTTTCTAGAATCAATCATTATTAAGAGATAATTTTGAATGGTGGATTGGCCTTGATTGAGGTGAGCATTTAATGCAGGTCAACAGGTTTGAATTTATTTAGGGAGGGAATAAGTGCATGTCCCTTCATATTCCTATGGAGGTTTGGATGTGTGGAAGGCAAAACATGTAGGGTTTAATGACGGATTGAATAGGATAAAGGGGGGATTTTCTCGGTTAAGTGAAATCAAGGCACACTCATTAGGAATTTTTTTTTTTTTAATAAATGGCCATGAAATTAATGTTAAATTATGGTGGACGGTCAGCCCTAATTAAGTGTTTGGGAATACGGAAAGTCTATATTTAAAGAGAAGGAATGAAGGCTTTAATTTTTGTGGTTAAGGCTAATCTCTTTCTTCTAAACATTAATAAAATTTTAGCTGCATAATTAAGAGGGAAATTTTCAAATAGTTGCCACGTAAATTGTGGTGATTTATGGTGGGACAGCTGCTCATAAATGAGCTAACTAGGAAAACAAAAATTTGCATTAAATACAATTATTAAGGGTTTCAATTTGTGTCATTAAGGCTGAGTTTCTCTCTCTTTCTCAAGCATTAATGCATTTCGGTTATTATAAAGGAAAGGAAAAATAGAGTAAGTGTAAGAATGTCCTTTGGACTTCTCCTTCACGTGAAACATAATGTGAAAAGGAGTTATTTCCTAATAAATGGCTAGTTAGGTGCCCATGGTTATATGGAAAACAAAAGGCTCATATATATTATGACTAGGTTTAAGTGGGTATTAATGGTGAAGAGTGTGTCATTAATAATGGCCAGGGAATGCAAAAAGTCACACGTGCAACTTCTCTCTCAAATAAGAAAATACAATATAAACAAATAAAATAGATTAGGAGAATAATAATAATAATAATGGCAAAGCGGGGTCCACTCATTCTGATCACCGAATAATTTTGCCCTAGGGTTTGTCTTGCTATCCTAGGGTTTTCAAAATATTCCACTACATGACAATGAAGACATATGTATAAAGAATATATATATACATTAAGCATCATCACATAAAAAAATAATTATGCAAGCAAGAACCGCAAACCAATTAAATGAGCTGAAAATCAACCAATCATATAAAATATCTTATTTCGCAACAACCATTAAATTAGAGTAAAAGAAATAAAGTAAAGAGATACTAAATAACAATGGGCGATCCAAAACGAGTAGACCAAATTTGGGGATTTTACATTTAAAGAAGTATTATCTCATTCAAACAATAAGAAATGGTTACAGGCTATGTACAATGAGGTGGATTCTTTACAATTATGACTTAGTTGAGATACCCAAATAAAAGAATGTGCTAAAGAATATATGGGCATTCAAGATTAAGAAAGAAAGTAATGGAAAGATAATGAAGCACAAGACATGACTAGTAGTTTAAGGATTCCTCCAAAAGAAATGAATTGATTTTGATAAAATCTTCTAGTATGTGGTAAAGATAGCATCACTATGTGCCATTCTTAGATTGATTGTTGGCCTAAACTTAGTGCTTGAACAACTGCAGACCAGTGTATCTACTTCCAAAAGTTTCTAAGGAAAAACTTTGTGGTATTGCTATTGTATATGGATGACATATTAATAGTAGGTAAGGATATTACAAGGATAAAAATATTTGAAGGATAAAGTTTTCAAGTCTTGATATGAAAGACTTAGGACCAATTGAGTAGATTTTTGGCATACACATTTACAGAAATAGAAAAGTAAGAAAGTTATCACTATTCTAAGAGAAGTATGTTGAATGAGCGATTTAGAGGTTCAATACCGAGAATGTCAAGCCAGTACGTTAACCATTGGCTAATCACTTCAATTTAAGCAAGAAGTCATGTCTCTCTTCTAAAGAGGAGATGGATGAAATGTTAATAATTTCTTATCACTCAACAATTGAAAGTTTGATATATGCGATAATATGCACGAGGTCAAATATAGCTCATGTTATTGAGAGACAGTTAAATGGATTCTTAGTTACCTTAAGGGCACATCTAAGAAATGTTTGTTACAAAGGAGCTGATATAATTTTGGAAGGTTATACAAATGTTGATATTGTTGAAGATCTTGATAGTAGAAAATCTACATCAAGATACATATACACTTGTGCAAGGGGAACCATGTCCTAGCAATCAAGGTTGCAGAAATGTGTTGCTTTATCCACAACAGAGACAAAGTATATAGCAGTAGTTAATGAGGAAAGAAATATTACGGTTAAAGTGTTTTCTCCAAAACCTTGTGATCGACCAAAATATGTACATGATATATTGTGATAGCCAAAGTGCTTTTGGATTTGAGTAAAAATTTAATGTATTATTCTTGCACAAAACACATTGATATTTGTTATCATTAGATACATGTCATGATGGATTAACAAGTAATGAATTCGGTGAAGATTCACATAGATAAGAATGCATTAAATATGTTTACCAAGATAATTATTAGAAAAAAGTTTAAATTATGTAAACACATTGTTTGTTAAAAAATTGTTGAGTTTTTCCAACCACATAATGATAACAAAAGATACCAACAGAATGCATTCCTTTTCTTGTTTCATGAGCTGAGAAATAAGACTAAAATGCTTCATATTTTGTGGTTTAAATTTTTTGTTATTTAATATAAATATGCATGCATTTAAGTGTCTTTCAATAAGAACTACTGCAACAATTAAACACAATAAAAGAGAGTTATGAATTATATAAAAGTAGTGTGATATTTTAAAATTTTATAATGATCTTTTAATAATAAAATTTTTTTTTTCATTTTTATTTGTATTATTGTTATTATTCCATTTCTCCAACAATTTATATAAAAGGAAAGAAATGTTTTTTATAAATGTGCTTAGTGATATTAAAAGTTAACAATAACCTTCATTATTGATGTTTGATAAAAAAAATATATATAATTAAAAAAGGGTAAAAAAAATTACAAAAGATACTAAAATGTGACGTGTCTAAGAGTATGTTTAGAAGAAAATTTTTGGGGGAGAAAAGAAGGGAGGATTTATTTTTAAATTTTATATTAAAATAATTAAATATTATTTAAGATAGCAAATATATTGTTAATACATTAAATTTTTGTTATTATATTAATTTATATCTTTTATTTTTAAAAATTATTAATTTTAAATATATTTATTTAAAATATAAAAATAAGTCCTCCTTTTCTTTCCCCTCAAAAAAAAATCTTCTCCCAAATATACTCTAAGTTAAATCTACAAGCATGTCCACTTCAATTCACGCTTTGATAAGAAATAATGTGCATGTTATTTTAAAACGAAATTTATATTTAACCAAATTTTACACATGTTTAAAGGATTTTAATGGATAATCATACACACAAAATCACAAAATTGTATGTTTTTTAATCTTATTTGCCACTTACTAAAATGTGTAAGAGTCGATATTAATGTTTGTTTCGTAAAGAGTGGACGTCATTAACTAAAAACGTCTCCTTTTACAGTGGCATTTCTCTTATACAGAAAGAAAAAAAAAAGTTCTGAAGTTTGTTCGGAAGCTAAGTATAAGACGGCAAATAAACCTATTTTATATATTAAAAAAAAGTATTAACATTGTAGTAATATTAGTTAAAAATTAAAAAAAAAATGTTCTTAATAGATTTCTATCATAATTTTGATAACAAAAATTATTTATTAATTTCTTATCAATCACATTAACAGCAGGATTAAAAAATGATTCTGTACCAGAAGAAGTTTCTAGACACTAGAACGCCCAAGCCAGTAGACAGGGTAATGTCTGGTTACACAAAATTTTTGGATAGATACATAAGATCAAGCCCGCATCATCAAATCCAGAGTCAACTATCGAAGGGTACACTCAACCAAGGAACCAATGCATCAATCGATGGAATATGGTGCAGAAGATCTCTTTGAAGTGGACCAGCTGCACATGGGTGCCCACCACAAGATTTTATGCCATTCACATTCAGACAAGTAGGACCCTTTACTTCCTACAAAACCTTAGAATTTCCCAAGTGATTAAAAAATATGCATTTTCCAATCTATTCTTTAGCGAAACCTTTTCAATGACTTCATATCCCTTTAAATGAACCAGAATTAAATAGGCTTCATTGATCTGGCATTATATGCTCCTCCTCAACAGTACCTTTTCAAGTTTATGCCAAACAGTTAAGCAATCTTTGTCATCCTCTTGGAAGACTACTCATCATACCATTTTTATTTTTAAGCATTGATGAGATCAAATTTTAGGTATCGACATACTAACCCCCCCCCCCTCCTTAATTATGATTATAATGGGATCTTGTGAGTTTTGGTGTGTAATTTAATTGACTGATATCATATGTATGATGTTTTACATTTTTAACCATAATATATTTAAAAAGATGAAATAATGTGCAAGTGCTTTAGGGTTTTCTTAAAAAAGTGCCCAAGAAAATATCTATTTAAAGCCATCTTTATTGCTGTTACATTACAAAGTTGATTAATTAAAGTTTTGTAAAAATTTAATATACTCATATTGTTTGTTCGTTTCTTTTAAAACCAAGTCACTTGTTATTTTTTATTATGTTGTATACAATTCCAAAATGAAGAAACATACCACGGTTAGTGATGCTTTTAAGTTCATTCAAATGCAGCACCGCTGCATGACACGCATACTATCCTTGAAAATCTTAAAAGTTTCCGAAATCATTAAGTCTCTGTTCAATATGTAAAGGAATTATAAAACCTTATGGCAGATGTTTGGGATGGAGTGGACAATAATCTTTTAACTGTGTCCACTTACACTTGATTTATTTTATCTACAGAAGTTATCTAGTACTCTAGTGACAATGACACCTAATTGAAATTAAGATAATTAAAAAGCCAAGATGCTCGGTCATAATTCACAGTGACCTACCTATATATCGTGGTGATTGCTGCAGTTTGGTCAAGTCCGTGGCTCAATGGGCAGATGGGGCGGTGCTCAATGAGTAAAACTCTTATACCAGATGAAATAGTTGGGTTAGCTTTTTTCTTTTTTCTTTTTTTGAGTGTTTTGACCTAGCTAGATTAGCATTAGCCTCTGTTTAATTTTGTCACCACAAAAAAGTAAAAACAAGACCATGTAGTATAGTTGTTGGATGCACTTTCAAGAACCCTCCCATGGGCAATGGGAATCACTAGTGACGTGTATCTTGAGATTTAAGGCATGACATTTTGGTTAGGATGAGATTATCCATTTGGTTGCTGAGGAAAAAAGATCTATGAAAAGATCTTGCTCCACATAAGAACAAAGGAACAAGAAAAGTATGTATGCCTCTTGTGGGCATCAACATCACTCAGATTGACTCAGATTGAGAATTTAGCATAGATATTGGAAATATTTCAAGTTGGACAAGGCATTAGAAAGTCTAGGACTTGAAGCATTTAATGGATCATGGAAGATTTACTTGAGATGCTTAGTTTGGTCAGATAGATTCTTTGAAGCCTCTAACTCATCATCGAATCTAGGAAATACCCGAAAAATCTCCTAAAAAACTGCCATAATTCTGCCTCGTGCTTCTTCAGTTTCGGGACTCTGTACCACAATCAGGATAATGAAAAAGGCAAAAGAAAAAAAAATAGTTGCCTTGATGAGGGAAGACGTGGGGAAGAGGAAGCATCCAGTAAGATTCATATCATGCAAGGCTCTTGGAGACATCATATATGCCGTTGACAAAGCAATAAGTGGTCTATAGACAGATATAATTCCAATTATTCTATTCTATCTCCAACTACTAGTACAGCTTTTTCGGACAACCAACTTCACGAAAAACTAAAGGAAAGCCAAAATTAATATATTATAATTTTCTTCAACTGCTTCTAAGAATTGGCCTGCCTATTTAAGAACATCTTCTGGGATGCTGATATGCATGCCACCACTGTCTACTCCTTTCTGCCCATTCTTCCCTCCTTCCCCATTTTAAGCCTTTCCTCGTTCCTGCCACTCTGAACTTGTCCATTCTTTTACATTCTACAAACAATCAGTTCCAGCACTTCATTCTTTTTAATCTATATATTGTCTCCTCTCTTCTCAAAATTGAGTTCTATTCCTTTTTTATTTTATCTAAAAAAATGTGGGCTTTATGTATTGGAGCATTGATTATTATAGGCATAACACATTGGGTTTATAGATGGAGAAATCCCAGTTGCAATGGAACACTCCCACCTGGTTCAATGGGTTTACCCCTTCTGGGTGAGACCCTACAGTTCTTCTCCCCTAACGCTTCTTCTGACATTCCTCCTTTCATCAAGCAGAGAATGAAAAGGTATATTATTAATCTGCAATGCAAGTTTTCGTTTTTGGTCAATTAGAAGTATTCTTCTCCCATTTTAGAGAACTGAACTTACATATATATATATATGATAATCCATTTTGCGTCTTTCAGATACGGACCAATCTTCAAGACCAACTTGGTTGGACGACCCGTAGTAGTATCAACAGACCCTGATCTTAATTACTTCATCTTCCAACAAGAGGGGCAAGTGTTCCAGAGTTGGTACCCAGAAACATTCACACAGATATTTGGGCGACAAAATGTAGGTTCATTACATGGATTTATGTACAAGTACCTTAAGAACATGGTTCTCAATCTGTTTGGTCCTGAAAGCCTTAAAAAGATGCTCTCAGAAGTTGAACACACATCGTGCAGAACATTACAGCAGTGGTCATGTCAGGACAGTGTTGATTTGAAGGAGGCAACAGCAAGGGTAAAATTATTACACTAACAATTCTTGTTTTGCTATGTATACTCCTTCCATCATTTCATGTCTAAACCACGGTTTGCTATGTATATTGTATACCCAAGCAGATGATATTTGATTTGACTGCGAAAAAACTCATCAGTTATGATTCGACCACCTCTTCGGATAATTTAAGGGACAACTTTGTTGCATTTATACGAGGACTCATATCCTTCCCTCTGAACGTTCCAGGGACAGATTATCACAAATGTCTTCAGGCAAGTCCATCATCCCACCAACACTAGTCATTGATTTTACATCACCTCATATGTTATGTGAGTTCCTTCTTTGAAATTTTTGCCATAATTAGAGAACGTAATTGGTATTTCATCTTAGTAATTGGGCCACCCAAACATCACCTAAGTTCAAACCCGAAGTTCGTATTAAGAAATAAATAAATAACAAGTTTTATCAAAATGCATTACAAAATGCATTGTTATATTTTTTTAATAAAAAATAATTTTTATTCATTAGAAATCATGAAAGAGGTGCATCTTTTTTTTAATCATACAAGATCGTTTCTTTTGATGCCAAAGATTGAAATTATTTGTTGTTTCTTTTCTGATCTTTCTCAGGGTAGGAAAAGGGCAATGAAGTTGCTGAAGAACATGCTCCAGGAAAGACGGGAAATGCATAGAAAACAGCAGAAGGATTTCTTTGACTATGTTGTTGAAGAACTTAAGAAAGAAGGAACTATCCTCACTGAAGCGATCGCTCTGGACCTTATGTTCGTGCTCCTTTTCGCAAGCTTTGAAACCACTTCTCTGGCTCTAACTTATGCCATAAAATTACTCTCTGACCATCCCTTGGTGCTCAAGCAATTACAAGTATGTTAAAAATAATAAAAAATATATATATTTGAACCACTTTTTATGGCTTTTTCACGTCCTTCATTTTGACCCTCTCCTAAATTAAAGGGCCCTCGGGTATTGTGGCTTTTAGGAAGAACATGAAGCTATCCTCAAACGACGTGAAGATCCTAACTCTGGAGTCACGTGGAAAGAATACAAATCAATGACATTTACATTTCAGGTGGATCAATAATTTCTTCAAAAAAAAAAAAAAATTCTTTCCAATGAGAGACAATTTTTGGGTTAATTTCTATGTGTGCATGCATAACATTTAAAAGTCCATGACAATTTGCAGTTCATAAATGAAACCGTGAGACTCGCAAATATAGTTCCAGGAATCTTCCGGAAGGCACTGAGGGAAATTAGTTTTAAGGGTATGTATGTGATTGCTTATTTGCGCAAATATGAGTCACCTTACGAAAAGACAGTTTATGATATGATATGCAACCAATTATTGGACTGCTTAGGAAATTCAATTTATTTGGTGGGACTCGAATTTAAATAATTATAAACTTTTATTGGTTTAGTCCAGTGCACACATAGCTTGTAATTTAAGTAATGGAAAAGCGCAGTATATCTGACAACATTACCTCATATGGTGAACATGCAGGATATACCATACCAGCAGGTTGGGCAGTCATGGTGTGTCCCCCGGCTGTACACTTAAACCCAGCGAAATATCAGGATCCCCTTGCCTTCAACCCGTGGAGATGGGAGGTGCGTCTAAGGCATATTTTTTATTTAAAGAAATTTTTATGTTTTTATTAATAATTATAAAGGTTTCATTTCTTTTTAAAAAAAATATTTAACAAACGATTAAAAAAACAGTAAAATGTCTTTTTTAATACTCTCTCGTAATTTTTATTGAAAAAATTAATCATTACTACTGAAAATAAAAACAAAAATTATGTTCTTATAACCAGAGACTCGTATTTTGTCATTTCCTTTTCAAAGTTTTCAAATGAATTGTTGTAACTGGCTGCTCTAGCCATTGACGACAAGCTGGCTATTATTACTATTTCAAGTAACTACGAATTTAGATGTTAAGCGTCCAACATCTCTCCTTTACACCTTAATGACGCCTAAAAATGGGCTTACTTACAGGGAGTGGAACTAAATGGTGCCAGCAAACATTTCATGGCTTTTGGCGGAGGCATGAGATTTTGCGTTGGAACGGACTTCACTAAGGTTCAGATGGCGGTTTTCCTTCATAGCTTGGTCACGAAATACCGGTAAGATTATGAAATGACAACGCCATGCGTGTGTCCTCGAGTGAACTTAAATTGAGATGCAAAGTACCTCCTTTTAACATCTGAATATTTCAGGTGGCGACCCATCAACGGAGGAAATATCGTTCGAACTCCTGGTTTACAATTTCCCAATGGCTTTCACGTCCAGATCATGGAGAAAGATGAAAGAAAGCAGGAACCAGAATTTGCCAATACAGATTAGAAACCAAAACTCTGCAAGAAAGAGACTCATATGGTAGAAATTTAGGCTTGTCATCTTCCCAATCATTGGCTTTTTCGAGACACACAAGACAACGTATTTGTCACGGAAGCCAGAAAAGTAACCATAACGGTCTCTTACCCAGTTTTGTTTAGGTCACTTAAAATTTTTGTTTTTATTAGACTTTCTTCTCGATATACTAGGGGGGTGGGAGGGTTGAAAAATGGGCTAGACCCAAAACAAGACATGCCTTACCTTTAAAAAAAAGGCAACAAGGGAGGGGAAGACAAGTTATACTTGGTAACAAGTGATGTAAATGTTTCAGGTTATATATATCCTTGTTAATATACAAATTGGTACTTGAAAGTCACAATTTGTATTGCTGCATCATTGAAGTTTTTAATAAGAGGGATACAGAACTTATAAATTGACAACTCAGTAAGGTAAACTTATTAGCAAGTTTTATACTTCTTATTACTATTAGAAACAAGTTTAACACTTGACAGACCAAAGCTATACAAGTCATTTTTAGGGATCAAATTGCAAATTAACTCCATCTTTGCTATAAAAACATCTCCCACATGACGACGAAGTACATTCTATCTTTCAATAACTTACCTTCCTCAATTGTTGTGCTCCCCACCCCATTAGAAAGTAATAGAAATGAAGAAGGAATCAAGATAGACTAGTGGAAACGAAGAAAAGAAAGAAAGTAAAGGACAAAGCGTAACTAGGATTCTGAGGTAGGTAACAAGTTGCTCTAAAACATCATGGTCCGAAACTAAATGACAGCTACAACTCTCTCTACCCATCCGCTGGCTCGTCTAACAGAACTTGTTTGTGTCTGTCATAATTTTCTAGCCTCAATTTATTATGCTTCAACCTTTTCACTTTTAGTCCCTTTGAATTATCACGTTCCTTTCTGTGTCTCTGATGTGCAGGATTGTTAGGATCAATACGCAACACATCATCCATGTACTTTTTCGTATGTCCATGCTTGTGCATTTCCTTTTGAACATGGCGTAAATAATCAGAGTTCCTTTCAGAATGCTTGTGCTTATGCTCATAATTGGTCCTTTGCCTATATTGAGCACCATAGCTAGGGTGCCTAAGTTCTTGCTTATGATGCTTGTCATGACGAACACGGTGATGGCCCTTGTCAATTTTAAACATACGTTTGTCCATGATAATCTGTTCATCAGTGCCTAAGATATCCTCCCAACAGTCATAAAGAGGATCAAATAGACCTTTCTGGTGCAAAAGCCATAATAGCACAAGCACTGCAATTTCAAGGAATATTTATTTTAAGGTGTTTTCTGAACTTGCAAATTATAGTATACTAATAAATATTAAATACAAGCCATACCTGTCGGAAAAATTGCCAAAAACAAAACAAACATCACTATCCAACTTAGGCATACGTATTGTATGTGGCACTTGAAGTCAAAAAACCCAGAGCATTTTTGTCTGTTTGTCCACCCAAACCAAAGAATGGGGAAGAGATTTGACCAATAATTAGTCAACACAAATGAATCAATATTAAACAAAGATTATGGTTAAGAAAGCAATAGTTATTGATTTTCCAACACCCTTCTTCTATGTGTGGGTGATTTGTAGTCAAGTTTATAAACAAATTATTTAAAATCACTAAGAACAGAACTAGATACCAATATAGCAAAAACTCATTGCCACATATCTAAGAACACGAAGCAAATGAGGAAGGTTTGATCCACACGATCTTGAATAAGTGCACCAACTTTTGTATCACTGTTACCCACTAGATTGTTGAATAATAGTTTCACCATTAATAATCCTACTTTTCTTTTACATTTATGCTTAAATTAATGAAAGAATATCCCAACGATTGCTTTCATGAAAAATAAATTATTTCACATGCTCACAATAGTCAATGTTACTCATCTCTAATTAACAAGTGAAGTTTCTAACCAAATTGGGGAGGGAGCGAGGGGTTCGATAATGAAATGCATATCTATAATCAAAGCAGCTCTAAATATTTCCCAAGAATAAATTTCATTTTCAGTATAGATGATACAAAATTTCAAGAAACCTATATTTGTTTTTGTTTTATATATATGCTAGAATTTAAATCAATAACCTGCAAAGTGTAGCAGAAAATAATACCTGCAAGTTTTTCCAGTGATAAATTCTACTATGCTTGTCCATAGTTTATTCCATATGCTTTCTATAGAATCAAAGAAACCATTTATACTGGTTTCTGGTGGTTGAAAAGGCATACCCTGAAGTAATAGATGATATAGTGATCCGCAAGATCATATGATTTTGTTGTCATAAGCTTCATAATATCACCGATAACAAGCTAAGAACAATTAATGGGAAAGAGCCAAGACTACGACTAAATACCATTTGTCCTCTTGCTCATTCTATTAGTGATTGCTTATAGCTTATTAATAGCAAGTTGAGTTATTAGAAACAGTTTTAAATGTATTTTTGCAATAAAACTGCAGATCAAAGTACTGCTGTAAGGTCTTCTTGATCATATCTTACAGTCCAAAAGTTTGGTCCAGAGACCGATACCAAAAATGGCAAATTTCAAATGAGAGCAACAGACAATTAGTTAATAGTAAAGCAGTACATATTCACTTTGTGGTAGTTGCTGCAATAGGTGTTCAAGTCCATGTCAACTTAGTTGTACCACTTTTGGATTCTGATCCTTGATATAGCTTAAAAAAATTTCGAATTAAAATGTCTTCAACACAAAATCATTTAGCATTGATAGCTTTTTTAGAATGTGCGTATTAGTCAACAACACATACTACAAAACCAGGGCAACAAATTAAAATTAACAAATAACGTCAAAATAGGTTAGAAAGGTAGTCAAACATAAACTTTTAATCACATCAAAATTAATCACATGCATTATCAATCATATTTCATACAAGAGTGAACCCTAATAATTCCTAGAACATGGAGGCATTTTTTGTGTTGAATACACCTATACAGGTCCCATTCTCGTTTTAGAGGGAAAAAAATCGTTCTCATAACATGATGATCTGCTACAACTTTTAAAGACATCATAACATGGTATGCAAATTTGAATAAATTTCATGTCATAGGAGACTACAAGTAGAACAATAGCAACGAAAGGCTATTCTCAGCCAAGTGCAGTCAGCTACGTGGATTAAGCAATCCCATAATATTCATGTCATAGACAATAAATCATTCAAAATTCTGGTACCGGGAAAGAACAAACCTGTGTTCCATTGTCAAGAATAGTTGCTGTGGTAGCAAATTGACATTCAGCTCTATCTACTTCATTATAATCAGAGTCCTTTAATATGGCTTCATTCAAAACACCCAAAAAAAAAGACACAAAGTAAACATCACTTATTTTCCTTATTCTCAGAACAAATAACAATGCATTAACCCTAAGCTTCAGCTTTACCTGCACAGAAATATTTTGAAGCTTGATCAGTGTTTGGGTAGATTTTGAATGATTGAGTTGTAATCTGATTTGGCTTCATTATTAAAAAATGTTCCTAAACATGTTTTAAAGAAAGTATATATAAGCCCAATGAAATTATAGAACAGAAGGAGGGGAAAAAACAATATGCTAGAGTTGAACGCATGTTTCAGCATAATACCTCCATCAGGGTGATATCCTTGGAGCAGTTAAACTGCAAGACAACACAGTATAGCAAAGCACTAAAAGCTTATTGGACCCTCGGGAAAATTATAGCCATGAAAACTTCAAATATATTTAAACCAATTTTTTTGTAACCATAAAAAAACACAAGCATCTAGGGTAGCATGCATCTGCTAAATTCCTAATCATGTCGTGCAGTCAATTCAACTAACTAGAGACAATTTAACCAAACGGACTCCGAAATCCTACTGGCATGCAAAAAAAAGTGAGATGAAGTGTTAAAGATACCGCGATAATTAAACAATTGCGGACCCATATAAACGAAAAAGGACATGCTAGATGTTCATTAAAATTTTACAACAATCCCAGGTTCCTATCATATATTATAATTTATAAGCAAAGAAACAGATAGAACTTCACCAACGCTTTCAAGCCTTAAAGAACTCTGCCACAAGTATAGAAAGTAATATAATGCATATTTGACATTGAATAAAAAAAATATCAAATCAACATTCCATTGTCTAAGCATAAGGAGCACTAGATAAAAACTCAAAAATAAATGCCACGAAGCACAACATAGAGCAGCTGACTACCGTCAAACTATATGATGCTTCCACCTCACCAGTATTCTTGGTTGTGATTGTAGCAACACCAAATTGAGTTAGGGCTTCAAATGTCGGGATGCTAACACTTGTAATCTTCCCAGGGCTCCTAGAGAAAAGGAAGCATGTCAAACAAACTTTGAAAAGTTTTACTATAAAGACTAATCCTGCTGGACATAATAAGTTTACGACAAACCAAAGACATTCCAGTGTCAATAAAAATAAAAATGGTTGGAAACTTTTCATGATCATTTTTCAAATATTTTCTATGTACCAACACATATTACAACAATTTTTTAAAGATTTGTATGTCTATTTATGATCAGGAACTTCATTATGTCTACTTAATAATTGGAAATCCGGATTCAAGACATTAAAAAGTGAAAGGAAATGACCTTCCATCCCCATCGAGAAAGAAAAAAGAAAAATTAGAGTTCAACATCATATCATGAAACAATTTCGTCAATGAACAACTAGAGTTCAGCATCTCGAAACAATTTTGTCATCTTACAATCTCGTTTAAAACAAATCAATCTTTCACATCAACTTTCAAAAGGAAATATGACAAATTATCAAAAACCTGTGTTTTCAGTCACTTGCGATATAGTGCTTATAAACAAGTGCAAAGGAAAAAGCCACGATAGATCCATATCCATGACATAGATAATTTATAAAGAAAGACACTATTTTAAAATTATATATATAGAAAGACACACACGAAGGAAATAATAATACCTTTGATAAACATATTCTACATCATTGGCACTTAATTCTATCACGAGGTTTGTATTAAGAACCTCTGTAATCCCGATGGAGAAAGAATAAATCCCAGCATTCTGTAGACAAATGAAATTAAAAACTCATTTCTAATACAAGACACCATATTAAAATATAAATATAAAACTATTGTGACATAACTGGATGTTGATTTATCCTTTCAAACCTTCCTGCCAAACCATAGAGTGGCACCTGATTCCTACTTTTTCGATTCAGGTCAGCCTGTTAAGGTCAAGAAAGTTCCTTTCAAATTTTCAACAACTATAAGAAAACTGCATAAAAAGTTTTGGTTAAAATATTGGATAATCAATATCTTATTTGAAATCATTAGAAATGGATCAAGCTTGACTGAACTCCAAAACCTAAAAAGGGGGTAAGATTCTTCAAATCTTATAAAGAATATTTAGGCTATGTTCTTAATTTTAATTAATATGAAACATCTTAACACATACTTAATTCTCAATATTAGACATCTGAAGTGTAAAGGTGATAGAACTAAACATCTAACATGGCTGAATATTAAGACTAGATAAGTTTTAATATCATATTATAAATGAAAAGATAAATTTTTGAGAAGTCTTTATAGGAAAATAAATCAATATAAAAAAAATCTTTTTTGTAAATTAGGAACCGCTTATACTTTTGTATTTTTTTTTTTATAAATTTTCTCATTTAACTTCTCTAAAATTTGATAAAACAAACTTGTTCTAACTTATTAGAGGAGATTTAATTATTTTTTATATTAATTTTTTTCTCGTACAAAGATTTCTCTAAAAATGTATTCAAACCGGATAAAAGCTAGTTTAAAGAAGGATTGTTAAAACTTAATAATGAGTATATTGGTCATGTTCTTAGCTAATATTGGATATTTGAACATAAATAAAAACAACTTTTATGTTTTATCAACGTAAACATGCACATCTTAAAATCATACATCAGTGTTTGTGTGCGCATGCATGTGCTCAACGTTAGGTGTCAGAATCATTAAAAGTCGTCCTTGATCCTGTTTAACAAATTAAGCTTTCGGGTACTGTTGTCCCTGCACAGGAAAGAAGGACAAGTATACCACTAAAGAAAGACTCCTACTTGGAATTCATACTGCTACGAAAACAGAAAATGAAAAGAAAAGGATGGAGATGAAACCCAAAAAGCAAGATAGGAATATGAGTTAAAGAAGAATTTGTTTTTATTGTAGTACTAACCTCCCGAAAATTCCACAATTGATTATGCAAGCAAGTCCAAAAGGGTGAAGAGCAAAAATTTGGTTGTCGATTGAAAGCTTCATAACTGACACCAATTTTGTTACATTCAATACCATCTAATGTAAATCTCACTCTTTCAAGTAGCATCCACATAGAAATGTTTCTCCCTAAATCTTGTGGTTGACCAGGGCTGCCCTGCCACAAGAAAAATTTGTAAATATTTTGTTTAAGCTTGTAAAACTTGTGAGTCATGCCAAAACTATGTAAAAGTATTTCATCACTGTTTAACAACACCAATAATGCCAAAATTAATGTGTTTGGTCTGTAGTAAAAATGGGGAAAAGGTTACATTTACTAAAAAAGTGCCTGACCTAGGTAGGAGAGAAGACTACCAGAACTATTAAAAGTGGACATGCTATATACCATTTATCTAATATTATTTAATGTTGCAGGAAATCTCTGGAAAGTAAACATAGAGGTCGTAATTATTATATGTAAATATAGTTACAATGCTAACAATTTTGGCAACTAGAAATCATGATACCTCTTAGCTAGTCAACATAGTTCAACCTTTTCCTCCCAACATATTATATTTTGTTCATATGCCAAACAAAGAGTTATAACACCTAAAATCGATCGAGGTCAACTATGATGTAACTATTAAAACAAGCGTACCTGCCTTGGTACAACAAGATAGAAATCCTCAAAAGATGGTATATTTGTATACCCAACAAAATCTCCAATAAGATTAACCCTCAAAAATTTATCAGCAGAGATCACTGTTCTGTTTTCAGGACCCACAACCACTTCCTATAAGCCAAATTATGGACGGACAACATTTTGTGTTAGATACAAACTGAAAAGAAAAAGAAAAACCAATATTGTATAATATGTATGCATGCATCTTTCAATATTTTTCCACCCATTTTCTATTGCAAACACATAATATCATACATAAAGGACAATTAAAACATATTATTCTTTTACTCAATTAACCGACTTTTAACAGGTTATGGCCTCAAACAAACATTTTTAAAAAGATTGAAGAAAATAAAAATTGTGAATCGTCTTTGTTTACAACAGTTGGGGAAAAACAATAATTAATTAACCAGTTGAATGGAGAAACAAGAAAAAAAAAAGGGTAAATTTTAAGAGACAAATAATGACCATAAAAAAAGGAAGGCTTGGAAGAAAAAAAAAAGTAAAATCAGTTTATAATGGATTAAACATAGAATTCTAAGCCTGGAAATAACCTACGGCTTGCAATCCATCCCTATATTTATTCAGACATACAAATTAGTCTTCAAAATTTTTAAAACTAACAAGTTAATTCTTCTATTTAATCTCCTTCAACAAAGTGAACAGTATCCCTAGCATTGCTGACTTAGCGCGCCTACGCCTTGACATGACTAAGCGCCTATGTATCTGTTTAATGCCTCACTGGCACAATACCAAAGTCAACTAAATTTGTTCAAACAATGTGACGCCAAAAACTTAATAAAATGACCAACATTTAAATACCTCAACAAAGAGATCATATAAAAATTGTAAACCAACATTTTGCTGACTGTTAGTATATTACGATGCAGTATGATGCTTCCTCTTTTCTCTACAATTGAGTAATTGGGGACAAGAATTTCCAAGGTAAAACTTTGTGAGTAAAAAAGGTACCGCTTGGCATGTGGAGTAACTTATCAAGCGGCATTTAACGGAACATTAAGAGACTTAACATGCTGATTCAGGGGTAGCTGTTTACTCTGATGAAGGGGATTTAACAAAAGAATCATGTTATGCGTTTTAAAATTTGAAGTACTAAGTTGCGTACACAGATAAACCCAGAGAGTAAAATACACATGTTAGATATTTTCAAGGATTAAATTGGTTGGTTACTTAGAAAAGCTACAGATGAAGACCAAAAAAATGCTATTCTAAGTTTAGCAAATGAATGTGAAAAAGAGAAAAAGGACTGTGATTTAGCTATTGCTCATTAAAAAGAAAAGAAATACATGAAAACTAGTGTTGCTGATCCAAGTTACCCAGGATGATGAGAAATCCAGTACATGAGATGAGACAAAACACGGTCTTCTATGGGAAAAAAAAGACAAATGACGCACTTAAATTTAATATTGATGCATAAGGAAATCAATAATTACATACCGAAACTTTAGTTCCACTCTTCACCTGTATTCGAACACTGAATCCCAATGTTCGGCGCCCAATGCCAAAAACATGAAACCTGAATTGAGAAGGAAATTTGAGTTGTAACTGATGACTAAAACTAGGAAGTCACTCGCGCTTTCAAATTTCAGATCGTTACAATCAAAACAAGACTCATTCTAGTAAATTATACTCAGGTGTGCTGCATCTTTCTCACTTTTGGCCTTTCTATCTAATTCTTAAAATTACAAGAAGATCTACTAAAAGTTATTTGATTTTTTTAATTGATTTATTTTTAAATCTGGAAATAGAAAAGAAAAATTAATCTAAAACTGTTCATGCGCAATGAAAACAGAAAAATTTCAAACAAATATATTGACAAGATAACTTAGAAAACAAGGTTTGGGATTTGGGTGTTGATTTGTATATTGGTTTAATATAAACATGGTTTTCTTATGTTCCTCCAAGTCTATATAGCACAAAATCATCCTAATGTAAACAACGGCCATTTAAGACCATATATCAACCAGGATAGCCCAAATCAATCACAGTTGGAATACAAAAGGTCGGGGAGGGTGGAATCTTACCAATCACCTGGAAAACGGACACAATGTGCAGTGTTGGCCTTTCCTTTTGTCAATTTGTCAACTAGTTAAACAATTTCACCCAGATTTGTTAGTTCTGTGTTTCCTAAAATTTTAGAGAATGCTGCAAGAGCAAAGCACTTACAAAAGTTTCCACATGACAAAGGCATCCGACGCTGGGGGCCACATGGACAACATATTGGCTACATTAAAGATGGAAAGGGAGATATGTCAAACCTTTATCAGAAGTGAAAAGTGAATGCCAGAGAATATTTGGAGGAGGGGGAATTAAGCACAAAATTCCTTCTTCTTTTCTAATAGCTTCTTTTAAAATTATCATCATAACCCTAAGCGCAAATATGTAAATTGTAACCCAACTAAGATTTCCTTCACAGTAGAGCATCACGATTTAAAAAAAAAAAACAGTAAAAAAAAATTTAAAAAGAAAGTATCGATGATTGTAAAAAATTCTTTACAAAAGGAGAAATAGTGAAACATAGTTTTGATGTGTGTATAAACACATCAATACCATCACATGGAAGGCAGGGACCGCAACCAAGATAGCTTCATAGCGGACCAATTGCTTAAATAAAATAAAAATAAACTATAAGAAGTGAAGACTGGTACGTGTCAACTATAACTGTAAAACACGTAGGAGTTCAAAGGCCACCTGGGTGTTCTCAATGATATGACCCTCTTCATCTCGCAGTCTGCAACACAAGCACCAGAAACCAAGCAGTGAAATCAGTAGTCTTAAACTCTAATTAGTCTCTTGTAATAAAATAAAATAGCAATAAAATATGGCTTGCCTCTCGCATATCTTAACAACATTTGCACCTGCATCTGGCTCACATTTCCGTGTCTTAACATAATACTCTTCAGGTTTATAAGGAACATCCTGCTAAGAAGCAACTTAAACTGATAATCATACGAAATCCCAAACTACATCAACCACAATCCTCTGACAGCCATTAGCTTTGTAAATAGAATTCTCAAAAATCATAACAATAAAATGATAGATCAATTCTCGATAATTTATTTAAAAGAAATTATCGTCACCATTTATACATTCCAACAATTAATGTGGCTAATGTACCAGTACACAGCCTGTATCATATTGTTCGATAAGATACTGTGAAAAATGAGCATAAATTTAACAAGAGAAAGATAAGTGAAGTATCATACTCGTATATATGTTAACTCATACAACGCATAAGCAGAAGTTTTGTTGACCGTTATCACAGGAGGAATCCGCAATGTCTGCATTTTGTTGGTTGAATTTTCCTCTACTTCCACCAATTCTGCAACAATCGACGCCTCTCCTCCACTCTGCACCGTCACAAAATAGCTTCGAAATATATATATACAAGAAAACATACGGCGTACCGCGTAGCGTGGTTAATTTATTTGACGGAACATTAACTCAATGAACATGATTTACCGCGCCACTGGGAACGGCAATGTTAACTACGATTTTGGTTGTGCAATTGAGATTGTCGGAGTTGGAGTTCTTCTCGCACTTCTCAAGCTTCGATTTGGAGATAATTTGAACTCCGGCGACATGGAGCAAAAGAAAGCAAGGAAGTAAGAAGATGATTAAGATGATACGGCAACGCAATGCCATTTTTTGGTGGTTACGGTTCTCAATTTTGGACTTCAACGTATGTGTGAGTATGTGGGAGCGACAGGCAAAACAGAATAAAAGACGGTTTGGCGGTTTTTACTTCTCTCTGCGGGGGATAACGGAAATGAAACAGGCTAAAAGGTTACCGAAATCTCCACAAATTAAAACATTCGATTTATAATTTTAAATACTAATTTACAAATTTATTTTTATTTTAACATGTAAAATCAGACTTATAAATTAAATTTCGTCGCCCACTCTTTAGTTTGATATTTATCCTTCAAGTTACATAAATCTATTTAATTCCGTATGTATTTAAGGTGTGCAAGGATAATAATGTTGCAATGTGTGTGACTTGTGACTAAAAAAATATATACGGAAAGATGTGTACAATATTTCTCTAATACTTGGTCACGTGCGAATTTATCCTCAAAATTTAATAATGCCTAAATTAGTGCTTTCATATTTATTAAAAAAAAAATATTCAACGAATCTTACGTTATTTTAAATCCTAAAAAAAGTTATATGACATGTATGTAGCTTGAAATTGCCTTGATAATTGTAGAGCTATAATGCAACACGCAAAACTTTGGTTGCATTTTTTTATTAAATCATTAATATTATTATGTTTACCTTTTCCTTTTTATTCAATGTTTTGGCTTGTATTATGAATCCAAGGTGGCTGTTTCCCTCCAAGGCTGCAGCTAATAGACGAACTCATTTCAAAAACTAGAAAAATACACATAAGATGAATATGGATTCGCATCAATTAACGCAAGAATTTGATGTCTGGTTTTATTTTTGCTTAAATAAATTATTTTGTCTTGATATCATTGGGATATAATTTTAAAAAAAACACTCACACGCACATACAACGGAAATGAGAGAGGAAAAGAGAATTTTTGCTCAATATATTTATTTCAATCTCAAATTGATTTTACTCTCGGTATAAGTATTGGATAGGCTTTACAAAACATTATAATATTAATTTTAGAAAACCCACTTAAGAAAGAATTGTAAAAAAAAAAAAAACTTTAACATGTGACTCTAATTGAATGGTGCCTACAATTTTTTCAGTGCCTACAATCAGCTTTACCAATGTAACAACTGTCTTCATGCTGTCCAATTATATTATGTAATGTCTAAAATTAATAAGTGTCAAGAGAAAAGCAATGCAGCTTGTATGCATTGTGGTCTAATGAAAATATTTTCTAACTGGTCAAAGTTTTTAACTTTGGTAGTTTGAATTAATTTACGGACATTGCTTCCCTTAAATCAAGCTTGTACATTAATTATTTTAAGTATTTTCTTTAACTTATAAAATGACTCAGTTTTCACTAGCTTTGTAAAAATATCAACAACTTGTTCTTCAATTAATAGTTTCAATTACTACTTTTTTTTTTAGCTATTAGCTCTCAGATCTTGTGAAACTGAATGTCTATGTGTTTGGACTGCCTATGAAAGACTAGATTTTTGGCAAGTACAATTGCAGACTTGTTATCACAAAATATCACTGTGTGAGTATTTTGTTTCTGATGCATCGTTTCAAGCATTTTTCTCATCCACATTGCTTGTATAACACAGCTTGTTACAACCATATATTCTGCCTCATCTGTTGAGGTTGTTTCTTTAAGGACCATGATACTGCTCCAGTGCCTAAATGAAATGCATATCCCAACGTGCTATTTCTTATTTCAACATCTCTTACCTAATCATTATCTGTATATCCAACAAGCTTTATATTATTATTGTTAGCATAAAAAAATTCTCTCAGTCAGAGTACTTTTGATATATTTGAGAATTCTCTTTGCTCCCTGTAAATGACATGTACATGGTTCTTTCATTAATCTACTCAACAGTCCTACTCCAAAGACAATATATGGTCTAGTAGCAGTCAAATATTTGAGGCTTCGAGTCAAGCTCTTGTAGTATGTTGAATTAATTCTTCTTTCATCACTATCTTTTTTCAACTTCAACTTTTCTTCAACATGTGTTGAGATTGGCTTTGAGTTCTTCATCTTAAATTTCTTTAAAACGTCTACAACATACTTCTTTTGAGAAATAAAAATTCCATCATCCTGCAGTATGACCTTAATGCTAAGAAAATATGACATTAGGCTCAAATCTGTCATCTCAAAATATTTAATCATGGTCTTCCTGAATTTTGCAATCATTTTTGGATTATTGCCAGTAAAGATTAGATTATCAACATAAAGGCACACAATAAGAATATTATCAAGGTCAACAGATTTGATATACAGAGTATGTTCAAATAGACATCTTTGAAAACCATTATGCACAAAATAAGAATCAATCTTCTTATATCACACCCTAGTACTTGCTTCAAGCTATACAATGTCTTATTCAATCTGTAGACTTTATCTTCTCTGCCTTCAATCTCATATCCCGTAAGTTGTTCAACATACACTTTTTTCTAAATTACCATCCAAAAAAGCAGACTTAACATTCATTTGATGAATTTTTCAATTATTTTGAGCTAGTAGAGAGATAAGCATACGAATTGTATTTAGTCTCGCTACAAGAGCAAATAACTCAAAATAATCAATACCTTATTTTTGCTTTTACCCTTTTGCTACCAATCTTGCTTTGAAAAGATCAATTTCTCCACTGGGCTTGTACTTGTTTTGTACACCCACTTCACTCCAATTGGCCTTTTATCTGCTGGTAAGTCTGTCAGCTCCCATATTTGATTTTTCTTAATGGCACGAATTTCTTTATTCATTGCTTTTCTCCAATGTTGATTATTTGAAGTTTCTTCAAATATTATAGGCTTACAGTCTGTAAATAAGGCAAAATTGATAATTTCTTCATCAAATGAGTCATTATCATTACCCACAACATAATCCTCCAATCTGGCTGGTAGTCTTTGTTGCCTCTGTGGTCTGCATGATGTTTATGGCTCATTAGGTGTTAAATCTACATGTCCATTCTCCTCTTCATAGTTTTCAGGAATTATCGCAGGCTTTTTTTGGGCTTTGGAAGACCAATCCCACATTCTTTCTTCATCAAAGCTCACATCTCTGCTAATAATTACCTTCTTTGTCATCGGATTGTAAAGCTTGTATGCCTTTGAATTGGTATTGTAACTGATGAAGATGCACTTCTCTCCTTTATCATCAAGCTTCTTTCTGAGTTGATCTAGTACATGGGCATATGCTATACACCTAAAAACTCTGAGATGATGAATTAAGGGCTTTCTTCCACTCCCTTCTTTTGGTGTTTTATCACAAGCACTCTTTGTTAGAAACCTGTTCAAAATATACACAATAGTAGAAACTGCTTCTACCCAAAATTTCCTAAGCAATTGTTTAGCCTTCGTAGTGTCACAATGTCCATTATCGTTTTGTTCTTCCTTTCTAGTACTCCATTTTGTTGAGGAGTATATTTGATTATCAGTTGATATTGAATTTCATAGTGGTCAAAGAAATCTGCATAGGCAAGGTATTCTTGGCCTTTGTCTATCCTCAATGCTTTAATCTTGCAGCCACTTTATTTCTCTTCAAATGCCTTAAATGACTTAAAGGCATCATAAACTTAAATAAAATTATTTCTCATAATTTGTGCATATATATATAAAAGATATAATAATAATATAATTAGATTGGCATAAAAAAAAATATTATAGCCTAATGGACTTAAAATTATTTAAAATGGCAATTTTTTTAAAAAAATAGAACTTATATACAGTTTTAACCTTTTATGTCTCTTTTGCTTACATTTATTTTATATCTACTCTCCTTTTTTATCTTTTTTTTCCTCATCAGTTCATTATTATTATTATTATTATTATTATTATTTTTTTTTTTTTTTTCTTCTCTCATTTTAATTCTCTTATTTCTCATTTTCCTATACTTGTCTCACACCTTCGTAGTGTCCAATAGTTATTATTCTAATGCAAGCCAAGTTATTTTGATCAATCCAATTTTACTCAATTTTTTATGGACAAAATTTAGGAAATAAATTATAAATATTGTTAATGTTGTTATTCAATTACAATTGCAGTTTTATATTAGTAACATGGACAATAAAGTCAACAACGAAAATCAATATATCAATATTAAAGGTTAACATACATTATTAAAGTAAAAGTTTATTTTTAATAAAAAATAATATTAAGAGTATATACATGATACACTTAAATTTTGTCCTTTTAATATCTTGATATCTCCGTATCTTAGGAGCTGGGAGTCCAATTATACATGCCAAGTTGTTATCTTTCAATTGAAAATTACAAAAACAAAAATAAAGACAAAAATCAATGAAACTAAAAAAAATTGTTATATTCTATAACTGTATATACTTAATGCTAAATAGAAAAAAATGAAATAAATAATATAATATAATAAAAAATATTGCAAAAAAAATTTTAAAATGCTGTATAGATATATAAAAAAAATCTAAAAAAATTGAATATTATAACATTGTTTGTTTTGACTTTTTTATATGATATTTTTAACAGTGGTTTCAAATTCCTTTGGTATGCTGACATACAATTATTAGTTTTTTTTTTTTAGTTTAAATCCCATTCTTGTATTGTGGTATATAAAAATATTTAATTACTATTTTTTTTATAAAAGTATTACTTTTTGAATAAGTCTTTTTAAAAAAATTGTTAAAATTTAGTCAGAACATTTTTTAAATGAATAGAATTTACTTTATTTCTTAATAATATTGGATCCCAATTTCATCCTCTTTTTAAGATTAATCCATTGATTCTTCAATTTCATTCACGTCGAGTTAGTTTTCGCATCTCACTATACATTAACTCGTCATGTTGATTGAACGAGGGTTATTTAATGGAGAAAGAAAAAGAAGGACCGAGAGAAAAAAATAAATAATTTAATGATTTTTTGGCTACTTTATTTTTATATGATTTTTTTTAAATACAAAAAATATAGGAATTTTTGCTATATTACATGAGTATGAGATTTTCATAAAGTCACTAGTGTCAATTTTTTTTATCTTATATATCAAATCACAATCAAAACTCACCAATGACGAGATTTAAAAATAGTAATAACTTATTCATGGCAAAAATTGTCATTGACGACTTTTGGTACTATAATTAAAATATATATATATGTAAAATTGCCAGTTGCGATTTTTGGAAGTAGAAAAAAAATAAAAAATTGCTATTGACGACTTTTGGGAGTAAAAAAATAAAAAACTGTCATTGGCGAATTTTAAATAATATTAATTAATCTAAAAATTTTAAAAATCGCTATTGGCTATTTTTAAAATATTTGTCTATAAATACTGAGTTCTTCCTTCATTGATCTTGCAAGTGAGTATATCTGAATTTTTAGATATAGAGAGAGAGGGATAGATCATTATAGAGAAAAAAATGAGTGTGCTCCTGTTGATATATTTTAATGGCGAGATTATTACAAACACTCGTGAAGGTGTGTTATTTAGGTGTAAAAAGCCAACATGTGTGTACATGAGGGAGAATATGTCATTTGGCGAACTGTGTTATTGGCTTACTCAGAATATTGAATTTGAGTTTCGAAAAACAGTGGAAAGTATTGCTTATAGGTGTCCAATATCTATATTTGGCGGTTTCACGCAATATTATACAGTTCCAATAACAAACGATGCTGATGTTGTACAGATGTTTCAAATACATCACCAATGTCATCCACCAACTCCTGTCATTGAGTTATATGTTGTTTTCAAAGAAATTGCAACTAACATCGATAAAGAAGATGAGGATGTATATGCAAGCATTGTCCCAAACAGAGAGGTAGAATGGATAAATGTCAACAATAAAAGTGGTGACTCTGAATCTAAAAGAGAATATGGAAGTGGTGAACTGAGTGAAGATGAAGATGTAAATGACGATGGTGATGACGAGGTCCAATTGTCAAACACAGTGATTGGACAACATCCATTTGAGGAGCCACTTTTTATGCGTTCGTTAAATCTCGATACTATGCATGTCTCTGAGTTTTCAGATTATGCAAATTTAGGTATATGTTATTTTTAACAATGTTGTTGATGAATAAAAATATAATTTTTTTAATTTAGTATACTTGTGTTTGCATTTGATAGGTCATTTTGATTTAGACGGAGACTTGTATGTTAGAAAGCAATTTGCTAACAGAAAAATAGTTATACAAGCAATTAAGTGTTATAGTATAGCAAATGAAGTGGACAAGTGGTTGAGTCAGACCAAGTATATTTTATTGTAAATGTGTGAGGTATGGAATTGATTGTGGATGGCTTCTTCGTGCTACTTTTAGAAAGAACAAGTTTATTTGGGAGATTAGAAAGTACAACGGTCCGCAAACATGGAAAAATTTCTTAGGACCATACCAAATTGGATTCCGACACAATTGCAGAATGTATAAAGTCAATGGTTGAGTCTGACCTTTCCTTTAAGATAAAACTCATTACTGATGAAATTCAGTCTCAATATGAGTACGTGATAACATATAGGAAAGCATGGATGGGAAAGCAAAAGGCAATTGAAAAAGTTTATGGTCAATGGGAAGCCTCGTTTGAAGCTTTACCATAATGGTATGCAGCAATGTGTGATTGTGTTCGAGGTTCCGTTGTTCAGTTGGATGATGTAGATGCCTATCATGTTGATGAGTTAGTTCTCAATGTTAAAATATTTCACTGAGTGTTTTGGACTTTTGGTCCTTGTATCAGAGCATTTAGACACTGCAAATCACTTGTGCAAGTTGATGAGACACGTTTATATGGAAAATACAAGGGAGTTCTATTGGTGGTCGTTGCACAAGATAGTAATCAGAATAATTTGCCAATTGCTTTTGCTATTGTTGAGAGTGGGACCGCAGATGCCTGATTTTTTTTCCTTCATAATTTACGCAGACACGTTGTCACTCAAAATGGTGTTGGCATGATTTCTGATCGACACGAGTCAATTAATGCAGCAATAAGAAGAAGTAATGAAGAGTAGGAACCACCAAGAGCTTTTCATATGTATTGTAGTAGGCATATTGCGGCAATTTTTTTACGAAGATTCAAAGCTTCATATTTGCATAAACTTGTTGTTCGCATGGGTATGTTTCATAACCTTATTGTACTTTTAATAAAAATGTTAAACAAATAAATATATACTATTAAATATACTAATATGAATCCTTGTATTTTTTTAAGTTATTCAAGAACTGAATATGAATATAATATTCATTATGAGGGTCTACGAGAACGTGGAGAGGTTTACTCAAACTGGCTTAATGAAATTCTCCGAGAGAAATGGGTTCTAGCATTTGATGGACGACATAGGTGGGGTCACATGACGACAAATTTGGTTGAGTGCATTAATTTAGCGTTAAAAGGTGCCCAAAATCTTCCAATCACTGCCTTATTAAGAGCAACTTACTTTCGATTGGCTGAGTTATTTGCTCAGAAAGAGAGTGAAGCATATGCACGAAGAAAAGCCAGACATATTTTCTCTAAATTTGTGACAACCCGACTTCAATCAAATGAGGTAGGCGCCAGAAACTTGCATATTACTCAATTTGATAGATGAAGTGAGAGTTTTCATGTTTAGGATTTATCTAACAAGCAAGAATATAGAGTTGATCTCAGGCAAAGGTATTGTGACTGTGGTGATATGCATACTGATAGATATTCGTGTCACCACGTGATTGCTACATGTTGTAGTAAAAACATTGATTGGCGTGCTTATGTTGATGATGTTTACATGATTAATAAAGTATGCAAATTTTATAAGAAAGAGTTTGTGGTAATTGGGAATGAAAACACATGACGCCGTTATAGAGGACCAAAACTTTGTCCTAATCCTAACTTGAAGCGCACAAGTAAAGGTTGTCCCAAATCAACTCATTTTTTGAATGAAATGGATATGCGTGAAATGAGAAAACCAAAACAGTGTAGTCTTTGTCAAGCTGAGAACCATAGTTGACGAGAATGTCCTCATGCTCCAGGACCAAGTACATGATCTGTAGTTGTGATGATGTCGTGTAGTGTTAATTTTATTTGTTTGGAGTTGTTCTAAATATTGTTTAGAAGTTATTAATGTGATTTTCTTGTGATGTTATAAACATGGTTGTTTTAATTAGTCAAACTAACAATACATAACAAAGTTAAGTACTCAAACAAATTCAAAGAATAGATAACATGCAATTACATTATACAAAGAAATAAGCAAACAAACTACAATTAGTACTAACAACTTGACTATCCTCCTTTGCCCTTTTTCTTTTTGATTAATGATGGACTATATCTATCAGGGGGTTGAGTAAAAGGACGTAACAGACGTGAAAAAAATCTCCTATGTCTTCCTCCTCTATTTGCATCATCACCTACACCCTACTTCTCCTCCTGCTCATGCCCCTGTTCCTCCATATGACCAAATGTTAGGGTGAATGTGCTATCTTGTTGTGTGACATCCCATGACATCATTGGCATAGAACATTGATCTTCGGGTGAGAATATTCCCTGTGGTACAAGCCCATACTCTGGTGTCACTGGTTGTGGTCGATACACATCCTCCTCATGTACTGGTTCTTCTTCTACAGTTGCATTCTTATTTAAGTCAAAGTTAAATTGCCGATTGAGTTGGGAACTTTGACCTTCATTGAGTCTAAAGTTATATGTGCACATAAATTGACCAGACATCACAATAGCACTGTTACAATCAATAGACCTCGTACCTCGTGATTCCCTGCTTATTGATTCATCACGAATATTCCTTCTATCAACCGACATTTGCTGTTGTTCTTGAGGTATGGGTTCTCCATCCCATTGAAATGGTTGCCACTAGTTTGTTTGTGGGGACCAATAATATTCCTGATTTGGTTGAACTGAGGATGGTGGGATACCCTGATGTTGCATGGGTGATATATCCATGGAAAACTCCTCAGGATGGGAAAGCAGTGGCTCGTTGGGGAACTACTCCTATTTGGTTGATGGTTGCTCCATCAGTTTGCATAACCATAGTCAATTTGCTGCATAAAGTGTGTACCATGCCTAATATTCAGCTGAAGGATAATAGTTATCAATCTTTAATCCTTGTAATATACGCTGATACGGATACTCTCACATTATCACCCAATCATCATGAATGACCCTCCAATTCTTTGTTTCTCTTAATCCCCGCAAGTCTTTGTTATGAACCCCCTCTAGACTTTCAGGTGGTCAAGAAATAGGCTGTGCATATCTAAATTGTCGCATAACACGATCAGCTGCATGTCACTCTATAACTTTAAAACAAATCAAAGGGCGCATAGTTGACCATACAAAACTTTCTCTTCTCACGCTATCTGGAATTAATGCCAAAATATCATCATCATCATATGGTCACCATAGAAACTGTATAAAATAAGCAAATATTTATTTATTATAAGTTACATATAAAAATTAACGGTATTAACAATTACAAGAATATTATAATAATTTACCTCATGAACACTCATTCGATCCAGAGCCAATCTAATACTACCAATATTCTTAAATGGTGAGTTTGTTGAATATTGTATTTTTCTCCATCTGAGAACAAGTGAAAATACTATTGGTTCACCAAGGATTGAAGCCAACCATGGTAGTCAATGCCATGCCCATACTTGCAACAATATTATACACCCACAAATTTCTCTAGCATCATGTCGTGAACCACGATCCAAGCCTCTATAAAGAAATGAAAGGCATGCAGAACCCCAACTATAATTCCCAATTTCATTTATTTGTGCCAGTAACTGCAAAAATTTTGTATGTACCACTAAATTACTTTTATTTGGCATTAAGACATGTCCCAACAGACTAAGTATATATCCACGTGTATGTTATGCTCTTCTAGTGTCAGAATTAACAGGAAGCCGACCAAGATGTTCCGTAAGCCACTTTAATCTAATTTCTGATCCTTCAATATCACTCATTGACGGTCAGCCCCCTAATAACTCATCACACATGTTTTGAACCACTGCAAAATAGGGATTAGTGGACCCAATCACTGGTAGACCATCAATCTGGAGTCCAAGTAGCATACAAACATCTTCTAATGTAATTGTGTATTCTCTGCAAAATAAATGAAATGTGTGCATTTCGGGCCTCTAACCTTTGACAAGTGCATTAATCAAAGGACCGTTTATTTGCATATGACAAATTTTAAAAACTTAATCAAACCCAGCATCGCGTAATATGTCATTTATTTCTTCTCTATGTGACATTATGGATAAGTGGCGAGAACGTAATTGTCTTATCTCCTGTCATAAAAATTTATATTAGTCCACACAAAATTATTATGTCAAATTTATAAACAAAAAATATAAAAAAAAGTATAATTTATTAAATTTACTAGCCAATTATAGCTAAATAATAATAGAATTTCAGTCCCACAAAAAAATAAAATATAATAATAATAATAATAATAATAATAATAATAACTACAAATATAACATAAACAATTTCATTATCATAAAATTTATACAAATAGAATGTTAGAAATAGAATTTTATCTAACTTGCTGTACTTTTTCTTATTTATTATTTATATTAAACATATTTAATTAATAATAAATGAAAAACTTGTTTTAAATTGACCAGAAATAATTATAAATATAACATAAATTTTTGCATTACAATAAATATGTCATAAATTATTATATTTACTAACTAATTATACAAAATCAAATAAATTACGTTTTTTTAACTAATTTATAATATTTTTAGAATATGTTAATAAATATCAAAAACACTAATTACAAAAATTAATTTAATTTATTTGTGGTATGTGTAAAATAAAACGCTTTTATTAAATATCCATTTTTAAACTCTATTTTTTGTTAATTTTTTATATTAAATAATTTCAATTATTACTCAATATAATTTGTTTCCAAATTTATCAAAATAATAACAATTTATTATATTACCATAAACGTATATTTCAAAGTTTATATTAAGTAACTATTTATACTAACAAATAATTGTTACGTCATTTTTTAAAAAACAATATAATTTAATAATTATGTTAAGACATATAAAATAACTAATTATAATTATTTCACAATTTTATTTTAACTATATAAATAAATACATATTTTATTTTCAATTACTCAAAATTATAAATATATTTACCAAAATTGTAATCAAATTTAAATTCAAAATTAAATTTTAAAATTAACAACAATATTAAACTTGCATTTAAATTGTGGATTTTCTTTGAAATATGCATCCTCAAATTCAAAGTAAAATCTCTAACCATCTTCAAAAATAAATTAAAAAAAATTACACTTAATATCATTTTTTTAAAATTTTTCTTCACCTTTCTTCAACCTCACAAATCACCATTCCTTTTTCTTCTCCGAGATCATTCTTCAGAACCCTCACATAGTTTCACTTTGTCTCTTTTCTTCATGCCTGATTTTCACTCAACTGGAGTGCCATTTATAGCACATGCTTGTAGGCAATAGTCATTTTTGCAGATATTCCTGACGCAAAAATCGCCATTGGCAAATTTTAAGATATGAAAAATGCTTGACAAGCGTAAACATCTACAAAAACAGGTGGAATAGTAATTTTTTAGATATTCCTTATGCAAAAGTCACCATTAGTGACTTTTCAGATCTGAAAGATGTCAGGCAAGCGTGAATATCTACAGTTCCAAGTGAAACAGATTTTACAGGGTCAAAAACCGTCATTGATGATTTTTTAGAGCCTTCAAACTCCATTAATGGCGTTCAAGTTATTACAAAAGTGTTGCAAGTCATTTAGACACTATTAATGGCATTCAAAGATCGTCGGTGGCAAGTTTTTAGGCGCTTGAGAGTTCAGACTCAGGTCATTCAAGTCTGCAATTTGCATTTTTTTTTTATGGAAAAATCGCCATTGACGTTTTTTAGAACGCCATATTTATATATTTTTGCAAAAAATATCATATTTTATGTATTCTATTAACATGTTATCATATTTAAATTATTCTCCCACAATTTTTATAAAATTAATTTTTAAATAATAAAATATTACAAATAATTAAATAATATTACAGTAATAAATTAAAATTTTGTTATTTTAGTTATAACTTGACAGAGAATAGTTAACCATAAAAATTAATTTTATATGTTTTGAAAATATTATGAATTAAATTATAATAATTTTTTAAAAGATTTATTTCAAATAATACTATTTTTATAAGAATAAAAATATAATTAAACTTATAAAAAATTGTTAATCATATATTTTTAATCAGTAATTATAATTTATTAAAATTAAAAAATATACATTTTATTTTTAAATAATAATTATTATTTTAGTTCAATAATTTTTTAATATTTTATAATTTTAAATAAATTTATATAAAAAATATATTAAAAAAAATATGTCCCCTGGTTGTCGTAGACAATCTCACTGTATATACATGAATGTATAACTTGCCCCACCTCACACTATTTGGACCAATTCAACTGATAGCACACTCCATGTCAAAGCCGTAATCTGAATTATTTATTTTATTTAAATAACAATAATATAATATTTTGATACTATATTTTTTTTATTTAAAAGTTTAAATTTATTAATTTATGTATACATTTAAGTTTATCAACGTATTTAAAGATAATTTTTTGTTAATTTAAAATAACTCAATACAAAATAGTTTCTTTTAAAAAAGTTACAAGATCAACCTATTTTAAAAGTCAAATTAAATATCAAAAAAATAATTCATATTAGATAAATAAATCAAATTTATGTATTAAATGTAAGAGCTAGTCCAGACTTTAACTTTACAAAACTTAGTTCAACTAGCTTTAATCTTATCCATGATTAAAATTCTCGTTTCTTCTAATGTTGATATAATTGAAAATATAATGTTAAATGTTGTTAATGCAATTTTACAATTACTACAACTATATTATTTTGTAGTGTATAAAACATGAAAAATATTTATTTATCCTAGTGGGTACATATTATAAGCTCCTTTAAAAATCAGAAAGAGATGAAAAAACAAAAGAGAAAATAATTAATATATGTTATAGATGGTGTGTCAGAAAAAAAAATTGAATTGTGAAATTTTAACATTAACATAACATTTAAGCTTGCCAAATATTCTGTGTTTGTAAGAGGGCATCATAGTAGGTAAGAACTTACTTCAATTATGTGTATTTAAGAATGCAATTTTATATGAAATATTATACGGCCAACACCGTGTACAGAAAAAATATAAAAGAATTGAAACATCTAATATATGGTTTTTTATTTTTATATGGTATTCAAAAACAATACATATTAAGATATGAGATTTTTTTAAAAATTTCAAAAATTAAAAAAAAAAGTTAATAATTTTTTTAAAATATTAAAATTATAAAAAATTGTCAATGATGCTTTTTTAAAATAATAAAAATTTAGAACTAAAAAATTGTCAATGATTTTTTTAAAAATAATAATAATAATTTAAATTATTAGTGACAAATTTTCATTTCAAATTTTAAAAATTTCTAATATTTTTATAATTTGTTTAAAATTTTATATTTTTAATATTATTTTTTTCTTATAAAAAAACCGTAATGTGAAGTCATTTAAATAACTTTTTTCAGATGAATTTTCCGTGACGAAGGATGAAATACAGTAATTGTTTTAAAAATATTTAAATTTCTTATTACATTTGCACAAGCGGATGGTAAAAAAATTAAAAAAATATTTTTATAAAAATATTCATTATATTAAAAATACAAAAGTCATTTATATGTATTTTAAAAAAATTATTAAAATGTCATTAATATTTATAGTAAAAAAGAAAAATATTAACATAAATTTTTTAAGTTTATTTAATGCAAATTTAAACATTAATATTAACAAAATTGATTATAAAAAATACCTTAAGATTCTTGACTCTACTCAAATACTACAACATAATATATTAGTTAAAATTAAAATAATTCTCTCGGTAAATACATAAGTTATGTTTGTTATTTTACAATATATTTTCAACAAAATTATATGAAATATTTTTAAAAAAAAATTAATGTATTAAATTTTAAAAATTAATTATAATATCTTAAGTTCTTTTAATTTAAATTGAAACTTTTATTATGTTAATTATTAAAAAATAATATTAAAAACACATTCTTTAACATATTTTTTATTATTAAATAAAATTTATTAAAAATTACACAAGTACAAGAATGAAACATTAATTTAAAAATAAAAAATTAAAATTTTTATAATTTTTAATAAATTTTAATAAATAATAGATAATATATTAGAAAAATTATTACTAACATTTCTCTTATTATAAACATAGAATAGTTTAACATTTATAAAGGATAAACATAAAAAAAAAAATACTTATAATAGATACATATTTTAGATGCTTAAGAAATTAAATAGTTTATAAAATAATTATATTTTTAAATACTTTAACTAAATAAACACTTAATCTCGCAGAAAATTGTTATAATTCAACTTACGAATATCTTAAACTCAAATCATCACAATAAATGTATTTCATTACTCTTTAGAAATTTTACTCAACTCAAATAGATATTTTGGATTAAAAAAAAGTTACGTTGTCTAGAAAAAGAATAGTCTATAATACTTTTATTTGATAAAATATTTTATAATAAAAAAATGTAACATAAATCATTCTTTATATACAAGTGTTCAAGAAACATTTTCTTTTACAGAAAAGAAAAAAATGCTAGAAGCCGCAATTGTCAACTTCAACGTACAGGTTGGTGAGAATTTCGAAATGGTTGTACAGTTGAACTAATGAAAGTAATTGTGAACGGCGTAATTATGAGCCTTTATAGGTGGGTGGGGTACTTCAAGTTCAAATCTTTATTATTTTATCGATTTTGGTAAGTACACTGGTTCATCAAATATTCAAATTTGTTATTTTAGTTCAGTGTTTTTCAGTTTTCTTTGTAAGTGAATATTTAAGATTATAATATATATATAAGACAAAATAATTAATTAATTGTGAAAATTAATTATAATATTTATTTGTATTATATATTATGTTAACATTCTATATACTATTTCCTTATAAGAGTACAGTTAAAAACAATGATTCATATTATTTTAGATTTTTAGAACAAAATACTCATTCACGACACATTTTATATGAATAAAGATTTAGATTCATACTTGGCAAGTCATAGGCAATTATGCAATTTTCATGGGAAACAGGCCCCTGGTCCCTCTGCTGGACCTCTATTTCCCAAACAAAGCGTTTGAAGTGGGTAATATCGTTGACCTTGTGTTGCCATAAACTTGGATTTTGTTACCCCTCACCATACACAATCACTCTCTACGTCTCTTGGCCAATGCTCATTTGTGTAGTGCGTAAGTTCCAGTTGTTAAATAATTGAATATACTATACTATTTAGTTGAGTGTAAGCAACCTAACTCCACTTCCATTGCCTTCTCATCGTTATTTACGCGTGCTTTTCTCTTACATTTCATGTGTATCCAACTTTTTTTCAACACAACTTTGTTTTCTATTTTTCTTTTACTTACGTTTACTACACCTTATGTTTAGTGTAAAAATATCATTCTTCTTTATTTAATACAAAAACTTTGTCAGTTTTTTTTTTTTTTTTTGGTCTAGACTGTCAAAACTGATTATAACCCTTCAATATTAATTATATTTTAAAAATAAAATAAAATAAATAGTTTATAGAATATTATAATCTTCATAATTTATTCATGAGAACATATTAATAATATTTTAATAAAAAAATACTAATGACTTACTCTTTCAACCTAATGTATGTGATTAATCTATATTTTAAAATGTCAAACCAAGTTTAAAAAAATGCAAATTTTATAAGATAAAGACTCATTTTTTTAGAATGATTAAAACAGTTTATTGTTAGGTTCCTGTACTTGAATATTTTTCTTTTCTAAAAGAAAAATTATGTATTTTTTAATTGTCACTCTTAGAATACTGTGTTAAAACAGGGGCCTATATGTAACAGAAGCAGAACCAACCGAGCAAGAGCATTTGCAACTTTCCGATCAGCCAATCCTAGCTACCGAGTCCCGAGCGTCGTCCAAGCACAAAGCGCCGCAAGTTTTGGAGAGACGCAATTGGTTGTATCTTCGGGCAATCCAATACCTGAGCGCACCAGATAGCTTCCGCGGCCTGCCACTGACACGTGGCGAACGGCCTCTAGACCCAAGGCTCGCGTTAGACAGAGACTCAGCGACCAAAAAAATCATAAAATAATAATAAAGAAATGGTAAGTGCAGAAGCCAAGTGAGAAGCTGGAGAAATAATAAACTAACTGTTATGCGCAACGCATTGTACAAGCGGAGAGTCTCCGGCGATTTCAATGAGCGGCGAGGAGAGAGAAACTGACGCATACCGAGTTCTGGTGGATCGGTGTCGGAGTCTGGAGGAGAAACAGGCCAAGCTGAGGGAGGAGTTCGACCAACTGGTGCAGGAGAAGAAGCTCACGGTCATTGACGATGAGCAAGTTATTGCTGATTCAACCGTTGGTTTTCTTTCTGGCTCCTTCTTCTCCGACCGTCCCTATGAAAGCGTATTGAAATGCATGGGACACGCCGTTTACGTTCTTAGAGTTCCCTCCGCCGAGATCATATACTGGTTAGTGGTAACCAAATATGCATAATAGCAGTAGATGCTGCATTTTTTGTTTCTTCCGAAAAGTTTTCATCTAAAGTTTGAATTATTTTTTCTTCCTGGTTTTTTGTTGTCTGAGAATATTCATGATGATACAATTTTTAATGAAACAGTGGAACTCTGTAGGGGAGGAGAGGGGAATAGGATGCGTTTCGGTTGTAAGAGTGGTGTTTGATATGTGTTCTCTGATAAGCTAGTTTCTTGTTTGTTTAGACCCGCGAACGCTGTCATTTAGAGTATTATATTATAGGGTAATTGGATGAGTCAATTCAGTTGGAAAATGTTTTCTTGGCTAAACATGTTTTCACGCCACATAGCAAATGAAAAAGGCTCATGGGGCTCACTCTTACTGAACCGTTTTACAGGATATATTTAAATTTCATGCAGATAATGGTGGTACTAGGAGCCTTGGAATTAGAAGATCCCATGTGTAAGTTTTCCTTATCAAAAAGGACACAGTGTTCAACTTTTTGGTCCTCTTTTGAAATTGGGATTCTATAGGGAGTCCACGTTGACATTACCACTAGAAAAGACATTGTTGTTGCATGTGCTTCAGTTGTTTGTAGGCGTGCTTTGCTAAACAAGTGTTGATCAAGTTTAACATGGATCACTCACACCCCTTGTTGCTGTTGGGTTGGACTCCCAACTATATGTCCAAAAGTCTAAATTTTCAAGCTCATTTTCTACACTTAATTGAGGGGAGTGAGAAGTTAGTGGAGTGGGTGAGGGAAGTCCATTTTTGCAGCTTAGTGTGGGTATTTTCGGAGAGAGGCATCAAAAAAGAGAGAAGGGAAGTGAGAGAAGAAAAGAAGCTCCAGACCAGTTACTCCATTTCTTTGATATCAGATTCGTTCACCGTTGGATCGGGCTGAAAATTTTACAACAGGTTTGTAACACGGTTCTCTTCGTTCTAACCGTTCGGATCGTCGATTGGAGGTCTGAAGTTGGAGATATTGTCTTCGCACAGAAGCCCTGTTTTTGGTGACTCTACACAGACCAGCTGCTGAGAAATCGTTATTTCTCCTTAGTTAACCGTTGGATTGAGCTGAAACTTTGACAGTAGTTCCCAGACGTATATTTCTTCATTCTGACCGCTGGGATCGTCGATTGGAGGTTTTGACTGAGAGAAATTGTATCTGAACAGTAGTCCTATTTTGTGAGATATTCTCTCTTTGATCCTTCATTGTAGGCTTTATTGCTCTGTTGATTTTGGCTGGCTGTTTGCACGAATTTGTGCACTTGATTGAACACTCTTGTACTCTTTATTTGATTATAGTGGGGCTTGATTAACTGGTTTGAGCCCGTGGGTTTTTACTTCTCACATTGAGAGGGTTTTCCCACGTAAATAATTTTCTGTGTCCTTGTGTTTGTTGCTGTCATTGGTTATTGTTGTTGCTCCTGACAGGTTCTTGCAAGTTTGGGGAATTGTTTCCGCTGCTTACTTTAGATAATTGTGTTCTTGTGTTTGGTTTTCCCCAAAAGTTGCGTGAAGTTATGTCCGTATACATGGATCTATGTGTTTGGAAGGCCAGTGGAATTTGAAATGGAACTGATAGAAGCTGATTTGTTAGAACAACCTCTTCACTCCATTGTGCAAGCAAAATCATGACCGACCTTTGTGAAAAAAATACTCGATCTAAGGAAATTAACGATCAGAGAGTTAAAGTTAAAATCTCTAAATCCTCCTCGTGTAAAAACCTGCTAGGATTGTAGCATGAATAAAGCACAAGCTTTCTTCCACTTGATCAAAGAAACTTTGATATCATCCATCATGTAAATAAGTATTCCATCTGAAACTTAAGCTAGTAAGAGAGGGCAGAAATTTGGCTTTTAAATATTTATAAGACTTGTATGTGTCCTTCACTTTCTGATTTATTGGCAATCAGGTCCAATCTCAGTTAAGATTCCACTTTGATTTCTGTCAACTTGCTTGAGTCAAATCTAAAATTGCCATTTCAGGAATCACTCAGCGGAAACTTTGTATGGATGGAAGTACTATGAAATCATTGGTCAAAGAGTATCTAAGTCCCTAATTGCTGAAGAAAATTATGCATCTCTACAAAAAATTCTGGAAAGGTTGGCCACAGGAGTACCGTGGTCTGGGCAGTTTCCTTTCAAGAAGAGGTCTGGTGAAGTATTTATGGCAATGGTAACAAAAACTCCTCTTTATGAGGATGGTGAACTTGTTGGTGTTATAACTGTTTCAAGTGATGCAGCTATATTGAACTCTAGAAATTCAGAAAATCGAAGAACATATCAATCTGGTGCCGATGGCCAACCTGGAGTGCACAGATTAAACTTCAAAAGGATTCAGTGGCCTCCACGGCCGATGATTGCACCAATGCCACATATTGCATCATCTGTTTCCAATCTGGTTTTTGTTAATGCACTTTACTGTTTTTTACAATTTCTTTTTCTTTTTTGCTCTTTTCTTTTTGGATTTCATTTTCCATTTGCTAAAATTAGATTATAAACCATATTTTTTACATCTACCAGGCATCAAAGTTTCTCCCACGGCGGCATATTGATGACACATTTTCCAGGAATACTTCAACAGATGCAGACGATGAAAAACTAGAGAAGCGTGGCATATATGTATGTCTCTGTTCAGCTTGAAGATGTATCTACGTATTTTAGTATGAGAATACTTCAAAAGTTTTTGTCCTAATTTTGAATTTCAGGAAACAAAACCTCATTCCAGACATCACCATAAAGAAAACCCAACTATCGCAGGGGCCTCCGAGAAGGATGAGTCTACTATTGACTCTGGTCAACCTCCTAAAATTGTAAGTAAATAACTTATTTTTCTTTTTATTAGTTACACTTATTGCCTAGTTCGTGCTACAAAATACAAATCCATACCAGGAATACAAAAATTTACTCAGACATTTGTCTTTATTCACTTTTTTTTTTTCGTATTAATAAAGTGATACTTCATCTGAAATCATAAGTTGGAAGTCTGTACCTTTCTGTGACAGTTCTGAAGCTTAGATACCAAATTCACTGTAATACTCTTGCTTATGTTTCCATTTAAAAACATACTAGCAGAAACTGGGCATATACTGGAAGTCAATGTGAATTTGTAAATTCTGCGTTATTTTGACCTGTAGTATGTAATATTTATTTAAAAATGTGTATATATGGACTTTCTGTATTACTCTTTGTCCAGTTAAGATACATGATCATCTCTGAATGGTTAAATCACTTCAGGCAGCCAGAGTCCTTGCCAAGCTTCCAATAGGGGGAGGTGGAAAATGTGGGAGGGGTAATGGAAGTATAAAAAATAATACCACAACTGATAGTCGAGGAACCAATAGAGTGAATAACGACAATGATTCATCTGGTGGTTTAGTGCCATTAACTCCACAACAAGATGCCGCTAATGGAGCAGAGAAAATAGAAAATCTTCATAAATGTAATTCTTTAGTGAAGAGAACAGATACAAGAGTCTGTGCATATAGAACTTCCAATGTTTCCAAAGATAGTTCTGTCAAACCTCTCTCAGGGGAGTGGTGTGAATGTTTTGGTTCTCCCATTCCCCAAGATCCATTGATAAGAATACGCTGTCAATCTGATCAGAAGAAATTGGAACCAGAGGCTACAAATGTGGTGACAGAAGATGAAATGCAAAAGCAGCAAGAAGGGTTGCCACTGCCGAGTTCAAGGGAGAGCATAGGCAGCCATGAAAGTTCATCAAGCAAAGGGGATAATGAATCAAACTCTGTTGTAGAGTGTGAAATCCATTGGGAAGACCTTCAATTAAGAGAGGAGATTGGACAAGGTAATTAATTCCGTTGTACATGTTATGCCAAAATGATTTTATTCATAAGTATGTTCAAAGTTGTGTATGAAAATTATTAAATTAATAATACATCTTGTATATGGAGCAGTCTCAGAATAATGTCGGACATTTAAATCAGTGTTTTCCTCTTAATAGCCTAGAATCTTTTACGCCACAAGTAAACTCAATCTCTTGCTCTGAGGGAAAATTAGGGGTCTAGTCGATGATGAATTATGATAAACAAGTAGTGGAAATATTTGCTTCAAGATCTTGAGGTAGGACAAAAAATTTCTATTGGATGTGTTTTAAAATAAAATTGATCTTACCTGCATCTTTCTTTTAGTATAACTTGAAATGCTTTTCAATATTATTATTTCAACTAATGATTCCAGACGTAAGTATGTTTTTATTCCATCTCGCAGGTTCTTATGCTGTTGTTTATCATGGAATTTGGAATGGATCGGTATAAATTTAACATATTCTTCTATTGTCTTAATAGGAGATTGACTGCCGTCTGCCCTAAGCCCCTAAAACTTTTTCTCTTCTTCAGGATGTTGCTGTCAAGGTTTTCTTTGGGAATGGATACGCAGAGGAGACTTTACAAGACTACAGAAAAGAGGTATCACCTTTTTTTTTTTTCGCTTTACATAGAAAGCAGCTGATACTGAATCTTTTGTGTGTATGCTTCAGATTGATATAATGAAGAGATTGAGACACCCTAATGTATTGCTTTTCATGGGAGCAGTATATTCACCAGAAAGGCTTGCCATTGTGACAGAGTTGTTACCCAGGTAAGAGTTATAACATCTTCATCTTGGAGTTTGTCAAATTAACTGTTAAAGGAGTTGCAGTTATTTTAGATGCACCTAAACTATCATGCGTCTATTGTAGTTTTGTGTCTTTAGATTATAGATGTGTATTAGTGAATATGAATCTCTCGCTCGCCCATTGTGTGCACAAATTCCCCATTTTTTATTTTTCCTTTTGTAAGGGAACCGTCTTAAATTGATTTATTTTGCACGGTAGGGGAAGCCTTTTCAAAACTCTGCACAACAATCAAACAATAGACATCAGAAGGCGTCTAAGGATGGCTCTTGATGTTGTGCGTTTCCTCTCTCTCTCTCTCTCTCTCTCTCAGATATGTTGAGAGCAAGCTGGTGGCTTGCTGAACTGACATTGGTGTTTATTGCCTGAACCGACATTGTTGTTTATTGCAGGCAAGAGGAATGAATTATCTTCATCACAGAAATCCACCAATTGTGCATAGAGACCTGAAGTCTTCAAACCTGCTTGTTGATAAAAACTGGAGTGTGAAGGTGATGATTGCTTGAAAATGCATTCAGTGGTCCCAGGAAGATTGAATATAACGAGTTTCATTTTTCAATCAGGTTGGAGACTTTGGCCTGTCAAGGTTGAAGGATGCAACTTTATTGACTACAAAATCTGGGAGAGGCACCGTAATGATATCTTTCTTTTCACTTTTTACATACTTTCATCTGACTTAAACAGCTAGTAACAATAAAATTATTTATTTTTAGTTTGTGAAGTTTTATTTCTCTCTCGTGCTAACAAGCATATCTACTGTCAAAATGCAGCCTCAATGGATGGCCCCTGAAGTCCTTAGAAATGAACCTTCTAATGAGAAGTAATTCCTTGGATCTGTGACTTACAGATTGCTTTCAGCCTAGAATTTTCAGGAAACTTTATGAAAAATTAAAGATATTTTTAAAAATTACGGATTTTTCCAGAAAATTTTTCAAATGGTCCTTTTCTGTAATTATTTGTCAGCTTGTCCTATTTTGAGGAATAGTTCATTCAGCTTTGAACGTCCAAGTTTACAATCTTATATGATGAGAAGCTTTTATACAGTTCAGTTTTTTCAATCATTGTCCTACCTTCTCCAGTTTAAGAATATCACGACCTTGGAAGTTATGCTACATTGCAAGTAGTGCCTGGATCGTATTAAATTGGTAATTTAGTTTGATGCTTCTGTAGTAATGATCTCTTCATTTTTTAATAACAGGTCTGATGTGTTCAGTTTTGGCGTCATTCTCTGGGAACTAATGACTCAATCTATTCCATGGAAAAATTTGAATTACTTACAGGTCTCTCTCTCTCTCTCTTAACGCGCACACACACACAAGTACACGTATATGCACGGGTACTTTCTAATCTGCTGCACAGAGAGCTCAAGCAAATAATGCTTACTCAGATTCAAAATTATTCCTCGCATCACTTTGATTAACCAATTATCAAACTGCATAATTTACCTAAACCACCAATTACCTATACAAAGGGATTGTGGGCGTGGCTCAAGTTGTGATTACATATAGATAGTTTGGTGGTTAAGTATTTGTATATTGTTAGTTAAATATGCTTAATATTGACTAATTACAAATAAGTTTTTTAACGTGTGCAACGTTACATTACACATAATAATCAGTTATATATAATAATTTTTTATTAAAAAAATACACAATTTAATGTATTAATATATTAAATATTATAATTTTTAATAAAAAATTACTATTTATTAATATTTTATTACATACAAATGTAGATGTTAAATGAATCATTAAAGTAATATGAGATAATATGCATAGAAATATGTAGAAGCTTTATCCGTAGTCTTTTTCGCTGTAACTATTGTATTTCACTCGAAAGGTTGTTGGAGTCGTGGGCTTCATGGATAGACGACTGGAGCTGCCGGAGGGGCTTGATCCCCATGTTGCGTCAATCATTGATGACTGCTGGCGAAGGTGCTTCTACACACACCCACCCACTTCAGTTTTGATATTAAAGATTGCCATCTAACTCAAAAATTTACTTGTGTTAAAATGTGGGCAGTGATCCAGAGCAACGCCCGTCGTTTGAAGAGCTTATACAGAGAATGATTTTCCTTGTCAACAGAGTAACAGCAGTGTCAATTAGAACAATTTCAGAATCCTAATCTTGTTATGCAGTTTAGGTTAAAGATCCAGTTGCTTTATCGAAATATATTAATTAAAAAAACGGATTATCAGAGAAATCAGGAGTACAAGCCAATAAATTGAGTGGCTAACGGAAAACATTATTCCTTTCGAAACCCAAGGGAGAGAAATGGAAGATGTGAGAGTAGGAGATAAAATGTGTTGTAAATTACCGTGGTTGGAGTCACTGATAAGTATTGAATTCATGATGCAATTGTGGATATAAGGGGTAACTCGAGGTGAAGTTGATCATGGCGCGCTCCTATTTTGAGGACTGGCTCCTGAATAGTAAACAGAACAAGTTTCCTTTTTTGGATGAGGATTCCAGTTGAATCCACCTTCGTCGTTGGATTGGGCTCCAAATCCAAATCCTTTGTAAATTGGGTTCAATTGCTGAAATTAAAAACTAATATCAATTTATGACTGAAAAAGGGTCATTTTTTAATTATGGTTTTTTTCAAATAAAATTATAAAAATATGGCATTTTTTTACAAAAGTATGTAAATATGGTATATATAAAAAATGCTAATAGCAATTTTAAGGTGAAAAAAAAATCTGATAAAATAAACTCAACATTTACTATTTTACAGCAAAAAAAAAAATTGATAAAGTAAAGTCATCACTCACGAGTCTAGAGAAAGAAAAGTAAATATGACTAGTAAAAATTACTAATGAAAATTTTATATTGTCAAAAAAGTTTACTTTTTTAAACTTACCAACGATAACTTTTGACCAATGTAAATTTTTAAAAAAATATTATAAAATGTCATTGGCAATTTTTAATTGGTAAGACTATAAATACTAAAATCTTCATTCATTACCATTCATCCATACAACCATTTGAAGTTTTTAGAGAGTGTATGTGAAGCTTGTGTGTTTATGAAAAAACAAATGAGTGTGTCTATTGTAATTTATTTTAACAGTAAGATTATATCAAATACAAGTGAATATGTGATTTGCATGTGAGAAGCCAACATATGTATATATTCTATATAATGTATCATTTAAAGATTTAAAGTGTTGGCTTTATCAATATATTCATGAAATTTCGTTTTCAAAAATTGTGGAAAGTATTATGTATCAATGTCCAGTTGATATTTGATAGTTTTATGCCATATTATTTAATTCCAACAACTAAAGATGATTATGTTTAACAAATGTTTCAGATATATCAACAATGTCATCTTCCAAGTGGTATGATTGAGTTGTATTTTGTTTTCAAAAGTATTGAGGTTCAAGAAGAATGTTATCATACTAGAGAACAACAGCGAAAGTGATGATTATGGCTTTGCAGTAGATTATCAAAGTGATGAGGAAAGCGATGAGGATCTTGATGATGATACTAATGAAAAGGAGCACTATATAGGTGGACAATATCCTTTGGGCAAGCTACCCATCTTGATGTTATAAATGCTTTTCAGTTTTCAGAGTATGCAAACTTAGGTGTGTGAAATTTGTAATTATGTTAGTGAGATTAATTTTAGTTTTGTTAATTAGTTTATGTTCACTATTGGTATGTAACACAGAGATAGACGGTGAACTGTATGTTGAAAAGCAATTCAGTGACAAAGAAGCTATTATAAAAACAGTAAAACATTACAATATATCAAAAGGAGTAGACTACAATGTGTTAGACTTAGAATCAAATACTTTTTATTGCAAATGTATAAGATATGACTTAGATTGCATGTGGCTATTTTAAGCTAGTTTCAGGAAGAATGAGTATTTTTGAAAAATCCAAAAATATAATGATCCACACACTTATACTGTTGGAATTATTTCTCAAAATCACAAAAAGTTAGATACAGACACAATTACAGAATGTATAAAGTCAATGGTAGAATTTAATCCTTCTTTTAAAATCAAAGTAATGATTGGAGAAATTCAATCTCGTTTTGGATACACAATAAGTTATCGAAAAGCTCGGATGGCAAAACAAAAAGCATGGGATTAGAGCTAATCATGGGAGGCAATGTCATACCCACACCTGCAAAAGTATCAAGCAGTGACAAATTTCTTTAACATAATGTCAAGAAGCACGATCCAACTCTCTATAAAGAGAGGCCAAACATGTTGATCCCCAATTGTATTTGCCAATTTCATTCACATCTATTAACAACTGCAAGAATTTTACATGCACGGCTGAATTACTTTTATTTGGCATCAGAACATGTCCCAGCAAGCAAAGAATATATCCACGAACATGTTGTTGTAACCTAATGTCAGAATTCAAAGGAAGTCAACCAAAATGTTGTGATAGCCACTTTAATCTAATTTATGATCTATCAATGTCGTTTGAATCACGTCGACTTCCTATTAAATTTTCACGCATATCCTATACTACGCCAATAAAAGGATTTGTAGAATCAATTACTACTGCACCATTAATCTTAAATCCAACTAACATATAAACATCTTTTAATATAATTGTGCATTCTCTACAAACTAGGTGAAATGTGTGTGTTTCAGGGCTCCCACATTCCACAAGTGCATTTATAAGTGAACTGTTTATTTGTATTTGACAAAGTTGAGAAATTCAATCAAAGTCAGTATGCCGTAAAATTTCCATAATTTCTGTCCTTGGAGACAGTATTAACAAGTAACAAGAACGTAACAATCTCATTACCTGGTATAAATAATATGAAAAAATATTATTAAAATACATTATCTATATTAAATAACTCCTACAAAATATTTATAAAATAATATAATTCTTATAAATTCAAAACTCATTATAGTAATATAATTAATAAAATATTAACATCAATGCAATAAATAATTATTAGGATACATAATAATTACTTGTTATTAATTATTTTAAATTAACTCTTAGATTTTATTAAAATATATTGTGCATATAAATTAGTAATTACTAATTAATTCATTTATTATAAATTACTCTAACTCATTCCATATAAAACTTGAATAATTTATTATTAAATTAACCTAACTAATTTTACAAAAAAATTACCTTAAAATATAATATATATAAAATTTTAAAATTAACATAATACATTAATAATATATATATATATTAAATAAAATTAAAAAACTTACATTTAAATTCTAAATTTGTTCAGAGATATATTTTCTTGAATCAACAATTGAATCTTTTACCATTTTTTCTAATTTTTTTTCTTTTTCTGTTTTTTTCCTGATTTCATACTCTCTCTCTCACTCAGCCTTCTTCTTTTTCACTTTCCTCTTTTCTAATTTTTGGTTCCCCTCCCGCCTTCTTTTTCTTTACCAGAAAGGTTTCCCTTTTCCAGTTTTTGTTCCCTTCCCACGCATTGAGCATCAGCTTAGGTGGCAATATATAAAGAGTAAAAATTGCCAATGACGATTTATATGGTCTTCATTGTTACAGCTTCCTGCATTGTGTGATTGATGAAGTCAAAACTCGCCATCAGCAAGTTTACAATATTCAGAGCTTAGTCCTTACAATATTTCTGTACATCGCTATTGGCAAGTTTAGCCCTTGACCACCATCAAAATCACCATTTGTGATTTTATAAAAACTTGAAACTGTAATCTACATCCTTGCCATGGTGTTATTCATGGTAAAATCCTCATTTGCGTTTTTTTTCCCATATTTCAGTAATACTACAAAAAAAAAAACACCATATTTCTAGACTTCTTTTTATTAAAGTATCATATTCAGACAACTTTTTCATTGAAAAATCCACATCTCAATTTAGAGTTTTTTGACTTTGGGGAGAAAAAAAAACTTAACCTTTGACAAATATCAAATGTTAATACATGATCAAATATTTTTATTTATTTCTTTAGGAAGAGAAACTATATCAATTAATTATTTGTTTTATTTAAATTTATAATTAATTTTTTTCTTTTATTAGTTTTTAAAAAAATTTAAATTATTCAAATGATATCAATATTTTATTTTACGTAGGATGCAACTTATTTCTAATCATGGCAATTAACTTTAAGGTATACTTTTAAATATATCTACTTTAAATCATTTTTTGTTTAAATTTAATTATGTTGTATGTTAACTTAATTTTTTTAAAAAGTTAGTGGTATATAAAAAATATATTGCTATGAAAAATACTCGAATAAAGTAAAATACTTAGAAAAAGATGTTGTCTGCAATGGTCTTACTTAACTTGAATAAAATTATCTCTAACAAATGAAATTGGTATTTAAAAGAAAAAGACATCAAAATTAGAAGGAAAAAGCTTTTTCACTTGTTTTACTCTCTTTTTTTGTAACAAAAGAAAAACGGGAAGGATGAAGAATGTTGACACTTTCAAATCTTTCTTACAATTAATAATTAACTAAACGGATTGTTCAACTATTTATGAACAATAAGTGGATTGAATCGTGAAAATTCAAATTTAATTTGAACTTACAAAACCATGACTAAACTTGACTAAAACTCGATTTTTAGGCTTTTATAAATTTTTGTGGGCTAACCTTGTGTTAAATTTAATTAGATTAAACTAAAAAAAATGTACATTTTATCAAGACATATTTGAGCTAACTTATTAAACTCACTTATTTTGTCAATTTTAATGATTGTGGAGCGTCTCATGCATTTTTATTTTATAATTTTTTATTTCAACAGATAAAAAGTATATTTTTAGAACTTTAGTTCTTCAAAATGAAAAGTGTGTAAAGTAAAAGAAATATGTGATAGTGCGTAAAAAATAATAATAAAATATATGACCAGTGTCGTGAAGACAATCCTAAAACAGGGCGAGTGTGGGTTTTGTTACATCCCAACGAAGGAACACAAGGGCTTCTTTTGTTGACTCCCATTTCCTTGTGCTCCCAGTTGCTCCAATTTCCAAAACTCAGTCTTCCCGTTCTCCTTTGGAGGTACATAAAGGGTGAGCCCTGTTAGTACTTCATGACTGCATGCGACCATCATATTTGACCATTTCAATTCACCAATCGCAGAGGTATTTGATTTGTCAATCACCCATGACAGCACATGAACCGCAACTTTGATTAAAAAATATCAATGTTGAGACACATTTACAATATTTTAAGTCGATTCGTTTTATTTAAAGTTAAATCAGAAATAATATCATAGACAAGGCAAGTGAGGAAAAACTGTCAGTCTGGCGGCAATTGGGTTTGCTTCATTGTTCATTTCGTCGAGTCTCTGATGCTGTTGTGATTGGTATGCCAATCAATTTTTGTAATAACCACTTCATGTGACTTCAATTTTCTGTGTTAATTTATATGTGAATTTAAAAATTAAAAATTATATTTGTTATAGATATAATAATTTTCTAAACATTTTGTTAATCTCAATTTAAAGATGAAGATAAACAGTTAATAATAATAAAATTTTATTAGAATAAAGAGTATTTATTGTATTTTTATAATTTTAATATAATAATTATATATTTTTTTATAAAAATTTTTATTTGTAAATGTTTAAATTCAATCCTAAAAATTGAGGTTAACAAAAATTTTTATTTTAATATTTTAAAAATTAAAAAATATTTATTTTTTAAGACAAATCATTAATTTTTACTATTTATTATATATATTTAAATTTAATGTAATATTAACAATGATAATAAATTTTAGTTGCATTTGGATATATAATTAAATTAAATATTTTTATATAATTGTTTAAAATAAAAAATTATGTCATGAACTTAATTATAAAAATGGTTAGAATAAGATAAAAAAATAGTTCACTAAATTATAGAAAATATTAAAATAAATTTATACAAATTATAAATTATTTTTATAAGTTATTTATAAAAAAAATTTAAATGCGTCCTTTATATGAAAAATTAAGAAACTATAATGGTTAGTTAATCAGTTAATACTTAATTATTGAATTACGTTGTTTTTAACTTTTTAATTGATAATTATACTCATTTACTAACTTTTTAATTAATACGAAACAAAAAGAAAATTAAAAAAAACGTTATATGAAAAATAAAAGAATAGAAAGACTAACCACGTCTAAAAGGAGATTATAACTTTTTTAAAAAACAATTATAGTATTTGAAAAATGTTAAATCAGGTCTAAATCATGATATATTTGACATTTCGAGTAATATGCCAGTTTAAATTAAGAAGGCCCTGCGTCTAATTATTCAATATTCTTATACATTTAAAATCGTTAATTAAATTAAAATAATTATATATCAATTGATTTACATGTTCCATAAAGTTATGTGATTTTTTTACTTTATATATATATCTCACATGAGTGGTTAAGGAAGCAGAAAAACAAATATGAAAAACTAAAAGGGACAAAGGACAGAGAGGGAAAAGTGGAATTTTGTAGCACTGCTGTGGGGCCCCATCAACTATGTTCTCAGAATTGATTCTGCTCGGATCGCGAGCTCTCTCCTCTTTCTCTATATTTTTATCATTTCTCCAGTGGTCCACTACCCATTTCCTTATATATATATTATTGAAATTTAAATTATAAAAAATACATGAGAAAATAAAGAATAATTTTGGCAAAAACTTTGTGACTTATTTTGGTTTTAAAAGTTTTCAATCCAAATACCATAATTTTTAATACATATATATTATTTCTAAAGATTGAACTGCTCCCAAATCCGAGTCAATTTGATAATTGGACTGAATACACTCTATTTGACCTTGTTAAAGTGGTCTAATACGATGATCCCTTTTATTTGGGTTTAGGGATCATGGGTTGATTAACTTCCTCCTTCAATGTCATTTAGTCGTTACCCCATATACCAGATTAAATTGGGATAAAGGCTTAAAAAGAAATGTAAAATGGTCCACAAGAAAAGTGAGTTTGTTCATTGCCTGTAATTACTACAACTTTTTCTGACAAAAAGAAATACTACAACTTTTGTTTTTTATCCAAAAATAATGGTTTCCTGGTTTTATGTAATATTAAGATGGTTACTTACAACCTATGACTAAGATGCCAAACTTGAGAACCTAGTAAATGCCGGTCTAATCCGGTTATCTGTTTGTGTCCCATTGTTGGGTATCCTCTTTTGGAAATGGGACCTGTGTTGCAAGTTGCAACTTGCAACATTATCTCGTCTTGTAACACAAAGGAAAAATAAAAAATAAAAAAAATAAAAATATATATATATATATAAAGTATAAATATAATTTTGATTTCTATACAAATTTATTATTTTTATTTGGTTCCTATAAAAACTTGTAAATAAATTTCTAAAAGAATATTTTAAAAATAGTTCACATTCACATAATGCGATTGTATTTATTTTTTTTTAATTTGAATTCTCATACATAACATATTTTTTTTATTATAATTGTAATATAAAAAAAATAAAAAAGTGTAAATCTAAAAATTCTTACACTCAATCTAAGTCTTTTATTTAACTTACATATAATGGTCAGTAAAATATAAGTTAAATAAAAAACTCAAATTAAAAAAAAATTATCCATATATATAAAGAGTTCAAAATAAAATTAGAGTTAAAATAAATTAAAAAAAGATAGAATATTTTTTTGTAGGTTATAATAGATAAATTACAAAATTTAAATAGTATAACTATAAATTAATGTCGTTATAAAAATTTGATATTTGGGTGTTTGATGAAAAGTACTTTATTATTATATTATAATACATTTAAAAATTATATAAAATTTTATTTGAGAATTTAAAGGAAGAGAAAAGAAAAGAGTTTAAAAAATAAGAAAGTTAATACAAAATCTTCAAATTAAAAGAATTTTAAAATACAAGATTAAAAAAGTTTTAGAAAGTTTGTAAACATCCTCTCATCTAAAATTCTCAAGCATAGCTAAATATTATATAAGTTTTTTATTTTTTTTCCATTTCATCCAAAAATTAATTCGTTTAAGAAATTGTTTGAAGATAATATTTATATGCAATGTCTTAAATGTTTTTAGTACTATAATTAAAATTATATATTTATATCTAAAATTAGTGTAATTTTTTTAATGTTGACTGTATTTTTAGTTATTAAAATTAACACTTAAATTTTAATTAGAGAACAACACTTAAATATATAATTTTTTAAGACTTTTATCTTAATTTTGTTTATAAAAGAAATAATCTATTATAATTATACTTAGAAATATGATCAAATTTAATTATAAATTTTAATTTATAAAATAAATGAACAAAATTAAAATAAAAGTTGTAACTGCTCTCTCAAATAAAAAATATTAGAAAAATTAGTTTATATTTTTTAGTATTTTATAATAAATAAAAGCAAAATATATTTTATCTTAATCTCTAACAATATTTTCTCATAATGATTTTTATAACCACGTTAAGTTATAATAATAATGTTCGAAATCATTAAATCATATTTTATGGTTTACTATGAATTATTATAATATTTTTAAACTTATATTTGATAAAAAAAATTATATTAATATATATTTTCTTTTAATTTTGGCTCCTTTATAAAATAATTTTTTTATAAGAACTAAAATGAAAATTGCATTGTAAATAAGAATTATAATAAAAAATATATTACGTATATGAATCAAAATAAAAAAATATAATATATGTAAATATGAGATAATGATCTTATATGAAAGTTAATGTTAGGGAGTATTTTAAAAATATTTATATAACCGTTATCCCTCATTTTAATTAGTTTTGGTAATTCCTCGTTTGGATGAGTGGATCAAGTGAACTAAACAGTTCATTAATGTTAGCTTGGTTAGTTTGCCCCACCCACTTTACTGTTGATCGACTTTAAAATTAATATTTCAAAATCGGGTATACGTACATCAATAGATCTTCGTTAAGGAAGAACATCCTAATATTTTTGTTTTTGAGATATGAATGAACTTTTATTAAGCAGAACCAAGTGCAATTACATCAAAGTTAGATAAGCTTTTGTAGAAGCTGTCCACAACCCCTCTTCTTGATCTTAAAAATTATTTTAATAATCAAGCTTTGACTATTTGTTTGAAAATTACACAAATTCAATTATCATTGAAAGATACTACATGCTTAAGAGCAAGCTTTAAAAAACAAAATTTTAAAATTTCTCAAACAACGGCAATACTTTTGACTTGAAGAAAATTATTTTAAACCCTTATTTATTAAGAACCAAGAAAAAAAAATCAGTTTTGCCTAAGAAAATCTCAATGTTTTACCATAAACAATTCTTGAATGTTTTAATCGGGCAGTTAAAATCTTCTATTATTTAAACGTCCTTTAAGGGTGAGTTTGACTAAACACGAACTAATTAAAAGTTAAAAACTTAGATTTGATAAGCTTTCTGATTGAATTATAATTATTTAATAAACATAATTGTTAGATTAGTTAATAGATGTTAAAAATATATAAAAAAAGTGTAAGAAAAGAGAGAGTAATAATATTGTGTATACGTATATATGTTGCATATTGAATAAAGTAGAAAATGATAAAAATGCATAAATAAAAAACTAAACAATATAAACATCTGAAAGAAAGAAGAAAAAACAATTGAATGCAGACGTATTGTTATTCTAGTTCTCGGTCCACAAAGTGTTCGTAGTTTCTGCACAGTTTGCTTACACAAAAAGTCACCTACTCTCTCTTTCTTTCACAAACTCGCTCTTGACTTCTTCCAAGTTGGTACAATCCACAATGCATCATTAAAATCTAAACCATTACACCAAGTTAATGCTTTTCTGTTAGACAAAGTTGATGGGTAAGGCATCAAAATGGTTTCGCGGCATTCTCGGCCTCAAAAGACCAGACTCGCCATCTCCTTCGGTTTCACTTCCAAAACCACCCAAAGAGAAACGCCGTTGGAGCTTCGTTAAGTCTTACAGAGAAAAGGACCATGCCACCGTCCAGCACCACTCCGTCGAACCCGCCGAGCCTCACGACCACTCCGTCGCCGTCGCAGCTGCCACCGCTGCCATTGCGGAGGCCGCCGTCGCTGCTGCTCATGCTGCCGCCGCCGTGGCTCGACTCACTAGCAGTGGACGGTGCGCCGCCTCCACCGCCGGGGGCATTGTTCGATCAGAAGAATGGGCAGCCATTAAGATTCAATCCGCATTTCGAGGCTCTTTGGTTCGTATTCATTATTCATTTTAATTTTAACAATAAACGAAAACTATGGGTTGCTATTTACATACAACGTTAATTAGTTTCCGTTATTTTGTTTTTCTTTTATTGTTGGCGGTGGAAAGAGGTTTGTTTTATGAATAAAAGAAAGATCCGGGAAGATGGGTGTGTTAGTGAATAGTGTGTTGGAAAGCGAAAATAGAGTGTGTCTGTGTTTGCAGATTTGGCCTATCTGTGAGACGGTGTGTTTTGTTGCGAAGCTGATTCCTTTTACTACTGAGTAGTAACAGTGAGGGGTTTTTGTATGTCGTTTTTTGCTGAGAAGTTGTCGTCTGGTAAAGTTTGCCTACAAAATATGGTATTTACCATTTCCTTTTCTTCCTCTGAATCATCATTTATTTTCTTCTGGTGACAGCCACTAACGTGCAGCGAGGTATCAGCATGTGCCCCCCCTTCCCTCTTCCCCTTTTAAGCCTTGCATTGTCCATCGCTTCCTTCTGTTCACTCTCTGTGTTGGCGTTTTCACAATTAAATGTGACAGTCTTGCTTTTCACTCTTTTCTCTCGCTTTACATTTTTTTTTTACCTTTTTGAATTGTGGGAGAAACTTTTTATGAATAAACTGGAACTGCCGGTATTTTTATGTAAGGATAGATTAGCAGATTAAATGGTGATTAAATTATTGTACGTTCTAATTCTAGAAGGATTTTTAACCGAGTGTGAAGGTAATTTGAAAATTCGTATCCTTTTTCTCTGGTAAAAGAATCATCTTTGCTTGTCTCTTGCTCTTTGTGGGGGCAGATACAAATCTAAAGGAGCTTCGCCGCTCTGTAAGATACGTTTCTTTTTGGGTGGACTTGGATTACTTTTTCAGCACATTCAAGTTTGGTTAGTTGACGACACTATTAATACTATTAATTACTAAATACGACTAATGTTTCCATGTGCAGCAATACTTCCACAATGCTTACTGTATAAATATTTATTTTAATCTCTTACTTATAAAATGATATTTATTTTTGTCTTTTTAAATATATACTATAATAAATTAAGATAAACTAAAATAATTAATTTTTTTAAAAAAAAACTAGTAAAATTTAAAACTAAATAAATGAATGCTTATAATTTAAGGCACTAAAATAAATATGTATTTGCATGTTAATATTTAAATACTACACAAATGTCTTCCCTTTGTGGCTTTCTGTCCCCGTCTTCTTGCAAGCATGGCATAGGCCTGAGTAAGGACTTATTATTAGACTTAGAGATTATTTATCTTATTAAACCTTGGAGGCTTATAGTAATATTTGCAAATAAATCATTAATAAAATGATCTGAAATGGAAGATCACAACTCGTATCTAAGATCTTTCAGGGTGCTCAATCATTAATGTAGTTATTACACCAAAAAAATAAATAAATAATCAATGCAGTTCATTACTACCAGTACCTATAACTCTGAAATCAACCTTGGTGAAATCCAGATAATAATTCTGCAAATTTGCTCTCTGATGTTGACATTGTTAGGCAAGGAAAGCTCTGCGAGCTTTAAAAGGATTGGTGAAACTACAGGCATTGGTAAGAGGTGACATTGACAGGAAGCGCACAGCAGAATGGTTGCATAGAGTGCAAGCCCACTTACGCATACAGGCCCGACTCCGTGCTAGCCGGGCCCAAAATTTGCTCTCCCCATATTGGAATGCAAAGTCGTCATCCATTGCATACCTTCACGTAAGCATTATCAATCAGAATATTTTATTATGCATATCAAATATTTCAATTTTAATGGGATAACAGCACTGACTTTGTCCTTAACAATTTCCTCTTTCATTAGTTTTTCCTCTTATTATTAGTTTTTATTTGATATAGACGGTGTTAGAAGAGCTATACCTATTGTCATGTTCTAGTTTAGTTGCATTTAAAGTGAGATATATCCACTTTGTCAATCAAATTCAAAATGATATTGATGTTTCCAGCACATTAGTTGATTTGAGTAGTCACATATGCTGCTAACAGTTGAAATGGTATGCTTTATTCATTGGTTAATGAATGATGTCACATTGTCCTTCATATGATCGTTGGTTATTTAATAACACGTCTTGTATTTACAGGGTCCAGCAACGCCAGACAAATTTGAAAGCCCAATCAGATCCGAGAACATGACATATGATCATTCATCATCGGTATTCAAGGTATGTTTCTGTCTACCTCTTCCAACAAGGGGGGAATTCAGTGCATGATCGAATTTAGTACACTTATAGGAGCATTCATTTCTGTCATTGTAGAGAAACAGCTCCAAATCCCGTGAACAAATCAGTGGCAATCAAGAGAAATATGGGAACAGATCAGATAGTCGTGTTGATGAACAACCATGGAATCAACGAAGATCGTGGACAAGAACTTGTAATATGGATGAAGAAAGAAGTGTCAGGATTCTTGAAGTTGATTCTGGAAAGCCACACATCACATCAAAACGTAGAAACCTCTTTTACTATCCTAGCCAAGCCTTGGTTTCGGATCATTACAGTCAGAGTTTGACCCACACAAAGGACTCAACAGTGTCTTATCAAACGGGTCATAGTCAATCTTCCTGTGAAGTTGAGTCTTATAGCCCTTTAAATATGAACGAGGTTGAGGAAAGTTCATTCAGCGCTGCTGAGAATAGTCCTCAAATATTATCTGCGTCTTCCAAAGATGGGAGCGCCAAAAGAAGTCCTTTTACTCCTACAAGGAGTGATGGGTCAAGAAGCTATCTAAGTGGTTATTCTGAGTATCCAAGTTACATGGCTTACACTGAGTCTTCAAAAGCAAAGGTAAGATCTCTCAGTGCTCCAAAGCAAAGGCCTCAGTATGAGAGGTGTAGCTCTTCTAATAGGTACTCTCTTCATGCATTTGGTGAGTCAAAATTGGCCACACAAGGGGTATCTGCATTGCACGCAAGCTTCACTAGCAAAGCCTATCCCGGTTCTGGTCGTTTGGACAAACTTGGTTTGCCTGTGGGGTATAGATACTGACGTATGCGTTTGTGTTAAAATGGATTATGGTTTCTGCCTCTCGACCTTATTTTGAGTGGAGTGTATCTTTGCTAACATGTTGTATTTAGCTTCAAACCTTCGCTGTCCAAGTTTAGTTTTTATTTTCTCTCTTTTTTGTGCCACATTTAGAATTCTGTAATCGGCCCATACCGCTACCAAGTGTTAAAAATGACTTGCTCTTTGACTTGTGTTAGCGGGTTCTTTCCAACTCCTCTTAGTATGTAAAAGCTATTTCTTGCCTAATAAGTAAGTGAATCTTTCATGGCCAAATTGAAAGGACTTTTTAGTGGATGTAGCAAATATATGAAGATCATTCATTGCTTTGCATGGTTGTACTAAGGAAACAAGGCTTAATGATTAATGTACTCAAAACATATATTTAGAAGAAATGTTGACCTCAAGTCTTAATATTGGAATCAAGTAACTGAATATCACAAGCTTTTATTGAGTAATTATGCATTTAATACATCAAGAATATATAAGTGTACTAAAAGTTATTTTTTTTTTATAAAAAAAAGTTATTTTCAAATGTTTAAAATCAACATTAAGAGTTAAGATTAACAAAATTGTACATTTAAGTAAGGTTGAGACGTTGAAATATGAAGCCAGTAAGCATAATTTTGAATGGCATTATAAGATAATACAGCAATTTCTTTTGTTCTTCTTCATGGTCAACGAAATCCCCCTTGCTTGAGAAAAAAAAATTGAAGGTGCATCGTTTTTTTATATCGTTGCATAATAATTATTTGGAGGTAGGGGTACTTGTACTTTTATTTGTGTATTCATACTCCACCAAGAATTAGTAATTATAAACTTTAATTGAGTATGGTCATTCTATTAATACTCCCGTTAATCTATTCTCACTCTTTGTTAACAAAATTGAAACTATAATTTCTTGGATCAAACTAATTTAAAATAAATTTTTATTAAGTATTTTTTAACTAAGCATTAGCATTCATTAATTACTTTTTCCCTTGTTGTCTTTTTGTTTTGCATCTTCACTTAAAATGTTGAATTCTTATACACTTTGTATAAGTTTGATTTCTGTTTTTAAAACCCTAAACCCTAAACCCTAAACCCTAAAACAGAAATCAAACTTACTCTAATTCTTCAATTTTAAAATTAAACAATTAGCTGAGTATATTAATTTTTAAAAAATAATATTTTTACTAACTTCAAAATAGATTTTTAAAAAAGTAATTGTTTTTCAAAAATATCATTTTCTAAACATGCATTGAGTGTGTCTTGTGCTACACTAATGTAAAACATAGAATAAACAAAAAGACTTCTTAGAGCATATAGGCAGAGAGCTTGTGTGTTCACATTGATTAGTTAAAATAAAATAAAATAAAAATTGAAAGTAATATGAATATTCAGTTAAAATGGATATTGTGAATATGTGATAAGAAATCAATGTTTAAAGTGACATTGCAAGAGAAAGGAAAAAGAGGTGAAAGTATTTGATAAATATTAATACATCATAAAAAATCCAATCCTTAACAAAACGTTTGTTTCAGTGTAGCAACTATATTTTAATCCCCTCCTTTTTTTTAAGGTTGCATTATTTGGACATTAAATTCATTTCATATGATTTCTTGTTGCTGTTTGTATTAATTTAATATGGTACCACTATGCACCGTTACTAGTGTTATTGTAGAAAACATTTTATTTAAAGAGGGTGATGGAAAAATACATTCCCTGTTTTTAACCCAGCTCATGCAAAAATAAAATCTAATTGTTAGTGTTAATTGTACAATGTTAAATGCGTACTCAATTACAGCATTAAAAATCTTCCTGGAATGACAATGAATTTTATTTTTAAGTTATTAGCAGAGTGGTGATAGGCAAATTGGCGTGTTAATAGTCCCATCCTTATTTAGGCGTATCTAATTTAAGATAATATTTTTTAATTTTTATTTAAAATAATTTTTATAAAAATATTACGTATTATATTTGCTCAAACCAAACAAAATTTTATGTCTGAGCAACATTTATATTGTTAAATAAATTTTAAAATGATTAAAAATGATTTTTTAAAATATTTATAAATTAATCTTTTCAATTTTATAAAAATGATTTTAAGACCCGTAATTTCTTTAAAAAATTTACACTTACACTGTAAAATTCGTTCCATTTTTTTTTATCTAAATAAATAAAACTTTCAGATTTAACTTTGAAATATCTCTCGTAAATATAAAATATTTTTCAACTTCAAATACTTCAAAACTCAATCTAATCCTTATAGGTTTGATTTTTTTATTGCAAATTGAAAAATCGACAAGTATTCCGAATTTAAAATTAAAGGGATGTGTATTTCTAATGTTCTTTTCATAGACAGGACCAATATAATTAATACAGTCGTTTAAGTTTAAAATCATAATCAATTTCTTATATTATAATGAAATGAAAGGGACTAGTTCAAAAAATTTTAATTTTTAAATTGAAACTATTTATAATTATTTAAATTAATAAAAATGCAATCGTGATCCGATACTTGATCTATCGGTTAACTTGCTATTAACTAAGCAATTAAAGGGCATCGCGGTGTCGTGGTGTAGTTGGTTATCACGTCAGTCTAACACACTGAAGGTCTCCGGTTCGAGTCCGGGCGACGCCAAGGCGGTGAATGGCCTTTTTGGGTCGCTTTTTTTAATATATATATTTTGAAGAACTCGGGATCATTGAATTGATTCAATTCAAGACTTAAAAATGGAAAAGAGAATTTGATCCCTGGTATTTTAGTTGGTTAATGTTTTTTAGCTGGACCAACAATAAAAAAATTTTAGATGATTTTTAATTTTTTAAAAATTGCAAAAAATATTCATCAGTTTTATTTTATTTTTCTCTTTTCTCCTTTCTCCTTTCTGTCTATTTGTCAAATAATGCCTTTGTATGCTCCTTATAAGCTGTTAAAAACAATCATAGGAAAAATATGTTAAAAAAACATAAAAGGACATGTTTTAGTGGAGTACGCGAAAACAATCATAAGAAATTCAAGAATCTGAAATCATCACACTATGTAATTAGCCAAAAGGAGTGGGAAATCTTTGTAGCCATTATGCTGAGTTAACAAAACTCCTGACGAGTACAAGAATTCATCATACAATACAAAGGCCAAACAAGTGGCGATGAAGGGTCTCTCTCTTGTAACCCTTTAGCCGGCATAAAGTAATCTGTACTTCCAAATTGCATTGCACTAACACAGTCCACTTTATTTAAACTCATCGCACCACCACCACCACCACCATGCTTAACACAACCCTCTAAATTTACGTCGATTTATAGTGTAGTAAGATTTTTAATTTGTTTACCTAAATGATTTTTTAAAATTAACATTCTCAGGGAACAGAAAATTATAAAACTTATTTACTTATTCTGTAAATTTTTTAAGAATAATATATCTACAATCAATTATCATAGTAAACTTTAGTAATTTCGCACTACATTATTATAGACATTTTTTATTCTGACTTATAAAAGTGAAAAATTACTATTTTTATTTATTTATATATATTGTATTAAACGTCACCCTAATTGTAAAAAAAAAAAAAAAGTCTCCCACTCACCAAACCTTATTTTTACAAATGGCAAAATTATAATTGATATAGAACCAAAATTATTAAAATAGATTTAACTAAAAGATCTTAAATTTTAAATAGCCAAATCGTCAATTTTATTTATAAATAATATGTCTCGCTTTCTGACTTCTTTTTTTTTTCCAACTAAAGGAAACATTTCTGTTTTAAAAACCAAAAATGCCATCTGCAAACCCATGCTTTATTATCTTAAAAAAATAACTACGTACAAACAAAAAAAAATTTATATAGTAATTTTTAATTTAAATATAGAATGTTATAAAATTTAATATATTAATAATATTAAATATTATAATTTTAATAAAAAATTATTTATTTATATATTTAAATTTAATCTTAAGGGTTAAGATTAAGAAAAAATCTTTATTGGTTAAAACGTTTAAAATAGAAGTTAAAAATGTTTAATAAATCCACGCCTAATGAAGTATGTTAAAAATAGAAAAAAAATTCAAAAATATTATTATTTCAAATTAATAAATAGATATTGGAATATATTTTTATGGTAATTTAAAATTTTTAATATACACCCTTAAACACATTTAAAAAAATGATTTAAATAGTAATAATGGATAATATAAAAAAAATTAAATAATTGACTCTGTATTTAACATTGATTATTTTTGTATGAACTTTATAAAAAAAATATATAAAAAACCATGAACGTAAGTAACTTTTATTCTTTAACAAAATATTTTAATTTAAAAAAATTTTACCACTTTTTTGAGAACATCAATTAATATTAATTATTTTTATACGAATCTTATTAATTTCAACATTTAAAGTTAAGTTTAAACACTTAAAGTAATAATATTTTATTAAAAAATTATTTATTATATTAAAATTATAAAATTATAATAATTTTATATTTGTAAAATAAAATCTGAATGTTATTAATTCCTTAAAATGTTGAAATGAAAATTGTTTTATTAACATAATAATTTGTTGAAAGAAAAACACAATTTGCTATCTAAGAAAGTCTTTGGTTAATCCGAACAGAAACGGGACAAACGGCACCGGATGATAGGCAGCCTCAACCTCATCACCCCCACTCCGAAAAATAAAGAAAGAAAGAAAAGCTTGTCATCATCACTCGTCACCATTTCCATTTTATTGTTCCCAATTTCCAACTCTCCTTATTACAGATAGGTAAGGTATCAATCCATCTCTTCCTCTTATGTTCAAATCAAAGCCATAATCATTCACATCTTCATCTTCCTCTACCACTTTCACTCACTCTTCTGCACAATCAATAACACCTTTCCATGTTCTTCTGAAACCACTCAATACTCGACTCGCTGAGTCACGTTTCTCGAATCAGCTTTTCAATCTCAACAAACATGGCCACCGCAAGGTTCCCTAACCATTCCTCCGAGGACATCGTCGATTCTACGCCGCTGTTGGCCAATTCCGGCGTCTCTTCCGACGACCTTAACTCTGGTCGTCGATTTGTCCGGCGACAGAGGCTCCGGCAAGCGGCGCGGTTTCTCCGGCAGGCCAGCGGGAGGAGGATGATGCGTGAACCCTCGATGTTGGTTCGAGAAGCTGCTGCGGAGCAATTGGAGGAGCGCCAGAGCGATTGGGCTTATTCGAAGCCCGTTGTCGTTCTTGACATTGTTTGGAACTTCGCCTTCGTTGTTGTGGCAGCCACGGTGTTGGTTTTGAGCGTAAGCGAAGCACCGGGCATGCCTCTGAGGTTGTGGATAGTAGGGTACGCGTTGCAATGCATTCTTCACATGGTTTGTGTTTGTGTGGAGTATAGGAGGCGAAGGAGGCACCAACGTAACATGGTGGCAGTGCAAGACATGGTTGGTAGCAGCAGTGGGAATTTGAGTTCCGCTTCAAGGGAGGGTTCTGCTTCTGCTTCTGGTTCGGGGCAGTATGTGTCGTTGGCGCAACTTGACGAGGAGGGTACTAGGTGAATTACTTCACCTTTTTCTTTTTCGTGTTTTAATTCGGTTATTTTTATACTTGTATTGATGGATGAGGCATTAATGAACCTTTCATGTGAACTTTTGGAACTTCATGATTCCTAAACGAAATTAAATGTGTATGTTTTCCCATGTGATTGATAACACTAGATTAAGCTGATGCCTGATGTGAATTCAGCAATATAGAAGATCAATAACTCTCCAGGAGAAATTGTTACATAAACCTAAACCCATGAGGTTGTCTTGTTTAGCATGTGTTAGAGCAAGTCTTGGTACAATGACAAGGTCGTTGCCTTTGAACTGGAAGTCATGGGTTTTGTTAAGCTGTTATTATCATTAGTTAACAGTTATAAGTAGTTTCTTATTGTAATAGATTTTGGATTAGGTTAGTTAGTCTGTTAGATTGTTTAGCTGTTGCAGCTTGTATATATAAATAATGTATAAACCTCATAGTTAATAACAGAACACATTATTCATAATCAAGTGGTTTAATTCCTAGAATGGGTTTCTTCACTTGTGGGGATAAGGCTGTGTACATCTATGCTCCATAGACCCCTCTTGGGAGGAGCCTTGTTCTCAATATTTCCCGTGCCGGCTAGGAGGAATATGGCCAAAGTAGCTTTTATAAGACTTAGACAATTCTCTCCATGTAACTAACTTTTAGAATTGAGATAGACCCAATTTGTTTCTAATACTTGTGCACTAGATCAGCCTTTTGTTTAATGTATGTGTTAGATTTAGAATTCCAATTCTGTGTAACAATTTAAAACGCTTGAAACATAAGAAACCGTTACAAAATTTTAGCCCTAAAAATTACAATTGCAAGGGATGAGCTTTTCACGGACTTAAAAGGCTTACAGATGGAAATGGTATTTCATGTTTCATTGTTTATTGTCTTTGTCGTTTTCATTCTCAATCAAACAATATTGTTTGTGTACTAAAGCAACCGCGGCCTTTTCAAAGTATTCCTTCATTTGGTTTTTTTCTTTGTCGTCGTCTTTCACAATTCTCTGTTTGAACCCGCTGCCCCCCATCTTGCATTGGTCTCTAAGTCAATCTTCCTGACAACCTAGTAATCATTCCATACAACTTGGATATTCCACTTCAGCTACAATTCTACAGCAAGGCAGAAAAATGATGAGTATTAATGAGTTCAACCAAATATATTTTAGTAATAACTAATAAGGAATTTTAATTTTAATATCATTTAATAATTTAAATTTGAGCAATACATTTCTAATTTACACATCAATTTGCTGTTTGTCTCAAGCATAAATTTAAGATTCCAAGTGAATTCTAATGATGTCAGATTTTAAGTTATTTTGTTAACTATAATCTTGCCTCTATTGTGCAAATACACTCTTAATTGTGAATACAAAATGGTAAGGTTAGGTTCAACTGTGCAAGTGTGTTATTCCGCTGAATTAATGTGTTTGTTTAAGATTAATAGCATGCCATTTTTTAATACATTATTTTTACCTCATTTGCATTAACCTTCAAACTTGAATGAATTGCGTATTTCGTACATATAATTGGGATGAAATGATTGGTTCAATATTTATTACCTTTTATTATTAATTAAGGACAAGAACAATTATTGTCATACATTTCGCACGAGTTCCATCTATTGTCTGATCAATGTAATTGTCAATGTTACTTTTCTTATGTTTATCCATTTTTATGTTTGTCCTTTTCTCCCAGTGTTGCAAAGCATTTGGAATCAGCCAATACAATGTTTTCATTTATTTGGTGGATTATTGGATTCTACTGGGTATCAGCTGGTGGTCAAGCATTAGCCCAAGATTCTCCTCAGCTTTACTGGTTTGTACTCTTCGAGTCTATCTAGTTCTAGTTGTTCTTATATCATTATTATTTATTATTCATTTTATTGTAATTTACTCATCTCTTTGCAAATACTAATATATTCTTATTGACAGAATCTATATACTTTGCAGGCTATGTATAATCTTCCTGGGTTTTGATGTTTTCTTTGTCGTTTTCTGTGTTGCACTGGCATGTATAATCGGCATTGCTGTTTGCTGTTGTCTTCCATGCATCATTGCACTTCTTTATGCAGTTGCAGACCAGGTAAGTCATGTTTGATCTGTCATTAAATGTTCTTGTTTTGAAGTCTTTGTGGACATATGAATCTAGTGTCTCAAAAGCTTCAACTGGAAATAGCATATCGTGTGTAAAGTTGGGTTCAAATTTGTTAAGCATTGATAATCTTTGAAGTGACTTTGCTAATTTAGTCACTTCAACATATGTAATAATAATTTGCAAAAAGTCAATACTGGAACCTTTGCATTATTAGAAACATGAATGGACAGATTAGACAAGTGTAAGTCTGAATATATTTGTTTTGCTATGTTAGTAAAGTAGCTATACATAGTTGAATTGTCCTACTTTGGTACTATTGTGTTTGTGCTATACATAGTTGAATTGTCTTACTTCTGTACTATTGTGTTTGTGCTAACGCACTGAATGTGACCCCTCCTTACGATATAATAGGAAGCATAAGGGAATAAGGGATATACAAATTATACACAGATTCCTAATATTAATGTGTTCTTACTTGATCTTCTATTTTTCTGCACATGGGAAGACCTCAGGGACTGTTTATGAACTTGTATCCTTCAGATTTTTTGGGATTGAAGGTTAGGAAAATTATGAAATTAAAATTATTTTATTGTAAAATTAGAAAGACAAGATTTGGAGAGAAAACCCATTTATTGTAAATTCGCATTTTTTTTCCCAGATCATGTAAAACTAGGGAAGCCAAGAAAAGGCTGTGTTTAAGTATCATATTTAGCTCTGATCTTGTGAGCTAGACCAATCAATTTGCATTAATGTTACTGGAGGAAGATTTAGGAAGAGTAGGAGATGGTGGCTGCTTGGATAGGATAGGTTGCTGAATTTCATGGTATGGACACTGCCTTGAGGGCAAGATGAAACTGTAGCTTCTTTTTTGGCGGGAGGGGGTGTCAGGTGTTGGTATTGTTAGGGACCACACATAATTAGAAAAGGAAGATTGGGATTTGGGGCTTTTCACATTTGTAATTAGAAAGAAAAGGGGGAAATGGGAGTTGGTTAGGACAATTTTTGATAGATTGACAGAGAAGGTTAGGGTATAGTACAAGTTTCTCGAATACCTGGAATAGGAGTGTTAATGCAACTGTTATTCTGCTCTATCTTTGTATCTTCACTTCCTTATCTCTTATCTTGTATCCTATTGACAGAGGCCCGGAGATAGAGGTTTCTGTCAATATTTCCTTCTATATGACGATCCAGTTCTATTGTGAACTTTGCCACATAACTTGGTTTCCCATGACTTTGTAGTAGATTGTGAATGTATCACTTATTACTGACATGAGAAATTCTGTTGGCTACAATTTGGTTGTTGACCAACATAAATGAAGTGTATTTCTGAATTTGAATGTTTGACTAGTCATGATGACAATTTTGTGTACTCTAGGACTATTTGATGGGATATATTTACTGTAATTTATGCGTTATTAATTGTCATTGCTCTCTTTCTATTGGCACACAAGCAGGAAGGGGCATCAAAGGAAGACATTGAGCAGTTGTCAAAATTTAAATTCCGAAGAATTGAAAGTAATGAGAAACTTACTGGTACTGTGCAAGGACCTGTTGGAGGAATAATGACTGAATGCCAGGCTGATTCACCTATTGAACATGTTCTTGCTGAGGAGGATGCGGTATGTTGTAAATTTTTGTTTTATATGGGCTTACCCTTTTCTGGTGGTCATGTTGCTATCCCTTATTAGATGTTGTTTCACTATATTTCAATGGGAAATTCGTGTTTCAAATAGAGGTTTTGTTGCATTCTTTTTTAATTGTTATTATTATCATAGTTTTGATATGTAAAATGTGGAGTCACCTTCATAACACATTCTTTCACTGAAGTATGCAATTTGTAAATATGTTGTTTGTCTCTGTGCTTGGCTTGTATGGAGTATTTTCACTATCACATTATAATGGTTGGGGTGCATGCTGTATAATTTTTATATAGTAACTCAGTGGCTTGACGTGTGGCTGCATCCTCAGTCACCGCAAATCTGAAATTTTTATTTTTTTTGGTGGTGTACTATAGGAATGTTGCATCTGCCTTTCTTCATATGACGATGGGGTTGAACTAAGAGAACTTCCTTGTGGTCACCATTTTCACTGTGCCTGTGTGGATAAGTGGCTGTATATTAATGCTACATGCCCCCTCTGCAAGTATAACATCTTGAAAAGTAGCAATCTCAGTCAAGAGGAAGTGTAGAAGGTGTCAGGAAGGTTTTTAGCAGCCATGTTGAGGAATCTGCATACTCTTGATTCACAGTGTAATAGGGCACAGCATGTTAATATACTTTGATTCAGGCCCCGTGCGGTTGTTGCTGTTGCTGTTGCTGCTGTATGCTGTTACCATGTAATGATAACTGTTGATTATTTGTAGTTATTGTGGCTTCTAACTGGTTGTGTATATTAATGTTGTTGAGAGCAGATCGGCTATAATTATCTGAAGAGGCAATTCGGTTGTTAGTTTTGTTGTCATCATTATTATTGCTGTATATGAGACCCATAAGCCACTGTGGAATGGTTTGTCTCGGTATATGTTATGAAGAGTCCAGCTGCCTTTATTTTTATATCGTTGGTATTATTGAGAGAATTTTCTCAAGCATATAATAATAGACAGCCTGTAAGGCAGGCCATGGACATGGAGTGTGGACGCACGGAAAATTGTCGTTTGGTTCATGCTGGGTAAAGATTTTTAAACCATGCTGCAGACATTATGTTGTATCTCCTCATCACTCACTAGTGAATCTGGATATGTTATTAATGATATTATATTTTTTTCAAACATGTATAACATGTATATTATAAAAAAATAATTTTTTAAATTATAGCATTTAACATGTATTATTTTGGAGCATTTAATAAAATTATACATATTGTACAATGTTATACAAATTTTAAAAATTGATATTTTTTGTCATTAGAATGTATGAAACTCATGACTAATGTTTATGGGGAATTAATATCATCATCTACTTTAGTTAAAGTGGACGACGCTGACGAGGGAAACGGAGAAAATAAGAATAAGAGAAACAGCTCTCTAGTTTGAAACATCAAAATTATGTAGGACGGTAAAGGAGCACAAGGGGAACCTCCGTGTTATTTTCTTTACTAGTTTTCCAAAAGAGTGATGTGATCTTGTTCTATAGTTAAAATGGCCCGCACAGCGTTAAAAATTATGTAGAATAACCTAAAAGAAAAAAAAAATAGGATTACGTGAAGAAGCTACCTTCATTAATTAACAATGGATTACTGAATTCATAAATTAAGTTGAACAGTTTCCTACAGGGCCTCCATAGAAAATGCAATTGAGAACGTGAGGTGCTATAACATTTGGACGTAACGCCATGGATCATAATGGTCCCACGGAAGATGATATTGATTAGGATCATCCTACTGCTACTCCACATATTGAAGGGTATTCAATTTTGGGGGGTCAGTGACACTGAATGTTGTTAAAATAAGCATATTTTCTACGACCTCCTCCTTCACATGGGAGAAGAACCTGTTTCGTCTTTATCTTGTTGTGGTCCATCTTAGGGACTTGCTTTGTCTATAGGCCTAACACCTATCTAAGGATTTCAAGTCCAGTAAATATGGCATTGGGCCAGCTATGCCGATCCTATGCGTAGTAATCGGTCAAAAAGATAAAGAATAGTGGGTAAGTTATCTATTCATGTATAATATATCAACTATGATCTTTTTTACATTTATTCTACGCTAATTTTTTTTAATTATTATATCACCTCTTATATCTTTCAATTTTTTTATTCTCTTCCTTTTCTTCCCCGTTTCTCTTTCCTTTACTTTCTTTTTTTACGAATTTTTTTAAAAAAATTCTAATAAGAAATTGAAGTCCTTATTTTTTACACTTTAAATTAGTTTTATGTATTGAACAATTTGTAAGTAAATTCCTGAAAATTTAAATTATTTTTAATTTATCCCATTTTCATTAGCGCATGGATTTATCTTAAATATTTTAAATATTCTAAGATTTTAATAAATAATTAAATTAATATCCTGGTTCTTTTATTATTTATAAAAATTTTAATTAAGTTCCATAATTAATAAAATTTTAACAAGAAACAGAATTATTTTTAATTTAAATACTATCATTCAATCATAAATTATTATATTAATAAAAAATATTTGTTTACAATAATTGATATAAAAACCATATACACAACATATTTTAATCAATTAACATTGTAAAACTTTTTACAATGGTAATACATTAAAATTAATTTCTAATTATAAATTTTTAAAATATAAAAGTTGATATTAAAATCTATAAGCGGTTGAAAATTCAAATATCAACTTGACCTGACTTTTAACCTTCATGTTACAGCACTCAGCACTTGGCGTGGGGCATGTCATATTGCCATATTTAAAAATAGTACTTTACCAAATGTGGGATGAAGACTTAGTTTGATGATAAACCAAAAGTAGTAAATTTTCCAACATTTTGATATCTGATTACAGTGGCACTGAGAAAAAAAATGGGTTACAGTGCCTAACTGGTCCCTCCCTGATGCATTATGCAGTCCATGTGCGTGACTCTTATTCACTTTCCACTTTCCACCACTGTTCATGTCGCAAATTTTCCATTTTTTTGCGGCGCTTACACTCCTATTCTATTCATTGTCAATTTTACAATTAATAATTAATAGCGTTTACATCATTTATATATTTTTCATTCTAACTGAATAATTTATTTTATTTATAAAAATATTTTATGGCTAAACTTAAAATTTCTCATATATATCTTGTAGATTTAGATGAGATTATTTTTAACCATAATTGTTTTTGCAATTATTTATCAAAATATTTAAAATAAGCAATTTTATAAACAAAGCTTATCCAAATATAAGTTCAATTATTTAATTATAACGATCTCACCGGAAACATTATTGGGTTGAACATTATGAAAGTGGCATTATTCTTATCACTTACGAAGTGTGATGATCGAGAACAACGACTCTTCACTTACACGTAAGATTGTGTTTTTAAAATTTTAATAATAATTTTAACATAAAAACTATTGACTGTTGATATCGACAGGGAAACAAACCCTAATGTAATCTAGAAGGAAAAAACAATAAAATGAAACTTAATAATAATAAATCATAAGATATGCGGATTTAATAAAAATATAATGAAAATATGAACAGGTGATTTTTTAAAAAGATATTACAAAATTATGAAAAATAAAAAATTCACTGAAAATTTTTGAAAAAATTTTAAAAATAAAATAAAATGTTTTTGGTAAAAAATTATCACTGATAAATTTTAAAATGCCATATTTCCTTAAAAATAAATACAACTTTACCTACCGCAGAATATTACTCTACAGAACTCTCCCCCCCAAAAAGGGGATTGATATTACAATTCTTATCGAATCCATAGAATGCAAAACCTAGAAATTAAGCCAAGAACCAGATCGGTGGCTTTTTTATGAGGTGGTTCCACGTATTCACATTAACCTCCAAAAGCAACTCCAAACTCAGCTCCACATTTTCATTAATTATTGATTTGAAACATAGTCTCGCGAGTGCTCATGCCTGTGCTTGCGCTGCAATCAACGATGCCAACTGCGAACCGCTGTGACGGGTATCCCAATAACAGTCCGACACGTGTCGAGAGGCGGTGATGCCCAACCCTGCAACCTGATGGAAAGATTAACAATAACGTGGCTTCTGGAACCGTCTCTTGCCCGTAGCCGGTAGCTGAGGAAGCGTACGGAATCAGGAGGGAGAAGGCCAATGTCAGAGGCCGGAATCAGGCACGAGGCCAGTTGCGTGGGGCCCACAAATCGGCGCTTGATGAATAGTTGGAGGTGCAGGCACGAATACGTGTCGGAAAAGAAGGTGGAATCCACTGGGACGCGGAACACGTGCTCCCGCGTTGGTCCTCGTCCGTCGTAGCGGTGCACCATGTGCGTGGGAAGGACGGTGAGAGCGAAAAGGGGTGTGATGCGGTTGAAATAGGAAGAGTATTTGTTAAGACCCTCGGCGGAGACGACGGTGATTTCCAACGTCGTCATAACACATAATCCTAATGATTGTCGTTTATGATGAGAGTGAGTGAGGGAGTGAGTGCTGCTTAATGTTTTAACTTTTATGACTGATAATGGGGACAATGCAATTTCGTGGGTGCTACCACTGGAATAAAACCCGCCGTATTATTGACTTTTGGAGTTTTTCATTTCCCGCTTTCCCAAGTCAACAAAACGGCCTCTTCATTTTCTTTAGGTGCTTTCCCTTTTTTAAAAAAAAAATTAAGTATATATTACATGATTTTTAAGTATTTAATTTTAAAATGATTTTAATGAGATAAGATTATTTAAATAATAAAATTAAACTGTTTTTGAAGTAAAAATCGAATATACTAATACAAATTCTTAAGTTTCGTAGTTAAGTAATTTTCATTTGGAGAAGAAAAATACTTTTAAAATCAGTTTTATTAATCTTAAATTGGGTCATTTTTTTGTTTATGGCATTTTTATCATGAAAGGAAAAGTTCCTGAATATGGACTTGTAATGAATATTACATGTATATGAGATTTGAAAAATCGCATGTGGCAATTTTTAAAGAATGAAAATTCGTTTAACATAAAAAATGCTACTGACAACTTTTAGGATTAAATAAATAAATTTTTTGCGTAATTAAAACTTATTGTTGGCGATTTTAAAGTAGAAAAGTACTTTTATATATTCAAAAATTGCCACTTGTGATTTAAAAAAAAAAAATCACCATTGGTGAGTTTTCAAAATATTTGTCTATATATAACTCATTTGTATTTTTAGCGAATTGCATCTTAAAAATCTTTTATTCTACATTTTTTAATTCTCTTTCCTCATATTTTATAGTTGAAGAAAAATAAGTGCAAATACAATAGTCTACTTTAATGGTGAGATTATTTTAGATATAAGTGAAGCTGTGAGATTTATGTGTGAGAAACCAACTTACATTTATATTCCTTATAATATATCATTTGAAGTACTTAAATATTGGCTTTGTCAATATATTGAAGTGGAGACTCTAAAAACAGTGGAGAGAATAATCTACAGGTGTTCAATCTCTATTTTTGGAGGTTTCATGCAATATCAAGTGATAACAATAAGCAATGATGATAATATTCAACAAATGTTTTAGATTTAATACGAGCGTTATGACCAAATTCCTTCAATTGAGTTGTATGTTGTTTTTAAACAAATTACAATTAGTGCATATGCCAATATTGTTCCTAACAGAGATGTTGAATGGGAACAAAACATTGCCGAAAGCGATGATGACGACTTTGAAGGAGATTATGAAAGTGATGAGGATAGTGATGATGATAGTTTGGATGACGACACAAATGATAAGGACTCTTATTTATCAAACTCAGTGATTGACCAACATATGTTTGGGGCTCCATCATTCATGCGTGCTTTAGATCTTAATGCTATGTAAGTTCCTGAATTTTCAGAGTATGCTAACTTAGGTATGTTGACATGTTTTATTATATTTGTAGTAATAAATTTATCTTTAGTTGTGTGAATGATATTTAGTTAGTTTGTTTTTTTTATGTGTTTTATAGGTCATTGTGACGTAGACGGAGAATTGTATGTTGGAATGCAATTTAATGACAGAGAAGTTGTTGTATGAAAAATTAAGAGTTATAGTATATCAAAAGGATTGGACTACGAAGTTTCGAGTCTGAATCAAATACGTTTTATTGTAAATGCGTCAATTATGACATAGATTGTGAGTGGCTTGTTCGAGCTAGTTTGAGGAAGAACAAGTATTTTTGGAAAATTAAAAAGTATAACAGGCCACATAGTTGTACTCGTGCAAGGATTTCACAAAATCATAGAAAGTTTGGTGCAGAGACAATTGCAGAATGTATTAAGCCAATGATTGAATCTGACCCTTCTTTTAAGATAAAATTAGTGATTAGTGAAGTTCAAGCTCGATATGGATACACAAGAACATATCGGAAAGCATGGATGACAAAGCAAAAAGCAATTAAAAATGTATTTGGTCAGTGGGAGGCCTCATATGAAGCCTTACCGCAATGGTGTATAGCAATGTGTGATGTTGTTCGAGGATCAGTTGTTCAGTTGGATGTTGTTCAAGCTTATCACAATGATAATCAGGTTCTTGATGTTCAAATATTTCATAGAGTTTTTTGGAGTTTTGGTCCTTGCATTAGAGCATTCAGACACTGCAAACCACTTGTGCAGGTCGATGAGACACATTTATAGAGCATTCAGATATTGCAAACCACTTGTGTAGGTTGATGGGACACATTTATATAAAAAATACAAAAGAGCTCTATTAGTGGCAGTTGCACAAGATGACAATCAAAATATATTACTAATTGCCTTTGCTATTGTTGAGGGAGAAACTGCAGATGGTTGAAAAAAATTTCTTGATAATTTACGCAAATATGTCGTGACGCAAGATGACATTGGTATTATTTCTGATCGTCACGAGTCAATTAATGCGGCAATAAGATGAAGTAATGGACAGTGGGAACCTCCAAAGGCATTTCATATGTATTGTATCAGGCACATTGCTGCCAATTTTTTGCGAAGATTCAAGGCATTTTACTTGCATAAACTTATCGTCCATATGGGTAATTGACATTATTTTAGTACTTTTAAAATTATATGCAAATATTGTATGGATTTAGCAATGGTTAAATAGATGGGTTGGTGTTTTGCAGGTTATTTGAGAACGGAACATGAATTTAATATTCATTATGAGCAATTATGGCAACGTGGAGAGATTTAAACAGACTGGCTTGATGAAATTCCATGAGAGAAGTGGGTTCTTGCATATGACGGTAGGTATCGATGGAGTTATATGACCATTAACCTTGTTAAGTGCATTAATTCAGTGTTAAAGGGTGCTCGCAATCTTCCAGTAATGGCACTGATTATAGCAACATACTTTCGATTGCTGAGCTATTTGCACGTAAAGGGCGTGAGGCACATGCATGGAAAAAGGCTGGACATATTTTCTCTGAAGCAGTCATGACTCAAGTTTAATCATGTCAACAAACCTCTAGAAATCTTTGTGTGACTGTATTCAACAGAAGGAATGAGGTTTTTCTCGTTCAAGATGTATCCAACAGTCAAGAATATAAATTCTATTTGAGGCAAAAGTATTGTGACTGTGGTGACATACAAACTTATCGATATCCATGTCGTCATGTGATTGCTGCTTGCTCTAGTTAAAATATTGATTGGCGTGCTTATGTTGATGATATTTACAAAATTACTAAGATATGCAAAGTATACAAAAAGGAGTTTAGGGTAATTGGAAATGAAAACACATGGCGAAAATATAGAGGTCCAAAACTTTGTCCAAACCCGACCTTAAAGCGCACAATTATAGGTTGTCCGAAATCAACACGTTTTCTTAATGAGATGGATATGCGTGAGATGAGAAGACCACAAAGGTGTAGTCTTTGCCGAGGTGAAAGCCATAGTCGAAGGAGATGTCCAAATGCTCCTGGGTCTAGTTCACACTATTGATGTTTATGTTCGTAGTGTTGATGTTGTTGAAGTTAATGTACCCAATGTTGATCTTCATGTTCGTAGTGTTATTGTTATTGATGTTCATGTTCTTATTGATGTTGTTGTTCCTTTATTAATTCTTATATTTAGTTACTTTTAAATTATTAATCCTTCATTAAAAATATTAACTATTTATTTGACGAATGATGAAGAACATAACATTGATTAAGGAACATGGAAATGGAAGTAAATCAAAGTGAAAATAATAATTATACATATAGATGGAAATTTCATTGATAACAAACATAACATTGATTAACAAACTTGAAATTTAAAATACATTCAAACTATAGATACTAATTATAAGCCTAAATTATTGGTGTTCATGCTCATTTTCCCTTTTTCTTCTTGATTAGTGATGGGGTATATCTATCAAGGGCATGAGTAAACGGACGCAACATGCGTGAAAAAAAGCCCCTTCATCTGCCTCCTCTAGGTCCATCATCCTCCACACCCTGCTCATCTGTGGCCTCGCTTGTCTCTTCTTCATGTGATGTAGGTTCTACATCCAACACATTTGCAGATGCACCTGTAAATGTCTGTTGCGTCATCTCCCAAGACATGATTGGTATGGAGCATTGTTCACTTGGAGTAACTAGTTTTGGTTGATAAACTTCTTCATCAATAACTGCTTCTTCCAAGGTTGCGTTCTCATTAAGGTTAATTCTAATGTAAGGAATGTCTTAACAATGTGTGTCATCATCAACGACAAAGTCATATGTGGATAGAAACCCATGAGTCGTGACACTTCCAGTGCTACAATCAACAGATTTCCTTCCATGTGATCCTTTACTTTTGGAGTCATGACGAATATCTCTTTTATCCACAGACATGCGTGAAGGTTGGGGTTGTTCATCCCATTGAAATGGATGCCACTGGTTCGTGTGCAGTGACCAATAAAACTCCTCATTTAGTTGAACAGACGATGGTGGGATCCCTTGTTGCTGCGTGAGTGGAGACATGAAATTTTGCTCTAACAGGCACTGTTGTTGTTGAGATTGTGGCTACTACATTTGTAGGAACAACCAAAACCAATTCATTGAATAGATTGTGTATCAACTCCAATACTCATTCGAAGGGTTATAGTTGTCAATTGGCATTCCTTCTAATGTACGTTGATGTCGATTTTCCCACATTGTCACCCAATCATCATGTATTAATCTCTAATTTTTTGGTTCTCTTAAACCACGCAAGTCTTTGTTGTGGACTCCCTCAAGACTTTGGGGCGGAAGAGGAATAGACTGAGCAAATTCATATTGACACATTACACGGTCAGCTGCATGCCACTCTACAACCTCAAAGCATATCAATGGACTTACAGTTGACCATAATAGATGTTTGCCTTTCACGTCATCTAGAATAACTGCGTCAATAACTTCATCCTCATATGGTCGCCAGAAAAATTACATTAACACAAAATACATTATATATACCTTAGTAATGTGAAAGAGGTACAAAATTATTTAACAACAGTTAACATATATGAACTGATACCTCACGAAATCCTATTTTATCTAATGACACTCTAACATTTCCAAGGTCTATATGGAGTGTTGGTTGGATATCGAATGTGTCGTGATCTAAGTGCAAGTGGAAATATTATTGGTTCACCAAGTATTGGAGCAAACCACGGGAGCCGGTGCCATGCCCGTACCTGTAGCAGTATTAGGCATCTAAAATTTCTTTAGCATCTTGTTGTAAACCACGATCTAGACTTTTATACAAAAAGGCAAGGCATGTTAAACCCCAACTATATATTCCAATTTCATCAACATTCACCAACAACGGTAAGAATTTTCCATAGACTACTGAATTACTTTTATTCGGTATGTCCCAATAAAAAAAGTATGTATCCACGAGCATGTTGTGCTATCCTATGGTCATAATTAGTAGGAAGCCAACCAAAATGTTGCGTGATCTACTTCAATCTTATTTCCGAACCTTCAACATCTTGAAAGTCAGACTGACTACTTAGTAATTGTTCACACATATCCTGCAACGCTATAGTATTCAGATTAATAGAACCACTAACAGGTAGACCATTGATTCGCAGTCCAAGCAACATAACAACATCTTATAATGTTACTGTGCATTCTCCACAAGGAAGATGAAATGTATGTTTTTGGTCTCCAACGTTCAACAAGTGCATTTACAAGCCCATCATTTATATGCATTTGACATATTTGTGCAACACGATAAAGTCCAACATTTTGTAAAATGTCATATATCTCAGGTCTAGGCGGTGATATAGCTAAGTGACAAGGTCATAATAGTCTCATTACTTGACACAAAAAAATAATTAATCATTAAATACATTATTTAAATTATTATATTTTAAAATATTATTTAATCATATTAGATATTTGATCACTAAATACTAATATTTAATAACTAGCCATAATTAGGAAATTATATTTTTAATAACATAAATCATAAAAATTACTTACATTTTGACCTCGTACTAATTTTGAGATGTGCTTCTGCGAATCCATAATTGTATCACGAACCATATTAAAGAAATTTGTTAATCTACAATATTTTTGAAAAAATTTCAACAATGTATTTTTTTTATTCTTTTTTTCTTTTATTTTCACTCTTCTTCTTTTTCTTGGTCTTCCGTTTCCTCTTCTCTCTTCCATCTTAGCTCTCTCTTCTACGTTCTCTTTGCGTATGAGTTTATGACTGAAAGGGTCATTATATAGCTCTAGGGACTAGTTTCTCGCTTTGAAAAAATTCATTCACACTTTAGTACAGCTGACAGTGGAAGAAATTCCTTCAAAAATCGCCATTAGCAATTTTTTACTCTGCAAAATTTTTATTCAACATTCACGCTTTACTTTTCCTGACAAATGGCCAGACTGAACATGCAAATATATCAAAATTCGCCACTAGTGATTTTTCATTAAAACCACTTTCTTAATGCAAATTTGTCAAAACCACGCTCTCGTCAATATTTCAAGTCTATTATTCACGACATTTTAAAAATTTAAATATTGTTGATTCTCTAAAAATCGCCACCTGCGAGTTTTAAAAATTCATACTTCCGTAAAATTATCACAAATAACATATTAATGTAATTATCATTTTTATATCCCATATTTAAATTAATAAACCTCTTAGGAAATTAGCTAATCAATCAAAATATGATACTGTTTAAAGTCAATATCGTTAAATCAACCACGATTTTAATTCAAAAGAAACTCGTTATAAGTAATGGGACCATGGCATGTTGAAAAAGCTAGCGAGCAACAAGTTCTGCAGATTCTTATCTTATATTTATTAAAATAGGTTTCTTAGCTCTTTTTAGAGTGATATGCTGGTCTCGAGTCATAAATATTATATTTAATTCAAACATATAAATTAATGTTTAATTTTTATTTTTTTTTGTATCCATGTTTATATTTTAATTAAAAAAACATATATAATATAAATAAAATATTAATTTAATTAAGCTCACATCGAATTTATTTAATCAAGCTTAATTTACCTTTTTTTATTTTTATATCCCTGTTTATATTTTTTTAAATTTTTTTTTAACTATTTGAATAAAGCATAATAAATTCGATTTATTTTTATTACATTTTAAAGTATTATATTTTGTTATTTAAAAATTGTTACACCACTCACATATACAAGTGTTGTCTTGTGCATTTATAATATTAGACAGAGTAAATACTTATTTTAATTTAAAATTAATAAATATGGCTTCCTTGAGAAAGAAGATGATTCATTTTGGGTATTTACAATAATAATATTCTTAGCCGCTTTATATACTTAGTTCGTCGTTGTCATATTGGTTGTACTTTCGTGCCTCTCAGTTCCCACTACTTCCAAACCAAATTTTACGTACTCTTTCTGCGTGTCAACACGTAACTCCTATTTACTGTGAACAAAACAAAATACCTTGATAATGACCGGTAACAAACCACTCTCCATATTTAAATCAATCAAAATTATTATATATAATTATTTTTTATATAAATACAAATACATCTTAAAATACATTTTAATTATTAAAAAAATATCAAGAAAATTCTTTCAGTGTACACATTACATATTTGTTAACAAAATACTGCTGTTTTTCCTTTTGTTTACCATCAGTATTAAAAGTTATTTAAAATTTTTATTGTTAAAATCAATATGATTCATTATTTTTTAAACCATTACTTATATCTATGCTAGTACATTTTTATTAAGACTTAATTATATTTTTAATTTCTATAATAGTAACACCTTCTAAAATTTATTTTTTATTTTTTATTAATTCTTAAAAAATTTGGTTTCATCTCTCTTTCTAATCTTCTTAAACCATAATTTTTTAAATTTTTTCAAATTATCATTTTTTATTACAGCATGTCATTTTTTAAAAAAATTTAAAATTGAAGGCAGTTTAAATTTGCTTAAGCGAAATAAAATTCTCTTAAGTGAATTTAGTAAAAATAATTTTAGCTTAAGCTAAAAAGATTTACTTAAGTAATTTTAGTTAAAAAATAATATTTATTTAAGTTAAAAAATCTTGTTTAAGTTAAAATTACAAAAAATTAAATTAATTTTTTTTTAAAACTTCATCTTCTTCTCTAAATTATAAAAAAGTTAAGAAATATTTATACAAAATCATGTAATCATACTCTATAGTCATATTACAAAAACTTAAATATTTTAAAATATATAATAATATAATTATTTTTTAATTAATTTCTGAAAATTATTATTCTTATAATCATTATCAATAAGTTAACTTGATTCTAATAGTTATAATATTTGAAAACAATTGTGTAAGATCACATGATCATACTTTGTAATCATATCACAAAAATTTAAGTATTTTAAAATATGTAACAATGCAACAATTTTTCAACTAATTTTTTAAAATTATTATTTTTATAATACTTATTATTATTCTCAGTAATTTAATTTGATTTTAAATAGTTTTATTTTATTAATATTTAGCACACTAAATAATATATTTTAAAATATTTGATGAGATGAAGTTTTTGGTAATTAGATAATTATTAATAAAAATAAAATTTTTTCAAAATTTCTATAGTTAAAGAGAAAAAAATGAAAATGAATTTGTTAGCTGGAGTGAAAATATATTTTTTTATTAATTTTACTTAAATAAAATTTTTTAACTTAAATAAAATTATTTTTTATTAAATTTACTTAAATGAATTTAAACTGAAAAAATGCATATCATTTTAAAACTTCAGAAGATCCAGATTCGAGAACAGAAGAAAGAGAAAAAGATGTCCAACTTGTCTGTGAAGCACTTGGATGGAAGAATCGTAACATTCCCCTTTCTGATTCTACCCGCGAATTCTATGAAGGATGGCCTCTTCAAACTCACCAAAATATCAACCTCAGCGCCTCGTCGCCAATTGTCGTCACCTCAACGACAAGAAATCATCAATCCCGCGTTCGTCGGAGGATAACTACATCTTCCCATCAGTCGGCTACTGCTACTGCTGAAAGGAGGGTACAAGTAACAATGAAATCAGGGATCCTCACTGTGGAACTATTTTCGTTCAAATTTTAGTAAATAAATAAATTTAAGAATAATATAAGATTAATTTGAGATTTTCTTTATAAATTTTCTATGAAGTTCTTAATAAAATGATTAACAACGTCGTAATGAAAGTGGAAAATAAGAAAAAAAAAGAAAAAGAAAAAGAAAAATTGCAATGTGACATTTAAAGTAAAACAATGAATGATTAAAACAAACAAACAAATTGAAATTAAATTGTAGAATAGAAACGTACAATTTTTAAATAATTAATACAAAATTGTTAATTTTTTATTTGTTGGGTTTAACTAACCTAAAATTTCGGTAATGCAAAGATTTTAAGTGTTAAGTGTTTGCGTGTAAAATTTGTGATTTAAATTATGTTTTAAAATCCTATTTATACATACAATACCATATAACTATCTAACGTACGTTATCCTACGATATAAGTGCTTAACATATATGTTTTTATCCTATAATATAACTGTTTAACATATGTTCTTGTAAACTCGCTGTATTGTCATCGATGATATTTATTATGTGTCTTTATTTATAATTATTCATAACCACTCTTAATATATTGATCCAAATTTTGATATAGTAGTCTTTTGACTAATTCTTTACCAAAATTAACAAAGGCAATATTTTTAAAAGTATCTTGAAACATATTTTATTGACTAACTTAAACATTTTTATACCTTTACAATTTAATCTGCAAATCATTTTTGGATCCGCAAAAACTTGCTAAAACATTACTTTTAGACTAAGAAAAACATGTTTCTTTTATCACAACTTTATTATAAAAATTAGTAAAAAATATTTATTTATTTTGACTAAAATTTTATATCTTTTTGCTTTGACTAAAACTTCTTGTTTTCTTTATGCATAATTTATTTGAAAACTCTGAAAAAATCACCTACTTTTCATTTAGAAATCATTGATTTTCTTTGACCATTATTTTATAAATACCTATAAAAAATGTTAATTCCTTTTTAATTTAAAAATATATATTTTTTAGGTTACCAATTTTTATGAACCTTGTGGAAAGGCCTCTTCATTTCAACTGAAAAAATCATGTTTTTCTTTGACCATAATTTATAAAAAAAAATTGTTAAAAAGTTACTTACGTGTCAACTAAAAATTTATGTTTGTTAGACCACTAATTTATTATAAAACTCGTCAAAATATTTTTTCATTTCAACTAAAAAATTATATATATATATATATCATAATTTATCCAAAAACTTGTAAAAAAATTTACTTTCCTGTCCACTAAAAATCAATATTTCTTTAGCCATATTTTATATTTTGTTAAAAAATCTATTTCAACTAGAAATTAAGGCTACGAAATCAATTAACTAAATATAAGACTTTTTGAAAAGAAATAATAACCCTTGACCATTGTATTATCTTTTGAAAAAATATTTTTGAACAAATTTATAACTTGAAAAATGTTGATTTCTTCCCAACAGATGAGTAACTTATGTTGCTCAGTCACTGTGGATACAAAGTAGCGAGACAGAGTATAATATATTTATATACGTAGATATTTTGTTATTTGGAGATCAAACAAATAATGGTTACGTGGACTCTATTATTATCCTATTATGTTTCTTTTATTATATATTACAAACTTGAATCATTCTTAAATTGTCAAATGTGGTTCTTCTAATAACTCGACCTTTCTATTAAATGATCCTTTTAATTTTTTGGGTATGGCACGAATGCATGCTGGGACTTTTAAGTTTAAAGACAGTGACTTATATCACTCATCAAGCACACTTCACACCTGTTTCTACTTCAGAATGAGAAGATAAAAAAAATTGTACTTATAACGATGTGTTGTTATGTACCAAAAAATTATATTGGTGTCAATTTTTTTTTCAAATTGTACTTAATTTTTTTATGTAATTATATGAATTAAGGGGATGTGAATAAAAATTATTCTTAATGCCTCATGATTTTTAAAAACTGTAAGAGCAAAAATCAATAAAAATTTAGATAACAAAACAAAACATGACTCATTAATTTTTTTTTTATCAAAGATTAGTTTTTTTCGGTTACATGTTAGTTGAGGAAAAATAATCACAAATTAATTAAATAAAATGAACTTAATTAGTTTTTTTTCATTTTTTTTTTCTTTTGAATTTTGCTTGCACTTTGTGTCTCTAAAGAATCTGAGAAATGCAACAATCTCTAGTGGTTGTCTTCAACAAGGTAACCAACAAATTTCATGGTGAAGGATGAGATTAATGGAGGTTGGTTGAAAGCCTGACGCAGCTGGCAAGGGACAAGGCAACGGTGGAGGTTGCTTTTCATTGTCTGTTGATGACAGCGGATTCAACTCATTTTAATCAGTTGCTATATAGGCTGCAATCCATATTTTCTAAGCATAAATTAATGGTTAAAAGTATGGAGAGGAACCATCCTCCAAATTCCATGAAAGTAGAAAGGGAGTGTGTTTCAATTTTCTTTAAATATAGAGTTTATTATGAACAAATAAGTTAGGCTTTATTTGAAAGTTTGGAGTAGGAGAAGAAGGTTAAAACTTTTTTTTATTTGTATGTTTAATATTAAAAGGAGAGAGTGAGAGAAGATTTAATTATATAAATGATATTATTATATTTTTTATTTTTATAAAAAATATTTTTCTTTCTTTAAGAATTAATAATTTTAAAATTTTAATTTTAATTTTTATAAATTTTTTAAAAAATTATCATTTAAAAAATTAATATTTTTTTTAAAAAAATTTTAATCATAAAAGTAAAAAAATACGAAAGAGTGAAAGAGAATAAACTTCTAAAAAAATCTCTATAGAAGAATTCAAAAAATTAGTGTTAATAGAGTTTTAAAGAATTTAAGAATACTCTAAAATTTTTCATATATAATTAAGGAATTCGCAAATAAGAATCAACTCTTTCTATTTCTTCCTTTCTCTTTTTCTCTTTTCCTAAACTTAACTTCTAAATCAGTGCATGATAAAATGTGAAGAGATATAACATGAAAAGGAAAATGAATTAGTATAAGAAAAAATGGGGAGCATGATAATATTGGCAGATGTTCGGAAAAATTAAGGGGGATGCCAACCCCTCTTGCACTTGGAATTGGAATGTCTGCAGGTCAGCCCAATGCTAAGTAACAATTCATAGCGTGAAAAAAATTATTTTTAAATATATGTGCATAGATTAATATCAATCGCATATTTTTAAGAGACTATAATTTATATCGAAAATTAATAACCCGATGAAACTCATTGAGAAATGAGAGAAACTAACTTGAAGAACACCAGCAGAAGGAATTCAATTTTTATTGCCTAATTGATATATACAAGGAATTACCCTTTATTCATAAAAGGAGATTACTCACCTTTATTAATAAGTTATAATCACATATTTTGTCCCACACCTTATTAAGTGCAAATTTAATAGTAAGGAAAGAGGATATGTGACAGATGGCCAAATATTTGACGACATCGTTACACCATGATCTTGAAAATTAGTGTGGAAGCTATTTGAGCTATAAAAAAAATAAAAAATAAAAATAGTTAACGCCAAAGACCGTGCAACAAAGGCACATGCCGCACCCACATGGAGAGGGACAGGAAATAACATATGTTACTAAATAACCATACGTGTCATACAAACACATTTTAATAAGAGGAGTGTTAGTAGTAATGTGTCTGAAAAAATGTATTGTTAACGTCACTCTTTCAACATTCATACTGATTTTACTAAATGACATGAGCTTACTAATGAGATCATATTCACTTCCAAATAAAAAAATATTGAAAGGAAAATGTTAGATTTAATTTTGTAAGCGTTTTTTTTTTCAGAATATTAGTATTTAGCGACTAATAAATATTTGATGATTTTGCATACTTAATATGTAATATTGATACTTATGGATTTCAATTTTCTTTAATTAATTGACTTGTACAAAAATAATGTGCATTATTTTGGATCCTTTTATGGGCCTTCTTTTGGGGGGCCTCTTTGGGTAGCATGAATATCATGTCATTGTGGCTGCTTACGTAAGATTCTTCATACTTGAAATCCATCAGCGGCCCAATGGTTTACCTGAAGATTTTTGGATTGGAAACTCGGAAATGGTTCAGACCAAAAATACAAATCAGAAATGGTCCAAAAGGCATCGACAAATTTAAAATAAAAGCCGATCATTCAATTTTTAAATCGACCAATTTGCATAAATGAATTTCACTTTAGCTACAAATTCACATAAATTATATAAATTACATGGGCTACTGTTTATACTTGTTCAAAGGAAGAAAACTTTAAGTATGCCTTAAACTTCTTCTGAAATTTCCAAAATGAATTTTGAATTTAGCTCTTTCAAAGTAAAGCCAAGGTTACCCGTTGGAAAATAAAATATGCATTTATAAAATTAATAAAAATTAACACTTCAATTAGACTAAAATACATACACATAATATAAAATTATTAACATCTAAATTGTTAACTTTCTAATTAATTGCCATAATACTATTCTTTTTATTCGCTTACTCATCACTTCAATTAGCTTAACATGTTTGCATTAGTTATTTTACATTGAACAGTTTTTAAACAATTCAAACACTTTAAAAAAAATTATAATTCAAAATAAACTAATCCAGAAACGTATTAGATAGCCTACAGGATCTCATTAGAAAAAGCATACTATAATTATGAAGCTTAGGAACAAAATTGGTCATAAGGATGGATGGAAACATTACAATACATTAAGCAAATTCGAAATAATTTATGTCAGATACAAGTATGTACATATTTTGCTGTAGCCCACAAAGGCACAAACCTTCCAACCAATAAACGAAATGTGAATCTTTTTAGGAGGCCGCCCTTCCCTTGCTTCAGTTAGTACACATTGACGTGTTGATAATCTTTCAAGTCTTTACCCACAGCAACCAAGATTTATTTTCTTATACAACTTTTGGCGCTCAAGAAATGTATATATAATCTTACACAACGCCCCTTCCACTCACTCTGCAACGTTACATACAGCAACATGGAATTTCCAAGTCACGTGACGGCCCAATGGTAGTGTCTAGTGCCCAACAGTGCATCGCAACTGTAATGTATATAGCATAGCGGTGTGCTCGCCCAAGTCACGTGCTTTTGCCATTTCATCAAATTAGTATAAGGAGCATTATTTCCCAAGCTCCAGCCAACGATGGTCCTGATCATCCGAGTCATCACCATCAAGCGGTTCAGATTTCACATCTGACCCGGGATCAGGTTCTTGTGATGATTGTGTCTGTGTTTGTGATCGTGTTTGCGTTTGATTCTGTTCTTCTTCCTCAGCTTCGGCCTCGCTCTCTGTCCTACATCGTTTCAGCCCAATTGAGACCCCAAAAAGCTTGGGAACCTCCGCATTCGCAGTCGCACAGGGTGCGGCACCGGCAGCGCCTCCCACATGTACCGCTTCCTCTGCTACAGAAACATGCTTTGCAGGCAAAAGCTCCAGCGCTTTCCCTTCAGGCACAGGCATAGCCCTTACCGCACTAGTGGACGATTCTAACTGCTGGCGACTAAAAGTAGAAGCATAGTTGGTCATCAAGGCGAGTATGTTATTACACAGACCCTTCAACTGACTCAACTCGTGACTCAGTTGCACGTTCTCTTTCCTAAGCCTTTCATTCTCTTCTAACAGCTCGGGCGCAGTGGTGCAACTTGTGGTGCGGTGCACTGTATTACTATTATGCGCAGCAATCGGAGATGAGTTCGAGGATAGTACCTGTTCGTCGCCGGAAGTCGTCGGGGACACCGCCGGCGCCGCCGGCGCGGCCACAGCCACCGTTACCGTATTAGCTGTCGCTGCTGTTGTTGCCGGTGTCGCCGCCGCCGGCAATATTTTCCGGCGCTGTATGTCCCGAAGTAGACCTTTCTCACCTCGCCGGAAACAGTCGTTAGCAAATTCCCAGCGGTCAGGGACAACCTTCCGAAATCCCTGCGAACAAAACACGCCGGTAATCCGTTTGGATGCTGAGAAAATCCAAGAAATGAAGAGAAAATAAAGCAGGACGGTTACATAGGTGTTAAGCTGGCGGACGAAACTGGAGAAGTTGTTGTGTTTGAAGTACTTAGGAAGCAAATCTCGAGCGAATTCAGCGGGTCGCCAAACGATGAAGCTCGTGCCATCTTCGTTCCAGGAAATTAGGTCATCTGCAGAGGAATCGTCCACGAGCTGGTACGTTTTCGTCAGAAATGGCGTCGGAATGGATCTCTGCGAATCTGCGGGCGCTGATTCACCGGTTTGCTCCGCCGGTATTGGCGCCATGAACTTTGCTACCAGATCTGGAAGTCGACCTAGCTGCCTAATCACGTTTGTCTGCCTCAGAGTTTCATAAAGCGGCTTCTAAACAAAACTATTTGTCCTAACTGTTCTAATTTGATGCCTTACCGCAACAGTTTGCTTCATCAATTAAAATACATATACTGTGAAAGCGATATCAACCAAGGAGGAAGGCTAGAGGCTCATCAATTAAAGTACATCTCTAGCCTAGAGCCTTGTGCGGTGTAGCTATCCTTAGCTAACCCTGGTTTCTCTTGTTATTAGCCTGATTGAAGAATGTGCTATTGTCAAACATAATGATAATAATAATATTAATAAATGAAGAAGAATTATTTTGTGATATCATTTGGTTACCTTGATCTATCTGATAGAGATGGATTGGGTTGAGTTATTCAGATTTTCTAGCCCACCGGAGGGAAAAGCAGAAACACGGTCGGAAGCGGATGCAGCAGAAGAAAGAGGGATACAGTAGGTTCCTGTCGTTTCTAGAAGTTTCGGAGAGAGGGAGAGGATAGGAAAGAAAAGGAGCGTCCGTGTGTTCGAGAATGAAAGGGAAATTAGAAAAGAAAATTGTTAAATTGAAGGGTGGGGCCCGCAAAGGAGTAGAACTAAAGAAGGCACTAGAAGAAAGCGTTGAGGGCTTGGCCCAGCTGGGATCGAGCCGCTGCTTCATCCGAATATGGCTTTCAACCGTTGGTTTCACAATCCGCTTTCCAGAACCTTCCTTGTCCTTCGTTCCTTTTCTCATCATTAATTTTTATTTCTATTTATTACTCCGCAGTAGTTTTCTGCCTTTTAATTTTCTCCAGCGTATTTGTGCCTTATCTGTTTTACACGTGTTACCAATTTTTTTACGACAAGGCCCCACGTCAGCCACTATCATTCCGCTGTTCCCAGCGGCTATGTGTTTTTTCCCCTACGTTTCAAATCGATCAATTTTTAAGATTTAATAATATTATTTTATTAAAAAATACCTCGATTTTAATAAGATAATTTTTTTTTATAGGTAAGTGGAAACATGTTTAATGAATGTTAATTGTTGGATTATTAAATATGTCTCTGGTTGTTCAAATCGTTAAAGTTTGTTAACATTTTTATTGCCGTCTAAAATTATATTAGATGCATTTACAATTGATTTAAATAAGAGTTGAAAAAAAATCTGACTTAAATTGACAAAAAAAAAATAGTTGACAAAATATTAATAGCATGCTATTTAGGAGGTATCCAGTATCCTGCGATGGGACAAGACTCTTTTGAAATGAATTTGTTTCAAAAGTCAGAAGTATCCTTCATGAATTCTATTTCAGGAAGATATTGGATAATGCAAATCGAAATTTGATGAAACAAATATACCAACTAAACGGCCTAACTTCCGCCAATTCCTCACTTAATTTTTTCTAAAAATTAAACCTATTATTTAACTAGTACAAAATTTACGTCGAGTTGTGAGTGATTGGCATGAAAAATCTTCGTACAGCACAACGCTCTTTATTTTAAAGTGCCTTGTAATTTTCATCCACTAAAATTTACTATTATTTATTAATAAAAAAAAAACAAATTTACTTTGGGGGATAGACATTCGTGAAATGTAGAGAACCCGACATGGTAAAAGTACGTGCTTAGTAGTGATGCAATAGGATATTCTGGAGTTCTTTTGGTTTATTCTGGTTCGCTTAAGAAAATTTATTGATATAAGATTATTGCTTTCCATATTTTATGTTATTTATTTCCTATTCATATAGTTCTTTTGGAGTTCTTTTTATTAAGTTTAATTTTCATAAATTTTAAAATTTTAAAATAATTTTATCATCACTTATTACGATGTGATATGTTTTTAAACATAGTGCAACATTTCACCTCATCATAACGGTTGATCTAGCATAACTAGCATGTTACAGAAACTATTTTTACATTTATAAAAATCAAAATGAAGAATTTAAAAATTTAAAAATATATTTAAGCCTACACTTTTAAATCCTGGACCCCAAGAATCATGTTCTTTGAAAAAGTTTGGATGATTTATCGATGAACACTTTCAGTTTTTGTGCATTCCAGTTCTTACACAATCTCTTTTGTTTCGGGTCAACTTACATAACCTCTTGGACCGTGTTTCCTGCAAATTGCAAAAGGAAGTGGACCGCCGGATACGATGCCCACGACCTTTTGTATTCATTTGTTAGATGAACGATCCGCCATATAGATAAATTCACTTTTGGTTTCTTTATAGATGAAAGATACCCAAAAGAAAACTGGTAGGGCCAGAAAACAATAGTTAAGGCCCAATTCTGTCTTTTTCAGATTCATTATATTCCAACGAAAGGATAACAGGCATAAAAAAAGGGGAAAAACAAGAAACAAAAAAGGAAAGAAGACAGGAGGAGTCGTTAGAAATTAGCGTTCTATGCATCCTTCGAGATTGAATAGAACGCTAGGATGGGAAGGCCGCACGAATAACCTGTCCCATTCATTATTTAATTCGAGATTGAATAAAATTTAACTACTTAAAAGAAAACTGTGTTAGACATTACAGGTACGTCAAATATTACAATTCACAAGCATATTCCGTTATTCTATACATCCTTCGAGAGCGAGAGCTATGGCATAAACCCCTGATTCAGTGTTAAGTTATCGAAGCCAATAACATTTTCTGCTTCAGGAGTACATGTGATCATTCCCGAAGGTGCTTGGTCACTGTCGCAACAGCTTGCCTTCCTGGGAGTCCTTTTCCTTATAATAGAAGGAACATTCTTATAGGTCATTGCTAAACTTTTTAGCACAGTTTCTGGGCTGATGTCGCCTATGTAACTCCTGAGTAAAGTCGTTGGGGGAGTAGAACAGCGACTTTTATTGTCCGCGTATGTCATGGGTGTTTTTGGACTTAGGCATTCACTGAATTCTGTGGGAGGCGCCAAATCTTCCCCCGGGGGTAGTTCAGCAGGAAAGTAAGCATATTCACCCCTCATGCCATCTGAATCATGTGGCATGCTATTGATTTCGTTGTAGCTTCTCCTTACAGATTGACATTTCTTCTCACGGTTAATCGTTTTTGAGTAACTCAAACGGGGACTGTCAGATTCATCACCCACAATAAACTCTGCATCTGAAAAAGATACCTTTTGTCGTTTAGGAGATTTGTAGGCACTGTAAGTAACAGCACTGGCAAGAGGGAAACAACTCAAATTTGTTGCAAGCATATCCAGAGAATTTTCCAGAAACGAGTCCATATTTTTAATTATGCAGGTAGGGTTGGCTGCGTTGACATGGTCTTCGTAACATGTACCTGTGAGTATCTCATTTGGTAAATTATCCAATCTACTTTCACCACCTTGTCTAGAGGCAATAGGAGTTATCCCCTCAAAACAGCCATTTTCATAGCAACATTCTTCTCTGGCAGCATTTTGAAGAATCAACTTTGTTGAAAAGTAATCAACACTGTGCTTCGACCAGTGACTCTGATCGAGAGAAACTATTCTGTTAAAACTTTGATCCTCAACTTTAGGTGTTGGCTTTATTCGAGAAGCGCAGAAACTGGAAGTGGCAACATTTATGTCGCACCGAAGAGGTGATGCATCCAGTTTTTTCTTCATTGAGCAGTTCCAATGATTCTTTATGGCATTGTCAGTCCTGGCTTACCAGAAAGATACAAAAAATTATCATGGGTCATAAGATAACAGAAACGTTACAACTTTAGAAATGCATATTATTGTTCTACTTTTCTTAGTCTACCTTGCTATTTCAAGGGAGAGGCGAGATGACAAGGACAAGTACAGTCCAAGAGAGATGCACAAAGGAAAACTCGGGCAAACCGCGAAAAAAATATTCAATTAATATCTTATTCTCCCAGAATCGACCATTAAATATTAAATAAACCTTTTTTGATATTACAAGTTAGATTACTTTAATTTCTAACCGTACAAAATTCTTGCTATAGTCTTTCCTAATTTTACAAAATTCTTAAGATGATCTTTTATTTTACTAAACATCATTCCCTTTAGTCCCTGTTAGTGAAAAAGAACTGAAGTGAATAAATTTTTACAATAACTAGAGTACAGATTTAATGGAATCAGCAGTTTAATTCTTTTATTTTCAGTGAAAACTGTAGTAAAAAGGAATCGAAGTGAATGACATTTTGTAAGATCAAGACTAATATCTTGTTAAGGGTTTGTCACTTGTATTTACAGTATCGGGAACTTAAGTCAGAGTTGTATTTATGCATGTTTTGGAGCCTGCGTAATACTATCGTCTATCAGATAAGTACCTTCCAGGAAGAATCCTTGCAATTTCTGCCCACTTACTGCCGTATATTTGGTGATAGTAAGCAAGTGTTAATTCCTCCTCCTCTGTCCATGCATCCTTCTTTATAGCTGGATCAAGATGATTGTGCCACCTGAAATCATAACTAATTAACTAGTAGTTCACCCAACATATTTTCTAGGAAACAAACAATTTATCTCCCGAATATAATACCTGAAGTTATCTAACATATGCATGGAAGATTATCAATTTGATTCAAATATCTTCTCGATAAGTCAGTAACAGTTGCATAGAGTTAGACTACAAGCACAAAAATCTAACAGCAAAGGCTACAAAAAATGGTTCGAGAGTAGTAAAATTGCACACATAAGTTGCCATTGGGTCACAGCATATTCAGCAATAGTAATACATCAAATAGACAACATAGTATCTACAAAATTAGCCATTATATATTTGCTACAAATGTAAGGACACTTAGAAAGGTTTACTGCTCCCTACCTTTCTCGGCATTGCTTTCCAATACGACCTGGTAAGTATTTTGCAATAACAGACCATCTCTTGACACCATGCTTTCTGACTAGTTCAACGAGGCAATCATCTTCCTATAAAGTTTAATTTGGAGCAGCAGACCGCAACCACGTCAAAAAACGCAAAGTGGAACATTAAAAAGGCAACTGTGTACTAGAAGGTCACCTCCTTTGTCCAGGATCCCTTTACAAGATCAGGATTTAAAACCTTTTGCCAGCGATGCAAGCATTGGACGTCAGTCCTTCCAGGGAGGTATGCAGCTGCAAACGACCAATTTAGCAACCAGATTAGCTTGAGTTAGCAATGAGCCTAAAAGTGTAAACGACTTCTGCATGGATGAATTAAGAAATGACAAATAATGCCATTAACAATGTCTCAGGAACTATATATCTTATAAACTTTTATAGACGTACACACTGGCCATTAGTTGCCGAGTTGTGTTGTCAACACGTTGCTTTATCCTTTAAGATAAATTCAGTTGAGAGTAAGCACTAGCAACTTCTTGATGAAGCACCTGAAACAATTAAATATAAAGCAATAGTTCAAACTGATACTAATACTGCCATACCCACCTATTTTCTTCCAGCTCCTTCCGTGGTGCTTCTTGACCGTTTCAATCAAAAGATTATCCTATTTGTCATAGTCACATGATTGCAAAGTTAGGAAGCGTTATCACTGCAAATAATCATGCTAATTAAAGGATGCTGAGAAAGGATAACGCAAAAAGAGTTAAAGAAAAATTGCAAATTCCGCAAAAGGGGGGAAAAAGAAAACAGAGAAGAGAGGGTTAAACTCAACTGACAGACCTCTTCTTCCGTCCAGCGTCTAGCTTGTGCTTTTATTTTCCTATCAAAATAACAAAATGTGACAAGCAATTTAGCAAGGTCATTGAAAAAGTTTGTAAGGCACAGGCTATGTTTAGAGTGTCTTTGAGGAAGTTCAGGTCTTATTTGTCCCATGGTCATGAATAGTTTCATTTGGAATATCATATGCTGAGTTAAAAATCATTATATACTGCTTATGAAGAAAATGAATATGAAAATTTATATTTAGATAGGAGAAGCTTACCCAGTTACAGGGGTTGATTCCGGAAGAGAGGTATCGCTATTGCACTTGGACGAAGAAAGATGAGGTGAATCAGCATTGAAATCCTTAAGTTCCTTTTTAACCTCCAACATGATTCTCTTTCTAAATCAAATCCTGTAACACAATATAGCGTATCACGTTATGAACATTGAACAATGACAACGGTTAATAATAATAATGTAGCAACACGATTCAACTTCCAAGTGGCAAAGACCTTCGTCTGGCTTGTTGCAAATATATTATGGAAAGGAAAAGACAGTGTTAATTGTGTCACCACTCACTAAAATGCAGTAGAAGTATGAAAATTGGAATATCTCTCGGTACCTACTGGAAGTAGAAGTGTGAAGGAAAATGATGGAGAAAGCGAGTGCAGAGTGACTACTCGTGGAATTGGAAACGACCTGAGTAAGTGGTTTGGGCGGTTTTAACGGCCTCATGGTATGCAGCAGAAGCAGCTTCTGTTGGAAGCTAAGAGACGCCTATTTTTTATTCCAAGTTAACGGCTTCCTTGCGTTGCCCTTTTCATGTGATTAATCAATGATGGGCCCGGGCCGGTGTGCTACAACCCATCTATCTTATTATGGGCCTCATTCCATGAACCCCAAACCTCTTTCTCTGAGTGGTACTAGAGGAGGCCTTTTTGTCTAATGAACTGTTGAGGGATAAATATGAACAAGTGGACTTTTCTAATCCCTCGTTTACACGCAAGTAAAGTAAATGAGCCATCGATCTTCAAAACTCACCAACTCTAGAAGATCAGGATGAGAGAAAATCGAAAATAACATTTTCAAGACTTTCGGCCTTGTTTTACACAATTGACTTTTATTTAGTTTATACATGTATTCAGCATTCGTTTTTCAACCTACAGCTCTGTATAAAATTCAAATGTGACTTTTGACTTCAAGATGTTTTTACTGTGTCCTACCCAATTAATTTATTAAGAGTGAAAATGATATGTTAATATCAAATTTGTTGCCTCATCATTCAACGATTAAATTTACGAGAGTATATTTCCCGACTATTAAATTTCTGATAATTAGATTAATATAATCACATAAAATGATGAGGATTCTGCCTTAATGACAATGTGGTTCTTATTTTACAGATGTAAGAGGGCTCCAAAACTTTCTTGTGTAACTGATATACGCGCTTTTTGTAGACTATTAATTTAATTTTATTATTATTATGTTAAGTATGTCTTACATGAAGTAAGTTACTTCTTACGTGTTGAAACTAGTTTGCTATGGTTTTCGTTATATCCTAGCTATTTCACATTTGCGTATTTCCATTTGCAACATCAATTAGTGGGTTGAATATTATTGTTCTCGTTCATTTGTTGTTGCGCCGAGGAAGATACATAGACCTTTTCTTATTCTCTTCTTTCTTGGTCGGGTGAGATGCAAATTTTTTCTTAATTTTATTCCAATTTCCCATTACAATTGTAGATTAATCAACACAACTCCTTCCGAAACCCTTCATTATAAAATTACCAGCTTTCCACAATCACGGCTTAAACCACGATTTAATTAACGTGACTTATTTTGCTAAGCTTCTACATTTTTCTACAAAATCCGTTATTTAGATTTCAAAATACTTGACTTGTCTTCAAGTATCTACTGTATGACATCACCAGATGAATTTTTCAAAAACGGACCATATTGCTTCCCCAACACATCCATATTGAGTACCCAGTAATAATAATATATAAAGCCAACGCTTGTGCCTTTTTCTTCAGCCAACCGCAACACGTCAATTAAAATGGCCTCGAAAACCCTCTCCATCTTCCTTCTCATCGCCATAAGCTGCATCGCTGCAACACGAGCAGCGACTTTCAACATAACAAACCGATGCAACTACACGGTGTGGGCGGCAGCCATGCCCGGCGGCGGCGTAAGGCTTAACTCCGGCGAATCATGGAGCCTCAACGTGACGAACGGTACCACTGGAGGACGCATTTGGGGTCGAACAAACTGCACTTTCGACAACGCTGGACGCGGCACGTGCCAGACGGGTGACTGTGAGGGTGTCCTGGAGTGCAAATCATACGGTAAAGCCCCAAACACACTGGTCGAATTCGCGTTGAACCAATACAACAACCTCGACTTCTACGATATCTCACTCGTCGACGGTTTTAACATTCCCGTTCAAATAAGCCCGACATATAACTGCAGTTCCGTTAAATGCGCCACCGACATGAACGAAGAGTGCCCCACGCAGCTTAAGGTTCCAGGCGGTTGCAACAGCGCGTGCAATGCGTTCAATACCACTCAATACTGTTGCACCGGTGCTTCTAGATGCGGTCCAACTACTTATTCAAGATTCTTCAAGGATAAGTGCCCAGATGCATACAGTTATCCTATGGATGATGCTACCAGCACGTTCACATGCCAAGGAGGAACCGACTATAGGGTTGAATTTTGCCCTTCCCTTAATTGATTTCTCTTTTTTCCAAATCTGTATTTGGTTTATTTTTCTTCTTTCGTTATTCTTATTTGTGTTTGATACGTGTATTGCAAAATAAATGGGTTCTTCTGGGCTTTGTGCGCACATCTCTCTAGGGATGTATGCAATCTCCTTGTCCTCGTAAAATAAATGAGATCTACGTAAATGACAGTTAACAATTGATGATTATGATTCATTGTAAAAGTCTGATAGGTTGGATGTACTGATGTATGTAGATTCTATTTACAAACGGAAACTCAGTTATTTTTCTTATCCATTTGTCAGGTCTATGTATGTATGCATCTTTTCTGAATTATGAACATAATAAAGTGGTGCACCGATGCAGCGCTATTTATAATTATTAAATTATTTAAACATGTATTATTTCGATAATGTGAATAATTATAATTTGTATAAGATTCATTCTGGTTTCTGAAGCACAAAATGTTTTTCTCTGTTATCATCCATATTCTTATATTAATAACTTATATATTAAATGATACCACAACACACATTATTATATTTTTTTTTGGTGAGTGCATTTTTATAATTACATGTTAAATTTATTTACATTTCAAAATTAAATTATTATTTTTATATATAAATCTTACGTAAATTTTTTAAATATATAACAGTCAAAAATCTTGTTATGGTAATAAAATTCCGTTAAAAATTACTTTTTGATTTTAAATTTTATATTAGAAATGAATCTTATAATCATTGAGCACTCCAAAAAAAAAAATCATAATGAATAAATAAATATTCACTTAATAAAATTGAATCTGTATAAATAAATACCTGTTAAATTTGACAAATACAAATATGAATATAGGTGCCTATACACATTTATTTTACTCATTGTATAAATATCCTGTCCAAATGTTACTCGACATATCAAATTCTTATACTATTAATGAACTAAATAAATAAGTTTTACAAATAATATATATATATATATATATATATTCATTATTTTATTTAAGCATAGTTTGAAATCTATTTATTTATTTTTTTAGTTTATGTTAATATCATTAATATAACTACAAAGGTTATACTATTAAAAAAAGATACATATTTTGTTTTTCAGTAGAAAATATTTTAATTTATAAATATAAAATTAATCATTTTAGAGCATAGGCTTAAAAATTTAAAATTCAAATTAATTGTTTTATAATATTATTAAAGCATAATTATAATATATCTAATTTTAGTTCCAAACTCTAATTCCGCATTTAATTTTAAACACCAAGCAGGCAGATAGTGACTTTTGGAACATTATATTACAAGAATTATACTTACGTTTGACCTGGCAAACAATAAAATACTAATGTCCATATAGATTATTATTAAACATTTTAACATGTGAAGCAATTGTCCATCTTATTGGTTGATCTTTAATTTGGGGTACGACGTTTTTCTTATATCATCAACTTGACTATTTGTTTGTCATTTTTAATTTCCAGCTACCCACTTCTTTTAAAAGGATATATATATTTACTTACCTCTTTAAAAAACCAAAATATTAATTATTAGCCTTTTAATCAACAACAACATCTTTTTTCTGGCATTGTCTTCATTGAGGAAAATACTTTATTGATATTTATTTAAGTCTATATATTTAAAAGGAAATAATAAATAATAGAACATAAAAAAATTTATTAATCTTAGAGTATTTATAAATTAAAATGATGTTATTTTGGTCAACACAAATTTTAAACGATTTGATTAAGTCCGTTAGGATAAATAGCCGCCCCAGACCCAATTATGAAAACCAACCAACATATTTTCATAGATTTAAAAGTGATATTGCTCCCTATCCATCGAAATCATAATAGTCTATATAAGAAGCACCAATACCATTCTCTCATGCACACAACTTCCCATCTTATGATATTCAAAATGGGTGACTCATCCAAACTCACACTATGCTTATGCTCCCTCCTCATGCTCACTGCTTCTTTCCTCACAACGCAAGCAGCAAACTTCGAAATCGTCAACAACTGCCCTTACACGGTGTGGGCCGCCGCCAGCCCCGGCGGTGGTCGGCGCCTCGACCGCGGCCAAAGTTGGAACCTCTGGGTTGCAGCAGGCACCACGATGGCTCGCATTTGGGGTCGCACCGGTTGCAACTTCGACGCCAGTGGTCACGGGCGTTGCCAAACCGGTGACTGCACGGGTGGACTCCAATGCACGGGTTGGGGTGTCCCTCCAAACACGCTGGCTGAGTTCGCGTTGAACCAATTCGCGAATCAGGATTTCTATGATATTTCTCTTGTTGATGGGTTCAACATTCCTATGGACTTTTACCCTCTGAACGGTGGCTGTCACAAAATTAGTTGCACAGCTGATATTAATGGACAGTGTCCGGGCGTTTTGCGAGCCTCGGGTGGGTGTAATAATCCTTGTACTGTGTTTAAGACCAATCAGTATTGCTGCACCGATGGACCTGGGAGCTGTGGGCCCACTGACTACTCAAAGTTTTTCAAAGATAGGTGCCATGATGCTTATAGCTACCCTCAGGATGACCCAACGAGCACTTTCACTTGCCCTGCTGGCTCTAACTATAGGGTTGTCTTCTGTCCACTGGGAGAACCTCATGTGCCCCTTCTCATGCCTGCTACTACCCACAACCAGTATTGAATACAAAATAAGGCCTTCCATCGCCCTACTAAAAGATGAAGTTTTTTAAAAACTTCGTTTTTGATAATCAATAAAAGTTGAGTTGGGTTGTGTTTTTCTGTGTGTACAATCAATGGTCAATCAATGAACTTCCGATCTTATGATCGGAGATCCCCATCGATCACAGTGTTTTCTTTTTGACCTCTGGGGATTGTGACATTTACCATTTTTCTGACCCCTTTTATATGAATTTTTTAGTTTTAATTATATGAAAGATCTTAACTTGAATTATATATAATATTGACATATTTAATATATTCATAATATAAAATATCTCTAATTCTAATAAAAAATTTATCATTTATTAATTTTATATTATAAATCTTTAAACATAAGTTAAAAAAACCATCTAATATATAATATTTCCAACAAAACTATTTTCATATTTCGCTACCACGTTGAAAAGTCCGACAACTTTTCCTTGGATTACAGGGAACGGATATGTGTATTGACTTCACCATTACGTAAGATCTTATCTCTTCATTGTATTTTATTAATATTGTTTTTATTGTAAAGAATTTATTGGATTTAATTCTAAACTTAAATTTTAAATGTTAGAAAAATTAATTTTTTTAAAATATAATAGTTTTCATGATTTTATATGATAAATATATTTTTTAATAAAAAATATTATTATTATTGAGAACTAAAATTAGTATTTTTTATTTAAAGTGGGATTTTAAAAATAAACGGTTATATAAAAAAAGTAGGATAGTTCACAGTGCCAAGTGTTTTTTTTTTTTTTTAACGAGAGAACATACTTCTTAAAAAATGAACACATTAAAGAGAAATTTCTTTTAATACATAAATAGTAAATAATATAATTAATTATAACGAGACTTCATATAAATAGAAGTACGTACGATTCTAAACACGATTACATGCTGTTATTTATGAATAAGACAATACCCAAATCAGATAATTGAAGGTTAATTATTACTGTTAGTCGCTACTTCTGAAAGTGAAGTCCACTTCACCACAGTGGGGTATAATCAAGGTCAATGAAGAGTCTTGTTTGGCTGTGGGTGGGGAACCGTCATTTTCCAACTGACATTTTTATAATGATCGATGTATCTATCATAAACGTTGAAGGAGACTAATATGGGTAACTTAAAGGCATAGTTATGGGTAGAGGTTTGAAACTTTGAATTCAATGAATGAGAACGAGTGCTTTTTTGGCGTGGAAGGAGACTATATATCATAACACAATTTGCATTTTAATTTGCTATTTGGATGACATCATATACTATTAATCATCAATAAGATATTATCACAATACTGATTCTCGTTTTAATAATCATTTACTAATTTTCAAATAAGTGGTGCCACATATTTGATATGCATTGTTTAAGCATATAAATAGTATATTTTCATTAAAGATATAAATATGTGATAAATATTTTTTTTATAATAATCCATAATGTAATTAACTCTCAAGCTCAGCCCCTCGCGCAATATATGCTCTTCAATTTCCATTCAATAATGAAATTAAAATTAGTATCCAATAATTTTTCTACACCAACAATACTTATTCATATTAAATTAATAAAATAACAATGAAGAATTCATTTTTAAGTTTTCTTTTCGTTTCTTTGCACCTTTCACTTTTTTTAAAATGTATATATATATATGCTTTTTTTTATCACTTCTAAAAGTTTAAGTTAGCAATATTTTTTCAGCAATTATACTCTTAACTTAAAATTAAAAAAAAAGTTAAAAAGAAAGATAAAATATATAACAAAAAATTAGATGATAAATATAATAAAAAAATATTTTTAAATACTCTAGTAATGTAAAAAACATTTACATTTTTATTTAATCATAAATTGTCATATTAATAGAAATTATTAATTTTTTAATACTTAATTTAAAAATTTTAATTACAATATATTCTGCTTAACTAATAATATATAAATTAATCTCTTTTAAATAAAAACATAAATATTAAATATATTCTTTAATTCTTATACAAAATCATAAAACAATAGACTAAAGGAAAATAAGACAAGGTTTTAATAAAAATTAATTAATATTTATAAACCAATCAACTTTTTATAGCATCCACTATCAGTTATAACAATTCATCAGAATCTTTCTTGTTCAAGCTTCATAGTTTTCTTTTTCTTTTTCTTTTCCTTTATTATTTCCTTGTGAATCTCCCATTTGAATTAATAAATTATATAAATAATTATGAATAAGAATACTTATTAAATTTATATCTCACATAATAGGTACCTATATAATTAAAAACAATACTATAGTCCCGTAAAAGGCGTAACTACTATATATATATATATATACACACACATATAGGTTATATATTATTATTTCTCTATTTTAAATATTTAAACATCTATTTATTCAATTAAAAAACTATTATATGATATAGATAAATATCTCAAACTCAACAGTTAAAAGTGCTAGTTAACTATTTGAAGATCTACAGTTGATTGTATTATGATATCAATTTTAGCTTTCACCTTTCTCTTTTTTTTATGCGTGTTATAAAAAAATTACTACTTAAAAGTTAAAATTTCAAGCGTTTTATGCGTTATATATCTGAGAAATAAACTTAACTAAATAGAACAAGTCAATGGTACTGTCATTACACGGAAATGGAATAGGAACATTAGTATAATATTATATATGAGCAGTAGTACAATAGAGAAAAAAAATGAAGAAGACAAGAGCATAGAAAAAAAAAAGAGATGAAAAACTCACTGAAAATTCTTGAAGCACTTGGAAAGTTATTTCAAACAATCCTACAAAATTTGATAGATTTGGATAAAATTGTTTTATGAATTTGGTATTTATAGATACTACTTAAAAGTTTTTCAAAATCCCTCTAATACAACAATCCTTTAAAATTCTTATATTTTTTTAATACCAATAGATTGTTTTTAAGTTGTAATTAAAAAGTCTCAAATGAATACTAATGAATTTTAATTGACTCTTTAAAATATCTTGAAAATACATATTGAATACCACTTGATTATTTTTTTTAAGTGACATAAAATCTTAATTGAATACCAACAAAATTTTTTTCTTAAAAAAAGTTATTTAAAATCCTATGAAATCATAAACCAATATATTGCCCTTAGAGAGCAATCGATATATTGAAATTCATTTCTAATGTCGCAATACACTAAGTAAATTTTACTCAATATGGATCTAAAGATTGCTTTCCAACTTAACCTTAAATCTTAAATCAAGATACTATTAATTAAAATATAATCAAGCATTAGAAACATTGATTCTTATAAATAACTTAACAATATTTATAATTAAATGAAAATAATGAAAAAATAATATTACAATATATCTTTTAATAAACACTAAATTGTAAACACACTTCTTTGAATTACTTGAAGAAAATAAAATATATGAAGTAAATCAAGAAAATAAAATATACTGAATGATTTTAAACAAAGAAATTTTGCTTGTTGACATAAATAAATAGATAGATATATAAAATATGGATGATGACTAACGTGAGTTAGTGTATTATTGTTTAATTTTTTAAACATTTTATAGGTTATGGATATTAAAATATTAGATATTTAAAACAGGTCTTTTAAAATATTTTTGAAGATTAGAATGTGAGTATTCTTTACATTTATATGAAATTCAACCCCATTTTCTCAAACACACTACTTTTCATCTATGATTTTGAAGCTAGTTCGAGTATTTTCTTTGTGTTTCTGATAAGTTTGATAGATTTAATCATCATGGTTGAAATTTAAGAATAAAAGGCTAAAAGAGATACTTAAACTAAGAGATATTGTTCAATTTTGTCTTATTCTACTTGAATATCACATGCATCACTTGATTTTTCCTTCCTAAATAATATGCAAACCTACTTCTCAAATTCAACAACTCAAATAATTGTGAATACCAATTTTTGCCTTCCAGGAATTGCCTCCAATTTTTTTTATAAAAAATATAAATAAAATAAAATTATTTTACAGAAAAATAAAAAAATTTGAAAAAAAAAAGAGAGACTGGTTCCTGGAAACAAAGGCCTTGCATCATGCAGGCTTACACCCCAATATCAAAACTGACTTTATACATGAAAGAAGAAAAAGCTGAAAAATTTGACATTTTATGAAACCCTAAAATGTGAGATTGAAGAGAGGTATAAAAATCCAAGTAAGAAATCTGAAAAAGAGGGTTCTTTTTGGAGAAGGAAAGCAAAAAATTTTTAGAGAAGAGACCGAGTTTTCAAAAAATTTTAGAGAAGTGGCAACAAATCTCTCGTGGAAATCAAAAAAGAGAAAAAAAGGGGAGAGTAAAAAATATGATTGGTCCATGTGGCATAGGAATTTGACTGTTTAAGGTGCGGCTTCGTCTGGGTCTGGGACGACACAAATATGATTGGTCCATGTGGCATAGGAATTTGACTGTTTAGGGCGCGGCTTCATCTTCCTTTCTCCCCTCCTTTCTTATTCTCCGTTACCGTCTCACATTGCAGAAGTTTCAGACTGCCGAAAAAAAAAAAAAAACAAAGCATAGGCACATTTGTTGGCTTCTAGTATTCAGATTTTTGAGGAAGAAATTATTATAAGGTAAAAAAAAATATTAGATCGAATATATTTTAGGTTTTAAATATGAAATTGTATGCATGTAACATTAAGATTGTGGTGCAGGTGAAGACTTTCTCGGTGAGTAGGTAGAGCTATGAAGAATAGGGTTGAAATTCATATTAGAGCAGCAGAGGTGCACAATTTATTTTTTGTTTTTAAATATTTTAAAAATTAATTTCTGTATCTTATAACAAATAAAATTTTAGATAAATTGTATTAGAAATTATATAATATAATTGTTATTATTTATAATTGGTTGTTTAAAAATGTATTAAATAAAAATCATAGTAATCTACAATATATATTAATTATTAAATAATAAAAAAATTCTGATTGTAATAAATTGATAAATTAAAAGGAAAGAAAAATCATATAAATATATATAGTTTAGTAAAAAATAAAAAACATGATAATGAAAAATATATATAGAATGCCGTGAAAATATTAAATAATAAATATAGGAGAAATAATAAATTTTGATATTTTGATGGTAGATTGATATATAAAAAAATTTGTGAAATACAAAATATTGTTAGTAGTAAAAATAATATTTAGTTTTTGAAAAAGAATAAATACAATAATTTTATTAAAATTGTTGATAAAAATAATACATATAGTTATATTATAAAAATATTTTAAAAAATAAATTCATTAAAATTTAGTAATAAAATATAATAAGTATATAATTAAATTTATTTAAAATATTACATATTTACTTGAAAGTTTATGATTTAAAATTTGAGATAAATTGTATTAGAAATTGTATAATATAATATTAAATATTTATAATTTGTTAGTTAAAGAATGTATTCAATTTAAATTTTAGTAAGTAAAAAATATATTTTAATTATTAAATATTAAGATAAATTGTTATAGTAATTAATTGTTAAATTAAGAGGAAAAAAAAATTAATATTAAGATATACGGTTAAAAAAAGAAATAAAAAAATATAGTAATAAAAAAATTATATGGAATGCATTAGAATGTCCGAAATAATTGACCCTGGAGAAATAATAAATTTTTTATATTTTGATGGTAAATTAAGATATAATAAAGAATTTGTGACAAAAAAAGATTAGATATAGTAAAAATAATAATTAGTTTTTAAAAAAAAACTAAATAGAATATTTTTATTAAATTTATTGAGAAAAAGAACATATACAATTATATTATGAAAAGAAAATAATTATAAAAATATGTAAAATATCATATTCATAAAAAAATTAACAATAAAATATAATAATGATGTCATCAAATGTATTTAAAATATTACATATTTATAAAAAAAATTATGATATAAGAAACAAAATTATTATTGAATAAGAATAATAAAATTAAGAAAATCATGAATTTATGATTTAATATAAAGAATTACATAAATAAATTAGGTGTGTTAAAATTATGTATTTGTTAATTTTTTGCAAGTGTAAAATTTGATACACAATAGTAAATGTAGTGCATGAAAGTATGCTTTGTTTTAAATTTAGAGTAAATAAAAAATTATATATAATAGTTAATTGAGTGCACGTAATTACATTTCTTGCTATTTATTATAAATAAAATAATATTTAAAAGTTGTTAAATTGTTAAAAAAATATTTAATATAATAATTAAATGAAATCATTTTTTAAGTTAATTTGAAAATTTGAAATTGTTATAGTTAAATAATTGTAATAAAAATTGGGTAATAATGAAAAATAAAATGATAAACTTAATAGAATTTTTAATCTATTAATTTTAATGGACATAATTTCAGTTTAAGTTGACAAATTTTATTTCAGATAGCATCATTTTCATCGTGAAGTAGGGTTTTAAATCCTAGTCTGGAAGATGGTTCATTATTGAGGTAGCAGTCTATTCACGTATTAGAGCATGTTATTATTTGGGATGAACATGGGCACTCAATTTTGAAAGTGCGAAGGAGTCACTTCATACCAGCTGGGATGAAAGGGGTTCTAGTGGAGATACTTCCTTATCTTACCTTAGTTGGATTTGCTGGAGTAGCTTAGTTAGCATGTTTTCCTATTGATCAACATCTTATCACAGCCTTGGTGGAAAGATGGAAGCCAAAGACTCATACCTTCCACATACCTCATGGAGAGTGTACTATAACTCTTCAGGACATTGCTATTCAAATAAGACTTTGTATAGATGGAGAAACAGTGATTACAGTTGTAGGAGGTAATAGGGCACAAATTATGGAAGACTTGGTTTGTATTAGACTACCTGCTGATGCATTTAGGGGGAGTAGTTTGACGTTGAGTTGGTTGGACTAACACTTTACATATAATTGTCCAACATATAATGTATCTCCTTCCTTACATGATTTCGCGTTATTCATACCAAGAAAATCTAATTCTTGATCAGGGTGTTCCCAATTAATATGACTGTAATGTGGGGTTATATTCCAAAAGGGCAATATAGTTTCTGCATTACAACAATTCATTCATCAAATTTATACTCTCTCAAACCATTTATATATTACTACAAATGTAAGTTATGAAAATCTATCTTTTAAATCACTATCTAAAATCATACTTCCATGTTGTTATTGCGTTGAACTAACTCTTACAATACCCTCCATATTGATCATTGAATCACAATCATCATCTGTTTCAGTATCAGAAAAATTATTTAATGAAATATCTTCTTCATTTTCATATTCATCATCTTCATCTGTAGATCGTACATTGTAAACTTATATTATTAATAGTATTTGCAGTATCAATTTTAAAAATTTAAAAATTATCAACTTCATATTACTTTCTCTTGTTGCATAATCATCATTATCATCACTTCCATGATTGAGTGATAGTGATAAATTCACTTTTAACGGATGTGCCACATCAGAAGATATTTCACCAACTGCAACATCAGAAGATATTTCACCAACTGCAACATCCACATATATCTCAACTACATTCCTATAATGTGGTTGTTGACACGCATTTATCATGCAATCTATGTATTCATCATCACATACATCCAAAGTTGTATGGTATCGATCATTTGTTCCAAATAAAATTCGTGAAATTAATCTAGAAATTACGTGACAACTAGACAATTTTAATTTTGTGTGGATCTTCCTTTTAAATATTTTAAGTATGATCCCACATTCTATCTTAATTATCTTTTTATCCCCTTCAAAAATTATTCCGTCATTTCCTTCGTATATTCTGCCATTTGAATATAATATAACAACAATTTCATTCATCCTACATTAAAAATAAGCCAAGCTTATTTAAAAATTATTTTATAATATAATAAAATTATATTTAAAAATTCATTTGTAATTACAAATATTTAAATATTTATTTTTTAACATTATATTTTATCTATCTTATTTTCAAACATAACAAAAAAAATTAAATTACAACATTAACACTTAAAATATTATCTAAATATAAAATAAATATTATTATTCAAAATATAAATTCTTAATAGTCAATAAAAATAAATTATATATTTATAATGCTTAAAATCTAACCTTACTGCTCTGGTTGCTATTTCTTCTCAACCTTCAACTTGCTATTCGATCCTCAGCTGAATGGTTATTGTGTGAAAGTTTCGTATTTATACACATTTAAATTTGGACAAAAGAATGTATCAAAATTTTTATCCACTAGTCATATTAAAATCGAGTTTAGTTAGACGATACTAGAGTCGTCTCTGTTGTAGACGTTACTAAAATCGCTCCAAAATAGACGACATAAGTTCCTGGAGCGACACGTGTTGACATCTCATGAGTGTCAGCTATTAATGAGACGACATTCTCATAATTAGTCACGTCATCCGTCGTCTTTGTTCTAGATGATTTTACTGTTATATCACTCGTCAACCCTAAATTGATAATTTATTTGCATGCAATTCTATTTTGATAATTTATTTTTAGAATAATTCTAAAAGAATAAAAATCCATCAAAATATAATACAAGTAAAAAAAAAAAAAAGAAGGATTATTTAGATGTACAATAAAACTCTAGGCGCTTTTAAAGTTTTCTAAATTCTTATTTATTTATTTTTATTATTATTTTTTATTTTTTTATTAACGTTGACCTAAAGTTGATTGAAATTTGCTACGTCACCGGTCTATCGCACGCAACTTGTAAAAATCAAATATCTTTCCGCACCTGATCTGAATTTTAGATTTTTGCGTTAAAGCTTTCCAATACCTATTTGAATGATGCATTCGGATGTCCAAAAAGTTTAGTTAGTTCATTCTTTTTTTTTTCTTTTTTTTCTCAGTCCAATTATTTTGTTACTGTAGTGTTAATCATTTATTTTAATTTATTATTATTATTTAGCCCAATTTTGTTTAGTTTCTAAAAATATAAATTATTTTTTTTATCATTATTATTTATATTCTAGATTTTATTTTATTTATACAATTTGTTCTTTAGTATTATTTTATCTTTTATTTTTTATTTTATTTTATTTTTCTTAATTCTACTTATTTTGTTTTATTTAGCAACAATAGTTAGAATAATTATAATAAAAAGTATTAAAATTTATTAAGTACAATATAATTTTTTTTATATTTTTTTAATATTTAAGTTATGTTTTTATTTATAAAATTTATCTCATTCCAACATGAGTAATAAATTCGCTCTAATTTTTTATATTATCTCGTTATTTATATCTTAATTATTATGTTTGTTATTTACCATAGAGTTGTTATCTTTTTATTTTTGTATATTTACAGAATGTAGATGATGATTTAATTTTATATTTATGATTTATCTTTTCTTATATTATGACTATATATATAATTAATAAATGAATAATAATGTAATTGTATCAATTTATAATACTAATGTATAGTTTTTTTATCGTCATGTATTATAAATTGATAAAGTCTATGTGTATCTACATTATCAATACTTTATATAATATTAATTCATCATGTATTATCTTCAATTAATTAGTTAATCATCTTAACAATTAATCAAGATATATTCTCATTCTAATTACTAACTTATGAATCAATTAACTAATTTCGATCTAAATTGTTTTATTAACAAAACAATTTATAATGCTAATGTTTAGCGACTCTATATTTATGCGTTATAAATTATAAAAAATTTATGTGTACCAATGTTACCTTAAGTTTTATATGATATAAATTTATCAAATGAGTTTTAAATTTTTTATTAAATAAGTATCTTTTTTAATCAATTCAAAGATTTATTTATTTATTTATTTTTAAAAAATAAATTTAATTTCATATTTTAAAATTTCTTAAGTCATATATCTAATTTTGGTAAATTAAATAACTAAATATTTTCTTACTTATTTATACAAATTTCTATAATATCGAGGTGTAATTTACATTATTTTCAATTATCCAATAGATAATAAGAGATTTATGTATAATTTATGCTATCTTAAATTTTCTTTCAATATTAATCATAATCAAAATTAAAATTTAAATACTTCATTTATGAATAAATATTTTTAACGATTTATAATATAGTTATATAATTTTTCTTCACCATTTGTATTGTTTCTAATAGGGTATACATATAACTGCGTTATCTTGTATCTTAAATATTAAAAATTTATGAAAATTTTAATCTCAAAACAAATTTTTTTTAGTAAACTTAATTTTAATCAACCAACTTTATAATTTTTAAATAGAACTACGTGGCTTTGAGTTCTCTATTATACCTATGGATACGCAGGAGCAGAAACTGTACTCGTCAAATCAAAATATTTTTTAAAACTAAATTTTCTCTTTACAAAGATACTAAACAATATTTCAATAAATAATTTTTCTTTTTTTCTTTTTAAATAAGATAACAACATTTATTGTTTTGGGGTTAAATAAATAATTTTCAAAATTAAAATAAATTTGCACAATTAATTTGAGGTAACCATTTTTAAAGGGACGTTGTAGGGTGCTAATATCTTCTCTATACGTAAATAATCCTCGAACTCATTTTTGGTTTCAAAGATAATATTATTTTAAAACTTTTTCTAATATTTTCTTAAAATAAACTTTGGTGGTGACTTTTCTGATTTTTTAAAAAATATTTTTTATTCTTAAAAGATGTTTTTCTTAAACATGTTTTTTGCCGTAACGTTATGACCTCTCGATTGCGACAATAATTATACTCTCTTTGCATTGTTATACTTCAGATTGTAATATTTGTAAGTGGAACTAATTAAATTTAAAAATATCAATGCTACATCTCAATTCTCTTAGTAACAAATAATTTAACTAAATTGAAATATGGTTAATGACTAAAGAAATGTGGTTAAACACTAAAAAATGCAGGAAAATTATTCTCTATAAAATTTGCTTAAGCTAAATTTACACACCAATGACCATACAAATTCACCAATTTTTACTTAAGCAACTCTATTTCATTTAAAATAAAAATGCAAAAATTATTTGTTTGCATAATTTGCTTAAGTTGGATAAATTTTTTTAAGTTAATATTTCTCCCTAAAATGAAAATTATATTCTTAAATTACATTCAATACCAATTAAGCAATGTTCTTTGAGTGAACAAAGATCTAAAATAACTACGTTTGAATGTTGAAAGAGCAATTTTGTAAATTTTTTATAAAGTATTAAATTATAAAATTATGAAAATTAATATTATCAAGTGATAAGTGCCAAATTTTTAGTTAAGTGTTGCATGAATTTAAACGCTTATTTACTTCCATGAATTGAATTTCGATTTCAATTTTATTTTAATTTAAAAGAATTTGATTTAAGTAATTTATTTGGCTTAGAGATTGAGATGAATAATTTTCTTAATCCCTTTTTGTTAAATTTCTTGATTAATAGGAATTCAATGAAGATGGAAGGCAATGAAAGAAAAATTGATTCTGATCCTTTTTCGTTCAAGTGAAAAGCCCTCACTTGAGTAAGAATGCGTGAAGCAGACTTGAATTTTTGCCTATTTTTTGCTCAAGCAAGAGATTCTTGTTAGGCAAGAATGCCTTTATAGTCTCAACAATTTTTTTTTAGCTTATACCAAAATTCATTACTTCACAGTTAAAGAAAAAATGATAAAAAAGAAAGAGGGATCTAAAGAGCAGGAAAGGAACCACAACAAGAGGAACACTAAGACACACTTTGGAAGAAATTGAAAAATCTTTCTTTAGCCATTTTTCTTTTGTTGTAATGGATGCTATAAGCAGCTTTTTGAGATTAGATATAATCTTTTATTTTGAAATATTTTGATAATTTATATATAATTATTTATTTTTATAGATGTTAGTGATTTTATTTTTTTTCTTAATATTTGATTCTATTTTAAATAATAGTATTTTGATTTAGGATCTAAGGTTTAATAAGAAAAATTTTAAAAATAGATTGATTGAAACCCATTTAGTCACTTGATGTACTGTGATGCTAAGGATAAATTTCAATACATCAATTACTTTTTGACTTTATTTTTAATATTAAAAGATTCATTGAATATTTGAAAAATCAATATTCATTAAATACTCTTAGGATCTTGTATTTAAGGAATCCAAAGAAGAAATATTAAGATAGTACAACTACGTCTATAATTTAATTTTTATATATTTATTCATCAAAATATATGAAAGAGGATGAATGATGGAATCTAATCTAACTCAAAGCTTAATATTTTTATAACTTAGTTTATTTTAATCCTTGAAGTTCTAAATCTCTTAAATCATGGATAATTTGTATAAAAAATTAATATTTTTTTAATTTTAATTCAAATAATAGAAACTATAAATATTTTTTATGAATAAGATAATTTTTACTTATTTACTAAAAACGAAAGTTTGGTTTGTTTGTCAAAATTTTAATATTAAATAAAGATAAAAATTTAAACTAATAATTTTTTTTAAAACATATCTGACGAATTAAATATGTTAAGTTACTTGTTCACAGTTTAGTTACTAATTATTTTAGTTTTAGCCTAAAATACGTAACAATTAAATACCAATTTTATTTTTTTTAAACCGGCTTGCAACAAATTTTCTGTAATAAATATTTCACGGCATTGTAGACAATATCTTCCTTTGATATGGATATGGATATAATGAGCCCCCATTGAAAAACCTACTATGAAAGAAAAAATCAATTTATATCTTATTTACGCTCCATTTTTACAATCATATTATTCATGATATTTTTTACCAAATTTCCGTGCATTAATGTGACAGCCACGAAGAGGTGGGAGAAAGTTATAACTTGAAACAAGTTTATTATGATTATTAAGTATTTAATGTATTTTTATTTAAATAAAAAATGTTTTAATTTTTTTCTTATAATTATATTAATAATAAATTAGATATATATATACAATCCCAAAAAAGTAGTAAGGGGAAGCTCTTGGTTTTGCCGCAATTTTTCTGGAGGAGAGAAATCTATCACGATCATCCATTCTCTCTCTCTCTCAAATTCAATTCGCTATACGTGTTACTGCGATCACCTATTGGTTTCGCATATAAGTGCTTCTACTCTTCAATTTTCTTTTGATGGTTGTTTGCATCTTTCAATATACAAAATCCTAAATTCACTTAACACCTCTTCGATAGATCTAATTTGGATCGAGGAATCAGACACTGACTATGCATTTTCCTTAATTAAAAAAAACGAAGAAGAATCGATAAATATTAGTGACATCTTATTTGCCTGATCGATTTGCCACATCAAAGCAAAACCTGGTGTTGCGATTGCTGTGTTTTATGTCAGATGGCATCGCAAGGAAGATATAAGAGGCATCAAGAGAAGTCTCAAACAAGCATCTCTAACAATGGAAGAAATTCAGTTCCTGCCAAATTCTCAAACGATACGGAGAGGCTTCAACATATTAACAGCATACGCAAAGCCCCCGTAGGGGCTCAGATGAAGCGTGTTATTGATCTACTATTCGAGGTATAACACTCGCATCTTGAATTATTATCACAAATTCTTGTGTTACATTTGATAAATGCCAAGTTCAATATCATATTACTTACTAAGAATATTATATGTAATGTTTTAGGTATGAACATTCTTTTCCTGTTACCCATATGTAAGATATTTTATGCCTGGTGATATTAGTGCTTGTGCTTGCTTTACAGACCCGACAGGCCTTCACAATAGAGCAAATAAATGAGGCATGCTATGTGGACATGAAAGCTAACAAAGATGTTTTCGAGAGTATGAGGAAAAACCCGAAAGTAAAGTTTGATGGGGAACGGTTTTCTTACAAGGTAATTTTTATTCACATACACATCATGTAAGGCTTCATGTGTCCATTTTTGTTCTTTTTAATGTCTTCTGTGATATACCATTATTTTTGTTTATGACCCTTGGCATTGCTTTTGGTCTATAGTCAAAACACGACGTTAGGGACAGAAGTCAGCTGCTTTACCTCATACGTAAGTTTCCAGAGGGCATTGCTGTTGTTGACCTAAAGGATGCTTACCCAACTGTGATTGAGGACTTGCAGGTAAATGATTTCTATTTGTCGATTTCTTTTTATTTGCTTGAAAATTTATTGGCATTCACTTTTAAGTAACATTCGTATTTCTTGGGAAGTTTTGGACTTTTCATGCAATGAAACTCTATCAGGATAGTTCATGTTATGGATGACAATCTACAGGAAATTATGCTGGGTCAGTTTAACTTGAATAGACCAGAATAAGTTCAAATTTTGTCTCAATTTTTCATACTTTAGTCTTATGTATCTTAATTTGAAAGTAGTGACATGGCTAAAAGATTGTGTTCAAATATAGCTCACATTTTTACTAATGTCAACTCTGTGTCTCTGCAGCTTAGACTTTTTACATGATACTGAAACATTAAAACAAGAGCCAACTGTTTAAGTATGCTTTAATTGAAATATGCAAAGAATATAACTGCTTGACAAATTTGGTTTGCAACACTATATTCAAATGATTTGCTGTGGTGAGAGGTGATTTTTTAGCGGAAGTGAAAGTCAAAATTTAGTTGAATTATCGGTTTCTCATGGAATATGACCTTAGTTATTGGTCATTAGGCTTTGAAAGTTGCACGGGAGATTTGGCTTCTGTCCAACTTTGATTCACAGGAGGAGATTGCATATCCTAATGACCCTAAAGTGCCGATGAAGGTGGATGATGACCTAAAACTGCTTTTCCGGGGGATTGAGTTGCCTCAAGATATGCTTGATATAGAAAAGGATCTACAAAAAAATGGAATGAAGCCTGCTACTAACACTGCAAAAAGGAGGAGTGCAGCGCAAATGGAAGGAGTTTCATCCAAGCCTAAACCTAAGAAGAAGAAGAATGAAATCACCAAGAGAACCAAGCTGACTAATGCCCATCTTCCGGAGCTTTTCCAGAACTTAAACAATTCCTGACATTTGGAACTCACAGCAGGTGTTGAATGAATTCAGTGAATTGATCAATACGCAGTGATCATTTGTTGGCATACGTGTTTAGAAAGTGTTCATGTTTTTAATATGGATATGGCCCTTTTATAGCATTACGATCGGGATCAGATTCTCTCTCAAGTGTTGAAAAAACTTGACCCCGTTCGGTGTTGAGATCTCACCATTTATTTTTACAAATTTCATCTTTAAAATAAAAAATATTATATTTATTACATATATTGAATGGATAGGATTTCATGCGGTGATAAAGTCACTACATATAATCCATTCCCATTAGCTCACTGCTTCTGGTTTTGGATGTACCCAATTAATCGGACGGAAACAATATCTGAGAGTGGAGGGCACATTGCAAATTCAGCACATTCCTTCTAGGCTTTTACAGGATCGTAAAGCAAAAGGCCGGGATGGTCAGAGCCCATCTTCTGGTGGTTTTTCCCAACTAAAAGATTAGCCAAGGGACAGATGGCGGACCATGTTAGCGAACACGATCAATTAGCGGAGTGAAAACACTCAGGAGGTTCTGAATGATATCTTCTACTGTTATTAACAAATATATTTATTTTTACTTTTTATAAATTAAGGTGTAGTTCATCATTTGGGGTTTATTACTCTGCTTGATGGAATGTTGTGATCTATTGCTACTTTAATGTACACTTAAAGAGTCAAATGCACATTACATCCCTGCCCATTTCACGTTTAGTGAGCAAAAATGATACTTACACAACTGTCTACAAAAATTTTCGTTTTCTACAGCTGTTTCAACTGTTCCATGCAGCACTTTTTTCCCCTTCAAATGCATCAATTATTTCATCAACTACAGTTACTGTTTTAGCCCATGCACATCGCTTCCGAAACCATTGGACGTGCCCTTTTCAAAGCCTCAGTAAGACCTTTCCAAAAGCCTCATCCTCCAAACCTTTTTTAACTAATTTTCATCTCTTTAGCTCTGTATCAGCTTCTCTTTAGTTGCTTAACTCGTAGTTAACACTGCATCTACTGTGGCGTATAATGTTTGTTTTCTTAAATGGCTAAATAAAAGGGATTGCTGTGGTGCGCGCTTCAATGCTTCACTCACTAATTATAAGAAATGCAGTAACATGTATACAGTAAAAGCCGGGAGTTTTATTGTTACAGAGAGTTTGGACCAATAAGAACTTGGAGTGTTCAACCAGTGTTCTCTAGCACTTCCTTGGAAAACAGTATTGGTTACTAAGCCCGTTGGAGTGAAATATCCGGCATACATTTCTTTTTTGTTGGTCAAATAGTGAAGTCTACTTTTGGAGCAAGTTCAGGGGGCACTGTCTTTTACGGAAACATCAATAGTGTGGATTGAAATTTATTTCAATAAAATTTTAGTGAACTAAATTTAGGCTGATCAGAGATTGACAACGGTACAACAGCATAAACTTAAATATTCAATTTGATGCAGTGGGATAGGAAACATTCTAAAAGAACTACATTTGAAATCAACATTTGAAACAAAATTTACTTCAATACTTTAGCTTCGTCAAGATATCATATCCCTAAAAACAAAACACTTGTGTTCCTTATACTATTTAACTCATTCAACAGCCATCTTTAAAATTAACAAATCATACCAAAAGAAAAACAAATTCTATAAAAAAAATCTGTCAAATTTCTTCTTATGATGTAACTTCACTCAAATTATAATGGGTATTCAAACGCAGTACGAACTACGAAGGCAAGAGGATAGTCATACAGAACAAACTATAAATATGCAGAGACGATTTTTTTCATTTATTTCTATGTAAATTCGTCTTCTTCATATCAACTGCTGACATTTGATTCAAAAAATATAATTATATATAGGAAAAAACAGCACACTCAATAAAATTTTAAATGTATATATATATATAACAACACATGACCAATCCAGCGAGAATTTGCTTTGGTCCCTGGCATTCAGCTGAAAAATTTAGCCACTAAAGCATGGAAAGAATTTCCTTGGCATATTTCCACGGTTACGATACTTTGCAGCTGTCTCTTCTAGATCGAGGAATTCTTCCCTTTTTTGAGCTTCAACAAACGCCCTTTTCTCTTCTGCTGACCGGTGGATTTCAGCAATTTTATTCCTCATTTTTTCAACATACTCAGCCTTCTTTCTTTCCATGCTTTCCTGTTAAAACATTTTCTTGAAGTTACACTCAGATCATTGGTCAAATCACTGATGTTTGATAAAACGGGTTATACTAATGCATGAATTGACATAAATCCTTCAGTGACAAGTATGACATCTATGTTAGCTAACGACAGAAAACGTATGACATCTATGTATATGGAGAAAACCATTGCGTTTAATCACCTCAATTTTCTTGAGTTGTGCTTCTACTGATGCTTTTCTGCTATCCTCCCACAATCCAACAGCAGAGTTTTTCTTGTATGCCCTGCGTGAATGTAGAATAGAATTATTGTGTGTTAGGATCGACATTAAATATACTCAAACGTGATCCATTTCAACGTTGCAAATTATGTATGTTTGAAACATAAGCATGCCTTTGGTACGTAAACCGAACACGACTGCAGCCTTCTCGTTGAAACGTGATTTTATTGGATTTTCAAACACGCACTTTGAGATTTTATCTAGCATCTAATATTTACATCATTACATGACTAAAAAAAAATGCATCTTAATCACGGCAAACAAAAGATAAGTTTGCTAGTTTATATTCTTCAACCAACAGTTTCAGCCTTTCAGGGTGCATTCCACACTTGAAAGTCATGCAAGTCCAAATAAATCTCACAAGGCACTAAACTAACCGAGAACATTATTGATTTCTTCAAAATGTACTTTCTTAGTTCTATCTTAGTTCTGAAGAGAGTTACTCAAGAATCAACTTTTATTTATAGCCTTTCTTAATGGCAAAGCATTGTAATAACTATGGAACCAAAATAACTTCAAAATGCCAAAATGGTAGACCGACGTTTTCTTGTTAAACATGTTTTAGCTAAAAGCTAAAATAGGAGTGATTGTTTTTCTATACAATATTACAATTTAATAGTACTTGTACTAATACAGTAGGATGTCTCATTAATTGATGAAAGAGTCATTAATATTTTATTTGGGTCATGTTAGATATATCAAGAATTAATTCATTCTTGCAATTTAATTTGTTAGGTGTAGAGCTACTTTATAAGTCTCTGACACACATGCCAAAGCTCTTAGAACATAAATGATTTATATTCACAAATTTAACAAACTATCAGTATCAGATGGCCACTTGCCTGTTCTCTGCTTTCGTTTTTTCACTTTCTTCCCACGCTTTAATTAAAGCCAATCTTTTCTCAGCTACAACTCTTGCAAGCATAGCATCTGATGAAACAATATTTAAAAAGTTACCTATCTCTTGAACATTCAATAACTTAATACTAATTTTTTAGAGAATGACCTTTGTCAACTGAATCCCCCGTATCCGTTTTATCGGCATGATCTGCAACCTCTGTATGAAAAACATGGGGGTGAATGAACAGGGGTAGCATAGAATATACAAATTCTTGCATGCTTCATTTTGTTTTAAAAATTAATAACTAGGCTATTGAACTTGTAAATTATTTTTAATTGTTTACTTTGTAGATTCTATTTGAGTGCAAAGACATATTTAAAACTTTTAAAAATAAATCCTTATATCTTAACAGAATTCTAATAAGGAATTCAATTAAAAACAACTTATAAATTAATTACAAAATTTTAAAATATAGAAATTTATTTAAATTTTTAAAAACAATCCATTAATTAACAAAATATTTTAACCTTCATTGTAATGATAGAAGAATTTAATATAGAAGTCTTAAAACAACAGGAAGTAACAAAGTTACCAATAAATCAATTAGCTTCTAAAAAGTTCTTATCAATGCCCATCTTTATAGTACCCTACACCTAAAAGAAATAAAGAGTTATGAGTCCCTGAAAAGCAAGTATTACTTGCCTTTCGGTGTGCGATTGAAAGTACCAAAGACACCTCGAAATTGATTAAAAGGGAAAAAGCCTATATGGCATCCGAAAGTAGAAAACAAAGCATACTCAAACAAGTACCAAAATAAAATAAAAGCAAAGAAACATGATTTTGTAAACACAATGGATGAAATTGGTTCAAACCATAAAGAATTATATGCAATTTAAACAACCAACAAAAAAAATAAAATTGTATCAACAGGCTTTTCTGTCAAGCTTACTAAAAGTTGATATTTTAGTGTTTCCCTCAAGCTTTACATATAATTTGTGTGAAGAAGTGAGAAGAAAAGGTGCATGTCGATAAACTTACGTTGATCAACTGAAGAAGTGGTCTTCTCATTAGGGTCAGGGTTGACAACAGCGTTTGGAGGGTCGGGTGTCTCCGATTGGTTTTCCTGAACAGGGGATTGCTCTGTTTCGGGAACAGAGGGTAGTTGTGGCTCGGTTTGGTTTTGGTTTGAGCTCTCTTCTCCCATGGAGACCACAATAGAAAGTTGTTGGCGGCAACAGCAAAGCTTCGGTTATGGCAAGGATGAATTGGATGAATATTAGGACTGTTTTAAAGTTGAATATATAGCACAAGAGTTAACATAGTAGAAACTTAAAAAGTGCTCCTCGTAGGAATTTGGAAATAACAAGGTGGTAAGAACAACAACGTAAGGGAGTGGGGAAGTTTCAAGTTGGGCCCGAACAAAGATATGCGGATATTCACGCCCTTGTTATGGACTGTTGTTAGGACCTATGTTACCATATTCATTTGTATGTTTTCCCTCGTTTTTTAGCATTATGTTAGTAGAGAGATGGCTTAAGTTAACCAATTGCACTTGGTGGTCATTTTTTAATCATCCTTCACTTAGTTGCTAATATTCTAATTTGGTTTTGACATTCATAAAATGACTTGAATTTGATCCTCTTGATGTTATTCACTCTACAATCAATAAGTCAAAGATTTACTTTTTTAAAAAAAATATTTACTTAGTCTTTATAACTTTCATTCTTCTAAATTCCCAATGCTTCTCATCAATTTTCATGTAAGAAACATATTAGAGATGTAATAAATCATACTTAAACAAGAGCTTTTAAAAGACTTAGTTGTTAACTTTTTCATGAACAAAAATTATACATTTCATCAGGTGACAATATTATCTTTGATCTTTATATGGGATATGATTAAGTGTGATATCTTTCATCTTTCAACCTTACAGTTAACATTACATCAAAAATAAAAATCAAATTTATTGAAAAAATTTATCATATTTTCATATATTTTTAATGTAATAAGTAATTTCAAATAAAAATACATTCCTTTTAGTTACTTCAAATATTTCATGTTTTTAGCCAATTTTAGGTCACACTTTTAGAGATGTATGTTGTAGATGGAATTATTCATGTATAAGTATGATGTTTTTTAAGCTGCCCGTATTTTTCAATGTATGCGACACGCGTACTTTTTCTCATGCGTCATAACTTAAGAAGGTGTTTTGTTACTCCTTCACACATGTTTTGGTGGGTTGCACATAAATTAATGGGGGATTTTTTTTCCTGTTTGAGATATGAAGTAAAATAGGAAAAAAGAAGAAATTTTTGAGTGCAAGTCTCATTCTATAATTTTCTTCCTTCACACGAGAAAGTGACTTAGGGAGAGGGAATATATATATATATATATATATATTAAGTTACAATTGCAGACAAACTTAAGTTACCTTTATCAATTACATATGTGCCTAGCGTAAACAAAAACGATATATGTGTCTATTTATTTTATAATATTTTCTCACTTTTTATTCAAATAAATAAGAAAAAAGAAGAATTAGAATATTTTTCTTCTCTATTTTTTTTTTATCTCAACGCAATATTCCTTCCTATACTATTAATTTATACAAATTTTCAATTAAATTAAATAGATTAAGATTAGTTAATTTTTTAATTTTATCCTTATTTACAGTCAAACTCTATTATTCTATCAATTATTAAGAACTTAAAAAAATTCAATATAATAATAATAATTCTAAAATTTTGTAAAATTTGATAAATAATTCTAAGTCTAAAAAATTTAATATCGTTTAAGAATCAATTACTATTTTATTAGTCAACTTCAATATAAATATATTAATTTTTAAAATATAAATAAAAATTAACTATAAAAATTATATCTAGATAAAGTTTAATTTATTTTAAATTTTATATTCATGACAATTAAGATAGTATCATATAAATAAATAAACTTAAATTCTACAAAAATTATTAAAAGGAATATAACCGATGGCTTATTCAATGAGTCAATGAATCCCTTCTCAATAGTTTCAATTATAAATGATATATTGACTTAAATGATTTTATTTATAAACTAAAGGGGCATACGATTTCTTACTTGTATTTCTTGAGTAGAGTATTTTTATTTTTATTTTTGTCTACTTGTGATATGCATAATTGTTTCATCAATGATTTCAGTTTTTTTATTTGAGTTCATTTTGAAAATGGCTTATAAAGAGAAAGAACTTTAAAAATTCCTCATATTCAACATGGGTTGGCCTTTGGCCAGATGCTTGTTATATACTCTGGAGCTTTTGAGCTATGATGGGATAGCATGACGTGCTGGTCAAAAGGCTTAAAAAACCCGAAAATCCTTTATTTTGGACACATGTTCAGTTTGTGTCACAACTCATGAGTGTTTTGTTGATTTAGATTTTAGAAAATCTGTTGTTGACAAATATAATTAACATATATTGAAGCGTGTCTCTCTTAAAATATGGAGTGTTTAGTTGATTACTGACAAAAAAAACGTAATAGCTTAACATGATATTTTGCAGTGCTCGAATTGACAGAAAAACTTCGTATTTTTTTTTTATTTTTTATAAATATGAATTAGAATTCAATCAATCTACAATGATTAAACTTACATTTTGTTTATTCTAAAATCTAAAATCTTTAATCCAATAAGTTTGATAGTCAAGATTTTTTTTCCCGTTTAGACTAAAGTTCTTAACAATTATGGGTTAAGCTGTATGAAACATGTTGAAAATGAAGTTGAATCAGGCCGCACTAAATGAACCGGTATAAAATTTTAAAGGATTTTGTTAGTAAAATTTTATTTAAAAAAAAGTATTTATTATATTTTTATAATTTTAATTCATAATTTTTTTTTTATCTATGTATGCTTAAACTCAACCCTAACAAAACACAATTTTCAAACATAACCAATAAATGTATACATATTTAGAGGAGTCATTCATTCTAATGGAACAACAATTTTGGATTAGAATTATATGAACTGAAACCATACATCTTAATCTGGGGACATTGTAGTCAATCACAGTCTCCATCATGCCATAATTTAGATGGATACCACGTAAAGCCTCACAGAAGCAACCATCGTTCATTGTTTCATTGGTTCTTCTATTCTATTCTGGAATATCATGCTATGTATGTAGTGTGAATGGAACTGAAGTCGTTCGCTTTATTTAATTTTGATTTTGAGAGCATGTTATTCTGACTTTTCGGATCCATCCGTTTGATTGGGATTCCACATGTTATCCTATGCATCCATTGGCGGCGATTATTTGATTATATATATTATCTTATTAAGCGACAAAGAAATGATTTGTTCAACTCGTAAGACTATGGTTAATCTGATTACCGGTATCATTATCAAACTTCCTTACTTTTAAGAGAGTGCTGAAAAAGAAAATGCCTCTGAAAGATTTTGATTTCACTCTTCTTTATATCTAAACTCCTTATCTAATAACATTAATAAATTATATTTTAATTTATATTTTTAAATTTGAATCAAAATAAAAAAACACTTATACATGTACTTCAATTAAAAATGAGAGATGGAGGTGAGATTAAGGTTATTGAGTTTGAGAGTGGATTATTGAGGGAAAAAATGTAAGAAGGATTAAACTATTTTTAGGTGAATATATTATGAAAACTGATCATGCGAAACTGAACAAATATCCTTTTACCAATAAATAATGAAGTAACAAAATCCAGATAAGAACACTTTCACGTTTTGTGGGTTTGTGCCAAGGGAGTCAGAGGGCCGAAGCCCTAAATATTTCTTGAATATCCATATTTCGAAGCATCAGTAGAATGGCCCAAATGAAAAGAAAAGAAGCATATAATCCCCAACACGATGCTTTCTTACACTAATCCGATAGCCTAAGCCTTGGTGGTGATCTCATGTTTTTATTTGCTTTTCGGCTTAATTAATTTCTGCACTTACATTACCTTATTTGCTTTCGTTCAGTATGGTATGATGGACGTGGCTTTTGAGTGCCTGCATGAATGAACATTGAACAATTTTGTAGTGCAACTTAAATGACTTGTTGCATTTATGTGGAAAAAAAAGAGACTTAACCAATTAATTAACAACTAAATGTCTTTTTTCATTTTTACGTCTCAATCGCAGCATAGAACATGATCAAGGCGCCCAGTGACTGAAGGGAGAATGTCAACACTAGGGGTGAGCACCGATTGAGTTTGGTCGGATTCGAATGAAAAAAAATTATAAACCAAAGTAAACTGATGATAGCATATTAACTTTTATTTTTATTCAAGATATTTATTGAATTGTGCGGTTCTCGATTAACATGACAGGCGAATTTTATAAATAATTTTTTTTATTCAGAAGGTTAAGTAGAGCTTGAAAGAGAGTCGGAGAATGAAAATGATTGTAAAAAAAATGAGAATAAAAGATAAAATGTAGTGTATTTAGAAATGGAAGATGAGGAAAGGAAGAGAGATACTCTTCCTTCTTTCACATGCTTACTATTTGAAAGTAATTTCAAAGAAGAGAGATATTTTTCCTTCTCTCACCATCTCATCTATTCACATGTCTTTTTTCTTTGCCTATGGTTAGGACAATTTTTTTTTTTTTTTTTATCTTCATCAATCCTGTATTTTTATCTTTATTAGTGCACACTTTAGAATTAATATTGCATTTATTTGAATCATATCGGATAACAAAAAATATAAAATCTAAAATCAAATCCGATCGAATAAATCTATTGCAAATTGAACTTTTTAAAATATTGATCCGAAACTCACTCCAATTTACTAATTGCATGATTTTTTTTCTCAGTTGGTGCGGGTTTGGTCAGATTGTTATGGGATGTCCACCCCTAGTCAACACAATAACACAAACACAATAGGAGAGCATAAACAAAAAAAAAATAAAAAAATCTCTCAAACTTGCAAGAATGAATGAGAAACATCAACAAAATAAAGTAAAAAAAAACTAAAAAATAACACAGGAAACAAATAATTGTTAACATAAAAAACTTTTTAAAGTAACGGTAAAAAATAAAAAATCATCTAGACTAAAGAAATAATCCATTATGTTCAACAAAGGATACAAGAATGTCTCATGAATTGTATTTACAAACATTCAAAATCAAATAAAACACCAATCTTTATAAATAAGAAATAAGAATATAAAAAACTTTAATTTTAATAAAATTGTAATATCTATTTTTCTCTCTTGAGACTTTTTCTCTCTCAATCCAATGGTTAACAAATTTGCAGTTTTAATTTAAAAAATAATAATTTATTGATGTACAAAAATAACAATGAGTTATCTTTAACTCTTAATGTTTTTTTGGGTATAGTGTGACTTTTCTTTTCATACTTTATTTGACCTCTTTTCACTAGTTTTAGTGAAATTTAATGAACCACGTATTTAGGCATTTTTCCATGTAATAATGGAAGTTCGAAAAACACATCAGTACTGTATGTTTCTTTCATAAACACAAATGGGCAACTTGGGCCGACATTAGAGCACTGTGGCTCCATCGTGTTCTGATTGTTTATTGGGCCTTTACCCTTTTTAGTAAAAAATGGAAAAAAAATTATGGAGAATATTTTTAAAATTTGAAGCCATAACAATGTGTGTGGATATAATTAATCTACTAATATCCACGAATCGAATTTACCTGTCTTGATATCTGTCTCATCCTCTTTTGATGCACGATGAGATGAAATAATGAAGGTAGATGTAACCCAAAGGAAAAACAAAAGATGAAATAAAAACAAAGGCATACAGTTTTTTTCTTCACGAGTCCTTTATACTTTTGGGCTGTAAAACACTTTTTTTTTTCATTTTATTCTTTCACTTTATTTTTCATTTATCTTTCGTTGCCTTCTCTTTTGACAGAGGAATTGCCCGTATCTTTGCATCTATTCTTTGTTTCTTTCATTCTTATCTTTTCAGCGCCATAAGGTGCTTATGGTTTGCGTTTATATCTGTGTTTATGTTTCAAAGTTTTAACATATTCTCAAGGAAGCAAATGTGATGTGTGAAGGACCTCGCTCGGGCCCCATTTACACATTGCTTTAATGGCAAATGGAGAGAATGTGCACAGATTTCAGACATGTCTTGTGAGTGGTAGTTTTAAGTGTAATCTCATCTGGATGGTGGATCATATATGAGGTGGAGTGTGGACCAACTTCACGTGAACACCTTCTGTTGTCTCTCATGCATGTCTTCTGTGCCCGCACACACACACACACACAACAACTTCATCATTCCAGGGTAGCCTGAAGCCTCCCCTCGATCCATTATAGTAACTTCCTCTCATTCAGCCTTGTCTTCTTCTAACTGAAAATGAAATAAAGTTGAAGCAAAGTATTTTATATAAATTGCATCATCTATTGCTTGATTGAGTAAATACGTGGAAGGTTCCTCTTCACATCTCACTGTAGTCACGTTACTGAAAGAGAAAGTGAAAGGCCTAAACTAAAGAAAACCAAATTCACGAGAGCATTAACGACAGTAAATCAAAGAAATAGAACATGCCAGTTATTTCTAGCCTCTAGGAGATATAAATGATACAAGTCGATATATTTTGCTTCTTCGAAAGTGCCACTTCCACGTATGCCAATTATTTTCTATTTCCCTTTACAAATGGGAGCTTAGAAGATAAATTTAATGAATTAAATTAGCAAATTAAGTGGCATTTTAACAATGGAGTATAATGTTTAAGGGAATGAACTTAATTAACTTTAAAAAGTTAATTAGGCTCGTGACCACAAAATTCTAATTGTAATTAAGTATCATATTGGATAGGGTTGAATTGGGTTAATTTTAATGAATTTATATATACAGTCTAGCATTCAGATCAGGAAGTTGTTAAGCTAATTTTACAGTTTAACTGCTAAAGTTGATAGGCAATATCCTAGATGAAGTTAGTAATATTCTTGATGTGGAAGGAAAGGATCCCAAAAATAGTCAAATTAACTTTGGCATGATAAAAACCAAAGTTTCACATTTAGGAGAATTTGATTCTGCATACTCTTCTGACAGCAAAGAATTTGCATTGACACTGGTTAATTAGCAGCATGTAGCTATACATTTTGTCAGTGATTCGCTTCGATTGTTGAGCTTATTCCATTGAATCTGTAAATGCATTAGTGAAGAAGAGTGTTTGTTGTCAATATACCTTCCCTGACGTGGCGGATAATGATCTGGGAGTCACGAGTGAGAAAGAGAGGGGTTAATTCTCAAATGTGAAAATTATAAGCGAAATATATTATTGTCCTTTGAAAATTTAATAAACTTTAGTAACCGGCTCGATCGCTCTTTTGTTTTCGGGCCAAAATTAATTTGTTAAACTATAACTGTATCACATATATTTCAACGTAAAATCTATTAAGATTAATTTAAACACATTATAATCATGTTTAATAATTTAAAATTAAGTACACAAAAATTTAATTAATCAATGTCCAAATTAGTTCACATGTCCTATTAGCTCTTACGTAGTAATGCAGTTTCGTTGAAATTACAAAACCATATATCCTATTTTAGCCCTTCCCATAATTTCTTTGTTGATTCTTTCTGACGATTACTGGCTAATAATATGCCAGAAAAAGGTTTCCTTTTTTATTTGGGGGAGTTAAGTGCTGTAGAGAGTTAAGATTCGAACCGGTGAACCAATAATATCAGATTTGCAATCCAATGGAATTTTGTTGTAAAGTTCAAAAGTGGGAATCATAATGAGCAAAGCAGATTAAGGTTCCCTCTCGTTGAAATTAACTATGCAATGGGACCTACTAGCCTGTAATAGCATTATTATAAGCTAGCATCAACATCTTTATGGTTCTCACTTTTATCTCGTATGATTGACCTATGTCTCCAACAATTAAATCCTTTTTAATTACCATATACATTGCATATCTTTGAATAAAATCTTGAAAGAAAAAAATCCCTTTTTTTCATGGTTTATCTGTAATTTAGGCTCGATCTGCAGATGAACCCAAGATTTATTTTGACTATGATGATTTGGTATTTGTTGAATTAGACATTTGAAATACACTAGGGCACCTTGTAAAATTGTTGATGAAACGGTACGCACACCTGCAATTAACCACGACACTAATAATGAACAAAATTATGCGTACCGGAAAAAAATAATACACCATACAATAAAAAATTGATCGCAGCAGTCAAAAGATGCTATGGTTTTTCTTTGAGAATAGAAGCTCTGAATAATTTAATGGCTAGTTTAAGTAATGACCATCCGAAACAGTAATAATAAACGAGGAAAAAACTAACAACAACAAAACCTGTGAAAAAGGATATTTTGATTTATCTATAGTTAAAAGTTGTGTCCTTGAATATTAATAATAGGTCAAATGCCAATTGTCACGTATGAACAGTGTGAAGGTGGGGAACTGGGTGCTGCTATATATAAAACATATTTAAACAGCCAATTAACAAAACTAATTACTTGGTTAATAAACTCATTACATTATAAATTTAGTCTTAAAATTTATTAAAATAAACTGAAAAAGGTTTATTTTAATAAACTATACTTATAAAAATTATAAAATATTTTTATAAGCTCCATTTATGCTCTTCCAAATGCCTCTATAACAGACATGTGTTGTATAGGGAACTTAGCTAGAACTCAGGTTGTGGGGAAACAAAAGCAGCTGGGACAAAAGTTGCACACATACGGAATTGTTTGGTAGAAGAAGAAACAAACACTAGAGGTGGAGGAATGACTTGTAGTTTAATGGATTATTAAAGGATTTAACAGTAGTACTTGCACAATGAGACACATCTTGGCTTTATCTTCACTGTCTTCCCAACATTGAGAGGTTGGAGTTGGGCAATGGGCACCAACCAGAGTGGGGAGAGGTAGGGGACTCTCTTCTCTCTTGTGTTGTTCAACACATGTAAAGGGTATAAAGTATGGACCCCAGTTTCACTGGGTTGTTTGGTTTGGCAGTTGAGGCATTTAAAGGTTTTGGTTTTGGTACGGAATTGTGACTCAAGTAGACGACACCGTCTCTGCTTTTTCCATTTGGGAATACATGTATGTTTGTCAAGTATATACATATAATATAATATAGATAATGTGTAACCTATGCTGCGGTTGAGTGTTGAGTGTTGAGTTATCTTCTAGTAACTGCAGATGCACGCTTTGAAATTGGACCCTTTGAGACTTAAGTTATTGACTACAAAGTCTACTAGAGTAAGCACACCTCACACCTTACACAAAACATTTCCAGCTTTAAAGCCAAGTAAATTAAAAGCACAACGAAAGCAACTCCTACCTCACCAGCACCATTCACCACCCCTCACACCTATCTTAGCTTCACTTAATTCCCCCTCCACGTACTAATTCCGCTTCTTTATATATGGAATATCATTATTATTACTCTATGCAATTTCATATTGGTGGGTTTTATGAGCCATACTTTAGTTTTCAATGAGGGTTATTATGTAAGAGAAATGTTAGTTAGTATTATTAAAAACTTAAAAAGTATGAGAAAAAATATTAATTTAAAAATAAGTAAAAGTGTAATTTACATAATTTTTAATAAGTTTTATTCATCAGTTGAGGATATATTATAAAAAATATATTAAAAATGTCTTATTAACGTTACTCTTTATATAAGTATTCATTCTGTAATTATTTAATAATACACACAATTTGTGCATATTTTTTTTTTTTGTACATATATATTAACACCATTTGATAATGGTTGATGTCAAAATATTTTAAAAACATGATTTATTACAACGAAAATATCAATATAATTTAATATTTAATTTTTAAGTGATTAAAATTATTGAATGTTGTAAAACGAAGCGCTTCTTATATGGTTTAACTCTCATTACATGGCGTAGTTGATTTAAACAAATTCATGAGTCTGGTTTGAATGCCCCCAATTAATGTTTCGTTGTTGCTCCAAAATACCGTTGACTATGGGAATAATATTATTTTATTAACATATAACATTTTAACAGTTTTATTAATCTCAACTTTTAAAGTTGTATTTAAACACTTAAAAATAATTTTTCTTTTATAAAAAAAATATTTATTACCTTTGAGATGTAAAAACATAATAAATATTTTTTAATAAAAATTATCACTTTTAAATATTTAAGTTTACTCATAAAGATTAAGATTAGTAGAATTGTTATTTTAATTACAATATCAATAATTTATTAAAGTAAAAAATAGCAATGATTTATAAAATAAAAATAAAAAGGGTGCAAAATAATATGTTTTTTTGGGTTTAAGAGGATGAGATATGTGTATCTCTTGGAACATTATGACGACGACGATGATGTCATATCATAGAATTTCAGTTGACAACCTTATGATTTATGCTTTTACTCTTTTCGAATATATTTTTCTATAATTATAATTATGATTACCTTTAAAATGAAAAATATATTTTATAATTTTTTTAGAGTTAAGCTAGAACAGCCGGTTAATACATGTGCTCGATAGTTATAATTTATAATTTTATAATTCTGATCAAACAGAAAATAATTTCCACATTACATACAATTTGTTAGAAAAGTATTTTTTTTTTATAAATAACTTTTTCCTTAAGCAATGAATAAAAGAATCTTCAAGAGACCACGTCCTTCACCCTGAGATCATAGTCAACAATATTAATTGTAAAGAGGATGAGAAGTGATTATCTTCTATTTATTTAGAAGTTGAATATAATAATTTTATAAAATTTATTTTTTAAATAATTAAATATTGATCTAAATTAATGTAAATTATATATTTTGATTGAAACCCTAGGGCTGTGAAAAACTCCTGGCCAAGGCTGGTTTAAACTTAAACCCAATGCAACAATGTTAATGCATGTTACTTATTCCAACTCTTCACTGGCTATTTGGTTGCATCCCGAGGAACCATGAATGTTTATGTGTGCCTTCTCAATTGGTTTGTTGGTTGGTTTTCACGTGGAGTCAGAAACCCAAAATTAAAGCACCTCATGGCAGATATTTCAGCTCTCTCTTCTCGTTTTAATGACTTCTCATTATCATACGTTGGTAGATCGGCGAAAAAGCCTCCTCATTTCTTAGCTGTTTAGTTCAAAATTTCGACCATTGTACTACGTTTCAAGCACTTCCCTTCTTTCTTTGGTATGATTTAGTCCACGTTTCAAGTATCTATTTTTTTGCTCTACAAAACATAAACTTTTTTTAAAATAGTTGAGAAATAAATGGGCCATAATCAGTTTATCAAAACGCGTCTTAACGTGCTTTTCGTATATCACTATGGAAGTAACATACTGCGTAAAACAAAAATATTTTTCGTTACAGAGGCATTGGTGACAATTTGTCTGTATATTAAGAATTTTTTATATTATACTGTTGAGTATGCATTTAGGTATGGGTTGGTTAGCAATTTTTTTTGGTACATTAGATTGGTTAAATTGTTATAGCTAAAATGTCGTTTTCATAATATTATAAGAGGAAACGTGGAAAATATTAACTAAAGTGATGACTTTTATTTTACCACTAATCATTTTCTTATCCCCAAACCCAACGCATCGCAACGTTCCGCCGAATCAGGTACAAAATTGCTGATTTTATGGGCATTTGTGTTTTGTGAAAGGGTACGGATTATTTAACTATCTAATTAAACTAAAAGAACAAATTAGAGAATTACACAAACCTGCATATATTAGTGGGTCATGCTGATTCTGAGTATCTCTTTTACTGAAGAAATTATATACTAATAGCATGCTTGCTAAGAATTAATTTTGGTAAAATAGTTATTTATTTATTGAAAGTTCTCTTAATAATCTAAACAAGGAGCGATTAATTTAAAAAAATCAAAATTAAATAACCACTGATATTAATCAGTTAAAACTAATCTTTTATTATCTAAAATTTAGATATCGACTCGAGATATGAATAATTTTATTTTAAAATCTCAGCGTGGCATGCATGATAGAGGCAGGGACAACCTTAATCTGTTGATGTCCTATAACTAGTGTACCTCAACATGTCAGCTTTCAATTCTATCTTCCAAGATATGTTTAGTGGACCCTTTAACTCAAGATTCGAATCGAACGAAACCATCTTATTTACTACTTGCTTATCTCGATTGAAATTTTTTTTGTTACTCCTTAGTCCTTATCGTATCAAACATTTCTTAAAATCAGCCAGCAGCCAGCAGGGATTTCATAATTATAAGGAAAGAAGTAAATGGATTTTCTATAACTTCCCTTTCAAGGCCAAAACAAAATTCTCCTTTCCTATGGATTACTCTTACGTCTTGGTTTCTTGGTTATTTATTATTAACTGGGTTGATTGTTCATATTAAAAGCATTCAACTTACATATAATGCCTAAGCCCGAGTTGTTGTTTTTCACTTGAATAAAAAAGAAACACCGACAATGAATAAAGGGCATGGGTCATGTATGTGAAACAAGAAGAAGATACGTTGTTGTCCGGTCCCATTTTCCCACCCATAAAAGCACAAGACCGTGATATATAGCTAAATTATACATGATCGTCTTCTTTACCAAAAATAAACAATTTTCACCAAATTATTTCTTTAATTAACTTAAAAATTATTTTAGAAACGGAACCTTGTACTTCAATTCAATATATGTAAATGTTTTTAGTTACGTATGTGTGCCATCCATTTCTTAAAGGCCGTTGCTGCAAACAGAGAGGACAACAACAGAGGAACAACGAAACGAAGCAGAACATCAGATCCAGGTGATACTCGCTGCTCCCATTGCGTCCTTCCACGCGCTCTCAGGGCTAATGAGTTGAACCATACCACATTGAAGGCTCCATCACCGGAATGATGGTTCTTTCTGATTCTGGGGATCAGTGACTCTTGAGTGCTGTGAGCGAAGATGTTTCGTTCTGCAAGATGGAGGAGCGAGAAGAACAGGGTCAAAGCTGTTTTCAAGATGCACTTCCATGTCACCCAGGTCACTTTCATATTTCTCTGAATTCTCATGATACTACTATTACTATATGGTGCTGAATAATGCAATTTCAGGTGTTTCAATCTGGGTTGGATGCATTGGTAATGTCTATAGTTCCAGGGGATATTGGAAAGCCAACTACAAGACTAGAGAAAGCTGCAGTTCGAGATGGAAATTGTAGATGGGAGAATCCAGTGTATGAAACTGTAAAGTTTATTCAGGAGCCTAAGACTGGGAAATTTAGCGACAAAATATATCATTTTTTGGTTTCAACGGTATAATTTTTTTCTCTACTTTTTCTCTCCATTGCTTAGTGTATTTTTGTGAATGTGATCTGAATTCTGGACTCTATCTATGCAGGGGTTACCAAAAGCTAGCTCCATTGGGGAGGTTTCTTTAAACTTTGCTGATTATGTTGAGGCCACAAAGCCTTCCTCTGTCTCTCTTCCCATTAGGATTTCTCACTGTGATGCTGTCTTGCATGTTAGTGTTTGCTCTCTTTCATTTTCTGAGTATTTTTATTTTGGTCCCGATGTAAAGTTACTTGAGATTTCAGGGAAGCCTAATCAAAAGTTTGATTATGACATAAGTCAAAGCAATGTTGATCTCGTTAAATTCTTTTTGTTGCTTAATAAACAGGTATCAATCCAGAGGCTGCAAGAAAACGGTGATCAAAGGTACAAGGGGAATTGCCATGGTTATTTTTGCTTTTCAGGTTATAGACCTCAACTCAGTTTTTGATGACGGGTTGCTTCTTGTTGATAAAAATTCGCAGAGAGGAAGATGAATGCGAAGATGCCAAACTAAAATCGGATAATAGGAGCTCAACGAACCAGTTAAGCAGTGGCTATGCGGATGAAACCGCAAAAAGTTATTCTTCAGAAGTAAGAATTTCACTCTCTTGGGGCTAAGAATTATTTGACTTCTTTATATGCCCCCGTCCATGATATGATTTTTCTCACTTTTTTTTTAGGGTAAAAATGGGCATGCACTTGGTATCTAAGTTAATACCATGCTTCCATAATACCATGTCCTTTCTATGAACATTTTTTTTTATTGTTAACGAATCAATTATTGAATTTCCTTTTTTTTATGTTTTGGTTTGCAGGATGCCTCTTCCAAAGTAATCATCAATAGAGCTGAATTGAGTACTAACTATAGGACATCTAGTGGTTCTGATACATTGTCAAGTTCTGATGACAGCTCTGGACTTGATACTCCCCGAGAAATTGGACCAAGAAAAATGAACATCCACCCCAATACAAAAAGGTTTGTTCCAGACTCAGCAATGGACCACACATCAGAACCTCAAAACCATGCTGCTGTTAATGCCTCAACATCAATGCATGATGTGCATGAGAGATCACGCTGGGATTGGTCAGCTAGTTCAGAACATGGGCTAAGTATAGAGGATTCAACATATGGTTCTCAAAAGGGAAGCTCCCAACAGGCTTCCCCTTTGGAGACTGAAAGTCTAAAGACTGAACTTGCTGCTTTGGCCAGGCACGTGAATGTGTCAGACTTGGAACTACAGACCCTTAGGAAGCAAATTGTGAAGGAAAGCAAAAGAGGGCAAGAGCTTGCTAAGGAAATCATTGTCTTGAAAGAGGAAAGGGATGCACTCAAGACAGAATGTGACAATCTCAGGTCTTTTCATAAACGCATGGATGAGGCCAAAGTGAGAAACAGATCACAGTTGGAAAGCGGAGATCTTCGTGCTCTAGTTCAAGAAATAAGGCAAGAATTGGATTATGAGAAGGATCTTAATGCAAACCTCCGATTACAGTTAAAGAAGATGCAAGAATCAAACGCTGAGCTGGTTCTTGCTGTGCAGGATTTGGATGAAATGTTGGAGCAGAAAAATAGGGAGATATGTAACCATTCCAATGAAAATGAACAGTGTAAAATTTCCAAACAGATAGGGGTAAACCTCTCTAAATGTGAAACAGATGATGATGAAGAACAGAAAGCATTGGAGGAGCTTGTCAAGGAGCACGACGATGCCAATGAGACACACTTACTCGAGAACAAAATAGTAGATCTCTATGGTGAAATAGAGATGTATAGAAGAGACAAAGATGAGTTAGAGATGCAGATGGAACAGCTTGCACTTGACTATGAGATATTGAAACAAGAAAACCATGGCCTTGCTTATAAGCTGGAGCAAAGCCAACTTCAAGAACAGTTAAAAATGCAGTATGAATGTTCATCCCCTCATCCTGCTATGAATGATATTGAAACCCATGTCAAGAACCTGGAAAATCAACTCAAGGAACAATCAGAAGAGTTCTCAAATTCTCTGGCTACCATTAAGGCACTTGAAACCCATATCAGAAAATTAGAAGAGGAATTGGAGAAACAAGCACAAGTATTTGAAGCTGATCTAGAAGCCGTGTCAAGCGACAAAGTTGAGCAAGAGCAAAGAGCCATCCAAGCAGAGGAGGCTTTGCGAAAGACCAGACTAAAGAATGCTAAAACTGCTGAGAGGCTTCAAGAGGAATTTCGAAGGCTCTCCACACAAATGACCACTACATTTGATGCAAATGAGAAGGCTGCCATGAAAGCATTGACAGAAGCAAGTGAACTGCGTGCACAGAAGAGTGTACTGGAAGAAGAATTGCATAAAATCAGGGAAGAACTTCAATCAGCTAGAGCTGATTATGAGGTAAAACTGAAAGAACTTTCCAACCAAATAGATACAATGACAGTTCAGATACAACGGATGTTGTTGGAAATTGAGGACAAGTCCAAGCAGCTTCAAAATCAGCAGCAGCATGGAGAACAAGTTAGTAAGGATTTCTCTGATGAGATTGGGTTACTAAAAACTGAGAATGAAAGGCTTATCGCGGAGATATCATGCTTACATAAGCAAGTAGAAGGAAAAGAAATTTTAAGAAATGAATTGGAACTTAAGAAGAAATCAATTGAGGAATTTGAGACAGAACTACAGAGAGGAACAGTGGAAAGAAATGAACTGGTGGGAACAATTGCATTGTTGAAGAAGGAAGCAGCAGAGTCACTTAGTGAGATAAATAGGATGAGTCTTCTTAAGGATGAGAAGGAATGCGAGGCTAGACTCTTGCAGTCAGAATTGGAAGCCACAAGAGCTCAATACAGTGACCTGAAACTCACTCTTTCTGAGGATGAAGCTGAGAAAGAAAAACTAAGAAAGCAAGTTTTGCAGCTAAAGAGTGAACTGAAGAAGAAGGAAGATGCATTACTCAGCGCCGAGAAGAGGTTAAGGGATAGTAATGGACGCACACAACTTACTGATGGAACTAAAACCATTTTAAAGAACAAAAAAACTGCTTCAAGTCCTCAGAGTTCAAAAGAAATAGCCAGTCTGAGGGAGAAAATAAAAATGCTTGAGGTAAGGTTTCAAATAGTATTTATAATGCTTCGTTCCCAAATTCTAATATTAATTCACATATATATCTTCGTATTTCACTCTCAGGCATTTTGATAGGATTAAACTAATTTACATGTGATAACATGTTAATTAAAAAGATTGTTTGTGACAGGGCATTATACAGTCAAAGGAAACTACGTTGGAAACTTCAACAACTTCTTTTATGGAGAAGGAAAAGGAACTCAAGACCAAAACTGAGGAGCTGGAGAACCAAGTGGAGGAATTCAACAAGAGTATTGCTTTGCATAAGGTATACTCATACTTGACTTGCATAGTGTAACGCTAGTGCACTTGTATTATTATTAAATTGTTGATTTATGAAGCTATTAAATTACATGTCTGGAATAAATGAACATTGGCATACCATTCAAACAGGTTGTTCAGGATACAAGTATGACTATTTCAAATGAGATATCTGGTGAAGTTAGAAGTTCAATTGAGCAACTCAATGATGCTGCATTGTTATTCAAGAGGTGTGACTACTTTCTACTTTCCTTCCATGTCCTTCCAGTGTTTTTATATTACTCTTGTAACTGAATTGTTTACTCATTGAACTATTTTCTGGCCATGACAGTAATGTGAAGTTGCCAGAGAAAGAAGCAGGAAACTCCACAATCGATACTGTAGATAGCAGTCTTACTGACATATTAACTGAGTTGTCGACATTGAAAGAAAGAAACAAATCAATGGAAAGCGAACTTAAAGAGATGCAAGAGAGATACTTAGAAATGAGCCTTAAATTTGCAGAGGTAGAAGGTGAAAGACAAATGCTTGTTATGACTGTGCGGAATCTCAAGAGTACCCAAAAAGGCTAACTATTTCGTCTTCATATCATGGAGCCTGCATTGTATAGTTGTAGCAGGTGGCCTTTGCAGCAACGACACACATTTTATAATGAATAAATTAATGTGTACAATGGTAAAATACGTGTAATTTTTCCTCTCTTTTTTCTTACCCTTGATATTTGCTTCCCAATGCCAAATGAGTTCCTCAGTGGGTACCATTTTGCTAACTTGTCAGTTTGTAATGTCAGTGTTATTTGGTTAGCAATGGTGCTTTCTCGCTATAATGTTCGGTGAACAACCAGCGATTCTTTTGTTGTATCTTTTTTGCATTTATTATATAATTACATATTCTTTATTGTATCTATTGATAGATATAACACAAATGATCAGTTCTTTTATTGATGTAACCTATATATACATCTTGGAGGTGCCATAGCAAACAACTTTTGTCTTTTGCATATGTATACAGCTTTTATTGCATTGTAAAACAAAATAGCATTTCTTTTACTTTAGGGACTGAAAATGCTTCTCTACTCCAAAGGTTCCTTTCCTTTAACTTATCTTCTTGTGGTTTGGCCATCACAGTTCTAAGCTTTATGAACTTAGGAAGAATCCTTATCCAAGATCACTGGTATTTCCTTTTTTAGGTAGCAATAGCATTACTACTATAACAGATATCCAAAATTTTATTGCATCATGTAATTTTTTTAAATTTTAATTATTCATGTGTGATTATATATATTTAAAACTTATTCTTTTATAGAAATTTTTATTGAATGTATCACACAGTTGTATAAACTTTAATACTGTGAAAACATATATACGGATTCATAATCATCCTAAAAATCGTTATTTTTTCCTTTTGTCTCTTATTGTTAAACAAGGCTTTAGAAAATAGTTTTCATTTTAAATAATTATTCTATTTATTTTTTTTCATATGCCATTTTTTGTTTATTTTGTTAGTTCTTTTAACACCACTTGTTCTCTATTTAGTTCCAACCAAAATAAGAGAATAAATAAAATAATCTTGCAATATTTAAAAAGAATAAAAATTGTATAAAATTCTATTTAATAAAAAGAAGACTAATATACGAATTATTTGATATAAAATTCATTTGAAAACAAAAACAAATTAAATTTTTTTATCATATAAGTGTTTTGATTTTGTTTATTATAAAAAAATTATTTTTTTAACATTGTTTTATTTTATGACAATTTTCTATATGTAAAAGGAGAGAATAAAATTGAAAAAATAAAGGAAAAAAAAAAAAACAGTTCTCCTGGAAATGTGCACAAAAATTGAAACTTCAAAAGTGGCATTGAGGTTCGGTGGAAAGTACTGTGGTTAGTCTCTGGGAGGAAAAGACAGTTGAAAATTCTGTAGCCTGAATGTTAAATGACTTACTGAGATTTGAGGAGAAAGAAAGCAAACATATTGATATTTCCACGTGTAATTTTCTCCGTCTCAGATATATATTTTTACTGGTAATAAACTCGCTATCCAATCAAATTTTGTAAATTACCTATGTATAAATAAATTTTGTGAAATATGTGAAAATAGACACAAATGCTGAAAACAAAAAGGTGCAAATAACCATGCGTGCAACTGTTGTTTTGTCCAATTAAAGGGCACGATTAAGACTGACTGAGAAATCTTACTCCACGATTTTGCCTTCCTACCTATGGAGTATTCGACCAAGCACCGCCATTGACCAAATAAATAAACAAATAAAAAATCACTTCATCTTTCAAATTAGGACAGCAATAAAAATTGAATTTAATTAGAATATATTAAAATTGTAAAAGTTTTTGAGCTTTCATCTAATTATGTATTTTACATTAATAAATATTGTTGATTTTTACTGTAACATCACGTCAAAATTAAATTAGTTCTTCTCTTTGTCAAAAGGAGATTGAAGTGCATCCACATACATCACTGTATTCCTGAATTCCAAATGGAGCTCATCATAATATAAATAAAGTAAACAGTGGCTACAAAACTCGTTATTGGAGAAAATTTAGAAAAGTTGCGATGGAATCACGTAACCAGATTTCAGGTTAAAGGTAACCAATGACTCCATGGGTGCATACTGTTCTCTAAATATGGAATGGATCAGTTGACAATGTTATGTATTTTTTATATATATACTATTCACATTTGGCCGCAGATTAATCCTAACACGGTGACAAAAGCCATTATAAGAGTGATCTATGCCACTCTCCACGTCCAACGTTAGAACATCACCACCCAGTACAATTCCTTAGGACGACTGTTTTTGCTTTGCCTGCAGATTGTAAAATAAAAATCAATACCAAAATCCGAACTATATATATATATATATATATATAATTTACTTTTATCAATAAGTGTGTGTGTGAAATTGGAAAAAAAAAATTACAATATTAATGCATAAAAACACAAAAAGTAAAAAAGGTGAGTTGATTATTATTACATGGGCAACTATATCTCCATCTACATCAACTATTCAAAATGCCATTTTGCCACCAATTCTCTGTATGCAGTACTTTTGGCACTCTATTCTAATCTGGCAAGCTATTTTTCCTGTGATCATCTTATAACATCGTTGAACTCGGAACCACAGCTTATAGTTAGAACCGTTACATCTATACACATCCCAACGTCCAAAAGCAAATAGTCTCTGCAGAATAATTATACATACATATAAAAAAAAAAAGAATGTAATTGAAACCTATTGAATCATCTAATCTAATAATGTACAAGGACACAATACCAACAATTAATATTGGTAGAGAATTACAGAATTACAACGTACCTTGCGTATAGTACAGAGAACTCTGCCACGCAGGTCCATAAGGTTAACTTCTCTTCTCCCCTTTGTGTCATAGTTATCAACGCGATAAACGATTTTACCATCTGAATCATACACAGTGCAACCATTAGAATGACAAACGAGTGGTTTCATCCAGAGGGTATATGTTTCTCGTTTATAGGACATGCAAGGAGAGGAGGTTGGGATTGATGAAAATAATACATCTTGAAAATCTCACAAAGTATATTGGAAGAAGTTTCATATCGCATGGAATGAACAAAGGAGTGGATGAACAAGGCTATATAATGGATTTGAGTCCATGATATTAAAACACTCCAATCAGAAACACTTTAAACTTGTGTCTTACTTTTCTTATACTCTTTTATTAGAGTGTTGTGAGGTTTAGTTTAATTACTTGCTTTGAAGAGTGTGAGTATAATTGGAGTAAAAGAGAATAGTCTATACGTTGTAAAATTTTTTAATTTTCTAGTTGTCATTGGACAACCTTGACCATTTGGGCAGAAGAAATTGTTAAAACTGAAGACTAGAAGAAAGATTCTCTTTATTAATGATTGACAAATTATGTTGTTACAGAAAATATACTAACCATTTATACTAATATGAAATAAAATAAATGATAACATAGAAAGATATAAAAATGAAAGTGTTATATAATTTTTTTATATAAAAAGAAAAATGAAAATTTCTTCAGCAGGTCAAAGCACCTTTTCACTACAGAAAAAAGAAAAATGCACGTATTCACTTTCAGAATAATTTAACTCGATACTTTTGTAGTACTCGCAGAAAGTGTACACGTCATTAATTAACTAATTACTGAAAAAGAAAACAGTTAATTGAAAGCATCCTAATTAATTAATTAAATCAGTTTTTATTTTAACTATGTACTTTTAAACCCTTATCCGTAAGATTAAATCAAATGTTTTGGCCTTTGTATAGGGAAATATATCATACTTCAGTGCGGAGGTAATTGCTTGAGACGTGGTGAAAGGAGAAAATACTTTAAAAAAAAAAAATAGAAATCAAAGGAATAAGATAAAAGAACTTTTTTGATTTTCAAAATGTTAAATAGTTATTTTCTTTTTATGTCTAATGCCAAACTCAAAAGTATGGAAGTTGAGATCAAAGTAACTAGTCAAATTTATTGTGTTTGACTAAACTTATTTTATTCATTTTGAATTCAAAATAACGTACGATAAAATTTTAGTGCGAGAGATTTTGAAGCTAAAACCGAAAATTCTTATGAGAATAACAAGTCAAAACATGCACGACTAAAATGGGGTTAACTAAACAAGGGTTTTCGGATGAAGAATTTTCTTACTCTATTTTTTATGACTCATTTTATAATTAGGGGAGAGAAAGACAAGAACTCAAAGAAAGAAAACTATGTATAAAAAAATAGACAAACTGACAGAGAAATAAAAATAAAAATAGTATAAAAATGTTATAATAATAAAATATTTTTTTGGAAATTGAGATTTTTCCTTAATTGTGTATATTTATACAAAGAAGCAATTACTTTAGGTTTTATTTGATGGTTTGAAAAAAAGAAAAGAAAATAGTTTAAAAGGAAAAAAAAGAGAGAAGAAATAATGGATTTTTGACATAAATAAAATAATTTGAAATATATATTACGTAAATGTCCTATTTTAAATACGTTTCTACTTTTTCTTAATTTTATTATAATAGAAATTAACTTTAATCAATTTTATTTAAACTTTTGCATTCATCTGAAATAGAAGTCCATTTGAATTGATTTTCTTTCGTTTAACATTCTTTGTTTAGAAAGAAGTCGACTTAAATTGACTTTTTTTTCACACTCTAATTTATGTTTACATTGAAGTTGAATTATATTCAACTTTTGTTAGATAATTTTTTATGCTTTTTATATTAAAAAAAATGATTTAAATCAACTTTCATATAATAACCTCTTATCGATTTTTAAAGTCAATATTAGGTGGAAGTTGATTCCAATCGACTTTGAACAATCATGAACATTATACATCACAATGCAGACTTTGATCACAATGAATTTGACAACACAATGGCAATGAATGTTTGTGCGTGTTAGATATTTGTTTTTGAACTGCATGTGTTTATCTTTTGTGTACCCATCTGCCAATACGTGTTCTTTTATTTTAGGAGAAAATTAGTTTGTTGTTAAACTTTAGGTACTTCACTAGTTTTCTATTTCTGAGAAGTATTTTTAAATATAAACGTTGCTAAAAAATAAATGCAAATTTCCTATTGCATTCTACATTCTTCTTCTTCCTAAATTAAAATATTCTTTCGTCCAGTTTTTATTTCTATTTCTGACTAAAAATACCAACAATCTAGTATCAAAGCAATTTCATCTTGCGAGACCTATGAAATGGAAGATGAATCAAGTTTTTCCCAAGCTGCTCTTCCAGTTGTTGATGGACAAAACTATGACCTTTGGGCAGTGAAAGTAGAGTCCTACCTGGAGTCATTTGATCTTTGGGAAGTTGTGGAAGAGGATTATAAAGTGCTCCCATTACCAACTAATCCTACCATGGCCCAGATAAAAAATTCACTAGGAGAGAAAAACTTGAAAAGCGAAGGCAAAGACATGTTTATTTGCTAGTGATTCTCAAACCATCTTCATAAGAATTGACTTTCAAATCAGCAAAAGTAATTTAGAATTATCTAAAGGACGAATACGTTGGAGATGAAGAATAAGAAGCATACAAGTGCTCAATTTAATGAAGAAATTTGAGTTGCAAAGGATGAAAGAGTCTGAGACAATCAAAGAATACTTAACAAATTGTTGGATATTACCAATAAGATAAGGTTGTTGGACAATGATTTTGCTGATTCCAGAATCGTTGAGAAAATTCTAATAATAGTGCCTGAGAGGTATGAAGCATCTATAGCTTTGTTGGAGAATACAAAAGATCTGTCTAAGATCACTTTGGCAAAAGTTCTATTTGCCTTGCAAGCCCAAAAGAAGCAAAGACTTATGAGACAAGACCGTAATGTTGAAGGTGCTTTGCTAACCAGCCATCAAAAGGTTAAAAAGAACAAGACAAAATTTTAAGAAGAATCCAGTGTCAACTAGTGAAAACATAGCAAACAACCAAATCAAAGGCAAGGGTAGAAAGAAAAACTATCCACCTTGTCAACATTGTGACAGAAAAGGTCATCCACCTTTCAAATGTTGGAAAAGGCTACATGCCAAATGCAGCAAGTGCAATCAGATTGGGCATGAACCTGTGATTTGTCCAAAAAAAAAAAAATCAATATGATGAAGGAGCTCAAATTGCTAGTCAAGAGGAGAAAGACCAATTATTTGTGGCTACTTGTTCCTTAAGTAGTGAATCAAGTGAAATTTGACTAATATATAGCAGTTGTACTAACCACATGACCTTTGTCAAGGCTCTTTTCAAATATTTGAGGCCAACTAATGTTACTAAAGTCAAAATTGGTAATAATGATTATATTCTAGTCAAAGGAAAAGGGACAATTGCAATCACAAGCTGTGTAGGCACAAAATTCATTCATGACATTCTTTTCGTTCTTGAAATTAACCAGAATTTATTAAGTGTTGATCAACTGATTGAAAGAGGATTTAAAGTTATTTTTGAAGATAAATATTGCTTGATTAAAGGTGTAGCTGCTCAAGATACGTTTAAGGTAAAAATGAAAGGAAAAAGCTTTGCTTTAAATCCATTAGAGGAAGGAGCAAGCTATTTTCTCCTTGAAGGAAAATGTCACAGAAATTTGGCATAAGAGACTTGGGTATTATCATCAGTAAGGACTGCTACAGATGAGTGAAAGAGGGCCAACACTTGATATTCTAAAGCTTGAGGATCAAACTTTAGATTGCAATACTTGTCAATTTGGCACGTTAAACACAAAACCTTTTCCAAAGGCATCATAGAGAGTATAAAGGAAGCTAGAATCAATTCACACAAATGTTGCAGGGCCTCACAGAATACCTTCATTGAAAGGTAATCTTTATTACATTATATTTGTTGATGACTTCACCACAATGTGTTGGATTTTTTTCTTTCAACACAAATCAAAGGTGGCTCAAATTTTTTGTTAGTTCAAAGCCAAGGTTGAGAATGAAACTAGTCTCAAAATTCAGATTTTAAGGTCAAACAATGGCAAGTAGTACACATATAAAATTTTTTAATCAATTTTATGAAGAGTCTAGCATTAACCATCAACTAACCACTCCTTATACCCCACAATAAAATGGTGTTAGTGAGAGGAGAAATCGATATATCTTGGAGATAACAAGGTGCACGCTGTATGAGAAGAATTTGCCAAAATAATTTGGGCAAAGGCAATAAGTATGATTGTCTTTCTACATAATAGACTTCCCACCAAAGCATTGGAGGATCAAACACCATTCGAGGTCTGGTATCGTTATAAACTATCTAAAATTTCTCAAGATATTTGGTTGTTTGTAATTCACTCATGTTCCGCAGAGCAAGCGAGATAAGCTAGATAAAAGAGCATTAACAAAAAATTTTATAGGCTACAACAATGTTAACAAAACCTATAAAATCTTTTAACCGCATACTGGAAAGGTAGTTGTCAGCAAGGATGTTCACTTTGTTGAAGATGAAGAATGAAATTGGGATGATACAAAGAAAATAGACCTCATTACTACTGACATAAGTTTTAACTTTTAACCTTCAAACTTAGAATGAATTGAAGATGTAAGCTAGTAGAATGAATTAGTGAATGATGTTCCAATAAAAGGCACCAAACTGCTCTTCGATGTTTATGAAAGATGCAATATTATTGTGTATGAACTTGTAGATTGTGATGAAGCAATGAAAAGTCAGAATTGGATAGTTGTAAGAAGGAGGAGTTGTCAATGATCGAGAAAAACCAAACCTAGATTCTTGTGGAAAGACCTTAAGGAAAGAAAGTAATTGGGGTCAAATGGATATATAAGAACTAAGATAAATGCAGATGGTTCTATTAACAAACACAAGGTAAGACTTATGGTGAGAGGTTATGCTCAGATTTTTTGTGTAGATTAGACATTTGTACCAGTTTCTCGGTTAGACACCATCAGATTGTTACTTTCTATTGCTACTTAAAAGAATTAGCCATAAAGTTTATCAACTTGATGTTAAATAAGCTCTTTTGAATGGTTTTCTACAAGAAGAAATCTATGTTGAACAACCCCAAAGCTTTGTGAAAGAAGGAGAAAAATATAATGTTTATTTTCTCAAGAAGGCTCTTTGTGGGCTAAAACAAGTCCCAAGAGCTTAGTACAACAGGATTTATGAACACTTGTTGAAATTGGAATTTGCCAAAAGTTTGTCAAAATCAACATTGTATGTTAAGCAAGATGAAGCTGGTATTATTGTCATCTCACTTTGTGTAGATGATCTCCTTGTGATAGGAAGTAACTTAAGTCTTGTGGATAAATTTAACAAAGAGATGATGGAGTTTTTGAAATGACGGATCTTAGTTTGATTACCTTTCTTGGAATAGAAATCAAACAAGCAGAACATTAAGTCTTTATTTGTCAAAAGAAGTATGCCAATGAGATATTGAAGTTTAAACTTGAAGAATGCAAAGAAATGAGTACTCCGATGAATTAAAAGGAAAAGCTTTCTAAGGAGGATGGAGCTGAGAAGATAGATCAAGCATATTTCAAAGCATGGTTGGTTGTTTAATGTATCTCCCTGCAACTTGAGCTAATATTTTGAACACTATAAGTATTTTGTCTCAATTTATGCATTGTCCAAGTGAAATGCATCTCAAGGCTACAAGAAAGGTGATAAGATATGTCAAAGGCACCTACAATTTTGGCATCAAGTTTAAGTGGACTGAAGAATTTAAGCTAATAGGTTTTTCAAACAGTGATTGGGGTGACTCAATTGATGAAATGAGAAGTACTTCAGGGTCCTGTTTTAGCGTTGGTTCAAGTGTTTTTCATAGAGCTTGAAAAACCAAGAAATTTTTGCACATTCTACGGCAGAGGCTGAATTTGTTGCTGCTAACCAAGCCCTATGCCTTAGGAAGATTTTAATTAATCTTAACATGGAGCATAAGGAAAGCAAATTTTTTTTTGTTAACAACCAAATTGCAATGGCTATTTCCCATAATCCTATCTTTCATGAAAAAGTAAGCATTTTAATATCAAATTATTTCTTAAGAGAAGTACAGAGAGATGGAGCTACTGTTCTTGTTTATTACAAATTAGAACACTAGGTAGTAAATTTGTTCACCAAGCCCTTGCCAATTAGTAAGTTTGAGTTCTTGAGACAAAAGATTAGAGTTCGCAATTCCTAAAGTAAGGAGGAGTGTTAGATATTTGTTTTTGAATTGCACATATTTATCTTTTGTGTTTTTAGTTTGTTTATTAAATACCCATTTGCCAATACGTGTTCCTTTATTTTAAAAGCAAGTTAGTTAGTTTGTTGCTAAACTTTAGGTTCTTTACTGGTTTTCTGTTTTTGTGAAGTATTTGTAAATGTAAACGTTGCTAAAAAATAAATGCAAATTCCCTATTATATTCTACATTCTTCTTCTCTCTAAATTAAAATATTCTTCTTCATCCAATTTTTATTTCTATTTGTAAATGTAAATGTTTCTAAAAAATAAATGTAGATTCCCTATTATATTCTACATTCTTCTCTCTAAATTAAAATATTCTTCTTCATCCAGCTTTTATTTCTATTTTTGACTAAAAGTACCAATAGTGTGCAACAGCAACTACAAAGCATGTGGAGCGTGTCATAGTGGCTAGAAAAATATATGGATCTATAATATGTACTGCTAGCGTGGCTAATTCTTTTGGCAATGTACAAATCATGATTATATTGCATCCAATCATGATCTTGTTGACTTTGTTTGTTCAACTTGTAGTGAGCTTGGAGCCTATGAGATTAGAGTGAATTGCATCTCACCATTTGTAGTTGTTGTGCCTTTTACGTGTGAAGCTTTTAATATAGATGCAAGTGAAGTTGAAGATATTGGCCATGCTAATGCCAACTTGCATGGAATCACATTGAAGTCTAAGCATATTGCAAATGCTACTTTGTTTTTTGCTCTGATAAATCAATTTATATTAATAGACACAACTTGCATGGAATCACATTGAAGTCTAAGCATATTGCAAATGCTACTTTATTTTTTGCCTCTGATAAATCAATTTATATTAATAGACACAACCTTATTGTGAAAAATTAGATTATTCTCGTATTAACCTTTGTCCCTTTTCTCCTAAAATTAAAGGTCTTAGCTTTATTTATTTATTTATTTAAGTCAATCTTAATGGTACAATTGTGATTCATTGTTGATTTCCTCATATGTTTCCAATGCTCCCTTGCATCTCAATAAATGAAGCAATGGAAAGTATTAGTAGTAGTAGTGACTGTTAAAGGCATTGATTGAGAAAGAGAGAGCTTGATGAATCAGAAAAAAGCATGGAAGCAAGTTGTGGATGCCACGGTAGTAGCCAAAAGTGAAAGAGTGTGGTTGTGGATTCCTTTGTAGGTGGTGATTAAAATGAACAAGTGATAAATCCACATTTTACCATAATTTTTAGTATGATTTTGTTAATAAATAAGTAGTAAAGTGCTAAGTAAACTTGAAAATATCATAAAAATTGTATTAATATTCATAATTGTGTAAATAGTTTTGATTTTTAGACTTTTAGTCCAATTCTAAACAATTTGACTCAAAAGTGACTTAATCCTTGTGCAGAAGTTTTAGCTGAGAATTTGAGTTGAAGATTGAAATGAAAAAGTAGAGGAATTGAGCTTAAAAGATGAAGAATCAAGTGTTATATGAAGGGTGTAATCACTCTAAGTACATAGAGTGAACATTTTGAAGAAGAAAACTCATGAAGATCAAGAGAGTAGCTACTTCAAGTGTTCAAAGTAGCTATGCAATTGAGCGCATAGCCATTTCAAGTGCCCAATGTAGCTACGCAGAGCGCGTAGCCACTTCAAGCGTTTAGAGTAGCTACACCCAAGGCTAATTCAGAACTGCACAGTGCACGTAGCTACTTCAAGTGATCAGAGTAGCTATGCAATTGAGCATGTAGCTACTTCAAGTGCCTAGAGTAGCTACGCAATCAATGCGTAGCTACTTCAAGTGTTTAGAGTAGCTACACAAAAGTAATAAAATTTTAAATATCACTTCTAGTATCAACTTTGACGATTGGAGTCCTTAAATCAGTTTTAGAAGTTTTTAGAAGACCTTTGATGCTATAATTCTCAGATATTAACATGTAGAAAAGCAAAAGGCATGAAAAACCATATAAATAGAAGTTAGAGGTTCAGAAAAAGGGACTTTTGGTGCATTTTTGTTATTTTTACTTTGTAACTGTTTTAACTTCCAGGGGAAGTCAGAGAGAGAGATTGGGAGCGACTTTCAAGCTTCATTTCTAGAGGAATCAGAGTGAAGATTGGGTCTTTGAAAATGTTCTTCTACTTCTTGTCTTCTTCTTCTCTTACTTCTCCTTTCTCTATTGTAATGTTGTTCTAAACCTTTTTGGTTAGGGATCTATGGATCCAGATTTGATGTTGTGATGTAATTGTGGATTGAATCTTGAGATTTTAATTGAATTGAGTATGTGATTCTGTTCTTAATGCAGTTGTGAACTAATCCTTCATTCAATTGAATTTAGAGGAATTTTCATTAGTGGAAATTGAGTTTATTTCTCAGATCTGAATCATATGCTTAGGTTATTGAGATCTTAGGAATAAGTATCATGATCTAGTAATCCTATAATTTCCAGAACTTAATGCAATATTTGATTGAATTTCACCTAAGGAATTAGGGAGGTTTAATTAGGTATTAGGATCAATGAGGCAAGAAATTGTCCTTTGGTTAAAGAAGTGAAATTGATTATCAATCAATTAAAATTCTCAAGAGTTCAGAACATGATTACGTTGCAATTGAAAAACTGGTGAAGTGATTCCTAACTATTTTCCATATAGCATTCTTAATACAAAATTCGTATTTTGTTTTTACAGCAAGTTTATTACCTTGGATTGTCTTTATTTCTTACTTTAACATGTTACAAACTTCTTAAATGAATTGTTTTGCTCAACAATTGTTAAATTGTGAAGTGGTAATTGAAATAAGATCCTTGTGGATGATACTTGGGGCTCATATTGAATTCTAAATTTTATTACTTGCTACAACTACCTAATACACTTGCTAGTTAGTTCTCCAAATAAGTAACAACACGTCCTCGACACATCTTTGTACTTGAAGTCAATATTGCATTTTATGTACATGAGGGTCTATCACATCACCTTTTCTCCTTTGTTAAAAATAAAGTTGATTATAATTGACTTCTCTTTACTATACAATAAATAATGAAACAAAGTCGATTATAGTCAACTTTTACAACAAGTAGTAGCAAGAAGTAGTAAAGTCGATTTAAATCAACTTTTATGTAAAATTTTTATAAGGAAAGTCGATTATAATCAAGTTCTATATTGTATATAATCAACTTATATATAACTTAAAATAGGACATTTTTGTAAAACTTTTCAACTCAAGTTATCGTCCCACAGAGATTATTTTCAAGTACCAAAAATACCTTGATTCAATTGTTTAAACGCAAAGAGAGTGTGATGGATTGAAAAACAAGACCTATTGTTAATAATTGATTGAAAAGAACAATAATGCAATATATGAGACAAATCGAATGAGATAAGTCTAGGACTTATGGTTTCACCTATTACACTTCTTTATGTTCTAATTATTTTAACCCCGATATTGGTATCTGAATATTTGCCAACTACTCATACTAGTTCTATTAACATTCATTGATCATGTAATGTTAATATTCTTTTCCCTGAGCAATGATCCCCAATGATTATGCAAGACAAATGGTCGAAAAAATATTAAGACTCAATGAGTTTGTTAATTCAATAACGGTTAAAAGAGAAAAATTAGGTGTGATTAACCTAACTCTTTATCTTGTTTTATCCTATTGTTTCATTAATTACACGTGGTATGATCGCCTACGATGCAACTAATTATAATATGCTAAAGGTGATCAATTCTTAACATGCACAATATGATTCAACAAGATAAAAGTCAAACATTAAAGGAAAACCAATACTGATAGTAAAAGTAAAATCACACAAAGTATGTAATAGAATTCCCCATCGCCTTAACTATGAATGTAGTTACTTATAATGAAATACACAATAAAAAACATAATGAACTAATCCATAAAACACAAAGGAGAATGTAAACAAGAGAAACCCAAAAGGGAAAACGATAAAAAGAATTCTCATTCTCCAAGGAAGTGCTCAATCACTCGTTTTGACTCTGAAGGGTTTGATGTCTTTGCCAATAATCTCCTATAACTCTCAACGGTGAAGTGAGTCAGAACTAAGAAATGGGAAAAATGTGTGTAGAGAACAGTGTGGAAAAGTGTAGAATTAAGTAGAAAAGTGTCAAGTGTGGAACATAATGCCTCTTTATATAAGATATGCACTGAGTTCCTGGTCAGTTGAGCTCTATCTTTTTGAATCGATTTTATCCATAATTAGAATCTTAACTTCAGAATCTCAACTGAAAACTGCTCTAAATCTTCATATCTAAGTTTAAATTTTAAATTCAAAATTCAAACTTAGATTCACATAGTACGGCTAAGGGCTAAAATTATCTAATTTTTATTTAGAATATCTCTATAATGCACTGATAACAACTTTCAACTAAACTGCAATAATTAATAGGATAATTAGTGTAAATATATAAAATAAGATTTAAGTGTATAAATATAAGTCATAAAATATATCAAAATATGGACTTATCATTAATAATTTTAAAAAAATTCATATAAAATTAAAGATATAAAAAAATAAACAGAAGGAGTAACATTTAGATTGAACTAGCCAAAAATCACCTATTGGTCAACTGTGATTGATAGGGCTATAAGAATGTTAGTTGATAAAATAACGTCAATTATTGTTGAGGGAAATGAGGTAATGAATAAGGATGACAATGGGTAGGGTATGGGTAGGGTACTATAATAACCATCCCTATACGCGCGTTTTAAAACAATACCCATACCCAGCCCTATACCCTAAGGGTAGTAATTTTAATCCTCATACCCATACTCTCTGGGTACCCGTATACTCATACCTGCCCTTATTACCCACGTTTGTTTAAGAAAAAAAAAAACACTTATAAAAAAATATGCTTATATTGTTCACTCTTACTACTAAATGGCCATCAATATAAATATAATATTAAAATAACTCAAGCAATAAGAAAGCCACGTGTATGAGTTTATGTCTGTTCACATAAATAGAAGCTAAATATACCATCTGCACCAGTTATCCAAAATACATATATACATATCATCTGTCAAAATATACAGTCATCCAGTCATATAAACATATGCACATAACTGAATTATATACAAAATAAAGTGGGGTCACGATATCAGAGACGACAAAGAAAAAAAAGAACTCACAAGCTTTTTCACTAGACCCATAATCATAAAAAATACCATTTCCTCCAAAAGTTAACAACGGTTAAGGATTTCCATTTACCTGTTCTCTCAATCACTAGAAATTATACCTACATATATGTACAAGTTATATTTTACTCGGCCCTAGTCTACTCTCCTTTCCCACTAGGTTCCTGCTCAGAGGAGTCAAAACTAGGAGAAAGTTTGGCATGAGAAGCAGTCCTCTTCCTTCCAGTAGCAGTAGGAGTGTTTGAGCAGTGAGAAGAATCTGTATAGTCAGAAGAACTAAAGGAAGTCGAATTAGAAGTGGATGAGATGGAGACGTGTTTGGGTATAGGTATGTTCGCTATATTGGGTCATACAATAGGTGGTATATAAGGCCCTAAAGATCTAAGAAAATTTGGGGGTGATAATACAGGGACTGGGGGTGGGACATAGGGTCTCATAAACTGTTCTCCAGGAAGAAATGAAAAAGTAAGTCTCATGGGTACCCTGATAGGGATGGGATATGCCCGTGGGCCTGGCCCGTTTCTATCTAAAAAAAAGGTAATAGTACCAATATAGGTGAACTGATGTTGCTCCCAATCGTGCGCCCATCTTCATTCAGGATCATATTTGACTGTGACGCTGAACTGGTACGGTAGTCAAGCCATCTGTATCCTTACCTACTAAACATATTCACATATAACACACATAGCAACTAAAAGGGTGAGACAAACCCATTTCAACCAAAGTACAGTAGAAAACACGTCAAGATATTTACAATCATCATAGCAAATAGCAAAACAACTCAACACACAATGTACATGCCATGTATGATTTTGTGCATCACCTAGTTAATTGCTATACTAATATATGCATGTGGGCCCAAACCATTTCTTTCTTTCTTTCTTTTCTGGGAAGGATCAGGAGTTCATTGCCACCAACCATTCTTGGTCATAACCATCTCATCAAATAGTTTTAAAGGTATAGCTCAACTGATTCTGAGAATCTATCGAGTTCTGTCAGGATAGTCTGGTTTTGTAGTGAGAACCGATAGCACAAGGTTACGAGCCTGGGTCTTTACCCAGCTCAATCACACCCGACTATCCCCAAGACTAACCTGGAGTCTCCCATAAATTTTGTATACTTCCCATCCAACACCACCATCATCACATGCTTATAATGCACGAACTTAATTCCAGTCTTTTAATTAGGTATTAAATATTTCTTTTCAATCAACAATAACATATGTTTCAAAATTTCACCGACAATCTGGTAGAGTTGCCTCTATAATTCAGATATTTCCAAATTTTCTTCTCTCTGCAAAATAGCCAGAAAATTCCAATATACTTTTAATTTTAAGCAGAGACTCACCACCACCACATTTCACAACTTTCTAGCCATTTCAATGGCTCTCAAATACCTTTTTCCAATTATCACTACATTTCAAAATACTCATTTAAAATAATACTTTAAAATAAATTAAAATCCAAATATGTATATAGGTATACTTTAAATATATAAAAACTAGTAAATAAATTTTGATCAAACCACTTGAAATTAAAGAAGTTTTAAAAAAAATCATTTTCTTAAGAAGAAAATTAACCACAATTCCATTTCTCACTTTTCAAAACCCATCAAATTTTATCTCAAATCTTCCCATTTTTGTTTTAAACATCTTTATTTCACAAGTCTCCAATTCTTTTCAACTTTCAACATGCCTTCTATATGCTCACTCCACATGAATGAACTATCAATCCTCAAGTATTTTAGGCAATCAATTATTTATACTGAATTCAATAAAACAATTATCATAGAAGCATTATCACACATAAAATCAATCTCAAAAAGGAATATCAAATAATTGTACATTAAGTATGGAAATAATTATAAATTCCTTCAAATATATTATACATACATAACAAGGAATAAAACACCTCATCTCCCAACGTTTTTCTATTATACCCTTGAAAATAGATATGTCCTCCCTTACCTTGAAGTATATACTGATTTTTCTCACCAACGTCTTCTTTCTACCACTTCTCCAATCACGATCTTAACCAAATAATCACACATAATCATGATCAATGTTAAGAGTCATTAATCATCCAACCCTCTACTAGTGAGTTGAAACTATCATCTTCTAATCTTCGCAAAAATCGCTTACGGGTCTTACAATTGTTTTCTATGATGTAAATGGAATACTATAAGCCTAAAGGTGATTAAAAACAATTATTTTCCCCTCATAACACTCTTGGGACAGCACCTCTCGATGCACAAACAACATCCACATTTATCATATATGCACACACACACACACACACACACACACACATACATATCACCATTCAATACTCATTCCAACATCCATTCACATTTACACATATATATTAATAATCAATATTACAAAATTTGGGACGTTACAAATTATTCTTCTAATATGATGTAGATGTGCTAGCGCAGGAAAGGTATCCTTATCTGCTTATAGCATAGGAAACTTACCCTTGTGCAAAAATATTAGATGAAGAGCTTCATAATCAACAATATAAGGACCAATAGTTTTGAGCCAACTAGCACCCAATATCAAGTCTCCACCTGAAACTAATAACAAAAACACAGGCAACTGAAACACATGTCCTTGAGCTTAAATGGTTAAACTATCAATTTTACCTTATACTATCATATAATTTCGATTCCCAACCATGACCCTAAAAGATGGCGCAGGTTCAATAGGCAGTTTTAAGAATTTGGTAACCCTTAGTTGAAGGAAATTGTCTAAACTCCCTCAATCTACTAACACTGAAACATGTAACTGATTTCTAAATGCTCTAAAATGGAATTTATCAACTCCTATTCCTCCTTTAAGAGCATTGAGAGACAAATGATGATCCTTATGAAACACATTTTCCTGTGCTATTTCCTGACTTACGGAACAATCAAAAACAATTTCATGCAACTCATTTCCATCTTCCTCAGTTTGTAACAACAAATATTGCCTATTTGGGCATCTATAATTAAATGTGAACTTTTCATCATAGAAGTAACACAAACCTTTTTCCCTTCTTAACTACATCTCAGCTGGAGTAATCTTTCTCACATTTGTAGGTTTATTATGAGGTACATTAGGTGTAGGCAACAAGAGTGGTAACAAGTCTTTTGGACATTTTTAGCAGTTGCGGTAGCAATAGAATCAACAGAAGTTATTGGAGAATACTTTTGATTACTAGTATATGATAGAAAATTATTTGAATTTCTATTAGGAACATATTTTTTCTTATACAACTTAGCTAAAGACACAGCTCTAACTAATGTACTAGGAGATTGAGCCACCATATCTCTCCATATATCTTTATTTAATCCACCCAAAAACCAATTTAAAAGAGCTTCTGCATATAATCCTTGAGATCTATTAGCAAGTACCATAAATTGAAGATAGTAATCAGAAATTAAACTGGATTGAGTATATTTGAATAACTCTACCATCAGCCAATCAAAAGGAGAAGGTCTAAACTACGATTTCAAAGCTATAGTTAGCTCGAGCCATGAATTAATAGCAGATAACCTTTGGAGCATCTGAAACCATGACACCACTTCTTTATTGAAATGAATAGCAACAATATCCACACGATCTGCATCAGGAGTCTTGTGATACGAAAAAAAACTTTTCTGCCTTGAAGATTCATTCCAACACTGGAGTTTGACCTTTGAAATGCGAAAATTCCAATGAAATTCCCTTTACTGCAACATTAGTAATCAGCGGCGCTCCACTACTTGAGCTCATTCCAGCAAGAGGCTGAGTCTAATTCTACACTAACAAATCAATTACTCATTGCATCTGTTCCATCCTTTCCAAATTCACTATGTTCAATTGCAAAACTAAATCCTTTTACATTTGATCACGTTGTTCAATTAGATTTCTCAATCGATTAATTTCCTCAACTTGTAACATAACCTGAGCACGCAAAACCCTTAAACATGTGTTCTGTCAATACAATTTTTTTATTTTTCTTTTTTTCTAATTAAATATAATAAAAATGGAGAACCCATAGAATACGAAACACACAAACTGCTCCTGCCGCCTGCAAATATATGCTCAGATTTGAAATTATGAAGAAACAGAATGGAAAATAACATATGACAGAACATAAAGGAAGACAACCAGAAAAGAGATGAAAGGAAGAAAAAAAAAAGCAATCAAGAGGAGATGCAACCAAAAAACACAGAGGGACATCGAAACAAAAAAGATTAGTAAAAAGGAAGAAAAAAGAGCAACAAAAAAAGAGCAGAGGCACCAACAAAAATATATAGAAAGTAACCGGAGAAAGAATAGGGAGAACAACCAGAGAAAAAAAGAGAGGGGAGAAACAGATCTACAAGTGAGGAAGATCCTTACATAACAAAGAAAAGAAAAGGAGAAAGAATCTTCTTCTCCATTTTGCAAGTTTATCTCCGTATTCCTTTTCACTTATATGTCGTAGTTTTACTTTTATAATAATATGCATGAACACTTTTCATCTACATACTGTAGTTTTATTTTTATAATAATATAAAACATTTAAGATATCTTTATATATACGCGTTGTCGTGATGCATCTTAACATTGTTGCCATCCATACATACTTGTTGTAATCTTATATATTAGTCATAGTACTGTTGTCATATATATATATATATATATATATATATATTGTCATAGCATTTTTATATAAAACTATTATCATTTATATATGTATATATTATTTTCTTTTTTTTTCTACCTTTTATTTTTTTTCGTTCATTTCTTTCTTTCGTCCTTTACTAATTTAGTATTTTTATTATTCACGAATAGTAAATACAAATTAATTAAATAAGATAGAGAAATAATGTTAAAAATTTAAATTTTTCTTATAATTTGCCTAATATTTTTTATTGTTGCTATATTATTCAATCATGCACCTCTTATTCATTTATTAATGTTTTTATTGTTGCCATTATTTTACTCATATACAAAGTGAATATAATATAAATTCCTATACCAATTTTTTATTCTATGATTAGTAAATTATGATTTATTTAAAAATTGAATAATAATAAATAAATGAAGTATTTACATTAACTTATAATATGACGTATAGTTTCTTTATCGTCGTACACTATAAATTGATAAGACTTATGTATACCCACGTTATCTTAGGTCATATGCACTATTAATGTATCTAAAAAAATCTTATTTCTAAAATTAATAAATTATATATTTTTTTAATTTTGTATATGCTTGAAAATCTTCCTCACTCATAATATCAAATAATATAAAAATTTATTCTAAAACTAAAACAACATGTGATTGTGTTTAATTATATAATTTGTTAATCAATTGAAGTATATATATATATATATATATATATATATATATATATATAATCTTATTAGTAAATCAAAATATGTCATAGTTTTATATAAAATTAAAATTAATTTATTTAATTAATACAATAATTTATAATGTTAACGTGTAGCATCTCTGCCTTTATACATTATAAATCATTGAAATTAATGTGTACCTGATAGACGATGCCGAGTTGATATCAAAACAACTAAGTTTTCTAAAGATTTTGTAATATAGAGTCAAACTTAAGTCGATTTACGAAAACACATTCTTAGTCAAATTCAATTTTAAGTTTTCTTTTACAAAATGCAAATAAGATTTTTGGAGTTTTGAAAATTATAAATTAATCAAAGTAAATTACAAACAAAGTTAAAGTGAATAAAAATAAATTAAGAAACATTAATTCACAAAATACCAATTGCATGTAACTCCGGCTATCACAGTATCTAGAGATTTAAATCTATGTTTGAACAATCACCTAATTCAATTATTAATTCAATTGAATAACCTAATTGAATAAAGTTACAAATTAAATCAAATAATTATTTAACCTATTCCGCATTAATTACTAAATCAGAGCATTTATCGAGTCCTAATTTGAATTGTAGCAACAGACTCGGAGCAATTTAGCGAAGAACTCAAGTCAAAATTATGGTATTGGGATTTTGCAGATTGAATGAGAGGTTTAGCCTTCCATCGAAATGCTTAACCCACGCAAGAATGAGAAAAGAACGAGAGAGTTCGAAAGAAATTAAAAACAAGGATTCTTATTTCGACCAAATCTCAAATCTTAAAGTGTTTAATCGCATCATACCGTAATTCAAAACCTTATTAGTCTATTTATATATTCTAATTAGGGTAAATTAAGTGGCTAAAATTTGGGCCTCACTAATATCTAAATGCGCAAATACAATTATTAAATAACAAGGCCCAAATGCAATTCCGCAAAAATGTTCAGCAAATTTGCTCGACTTCAAAAAATCATAAAAAATTGAAAAAAAAAACTTCAAATCCAGCGTGTGAAAAGTAATAGGCTCAATTTATTCAAATAAGTAGAAAATGATAAAAATTATAAAAATAAAGCATATCAAAAGTATCTATTAATAAAAATAAAACTATAAATATAAACCTAAAATATGTTACATTAAATTCTCCCACACTTAAGACTTTGCCCTCCAGGTAAATTACAAAATCAAACCATAGGAGACTTAAAATAAATTAAGGTATGCACAATTTCTATCAAGTTCAAATATCATAACTAAAATGGAAATCAATCCTTTCACTCCAAATTTCACAAATGAACTCATCAAACCAAGTGACTGACCCATAAAAGATAGAATCCTCAAATGACATACTCTCAATTACTCAAGTGTATAAGTGTATCTATAGCATCCTAAATTGCTAAAAACTCTAATATCATCCTTTATAAGATAGTAGTTCAGTAAACACCAAAATCTGGTGAATTTTTTTTTCATACAATCACAAGTATAATTTCCTTTCTCTGAGAGAGAGTTAATATGCATATAATTTTCTCATCTCATGACTCCATATTTCAATCTCAATAGCATGATAGAACAGGATTAAATACAACTCAAAATCTAATAATATCCAAATATATTAAACTTTAGTTCAGCGGAATAGTCAAGTACTTGAACAAAGTTAAAGACGATTAGTGTTATCCAAATACAAACTTAAAATAAATAGACCAGACTTCCTAATAGCAGTTTCCCTAATACATGCACAAATAAAATAGACTTCAATTGTAAGGAGAGTAATCCTCAATAAGATCAGACTCCTCAGAAGAAGCAGGGGAAGCGGAGCTAGAAGAAGCAGCAGCAATAGAGTCTCCATCGTTCTCCTTCATCTGTCTAGTAGTGCGAGGAGGTAAACAGGTATCAGCAGTGGGTAACAAGGTAAAGGGGTAAGCATGATACATATAAGATGGCATAGTAGTGTATCTAATAGAGGATTCCACCACATGGACATCCCTCTCCATTAGCACAGGTGGAGAAGCGAGGTGCATAAAAGGAAATAGCACAAGTGCAGGAGCTGGCCTATAAATGGGAGTACAGGGGCCAACAGACATGGGTGTCGCGTAAGCAGACAACGCAGGGTAAGGTAACTGAGTATCACTATGAGGAATAGAAAAAACAATCTCAATGGGGGTATCGACAGCATACTAGGTGATCCATGAACCTCCACTCTCCAATCTATGAATCACTCGAGCAAATCCGTGGAAGATATTCTGCTGAGTCGCGGAGTCGAACACCCACATGTCCTCCTCAAAAGGAAGGATCCATACATTCACCTTGCTCTTGTCCATCTATATAAATAAAAGAAAAAGGGCGACACAATGCAACACAGAAGGCGTGAGTTCTCCAAATACAAACAACATTCAATAGCCATACCCCAAGGAAGGCGGCATCACAATCACAATCAGTCCAACAAACCACATTTAGCATCATTAACTATTCAATGATATAATAGGGTGATAGATAATATCCTAAACCATTGTCAAATTCATAAATAATCAATTATTCTTAGTAGTAATGCACATGATGCATGAATGCAAGTTCAATCTCACCCATTTTGTCACTCATGTTTTAATAGCATGCAATGATGCATGGGGATCCCACTCCTCTATGACTGGCAACTTGCCCAACTTTAGCATAGAGATAGATTCAAGTTGTATGGCTATCAGAGGACTCTATTCCCTACTCTGCACAGTAAGATCATAGATAGAAGTAGAAATAGTAGCACATCAGTTGATGTGTAATGCCATTCGGCACGTTCAAGAATGGACCTCAACAACCCTAGTATTATGGGGTTCACATCAGGTTTGGTTAAGGTCTTGCAAGTGGATCACGACTCGGCTACAGGGAGCTCAACTGCTATATGCCACTTAGGTCGGATGTTCCCCCTTTCGCCACCCCAGAAGGTCTACTCATGACCCAACCTCCAATACCTACAGTTGTGTCTCTGTTATGCCATCAAGTCGTTCAAAAGATAGTATGATGCATGAAGTAGCATTTTTGGTTTTCTTTCGATAGTTTTCTCATTTCATTTCATTTAGCCGCTTGGAGGCTAATGCACAGTAAGAATAGAAGCCATAATAGGCTTAACAATATAACATATAGCATAGAGCTAGAAGTCATCATAGACTTAACAATATGGATAAATAAACTCCATGAGTCACATGCAGTAGAATGGATAGATAGGTTCCATGAGTCTCATGTCGTAGCATGGATAAATAGTTTCCATGAGTTTCATAATAGTTTTCAATGAGTTCATAATAATTTCAAGCAATATAGTTTCAGGAACTCATAGCATAGAATAGATCTTTCATCATAGATTCATAGTCTCATGGTTTTATAGACTCATACTCATAGATAATTTTAGTGCAGCATATAGTAGTTTGGACCTTAGCTTATTCAATTCATTCAAACCTTCATAATTCATTTCCTCTTTCTCGGTTCATTCTCTTTCTTTAATGTTTCAAGTCTAGTTCTCTCTTTTAATTTTGTACAATTTTCATCTCTCAATTCATGCAATCTCGCCATTCAAGTTCATCCTAACCATTTCGTTTATTTCCATCAATCTCTAACACCTTCTAAACCATTTATCGTTCAACTCAACTCTTACTCTCTTGATTCTTTCCTCTCAGTTTTTCTCTCTAAACCATTTATCGTTCAACTCAAGAGTATAAGTGTATCACTCAAACTACACAACATGAAGCATGATCAATCATAAGCTTGCCCATCGCTTACCTCTCCACTAGAATTCACCCACACACACAAAAATCAAGAGGACTTTGCTAGGTTATAAAGGGACATCGTGAAGGTGGAAAATTACCAAGGTAATCAAGCTAAAACCAAAGAAGATATAAGAACAATAGGGAATGAATCCAAAGAAAATAAGCATGAAAGTAAATCCCCTAAATAAAGATATGATATAATATAATACAATTCAAAAATAATTCTCTTTTACTTTTTCTAGCCATCCAATACTCATTAGGGAGGTTATCTTAGAGTTTGAATTCTTTATTTTTCCTTTTTTTTAAATGAGCTAATTTTTCTTTTTTCTTGCATTTTCTAAGGTAATCTGCCCCACACTTATTTCTATGATCACAATTCCAAAGTTCTTGTATCCCCTAAAGCTAGGTCATTTTATTATTTTACACCTTTGGAATGAAATGAGCTAAGATCACAAGAAATAGGACAATTAGGCTCAAGGGGGCTAAAAAAATGGAAATAATGCAATGTTAGCTTTTTGGTTAGTAGTTTACAAGAAAGAAATGATGCTTCTATCATATTATTTCAAGCATATAGAAATATAGTCTCAAAAAAGCTTAAGGCAAGTTCTAGTGTCATACAACCATGAGTGCAATCACACAATGAAGGAAAGTAAAATGACATGATATTATCATCTATATGGCTCAAAACTTCACAAGGTATATATTCTATCACAAATAATCAAACACATAAGATATCAAAGTCCACCTATCAAACTGAAGAATGATTCAATCAATTCATCAAAGCTATGAAATAATCACTTAATTAGATTATATACACACCAAAAATATAGTATTCCCCTACTTGAAATTAACATTGTCCTCAATGGAAAACATAATAAGTATAAGGACAATTCAAACAATCCAATAAGTGAGAAAGAGGTAAGAAAACTCTATAAATCAAGGTAGGCGGCCAATTCAAAAATGACATCCTCTTGTTCATGTTCCTCCAAGCTCTCATGAAAAACCTTGAGCTGATGCCCATTAACCTTGAAGCTTCTTTGCGATCCCATATCTTGAAGCTCAACAACACCATAAGAAAAAACATTAATAACAAGAAAGGGACCATCTCACCTAGATCTCAATTTATTGAGCATCAACTTAAGTCTAGAATTATATAAAAGGACTTTATCACCAATGTGAAATTCTTTATGCCCTATTAGCTTATCATGAAAAGTCTTAGTGCGCTCTTTGTAGATGTGGGAGTTCTCATATGCTTCTCTATAAATCTCCCCCAACTCTTGTAATTGAAGCTTCCTATGCGAGTCAGCTGCCCCTATATCTAGATTACATTGCTTGATCGTCCATAATGTCTTATGCTCACTTCTACTAGTAAATGACATGTCTTGCAAAAAATAACCCGATAAGGAGACATTCCTATGAGTGTTTTGTAGGCAGTTTTATAAGCCCACAGAGCTTCCTCCAAGCACGGACTCCAAATCTTTTTTGTTAGGTTAGACAATTTTTTTTCAAGATTTGCTTTATTTTTCAATTGAAGATCTCTTCTTGTCATTTACTTTAGGGGTGGTATGGTGTGGAAACTCTATGCATAATCCCAAACTTTCAAAGTAAAGCAGTCATTGTGCGATTGCAAAGGTGTGATCCCTGGTCACTAATTAATGCTCTGGAAAACCCAAATTGCAAAAAAATAGTGACTTCACAAAATCTACAATAACACGAGAATCATCAGTACAAGTGGCTTTTGTCTCTACCCACTTGGAGACATAGTCCACAGCTAACAAAATATAAGTATATCCAAATGAAATAGGAAAAGGACCCACAAAATTTATACCCATATATCAAACACCTCACAAAAAAGGAGAAGTAATTGGGGCATCTCATTCTGGTGTGAGATGTTCCCAGTCCTTTGGCATCGTTCGCATGTCTTATAGAAGTTGTGTGCATCCCAGAACATGGTAGAACAATATAGTCCAGAATCTAAAATCTTTTGGGTTGTACGCTAAAATCTTCCATAAGTATGGATCATTTCAAATGTAGTATTTGGAATCACTCTTTAGCTTGGCAGCCTGAGCTTTGGAAAAATATATAAGGATCTCTTTGGTAGCCAAATAATTTACCAAGTCTGCATATCAAGGATCATGCCCTCCATTGTGGTAAAGCTAATCATCTGAAAAGGTGTCTCTAATGAGGAGATCATCAAGTGGCTACTGAATTCTGTTTAAATGGTCTGCCACTAAGTTCTTTACACCACTTTTATCTCTGATCTCAATGTCAAACTCTTGCAAAAGAAGCATCCAGCGTATTAGCCTTGGTTTAGAATCTGACTTCTTAAGCAAGTATTTCAAAGCTGCATGATCAGAGAAAACAATTACTTTAGAGCCAAGCAATTAAGAACATAATTTATCTAAAGTAAAAATAATGGCTAAAAGTTCTTTTTCTGTAGCGATGTAGTTTGCTTGTACTTTATCCAATGTGCGAGAAGTATAGTCTATGACATGAGGTTGTTTCTCCATTTTCTGACCAAGGATAGCACCAACTGTAGTGTTTGAAGTATCATACATAAGCTCGAACAGAAACTTCCAACTTGGAGGCTAAATGATAGGAGTAGAAGTGAGGTGCCTCTTCAGCTCATCAAAAGCGTCCTTTCAAGTCTGATCAAAGATGAAATCAACATCTTTCTGCAAAAAAAATGGACAATGAGGATGTGATTCTACTGAAAAGACTGTAGTTTTTTCACAGAAGTGGGATAACGGAAGAAAACAATTACATCAATCTTTCCTCTATCAGTCTCAATACTTCTACTTAACACTATATGCTCTAATACAATCCCTTTGGTCACCATAAAATGATATTTCTCATAATTTAAAACCAAATTAAACTGTATGCATCTATCTAATACCCTAGACAAGCTATCTAAACATGCATTAAATGAAGACCTATAAACAGTAAAGTCATTCATGAATATTTCAAGTGAGGTCTCTATGATGTTCGCAAACATGCCATCATACACCTCTGAAAAGTGTCAAGCGCATCACACAGTCTGAATGACATCTGTCTATAAGAAAAGGTACCAAAAGGACAAGTAAAGGTGGTCTTATGTTGATCCTCTAGGGTTATGTGTATCTAAAAGTAACCAAAAAATCTATCTAGAAAATAGTAATGAGATTTCCCTACTATCAGCTCTAAGACCTAATCAATAAAAGGCAAGGAAAGTAGTCCTTGCGAGTGGCCTGATTTAGCTTCCTATAATCAATACAGACTCGCAAATCATTCTAAATTTTGGTTAAAATCAGTTCATCAAACTGGTTTTGTGACTGTTATGCCAGTTTTCTTAGGTACAACATGGATCAGACTCACCCACTTTCTATCAGAGATCGGGTATATCATGTCAGCAACTAATAGTTTGCTAACTTCTTTCTTCACCACCTCCAGGAGGGTGGGATTCAGCCTTCATTGGGGTTGTCTCATAAGTTTTGCGTCTTCGTCAAGCAGAATTTTTTGCATACAAGTAAATAGGCTAATTCTTAGAATGTCTACTAAAGTCCACCCAATTGCTTCCTTGTGAGCTGCTAAAGTTTGCAACACTTTCTCCTCTTGTGTAGCATCCAAATCTACTGAAATGATCATTGACAGCTTGTTATCAGCCTCTAAAAATGCATACTTTAAATATTTGAGCAGAGGCTTTAGTTTGAGTGTAGGTGATTGCATAACAGAGGGAAGTGTCCCAATAGAGAAGTCTAATTATGCAGCATGTATATGGGCAGGTTCGGGGGTATATGTACTTATTGTAATCAAGTTAGAACTTTCCAAACTTGCCACTGTATCACATGAACCTCATAAGTTATTAAATATACATCTATTTCAACACAAACTTTACACAAATCTCCTATAGTGCATGTACAACTATAAATATCAGAAAATTAGTACAAAACTCCTCAGTTAAAACATTAATAATATCTATATGAAATGTACTATGCAGCTCTAATAGATGCTTCATGGCTTCAAAGATGTTGAACTAGACAACATCGTCTCCAAACTCCATGGATAGAATTCTTGAGTGCACATCAATCTTTGTCCTTGCTATTTTTAAGAAAGGTCTACCAAGAATAAGTGTAAGCATGTTGGACTCTTTTGCCATATCCAAAATGTAAAAATCAGCAGGAAATATCAACTTATCTATTCTCACTAGCACGTCTTCTACTACTCCAATAGGGAATGCAGTGCTTATATTTGCTAATTGAATGACTACACTAGTTTCCTTTAGAGGGCCGAGGTTCAAAGACTTATAGATTGATGTAGGCATCACATTTATGGAAGCACCAAAATCAAGTAATGCACTGCTGAAGGTGAAATTTCCAATAGTACAAGGGACAGTAAAAATGTTAAGATCCTTGCACTTCTGCGACAGATTGGGTTGTATGAGGGCTAACACATTTCTCCTTATACTGACTCTCTCATCTCCTTTTAGTCTCTTTTTGTTAGTGCACAATTTTTTAAGGAACTTTACATATTTTGGAATTTGTTTTATCGCATCGATCAATGGAATGTTCACTTTTACTTTTCTGAATGTCTCAAAAAAGTACTTATCAAAGTTTGTTGGTGGTCTTGGCTTGGCCACTCTGTTCGAAAAGGGACAGTGATTTCTGCATACACTACAAGAAAAAATAAATTTAACTACAAACAATTTTCTAGCTAATTCCTAGCTAATAAATTTAGCTACAGATCAGCGACGGATTAGCTACGGAATAATTTTGTAGCTAAGCTATAGCTAATCCATAGCTGATTATTCAGTAAATAAAATAACAAGTCCGTAGCTAATTAGCTAGGGATTATCCGTAGCTTTGTCTGTAGCTATTTTGTAGCTATTAATTTTTAGGTTCGTAGCTAATCCATAGTTAATCCCTAACTAATTTTCAATAAACAAAATAACAAGTCCGTAGCTAATTAGCTAGGGATTATCCGTAGCTTATTCTGTAGCAAAAGTTTCTAACTATTCCATAGCTATTCCGTAGCAAAAGTCTCAAACTATGCCGTAGCAAATTCATAGTTAATCTGTAGCTAATGTCTTCAATTATTCTGTAGCTATTCCATAGTAAATTTGCAACTAAAGTTTTATTTTAGTCCATAGCTGATCTGTAGCTAAAGTTTCTAACTATTTCGTAGACAATCCGTAGTTAATCTATAGCTAATGTCTTCATTATTCTGTAGCTATTCCTTAGCAAATATGTAACTAAAGTTCTATTTTAGTTCGTAGCTATTCCATAGCTAATCTATAGCTAAAGTCTCTAACTATTCTATAGCTAATATGTAGCTAATTTATAACTAATGTCTTCAATTATTTTGTAGCTATTCCGTAGCAAGTCTGCAGCTAAAGTTTCTATTTTAGTTCATGTCTATTCTGTAGCTAATTGGTAGCTAAAGTCTCTAACTATTATGTAGCTAATCTGTAGCTAGTGTTTCTAACTATTTAATAGCTAATTTGTAGCTAATCTGTAGCTAAAGTTTCTATCTTAGTTCGTAGCGATTCCATAGCTAATTTCTAGCTAAAGTTTCTATTTAGTCTCTAACTATTTTGTAGCTAATCCATAGCAATTGTGTAGCTAATTTCAATCCAACATCTTATTTATTATTCAACATTAACTTCTAACCACAACATAAATAATTTAAAGACCGCTATATTAAATATCTAAAGACTGTAAATACAAGAAAAATGTATTAAATATCTGATCATTAATACAAAAACAAAGTTTAAATTCAAGACATACAAACATAAAAATAGTAATCAGTCTAATCTTAAATCATTGTCATCATCTTCTGCCTCAGCAATTTGATCTAATGGTTCTTCACCTCGAGGGGGTGGTACTGGAGTTAAATTTAGAGCTTGAAGGCTAATGTACCGGGATAAAATTCCCTCCAACATCGGTGCCAACTGAGTACTAACAAAAGATATCATTGCTGCATTTACAGCTGCATCTATGGCTACTTGTGATGGAGTAGACACAAAAGAGGAAGTAGCACATACTGGAGTTATAGACGTTGATGATCCATCAGTTGACAGCTGTAAGCTGTGACCCTAGCTATAAACCCGTCCTTTTTTGGTGGGACCCGCAACTTCTAACCACACATCTGGATAAGATGATGCTTCACCATACTTTTGTGACATTGTATTATCAAGGTTGTCCTGCATATATTACAAGTAAAATATTAACCAACTCTACAAATATACTTTATTTATAATTTATATGATTATACTACAGGAGTAAACAATACAAGATGATGTAGTGTCAATCTAATGCAAAGGAAAGAATGTAAATAAAGCAGCCAAGAGATCATAACAGTACAGGAACATCAAAAGTATCCAACAATATAATTATTATATTACAACTCTATATTCAGTGATAAGGTCACACATTCATTACTCACTATGAAACCCAAATAGAAATTATTGATAAGTAATAGACAGAAAGTCTTCCACGGCTAACAACACATGACCAAATTCAAAACAAACAAAAGATGTACATCACCCACTTGAGAATAATATTCAATTCATTGAAAAAGAGAAGATAACTATATGTTTCTTGAGATCTTCAATCCATATTACAAAGCGCACAAGAAAAAGAATAACAAAGCCAAGAATCCTGAAACTGAAATCTTTAACAATCAGAATAGTAAAATCTCCCCCATATACGAAAGTCAACAAATGAAGATATCTATACAAGAGAAATAACAAAACCAAAGACATGGGCAGCTAATGATAATGTACAACAATATATATATATATATATATATATATATATATATATATCAAATAGTATAAAACAATAAATAATATAAAAAATTAAGTTTAAGCCACATACAACAAATTTCTTAGAGTGCTCAGATACAAATGCTCCAGCCTTGTTCTTATGTGTTTTATGGTACACATCTCGATAAGAAACTTGCTGATTTTTCTCTATCTCCTATAATCAACATTCAATTAGATAGAATACATAAAAAAAAATTATTGAATCAAATTTGTTATACCATCTTTTTGTGTTCACAAAAACTAATAGATCCTCCTGTGTTCAACATTACGTCAGGCATAGAAGCTCTATTCCTCCGAGCAACTTCTGACTTTCTTTGCCATTGAGGGGACAACCAGATGTCAACTAATCCATCCCAAACTTCAGTTTTCATCCCCTTAGGCCCATGACCCTTTGCATTAGTCAAATTTGTAGAGTTTGCAACCACTAGTGCTTTAGCCCTTGCTTTTTTCAACATGTCTGGATAGCGATCATTGCATGTCATCTCCCATACATGTCTTGCCATATTGCGATCATATTTTGATGCAAATTGATATCTTTCCTACAATAATAAAGGAATGAGTTAATATCTCTTTCATTTTTAAAGCATATATAAAGAACTCAATTAAGATATTACCATAAACTCTTGAAATAATGCATCTTTTATATTAGTGGGATAGTCTTTCCACCTTTCTGCTGGGCTGGGCATCCTCACTAGCACAGAGGACATAATGCTACGAGTCACCTCGTGAGGGACAAACCGTCTCCTATATGTTATGAAATATAAAGAAATAACAATATGATACATAATTAAAATTATAATATTACTATTACTATTACTATTTCTTACGGATTAGAAATAGCCTCCACAGATATAACTTTCTTCCTATCAGTTACACAAGGCTCAGTTAAAGCTATTGAAGTTGGGCCACCCGTCATTGAGTCAGGTATGTGGGTGCTTAGAGTCTGCAATTCTGGAGATGGAGAAATAGTAACAGGAGTAGTAAAATCACATGGGCTAGAATCACATGGCCTGGCAACATCTGATGGGATAGTTGGTGGGGCAACAACTGATACGGTAGCAGCTGGTAGGAAAGCATCACCTAACATGTTTATTACAAAAGAATTTAAAATATTATCCAATATGTTTAAGTGGAAAGAAATATAGAATTAATTATTCAATGTATAATAAGATATACCATGAATAGGCTGAGAAGATCGACCTCTGCCCCGGGCTCGTCGACTGCCTCTACCTCGAATCAGCATAAATATCTATACAATGCATTATATAAGGTAAAATACTAAATGATAATAAAGATGACTTTGAAATAATTAAATAATTATATAAAGTACCATTTGCAAGAAAAATCAAACGTTCAAGAGTCACTACTTGAGTCTGAATCAAGTAGTTCATCGTCTAAATCCAAGAACTCATTATGGTAAGTTTCTTCATTGTCATCAATAAACTGATCAGTAAATGGAGTATGATTCAAATTAGATAGCTCATCTACATTCACTTCTTCCATGGGATCATGTGCATCAAGTAAGCTAATCACTTCATTGTCTAAAGTGATATTATGTACTCCTAGAGATTCATCATCTTGGTAATAATCAGAAGTAGATAAAGCATTAGATACTTCACCAAGAGACTTAAATGACTCATTCATGAAGAGTTTTGCTCTAACCTTACAAGCTACCCACCATTGGCCATTAACTCTACTTCCACTTACTGGGTATTTCGTATAGTATACTTGTTGTGGTTGCTCAGCTAATATGAATGGTTCATTTGATTGAAGCAGTGATCTACAATTAACATCAATCAGTCCATATCTTTCACCAACCTTAACTCCATCAATTGGATCAAACCGATGACATTGTAAAAGAAATAGTTTGTTCTCATATCCTAAATATGAAAACTCCAATACATCTTCAAGGATTCCATAGTAGTCTAGGTCATTCTCACCATATATACTACATCTAACAGATACTCCACTATTCATGGTAGCTTTATTTTTTCCATATTCCTTAGTATGAAATTTATACCCATTAACTATTAAGCCATTATACAATGTCACAATCTTAGAAGGACCATAAATAAAATGTCGAATCATTGGGTCTTCAACACCACCAGATTGTACCTTAGAATAAAAAAGAAATAGAAATTTTAATAGAAAGAACATTATTGATATCTTTATAAAAATGACATATACATGAAGTACTCACAAGTTCTTTTAACCATATACAGAATTCCTTATCCCGAACTTTTAAAATTTCATCATTGGTGATATTAGGATTTGTTTCCCTTAATGACTCCTCAAATTATCTAATAATTAGAGCAATAGTTAGTAAATATATGTATATATATATATATAAAATAAAAAAAATTTCTTACAAACTAATAATTGAGAAGACTTACTAAAGATAGGGTTCCACTTCAGTGCAATTTACAAGCACATATGTCTCTGCAATTTCAAGTTCTTTATCAGTCAAGAATTTCTTATGACCTCTTCCAATGGGCGACATGGATGTTGAAAAATAGAGAGACATATGTCTTTAAATACCTCCCCACCATCATCATTTCGTGGAACTTTAGTGCGCCTTGTTTGTATATGTGGATCAAAATACATTGATGCAAAATTTGAAATTTCTTCTAATATATATGCTTCAGAAATAGATCCCTCGACTCTCGCCTTATTTCGAACCTTTCTTTTCAAGTATAACATGCATCTCTCAAATGGATACATCCACCTATACTGCATAGGTCCTCCAACCTTAGCTTCATAAGGCAAGTGCACAACGAGATGTTCCATTACATCAAAGAAGGATGGTGGAAAAATCTTCTCTAACTTGCACATTATTTCAATCACAGAAACTTCAAGATTCCCCATAACCGAAGCACAAATCTCAGTTGAGCAAATCATTCTAAACAAGCAACTAAGTTCTGTTATTGACCCCCAAATAGGCCTCGGTGCACAAAATGCTGACCTCTTTTAAAGGACCCTGTCAATTTATCTGAAGTGGAAGATGTATTATGACTCCTCGTCTTCTAAAGGACCCTATCAATTTATCTAAAGTGGAAGACATCTCAGTTGCCTATGTACATTGAATAAATCAAAGGAAGAGGAAACATAATAGAAAATATTGTAATAAACCCAATGAATATTATTGGTAGCGTTTCAGAACAAGATATTTTACAGCAAACAACACATTAATATTATTCCAAATTATTTAGTAGCGTTTCAGAACATCACATACAAGAAGAAAATGTTTTGCTCTAACTTTCAATAATAGAAATTTTTTTATTTAATAAGAGAAGCAAAAGTAAACTACTAATCAAAATATATGGATTATAATAACATTAACACAAATTTTTAATTACTTCTAATGATGACTGGTTGTTTGGATGGTGATTAATCTGTTGTCCTCTGCTTATTAGTTTCTGTGTTTAAATTCATGCTATCAGCTTGACCTGTCGAGTTCATCATATTGTACTATTGTAGGAATAACTTGTTAGAAGATATGTGTAGAGGGCTACCATCTAATGAATGACATCCTTTTTTTGTTCCCTCACTACTGTTTACTTGCACTTATCAGAATGAGACTAGATTTGTTAAAACATCTGAGTATATTTCATAGTTGCAAAGATATCACATTTGACTTGTGTTGAGTGCAGAATGCAATCATTGATGAGCGTGGTTCATTTTCTGTGACCAGCCCCTTTCCAGGCCCACTAGGGGTCTTACTGAAATCAATCAAAAAGGTACTGCATGTATTATATGTGTTTTCTTTTGAAACTACTATATCATCCTATGAGAATTTTTTTCTACTATAGCTTGGTTCTCCATAAAAGGAAATAATAAATGGTTTTGTCCTAATTGTACCTGCTTTTGGATTCTCTTATAGTGAGAAGAAATAAATCTATAAGCTAATTGGTTAATTGCTTCCCATGCTGCAGTTACCAGCACGGGTTGCTTTATCTGGGGATGTTCTTCCTCTTAAAGAAGATAAGGTGATGCCACACCAACTTTGCTTATGCTTGCTCTTTATCATTTCATGTTTGCTATTATAGTTTGCCAAAATAATGGCAGTCCTCCAAAATGCCATGTGAAAATGTTAATTTAACAGAATTATGTATATTGATATAGACTTGTTTTCAATTTTTAAATTATGTTATTGATTTTGGTGTAGGCTAAGTCTCTTGCAGAAAAACTTTAGGAAGTCATACATTCTGAGCAAAAAGTAATCAAAGAGTTCACTTACACTATTTCTGGAGTACTAAGTTCTAGTGTCACCAGCATATCACGAAGTGATAATCTTCAGGATCTATTGGGAGACAATGAAAAATACTCTGTATCTAGATTTAAAACTAGGGAAGTGTATGTTTAAATCCTAACCCAAAAAAAGTATCTTGAATTTTGTTATTTCACTAGATGAATGCCAAAGTCATGTATAATTCTGGCGTCTAAGTTGGGTCATGCATTCCTGAATAGTTTATTACAGTCCGATACAAGTTTAACATGCAAATATCAAATTGTTACGGAGCAAACTCCAACTACACACGCACAAGAAGAAAATAAAACAGCCCCACTGTCTGAAGAGTAAACAAACTCTTCAGTCAAAAAATAATAATAAAAAAAGTATAATCGAGAAACTGCACTACAAGAATGAGGACCATTTACCTATGAAGCAACTTTTATTTGAAAGCACCGATTGGAAATACTTTCGCCACTTTCACCCGAATGTATTTCTACCACGATATTACAAACAGAAAAGTAAACCCTAATTTGATAATAATATCGAAGAACAAAATAAGGATTGGACTAAATTAGAAACTTTGGGACTAAATTAGGGATTGGACTTACCTCAGTAACTCACGTGATAGAGAAAGTGGAAAAACAAAATGTCGTGTGTAGACAGGGAAAAACTTGGGAGGGATAAAGGAAGTTTAAACGATTGGTTGCGCAGAATGAGAAAAAAAAAATGAAGGAGTCTCTACAACGGGAAAAGAAATTGTTAAGTGATAAAGATGGTCCTTTTAAAAAGTAAATAATTTTTTTAAAATTATTTTATTGACGATGAAAATATAGGTTAAAAATAAAAAATGTAAGCATTTAGAATTTTTATTTTTTAAAATAAGATAATTTAATCAATAAAATATTGTTTTAATAATGAAATAATAATATTTTAGTATATTAACAATTGATTAATGAAATTTTAATATTAATTAAGATGATTAAGGAATTAAAATTTTCTTAAAGTGAATAACTAATTAAAAAGAAATAATTTGTAGTTTAATTTAATATAAAAACTCATAAAATATGTATCATAAAATAAGGAAGATATGAATACACAAATAGTAACTAACACCACCAATTTTTATTTATTAGGGTACAAATTTGAATTTAACCCATCAACTTGCAAGACATGTCAGGTTTTCATCAATAATATTTGATCATATGTATAAATTTTATAATTTATAGAAAAAATTAATTTATAAAGTAATATAAGTGGTTGGAATTACATAATTCAAACTAATTAAAAATTACTTAAGTTGGACATAACAAATTAACTTATTAGATTATAATTTTTTCAATTTATCTCATATTTATTTCCTATTTCCAAGCTTTACATACTCTAAAGTCTAACTTAAATTTTCTTTTTAATTGAATTTTAATTATGATCCTTTTTTTAATTTATTAAAAAACTATATTTTTATTACTTTTATTCTCTATGAATTTTTATTTTCATTATTTAAGCAGATCACCTACCAACCTATCACAGAATGGAGCAACTTCAAATTCTTAATCCCAATCAATTAGTTAAAAAATATATTAAAAAATTTAGTTAATGTTAATAGAAAAACTTTAATTGAATTTAACGTAAGTTAATAAATAATTTAACTGGTTGAACGTAGTTTGTCTTTTACTCTGTTATATATATTTTTCTCAATCATAAAAAAATAAATCCACCTGAGCACGTGATTAGCATGCCAAAAAATTCAAAAAATAACGTGTTTCATTTAATTTCAAGACAGAAAAAATTAAATTTAACCTCACAATTTATTATATATAAAATATTATCTTATTATAATAATTTTATATTTTTATTTAACTCTAATTAGTCCTGTTTATGGTTTAAAATTAAAGTTTAATTTATTTTAATAAGAAATTGTATTTTCAATTATCATAAATAAAATTTCAGATTTGGTTAATAAATAATATCAATAAAAATAAAAATAATTTTTAAGGAGTTTTAATTTTATTTATTTATTTGATTTTTTTTAATAATGAATCCAGGTTATCTAATTTATATAGATTTTAGAGTGTTTTATATGGGTTAATAATTCAAATTATTTCATAATTCGTTAAATTTTTACCATTTATATTTTTATTAAAAATTATTCTAATATTAAAATTAATCATTATTGTTTAATTTAATATTAATTATTTTCATATATTGTATTAAACTTTAATGGTTTAAAATTTTTTAATCAAATATTTTATTTTTCATATAAAAATATATTTAAATAATAAATACTAAAATTAAATATCAAATATATATTCATCTAATTAAAAATATTAAATAAAAAATAAAAAATAAATATATTTTTTTAGTTTTTAAAACTTATTTTTGAAACAAATATATCAAACAACATTAACTTTTGCACTAAGAATATTTTGTACTTAACCTTTGCTATGAAAATTTTTTTTGTAGCTAATCCGTAGTTAAATTAAGAAATTTTTAGCCACAAAAAAGTATGTAGTTAATTCGTAGCTAATTCCAAGCAAATTTTTCCTACCAGATGGCGCCATTTATTCTCACCATAAGTTTATTTTGCTACGAAAAATTTTTGTAGCTAAATTAAAAAAAATTTAGCTACACAAAAGTCTGTAGCTAATCCGTAGCGAATCACAAACAAATTTTTCCCACCATAAGTTAATTTTGCTATGAAAATTTTTTCTAGCTAATCGTAGCTAAATTAAAAATTTCTTAACTACACAAAAGTCTGTAACTAATCTGTAGCTAATTCTAAGCAAATTTTTCCTCCCAGATGGTGCCACCATAAGTTTATTTTGCGATGAAAAATTTTTGTAGCTAATTCGTAGCTAAATTTTTTTTAATTTAGCTATGCAAAAGTCTATAGCTAATCCGTAGCTAATTCTAAGCTAATTTTTCCTGCTATAAGGCACCACTTATTCCCACCATAAGTTAATTTTGCTACGAAAATTTTTTCTAGCTAATCCGTAGCTAAATTAAAAATTTCTTAGCTACACAAAAGCCTGTAGCTAAATCGAAGCAATTTTTTCTCGCCATAAGCCGCCACTTATTTTTGTGAATTTAGCTACAAAATTTTATCCCTAGCTAATTTGTAGCTAAGTAGCTAGAGATTTGCTACGGAATAATTCCATAGCTAATTTTTGTAGCTAAATTTGTTTTTCCTTGTAGTGATAATTTATGAACTGCTAGAGGTAATTTGTTGCTGTGTTTTGCTGCTTCTCTGTCTCCACATCATTTTGTACCCCTTTATCTTTCTAGTTTCCTCACAGCTCCTTCCCACTCCTTAATATTATGACACTCATGTTTTTGGGATTAACCTCTAGTTAAGAAAGGAGTTATCCAGAACCTTGAGACTTAACTAGTTTGCAGTGATAGCAAGTTGGCCAATCTGTGTCTGCAGGTCTTAAATGGAGACATTGACATTCTGTTAGAATTGTAGATTTCTCTTGGCCATTTGTTTAACCAAATCCTCTAACGAAGGCATAGAATTTTGTTGTGTTTGCTACTGCCTCGTAGGGGGTAGTCTATAGCCATTACTTGCTTGGCTAGTCTCTTGCTGTTGTTGCTACTCAGAGGTACCATATCTCATATTTGGATGATTATTGAAGGTAGGATTATGAGATTGGTACTATAACATGTATGACCGTTGTTGTCTCTAGATTGTTGGAAATTCGAACCTTTGTATTGGTCTTATCTTCCACTAAAAACTCCGTGGACAGAAGCTTGTTGGCTACCATCATGCAACAAAGGACAACAATCTGAGGTGTGCTCTATGGAGGAACAAATATAACAATCTATGGTCACCCCTCCTTGTGGAACAATTTGTTGCGCAACAGCTAGCTGTCTCATAAAAGTAGTGAGTTCCTTAATTCTACTCTCAAGTCTGTTGGAATTTGCTACCATATGGGTTGGTTGCTGAACATTATGCACCTCTCTTACTAGTGCCATGACTCTTGCATTAAACTGCTAGGAGTTCTCTATAATGTTGTCAATTAGTGCTCTAGCTACAGATCGTGTCTTGTCCATGAGAGCTTCACTGCTTGCTGCATCAAGCATACTCCTCTCCATCAGAGCAAGGCCTTCATAGAAGTACTGAATGAGCAGCTAGTCACTAATCTGACAGTGTGGACAGGTTGCGCTTAGCTTCTTGAATCTCTCCAAGTACTCATAGAGGCTTTCTTGGCTGAATTATCTGATGTCACTGATCTCTTTTCTAATTGTAGCTACTCTGAAAGCAGGGAAGAACTTCTCCAAGAACATTCTCTTCATGTCTATCCAGTAAGTGATAGACCCTGGCTACAGGTAATATAGTCAATCCTTCGCTCCACCATCCAAGGAGAATGGAAAAACCTTCAGCTTGATATGGTCTTTTGGAACTCCTTGAGGCCTCATTGTTAAGTAGACTATGTGAAACTCCTTTAGATGCTTATGAGGGTCCTCACATGCACTACCATTAAACTTCGACAACAAATGGATTAGACCATATTTTAGTTCAAAGGGAGCATCTACATCAAGATATTGGATGCCTAAGGGTTGGTATGTGACATCTGGTGCAGTCAATTCTTTAAGAGTCCTTTCATGATGATTATTAGCCATAGTATCAGAATTCACGGATATGCTATCAAAATGATCACAATCAGAATGCTCTAAACTATGGATCCAATTTAAGTCTATTCTACCTATTCCAAGTACGTTCAATCTTAGGATCAAATGCAAGTAATTGCCCAGAATTGGTTCTAGTCATGCACCAAGAAGTAGATCGGTCGAAGTCAACATGATCAACAAAGTCAAAGTCAACATAATTACTCTATTTTCTATTTTTTTTAAAAATTATTTATTATTTTAAAAAATTGTGATTTTTTTAAGATATCAACATTCAAAATAAATAAATAAAAATTAAAAAAAAGTTCTAAACTATGGATTTTAAAATTTTGAGCACCACGCGTAAAATGAATAAAATAATATCAATAATTTTTGCAACTCACAAAATAATAATAAAAAATAAAAGAATATGCTCTCACAGTGTTCTATCAAGGTTCCTTGAGTTCTAACCTATTGATCTATGACATGCATTCTCAACTTAGGTAGTTTGTAAGCCTAAGGATAAAAGGTCACTAGAGCTAAAATCTATTCTATAAAGTCATCCTCAAACAGTAAGTAATCTACTAGATGTAGGGACTTATATAGATAAGATAAGCTCTAGCTGAAGTTTTCATGATAGACAAACAGGACGTACATCCAAATTGCTATCACTACACAACTTTTCTAAATCTAAAGTTTACTCAAACCTGGGTATAGGACCTTACTCATGTTATGCATGATTAGTGGTGTGTGAGGAAATAAACAAACCTTAAACAAATCAAATAATAAAAATATGCAAGGAAGAAAAAGAAAAGATAAAAATAAGAATCAACCAAATAAATTACAATAGGGAGTGCGATAAAAAGAAAATAAAATACTAGAAATTGAAATTATTTTAATTTGATTTCTTAATTTTTTTAAAAAAATATTTAATAATTTTTTAAAAATTTATTTTAATAAAAAAATTTGAAATTTAAATTTAAATTAGCAAATTGGTTAGATAAAGCTTTTCTTTTTCAAAATTTAAATTCAAAACTAATCTATCTAAAAAAAAACTAATCTTATCTTTAAAACAAACTAACTAAATCTAATCTTAACTATAATTTAAAATTCAAATTTGAATATATTAATTTTTTTTAAAATATAATCTAAACTAAAACTGAGAAATCCTTATTCACTGCTCTTCAATCTTTGCAAAATCTTTGCAAAATCTCTACAAGTCACACAATTCCGCAGCAATCCTATTAATCCAATTATTAAAAATTTAAAATTCAAAATTTCAAATTCAAAATTAAATGCACTAAAACAGCAAAATTTAACAAAATAGAAATAGATGACAGAAATAACTTGCAGAATTTAACAAGTAATAGAACGCAATTTTTTTTTTATTTAACCTTATTAATGACTAAAATTAAACACATCTAAACAAACAAATTAATGCAACACGAAAAAGAATACTAAATCACATATAGAGATAGAAATAAAAATAAAAACAAAAACTACGAATAAAAACAGCAAAAAAGAATAATAAACTCTAAAACAAAAAATCAAAATTGACAACGTAATCTCCGGCAACGGGGCTAATTTGATAGACGATGTCAAGTCGCTATCAAAATAACTAAGTTTTCTAAAGATTTTGTAATAGCCAAACCTAGGTCGATTTATGGAGACACATTCTCAGTCAAATTCAATTTTAGGTTTTATTTTAAAAAATACAAATAAAGTTTTTGGGGTTTTAAAAATTACAAATTAATCAAATTAAATTACGCACAGAGTTAAAGTGAGTAAAAATGAATTAAGAAACATTAATCTATATATAAAATACCAATTGCATGTAACTTTGACTATCACAGTATCTAAAGATTTAAATTCACGTTTGAACAATTACCCAATTAAATTATTAATTCAATCGAATAACCTAATTGAATAGAGTTACGGATTAAATCAAATAATCATTTAACCTAATCTGTATTAATTATCAAATCAAAGCATCAATCGAGTCCTAATTTGAATTCTAACAACAGAAAACTCAATTACGATCACAATACATAATTTTGAGATTAGAAAGAAAAGAGAACAAACTCAGAGCAATTTAGCGCAGAACTCAAGTTGGACTTACGATGTTTGGATTTCACAAATTGAACAAAAGGTTTAGCCTTTCATCGAAATACTTAACCCACACAAGAATGAGAAAAAAATTAGAGAGTTCGAGAAAAAGTAAAAATAAGGATTCTTATTTTGGCCAAGTCTCAAAATCTCAAAGTGTCCAATCGCTTCAGAACCTTATTAGTCTATTTATAATTCTAATTAGGGTAAATTAAGTGGCTAAAATTTGGGGCTCAATAATATCTAAAAGCCCAAATACAATTATTAAATAACAAGGGCCCAAATGTAATTTCACAAAAATATTTAGCAAATCTACCTAAACTTCAAAAAATTATAAAAAAATATAAAAAAAAAAATCCAAACCCAACGATTCATGTATGCATTTTGAAGACCTGGATGTGTAGAATCTAATGCAACTGGAATCATCCAAAAATGATATCTAGAAAAAAAGTTATGGCCGAAATAGTAGTTAGAGGACAAAATAACTGAAAATACGAAATTAAAACATTTATTTGTAATAGGCCCAATTTATTCAAATAAGTAGAAAATGGTAAAAACTATAAAAATAAAGCATATAAAAAATATTTATTAATTAAAATAAAACTATAAATATAAAATTAAAATATGTTACATTAGTTACCGTTAACTTCTTACCATATAAATTCATTAACTTAAATAATATTTTACTAATTATTTTACCTTTCTAAACTAGATCCTTTCAAATACTTTTATTTTAATTGACAAATGATCATTAATACAGTAATTTATAAATTGATCAATGTAAACATTTTCTTTTAAAAAATTTCTGCTCTTAATCAATAAATAATTAAAAAATTAATTTATTAACTAATTTAATTCAGTGATTTGTAAAGTTATTGTGTAGCGTCTCTATCTATGTATGTTTTAAATCGTTGAAACCTTCGTATACCAATATTATCTTAGTCTCGTGCAATACAAATTTGTTAAAAATATATTTTAACTTCCCTTAATTAAACGTCAATCTTTACTAATCAATTTAAATATATTAATTTATTCTCTTTAAACGTTTTTCATTAAATACAATTAATTTCATATTTGAAAATTTTAAATCATGATTCCAACTTTAATGAATTAAATAACCAAATATTTGATTATTTAAGTATACTTCTCCAATTTAGTATATAATGTTTTGCGACATAGATGTACGATTTACATTACCTTTGATCGACGAATAAATCATGAAATATTTATGTATAGTTTATATTATCTTAAATTTCTTCAAATATTAAAATTTTTGAATTAAATTATATATTAAAAAATACCTTTTTGTAAATTAAAATATTTAATTTTAATTACACTTTTTACAACGATTTACAATATAAATGTGAGATTTTCCTTCGCCTTTTGTATTATTTATCGTAATGTAACATGTATATATGTGCTATCTTATATCCTAAAATATATAAACAATTTTTCTTTTATTTTTAATTGATTTTAAAACAAGCTCTTTCAAAACTTTATGAATTTCTAATTAATAAAATAATTTTATAATTTTTTATATAGATGTGACTTTGAGTTTTTTATTGCACACAAAAATATGTAGGAGTGAAAATTAGACCCGTCGAGTTAAAATATTTTTTAAAAATATTTTTTTTCTAAAATATAATTTAATATTCTAATAAATAAATTTTTTTTCTTTAAAAAGTGATATTATAAATAATATATGTGTATAGAATTTACCATAGACTGAAGTCAAATATTATATTAACTCTCGCCAAAAAGGTATCGGTTTGTAGGTTGTCCCACACTCCCAGGGCGCTGAATAATGGCATGCGCATGCCATTGCCACATGATGCTCTTTGTTTAAAATCCACAAAACTCATCGGGTTGACTATATTGAAACATGAACTTGCTTTTAAATATCAATTTATAGCTGTGTCATGAAGAGTAGCATATGAAAATCACATACTTGATTAATCATGCAACAAACTGTAATGTGGGGAGAAAATAGAAGAATAACAAATGAATAATTGAAAGAAATCAAGAGGAATGTAAGTTGGGAATGTATTATTTAATGTATTGACGAGTCTATTTTAAATTAAATGAAGGTTAACATGCAAGATAATAAGGAAAGAGGTTTAAGAAAAAAAAATATAACACTTATAACTTTTTTATTTCTATTTTTAGATCTTATATACTTTTTACTATAACGTGTAGAAAAAAGCAGAGAGAAAAACACGCCAAAAGCTGTTAAAGCATCAAGACATGTGGCAGATTTAGTTGAGACAGTTACACGCATAAATGCACATAATTGTAGAAGGAATATGCATTTAAAAGACTTTTAACTTTGAGAGAAGAAAGTGACAGGTGTTAGAATCATTTTCTTGTAGTTTTTTTTTTCTTATTTTTTTATACACTTCTATTGTTTATCTTTTTCTAATTTTTATAATTTGTATTCTTGCTTCTCTAATAATTCTTTTGTAATGCTCTTTGTTTCTGTGATCGTGGAGATTCTTCCTTCAATAAAATTGAGTTCTTGAATTCAATATTCTTCTTTTGTTTTATTGGTGCTTTCATTGACATCAAATGGCTGAAAATATATCACAACAACGGTATTACAAAAACGTTTTTAAGAAAAGTCAGTAGAGTCGCACTAAAGTTTATCAAAGAAAACCTCAAAAAATTTTAAAATTTAAATCTTTGAAACAAAAAATGGATTCAAAGTCATTTACGTGTAAAAAAAATGTTAACATTCTACAATATCGTTTAAATAACGGTTATCCTAAATTTGTTGTGTAAATTTATTATAATTTTAAAAAATAAATGTTATTTTTATTTTTTTTAATAAATGATCCGTAATTAAATATATATATATAAAATAAAAATTTAAATAAAAATTATAATATATCACTAATATTAATAAAAATTGTTAGCTTTTTTATTGTGTGTCAGTTAGCTCTGGTTAAAAATTCTGTGTTACAATTATAAACCCAATAATAACATATTTTTGTCAAAGGTGTTGAAATGTAAATTAATCCAAAAGACAATGCAAAAGATATTCAAAATTAATGTCGATTTCTGTACATGATGACCGTTGTAATTAACTTGCGTATAATACACTCCCATCCAAACCATCTCAAGATGTACATAAATTGAGAGACAGAGGGAAATTATTGGTGAATTTCCCATCAATCCAATTTTTTCTTTTTGGACCAAGAACCTTTTAAAAACAATGAATGGCAAATGATCAACTGATTAAGGATAAAGTGAGAGAAAGTAAGGGATACAACTGAATCCTATGGTTGACCAAAAAAATCTGAAGATACTAGGATTGCGTTACAAGTGAATGATTGTTCGAAGTTTGTACGAGAGGTAATTTAATCTTAATCGCCATTATGGATGTTGAGATATAAATTTTATATTGGTACGTTAACGAGAAATTAAAAACTATATAAGGGAACTTCAATCCATTAACGTTGACGCATGTCTTGCAAATTGGGTTAAAATCCTAAAACAAAAGGAAGTCCCGCCACCGATATTGAAAAGTATACATCGAATCATTTCAATGCAGCAAGTATTTGATTATCTTAGCCCACCGTTCTAGTTAATTTTATCCATACAAATAGAAACATTAATATATAGTCAGAGATTTGTTAAAATTAATCTTAGAAAAAATTTTCAGTAATATATATTAAAATTCTTAGGCAAATTGAAGAAACCCCTTGTTTATAAACGAGTTTGGTGATAGGATTTTTTTGTTAAATTATTTTAATTTTAAAAATTAAAGAAAATTAAAAAGAGCATCTCTCAAGAAAAATTTGAACTTGTTTCATACAAACAAAAATAAATAAAATAAAAAGTATTTACTTAACTATCTCAGAGTTTTTTACAGGAATATTGTTAAAAAAAATAAAATTACTCAAATAGCACCTTAACCATTTTATTTACAGATGTAGACCCAATTTCGGTGCAAGCTATAGGAACCGAATTCTGAGTTACTATTTCCTTTTTTTTTTAATTTTATTTTATGTTTTAATATAATAAAATAAATATTATTATTTAAATTACATTTATATATTTATATTTTATTAAAATAAATATTTATAAATATTTTATTAGTTATATATAATAAAATAAGGTTTATTATTTAATTTATGTTTATATATAATAAGTAAATTATTTTAGTTAATATTTAAAAACTATTTAAATAATAAGTATATTATTTTAGATAATAATGTTAATGCTTAAATTATTTATAATTAAAAAATACTAAATATATTTTTCAAAATTAAAAAAAAATATATTAAATGTTATTCTGTTTATTTATTTATTTAAATATGTAATTTTAACTTAATATTTATAAATATTAGTATAATAAAATGACATTTTGAATAAAAATTTTATTTTAATTAAATTATTTTTTTAAAAGTGTCATTATTTAATATTATAATTTTATAATTTTGAATAAATTTTATTTGAGAATAAAAAATTTATTTTTAAAAAGTAAATAAAATATTAAATTATAAGTAAATTATTTATAGTCGAGACAAATATTTTAAAATTAACGTTTTCATATTATTATTAAGGTAACATTGATGAAGATAAAGTGTATTAATAAAGATGATAACAAATTCATAACAATATTAGTAATTAACTATCTCCGTAATGGTGGCCAGTTCCACAACGAGGGCGACGTCTTTGACGTAGTGGGTTTTGTCGTTGTGGTTGTTGTTCTAAAATTTCAGGATGAACTTGTAGAGGATTTGAATCATCATGAAGGTCTAGTTGTTGGAATGCATTTGATGAATTACTAGGTTCATTATCAAAATCCGGTTGGTAAACAGACTGCAAATAAGTTTGTGCTGAAGATCTCAACTCCAAATAAGTTTATAAAAAAATTCTCTGATGTTGTTGCAAATGAATGTCTTGTGTTAATTATGTATGCTTCTGGTATCATGTTCAGAGGAATTGATGCAGTCTCGTGGTACGACGGTGTCGAAGTCGTACCCATTTCAAATGTGTTGGTAGTCCTTAGTTGTTGGTCATTCCTCCTTGGATCTTGTACTAGTGGTGACACAGATAGAAAATAGATAGAATTAGTAATGTACCATTCCATGTATTCTTGTGTGTGACACAATGGGCTTTGCATTGGATAACCCGTTATTGTCAGTTCACGTCTGTTGTTCCATATCTCGATCTATTAAGCATGTTTTGTAACCCAATTTCATCTTGTCTTCCTCTCAGCCACTTTAGTTTTAGCATAGAGCCAATAAGTGACTCTCCCTTGACTGACACGATACCGAGATATGTGTCACACATTTCCTTTCAGTTAAACATTGTTGGACCAATGACTGGTAAACCATTAACTCTTAGCCCGAGTTGAAGTGCAACATCCTCCAGGGTTAAATGGAATGTGTGAGTTTCATGTCTCCACCTCTCAACCAAAGCTGTTATCAATGCTTGATCCACCTTAAGATGCCTTACCTTTGCTACTCCAGCAAAACCAAGTTGTTCAAGTATAGGAACAATTAGAGGATTGGGTTCTGGCATTGAATGACAGAAAGATGAAATCATGTTCTCAGTTTCCTGCAGTTATTAATAAATTAGTAATATTATATGTAGAATAATAGATTTACATATTCAGTTAATAATGCTAATGTGTAAAACTTACTGTTCTTCCAATGAAGGCGGACCTGTGTTCGTTTTGCTTCCAGAACAACATTTTTAGCAATGAGAGCAAAGATAGAGAGAAACGAAGAACAAAGATGCATGCAAGTTTGAATGAAAACATGTGGCCTTGGATGAACATATTTATAGATAAACGGAGAAGTCACTATTTCTTGACATGCGTGACTGAGATGTCACTATCTCTTGGCATGCGTGAATGGAGAGGTCACCATTAATCGTAAAACGTGGTGAAGCATTGAATGATTGAGAATCCAACGTTTCCTTCTGCAAACCAATTGTTCAAGTGGATGGTACATTTTTGACTGGCAAATACAAAGAGACTTTATTAGTGACAGTTGCACAAGACGGCTGCAACAACATAATTCTCATTGCTTTTACTGTGGTTGAAGGTGAAACTAGCAATGTATGATTCTTTTTTTAAAAAAACTTAAGGAGGTACGTAATCCCGCAAGAGGGATTGTGCCTCATTTCGGATCGTCATGAGGCCATAAGAAGTGCATATTCCAGAAATAGAAGTGGTTGGACAAAATATAATTCTGTCTATGTCTATTGCATTAGACACATTGCACAAAACTTCATGAGACGATTCAAAAATGTTACACTGAAGAAAGATGTCGTCAATATGGGTAATTTTAATTTTTTACATACTCTATATTATCATTAATATTTTATACAATTGTTGTTATATTAATTTAATTTGTAATCTTGTTTCCAGCATATGGGATGACTGAATCGAGATTCTTTTACTATTACAACATAGTAAAAGATAATAATCCTGAAGCTACACAATGGTTGGACAACATTCCAAGGGGAAAATGGACATTGGCATGAGATAACGGACGATGTTGGAGACATATGACAACAAACCTAGCGGAGTCAATCAATTCAGTCTTGAAGAAAACCAGAAACTTATCAATTTGCTCTATGGTCATGGCAACATACACTCATTGCAATAAGTTCTTCATTGACATAAGCAAGGAAGTAGATGCAATGATTAATGCTGGACATATGTACTCGAAGGTTGCAACTAAAGCAATTCAAGATGCACAGTCAAAGGCAAACACTCATAGAGTCATCACCTTTGACAGAACAAGCACTAAATTTTTAGTCGAAGAAACGCAACATCCGACAGAAATTCAACCCATAGGAAGATTTACAGTACGGTTAGATAAAATGTGGTGTGACTGTGGCAAGTTTCAAAAAGTTCACATCTCATGCTCGCATGTACTTACTTCATGCTTACACGTATACCACAACTTTGATATCTACATATCTCCTGTGTATACCTTACAACAAGTTTCTAAGGTATACGAAGGTCAATTTGGTGAACTTAGACACGAAGATTATTGGCCATCTTACACGGGCCCAATTTTGTGTCCAAATCTAGAACTGGAAAGAACTTCAAATGGTCAACCCAAGTCCAGTAGGATAAAAATAGAGATGGACATTAGAGAACAATAAAGTCGACCAAAAAATTGTTCTTATTGTCATACCCTGGTCACACAAGGAAGACATGTTCAAACATCGCTCAAGCTTCTAGTTCCCGCCATTGATTTTTATTGTTGTTATTATTTTAAAATTTTCTTAATGTCATTTTTAATTTTATGAATCTCATTGCAACTTTTAAATTTTTAGTATTTGTAATTTATATTAAATATATAATTATATATATAATATATCTACATAATATTATTTTATTATATTTATTAATATTAATAACATTTTTTTTAAATAAATAATTATGTATAAATTTTAGTAAAGATTAATATTTCAAAATAAATAAATAAACTAGTTATGATTTAATACTTTTATTTATTTATAAATATATAAAATTAAATAAATTATTATTATAATATTTATTTTATACAAATTTAAAATTAAATAAATTATTATTGTAATTTTAATTTGTTTTATAAATATAATATTAAATAAATAAAAATATAATTTTAGAATATAATATTAATATCATTTTCAAAAAATTAAAATTATATTAAATAATATAATTTTGATTAAACATAAATATTATTTATTATCTTAAATATGTCAAATAAATTTTAATAAGCATTTAAAATTAATATTAATATTATTTTTATTATATTTATTATAAACATAAATTAAATAATAAACCTTATTTTATTATATATAACTAATAAAATATTTATAAATATTTATTTTAATAAAATATAAATAAATAAATATATAAATGTAATTTAAATAATAATATTTATTTTATTATATTAGAACATAAAATAAAATAAAATAAAAAGGAAATAGCAACTCAGAATTCGATTCCCAGATAATCAAATTTTGGATGCCAATAGCTTGCATCGAAATTGGGTCTACATCTATAAATAAAATGGCTAAAGTGGTATTTGAGTAATTTTATTTTATTTTTTACAATATTCCTCTAAAAAAACTCACTATCTCAAGTAATTAATAATATTAACCTCGACTCTATCTTTGAGGTACCTGCTATTTCTTACTTTTCTGCTTCAATGATATTTGGAGATCATCAAACCCAGGGCACCATATAAATTAAAACTTTAATCGATTAACCATCTGGAAAGGCCTCTATTTGACAACAATCGTATTAAATTTATTTTTAATATAGGCTTAAATATATTTTTATTTTTATATTTTTATAAATTTTTTGAAATATTATTTTTTTAGTTTTAATCTCAAATTTTTAAAATTCAATATTTTTAATCCTAGTATGATGTGACTCAATAAAAAATTGACACATAAAACAAAATTAAATACGAATTAATTGTATAATTAGTCACATCATTATTAAAAACTAAAAAAATAAAGACTAAAATTAAAATTACGTAAAAAAAATTTTGACATATATTATATAATCATTTGATCATACACACGTGTGTGTTTTTACCGTTAGAGGTCATTGGCAAATGGTCTGGGCATGGAGCCGGCGGCATTTACTCGTACTTCACGGTTAAGTAGCATTGCCATTAGGGATGGCAATGGGTAAAGTACCCGATGGGCACCCACAAAATTTACCCACAATGGGTAGGGTATTTACCTGCTATACGGGTACGGGTATGGGTGTGGGTAAAAACCCACAAATTTTAATGGGGATGGGTGCGGGTATGGGTATTTAAGTACCCACCCCGTCCCATACCCGCATATATATATATGCTTAAACTTTATTCTATAATTATGAATTGAATTTTTGTATTATTATATTACTTATGTGAAGTTATATAAGATTAATATAAAAATATATTTAATAATAAAGTAAACCAAAAAATTTATTTTGGTTTATATTTTTAATAAAAAAATTTATTTACTATTTTATATCATTTAATTAGGCTAACACAATTTAATTATTACATAGTTAATATGAGATTGACTTTTTTTAAAATATTATTTATATATGACACAAAATATTTTTTACACAAATATTTTTATTAATAAAATCATATTGATGATTAAATCATAAAGTGAATGATAAATAATAAATATATTATAAATTTTACAATCACCTACTATTACCGTAAACTTATTATTTATTAATAATATTTAAATTTTATTTTTATATTTTAATTTAAAATAATATTTTTTTATGCAACATATGTATTACAAGCACAACTATAATCTATTGAATCTAAATAATATTATTCTTACTATTTATTCACATTCAAAGAAGTTTTTGAAAAGATATAAATATAAAAAAATTATTGTTAATTTTTATTTGTTAATTTTTTTAAGATAAAAAAGTATAATTTTTTTTAATATACACGTATATTTCTTTATTATAAAATTTTATTGTAACTATTTATCTTTTATTCAAATTTTTTTAAAATTTATATATATTATAAATATTTAATTCACTAAAATAATTTTTTTAAAAATTATATTTTTGATAAAATACTTTCGTATAGTATATGAGTTAAAAAATACTAGTATTAATATATATATATATATATATATATATATTATTTATTATTTTAATTAAATCTATTATTTTTCTTACACTTTCAAATTCAAAAGTTAAAAAAAATATTTTATGTATCAACTTTCTATCGTTAGTATTGAACTTCTCTACTCTAACTCTATTCACATTCTCAATGTCTGTCTCACTAAAACTTAATAACTATAAAATGTTATTCATTAGAGTTAGTTTTTAATGCCGTCAGAAGAGGTTACTAAGTGATCCCACACGAAGGGACAACCATTGTACAGATCTATTTCGTTGTCGTTCTGACATTACCAATCAATCAAATCTCACACAAGATAGGATTATCACTGACAAATAACTTGTGTGTTTAGTTTTGCTTATTGTTTCTAAGAATTTTAGTCTAGAAAATTATTATATTAAGATACATTTAACATTTATGATCTTTGAATATTTGTTTTTTATCTATATTTGTACCTTGTTCGACAACTACATATTGAATTTTTGTATTATTATGCTACTTATGTGAAATTATATAAACATATTTTTCTTTATAAACATTTTTTTTCTCAAACAAGCGCGGGTAATGGGTACAAGACGGGTATGCGGGTACCCAGAGGGTACGGGTACGGGGATTAATGTTCATACCCACGCCGGTATGGGTCCGGGTACGGGTATTTTTTTAAAACGCGGGTATGGGGATGGGTACTGTAGTACCCTACCCATACCCTACCTATTGCCATCCCTAATTGCCATTTATATTACGCAGGGCACATGTCGGGCATGCGGGGACAATGACACGTGATTGCGGGCCTTACACCCTTGAATTTAAAATTTATTAATGTTATCGACGCGATATTTAATATATTTTTTTATACACTTTCTACTTTTAATGAACGTTTATTAAAAATTATAAAAATATGTGAATTTATTTTTATTTTAAAATTAATGTTTCTTTTTATTTTTAATAAATTTTAATTGATAATAAAAAATGAGTTAAAGATATTTTTTTAACATTCCTCTTTAATATTTAGATTCTATTGTGATCATTTGATCAATTACGGAATTAGGATTCTTTGCAATTCAAAATAAACCGAAGGATATCTCATTATTTTTTTACTAGCTAAAAATAAATGTTGACTAGTTTCGGCATATTGTTTTACAAGAAAGGCTACTAACAAATTATTTAATATGTTTTAAAATTATTTTTTTATTAAATGAAAATTTAAAATGGAAATTATATGAAGTTTTAGTTAATAATAAAGGAATATAAAAACAACATGTTTTTAATGTGCTACCGTCAGGAAAATCAAGCATGTGTAACCCATTTATTTTATAATCCTTTTTATTTTATTTAAAATTTAGGAAATATAGTTAAATATTAATGTGTTTGGTTAATTTATTGTATGTTTAAAAGGATTCGTAATAAGTTGCCGAGAACAAAAAAAGAAGATTCATACTAAAATGGAGAGAAAAAACTTCCAATTTTTTTTTCAATTTCAAATTAAGCAAAATCAAACCTGTGTTGCCCGTCTATTTTCCGTACAGGACCTATCTGCTTAGTACGGAATCTTTTTCTATAAGGAGTGATAAATTTAGCCTTTATCCAGTCAATTTGTAACGTTACCATACATGAGAGAAAAGTTACAAAGTAATTTACTGATGCAATAACTGAAACTTTGTGAATTTAGAGCATTTTGTTTTAACAAGTAATATAAAAAATTTGGAAAAAAATTAAATATCAAGTATAAAATTTTTAAAAAAATTTACATTAGATAAACTCTAATAAATTTACCGCTTAGTCTATTTGTATTAATTGTTTATCATAATTTTTTAAAAAAATTATCTTTTTATCTTTTCTCATTAGTTAAATAGTATATTTATTAGAGTTTATCTTGTGCAAGGGTGTAGAGGTTAGAAAATTCAAAAATTAATTATATATTTAACAATTAAAGAATTATAAACACAAAAGATTAAGAATAAGAAAGCGGTGACAAGGGTTTTTACCGGAAATTAAACCAGCTGGGGTCCTTGGCAATTGGACAATAGACCACGCGAAGGATGATTATTTCCCCAGTTAACAGAAGACTCCATGGTCATGTAATTCCGATTGGCACGCAGCGAAACAGCGACACGTTGGTGGATTTTGACCCTAGAATTCTTTATCGTCATGGCACGTTGCTATTTGTAGCCATTTGCTTAATGCCAATAATTGCTGTCGGTAATGGAAATTCTAGTGGTAATAATTCTTCATTATTAATTCAAAAGGGTATCCAGGTGACCAAATTACACTTCTTCATCTTTACTCTACCAGTGTGAGGCAGAGGCAGAGGCAGAACCACTCATTCCCATCCCTTCATTCATCAAATTTACAAAGGGAAGTGCCCTTAACACAACAGCATCCATGCAGAAATTCATATCTCAAACATTCAAGAAACTGCTGGCGGGTCCTTCTCTTTTCAAAAAGGGTCCAGTTGCGGCTTACACTTCTCTGCTCTTTCTTCTTATCCTGCTCACCGCTGCCTTCGTCTCTTCCTTCTGGGTTGGTTAACACTCACCCACTTCAACCATTCATATATACTTGCCTTTTCATTTTGGTATTATTATGTGTTCCTGTTGCTGGCTAATTGCAGTGTTTAGACTTCAGATATATAATGTATCCATTTGAGCAATAATATATGTTTAATAACTTTCATTTGATAAGTAATTGGGTTAATATCTTGCAGTCTACGCTTCCTACAGCTAACACAGCGGCAAGCACAATTGCCAACAAAATCTTAGGGGGGACTGATTCTGCAAAGATAAAAAGGTTCGAGCAAGCGACATTAAATTGTAGCATTGAGAATAACGGAACATGCCCAAGTAATTATTACCCAACGACAAGGTTTGAAATGGAAGAGGAGGGAGGCGTGTGTCCGGAGTACTTCCGGTGGATCCACGAGGATCTGAGGGCGTGGAAGGAGAAGGGGATAAGCAGAGAGATGGTGGAGATAGCGAAGAAGACGGCACATTTTCGATTGGTGGTGAAGAAGGGTAGAGCGTACGTGGAGAAGTATAAGAAATCGATACAGACACGTGACGAATTTACGATATGGGGCATTCTGCAACTTCTGAGGAGGTATCCTGGGAGGGTGGCAGACTTGGAGCTAATGTTTGATTGCGATGACTTGCCTGTGATCCATGCCCGCGACCACCATGGCCCCAATATCACGGCCCCACCACCTCTCTTTCGCTATTGTGGTGACCGCTGGACTGAGGACATCGTCTTCCCTGATTGGTCCTTCTGGGGTTGGTACGCGATAATTTTTATCATGCTTCTCCTTATGACTTTTAGTTTTTCATATAATCATTTTTTTTATATTTTTCAAATTCATTTTAATATGTTCATTAATCAAATTTTCATGTACTATTTCAGGGTTGATAAATTAAACCAGTTTTTAAATACAAAATTCAAAATACATTTCTATGTTTATTTTTAAATTTAAATATTAATATTTTATTATTGATAATAAATATTTTAATTTATTAAATATTATTATATTTAAATATATCATTTAATCTAAAAAAGCATATAATATGATGAAATTTAAGTAATTTTAACATTACTTTTGTCTAAAATACTTTTAAAAATGAGAATATATTTTTTTTTGGGTGAGATACGTTTAAAAATTAATAACAGTAAAATTTTATTTTTATAATTTTAATATAATAAATATATTTTTAATAAAAATATTTATAAATATTTAAATTCAGTATTTCTTATTTTTTTTATAGATAAATGGGCTAAACTATTTAAGGCGTGAAAGATGGTAGGCCCCCGGCAGAGTGCAGTGTGAAAAAGAGTATAATGGTGACAGGCTTTACAAGACTCCAATTCCCTGGCGGCTGTGCAAAGGATACAGCTAGCCTTTCCAAACTCACGTTACCCACTCAATCACTATGAATTTATTCCTTAGTAAAAATTAAAAGTACAATTTTTTAATTTTTTTAAATATTAAAATATATAAGTTTATATGTAAAAAAATAAAAATTATATTTTTATAAATTATAAACCTGTTTAAACATGTCAAATTATATTATTTTTATGTGTAAAAATTATATTAATGTAATATTTTTTATCATGATACTTATTAGTTTTTTTTATGTCTTTCTTAATTGTAAAAATTATTAGGAAAATTATTCCGGAGGAACATTTCTTACTAAGATGTAATTGATTGAGATTTTCTCATTCATGTGACCTAACACTCTTAAATTTTCTATTTTGACAACCCCATATTTTTGTCATACCTTTTTTTTTTCAACCTTTAGTATAGGTAATTTTTTATGTCTATCTTACCCCTTTTTCTATGTTATATTTTTATTTCATTTTTTATTTTCAATAGATACCTTTAGTGTAGATAAAAATAAATTTTTATGTGAATTGAATAATTATCAAGAAAATGCTAACTCAATATTTAAACTTAAATTTAAGCAATTAAACAATATTATCAAAATAATATTTATTATATTTAAAAATATAAAATAATAATTATATCAAGTTTATTACTTAAATCATTAAAAATAATTTTATATATAGTACTATATATTAGTTTGTTTTAGATATATACTCATATGTAAAATTTATTCTAAATATAAAAGAAATATTTAAAAGTGTCTCAAATTAGTGGTATAATAAGTAATTTTTCCATTATATTGGCATTACGCAAAAATTTTGGGCGTGGGAGGGAGGAATCTTTTCATAGTTTGTGCCAAAATGAATTTGATGGCTCACTGGACCACGTAGATCTACACATGGGCTGATTGGAATGTTCCTAAGCTGTTTTTTTGTTTTTTTTTCATTTATAGGTCAATTAATTACATGTCAGAAATCTTAACAGTTCTGTGAAAATTAAGAGTGAAAATAACAATACTTCTTAACTTGAAGCATTTGGGGTGGGGCTGCTTGGAGTGAAAAGAAAGTCAGGATAAATTTTTTATTTTTAAATTATATAATATTTATGATAATAATTAATATATTATATTTATACTAACTTATTATTTTATTTTTTAAATTTTAATAAATTATTTAAATAAAAATATAGTTATTTAAAATAATAATGTCGCCCTCAAAATTTTCTTTATGTATGGCAATAGCTGTACAAATAATGTTTAGTGAATTGAAAAATATATTTTATTTTAAAATTTTTAAATATATATAAGGATATATAATAAAAAATAAAAAATAATGTTTTTTATTAAAATTATAATATTGAATGTATTGATGTATTAAATTTTATAATTTTTAATACATTTATTATATATAAATTTGTATTATATATTTTTAAACATATATTGAATGTCGTTGGTAATAGTTTTGGTTACCTATGCCATGTCTCATTGTCTTCTTATTCAACAGATAATGGTATAGGTTAGTTTATTGTTGAGTATTGGTTTTGATACAACCCGTAATTATATTTAATATTATACTTGATCTTATTTATCTATTATAAAAAATAAATTTTATTTTTGTATAATAGTTTAATATAATGATAACTATTATTATTTTTCTAATATATTTTTTATAAAAAATTCTAAGTATAATAAAAATAATTTGGTTAACATTTATTTTTATGGCTTATTTTCAACATTTACAAATATTAATTTTTTATTAAAAGTAAAAAATATTTATTAAATTTTTTGTATTTTTTATAATAAATATTTATTTTTTTATAAAATTATATTACTATTGAATATTTGAAATCAACCTTAAAGGTTGGCTAATATTTTTTTATTAAATAAAACATGTATATGGTTGATATTTTTTACAAACGTACTCAACTTTTATTTTAGTAATACGGAGTTGGAATAATTATTTTATAGAAATTGATAGATAAATTGATAATTTCTATTATTTTAATTAAAATATTTTAGAATAATTATTAATAATTAAAAATATGTTTATAGATTATGATTTTATGAAATTTAAATTATGAAATTGACAAAAATACAAAAATAAACACTAAAGTTGAATTGTAAAGATTTTAAATTGAGATTAAATTTTATTATTTATCTTCTTCTATATTTTGATAATAAAATATATAAAAAAATATTTTATAAAAATAGATGCACTCTCTCACTATTTTCTTATATCAATTCTTTAAATACAAAATTTCTAAGAGTATTTTTTAAATAATAATTTTTTATATTTAATAAATATTACCGCATTAAAGATAAGAATTAAGAAGCAATCAATATATTAATATATGGAGTGAATTTTATTCAATTCGATTTTAAGAATTGGTTTTCAACTAAACTTTAAATTCTAAATTAAAATATTATCAATTTAAATAAAATCAAATATTAAAACAGTATGAAAACATAAAATTTTATAAAAATAGAAAACTATATATATAAATTATTAAAATACTTTAAATTTAGTCGCTTATGAGACAACAAAATAAATAAATAAAAGGATAAAAAATAGTTCTCCAATACTTTTTCACTATATGCCTCTTGTTGAGTTTTATTCTTTCTTACTTCCTTTCTTTCTTCTCTTATTCTTCTTTTTTAAATTATGATTTAATGGATTCTCGTTTGCTTAAACTAAAATGAGATTTTTGTTTAAATTAAAAATTTTCACTTAAACTAAAATAAAAAGATTTTAATTTTTATTTCTTACATTTTTTGTTTAGACAATAATTCATTTTTTTGACAAAAAATTTGACAGATTCACTTTTTTCTTTTTTTAGTGTCTTTCTTCCTTTCTAAGTTCATGTAAAAAAAAAAATTCAATAAAAAAGGATTAAGAAAAACTTTCATTTTTGTTTTTAAATTAAAATAATTGGTTAATTCAATTTCTTTCTAATTAAAATAAATAAATATCCTAACTTATACTACAAATTATAAAAACTTGTCACTTATTATATACTAGTTGAGTAAATTAAAAGTAAAAAAGAAATCCATTAATAAGGAATAAATTAAAAATGATTATGTTTCTTAGTTTGTGTATTTTTTTATTTTTTTTTGGGTAGATGATTAAATAAGGTAAAAAAATAGTTTACCTTTGTTTTTATATATGTTATAAAATGTGAGTTTTTATTTTTTGTGTTCATTCCTTTAATCAAAATGGAAATTGTTATTTTAGGGCCGAGATTAATATAAGGCCTTGGGAACATTTGCTGAAGGAGATAGAAGAGGGCAATAAAAGGATTGAATGGGACAACAGAGAACCATATGCCTATTGGAAGGGAAACCCTTTTGTTGCTGAAACTAGGCAAGATCTTCTCAAATGTAATCTTTCAAGCGAACAAGATTGGAATGCTCGTTTATTTGTGCAGGTATATTATATAGGATCTCTTACATATCAAATGATGACATTTTCCTTCTCTTGAATTAACATTTGTAACATACTATATATGTAGGATTGGATTCTAGAGTCCCAACAAGGATTCAATCAGTCAAACTTGGCAAACCAATGCACGTATAGGTAGACTTGTAGTGCCATTTGGGTCTCGCTCGAATTGTTTAGTTTTTTTGTACTTCCACGCACAAAGGCTATCACATAACTGATTCTTTTTTTCCCTATCAGATACAAGATTTATATTGAAGGATATGCATGGTCTGTGAGTGAGAAATACATTCTAGCCTGTGACTCAGTTACTCTATTGGTGAAGCCTCGTTTCTATGATTTCTTCATAAGAAGCTTACAGCCAACGCAGCATTACTGGCCTATACGGGACAATAACAAATGCAAATCCATCAAACATGCAGTTGATTGGGGCAACAATCACAAGCAAGAAGTGAGTCTCGCTCTACCGTTTGTTTGCATCGATTTGTTGATGTTTTGAAGTAATACATAACATGTGCATCAACAGGCACAAAAAATTGGTAAAGCGGCGAGCAAATTCATTCAGGAAGAGCTAAAGATGGATTACGTGTATGACTACATGTTCCATCTGCTAAATGAATATGCGAAGTTGCTCAAGTTTGAGCCAATAGTGCCAGAAGGGGCTGTGGAACTCTGCGCGGAGGCCATGGCTTGTCCAAGAAGTGGGTTTGAGAATAAGTTTATGAATGAATCAATGGTTACGGAACCGTCAACAAAAGCCCCGTGCTCTTTGCCTCCTCCGTTGGATCCCACATCGCTCAGGATTTTTAATGGCAACAAACTCAATTTAATCAGGCGAGTTGAGACGATGGAAGATAATTACTGGAAAAACGCCACTGAGCAATTGCACACACAAACTTGATTTAATTTAATCCCAATAATTAGCTGTAGAAATTATAATTTACACTAGGCACGGTACCCACTGTTATTAGTCATCATGAGACTACTGTTTTGGACGAAGAATTCTACAAATGCAAAAGCTAAAAAAAAATAAAATACGTTAATTCAAATTAGAGATTTTGTTATGTTTGGTCTCGGGATACTTACTCTGGAAGAGATTGAGAACCTGGATAGAATTTATTCATTTTATTTGTTAATTTTAGATATATATGAATCCCTAACTAATATCCAAATTGAGATCGACTAAATTTAGTTAACGACATTTGAGCACGTACAAAAATAAATTATAAAGTACTTGATGTAAGAAAAATCACATTACTTATTAAAAAATGAAATAAATCTCAAAATGCTCTCGTTTAGAAACAAGTATTCAAATTTTAGTGTAATGATTTGTTTTTTTATTAGCAATAGTTAAATATGAGAGGATATTATATACTTTTTTTAAATTAATTGGTGTGATTCTTTTAATATCTTAAAAATTAAGGATATTTATTTTTTTTAAATAAATTATTAATTTTACTCTTTATTAATATAAAATTCATGATAATAATTATTTTATGGATGTGAATGTCTTCTTAATTTGAAATTCATACTAAAAATAACCATTTTTGAATTCAACGTTTCTGGGAGCTTGAAAGAAAAGTGACATACATTATTTGGGCTTATTCTGAACTAACTTCTATTCGTGAAACGAGCCGAAGACAAATATACCAAAAGGAGACGGAATAGGATTAATACCAAACCAGCCCACTAATAAAGAATACCTGGAAAAGAAGAAAGTTCTTCGAAGCGGACACTACCTTTCGTTTTTTGGGTAAACGTATCATAAAAAATGTATTTAATACATCACTCTCCTAAAAATTTAATTGCAGAAGGTTAATTTTAAGATTTATCTTGAAATTTAATTTTAAAATCATTATTATAAATGATTTAAAAATCATTTTTAGAATTATATTTTCTTAGAGATGATAAAAAAAAATGCTATGATTAACAACAAAAATAACACAGTATGCAAAAATAATCGATAAGTTCATATTTTGATATATTTTATTATTTATATTTATACACTTAAACTTTATTTTATATATATTTACATTAATTATGTTATTAATTGTTGTAATTTAGCTTGAAGTTGTTATTAGTACATTATGGAAATATTCTGAAGAAAAATTAGATACTTTTAGTGCTGAGTTTGAATTTAAAATTTAAACTTAGATAAAGATTTGGAACATTTTTCAGTTAAGATTCTGATTGTGAATAAAATTAATTTGAAAAGATAAAGCTCAACAAATTGGAAACTCAAGGCACAATCTATATAAAGAAGCCTTATGCTTCACACTTGACAGTTTCACTTATCTACACACCTTCTTTCTCTTCTTAGTTCTATCAAAACTCATCTTTGAGAGTCATTAGAGACTATTGGCAAGGACGACAAGCTTCTCCTTGGAATCCAGATAAGTAATTGAGCGCCCTTTGGTGTATGAGAATTTTTTTATCTTCTATCTTTTTAGGTTTTTTTTGTTTGAGTTTTCTTTTGTGGTTATGAGTTTATTTATCACATTCTTTGCAGTTTATTTTGTTATGAATAATTAAACTTATAGTTAGGACTATAACAGATCTTACTACAAACTTTATGTGATTTTTACTTTAATGTTGATATTGGTTTTCTTTTAATATTTGGTTTTATTCTATTGGATTATATTGTGTATATTAAGATTTGATCAACCTTAACATTCAATGTTAGTTGCATTGTAGGAGATCGTATCACGTGTAATTAATAGAATTATAGGGTAAAATGAGATAAGGGCTAGGTTAATCATACTTAATTCCTTTCTTTCAGATTAACAAACTCATAGGGTCTTCATGCTTTCTCGACCAGTAACCTTGCATGATCATTGGGATTGTTTATTCAGAGAAAAAAATATTGACATTGCATAATCATTGGGTATTAATAGAACTAGTTATGAGTAGTTGGGAAATATTTGAATACCAATATCAGGGTTAAATTAATTAGAATATAAAAAAGTGTAATAGGTGAACTCATAAGTCTTAGGCTCATCTCATCTGATCTCTTTGATACATTATATTACTGCTCTTTTAATTTATTGTTAAAATTAAGCTCTATTTTTGGTCTATTACAATCCTGTTACGTTTAAACAATCGAATCAAGCTATTCTTGGCACTTAAAAATAATCTGTGTAAGACAATAAATTGAAAACTCTTTATTACTTTTCGATGGGTACACTTGCTCATGAATAGTAATTTTCTCTGCAAAGGTATAGCCGGAATCACATTAGAATGTGGACTTAGCTAGTGGGGAAACAACAATATAATAGACAAAAATACTAAAGTACGCAGTGAAAATAATTTTTTTATCTTGTAAGAATCAACGAGGAGCAACAACAACAAAAAAGAATAATAAGAATCACAAAGAGACATAAATATTTTTAATGCGAAAAAACTCCCTCAACGTGAGAAATAAAAACCCACGAGTACAAGCCAGTAAATCAAGTTCCATTATGATCAAATAATTGGTACAAGAGAGTCTAATCAAATGCACAAATAAGTGCTTACAATCAACCAATATATCGAAACAATAAAGCTTCTAATTTGAAGAATCATAAAAATAGAGCAACCGTACAAAACTGATTTCTCCAACTACAGACTTCTAATCTATGATCCCAACAGTTAGAACAAATAATACTATGTTATGAACCCGTTGTCAAATTTTTAGCCTAATCCAATAATGAACGAAGTGGAAATCATGATTTTAATGAGGTTAATATGCAAACTAATTTTTCTGCTCTCTTTTTCTCTTCTTTCTCTCCCAAAAGGCTGTGAAATTATCACTCTCTCCTATTCTGAAAAATCCCTCTCCACTTACATTAAGTGAAATAAAATGAACTTGACAAGTTTAAACTTTTTAGATATATAATTAGAAGCTCAACCCATCGTTAGCTTCATTGGTTCAACGATTTGATCTTTTAATTACAGGTCTGACTTCTATGCATGCTGTTGGCCTAATCCAAATTGGCGAGAAAAATGAAAAAGAAAATCCCAACCAAAGAAAGAAAAAAAGGAAAATGACCAATCTTTTTTAGGGAAAATGGGAAGAAAAGGACCTGAGCAATTAATAACTGGTTGATGGGGCAGTTTATATAGAATGTAACACAACTTAAAAACGAAAAATATTTAAAAGTGGTCCCATTTCTGAGTTCACAAACTCAATGTACATTGTTATTCCGTGGCAGTCAACATATGCAATTGAATTTACGGTACTACTCCACAAGGCTATTTACTGAGGTAGTTAAACGAGAGAAACAATAAACATGTTAAGCTTAAGATAAGGTTAAGAAACAAAACAATATATATGTATTTTTTTTTTCCAACGTGACTGATAATATAAGGTCATTGGTACCGCACGAAATCATTTAATGAGTCACCTTGCAGCCTTGTGACCGTCGTACAATGGGGGAGGGTATGAGTAACATGTTCCGCCATTCCATTGTGTAGTTGTATGCCCCTTCTTTAGCAATTGAAAGTAAAGTTATGAAGATATAATCTACTGGTTTAATATCTTATGGTGCTTCTTAGCTATTTCTTCTAATTAATCCAACGTCAAATGTGTTTTTGGAAACGATTAATAATGTTTATATCCTTGATTTTTAATATGAAGTACGCAATCTTGTTTGTTAGTGTTATGCTAGGTGAAGAGAAATAGTGTCTTGGGTATGAGCATGTTTTATTTTTTTAATTTTTTTTTTGTGCTTCGTTGCTATCTCACAACTTCGTTGGAAGTTAAATAATAATAACTAGTTTTGTCTGGATTTACTCTTGAATATGTTTATGAATTATGACTAGTTTTATTGATTTTCATTGATCTTAAAATCAGTTTATTTTTGAGGTAAATATAAGACATTTAACCGAACGGATTCTTTTCAATTTTTCCTATATGCTTTTTCTAACATATTCTTATTTGATAATCTAATTGTTTAATTTTGAGCTAATTTTAATATGAAAAATTTAGAGAGAGAGAGAGAGAGAGAACAATGTATCCTTAAGCTTTAAGCTACCTTATGTCATTATCATTATCATTATCAACTAAACAATTGTCTCTAGCTGTTTGGTTGATTTTATCATTTTACAATTTTAAAACAATTAATTTGCAAGAACTTGATTTTGGAAAGTATGAGAGATAATTTGACTTGGGACCTGGAATCATTGCTGCAAGATACTTTTAAGCTCTTTATATATATAATAAATTCCTCGAATTACTTGTACTTGAATCAATTTCGATTAGGAAGTGGACAGGCAATCTAACTTCTATGAACAAGGAAAACACAAGTAGCTGGGGGGTATTTGATAAAGTTAAGTAAAATATATAATATAAATTTAATGTTTTTAAAAATATTTTAACTTAAAAATACTTCAATAAAAATGCAGATATTTAAATTTTTAATTTAAATAGTAAAATTTATTTAATTGATAAAAAAATTTTAATGTTAATTCATGATATATTATTATGTCTAATATTAATTGAAGAGAATCGATAATTAATTAAAAAAATTTAAAAACATTTTGATTGAAGAATTAATTAATTAAAAAGTAAAATAAATTTAATTTGACATAAATATTTAAAATAAATGTGTCAATATATATATATATATATATAATAATAATAATTAAAGTCATTTAGAATTGCACTATCATTTTATTTAATTATATATGTGTATGCACGCTTGTAATAACAAATATTTACTTATTATGAAAACGAATTTTGTTAATTTTTTATTTAATAATATTAATCACATCAAATTTTATCAATATAACATTTGAATAATGTTTTCATTTAAGTAAACACACTTGTTATCTGACTCTTTAATTGAGTATTAGAATTTATTATATAAGGACAAAATACTAAACATTGTTGCTGCAAAATTAATCTCATAGATAAGATTAAAAAAGCACTGCATCACTTGAGTATTTCTTCTTGGCGTCAATTGCACACCATCCAAGTGTTTGGAAAACATGATAATGTTATAGAGGAAGAACGTGTGCAGATTAAATAATGACCCGAAACATATGAACACTAATAATGATCAAGGTAGGACCATCTTTGCCTTTATTTCCACACACATATTTCACGGGACATTTTAATTTTCATAAGGATCAACGTTGGAAAAATTCTTTGGTTGCAAAAAAGCAAATAGAAAACAATTAAGAAGCCATTAATTACTGGGACTATGGTGGGAACCAATTCAATATGAAAACCCTAAATAAAGAGCAGGCAAAGTACGTAGAGGAATTCCTGAAACGTATGGTATATTTGAATAAAGATATACATGTGGAGGTCCTTATCGATAAAAGCTCATGGGACACTCTTCATATGTACCAAGCAAAATGAGGACTCGGCATGGATCTATATGCACCTTTTACAAAAGCATAAACTAAAACCATGTCAGATTGTCAAAGTTCTTACATCTGCGGACCATGCTTCATCTTCAATGCTTAATAGCTAATCCATTAGCTATAACTTTTACCATAAGTTCATTTTTGAGATTTATGAATGAGAAAAGATTTTTTTACACCGTGTAAGTGTAAAAACTCTTATATTTGATTTAAGTTTTTTATTTATCTTATATTTAACAGTTATTGAAATAATAAATTATAACTCGTTAAATATAAGTTAAATAAAAAACTCAAATTAAATGTAAGAGTTTTTAGATTGAATGTTAGATTTATTTTTGCATATATATATATATATATATATATATATATATAATTCAACTGCATAAAATGTGAAACTTAAATATTATCAATCCAAATGTCAATATGAAGATTTTAATAAAGTTTATTAATTTTAAAAGTATTTAAGCTTTTTTAAAGAAAAACAAAAATAAAAAATATTACAATCTCAAAAATAGAACCTCTCTTAATATTAGAACTAAACTTTAAATTTGTAAAACAATCTTTTAGCTTAACTAAAAAATTTATATATTTATTACTTGTATGTTTAATGGAGATTTATCAAACATTTTATATTTTAAATGATATTAACATATTTATAAAGAGGTAAAATAATTTATATCTTATAACATGTAATACAAACGATGTCCGATATTTAAGTTTGATATATGGCGTGAGCATATTTTTACTTTGTTTTTTCTTTATACCAGTTATTTGATAATACTTGCTTTAATTAACAGTGTTTTGAAGCGTCTAACTCTGCAATCTTGAATCAAAATCATGAAGTTTCTTCTTCCTTTAAATATACTCTAACCCCAAGATTGTCTTGCTTGGAAGCATTGTTAGCGAGTGCCTTTCCGGCTTAAAAAATTATCTCATTTGTCTCGTAACCCCTAACATGTATAGAGGAGAGACATTGCCTTTACACCATTTAAAAATATAATCAAATAAGAGTGACGAAATGGGGAAATTGAAATCAATTAAAGTGAAAGGGTATTTCCATTTAAATCAATTAAAATAAATGATATTAAATAAATGACTAAACAAGTACATTAGACATAAACATGAAGACAGAGTAGTAAATATTAAATAAATTAAAATTAACCTGCAGGTGCATGATGGCAATCTTTATTAGGTATTAGTCGCCTATTGATATTCAAAAACACGATCAAGAAAACGAAAGGTGGGGTAGTGTTTGTTATTCTTCAAGACCAGAAGATGTTTGAGGCATTACACATATATATGCTTTGTCATTGGTTTTTGTTGGAGAACAACTGTAAACTATGGAATTTTGGAAGCATTTCCTGCCTTTTCAAAAAGCACTTTTGCTTGCTTAGTATTATTTTACTTAACTAGATATCAAACCAATCACTGTATAAAAAATGCATAATTAATTAATTTACCGCTGCCAACGCTTAACCAAACGACACCGATCATATTATTTTTTCAAATAATTAACCCGGGCACATTAAAAAATAGGGGAAAAAGGCAAGACAAGTAAAAGGAAACAAAACAATATATAGAAAAAACCACACTGTTTTATGTCTTGAAAGAAAATAAGAAAACAAAATTACGTTTTTTTTATGATGCTACTATATCCTGACAATGATTTGTAAATTTTCAACACAGCAGAAGTCATGTATTAAAAGTCAATGGTAATTTCTGAAGTGATTTAAAAGCCCAGTAAGATACAAGTTTGCTAAAAGCGTTCTTAGTTTTTGATATATCCCAATCTTGTGATAATATTTTTTTTATAACAACCGATGAAACATGTTAGAAAATAACGTTTTAAATGAATAAAATTAAGAATAAATTTCTCAACTTTTGTCAAAGAAAAATTGATTATGAAAAGGAAAAGAAAACTGTGAAATTGATTGAATGTACATGTTTGATCAACAGAGGATGGAAGAAAACAAAACAATAATGAAGCATTGCGCACTTACACACAAAATTTTGTCATTATTAGGAAGAAGACTAATCCCTTGGAGTTTGAAAATCTCGTAATTTATGATTGGTCGCTGTTTAACCCAAAAAATTAGTTGTTGACTAACCTAGAACGATTTTTGTCAAAAACGTGGAGATATCAATTCCTTGTTTCACCAACTTCACGAGACAGTTTAGTATTCAAGCGCCACTCTCCATTCATCACCATATAGTAATTACCTTACTCTCTCCATAATCACTCTAATTAATTAATTTGACGAAGCAGAAAAAGAGGAGTTATCTTTATAGTATAATAAACCGCCATTTTAAACAATAATCAAAATAAAAAAGGCCCTTCTTTAACGTGGCAATCTTTTAATCAAAATCAATTCTTGGCACTTGCTTGTTGGCTAAACTCTCTTTGAATCAAAGTTTTCATTCTCTCATGGTTTGTGTCCAATGTCACTGTCACCCTCACAATTTGCTCTTTTCTTTCTGTGTCTCTCATCTCAACCAGCTAGTTGGTTATTCTTTCCCTGGTAGTTGCAAAATCTTGGATTTAAACTCTTCTTTCACTTTGTTTTATCTTTCACTTCTTTGCTGCAAAACATGCCAAGCCCAACACACAATGCAGATTTTTAGAATCTTTTTAAACTTTGTTGTATCTTATATTCTTTCATAGTATAAATCCATCCTACCTAGTCTGGGGTATCCTGTTTTCCATTCTTGGAAAGTGCACTTTGAATTTTGTTAGTTTCATTGCAGTGAAGTGAGTGGTTGACCAGGAACGAGCACATGTATAGAAAATTCTGGGAAAAGATGAAGCTTTTTACTTCATTGTTGTTTCTCAGTTTAATTTTCACGCTCTCTCTTGTGGCTTCTGACACTGTGCCCTTAAACGAAGGTTTGTGTTCTGTTCGACTGTTCACTTTCTGTTTCAGATCTCAAATATTCACTTTTGTTATACTCTGTTTGCCTGCTGCTAAAATCTTGATAATTTTGTGTTTTTACCTTCTCTTTAATCTTCTTTTAGTTCCAAGTTTTGATAATTGAATTTCTTGTAAGGTAATGTCTCAAGTGTCATTAAGTAAGTAGCAAAGATTGGCAGTTCTATTTCCTGTGTGAAATTGCGAGTTTCGAGATTGTTGTATGATTGGCCTTGATTTTCATGGACATGGTCTCTTTTTTACTTGGCTACTAAAATTTACGATGGGGTTCATAGAAATGAAGATTTTGCATTCTCTCTTTTTTCTTGATAGTTATGGCGCTTATGAACTTCAAAGAAGCTATCTATGAAGACCCATATCAAGTTTTATTCAATTGGGATACGGTGGAAGCAGATCCTTGTAACTGGTTTGGAGTTTCATGCACTATGGCTCGAGATCATGTCATCAAGCTGTAAGATACCAATGGTCTTCTGTAGATGGTGCTTTATTTTTATTTGTTTTCCATTTTTCGTTTTTTGTTGGTGGAGAATACTGTTGCTATTTCACATGGATGAAGACACGAATTTCTAAGCTAGCACATTCCTAATACTACAGCTTGGGATTCTTCTTTGCAGAAACATATCAGGATCATCATTAAAGGGGTTTCTTGCACCAGAGTTGGGGCAAATCACATCCTTGCAAGAACTGTATGTTCATTCTTTCTCCTAGCCTTGCTTCATTCTGAATAGTAAAAACCTTGGTTCAATGATTGTAATTACCATGTGTCTTGGTTCTGGAATATCTTGGTTGAAGCTAATTTTTAGTTCTTATGTTTGTAGAATTTTGCATGGCAACAGTCTCATTGGGACAATACCTAAAGAGTTGGGGGTGTTGAAATTTCTCATGGTATTGGATTTGGGAATGAATCAGTTATCGGGACCAATTCCTCCAGAAATTGGAAATCTAACCCAAGTTGTGAACATGTAAAAGAATTTCAGTATGCTTTTCGTGAATACGGAAAATTATTGACTCATACTTATTCAAATTTGTTTGCATTCTTGTAGAAATTTACAGTCCAACAGGTTGAGTGGTAGGCTACCTCAGGAGCTTGGAAACTTGAGAAACCTTCAAGAACTTCGGCTGGATAGGAATAGGCTTCAAGGACCTGTTCCTGCTGGTGGTAGTTCGAATTTTGCTTCAGATATGCGTGGGATGTGAGTGTAAATTTTATGATTGAATTATTATAGTTTGATTCAGGGATTCGTTGTTCTTATTCATGTAGCTCTTCCTAATCTGATTGATAAAACTCTTCTTTTTCTGAGTACGCCTATAGACTGTTGTCCTCTTTTTCATATATGTTGTTCATAGCCATGGTCAGACGAGCAAGTATTTGGGCTTGGTTTTGGTCTTGTATACAATTGATTGGATGCAAATTACTGTTTCCTTCTAATGTTCACTGTGTTAGTTACATGTTTCATTATTCATGGCTAACACAAATGAGAAATTTTGTTCTTTTTTTTTTTTTTTTTTTGTATAAGACCATACTTTAGATAAATTCGACCATTATCTCTGAAATTTACTGTGAAGGAGATATTTTGAATGTTTGCAAATGGAATTGGTTAAGTTATTATTTGCAAATTGCAATGACTAATGTCAAGTTTTCAACATGTTCAGGAGTCATTCAATATGCAAAAGTATTTCATTAGGGAGACTAAAATGACCTTTGGGTTATTATGAATCAGCTTTAAACTGTAGAGGCTAAACTAAAAACTTCAAGTCAAAATCAACATGAAGAAAATGTCAATCTGTCTAATAATTTTTTTTTAACTTCTTCAGGTATGCATCACAGCAGAATGTAACGGGCTTCTGTCGTGCGCCTCAGTTAAAAGTAGCAGACTTCTCGTATAATTTTTTAGTTGGTAGAATACCCAAATGCTTGGAGTATCTTCCAAGGTACTTTCTGATGCCTGGTCATTTTGGCATTCCTACTCTTCCACCATATTTAGTAAACATATACTACTATGTCAAGTAGGTTAAGCTTTCAAGGGAACTGCCTCCAGAACAAGGATTTAAAGCAGCGGCCTTCTATACAATGTGGTATGTATGATATGACCATTTTAGCATTCAAAATTGAAGGCATGAATTATATGCTTGTTCATAGACATCTCACAAAATTTGAATCATACAGAAGAGATGAAATAAGCTGAGTCTTAACGTAATTCTGAAATGGCTTTCACTGGTATTCACTTTGTATTCCTTTTTTGAAAACCCAACCTGTTGTTGAGAATGAATCTATGTGATATTTACAAATCTATTAAGAATTTGTCAATTCCCATGTACACTGGATAACATTCCTTACCTTAATTTGGTTCTTCCCAGTTTTGTATCTAATACTGAACTATTATTTCATAGCGGGTGCTTCACCTGCCAAGAGCCAGCCTGTGGTGAACAGAAACCGCCAACCTACTGACTACGCAACCAAGCATCGAGCATCAAAACCTGTTTGGCTTTTGGCTCTAGAAATAGTAACTGGAACTATGGTGGGCTCTCTCTTTCTGGTTGCTGTTCTTGCTACTTTTCAAAGATGTAACAAAAAATCATCTATCATTATTCCTTGGAAAAAATCTTCAAGCCAGAAAGATCATACGGCCGTATATATAGGTAAATAGGTTCAGTTTCTTCCTTTTTCCTGTACTTTTTCTTTATATCTAGTAGTTCTAGAGCTGTTTTCAACCTAATTGGCATTATTAATGTGCAGACCCCGAGATGTTGAAGGATGTGAGAAGGTATAGCAGACAAGATCTTGAAGTGGCCTGTGAAGACTTCAGCAACATAATTGGGTCCTCACCAGATAGTGTGGTCTACAAGGGAACCATGAAAGGTGGGCCTGAGATTGCTGTAATTTCTCTCTGCATCAAGGAGGAGCATTGGACAGGATATCTTGAGCTCTATTTTCAGAGAGAGGTAAATGGAGATATTCCAATGCCTACAGCATGCTAGAATTTGCACAAATAGTTGTCCAAATCTTTTATTATTTTTTTATTTAACCTATCAATGCCATTCAGGTGGCAGACTTGGCAAGGTTAAATCATGAGAATATAGGAAAATTACTGGGCTATTGTAGAGAGGACACTCCATTTACAAGGATGTTGGTTTTTGATTATGCTTCAAATGGGACACTTTATGAACACTTACATTGTTGTAAGTCTAGTTTCTTAGCTCATTCATATGTATGTTTTAAGCGTTTCAGTTCCTTCAACATGAAATTATGACTGCAGATGAAGAAGGATGCCAATTCTCTTGGACACGGCGAATGAAGATTGCCATAGGCATTGCACGCGGACTCAAGTACTTGCACACAGAAACTCAGCCTCCATTTACTATCTCAGAGCTCAATTCTAGTGCTGTATACCTTACAGAAGAATTTTCCCCTAAGGTGCGCACACTAGCTAGTTCAAATCTTCAAACTTGGCAATTAAAATTGTGCTCAGCATCTTATCGCACTCAAGAATGATCAGAAATAGAGTAACTTGATCCTATGTTTACATGCTGTCTGTTCTGTTAGAGACCGAAAAGCTTGCTTAAGATTCTCATTGTCATTAACCCCAATTGCAGTTGGTTGATTTTGAAAGTTGGAAGACAATTCTCGAAAGATCAGAAAAGAATTCTGGTTCTATTGGCAGCCAAGGTGCTGTTTGTGTTCTTCCAAACTCGCTTGAAGCGCGCCATCTTGATACCAAAGGAAACATATATGCTTTTGGGGTACTTCTGCTAGAGATAATCAGTGGTAGACCTCCATACTGTAAGGACAAAGGGTACTTGGTGGACTGGGTAAGAACCTTACTGAAATTGGGTGATTAAAAATTCAGTTTTACAGCTTCAGCAACCCTGAAAGATTGTATTTTTATACTAAGCCGTATTTGTCAAACATGTATAGGCCAAGGACTATCTTGAAATGCCAGATGTAATGTCACATTTGGTGGATCCTGAACTGAAACATTTTAGAAATGATGACCTCAAAGTGATATGCGAGGTAATAACTCTTTGTATCAACCCTGATGTCACTGCGGGTCCATCCATGCAAGAATTATGTAGCATGCTTGAGAGCAGAATTGACACATCAGTAAGCGTGGAGCTTAAGTCATCATCTTTGGCTTGGGCTGAACTTGCACTTTTATCATAATATAGTCAAAACTCAAAGTTAACAGATCTACACTAAAGCAGAGAGATATACACCAGTAATACTTTTCTGACTACTTTCTTTATTTCTTTTTCTTTTACTTTTCAATTTTATTTCCATTGTAAATGATTGCTCAAAATGGGTACGTGTTAGGCCTAAGCACGACAAAGTCTCGTTGTATAGCACTAGCGGACTAGCAGAAGTCCAGAAATTGTTAAATAGAAGAAAATTGTATTGGACCATTGTTTCCTTTTTCTTTTTATGTATTATACCGAGCATTGTGTTATACTGTTATTCGTCATGGACCCCTTACCCACATCTTCCCTCTTCCGAGATCGGGATATTGAGGGGCTTAATGATTTTTTTAATAATTATTTACCAAAATAAAATTAAAAACAAAGGTAAATTTTTGTCACGTTAGACTCTGTTTCGTATTTAAGGGAGACAAAATTATTTTTTTTATTTTTAATCTATCTATTTCGTCTAAAATAGGGATAAAATCAATCAGAATGTTACACGTGTTTCGTATACAATAGAGATAAAAAGATAAAATACAAATTTGAATTTAAAAATACAGAGACACACTTAGACCAATCAAGGAAGGAAAAAGAAGGGAGAAAAAAATAAATAAAGTGTGTTAGTGAAAAGAGAAAAATAAATAAATGAATTGTGCTGTGTGAATGATGTAGAGTTACGAAAAAATATTAAATGAGATTAGTTGTGGAGAAAGAGAAAAATAAATGAATCATGTTAGTGGGAAGAGAGAGAAAAATAAGTGATGGATCGTGCTGTGTGAATGTTGCAGAGTTACGAGAAAATATTAAATGAGATTGGTTGTGGAGAAAGAGAAAAATAAATGAACCGTGTTAGTAGGAAAAGAGAAAAAAATAAGTGATTTTTCTCTCCCTTCTCTTCCTTCCATGATTATTCCAAATGTCGTGTTAGTGGGAAGAGAGAGAAAAATAAGTGATGAATCGTGCTGTGTGAATGTTGCAGAGTTACGAGAAAATATTAAATGAGATTGGCTATGGAGAAAGAGAAAAATAAATGAATCGTGTTAGTAGGAAAAGAGAAAAAAATAAGTGATTTTTCTCTCCCTTCTCTTTCTTCCATGATTATTCCAAATGTCGTGTTAGTGGGAAGAGAGAAAAAAATAAGTGATAAATCGTGCTGTGTGAATGTTGCAGAGTTACAAGAAAATATTAAATGAGATTGGCTGTGGAGAAAGAGACAAATAAATGAACCGTGTTAGTAGAAAAAGAGAAAAAAAAAATAAGTGATTTTTCTCTCCCTTCTCTTCCTTCCATGATTATTCTAAATGTGTCTGCAGAGCTGTATTTTTAAATTTAAATTTATATTTTTCTTTTCGTTTCTATTGTATATGAAATACGTGACACGTGTAACATTTTGATTAATTTCGTCCTTATTTAGATGAAATAGATAGATTAAAAATAAAAAAATAATTTCGTCTCCCTTAAATATAAAACACAGTCTGACGTGACAAAAATTTGCCTCAGAGAAAGAATATGTTTGTTTTTAATTTTATTTTGGTAAATAATTATTAAAAAAACATTAAAAAAATCATTAAGCCGATATTGAGGAGACATATACAGGAGCCATGTCTATTGAGAATAGTTCTCATTTTAAAAACGAAAGAGCTATAAACTTGGATCATATATATATATGATTAATATTAAAATATAATTACTAGTAATATAATTACGTAAAAAAGTCATGTGCATAAGTATTTATCTTTTAATCTAAGCATTTGCATTTTCAGTTATGGAAATCTCAATCTGTATATTATTTTTTGTCAAGCTTGTTACCTAATTAACTTGGAAATGGTATGGTCACTGTCGACTGTTTTACCTATTAACTTCCACCATCCAAGGCCACAGGCGCCTTTAGTTATTTCTCTTTTCCGTGTTTGGATTTGGACGAAAAGAAAGTAACGTGTACCAGTAGTCATAACAAGGGCATGCCATTGATACCCACTCACATATTTCCAATGGTTTCATTAAAGTAAATAAAGACCCTTTCTATTTGTTGTGGATAATATAAATAATGTACCATGTCTATGATCTACTTCAAAGAAGAGAAGTAAAAGACACAAGTATAGAATAAATGCTTTTACATAAAATCCTTTTCCAAGTAAAAAAGAAAAAAAGCCAAGTCGTTAAACGATTGGCAAATTGGTAGAGCAGCAACCTATAATAGATGCTACTTAATCTTGAACCAGCCACATACATGACTCTTGAAGCTAACCAAGATTAACTGAAAACTGAACAATATGACTGACTTTAAGGAAGAATGATGTGTTATAATAATACAAACCATTCTGGATTAGTTGTCGTCGAATCCAGGCTAAAATAAGCAATAACAAAATGGTCCCCAATGTTGTCAAACAGTTAGGAAGGATATTAATATATAACTGTGAAGGAGGGTTCAGATAGCAAAACGAGAGACTTAGATGGCTCGAGCTTTCACAATGTCCAAGCTCATCTCACTTGGATCAGTTGCTTGCAGTTCGACTTGAATGCCATCGAGCTCCCTCTTGAATCTATCCTTGGAACTAGCATACACCATCTTCATCCTCACCTTTGATGTGTCTGGTGACCTACACCCGGTATATATATCTCATTAACACATAATATATTCAATTTGTCTAGTTAATGTTAAGAATGCAAGAGTTTTGCAATAATAAATAGAATAGAAAAGTAATTTTGGTTTGTATTGAAGCCAAATATATTAATTAGCCGAGTGCAATGTGGACTAGTACCATGCAATGAAGAAGATCTTGCTTTTCTGGCAATTCTCATCAGTTGTGAAATCAAAATCAAAGACAGCATAACGACACTCATTAGCTGGCAAACTGGCCTGGAAATCGTCATAGCTTTCCGATGCCCCCCCTAATTTGTCGACCACAACTTGTTGCTGCTCAATTCTGAATGTAATGAATCGATAGCTCCTCTTTGCTTTAAGTTCCTGGAACTTCAGTTTACAGTCATCGTGCACAGCCATTCCGGACGCTGCATTTGCCTGTCGCATGATTTTTTCTCATCAAATAATTTCACCATTTGTTGAGTTTCATTTTCCCATTATCATTCAGGATTGTTATTCATTCTTCGTCACAGGTCACAATATACGTACAAAGTAAGTTGGTACCATCTTTTGGCAATCACTAATTTGTCGTAAGGGCATGCATACATGCACGCAATGAAATGACTCTTCATTTTTCTAGACATAATTGATCGTATCAACTCCTACTTTGATATATTTTTTCAGTTTAATTAATGTCTCACAAGCGATCAAGTTTCATCTTCATACGTCAAAAACCATCTTAATTATATGAAATGAGAAATATTCAACACTTATATACAAAGAAAACATATAAATATAATGCTGATAACATCGACATTGAAGGGTAGATCGTAAGAACAGAATTCTTGTCGTCAGAATAATTTATATATGCAGCAAAACTACTATATAACTAACTAATAGCTTCTGATGCCATGCAAAAAAGAAGAACCTGAGCGAACCAATTACCATTGTGCCAGCAATGAGGAAGAAGCGCCCTTTGAAATGTGTATGAAAAGAAAGGGATGGAAGCAATAGAGAATGGAAAATGGGAGCAATAGACTCAGTGAAAAAAAATATGGAGAGAAATAACAAATAAAGATCCTTGATTTTTGGAGCCACGAGAGGTGGAACTTTGAGAAGACTAAGATAGCGGATAGAGAATAGAAACTGGGTGAGAAATTTATGGGTGGGTCTGTTGCAATCTATTTTGCTTCCTTGCCAGTGTCCACAAGTCTATATTATGCTTCAACAGACATGTTCCAAATTTGGAGAAGCCTTAATTAGAGAAATCATGTTACGTGCCTAATTTCCAAACCAGCAATAATTACTTAATTAGCCTATTTTATTTGGTGATATATATGTGTGTGTATATATATATATATATATATATATATATATATATATATATATACATGTACATTCTTCGTTTTAGATAATAAAGTCTAATTGCCAATCCTTTAAGGAAATCAGTTGTTTTTAATAATATTCAAGCTGTTGACTTTTTTCTTTTTTTTCCATTCACTATCAATTGAAAGTTTTTACTTTTTAATTTTGGTACTTTTTTTTATTTTTGGCCGTGGAATTGGGCTCCAAAGATTTGGACCGAAGAATTTGAATAGAACTGTGGGCCATTGCCAACTGGACGCATTGATATTGTTATAGCCTACCAATGAATGGGCTTTCTTTAGGGTCGAAGTCAACTTTGGTTGGCCGGCCTGTAAACGCAATCCATGACGTCTTTGATGGCCCAATATAAGGAATACTGTCAAATAAAATATATATAATGAATGAGATAAAGTCAAATGGAGATAATGATTTCAATTATGATAATTTGGTAGTACTTCCGTAAACAATGTAAGATCTATACACTTTCTAACCACTATCAATCGTCTTATTTTAATTAATATAGAGTAGTTATTTACAGGGAAACTCTGACTTTGGGATTAAACTATGGTAGTATGACCGATCCTATGCGTCCTTTTTGAGTATAGTATGAATAATATTTAAAGGAGAAAAGTAAGAAAAACTCGGTTTCCACAACATTCGAAGACATCTTGAAACATACTCGACCACGCAATTCAGTTCGAGGTTCGCTAACTCACGTATGTGTTAAGAATTTACGCGCTTAAGGAGAAAGCCGAAAGGTTCTTTTTCTGGATCCAAAGAGAACAAGAGAACCTTAAGATTCTGTATTTGATGGGCTCTTAGCCCTAATTTGAGGCCTACCTCAGACCCAAGATTGCGTTAAGCCCAAGGAAGCGATGGGCCCACCGACATGATCCTAAAGTCAAAAGAGAGAGAATAAAAAAATTGCTTTTGACTGTCTGAGAATTTAATTTAAAAGCGCAACGCTCGCTTGCTGCAAACACAAATTGTATGCGTGTTGGTGGCAAAAAGCAATGGCGAAGTTGTTAGCGTTAACTTGCTTCCGAAACGAGGGATGGGGCAACCTCTCTCCGCGACCTCACTACCCTTCCATGCCCAAATATCCCAAGGGTGTGGGTCTCACTTCCGCCACCCTCCACCACCCTTCCGAGGCCAGGGCCCTTTTCTCCGTCGTCGGAATGACCTGCTCCGCCTGCGCCGGTTCCGTCGAAAAGACCATCAAACGCCTTCCCGGAATTCGCGAAGCCATCGTCGATGTCCTCAACAACCGTGCCCACGTCATCTTTTACCCCTCCTTTGTTAACGAGGAGACCATTCGCGAGGCTATTGAGGATGCTGGTTTTGAAGCGGCGTTGCTAACGGACGCTACCAATAACAAATCCATTCAAGTGTGCCGCCTGCAGATTAAAGGAATGACTTGCACCTCCTGTTCCTCCACCATCGAATCCGCTCTTCAGGCCCTTCAAGGCGTCCTCAAGGCACAGGTGGCCCTCGCCACCGAAGAGGCCCAAGTCCACTACAACCCCAACGTCATTAGCTACAACCAAATTCTAGAAGCCGTAGAAGATTCTGGATTCGAAGCCGCGCTCATCACTTCAAGCGAGGAGTTGAGCAAGATAGACCTCCACGTGGAAGCAGCTGAACTATCCGATGATTCCACCAAACTCATCGAAGCTTCTCTTCGGGCACTCCCCGGAGTCCTTGGCGTGGACATAACCACCGAACTGAACAAAATAACGCTTTCTTACAAACCCGACGTGACAGGACCCAGGAAATTCATTCGCGTGATTGAGGAAACAGGGTGTGGGAATTTCAAGGCTAAAATATTCCCTCAAGAAGCAGGACCAAGAGATTCTCACAGACGCGACGAAATTAAGCAGTATCATAGATCGTTCTTGTGGAGCTTGGTGTTCACGGTGCCCGTGTTTCTAACCTCCATGGTTCTTATGTACGTCCCTGGAATCAAGCAATTACTGGATGCAAAACTTGTTAACATGGTAACCGTTGGGGAGGTTGCGAGATGGGTGCTAACCACTCCGGTTCAGTTCGTTTTAGGTTGGAGATTTTACTACGGTTCTTACAAATCGTTGCGCCGAGGCTCTGCTAACATGGATGTTTTGGTCGCCTTGGGAACAAACGCGGCGTATTTTTATTCGGTGTACTCTGTTCTGAGAGCTGCTACATCTCGTGATTTCGAGGGCAATGATTTCTTTGAGACGAGTGCGATGCTTATTTCCTTCATTCTGCTTGGAAAGTATCTTGAAATTTTGGCGAAGGGGAAGACGTCGAATGCAATTGCGAAGCTCATGAACTTGACCCCTGACACGGCTATATTGTTGAGTTTGGACGGTGAAGGGAATGTGGTGGGTGAGGAAGAGATTGATAGCAGGTTGGTTCAGAAAAATGATGTGATAAAGGTTATTCCCGGGGCCAAGGTGGCTTCCGATGGGTTTGTTTTGTGGGGGCAGAGTCATGTGAATGAGAGCATGATAACAGGGGAGGCACGTCCTGTGGCCAAGAGGAAAGGTGACTCTGTTATTGGTGGAACTGTGAATGAGAATGGAGTGTTGCACGTTAAGGCAACGCGCGTGGGCTCAGAGAGTGCTCTTTCCCAGATTGTTCGGCTTGTTGAGTCGGCTCAGATGGCCAAAGCTCCTGTGCAGAAGTTTGCAGATCGCATTTCCAAATACTTTGTCCCTCTGGTAGATAATTATGACCCGTTTCTTGTTTTTGTTCTTTCTTGTGGAGGATTTTTTTTAAAGGGTGTCTCTTTGCATTGCAGGTGATCTTGATCTCGTTGATGACTTGGCTTGCTTGGTTTTTAGCTGGAAGATTTCATGCTTACCCCAAGTCTTGGATACCATCTTCAATGGACAGCTTTGAGCTTGCTTTGCAATTTGGAATATCTGTTATGGTCATAGCCTGCCCTTGTGCTTTGGGTTTAGCTACGCCCACCGCCGTTATGGTTGGCACTGGTGTAGGTGCGTCTCAGGGTGTACTCATCAAAGGAGGGCAAGCATTAGAGAGTGCGCATAAGGTCAGCATTTCACATTATATATTATATTATATTAGATTAGCCGCTTCAATTTTGGATTTCCCTTGACAATGTTGTCAGGCTTAAAAATTGAACAGATATTTTTTAGTATTCTACTAGTACAATTATTACCAAGTGGTGTTTTGGAGCCATTTCTGCTGATTAATCCAACACCAAATGTGTTTTAGGAAATCAGTACTATTAATGTTTATATCCTTGATTCTTAATATAGAGTACTATTGTTTTTCAATGTTATGCTAGGTGAAGGGAAGTACTTTCTGGGATATCAGTATCAATCTGATTTTTCTTGTACTTCTTTCCTGTCTCTCACAACATTGTTGGAAGTTAAAATGGAGAAACTGGTCCAGGGTTGTATGTTGAGTATATCAGAATTATCTGTTAAAATTTTCATGGTTTTCTCTTGTAGGTGAACTGCATTGTTTTTGACAAGACGGGTACTCTCACTGTTGGAAAACCTGTAATAGTGAATACAAAACTATTGACAAAAATGGTTCTTCGAGAATTCTACGAACTTGTGGCTGCAGCTGAGGTAGGCATCTTCCTTATCTCCTTCTCAAAGGCTTAGTCTCCCTTGTTATTAGTTGTAGAAAACAGGACTTTTGTCAGATAACTTTTTCTTTTAATAGTTTTGACTCCAATTTTATTTGTTAACTGCACAAGTGCTTTTATGATTCACTGATTATAAGTGCATATATCATAAACAATTGCCATTAATATTACTTGCCTATCTCAGGTCAATAGTGAGCATCCACTTGCCAAGGCCATTGTTGAGTATGCCAAAAAATTTAAAGATGAAGAGAGCCCTTCTTGGCCAGAAGCAAGAGATTTTGTTTCCATTACAGGACATGGAGTAAAGGCCAATGTTCACAACAAGGAAATCATTGTGGGTAATAAGAGCCTGTTGGCTGACCATAATATCGCAATCCCTGTTGTTGCTGAAGATATACTCGCTGAAGCCGAAAAGATGGCTCAAACAGGAATTTTAGTATCTATAAATGGGGAAGTAGCTGGGGTTGTAGCAGTATCTGATCCATTGAAACCGGGTGCTCAAGAAGTCATTTCCATTCTCAAATCTATGAAAATTAGGAGCATGATGGTAACAGGGGACAACTGGGGAACTGCTAGTTCTATCGCGAGGGAAGTTGGAATTGAAAGTGTTATTGCTGAGGCCAAACCGGAACAGAAAGCAGAGAAAGTTAAAGACTTGCAGGTATAAATGAATAATGATAAAAAATTTTCAACTTAATTTTAAGAAGTTCGTTAGTTATTCATTCATGAGATGACACTGACCCAGACGACAGCTTTGAGGCCTTGAAATTGAAAGAATACACTGCTTTTCTGTTTTATTTTTTTCAAGCACAACTTTCTCTTTGAAGAAACGTAACTAAGAAATCCTTGTATCTCTTCTGTCTTTCAGCCATTGCTTTCTCAAACTCCTTGGTTCTGGAGTCTCACTTTTAGAGCAGCTATACGCTACTTTCACATGAATATACTATCGTTTGTAACATATTGAGTGATTTTTTCTCTTTCAGGCTTCTGGGTACACTGTGGCTATGGTGGGGGATGGTATCAATGATTCACCTGCACTTGTGGCAGCCGATGTGGGAATGGCAATAGGTGCTGGTACAGACATTGCTATTGAGGCTGCTGATATTGTCCTCATGAAGAGCAACTTGGAGGATGTCATAACAGCCATTGACCTTTCTAGAAAAACATTTTCCCGTATTCGTCTAAATTACTTTTGGGCTTTGGTTTATAACCTTCTTGGCATCCCAATCGCTGCAGGAGCTCTCTTCCCTTCTACAGGGTTCCGTTTACCACCTTGGATTGCTGGTGCTGCTATGGCTGCCTCCTCTGTCAGCGTTGTTTGTTGCTCTCTGCTGTTGAAATATTATAGGAGACCCAGGAAGCTGGACAACCTTGAGATACGAGCCATAAGGATCGAATCTTCCGTTGATCATATCATGCATGACAATTGAGGGTTTTGATTTAGCTAATTTTCCTTGTATATAACGTTAAGTGTCGTGATTTTAGTTTAGGTTTACAAAAATGAAAAGGATTCTTTTCTTTCCATGAAAAGCTCTCGAGAGTCTTATGAACAGCTTTAGAAGATTTTTTTTTGACAACTTATAAACAGCTTTAAATGCATGTATATAAAAAATTAAAAATTAAAATAATTATAAGGAGTTATGTATGATGTCAATTTTTAGTTTAACATGTCAATAAGGTGTTTTGATTTTATGCAAAAACCCTACAAAATCAGCTACCTGATGATAATGAGGATGGACGTTGGGTGTTCAAATTCAAAAGCTTTTTTGGGTGTAGAAGAAGCGGCACCGAAGAACTGGGAAGACGATTCATCTTGCCCTCTTCAAACTTTTTACTAGTTCTAAAATTTGCAAATTAGTTGGAATTAAGTTATTCCCTAAATAAACGTGTGCATGTAGTCTAATATGTGTGAAAATTGGCGAACCTAAATTGAGGTCCATGGAAGTATGGAAAGGAATGTTAATTACATATCTTTAATATATTTTTATTACACTTTTATTTTGGATATTAAATAAATTAAAGCTATTTTGATTTCATTCTATTTAGTGAGCCCCACATGATAATAATCTCTTTAAGATTTCGGATCAAGATATGTTGACATGTCCATGGGAGTATTTCTAATTTAGTCCATTAGAAATTTTGGAAATTTTGAATTAAATTACCCAGTTTGATAAAAAAAGATTTTGATAAATTGGAATTATGAAAATTAATAAATATGTGAGTCCATAGAAGGTAATGGAATCATGAGCTTGGTTATGAGATTCGGGATATCTTGAATTAAAATTGGGGTGTTTGAATGTTATATATCTTAAAATATGTGTACACAAGGGATCCGATCTCTCTTTCCGTTCTGGCAAGAATTGGAGAGTGCAGTTCGATTTTTGCTTAAGTCGAATGTTAATTTGCGTAAGCAAATCCCCTATATTTGCACAATAAAGCTTACAAAGATGTTATTTCACTACACTCAATTATTTTGCTGTGTCCTGAAAACAAGAAAAAATGAGGAGGGTTTGGAGGTGTGTTCCCCCATATTGTAGATATTCCTCCAACATTTATTTGGTGGACCTTGCGAACAAGAGATGAAAATGAACATCCCAATTTGCAAAAAAGCTTTTAACCAAGATCTATTTCTCGTCCTCACCCATTTTGCTCCATATATGTTGGGTCTCCTCTTCTTTGAGGCCCTTGTACTCCCACAACTCATCCAATAGAAGTTTTCTGCTCTTCTTCATGGCCTCCTTCCCTTGCCCCAAGTGTATATTGACTTTTACAGCCTTTGTGGCACTGGCAAACTCTAGTGTGAGTGATGAGTCATTGATGTTGTCGTCGCTGGTGCATGAAATTTGGGTCTTAATTTTGTGGGTGAAGAGAGTTATCTACAAATTAGAGAAGAAAGGAGTAACCACTTGAAATCTAGAGAGCCATTTGTGTAGATTGAATTAGATTAAGAAATTATTTTTTGGAGAGATGGAATAAGAGGTTTCCAACTCTTCAAGACAAGCTTACAAGAAAAGAATGAGGAATACTTCTCATTCTTCGTGTTTTTTATAATATTTTTGCTTAAACAAATATCTACTTGTTAAGTAAAAATATCGCGTAAGTGATGAAACTAAAGATTTCACTTGAGCAAGCAAAAATGGAGCCCTATGGGAGGGAATTCAGATTGTACATAAGCTAATATCACGTGCATGGCAGTACAAACCAAAAAAATTGTTGTATAATTATTTCTTTTCGGCTTTAACCCTTTTTTACCCCAAAAAAACTAACAAATTGGTTAAAAATTTGGTTGATTAAATTTTTTTTTTATTAAAAAATCTAATGACTGAAATAGGTGAAAAATTAGTCATAGTAATCTAAAATTGATTAAAATAGGTAGAATGGGTTTTTACATATTCTTTTAACCTAAAGCCTTCGTGTCGACTTTTATTATTCTACCTGTTATTTAATTTTAATCTTATAAAGTATATAATACAATTTTTTTGTTAACATTTTTTTTAAGAACTAGGTATTAACTCTTATTGAAATGGCGGTGACAAAAAAAAATTCCTCTGAAAACCACTCTTATTTTAAATTAAATGCGTAGTTTTGAATTGTCAAATGTAGGCTGGCGTGTTAATGCATCAAACATCGAACGTTTATGTGCAACTATTGACAACTTTCAAATTCTAATAAAATATTTACATATAGTTTATTCTAAACTTAAAAACTCATGATACTTTTCTTAATGATATTAAGGCAATTATTAATCATAGTTAAGGTCATAATTTTTATGATTAGATAAAATTTAAGCCAGACTCGTTAAATGATATACGTTATACTGAAATTCAGTTCTTATATATTTATGTTACCCAAATTTTATCTAATAATAAAGCATACATTTTAAAATATATCAATAATATTTTTCCCCGTAATAAGTCATAAGGTGGATATGGTAAAATAAGCAAAGGCAATATATCACTCTTCACCAAATCATGGCTCGATGGTATTAGACTAAGGAATCAATATTTTTTTTTTCCTCCGACAAGAATCAAAGAAGCTAAGAACCAAAGTAATATATACTTCAATAGTTCTATTCTATTCTTCTAAATATGATGGGAATAAATACTCAAAGAGAAGTAGATGTTTGTTTTTCTAAATAATGTTGTTGAGTGACAAGCAAATGCCATTCAAAATAGCGATGGAAGTAAAGATATATATGGAAGAGGAAATAACAGAAAAAAAAAAATTGGAAATGTCCCACTCGGTAACGTCAGTATATTTATATAGCTTTCTTCAAATGAAAATGAAAATTGAAATTGTATTATTTTTAGAGTATTGATTAAGAAAATGAAAATATTTAGTCAAAAATTTTAACAAAAAATTTGTATTATACCTTGGTTACTATTAATCCAGTCTCACTGGTTATCCTTATTCATTATACCTTGTTTATGTCCAAAAATCTTCATATAACATGATAGAGCTAATTGTGATTTTGATTTATGAATCTTAAACATTGCTTAGTTGAGTGATGAAGTTATATTTAAAAAAAGAAAAAATATTGTACTAAGATTTAATAAAATTATAAAAAAATGTTGTATCCATCTTAAGTTGTATTACAATAACTTATTATAAAAACAACTTATGATATTATAATTGGCATAATTCTAGTACCAATTCAGCTCCGGGGAATCAAGTATTATAATAAGTTGTATACTGAACATTCCAGTTGGATAACTAGTCTGAATTTCAAACTCTATTAAATATTATTGGCAGTTTATCCCAAAATTAAATAGTCTTAGTCTTCTAATAATGCTAATATCATTGTTAATTGTCGATAGTAATAGGTAACTCAAGATACATCATAAATTAAGCGAAGTCAATCTATGTGTCATCATCAAATATTTCAACTTGTTACTTGTTGACCATGATAGTATGGTACTAACGAGCCAAATCCTTTTAATTTTTTTTACTAATGGAAGCAACCAAAAGAAATCGTGAACCCAAAGTAATATATATTTCTATTCTATTCCATATACAATTGGAATAAGTACTCAAAGAGAAGCTGCCAAATTTCAACGACACGTACGTGGAAGTTTGTTTTTTTTTTAAAAGTTGAGCAGTGACAAGCAAATGTCACCCAATTATTTTATGGAAGTGGAGATATACAGGATAGGGAATAAAAGTAAAGGAAAGAAAAGAAAATGAAAATAACAATTGGATAGAAGGATTTTCCTCTGGTTGGATATACAAAGAGAAAGAATTATATATTTTTCATATAATAAAATGCTATTTACACAAATTGCATGCAAGTACATTATTTAAATTATATAAAACTATATTTCATAATTATTTTTATTTTTAATAAAATTAAATATGAAGAATGTGCGGAGGGGAAATTTTCCATTTTTAAAATATAAAAATATCAAATTCTTCTTTATTGAATACCTAATTAGTTAAATTATTAAAAAGATACTATAAAAGAATTTAAAGTTAACCAGCACTAGTACTAAGGGCATTTTGAAATAAAATATATATATAAATAACATATTTTTTTAACACACTTTTATTAGACATTATAAAAATACAATTTAAATGAATTACTACTGTTACGCAACTGAACTCAGCTCTTTCCCTTCTCCCATGCCGCGACCTTTCCTTTCTCATTGGATTCTATAAATAAGCAGAAAGTTGAGAAATTTTGCAGAGAGAGTGTTGGAACTGAAATGGGTTATGACTGCATGAGAAGCTTGCAGTGCTGTGGGAACTTGTCACCACAGCCACACTATCCGTCGATGACGAAAGGGACGTCACAGATTGAAGGATCAGAGGCTAAAGTGGTTTTCAACGTTATGGGAATGACGTGCGCTGCTTGCGCTGGATCCGTCGAGAAAGCCATCAAACGCTTACCGGGGATTCGACAGGCTTTCGTTGATGTCTTGAATGATAAAGCACAGGTTCTTTACTACCCGTCTATGGTTAACGTGAGTATATTTTAACATACGTATATTGATACACTTCATTGAATTTCAGTATTCTTTTATATGATCCTTGGTTTTAATTGCTTCCTTTTATGTATGATTAATTCGTGCTTGGCTTTTCATGATTGCGTATGTTAATTTAAACCACTTTTTACATGTCTTCGTATGTATGCTTTTGGATGTTTAGTTTTGTGAACGTTGCTAAACAAAATCATTAATCTCAAGAAATTTGAAACTTTTTCTATTTTCTATCATTCTGCAAGGGCCGTGGAGAGAGAGACAGAGAGAGAGAGAGAGAAAGAGAGTTTGGTACTTATAGTTGATTATCGTGTAACTCGTATTTATAAATAATTATAGTTGTCAATGAATTACATTTTACATGCACAATTGCACATTATGTTCTTAAAAGGATGTTGTTTATCTGTCACATAGTTCTCTGCTTATCGTACTTGTGATTCTTTATTTTTAGTCTTTTTAAAAAATTTGTTACGTGAGGTTAGCTTATTATTTAGGCACATTTCAACGTAGAACTAAATTATAGATGCAGCTAGAGAGATGTCATATTAAATCATGTTTAAGTATAATCATTCTTCCATTGATTAATGAACACGCATACATGAAACTAACATTCTTATTATTTCCTTAAAAGTCAACAAATTGTGGGCCGAAGATACAATTTTAACCAGGTGATTTATTTAAATTATAATTAACTTTAGATATCGATTATTTTATGCGTGTAAATATTATTATAAATAGATATACACATAAATAATATTTAATAAAAACGGTTCTTATTATAAAATTGTAAGAACTTTAAATGTAAAATTACATATAGATAGTTAAAATTAGGAGTTAATTAATTATCATATGGTTGTTTAAAAAAATTATATATTTTTTATTTTATTCTATAGTTTAAATAAGTGTTAGAATAATACTCGCTAATATAATATTTATTTAACAAAAAAATAATTGTAAGGGTAGACTTTAGAGATTTATATTAACACTTGACATATTGATAGTATATAGTAATATTTTTTTCTAACAAAATTCTTTATTGGTATAATGTATTATTTTTTAGTATAAATCTTTAAAATTTATACTAACAATTTATTTATTTATTGTTAAATAACGACTATATTAATAAAGATCATTTTAACAATTAAAAATATTTGTTAATTTATTAGTAAATGACAATATTGGTAACATGTCATTATTATTAATATGCGTTATTATACATTATGTATGCTTTATATATATATAAACTAAATCAAAGTGAATCGCATTTTACTACATTGTTCATCAATAATGCTGCCCAACCCTCCCTTCCACTTGTGCACGAACACGAATACACTTTTTGTTTTGCCCTCTTTTTCCGCTTTAAAAAGGGATTGGGATTGATTAGCTCTCATATCTTATAGTCCTTTTATTAGTGGATATATATATATATATATATATATATATATATATATATATAGAATGCCTCATCAGACACGAAATCTTCTTTGGCTGATTAGTTTTTGTGAATGGCTGTCGTTGTAGCACTTTTTAATGATATGTTCCACTTTCTTCCTGTAGCCATATTCATCGCTCTCGTTTTCAGATAGCATCTAACAGAAAAATCTTTTAGTTCATCTTCTTATGATGCAATATTATTATCTATTTCGTTAAATTATTTTGTAGGTTCTTAGAATTTTTTAGAAATTATAAGTTTTATACTTTAAAAAATTGTAATTATATCTCTGAATTTTTAAATAGTTCTTATTTGATCCTGATCATATTTTTTGTTACGGTTCTATTAAGTTTATGAATTAATTAAAATTTACAATAATCTTTGCATTTAATAGAATCCTTAGGAAAATATACCTAGAAATCAATTAAAAATTATTTAAACGTTTAGGAATCTAATTAAAAAAAATAATATATAAATTTATTTATAATCTTCCAAAGAATCTAATGACCTACAAAATAATTTAACCCATCTAATTTTATAAATTATGATTTTAGCAATTGAACTACCAATTATTATTGCTAACTAATACATATTCGTCTTACACGAGTACTTTTCAGTATAAATAAAAATTTAAAACAAATTTAAAAAAAGCTATCGCAAAGATTAATTTAATCAATAAGATATTTAATTTTTTGATAGTTAGATTGCATATTTTCGGCATCTAATGCAGTGGTTTGACATGAGCCTACATTAGGCTTTCAGGATCATATGGCTACTTTTTTTTTTTTTTTTGGTGAAAAGTGGGTGTCTAATCAGACGAGGGCCCAACGAAAATCATCTTGGATCATATAACAACTTTAAAATTCATTTCATTTAAAAATAAATATTTTAAACTTTCTTTTTATCCCAATTAGCACTCTTAAATAATTTTTTATTAATTTAGGATTATATGTGTTTAGATTAGCTTAAAAAATTAAATTATTTCAATAATTAACTATGGAAAATTGTATTTGAATATGTTAGATAAAGAGTGATTTTAAAATTAATCTAGATTGTATTAAATAATCACTTTATCTCAATTGAAATTGAAAAAAATATATCATGTGCAATATTAATATTTTAAATAAAAAAATAAAATTTAAATAATAAGTTCATTGCTTTTAATGATAAGTTACAAAATTTTACTTATCTTAAATAATGTTTCTTTTATAGAAAAATTAATCGAAGATCAAAAGTGGATTTCCGAAGATCTCTCGCGAAGTATTACAAAAATCATTTCCCATATATTAATGTATATTTAGTGAATAAAAATGATATTGATTATTTGATTGGTTGGTGCTTGGGTACCAATTAAAATTGTTCACAAACCAAACCATAAAACTTTACGCAGAAGGAGAGGATACGTGAGGCCATTGAAGATGCGGGATTTGAAGCGAATCCCATGGAGGAAGACTCCAACGACACATCCACTCAAATATGTCGAATACACATAAGGGGAATGACTTGTACTTCTTGTTCCTCCACCATTGAATCAGTTCTACAAACCCTTCGTGGGGTGCACAAAGCACAAGTGGCCTTGGCAACTGAAGAAGCTGAAGTTCGCTATGACCCTAAGATTGTCAACCACAATCAGCTAATGGAAGCTATACAAGACACTGGCTTCGAAGCCGTATTAATAAGCACTGGAGAACACATAAGCAAGATAGAACTTAAAATTGATGGCCTTAAAAACGAGCAATCCTTGGATACCATTCAACGATCTATCCATTGCCTCTCAGGTGTTGAAACCATAGATATATATCCTGACATTAACAAAATTGCCATAACTTATAAACCATACATGACAGGACCAAGAACCTTCATTGAAGTCATAGAATCCACAGGATCAGGGTGTTTTAAAGCAGTGATATTTCCAAATGATGGAGGAAGAGAAGCACGTAGACAACAAGAAATCAACCGATACTTCAACCTATTCATATGGAGTTTGGCTTTCACCATTCCGGTGTTTTTGACATCTATGGTGCTTATGTATATACCTGGAGTTAAACGTGTTTTAGATGTCAAAGTTGTGAATATGCTAAAGATTGGACTACTTTTGAGGTGTGAATTTGCCACCCCCGTACAGTTTATCATAGGTAGGAGGTTCTATGTTGGAGCCTATAAAGCATTGCGCAAAGGTTCTGCTAACATGGATGTGTTGATAGCCTTAGGGACAAATGCGGCCTACTTCTATTCTGTGTATGTTGTGGAAAGAGCTTCTTTCTCTCGGCATTTCAAAGGCAACGATTTTTTTGAGACAAGCTCTATGCTTATTTCGTTTATTCTACTTGGGAAGTATTTGGAAGTGTTGGCAAAGGGGAAGACATCTCAGGCCATTGCCAAGCTTATGGACTTGACACCTGAGACAGCAACCTTGTTGACTCTAGATGATGAGGGAAATGTTGTTAGTGAACAACAAATTGATAGCCGGTTGATACAAAAGAACGATGTGATCAAAGTTGTTCCTGGTGCAAAAGTAGCATCGGATGGTCTTGTCATTTGGGGACAAAGTCATGTAAACGAGAGCATGATAACTGGAGAGGCGAGGCCTGTGGCTAAGAAAAAGGGTGATATGGTGATTGGAGGCACTGTAAATGAGAATGGTGTTTTTCACGTTAAGGTGACTAGGGTTGGATCAGAGAGTGCTCTCTTTCAGATTGTTCGACTCGTTGAGTCTGCCCAGATGGGTAAAGCTCCCGTTCAAAAGCTTGCAGACCATATTTCTAAATATTTTGTTCCTTTGGTAAGCGAAGTATTATTAGTATTACTAACTATTTTTCTGATTTTGCTCTTTTCTTTTGTTTGTTTACTAATTCAAGTCTGAGGAATTTCATCCATTCTTACCAGTGTGTCTTTCTGTGCAGGTCATTGTGCTTTCCCTTTCAACATGGTTTTCATGGTTTCTAGCTGGAAAGTTACATGCATACCCAAAATCCTGGATACCATCCTCCATGAACAACTTTGAGCTTGCACTTCAGTTTGGGATTTCGGTCATGGTCATTGCCTGCCCTTGTGCTCTAGGCCTAGCCACTCCTACAGCTGTTATGGTTGGTACAGGAGTTGGTGCAACACAAGGTGTGTTGATCAAAGGGGGGCAAGCATTAGAAAGTGCACACAAGGTCAGTGAGCGGCATTGACAATAACTGTTCCCTTATCTTCAGTTGGGTATCATTAATGGTAGAGAAATTCTATAGGTACACCCTTTGTTGATGGGTGAAATTCCACTTATTCTCACTTCATATATAAATTTCACCAAATAACCAAGTGTTTTACGAAAAAAGATAAAATATGTTGCTAGTGCGTAGTATACTCATCATACAAAATTCACTCACGACTTAATTCCGATATTGCACAGGTGAATTGCATTGTGTTTGATAAGACAGGGACTCTCACAATTGGGAAGCCAGTGGTTGTAACTACAAAACTCTTCAAAAAGATGTCACTTGAAGATTTCTATGAATTTGCTGCTGCAGCTGAGGCAAGCCCTCGTCTATATTCTGCGGCTACTTCTACCTGACTATGAAATGACACTAAAATTTAAATTCTATTGTTGTATCTATATTAGGCGAACAGCGAACATCCAATAGCCAAGGCCATTGTTGAGCACGCCAAAAGGATCATAGCAGATGAACACAATCATCCCTGGCCAGAAGCACGGGACTTTGTTTCTGTTTCAGGTCATGGAGTGAAGGCCATTGTTCGAAACAAGGAAATAATGGTTGGGAATAAAAAATTGATGGTGGACCATAACATACTCATTTCAACCGACGCTGAAGAAACGCTAGCAGAAGCTGAAAGCCTAGCTCAAACTGGGATATTAGTATCTTTGGATGGAGAAGTTGCTGGAGTTATGGCTGTATCTGATCCATTGAAACCTGGTGCCAAAGAAGTTATTTCCATTCTTAATTCCATGAAAATCAGAAGCATCATGGTGACAGGTGATAATTGGGGAACTGCCAATTCCATAGCCAGACAAGCTGGTATTGAAACTGTTATGGCAGAGGCTCAACCTGAGATTAAGGCAACTAAAATAAAAGAATTGCAGGTAAATTACTAAATCACTGTCCCAAATGATTGCTTAAATCAGTCAAAAACCACGTGCCTCTCAAATTTTGTGACATTCGTGTAACCTTTGCCAACTTTTTAATAGGATGAATTTTTTTTATCAAATCAAGTTATTAAATCAATTGATGACATATAGGTATTTTTTTTCTAACATCAAGTAATCTTTATTATAAACCATCAAGCCAACAAATCAACCAATATAAGATTGTTCGAGTTTAATTTATGAATTAGTTAACGTGGATCAACTTTACATGAATATACTATTAGCAATGTTATTTAACTCAAATTTTACCTCTTATAAAAATATATGATGTGCAAATTTTTGTATTGTTATTAAAAATATGTTAAATATTACCCTTATATTATAGTTGGATTTGAGAACTTGATGATATTAGTATAATTTTAGAGTACAACTTTAATTTTAGTCTTAATATATTTTGGAGATATATACATATACCAAAAAAATAATTAAAATGTATTGTGAATTTTTAATTATTGACATACATAATGGCAGAGTTGCGGGTACAATGTGGCAATGGTGGGAGATGGCATAAACGACTCTCCAGCACTTGTGGCAGCTGATGTTGGAATGGCAATAGGTGCGGGCACAGACATAGCTATTGAGGCAGCTGACATTGTTCTGATGAAGAGCAACTTGGAGGATATAATAATTGCTATTGACCTTGCAAACAAAACTTTCTCTCGTATACGTCTGAACTACATTTGGGCTTTGGGTTACAACTTGCTAGCCATCCCTATTGCTGCGGGCATCCTTTACCCATCCACTAAATTCCGATTACCACCATGGATTGCTGGAGCTGCAATGGCTGCCTCTTCTATCAGTGTTGTTTGCTCCTCCCTCTTGTTAAAGAATTACAAGAGACCAAGCAAGCTAAACAATTTGGAGATAAATGGTATCAAGATTGAATAATCAACGTGTCAATTGTATGTGTATCCTTTGTTGGGAGCAACTTTTATTTTTATTTTATAGGGGGCTTTTGATAATTCAAGACGTAAGGTAGGAAATATTGGATAAAATGGATATTCCGACTTTTCCAATACAATACTAACGAATATGTACAACAATGCTACGTTTCAAATGTGAAGATTGCTTAAATGAGTGAAGTAATTCACATCTTTATTTAATATTTATGTTAGTTTTCGACTGAAAATGTGACATCTTTATTTTAATTATTATTTTTTCATATTTATTTTTTAAAATTTATTTTTTTATTACATCAATCATATTTCTTTTTATCTTTCTTTAATATTTTGTAAGGAACCTCAATTCAAAACTGCAAATTGAAATTAATATTTTTTGCACTTGTATTATTTAGTCTAAATATTATCAACCAAAATTACTAATCAACTATGAAAATCTATTAGTTAAATAAAGTACAGAAGGATTAAGCAATAAAGAGGAAGAGACTATGGAGAGAAAAGAAGAGTCTCACCAACTAAAACCACACCCTCTCATTCTCACCACCCATATTATATTTCTCTTTGCTTCAAACAAAATCCTTTTGGTTGGAGTTAGTTGCTCTTCTACATAAGCTTCGTTTCAGTTCTTGAATTCTTGTATCTTTTGTCATGTGTCCTTTTTTGCTAACTAACTCAATGAATACATTTTCTATGTTAGCACATTTCTTTTGTCATAACATTACCTCCCCCATTAAAACTAACTTTATCCTCAAGGTTGAAGTTTGGGTACTATTGTTGGATGCAAGTAAAATCCTTCCAAATAGCCTCTACTATAGGTAATTTGTCCCATTAAATTAACAATTATGTGATGGATTGACCTCCTTTTATTACAGTTCTAGATTGCAAGACATTGATAGGGTGTAATTAGTAGTTAAAACAAGCATAGGAATGGTTTAACTTGAAAAACATGAAAAACTGAATGAGGAAATTGTAATTTATATGCAATATTTTCCACTTTAGTAATAATAGGAAATGGTCCAAAGTATCTCATGCTTAACTTCTCATTCTTTCTAAATACTGAATGTTGTTTATAAGATCAACTTAATTAACATTCTCTTAAAAATCCACATCCTTTCATTATTTATCAGCTTAAGTCTTCATTTGCTAAGCTTTCTATTATTTAGTTTTCAACTGAGTGAGTAAGGCATCTCATTGTTGTAGTGTTTGTTAATCAGTTGAGGAATCGACAACATTTATTGTACATGTAGTTAAGGTACGAGGCTCTTGGCCATAAACTATCTTAAAGGTATCATCCTTACACTACCATGAAAAAAGGTATTATACCTAATGAAGAACTTTAAATGAAAACTTAAGATTTTGAAATGTAAAGCAACAAAGATACATCTCTGGGCATTTGTTAAAGGCCTTAGATTGTCTATCCAAATGTGGATGATACGTAGAGCTCATGAAAAGGGTAGTGTCTTGCAACCCAACCAAACTTTGCTAGTAAAGATCTTGTTGTGGTTAAATATAATAGGAATGTCTTGTGTGAATTTTCTTAGGGTAAAGGCTTGATTAGGATTGAAGGGAAAAGAGGTTAAAGTCACCCAGATTGATCAAGTCTCACTCAAACAAGACATTCCTTACTTAAGCGAGAATACATGTTGTAGACCTAGCTCCATGCTTGAATCTCGCCTGAGTGAGAATGACTTTTGTTTGAGCGAAAAGCATTGCTGTAAACTTAACTCTCTACCTGATTTTTGCTTAAACGAGAAGTGTCTTACTTGAGCGAGAATCCCTTGCCAAGACTGAGTAAGACCTGTGGTTTGAGCTAGAATTCTCACCTGAGTGATAATTCACTTATTACTCATTAAGAAAGAAGATTCAGCTCAAGAAAAAAAAGAGCCCCATATTTTGACCTAATTTTAAAGTGCAAAATAATGGAGGAGGCTTAGGAGAGCGATGAAGATCATTAGGGAACCATTTTCTAAATCATTTTCCTTTATTTTTCCTTATGGTGTTTTAATATAATTTTTCATTTTCATATGTTATTGGTGATTTCATTTTGTTTGTAATGCTTGATTCTACTTTATGAGAAATAATTCATGATTTGGGAATCTAGGGTGAGTTGGAAAGTTATCTTGGAACCATGTTTCAATTAAACTCACACAATGTGTTGAAATTGTAGGAATAGATTTCAATGTGTTATATCCTTAATAACTCTTGATTGCAATGCTAGAGTTTTTATTAAATAAATAAGGAATTATTATTCAGGAAATTACTCTTATAAACTTGGGTGCAAGAAATCAAAATAAAGAAATATAATGAGAATGCGTCTATAACTATGAAACTTGTTTAATGTATGTAATTACCAAAATATGAGAAGAATGAATGATGAAGTCCAATTCCCAATTTCATCATTCAATTTCATCATATTAGTTTAAATCATTTTCATTTGTGTCTTGCATTTAGTTCATGAACTCAAACAATCAATATTTAACTCAAAATCACTTGTGCATTTGTGAATACTTAGAAATTTATTATTTTAATTAGGATAATAAAAATTGCGTGAATATCTTGCAATACATGTGGATACAACAATCCTTGTACTCTCTACATCAAAAACTTGGTGTGCTTGCCAAAGTAAAATAAAAATCTCAAAAACAATCTATGTAATTTAAGTATGTTATTCATAAACACCTCAACACTTCCTTATTAGTATGATCAGACTTAAGAGCAATAAAATGGGCATATTTCGAAAGTCTATCCACCATTATTAAAACAATAATATACCCAAAAGACAATGCAATCCAATAATAAAATCTATAACAATATCTTCCAATAGTTATTGCATATTGGAATTAGTAGAGGTTGTAAGAGTCCTGAAGAAAGGAAGGTAGATTGTTTGGCTTGTTGACATATAAACATTGCTGCATATAACTCGCTAATAAATTGAGAAGTGATTCCAGCAGTAGTTTGTGCAACACCCACATGACCACTTATTAGTGATGTGTGATATTCTCCCAAAATTTGAGAAATTAATAGGCTATGTGGTGGTATAAACAATCAATCTTTCCAGTACAAAAGGTAATCCCAAATAATAAGATGAAGATTTGGTTGGTTGTTGACTTTACATAATAGCAATAGGGGGTCTTCATTTTTTGCTAGTCTTAATTCCTTCAAAAATTGAAACATAAATTTAGACCAGGCCATAAAAAAAAGATTAGACATCTACTACATGGGTTCTCTTTGCCAGGTTTATATTCAATTATAAAATCATAACCTAAAAATGTACATAGCCAAAAAAATTTGCATTGGAGTTTGGATGGATTGATTAGTCAAACTTTTCAAACTTTGTTGATTTGTTCAAGTAATGAAATAATGTCTCAACAAATAGTGTTGGAACTTGACTAGAGTTTTGGTAGTAACATACAATTCCCTTGCACACATGGATTGCTTTTGCATATTGGGAGATAATTATCTGGAAAAATATGCAATTGGATGGTTAGTTTGGCTTAACACTATCCTAATACCAACACTAGATGCATTTGTTTCTAGTATAACTAGTTGGACAAAATTAGGGAAAGCCAAAACAGGAACTCGTATGACTACATGTTTCAAATTAAATGTTGTTTTCATAGAATAAGTCCAACAAAATTCACTTTTCTTTAATAGATTAGTCAAAGGCAAACCAGTTACAACATAGTTTTTTTATGAAACATCTATAATAATCGACTAAGTCCAGAAAACTTCTTAATTATTTTACCTTAGTGGAAACAGGTAAATCTACCACAACTTGAATCTTTGACTTATCCATAGCAACATCATCACCAAATATTTAGTGTCCTAAATAGTCCACTTAAGTTAACGAAAAAGAGTATTTAGAGAGCTTAACATGTAATTTGTGGTGTTGTAAAATGAGTATAATAGATTCTAAATGTTGTCAATGAACATGCCAAGTAATGCTATAAACCAAAATGTCATTAAGGAAAATGAGAACATATTTTCTAAGCAAACCTTCAAAATATGGTTCATGAGTTATTGAAAGATTACATGAGTAGTAGTCAATTCAAATAGCATCAAAAGTCATTTATAATGGCTATGATGACTCTAAAAGGCAATCTTGTGCCTATCTTTTGGCCTCATCAAAATTTAATGATAATTGTACGTTAAGTCCAATTTGAAAAAATATGTATAACTCATCAAGTAATTCATTCACAGTTGGCATTAGAAAATAATCATTCATCATTATAACATTCAAAATTTATAATCAGTACAAAATACTCTATGTGGAATCTTTCTTCTTAACTAACAAGATTAGAGAAGAAAATAAACTATTGCTAGGTTAGATGATGTCATTATCTAACATTTCACAGACCATCTCTTTTATTTGTTCCTATTGACTATAAAGGTATCAATATGGTCATACTTTCATTGCCAATTTACCTTCCAACAAGGGAATAACATGGTCTCATTCCCTTATAGGTGGTAGTTCGTGAGCAATACTCATCGAAAAGTAATAAAGGAGTTTTAAATTAAGTTTATGAAATATCATTGAACAAGGATTATTTTCAAATACCAAAAATATCTTAAAGTGATAAAGCAACACACTTTCGATTAGATTGTTGAAAAAAAATCTAGGACGTATGCTTTTACCTTTACACTTTTCTATACTTACTTTTAACTTAATTCTAATTTTAGTTTTCTTATTATTGTCAATCATTCATACAAATTGTATCAACACCCAATAGTCATGCAATATTAATAATCTTTTCTCTAAATTGTTATCTCCAATGGTTATGTAAGATAAAAATAAGAGAAAGTATGAAACATTTATGAGCTTGTTAATTTAATAATGATTTGAAGAGAAAAATTCAGCTTGGTCGACATAATTATTTGGCTCATTTTATCTTATAGGTACGACTCCCTACAATGTAATTAATTATGAGATGCTAAGAGTGGTCAATTCTTAAAATACATTTATATGTAATATGAGGTCTTAGTGGTTGATTTTGTGCTCTTATTAGGAATTTCAACTACTTTTTAAGAGCTGCCATTTGGGTTATTAGTTAATTGATGTTCCCTAGTTGATAGACCGAGGCAGTCTCCTTCTTTTTGGTCATGTAAGAGTCAGTTGTATGTTATTGAAAAATGGCAAATGTCATCTTATCTACCAATTTATACACTTCATCTGATTTTTTTTTCTCATGAGGACTCCTTCAACTATTACATTAAGTGTGGCTCTATAAGAAACTGATAGGCCATTATAAAATATTGCACCACTTCAAAAGTTCTCTAAATTGTTCCCACGCTTCAAATAAGGTTTCTGACTCATTAATGGAAGTTGGATATCTCTTTCATAAGCTTAGAAGATTTGGATGGGGAAAAGTAATTTTCCAAGAATTACTAAGTCAAGTCCTCCTACATTATGATGGAATTAGCACGTAGAGTGGCAAACTATGCATTCATCTTCTCCATAACTGAGAAAGGGAAGAGGCAAAGCCTAACAATATCATTGGTGACCTTGTTGTATTTTATAGTGTCAATGAGCCTGAGGAATTTCATTAGGTGGGGATTAGAATTGTCATTAAGCACTCCTCTAAACTGTATAGAATTTTGAACTATAATAATCAGTGTTGATTTCAACTCAAAGTTATCGGTTTCCATGTTGTAGGCCATAATGCTTCTAGGGACACCTATAGCAATAGGTGTAATATAATAAACAAGTTGTAAAAGAATTAGGACAAGTTCCTTAGTCTTCATACAGTTCTCTCAATTTCTGAATCAAATAAACAAGTTGTAAAAGAATTAGGACAAGTAAGCACACAATAAAGAAAATTATATAAAAATAAAATAAAAGAAATTTAAAATAAAGATAAACAAACAAAATAAGAATTGCTCAAATCAATTAAATATTAGGTTTTCTTAATATTGGAAAAACAATTCTTAGCAACGGCACCAAAAAAGTATTTGTAGGCAAGTGTACCTATCGAAAAGTAATAAAAGGATTTTAAGTTAAGTTTCTAAAATTTCGTCTCCACAAGGATTGTTTCCAAATATAAAAAATGTCTTAGTTTAATTATTTGAACTTAAAAGATGTGTAATGAAATTAAATTAAGAGTAAATCAAATTAACAAGTAAATTAAAGTGATAAAGCAATACACTATCAATTAGACTATTGAAAAAAAATTTAGGACATATAGTTTTACCTTTATACTTCTTTATGTTTACTTTTAACATAATTCTAATTCTAGTTTCCTTATAATTGTCAATCTCTTATAAAACTTTTATTAACACCCAATGGTCTTATAATGTTAACAATTTTTTCTCTAAATTGTTACCCCTAATGGTCATGCTAGATAAAAAGAAAAGAAAGCATAAAACATTTATGAGCTTGTTAATTTAATAAAACTAAGTTTGATCTACTTAATTCTTTATCTTTTTTTTTTCTATAAGTCCATTAATTACATGTGATATGGTTGCCTACTATGTAATTAATTATGAGATGTTGAGTGGTCAATTCCTAACATACATTTATATACAATAGAATAAAAATCAATCATAGACAAAAATTGAAATTATTATTAAATGCAAAGATCACATAAAGTCATACAAATGTTTATCATAGGCCCAGCTATGAATTTAGTTACTCAACACAAAGTAAACAATTAAAACAGTTGTAAACAAATTCATAGTCGTAAAGAAAGAAAGCAAAAATCTCCTAAAAGAGAATGAAAAGAGTTTTCATACTTCAAACACGCTCTAGATCATTCGCTTAGACTTCAAAGAAGTTTTCTTTACCTTCTTCAATGATCACAACTCTCAATGACTCTTAGTGACATTAAAAGTGCGTCAAAATCAAGATATTTAAAGTGTTGCCCTCAAGGTTCTTTGAATAGGATTTTGAGTCTATCAAAGATCATGGTTGAGTTGTTACCTCCAAGAGATATGTTTTATCTCCAATAGGGATATGACGTATCAAGCTAGATAAGATTTGCTATTTTTTATAATTCAAATTATCTTTTCGCGGCTCCTTAATAAAATTTTCAAGTGTGATGCAATAGAAAACGAGCACAATCGTGCATAAGCTCTAAGCATAGGCGTGTTTGCCCTATTTTTCATCAACTTATGCTCAAAACACCTCAATAATCTATTAAAGCTCTTAGCATGCTAAACTACAAAAATCAATAGAACAGTCAATACAAAATTCATTGAAATAAAGACAATTGCATAAAAATATATTGTAAAGACATGCTAAAATATAGACTTATTAGTAGCCTTATAGGTTTCACAAATATAGAATTATAGTTATTTAATAATAATGTTAGCTTAAGGTATAAACTGTTTGGGAGCTATAACAATTTATGGTGTATAGGGGCTACAATATGTAGTTGAATTATGAATAGTTTTACAATAACTTTAGTATGCCAGAATTGAGATATATGGTGCATTAGGCTTGTGTGGGTTTGGATGATCTATCACCATGCAATATGATGAATTGATCTTCAAAAAAGAACTTAATAATCAAAGTACTATAATCAACAACATGTGGTCTCAAGGTTGCAAGCTACGAAGCTCTCAAAATTAGATCAACACCAATTATAAGTAAAAGATAAATAGGCAAGTGTAATATACGGCCTTGCATATTGACCTTCAAATCTCTCACCAAACCTTCTACTACCATTGAATGTCCATTGTCAACTAAAACTTTAAATTGAGGAGTAAGTTCAATAGGTAGTTTTAGAAAATGACTCATTCATGGCCACATAAAATTATCTTGAGTAACCATTATCCAAGAGAAATTAAATTAAGACACCATTAATAAGGCCCTGAAATTTCAAAGTCCTTACTCCTTACATACTATTATGTGCATTTAAAGATAATTGATAGTCATTGGTAGAGGAAAATTCAGAATAGGCGAGAATAAGTGGGTCAAGGGGTTTAATGTACGTAAGTTAGTCTTCATCTTAATGCAAAATCATCAAATGTTTGTCAATGATAATTAATAGAAAACTTTTCATCACATAGGTAGTACAAATTTTTTTTCCCACCTCAGTTGCATCTTGGTAAGTGACATTTTTTAAAATGTTTTGGTATTTGTAATTTGTTGGAAATGGTTAATGGGATGGGGTGGGTAGTAGCGGATTGGGCTCTATGCTACAACTTTCCTTTGAATATCTAACTTCAACCCACTAAACGCTAAACCCTAAAATAATCCAACAAAATATTTTGACTTATATCATAGACCTTATTCATCAAAGTTATGAATTCTAAATAGTAATCATTAACACTGCTTGTTTGCATCAATTTAAACAATCTAGAATGGGAGCATTCAAATAGTGAAGGGTTAAATTCTAACTCCAATGTTCGAGTAAACCCTTGCCAAGACTGAAAAGGGTTATTTTGACTCATCATTTGGAACCAATAAACATCATCATTATTCATATATACAACTACTATCGTTAAATGTTGAAGATCCAGAGTATTATAGTAATCAAAGAATTGTTCTACTTTAAAAATTCAATGGAGGATACTAAAACCATCAAAGTGAGGAAGATCAAGCTTAATGTTCCTTACTGGAAAAGGTTAGAAGTTATTCTCAGATTTATTTGAGTTTGCACCACCAAAAACTTTGTTTTATGTGAGGGATTCAAGAGTGGATTTAATCTATTCAAAGTGAGCAACATAATCTCGTTCTAGTGAGCATAATGCACGTCACACTTTTTCATCATATCAAGTAATCTTATCATGTCAATTTGTAAGTATTTTATTCTTGTATTTTTTATTTTTGCCACAGTGGTCAATAAAAGCACCAAATATAATGAACCTCAATATAAAATTCACAATAAGTAAATTGAAATCAATATTTTCTTCACTTATATTATTTTGGGCGAATAATGTCAAAGGAAATTGCTAACCAGTTATGAAAATTTGGTAGCTAAGTACAGAGTATAAAGAATGATTAAATATAAAGAGGAAGGAAGAGACTAGAGAGAGAAAAGAAAAGTACCAACAACTAAAATCACCCTTTTTTTTTATGTGTGAGATTTGTCTCAATTCTTAGATTCTCGTATCTTCTATCATCTATTCCTCCTTGTAGTGGATACATTTTCCAAGTTAGCACATTCCCTTGTCATAACATATCTATTCAATTTACATTTTATAAAATTATATTTTTTCTTTATTTATAAAAATTCTTAAATATTCTTTTATTCTCTTAATAATCTTTTTTATTATTTTATAATTAAATATTAAATAAAAATATATTTATTATTTAAAAATAAAAAATATTATTTTTTATATAATAATGAAAAATTATAAAAATAAAAGAATTTAAAATTTTTTATATATATCACACAACATTATGATTAAAAATGTTAAATGCATATAAAAGTGGTGTAAAAATATGAGAAATATTGAATAAGATAATAAAATTTACATAAACTAATATGAATTCTTATATTGATTATCTAAAGCTCTTACAACATTATTGTAAATTGATACAAAATATTGAAAAATAAAACAGATACAAAAGCCAAGCAATTTTAAAAAATTAGGAGAAAATAAAACTAGAATGAGATATGGTTGCTAGTTCTGTTGATGATCTTCTTTCATCCTGGAACCAGGCTTATATTGCGATTTTCAATCCTATAGTTAAATTCCTTCTTATCTTGTTTTACTGATGTTTATCTGCCACGCTTGTCTGCCACACTCATATGAAGATATTACGATTTTTTTTTACTATTTATTGTGTACTATTTATCTATCATGCTTGTCGATGCTTTTTTTTTTAAATGTTTTACCCATGCTTTTTTATTGATGGTAAAATTTATCTGTATTCACAATGTGTAAAAATACTGTAACAATCATCTTTATTGTTATAATAAAAGTCCTCAATGTCTTTTAGTGGACTTGGGATAGAACTACTCTATACCTTATCTTCTTTATTTTCTGATGCTGCATTAGATGCTTTTGGAGATATTTGTTTGTGTTATCTTGTTCAATTCTTCTTCAGAGCCTGTTGCACTAAAGCTAGCTAGGAGTCTAGATTTTTGTTGTACAAACAACTGATTTCTTTTTTTTGATAATTTTGAGTGGGTTAAACTAGAAGGGGTTAGTAAACTAGGATTTGTATATTTAAAGCACGTTTGTAACCACTGGTCTATTTTTTTATTTATGAAGTAGTTCAAGGTTGAACTTACTCTACCATTTTACTTTTACAACTCCGACTAACAATTTAATTGATGATTGTTTTGCCAATTTGGCTAAATCATATTTCCACATTATAATCCAAGTAATTCCTTGACTCACAACAAAGAATATGAATTGATATTCTTAAGTAAAACTTGTTTTACTTATAAAATATTATAATATTATTTTTGTTTCTCTAAGTAGTATGGAGGTTATTGGTCCAAATTCATAAAATCAATAGCATAACCATTTTAGAAATTTTTAAGAAATTTCTTTTCTAAACTAGATGAATCATGAATGGGTCATTGGTCTAAAATAGAGAATATTTGTCCAATCGTTGATATAATCAAAATAATTATATTATTTCAACTGATAATTTATTGTAAAACTCATAATAGTAGAGGAGTTGTCCATAATCCTGTATTATCAAAATATTTTTTTTTTAATTTTAAAAATATTATTTCCTATGTTTTAGGATCATTTTGATGAGTAAATTTTATAAAGTGTATCTACTAAAATAAGCTCATAAAATTCTCTTTTCTATTGTGATGATGTTGGTACAAAATGATAATATGGTGAAAATATTTTGTTTGCTATTTTAACTCTAGGTAGAGAAAATCATTCTAGTTCTATTAGTAGAATGGGAATACAATCAGACTTTTCTATGTATGGTGTTTTTGTTGGTTTTGTAGAGCTCGAAGAGGTTGATACTGTGAATTTATTATTAGAATGAGCTATTATTTCTTTAGGAGTGATTAGTACTAGTTTTTGTAGAGCTTGAAGGTTTGTCATTGTCCTTTTCTCTTTTTTTGGTTTAGAGGGTGTTTGATGTGGTTTTGGTTTAGACTATTTTGGATGTTCATAATTTGAACTGGTCATTCTAGACATTTTTCTCCTTGTAAAAATACTCTTGAAAGATAGTCAAGTAAAAAAAAATTGTTTCCTTTAATATGCATAATATTGAAATCAAAGTTTAATAGTAATACTTGCCATCTGGCAAACATCTGATTGGATACTAAATTTTTAACATTTTTTTTGTAAAACTTGTGCTGCTTTGCAATCTGTTTTTATTAAAATATTTTGTTAGAAAGATCATCTTAAAATTTTTAACAGTTGAATATTTTTGTTGTGTTGGATGTCATATCCATGAATGGTATCTTACTACCTGTTCTTTAACTATTACAAGAAGAACTTGTTTTAAGATTTCTCCATATCCTAGATCGGATGCATCAGTTTCAACTATTAAAGTTGCTTCAGTCCTAGATACGGAAGAGTTTTAACTAAGAGTATTATCTTTGTATTATGAAAGTTATCTCTTCCTTCCAAGTTATTGGATTTTTTCTTAATCTTTTGTACAAGGGCGCACATATTGTTCTAATATTAGCAATGAAGTTTGCAATATAGTTTAAGCATCATAAAAACATTTGTTGTTGGGTTTTATCTTTTATTTGATCTAGAAATTTGTCAGCAAATTCTATAAATCTTTGTATTAGTGTAATTGTACCTTGATATATATTTCATATCCAAGAAATCTAGTCTTTTCTTGAACTATTTTCATATTTTTAGTTGATACTACTAATTTATTCTCTATTATTAATTCTATAAATTTGTTTAAATGTTTTATGTGTTGTTGTATTCCATTAGAAAAAATAAGCACATCATCAAGATATACTATAGAAAATTACATATAATGATTAAAAAAAAATATTATTCATGATTGCTTGAAATTGGTTGGGTGCATTTTTCAATCCCTAGGGCATTACATTCCATTCATAATGACCAAAAGGGAATACAAATGTTATTTTGTATCTATCTTCTTTCTTACAGATATTTGGTAATATCTTGATTTTATATCAAATTTGAAAGGATATTAACATGAACTAACCTTTTAATTAAATCTTGTTTATTTGATATTGGATATCTAACCCATTTCAGAATGTGAACACTAAAATTTTGATTTAAATTTTGATTTAAATTTTTTTTAAAATAAAAATAAAAATGAAAAAATAAAAAATAAAAAAATCTGAATTTTAATATTACAAAAGAAGAATGGAATCAAAAGGTTTAAAAAAAAATTGTCTTAATAAAATAGGAAAATTTCAGAATTAATTTTTAAAAGGAAAATAGAATATGACAAATAATTAAATTCTTGAACCAATGTTACTTTATACATAAAAAAGGAAAAATTCAGAATTTTGGGCCTTTTGTGAAAACCCTAACAATAAAAGGAAAAGAGGACCATGGAGCAGGGAGAGACATCAGAGGAGGCTAAAAAATTTTGGAGAGGAGGCATTCTAAAACGGGGAGAGAAAAAGAGAAAATAGAGAGAAAGAAATGTTAGTGAAAAGGAGGAAGAACAAGAGGCAAGCAAAAATTTTCAAGAACATCAAGTAAGCTTCATCATACATTTTACACATTCTTCTTCTTCATACATATTTATATTTTGAATAAACATTTCCTATATCAAATCAATCTCAAATGATAAAAAAATATTTTAAACCACCATTTCAAATATCCATGTCTCACCACCTCTCCACCCATTCCTCCATCTATCATCATCCACAAACACAAAACTCACCATAAAAAAACTCTTTCCCTACCTTGTCTCATTCTTCTTCCTTTTGCTCTCAATAACCTTCACCACTCAAAACCATGGCCTCCATTAACCTCACATCCACCCTTTCATAACCTTTTTTTTGTTTTTCTTGGAGAAAAGCACACCCCTAACCCTAAAGTCCTTCCCTCTCAAATCTGAAAATTTAAAATTTGAGACCATTTTATCCTTTTTTTATTTTATTTTTATTTTTTTGTCCGAATTTTTTTATTTATTTTATTTTTATCATTATTTAGTTCAACATATAATTTATTGTTTTAGTTTTATTTATTTATTCATCATCATTATTATTTGTTATTGTGATAATTATTAATTTATTTAATGAATGAGTTTTTATTATTTATTTTATTTTCTTTTTTATGTTAACTTTGTTTAAATTATTTTATTTTATTTTATTTATTTAAAATCTCTTGATACCGTTTACTTTACAATATCATATCTGAGTTAATTTTTTTTAAATTATTTCCTTTTTTATATTTCATTATTTATATCTTCTTTTTTAGGATTGTTATCTTTTATTTTATTTATTGTATATTTGTATCATATTAATGCGATTTAATTTTATATTTATGATTATTTTATTTTATATTGTGAATACTAAATTACTTATTTTTTTATAATTAATTAATAAATAATAATATAATTGTATCAATTTATAATACTAACGTATAGCTTCTCTATCGTCATGTATTATAAATTGATAAAGTCTATGTGTACCTACGTTACCAAGACTTTATGCAATATTAACTTATCATATATTGTCATTAATTAATTAGTTAATCACTTTAATAATAATGCAAGATGTATTTCTCTTCTAAATACTAATTTACAAATCAATCAACTAATTTAAATCTAAATTATTTTATTAAGAAATAATTTATAATGCTAATGTGTAGCGACTCTACCTTTATGCGTTATAAATTGTCAAAATCTATGTGTACCAACGTTACCTTAGGTTTTATATAATATAAATCTATCAAATAAAATTTTTAATGTTTTTTATTAAATGAGTATCTTCTTTAATCAATTCAAATAAAATTATTTTTTTTATTTTCTTAAGTCATGTTTCAAATTTTGATAAATTAAATTACTATAATTTATTCATTTTATAAATTTTTATAATATCGATGTGTAATTTACATTGTCTTCGATAGTCTAATAAATTATAAGAAGTTTATGTATAGCTTACGCTATCTTAAATTTCTTTCAATATTAATCATAATCAAAATTAAAATTCAAATACTCCATTTACGAATAAAATATTTCTTAATGATTTGCAGTATAGTTGTGTGATCTTCCTTCACTTTCTGTATTGTTTTCTCGTAGGGTACATGTATAACTGCATTATTTTGTATCCTAAACATTATAATTTTTACGAAAAATGATTTTAATTATAAAATAAATTTTTCTTTTACTAAACTTAATTATAATCAACTAATTTCATAATTTTTAGATAGAACTACGTGGCTTTGAGTTCCCCATTGCATCCGGGGATACGTAGGAGTGGGAACCGTACCCGTCAAGTCAAAATAATTTTTAACATAACCCGAATAATATTTCAATAAATAATATTTCTTCTTCTAAAATAAAATGATTAATGTTTAGGGGTTAAATAAATATTTTTTCAAAATTAAAATAATTTTGTACAATTAATTTTAGGTAACCGTTTTTTAAACGGACGTTGTAGGGTGCTAATACCTTCCCTACATGTAAATGACTCCCGAACTCATTTTTTGGTTTATATTTAAGTTTTTCCAAGGTTTTTCTTAAAAATAAACTTTGGTGGCGACTCCTCTGATATTTTGGAACAAGTTTGTCATCTGTCGTACCGTTGCGATCGCCCGGTTGCGACACAAAACTTTATTGAGAGGTTTATAATTTATTACTAATATAGGAGCTCTTCATTCTTGTTCAAAGGCTTTGTTAACATAAAACTTTGTATAACTCCAAGGTGATTTGAATAGTCTTATTAATTCTTTTTGCCAATAATATTCTAATTCTTGTTTATAATATTATAATTGTTCTTCATTCATTTGTATAGGTCTAGTTTTTGCTGGAATGTCTTTTTCATTAAAGTTATCTTCATAAGGTAAACCTACTTCATATTGTTTTCTAGAATGAAACACTATTGGGATAGTTTCACAAAAAATATATATATATATATATTCTCTTCTCAAGATCTTTTATATTTTTTTGTATTTTTACGCTTTTAAGTTACTATTCAATTTTCTTATACTGTATTTTTTTATTAGTCATTTTTATTTGGTTTTGTCTTCTTTCTATTAAATTTATTTTAAAAACTAAGGTTTCATGTAAAAGATTTAGTTCTCTTGTGAGAGCTTTTATGAAATTAAAGTTTATTGGTCGATCTTTTATTACATTACTTATAATTCCTTCTTTGTTATATTACACGAATATAGTAATGTTAAAAATGGTGTTGCTAATATCATTTGATTAGTCATGTTTTTTACTAAAACAAAAGTTGTAAAATATATTTTATTTTTGTCAATTTTTTCTTTTGATAATTTATATTGTATATGCATTTTAGATCTATTAGCATAGGCTAATTTTTCTATTGTATTTTTATAATATTTTGTGAAAATTAATCCTTCTTGTATATAATTAATATCACCTCCTGAATCTATTAAAGCTGTTATATTGAATATTTCTCCTTCTACTATTAAAATAATTTTGCATCACTATTTATTAGTTGTTACAAATGCTAATAATTCCATATTAAATATTTCTTGTTCTTTTTCTATATTATTACTTACTTATCCTTTTAGCAGGTTTTTTCCCCTCTAATTATGATAATTTAAATTCTAAAGTTATTTAATTTTGTCTTATTTCTTTGATTTCTATTTTTACATTTTTTATTTCTTCTTGTAAATCTTTTATAGTTACATTAACACTAGGTTGTTTAAATTTTTCATATACATCTTTCATTTCTATTGATCTTATTTCTAAGGATTTTTCTTCTTTTGTAAATAAATCATTTAATTTTTTTAATAAATTCATCCTTAATGACCCTTTTGCCAACTCTTTTATTATTATTAATGCTTGTATTTGGTCTCTTGTTAAAACATTTAATTAAAGATGTGTGCAACCTTCACAGTCACATAATCCTAGTCCTAAACGATAATTATTTTCTTTTTCAGATTCTTCAGAAGTATTATCTAATTGGTAAATTTTATTTTCTAATGTATTTTCTTCTCCTGAAGTTCTTCTTTTAGATTTTTCTAGTTTAGAATATTAATATTATTGATAATACTTGTTTTAATTCATCACTTTCTAAGGAATTAATTTTTTTCTCTAATCTACATTAATAAGCACGATGTCCATATTTCTTGCACTTCCAACATGTTCCTTTAAACTTGTTATTCTTTTGATAATTTTTATTTTCTTTTGATTTATTACTTGATTGGTTTTTTTTTTTTTAATTTTTCTTATATATTTTTCGTTTATAAAATGGATTATTCTAAGATTTTGTATATCTCTTATTTTATTTTTTATATTTTCTACTAGGGACTTGTATTGCTTCTATACTATATTGTTTATAAAAAGTTCTTAATTCTTTTCAATTAGTTAATTTTTCTTTTCTCATTTGGTTTTGTAATTTTGTATCATTACAGACTCTATATGTTGTATCTACTATTATGTTATGTATTTGTCCAAATGGTAAGTGTTCCTAGTTTATTTCTCTTTCTTGTCTAGCTTATAGATTTTCTAATAATACCTTTCTTTAAAATAAAGCTTTTTTACGTGAATAAAACATTTCAAAAACAAAATTACGCATGTGTCCTCAAAAAAAAAATTTACACAAATGTCCTAAATCTGAAACATTAAAGTCGATTAAAAATGACTTACCTATCCTACAAAAGTCGATTGAATCAGACTTGCATTTCGCCATTGCTGCTCTAACGGAAGTCGATTAAAGTCAACTTCATTGTTACAAGAAGACGATTACAGTCGACTTTCAACCTCCAAAGAAGTTGTTTATAATCAACTTGCATGTTGGAGGGAAGTCAATTAAAATTGACTTCAGTGTGATTTCGGGGATGAGTATAATCAACTACTTTATATATACCACTTCACCTCTTCCCACTATAGACAACAACCTCTTGCCACCATAGAGACCGAAGACTAGAGAAAGTGAGATTAAAAAAAAATAGCCACCATAGAGAGCGGAAAAACAACCACAATAGATAATGATCTATATCAGTTCAATTTTGTTGATCATATTGCAAGCAAGCTTAACACACAAGTAAATTAATTTTTAAAGATATTTAGTTGAATTATAATTAATTATTTTTATATTTAATTTAATGTATTATTAATTATGTAATTATTATTTAGAAAGATGTATAAATTTTAATTATTATATTGTAAATTAAATTAAATTATTTTTTATAATTATAATTATTATACTAAGGAATGTGAATTAAAATTCTATTATATATTTTTAATTATTATGATAAATTAGTTTTGTGTTGTAGTAATTTATAATTTATAATATTTTGTTATTATACAAGAACCTCGTATTTTGAAAAGTAAGCGTTATAATATGATGGTCGCTCCAGATTTAAGAATGGAACCATTTCTTAGGGAGACTGATTTTTAGCATGTTGCATAGATAGTCCCAGTATTTGATGATGATAGGACACTCATAAGTGCACTTGTAGAACGTTGGAGACCCGAGTCACACACATTTTATCTTTCATATGGAGAATGTACTATTACTTTGGAGGATGTTGTGTTTCAGCTAAGCTTTCGTGTAGATGGGATCCCTGTGAGTAGTTGCATTGGAGCATGGAAGAAATTTTATGATCGAAATATATGGACATTGTGTGAAGATTTACTTGGAGTAGTTCCTGATGAGAGTAACATAAAAGGATTTTCCGTAAATTTACAGTGGTTCATAGATATATTTGGAGCATTACCTCACAATGCTAATAGATAGACTATTATCCGTTACACTAGAGCGTACATAATAGTGATATTTGGTGGAGTATTATGTCCAGATAACTCAGGATGTAGGGTTCATATGAAGTGGCTACCTCTTTTAACTAATTTTACTGAGATTTCAAACTATAGTTGGGGTTTTGCTATTCTAACATCCCTTTATCGCGAGCTTTGTTGTGCAGTGAAATACAATGTCACCGAAATTGCAGGTTGTTTGCCTCTTCTACAATCTTGGGCATGGTATAGAATACCTTAGTTAGCCCCTAGGAACCATCATCCTCTCACTTTTCCACTAGCATTGAGGTACAAATTAATTCTATCAATATTTTTTTTTTTTGTTATTTATATATGTTAAATTTGCAAGTAAAAACTAATTATGCCTATTTTAGGTGGAAAAGTTATAGGTCATTGACGAGGTCAGATACAGATAAGTTATTACGATATAGAAGAATCCTTGATTCAATTGGCATTAGTTCAAATAGGGTTTATGTTACTAAATTATTTTGTTTTAAATAATTTTATTTTTTCATCTAATATTTGTTATTTATTATTTTAGTTTAGGTGGATGCCCTACAACAACAATGAGGTTAGGAACATTACACCTTATTTCGTGTATGATGAGGTTGTTGTTTGGACATCTGTGACTGCTCTTATACAGTTTACTGTGATTGATTGACACCCTGTTAATCGCGTAGTTCAACAATTTGGTGGAGCACAACACATATCAGTCAGCCCAATAAATATTGATTGGTTGTACACTAAGGATAGGAGGGGTGATCTAGATATATGGAAGCACGTAAGGACCGACAAGTTCCATTCCTCTAGCTGATGATGATCGTCCCTTTGTCGAGTACTTTCAGTGATACTTGTCAGTCATTAATAAATTTTTGTGGTTGGATGGAGGCCCACAGGATGAAAAGCTTAGGGACTTACCTTATGGTGTACCACTACATGTCCTCCAGCACCTGACATAACACACCCTGATGACGTTCCAGATAGACGCTCTTTCATACGACGTCTGCATGTAGGTACACATGCTAGTAGACGTCAGTACTGTGATGAGGCGCATATACCAACCAACCTCCCAGCACACGATGTAGAACTTGATGCAAATCCAATTGTACAACATACCTCACACTACGTATACCACCCGACACCCACATACCTCAGCCACCACTTCATGTCAGGACCTAGCCAATAACATTTTATGGCTGGTTCTTCTCAGCACTAGTTCTTGCCAGGCCCTAGCCAACCATGTATGACCCCTAGTCAGCATTTTATGGCAGGCCCTAGTCATCAATTCATGTCAGATTTTGAGGTTACTCCTAATCCTATGCAACATTTTGTCACAGGTCTAGCTCAGGATGATATTGCATGACATATATCTTTCAGTCCACCTTTCATGTCAAGTGTTGAGGTTATGACTTGGCTAAATTCGACTGGTACAAGCAGATCTATGCCATCACCAGATAATTTATATCGACCATCACCAATACATATCCGAACTCTCTCCTTTAATGGTTCACCGGAGGAGGAAGAGGAGCATCACACACCTGTCCAATAGCAGAAGGAGGAACATGCATACCGTAGACCTGTACAAACAGATTGTATATCGTCGTTGTATAATAGGGAGTCATCTTGCTGGGCCCAGACACAAGAAACATGGCCCATAGTCACATATGCTACAGGGTTATCTAAATATTTTGTCGACTATGTACTTTGAAATTTAAATTTCTTTATTTTAGAATTTTAATTTTCTGTACTTTGAAATTTTAATTTCATGTACTTTAGAATTTAAATTATATATTCTTTAAAATATTATTTTTATATTGATATTATTTAATAATTTATAAAATTATTATACGAAAATATTAACAAATTTAATTAAAATTATTAATTTTCTTTAATTCGGGTAAGAAATCTAAATAACTTATATGGTCTACAGAAGTCGATTATAACTGACTCTCATTTAACACATAAGTTGATTATAACTGACTTTCCCATTGCATTACAGAAAATGATTATAATCAAAATTAAAGTCCTATGTGAAGTCGATTATAATCAAATTCAAGTCTTGTGTGCAATCAATTTTAATCGACTTCTATGCATTTCAAATCAGGACATTTATGTAAAAAAAAAAAAAATTTGAAGACATATACGTAATTTTATATTTAAAATGATTTATTTATGTAAATTTCCCTGAAAATAATGTTGGTAGTGCAGCAATAAACCTTTCTTTCCAATGAGGTGCAGTTGCATCTTTTGTAAACATTACTTTAGAGAAAAACATATCTTTGTACCATTGGTAGTCTGACATTGTTGGATATCTTAAATTGACTAATTATATTTATGCTTTTCCTTTAAATAACGTTGGATCTCCTAAAAGTTTTATATTATATAACATATTAATGTTACTACTGCGTCTTGTTCATTATTTTCTTGTTTTACATATGATAATATATACTCTTTGTCAATAGGATTTACATGATGATCCCACCATCCTTTAATTATCTAGTAAAGTCTTGTACTAAATCTTCAGCTGTTGCTTTATTAGTTACCCTTTTTAATTTATAGGTAACTGGTGTCATTATAATTTGTTGTGTTAAATCTAATATGACTTGTTCACTTAACCCATCAATATTTTGTTCTACTATATCATTTCCACTATATGAATTTTGTACGGATTGGGGTCTTCGTTCTAAAAGAACATATCTAGTAGAGTTAGCCTATTATGATAAGATTTCTTTTTTTTTTATAATAATTATTAAAATTTATTTTGTTTACTTCTAAAACTATTTCTATTGTATTTATTGTGGACTTTTCTATACTTAGTTTAGCTACTCTTTCTTTTAATTCTTCTATATCTAATTCTATTCCTTTTTTCTTTTCAATTTCTTTCATAGTTTTTGGAGATAATGTACTTAGTTTATAAATAGGTTTTTCTAGACAACTAGGTTTTTTTTATAATTGTTTGAACTACTACTCCCTCTTTCTTCATGTTCGATTCTAGTTAAATGTCTTGTTATCACTTCTAAGATTGTGTTTGAATAATTTAATTGTTAATGAATTTTATTTGTGTAATTTTTCCTACAATTTTTTTTAGAGAATTTATTTTTTTATATGGACTTACTTCTATTTCTTCATTCTGTTTTTTAATTTTTACTTGTTCTTATGGAGGATATTTTGATTCTATTGTTTTCCTTATTGTTGTTTTTCAAGGTGTAGTAATCTTTTGTAACAAATTTATTTGTTTTATAAGGGGATAATCTATATTTTCTTTTAAACAATATTATTCTAATCAAGGAAACAAATATATATTTAGTTCTATTTCTTCTAAGTACTTATAAAATATTGTTCATATTTTTATTTTTTTCTTCCTCTTTAAATCTTTTTAGAAATCATTCTTTGATTTCTTTATTATATTATACTTCTATATCTTCTTTGATCCATTTTTTATCTATTATAAAAGGCTCTTCTCTTGATAAAGTATTAAGTACTTGAGACCTAGTAGGACAATAATTATCTTCACTAATATTTTTTTTGTAATATAGGTTTATATATTGGTATAGATATTCCTGATCTAAATATGTTATCTATCCTGCTAAGATTTATATTTATTGTAGAATTATCTACTGAATGTCTTGACGACTCTCATATTATTTGAGGATTTTCTATTCTTATAAAAGAAGACCTATTCATCCTAAGTCTTACTTTTCTATTAGATTCTTCTATAATATCTTTTATTTAGTATTATATATTTTTTTAGAATCTTTTTCTTCTTGTATAAATCATTCTTCCATAATTCTTAATTCTATATATTTAACTTTTTAGGAACCTGAATCATATTTTTGTTAATATTGGCCTATATTACTATGGTTTCATCATTTGTTGTTTGTCTTTTAGCCTGAAATTTTTAGTTTACTTTTATAATTTTATAATATACTTTATATATCAGATGAAAAGCTAGTCTGTCATAGAGGTTGCTCACTAAAGTTGTTATTATTGAATTTCTTATTCTTGATAATTTCATATCTCTTAGAAGTACTAAGATTGGAAGATCCACTGCTAACTTGTAATTTGGTTTAACTACTAATTGAATCAATCATAAATGAATAAAATTAAATTCGTCTTTTGATCTTCTAATAATTGTATATCTTTTTTTCTTAAGTTTCCATATAGGAATACTCAATTTTGTGAATTTCTTCATTATGATTAAAAGTTTGATATATATATATATATATATATATATATATATATATATATATATATTATGACTGGTATTGATCAATTATATAAAGATTTTTTAATATCACTTGTTGTAATTTGTTGTGGTGTTGTTCCTGATGAAATAGATGCTTCATCCTCTCATATTTCTCTTTTAACTATCTGATTAATTTTTCCTAAATTTAATTTACTCGTTATTCTTAGTAGATTAGCCATTTTGAGTCTTTAACCTTAATGTGACAAGACCATTCCTAGGTGAGCAACTGTTTTACTACCATCTACTAGACTTACTACTGAGACTACTATTTAAGCTAACCAACGTCTAAATAGCTTTCACTGCTACACATTGGTTTAAACTCAAAATTCCTCTTTATTCACCACAACTTGTAAACTAATCTTACTCTCCCTCTCTTAAACTCAAAAACATATTAGGCTTTGATACCAACTAGAGACTAATGGCACAACATTCTGATTAAAAATGTTAAATGCATATAAAAGTAGTATAAAAGTATGAGAAATATTGAATAAGATGATAAGACTCACAGGAAATTATATGAATTCTTGTATTGATTACCCAAAGCTCTTACAACGTTGTTGTAAATTGTACAAAAACTAAGTGATTTTAAAAGATCAGGAGAAGATAAAACTAGAATGTGATGTGGTTACTAGTTTTGCTGATGATCTTCTTTTATCCTAGAATCAGCCTTATATAGCAATTTTCAATTTTGTAGTTTGATTCTTTCCTATCTTATTTTATTGTTTGACAGATGTCTGTCTGTCACGCTCATATGAAGATGGTACCAACACTTTCTTTTACTATTATATATATATATATATATATATATATATATATATAAAGATATACCTTTAATTATAAATGATTAAATTTTGTGCAATAATCCTTTGAGTTACACACTACTAACGCATAACAACATGTACGATAGATTATATGATAAAAGTAACATTACATATATATAATGTATTATATAATTTATTTTATCTTGTCATGTTTTTGCCATAAAATTTATCATATTAACAAAAAAATTTAAAATTTTAAGAATTAAAATGATAGATTATTAAGGTATGATAAACTCAGTTGAAAGGTTTTGTTGATTATAAATCCTAAAGAGAAATTGACCCAAAATACAAAATACAATCAATATATGACCAGGCACGTTAATTCCCTGTTGTTTTAATACTTTTTTAAAAACTAATTACCATAATAAAATAAAATAAAAATACATATTCCTTATCTGGAGCAAATTTTTGCCATGTCTGCATGTGTTTATGAAATTATTACATTTTATTTTTAATTTTTTAAATTCGTCTAAAAAAGAGACATACGAAATATGAGAGAACGTAACACGTGTAAGGTGTTTCGTATATAAAGAAGACGAAAAAAAAAGTTAAAAATTTGAAATCAACTGTGCTGCCTTCCGTGATACGTGGCCTAATAAGGAAATTTCGTCTATAAGTTAATCAAAACTATTATTTCATTTGTACATGATTGGGCCACGTGTCACTAAAGGCAACGGTCACCACTTATCTTCCTTCTCCCCTCTCCCCTCCCTGGTTCAAATGTTCATGCTACCATTTTTCCCGTTCACCTCCACCACCAGCATATTTTGTAATCGTCTCAATGTGATTTTGAGTGAACTAAGTGTATTGTTCGTCACCCACTGCAGAATCATCTCTGGCTCCCCCTCCATCGCCACCCGTCACGGTTGTTCTTAGAAAGCAAGGTTGAGATGTTCTTTGGGAGGACTAGCAGTTTGTTCATCTATGCCGACAGTAAAGAAGGCGTAGTTAGGAGCTATTTGCTGGAAACACACCATAGTCCAGACTAGCCACCATCCTTGACGGCAAACCCAAGAGATAAATTTTTAGCTTATTTATTTATTTAATAATGCAAAATTTGTTATTTAATATTTTATAGTAATATTTATTAAAATGAATTAAATTTATTTATGAAATTATGGAAATATAAAATTAATCTTAATTTGTAAATTTAAATTTTGTATTTAAAATTGTTATAGTAATTTTAGGTGTAAAATGAAAAACAACTAAAAATAAATTAAATTAATTGAATACAATTAATTAGAATATAGTTGTATAAGATTAATTAATTATATAACAAATGATATTTATATTTTTTATATGTATTACACATATAAAAAACAAATATTCATAACAAATATAACATCATTTTTTAATTAATAATCAACATAATATTAAACTTCTACTAACATAACTTCTATATCTTTTTTAATAACTACTAAAAAAATAAATTTTTAATTTCAACATACACAGAAATATATTAACTAATATATTCATTAATTTTACCTACCTCTATTCATTCAACTAATTAGAAACCATTTAAATTTAAATAAAATACAAAAATTAAAATATTAAACAAATTAATTGAACATCATAACTAACTTACAATATTTTTTCTAACTTTTTCTTTCTTCACACTTCATTTTTATCTTTGCATCGTGACATTATATAGACAAATTTTTTTGGATAATAGAGTGTAGCTACACTCTTTTAACTAGAGGGTAACAACACATTTTGACATCTAATAAGTCTGTATTTAAACCCTCTTTTACAGCGCATATATTTATGTTTAGCCTTTATTTTATTTAGATTTTACACTTATTTATATGTTAATTGTGTAGTTTAGTATAAAAAGACCACAAATATATTTTTGGTGCATTTTGGGCCCAAATTGATAGAAAATTATAGTTTCACAGCAGTCAGCACGCCCAAACACTTTCAACAAGCATGAGAGTGCTTCAAGCTCATGCATGGCCATGCTTATGGCCTTACACTGCTGTGCTCATTTACGGCAAGCTCGATAATGAAAAGTCTCTAGGGTTTTTAAACTTTATTAAAAGGATACCTCAGGGATATGAAGTCAACATCCAATTTTATACCTTATTTTCTGACCTTTGATACACCTTTAAATTCATCTCTCTTGCACGGGATTCTTGGTACACTCTTGATGAGACTTGGAGCTTCAAGTGACCGCACTTGAAGATCAAATTTTTTTTTTTTCTAATTTGCTTTTTTATGGCTTTATTTATTATTGTTTCAGTTTTTTCTTAACATAAGTAACTAAGTCTATAACTAGGACTACAATAATTTTTGTTCATGAATTTATGAAATTTTGAAGTTTGAATTTGTGTTTAATTTCTGTATGTGATTAGTATTTATCCTATTGTGCATAATTATATAATTCTAATTAATTATATTGTCAAGCGACCGTACCTTGAGTAGTTAATGGATCTACAGGATAAAATGAGACAAATGATTAGGTGGACTAAACTAATCTTTTTCTTCCAATCGTTATTAAATTAACAAGTTCATAAGTGTTTTATGCTATCTCGAATTAATATCTTGCATGACCATTGTGGATGTTAGTTTAGAGAAAAGAATATTAATATTACATTACCATTGGGTATTGATAGTAATTATATGAATAATTGGTAATCACAAAGAAATCAAACTTAGAATTAAACAAAAAAATAACATAAAGGATTGAATGAGAAAATTCATATGTTGTATGTTTCTCTCCGATAAGTTCAACCAATACATGCATTGTATTCCTTGTTTTTAATTTTATAATTGATTTTATAAATTTTTGTTTTAAAATTAATCTCATATCCTTTAAGCTCACACAATTTAATTAGAAAATTTTTAGTAATTGAAAAATAATCTTTATGAGACGATAATTTAGAAACTTAATTTAAAAATTATTTATTACTTCTTGACGAGTATATCATCCCATTAGTTTCGTCCCAAATTATGACTAAATTAACAAAATTTATACACATGTTAGCATCTACGAGTTTTGTCTCAAATGAAGACAAAATTATCATGATTTTAATACGTGTCGAATCCTAGAGTTTCATCTAAATAAAAGATGAATTTACCTTTTTTGTCTACAAATTTGACAAAATATTTTCTACATGACTTTTTTATCTCGTATGAAACTATTGACATGTGTCACATTTTAGAGAGTTTCATCTCTTATTTAGATGAATTTAATAAATTAAAAATAAAAAATATAATTTTGTTTGAATGAAATACAAAACACAGGCTGATATGGTAAGAATTTACCCCAAACAAAAAATATGTATTTATTTATTTTATTATAGTAATTAATTTGATAAATTAAAAATAAAAAAATAATTTTATCTGAATAAAATACAAAACACAATCTGATATAGCAAAAATTTGCCCCAAAAAAAATATATTTTTTATTTTATTATAGTAAATAGTTATTAAAGAAGTATTAAAAATTTCATTAAGCCGTAATCTAGCATGAACGTCCATAAAGTTACCCTAATGCTGAAACCTGCAGGAAGACTATGGAAAACTAAGAAACCTCCTCCCCGTCCCATATTTTTTTATGGCCTTTTTTTGTCCCTACGGCCAGACCCAATGTGCATCGGAAATTATGGCATTAATGGCCGAATTAAATAAAAGCAATGCCATTTCAAAGTCAATGGATTGGAGCCCATGACTTTGGCAAAATGTAACACCATGCTCCAATTAAAGCCTGCACTTACACGCCAAATAAAAAAAAGCTCCAACTCAGGCTAGCGCATATATCATTATTATTATTAAAAAAACTATCTTCAACTCTTCAAATTAAGATTAAAATTATGTTTATTATATTAAGAAAATAAAAATACAATAAATATTATTTTTCAATAATTAAAAATTAAGACTAATAAAAATATTATTATTGTTATTTATAAATTAAAAAATTATGATACATATATTGAATTATATAAACTACCATCATCGTAGTTGATTTTGTTTACTAAACCATTGTGCATTGGTTATGAAGTTAAAAAGGTGAAAATTTTTTACAGAAAATATCACATTTATGTTATATAAATACGAGGTGAAGTGGGGCGCATGGTGGAATTACGAGAAAGGAGGCTAGAAAAAACAGAAAGGACTAGTCAGAAACTGAAGCATGGGGAGGAGCCTCTGTCTTTTGCACCAAACATTGGAGACAGTGTCTGTATCCTTGCCATTCACCATTCAGTGAACACTAATGGCATTGTGGTCACCACTCCCCACTCAACACCCTTTCTTTCTATTTCTAAGCTAAGCTTCAACCACTTGCCACAAAACCTGCTCTGCTTCTCTCTGTGCCTTCTACCATGCTTTTTTTGCCTCTTCAATAAATGAGCTTTTCCTAACTTAAGCACCACCATTTCATACTCCATACCTCAACCATACCACTCGTTTGATATTTCCCTCTCTTTTTTGTTGTTAGTAACAGCAAAATACTATAAACGACTTGCAAGTTCCAGGTTAATGAGATTCAGGTTCGATCCTTTTCTTCCTATACTTTTAGCTTTGACTGAGACTGTTAGTGTGTCGCCAAACTCAGAATATATGGTTTTGACTTTTGAGTTTAAACTTTTTATCACTCTCTTTTTTTTTTAACTTTCTGCCACTGTAAGTTTTCTATTTTTTTTTTCTTGGAAAGTATCGTGCAAAGATCATGTGTGTGTGCCGGGTTTAATGGATCACTAACTTGGAGCTGAAAAAGTATTCAGTGCCACATGCTTATTTCTTTAATGCGTGTAGATAAATAGTTGTACACATGAGCTCGATTTATGTTGACCCCATTTTGCTGAGGCCATCAATTTGTTTAGATTTTGGTACTCACCAATTCTCCTAGGGGCTTTGTATTGATCTATTGCTCACCCTGCAATTCTCCTCTCCAAGGTGATAGTTTAAGTGTATTGGTTTTATAACTTGGTATTTTGGTTTCTATTAGAACGTGTTTTTTTCACTCATCAAATATATTTTTTGGATTCGTTTTGTGAAACTGTAGCTATTGTCTATTGCATTGCCCCTCCCCCTAAATAAATCTACTATCATACATCACAAGATTCAGTTTCAGTGCTTGCCCTGTACTTTATTTAAAATTCTTCTTCCCGTTGCTTGTTTTTAGCTGGACTGTGCTGTGGAGCCAACACAAGATTCTTCAATTATGTCATGGCTAACAAAGTGTGATATAAAACGAAGACAGTATGTTAGCCCCGCTACACGCTTTTTACTTGGACAATCTGGAAAATTGTTAAGTTCATATCAGTCTTCATTGTCTTCATCTGAAAGTTAGTGTGAATTTGAATGGATTTATTATCATATACTATGAGAAGTGAATTAACAGTAATACATACATACTTGCAGTTTCACAAGTCTTTTTGATTGATGGTTTTTTATTCTTCAATCTATTATGTTCATTATGAAATTGGCCCTCCCTTGTGGCTAGTTGTTGATCAATGTTGTAGTTTTCCCTTTCCGTATGGATAACCCTGGATTGTATAGTATTAGCTTCATTCGTTGCATTCTTGGTCTGAGGCCAAATCTAATTATCACATATTTAGATGTTTTATTATATAAGTAAATGCAAATTATACATAAATACGCATCTAGTCTTCTCTGACTTCTCTAAAAGTTTACCCTGGACCATAGTCAAGCAACTTTGTCATTTCGCTAGAAATTTCAGTTGTCTCATAACTTACTTATTCCTCTCTCTGTAGGTATCCACAATTCTCGTGCAGTTATCATAAAAATCTCTTTTGGAAATAGAAACTGACTGCCGCATTCAATTATGAACAACTTCAAGCTAGGGGTAGACGTGGTTAGTGCTCACAATCTATTGCCAAAAGATGGACAAGGTTCATCCAGTGCCTTTGTAGAAATTTACTTTGATGGCCAAAAGTTCCGCACGACCATCAAAGAGAGGGATCTTAACCCGGTTTGGAATGAGAGCTTCTACTTCAATATATCTGATCCTTCCAATCTTCACTATCTCACTCTTGATGTCTATGTCCACAGCCATGCCAAAGCTACTAACTCCACTTCATTTCTTGGCAAGGTTAGCCTTACTGGGACTTCTTTTGTTCCCTACCCTGATGCAGTTGTCTTGCACTATCCATTGGAAAAGCGTGGTATTTTCTCTCGTGTGAGAGGAGAGATTGGCCTTAAAGTTTACGTTACTGATGACCCAACCATAAAATCCTCAATTCCAATTCGTGCTGTTGAGTCGATACCGACAGATAATCCTAGCTTAACACATGCAGAAGTTCAAGCACCTGCGAAGGCAATGACGAACACTTTGCCTAGTGAAAAGGTTCAGTCACGACACACATTTCATCATCTTCCTAACACAAACCACCACCGGCACCAACACCAATCCTCTGGCTTTGCAGATACTCATTATGTAACAAAGTATGAAGCTGATGAAATGAAATCTGAACCACAGCCTATGAAGCTAGTACGCATGCACTCTGCTACATCAGTACAACCAGTTGATTTTGCACTTAAAGAAACAAGCCCATTTCTTGGTGGGGGAAGAGTTGTTGGGGGTCGCGTTATTCATAAAGACAAAACTGCAAGTACATATGATCTTGTGGAAAGGATGTATTTTCTGTATGTTAGAGTTGTCAAGGCTCGTGAGCTTCCTGCTATGGATG